>NC_086449.1:261673646-263148646 GCF_028390025.1 Pseudophryne corroboree | reverse complement strand
AGGAGCCTGAGGGTAAGTATAATTCTCTTTCTTTCTTTCTTTCTTTCTTTCGCCTGCCGCACTGTGTAAAAAGGGGGGGACTACCTGCCGCACTGTGTAAAAATGGGCACGCTGTCTGCCGCACTGTGCAAAAATGGGCACGCTGTCTGCCGCAATGTGCAAAAATGGGCACGCTGTCTGCCGCAATGTGCAAAAATGGGCACGCTGTCTGCCGCAATGTGCAAAAATGGGCACGCTGTCTGCCGCAATGTGCAAAAATGGGCACGCTGTCTGCCGCAATGTGCAAAAATGGGCACGCTGTCTGCCGCAATGTGCAAAAATGGGCACGCTGTCTGCCGCAATGTGCAAAAATGGGCACGCTGTCTGCCGCAATGTGCAAAAATGGGCACGCTGTCTGCCGCAATGTGCAAAAATGGGCACGCTGTCTGCCGCAATGTGCAAAAATGGGCACGCTGTCTGCCGCAATGTGCAAAAATGGGCACGCTGTCTGCCGCAATGTGCAAAAATGGGCACGCTGTCTGCCGCAATGTGCAAAAATGGGCACGCTGTCTGCCGCAATGTGCAAAAATGGGCACGCTGTCTGCCGCAATGTGCAAAAATGGGCACGCTGTCTGCCGCAATGTGCAAAAATGGGCACGCTGTCTGCCGCAATGTGCAAAAATGGGCACGCTGTCTGCCGCAATGTGCAAAAATGGGCACGCTGTCTGCCGCAATGTGCAAAAATGGGCACGCTGTCTGCCGCAATGTGCAAAAATGGGCACGCTGTCTGCCGCAATGTGCAAAAATGGGCACGCTGTCTGCCGCAATGTGCAAAAATGGGCACGCTGTCTGCCGCAATGTGCAAAAATGGGCACGCTGTCTGCCGCAATGTGCAAAAATGGGCACGCTGTCTGCCGCAATGTGCAAAAATGGGCACGCTGTCTGCCGCAATGTGCAAAAATGGGCACGCTGTCTGCCGCAATGTGCAAAAATGGGCACGCTGTCTGCCGCAATGTGCAAAAATGGGCACGCTGTCTGCCGCAATGTGCAAAAATGGGCACGCTGTCTGCCGCAATGTGCAAAAATGGGCACGCTGTCTGCCGCAATGTGCAAAAATGGGCACGCTGTCTGCCGCAATGTGCAAAAATGGGCACGCTGTCTGCCGCAATGTGCAAAAATGGGCACGCTGTCTGCCGCAATGTGCAAAAATGGGCACGCTGTCTGCCGCAATGTGCAAAAATGGGCACGCTGTCTGCCGTAATGTGCAAAAATGGGCACGCTGTCTGCCGTAATGTGCAAAAATGGGCACGCTGTCTGCCGTAATGTGCAACAAGGGCACGCTGTCTGCCGTAATGTGCAACAAGGGCACGCTGTCTGCCGTAATGTGCAACAAGGGCACGCTGTCTGCCGTAATGTGCAACAAGGGCACGCTGTCTGCCGTAATGTGCAACAAGGGCACGCTGTCTGCCGTAATGTGTAAAAAGGGCACGCTGTCTGCCGTTATGTGTAAAAAGGGCACGCTGTCTGCTGTAATGTGTAAAAAGAGGAATCTGTTCGCTGTAAGGTGTAAAAGGGTCTCTACGTGGTGTAGTGGTGCTACTGTGCGGCGTAATTTGAATAATGGAGACTACTGTGTTGGTATTATTTTGTGGCCACACCCCTTCCCCACGAAGCCACGCCACTATGTATTTTTGCGCGCGCCTACGGCGCGCACTGCCCCCGGGGTGGACTTGGATGGGGGGGGGGGGGCCCAAAGCATTTTGTCGCACCTGGGCCCACCGCTTGCTTGTTCCGCCACTGATTCCTGCCATGGTTAAGTAACCTTTTTAGTCCTGTCTTGTTTCATTGACCTGATGTTCCCTGTCATATGCTTTTCATTTACTGGATTTCCTGCGATTCGGACTCTGGCTAGGTTAATTTTGTAGAATTCTTTGTCTGTGACCCCACACACTTGCTACGTTTGTCATTGCTCCCTGACTAGATGGCAATTTTCAGCTATATGCACCACTGTTGTTCATGGAAGTTGTGTTATTATTTATTATTAACAGTTTCTTATATAGCGCAGCAAATTCCGTTGCGCTTTACAATTTGAAATAACAATAACAAACTGGGTGATAACAGTCATAGAGGTAGGAAGGCCCTGCTCGCGTTATGAAAGGTCATTTACAAAATTCTGCTCGTCTAGCAGCTCAGTCTTCCTGGGAAAGTACGGGCATAACGGTCGTAAAATAGCTAGTAATAGATATCGTCCTTTCTACTTATTTACATAAACATCACATTCAAAAATAAATTAATATCTATAGTATAAACAGCCAGAATTCTGTATTCAGAGTTTCAGGGACTGCTAGACTAACAAACAGTGCAGTACTAGCCCCTCTTCCCACAGACACTAACAGCACTAAGTCCTGTCAGTAACTGTAGCTGGCACCCAAACCATCATGTGTCATCGTCCCCCGCGCACATTTCCTCCTCACTCATGGCACCCTGGGTCCCTCTTCCCACTTGTGGCACCCTTTTACCCCCTGATGGGATAGGGGGGTGGTAGTAGTGAAAGAGATTGGAGAGAGGAGGGTTTCAGATGAGGGAGGAGGTTGGGAGGGAGGGATGAGAGAGTGGGTGGAGAAGGACAGGGAGAGAGAGGAGGGTTGCAGGTACAGAGATGAAAAAATTAGATAGAGGGATAGAAGGGACAGAGATGGGTCAGACACGTGGTTGTAAAGGAGGGGGGCAGAGATGGAGAAGGCACCTGTCATTGTTTGGAGCTGGTGACCACCCCCCTAGTGCAACTCTCGCATGTCCATCATTGTCAACATCCCCTCCATGCGGATCCACAACCGCTCTTGACAGAGATCAGAGTGAGAGGAAGTTTGGGGGGAAAAAGAGAGAGAGGGAAGGATCTGACAGATGTCAGCGATTGCAGGGGGGGGGGGGGGGGGGGGAAGGTAAAATAAGACACAGGGAACACGAGGTTTTATAAAGACACAGGGGGTGTCATGAGGTGAAGAGAAATAGAGATGAGGACATGGTGCTAGAGAGACACACTAGGGTTACAGAGAGACACACTGGGGTGACATGAGGCTGTGGAGAGACCAGATAGTCGCCGCCTACAGGGGGAGTGTATTTTAGCTGTGCAAGTGTGCGAACACGTGTGTAGCAGAGCTGTACAAACAGATCTTGTGCAGTCTCTGCGCAGCCCAGGACTTACTCAGCCGCTGTGATCACACCAGCCTGTCCGGGACCGGAACAGACGTCAGCAACCCTCCCTGCAAATGTATGGACATGCTTGCGTTTTTACAGACGCTCCCAGAAAACAGTCAATTGACACCCACAAACGCCTTCTTGTCAATATCCTTGCGATCGCCCGTGCGAACTGATCCGTCAAACAAACCCATAGCCGAGCGGTGATACGCTTTGTAGTGATCAAGTCTGTATTACCCCACAGATGGAGCTTGAGAAACATGTAGTGAAGAGACACAGAGGGGATGAGACTACAGTATATGCTGGCCAGAATAGCTAGTGACCCAGCAGATGTCGGGTCAAACATACTAGTTGAAATATTATATATATACATATACACACACACACACACACACACACACACAAAAGAAGCTGGCAGCGCCACAGATGTAGTATCAAAGGTGTAAACGACAGTATTAGGAAAAAAGTGTTCTGAAATAATTACCAAAAGATATATGTTACCTGGAGGACACTCCCTATAAACTATTAGGGCGTCAGCTTATGAACCTCAAAAAACATGTAGGCACTGGTATATATGCCTAGAAATTAGAAAATGGTGCAGGGGGATGAGGTGTTTGCAAGCGACCAAAGGTGTTGAATTAAGTGTAAAAGCCAGGTGTTCTAGAAATATAAAATTTAATTTCAGAAGACAACACACTAAAAAAAGGGGGGGGTATTTCGTAAGATATTAACAATTTTCAAAAATGCAGCCTAATCAATAAAATCTGGTATAAAAGAGCAGAGGTAAAACTAAAAAATTTAAAACACATATACCAAAAATTATTAAAAGGTACATAAAAACATGAGAAATAGGTACAAAATCTACAGGATAAGAGGTAAAAAGGAGTGAGGTAGCTTAACTTCAATAGTAGAGGTATAATCAGAGTAGCACCCAACGCGTTTCGTCCCTCATGGACTTCAAGGGGTGGTGAGAGGCTAGAGACAGAACATATTTATACCACATAGCTAGGGGAGGTGTTATCAGCATCACTTCCCGTTTGTTAATTGATAAATTGCTGTCATATGGTCAAAATACCTGTATACGCACATAAACGTGAGACTAATACAATAGGGAAGCCCACTGTTATATTCATTCGCCAAAACGATGCCTGATAGAGCTAGAAAGACGTATATAACATAAAAAAACGAGTAAGTCCGTCAACTTCCGGTCCGGACTGTGTGGAACGTCATATCCGCCCCACTTCCGCCCCTCTTCCGGCGGCATTAGATCAGTTATGCGCATGCGCCGGCTGGGCACCGTGCGGTAGAGATCTCTAGTATACTGTCACTTTCGAGGGCGGCGGCCATCTTTTTGGTTATCCAAAAGGGGATACAGTCCTGCTGCAGGTAGAATCCATGTGCTGCGGTCTATATAATTCAATGTTCTAGTGCGCACTGCAAAGGTTTAAATATGTGTGAACCTTTGGAGTAATTTTGCATATTGATGGTGCGTCTCCCCGTGGTATACATAAAAAACGAAAAGGAGAAAAAGGCATTTAAATAGATGGTGATAGCAGGCGTTATTAAGTTCCATAACAGATAAATACGGCATTGAGAGGGATGCAGACAGATAATAATTAGAGTGGATAGATAGTGCCACTACGGGACATGCTATGGAGATAAAAAAATATGCAAACACTAGCAAAATATTATATATATATATATATATATATATATATATATATATATATATATATATATATATATATATATATAAAAAACCATATATGTATAAGAAATACATTTAAAATTATATAATATATATGAGCGGGGATGGGAAAGACTGGATCTGGATAATAGTCCTGCTAGGAAAAATGGGAACAGCTAATATTAATTAGGTACCGCATCGTGAAGAAAGTGCCAAAGTGATGTGGACAAGACATCATCCATTAGTTTCCAAGATATCCCAACAATGTTCCCTTAGCGCCTCCGTATTTACAACACCAGGTCTCCCAAGGGGGTCTCCCATCCTTGTACTGACCGGGCCCAACCTTGCTTAGCTTCCAAGATCGTTGGGCGTCCCCAAGGAGGTATGGTTGTAATGTATAGGGCTGGGTTAGAGACGAGGTCTCTCAAAGCCAATGGACAACATTATGAACTCACAGAAGGCAAAGAGGATATAGTATTAAATACTGAACATCATAGCAAAGAGGAGGTATATAAGCTCCTATTGAGAGAGTGTGATTTTTAGCGTATTTGTGCCATGAGAGCTAGGGAAGTTCCCACTGGGTTCACCACGCTCCTGGTATTCCCTGTAAGTCTCCCATCCAGGTACTGGCCAGGTCGAGTTTTTGCAAGATAGGCCCAAAAGGGTGATCAGTACAGTGTTCGTGTCGAAAAAAGGTTGTTTTTTTTTTGAGAGGCAAGAGTGAAACGTAAGGAGAAGGATTTCTTACATCACAGGAACGGTGCTATCTCGTACCCTTCATTGAAGCCATCCGGATGGAGCGTATTCAGTTCGTATATCCAATACATCTCCCTCCTGGAAAGGAGATTCGAAAAGGTCTCCTCCTCTATCTCCCAGCGCTACCAGTTCAATCCCTTTGTATGTTAGTGCCTCTGGATCCGAGTTGTGACAAAGGTTGAAGTGTTTGGATACTGCATGGGTGAGGACTTTGTTCTTGATATTCCTGACGTGTTCCTGGATACGTATTTTAAGGGGTCTCTTGGTTTTCCCAATATACTTTATTTTGCAGGAACACTCCAGAAGGTATATCACCGATGGGGTATTGCAATTGATGAATTGTTTGATCCGATAGTCCTTATTTGTTTTACCATTGTGGAATGATTTCCTGTTCGGATGGAGATACCTACAAATATTGCACCGACCACATTTGAAGCTTCCTACACATTTAGGCATCATGCTTACGACTTCTGGATTCCTCAGCATACTTGGGGCTATTAGGTCTTTCAAACTCCTGGATTTGCGAAAGACCATCTTAGGCTCTTTAGTGAAGTAGTCTTTAAGTATAGGGTCCATAAGTAAAATATTCCAGTGCTTCTTGAGGACATCCTTGATAAGGTTCTCATGTCTGCTGTACGTAGTGATAAACTTGACTGTTTCCTCCTTGGGTTTGTACTTTAGAAGGTCCCTCCTTTCTAAAACTTTAGTCTTGATAGTAGCTTCTTCTAGGAGTCGGGACGGGTACCCCTTTTCCTTAAATCTTCCTTTGTACACTTCAAGTTGTCGATCTCTGTCCTCCATCTTCTTGCAATTCCGCGCTATTCTATTAAATTGGGAGAGGGGGATATTGTCCTTCCATTGTTGCCGGTGGTTACTTCTATAGTGAACGTAACTATTCATATCCACCTTCTTAATGTAATTGCTTGTGATGATTTCCTCTCCTGAGTGTGTTAAAACAAGATCCAGGAACTCGATCCGTTCTATATTCTCATTGGCCGTAAACTTGAGGTTCATGGTGTTGTCTGAAATATAAGTTAAAAATTCTTTAAAACTCAACTGATCTCCCTCCCAAATTATTAGAATATCATCTATATAACGTTTGTAAAAAATGATGTTCTGTTGGTATGGGTGGTTAGTAAAAATGTAATCGTTCTCCCATTGTCCCATAAATAGGTTAGCAAAACTATGTGCGAAGATAGTGCCCATGGCTGTTCCACATGTTTGGAGATAAAACCCATCTAAAAATGTAAAATAATTATGTTTAAGTATAAAATTCATGAGCTCACATAAAAATAGTCTATGATCTTCTGTAATTTGAGGGTCCGAAATTAGGAAGTTGTTGCATGCCTCGATGCCCTTTTCATGCTCTATGCAGGTATATAAAGATTGCACATCAATTGTGGCCCACCTGTAAGTATCCTTCCATTGTAGTGGTTCCAAAAGGTTCAGGACCGATGTGGTATCCTTAAGAAAAGCCGGCAGTTCCATCACATATTTCCTCAGGAATATGTCCACATATTCTGACAGATGTGAAGTCAGAGAGTCAATACCTGCCACTATGGGCCTACCAGGGGGGTTGTCCAAAGATTTATGTACTTTTGGGAGAAAGTAAAATATGGGGGTGGTGGGGTTGGAATTTAGGAGATACTGGAATTCATCCTTCGTCAAGCAAGGTTGGGCCCGGTCAGTACAAGGATGGGAGACCCCCTTGGGAGACCTGGTGTTGTAAATACGGAGGCGCTAAGGGAACATTGTTGGGATATCTCGGAAACTAATGGATGATGTCTTGTCCACATCACTTTGGCACTTTCTTCACGATGCGGTACCTAATTAATATTAGCTGTTCCCATTTTTCCTAGCAGGACTATTATCCAGTCTTTCCCATCCCCGTATATATATATTTATTTTTATTTTTTGTTAGTGTTTGCATATTTTTTTATCTCCATAGCATGTCCCGTAGTGGCACTATCTATCCACTAATTATTATCCGTCTGCATCCCTCTCAATGCCGTATTCATCTGTTATGGAACTTAATAACGCCTGCTATCACCATCTATTTATATGCCTTTTTCTCCTTTTCGTTTTTTTATGTATCCCACGGGGAGACGCACCATCAATATGCAAAATTACTCCAAAGGTTCACACATATTTAAACCTTTGCAGTGCGCACTAGAACATTGAATTATATAGACCGCAGCACATGGATTCTACCCGCAGCAGGACTGTATCCCCTTTTGGATAACCAAAAAGATGGCCGCCACCCTCGAAAGTGACAGTATACTAGAGATCTCTACCGCACGGTGCCCAGCCGGCGCATGCGCATAACGGATCTAATGCCGCCGGAAGAGGGGCGGATATGACGTTCCACACAGTCCGGACCGGAAGTTGACGGACTTACTCGTTTTTTATGTTATATACGTCTTTCTAGCTCTATCAGGCATCGTTTTGGCGAATGAATATAACAGTGGGCTTCCCTATTGTATTAGTCTCACGTTTATGTGCATATACAGGTATTTTGACCATATGACAGCAATTTATCAATTAACAAACAGGAAGTGATGCTGATAACACCTCCCCTAGCTATGTGGTATAAATATGTTCTGTCTCTAGCCTCTCACCACCCCTTGATGAAGTCCATGAGGGACGAAACGCGTTGGGTGCTACTCTGATTATACCTCTACTATTTAAGTTAAGCTACCTCACTCCTTTTTACCTCTTATCCTGTAGATTTTGTACCCATTTCTCATGTTTTTATGTACCTTTTAATAATTTTTGGTATATGTGTTTACATTTTTTAGTTTTACCTCTGCTCTTTTATACCAGATTTTATTGATTAGGCTGCATTTTTGAAAATTGTTAATATCTTACGAAATACCCCCCCTTTTTTTAGTGTGTTGTCTTCTGAAATTAAATTTTATATTTTTAGAACACCTGGCTTTTACACTATTAATTCGACACCTTTGGTCGCTTGCAAACACCTCATCCCCCTGCACTAACAATATATATATATATATATATATATACATACATACATACACACACACACACCACACACACACACTATATATATATATATTAGTATTGAGCGCCTCCAAATTAATTAAACAAGATGCAAAATGAAATCCGTAAGTGCAATGATAGGAAGAAAGTTTGAGGTACCTTACAACATAGCTTACTGTGCAAATAGAGCAGAAGAAACATATTGCAAAGTAACAAGTGTGTAACATTAAAAATAAGAATTTACTTACCGATAATTCTATTTCTTGTAGTCCGTAGTGGATGCTGGGGACTCCGTCAGGACCATGGGGAATAGCGGCTCCGCAGGAGACAGGGCACAAAAGTAAAAGCTTTAGGATCAGGTGGTGTGCACTGGCTCCTCCCCCTATGACCCTCCTCCAAGCCTCAGTTAGGATACTGTGCCCGGACGAGCGTACACAATAAGGAAGGATTTTGAATCCCGGGTAAGACTCATACCAGCCACACCAATCACACTGTACAACCTGTGATCTGAACCCAGTTAACAGCATGATAACAGCGGAGCCTCTGAAAAGATGGCTCACAACAATAATAACCCGATTTTTGTAACAATAACTATGTACAAGTATTGCAGACAATCCGCACTTGGGATGGGCGCCCAGCATCCACTACGGACTACGAGAAATAGAATTATCGGTAAGTAAATTCTTATTTTCTCTGACGTCCTAAGTGGATGCTGGGGACTCCGTAAGGACCATGGGGATTATACCAAAGCTCCCAAACGGGCGGGAGAGTGCGGATGACTCTGCAGCACCGAATGAGAGAACTCCAGGTCCTCCTCAGCCAGGGTATCAAATTTGTATAATTTTTCAACGTGTTTGCCCCTGACCAAGTAGCAGCTCGGCAAAGTTGTAAAGCCGAGACCCCTCAGGCAGCCGCCCAAGATGAGCCCACCTTCCTTGTGGAATGGGCATTTACATATTTTGGCTGTGGCAGGCCTGCCACAGAATGTGCAAGCTGAATTGTACTACACATCCAACTAGCAATCGTCTGCTTAGAAGCAAGAGCACCCAGTTTGTTGGGTGCATACAGGATAACAGCAAGTCAGTTTTCCTGACTCCAGCCGTCCTGGAAACCTATATTTTCAGGGCCCTGACAACATCTAGCAACTTGGAGTCCTCCAAGTCCCTAGTAGCCGCAGGTACCACAATAAGCTGGTTCAGGTGAAACGCTGACACCACCTTAGGGAGAAACTGGGGACGAGTCCGCAGCTCTGCCCTGTCCGAATGGACAATCAGATATGGGCTTTTGTGAGACAAAGCCGCCAATTCTGACACTCGCCTGGCCAAGGCCAGGGCCAACAGCATGGTCACTTTCCATGTGAGATATTTCAAATCCACAGATTTGAGCGGTTTAAACCAATGTGATTTGAGGAATCCCAAAACTACGTTGAGATCCCACAGTGCCACTGGAGGCACCAGACATGGTACTTGCTGAAGCAAGTCCCTTCTTAGCGGCAGAGGCCATGAGTCCTCTGAGCATTTCTTGAAGTTCCGGGTACCAAGTCCTTCTTGGCCAATCCGGGGCCACGAGTATAGTTCTTACTCCTCTACGTCTTATAATTCTCAGTACCTTGGGTATGAGAAGCAGAGGAGGGAACACATACACCGACTGGTACACCCACAGTGTTACCAGAACGTCCACAGCTATTGCCTGAGGGTCTCTTGACCTGGCGCAATACCTGTCCAGTTTTTTGTTCAGGCGGGACGCCATCATGTCCACCTTTGGTCTTTCCCAACGGTTCACAATCATGTGGAAGACTTCCCGATGAAGTCCCCACTTTCCCGGGTGGAGGTCGTGCCTGCTGAGGAAGTTTGCTTCCCAGTTTTCCACTCCCGGAATGAACACTGCTGACAGTGCCAACACATGATTTTCCGCCCAGCGAAGAATCCTTGCAGTTTCTGCCATTGCCCTCCTGCTTCTTGTGCCGCCCTGTCTGTTTACGTGGGCGACTGCCGTGATGTTGTCCCACTGGATCAATACCGGCTGACCTTGAAGCAGAGGTCTTGCTTAAGCTTAGAGCATTGTAAATTGTCCTTAGCTCCAGTATATTTATGTGGAGAGAAGTCTCCAGACTTGATCACACTCCCTGGAAATTTTTTCCCTGTGTGACTGCTCCCCAGCCTCTCAGGCTGGCATCAGTGGTTACCAGGACCCAGTCCTGAATGCCGAATCTGCGGCCCTTTAGTAGATGAGCACTCTGCAGCCACCGCAGAAGAAACACCCTTGTCCTTGGAGACAGGGTTATCCGCTGATGCATCTGAAGATGCGATCCGGACCATTTTTCCAGCAGATCCCACTGAAAAGTTCTTGCGTGAAATCTGCCGAATGGAATCGCTTCGTAATAAGCCACCATTTTTCCCAGGACCCTTGTGCAATGATGCACTGACACTTTTCCTGGTTTTAGGAGGTTCCTGACTAGCTCGGATAACTCCCTGGCTTTCTTCTCCGGGAGAAACACCCTTTTCTGGACTGTGTCCAGAATCATCCCTAGGAACAGTAGACGTGTCGTCGGAAACAGCTGCGATTTTGGAATATTTAGAATCCACCCGTGCTGTCGTAGAACTACTTGAGATAGTGCTACTCCGACCTCCAACTGTTCTCTGGACCTTGCCCTTATCAGGCGATCGTCCATTTTCTTTGAAGAAGAATCATCATTTCGGCCATTACCTTGGTAAAGACCCGGGGTGCCGTGGACAATCCAAACGGCAGCGTCTGAAACTGATAGTGACAGTTCTGTACCACGAACCTGAGGTACCCTTGGTGAGAAGGGCAAATTGGGATATGGAGGTAAGCATCCTTGATGTCCAGGGACACCATATAGTCCCCTTCTTCCTGGTTCGCTATCACTGCTCTGAGTGACTCCATCTTGATTTGAACCTTTGTATGTAAGTGTTCAAATATTTCAGATTTAGAATAGGTCTCACCGAGCCATCTGGCTTCAGTACCACAATATAGTGTGGAATAATACCCCTTTCCTTGTTGTAGGAGGGGTACTTTGATTATCACCTGCTGGGAATACAGCTTGTGAATTGTTTCCAATACTGCCTCCCTGTCGGAGGGAGACGTTGGTAAAGCAAACTTCAGGAACCTGCGAGGGGGAGACGTCTCGAATTTCCAATCTGTACCCCTGGGATACTGCTTGTAGGATCCAGGGGTCCACTTGCGAGTGAGCCCACTGCGTGCTGAAACTCTTGAGACGACCCCCCACCGCACCTGTTTGTACGGCCCCAGCGTCATGCTGAGGACTTGGCAGAAGCGGTGGAGGGCTTCTGTTCCTGGGAATGGGCTGCCTGCTGCAGTCTTCTTCCCTTTCCTCTATCCCTGGGCAGATATGACTGGCCTTTTGCCCGCTTGCCCTTATGGGGACGAAAGGACTGAGGCTGAAAAGACGATGTCTTTTTCTGCTGAGATGTGACTTGGGGTAAAAAAGGTGGATTTTCCAGCTGTTGCCGTGGCCACCAGGTCCGATGGACGACCCCAAATAACTCTTCCCCTTTATACGGCAATACTTCCATGTGCCGTTTGGAATCTGCATCACCTGACCACTGTCGTGTCCATAAACATCTTCTGGCAGATATGGACATCGCACTTACTCTTGATGCCAGAGTGCAAATATCCCTCTGTGCATCTCGCATATATAGAAATGCATCCTTTAAATGCTCTATAGTCAATAAAATACTGTCCCTGTCAAGGGTATCAATATTTTCAGTCAGGGAATCCGACCAAGCCACCCCAGCGCTGCCCATCCAGGCTGAGGTGATCGCTGGTCGCAGTATAACACCAGTATGTGTGTATATACTGTTTAGGATATTTTCCAGCCTCCTATCAGTTGGCTCTTTGAGGGCGGCCGCATCTGGAGACGGTAACGCCACTTGTTTTGATAAGCGTGTGAGCGCCTTATCCACCCTAAGGGATGTTTCCCAACGCGCCATAACTTCTGGCGGGAAAGGGTATACCGCCAATAATTTTCTATCGGGGGAAACCCACGCATCATCACACACTTCATTTAATTTATCTGATTCAGGAAAAACTACAGGTAGTTTTTTCACACCCCACATAATACCCTTTTTTGTGGTACTTGTAGTATCAGAAATATGTAACACCTCCTTCATTGCCCTTAACATGTAACGTGTGGCCCTAAAGGAAAATACGTTTGTTTCTTCACCGTCGACACTGGAGTCAGTGTCCCTGTCTGTGTCTGTGTCGACCGACTGAGGTAAATGGGCATTTTAAAGCCCCTGACGGTGTTTGAGACGCCTGGACAGGTACTAATTTGTTTGCCGGCCGTCTCATGTCGTCAACCGACCTTGCAGCGTGTTGACATTATCACGTAATTCCCTAAATACGCCATCCATTCCGGTGTCGACTCCCTAGAGAGTGACATCACCATTACAGGCAATTGCTCCGCCTCCTCACCAACATCGTCCTCATACATGTCGACACACACGTACCGACACCCAGCACACACACAGGGAATGCTCTGATAGAGGACAGGACCCCACTAGCCCTTTGGGGAGACAGGGAGAGTTTGCCAGCACACACCAAAACGCTATAATTATACAGGGACAACCTTTATATAAGTGTTTTCCCCTTATAGCATCTTAATATATAATCATATCGCCAAATAAGTGCCCCCCCTCTCTGTTTTAACCCTGTTTCTGTAGTTCAGTGCAGGGGAGAGCCTGGGAGCCTTCCCACCAGCAGTTCTGTGAGGGAAAATGGCGCTGTGTGCTGAGGAGAATAGGCCCCGCCCCCTTTTCGGCGGGCTTCTTCTCCCGTTTTTCTGACAACCTGGCAGGGGTTAAATACATCCATATAGCCCCAGAGGCTATATGTGATGTATTTTTAGCCAGTATAGGTATTTTCATTGCTGCCCAGGGCGCCCCCCCCAGCGCCCTGCACCCTCAGTGACCGTTGGTGTGAAGTGTGCTGAGAGCAATGGCGCACAGCTGCAGTGCTGTGCGCTACCTCATGAAGACTGAGAAGTCTTCAGCCGCCGATTTCTGGACCTCTTCTCTCTTCAGCATCTGCAAGGGGGTCGGCGGCGCGGCTCTGGTGACCCATCCAGGCTGTACCTGTGATCGTCCCTCTGGAGCTAGTGTCCAGTAGCCTAAGAAGCCAATCCATCCTGCACGCAGGTGAGTTCACTTCTTCTCCCCTAAGTCCCTCGTTGCAGTGAGCCTGTTGCCAGCAGGACTCACTGAAAATAAAAAACCTAATAAAACTTTTACTCTAAGCAGCTCTTTAGGAGAGCCACCTAGATTGCACCCTTCTCGGCCAGGCACAAAAACCTAACTGAGGCTTGGAGGAGGGTCATAGGGGGAGGAGCCAGTGCACACCACCTGATCCTAAAGTTTTTACTTTTGTGCCCGGTCTCCTGCGGAGCCGCTATTCCCCATGGTCCTGACGGAGTCCCCAGCATCCACTTAGGACGTCAGAGAAAATAAGATTTTACTCACCGGTAAATCTATTTCTCGTAGTCCGTAGTGGATGCTGGGAACTCCATAAGGACCATGGGGAATAGACGGGCTCCGCAGGAGACTGGGCACTCTAAAAGAAAGATTAGGTACCATCTGGTGTGCACTGGCTCCTCCCTCTATGCCCCTTCTCCAGACCTCAGTTAGGATACTGTGCCCGGAAGAGCTGACTCAATAAGGAAGGATTTTGAATCCCGGGTAAGACTCATACCAGCCACACCAATGACACCGTATAACTCGTGATACTATACCCAGTTAACAGTATGAAATATAACAGCCTCTCAGATGGCTCAACAATAACCCTTTAGTTAGGCAATAACTATATACAAGTATTGCAGACAATCCGCACTTGGGATGGGCGCCCAGCATCCACTACGGACTACGAGAAATAGATTTACCGGTGAGTAAAATCTTATTTTCTCTGACGTCCTAGTGGATGCTGGGAACTCCGTAAGGACCATGGGGATTATACCAAAGCTCCCAAACGGGCAGGAGAGTGCGGATGACTCTGCAGCACCGAATGAGAGAACTCAAGGTCCTCCTCAGCCAGGGTATCAAATTTGTAGAATTTTGCAAACGTGTTTGCCCCTGACCAAGTTGCAGCTCGGCAAAGTTGTAAAGCAGAGACCCCTCGGGCAGCCGCCCAAGATGAGCCCACCTTCCTTGTGGAATGGGCTTTTACTGATTTAGGATGCGGCAATCCAGCCGCAGAATGCGCCAGCTGAATTGTGCTACAAATCCAGCGAGCAATAGTCTGCTTAGAAGCAGGAGCACCTATTTTGTTGGGTGCTTACAGGATAAAAATCGAGTCGGTTTTCCTGACTCCAGCCGTCCTGGAAACAAACTTTCAAGGCCCTGACTACGTCCAGTAACTTGGAATCTTCCAAGTCCCTAGTAACCGCAGGCACTACAATAGGTTGGTTCAAGTGAAAAGCTGATACCACCTTAGGGAGAAAGTGGGGACTAGTCCTCAATTCTGCCCTATCCATATGGAAAATCAGATAAGGGCGTTTACATGACAAAGCCGCCAATTCTGACACCCGCCTGGCCGAAGCCAAGGCCAATAACATGACCACTTTTCACATGAGATATTTCATATCCACAGTTTTAAGTGGCTCAAACCAATGTGATTTCAGGAAACTCAAAACCACGTTGAGATCCCAAGGTGCCACAGGAGGCACGAAAGGGGGCTGAATATGTAGTACTCCCTTTACAAAAGTCTGAACTTCAGGCAGTGAAGCCAGTTCTTTCTGGAAGAAAAATCGACAGAGCCGAAATCTGGACCTTAATGGAACCCAATTTTAGGCCCATAGTCACTCCCGACTGTAGGAAGTGCAGAAAACGACCCAGCTGAAATTCCTCTGTAGGGGCCTTCCTGGCCTCACACCACGCAACATATTTTCGCCAAATACGGTGATAATTGTTTGCGGTTACTTCTTTCCTGGCTTTTATTAGCGTAGGAATGGCTTCTTCCGGAATGCCCTTTTCCTTTAGGATCCGGAATTCAACCGCCATACCGTCAAACGCAGCCGCGGTAAGTCTTGGAACAGACAGGGCCCCTGCTGTAGCAGATCCTGTCTGAGCGGTAGAGGCCATGGGTCCTCAGATATCATTTCTTGAAGTTCTGGGTACCAAGCTCTTCTTGGCCCATCCGGAACCACGAGTATCGTTCTTACTCCTCGTTTTCTTATTATTCTCAGTACCTTTGGTATGAGAGGCAGAGGAGGGAATACATAAACCGACTGGTACACCCATGGTGTCACTAGAGCGTCCACAGCTATTGCCTGAGGTTCCCTTGACCTGGCGCAATATCTAGTTTTTTGTTTAGGCGGGACGCCATCATGTCCACCTGTGGCCTTTCCCAACGGTTTACCAACAGTTGGAAGACTTCTGGATGAAGTCCCCACTCTCCCGGGTGTAGGTCGTGTCTGCTGAGGAAGTCTGCTTCCCAGTTGACCACTCCCGGAATGAACACTGCTGACAGTGCTAAGACGTGATTTTCCGCCCATCGGAGAATCCTTGTGGCTTCTGCCATCGCCATCCTGCTTCTTGTGCCGCCCTGTCGGTTTACATGGGCGACTGCCGTGATGTTGTCTGATTGGATCAGTACCGGCTGGTTTTGAAGCAGAGGCCTTGCCAGACTTAGGGCATTGTAAATGGCCCTCAGTTCCAGAATATTTATGTGTAGGGACGACTCCTGACTTGACCAAAGTCCTTGGAAATTTCTTCCCTGTGAGACTGCCCCCCAGCCTCGAAGGCTGGCATCCGTGGTTACCAGGACCCAGTCCTGTATGCCGAATCTGCGGCCCTCTTGAAGATGAGCACTCTGCAGCCACCACAGTAGAGATATCCTGGTCCTTGGAGACAGGGTTCTCAGCCGATGCATCTGAAGATGCGATCCCGGCCACTTGTCCAAGAGGTCCCACTGAAAGGTTCTTGCATGGAACCTGCCGAATGGAATTTTGCTTCGTAAGAAGCTACCATTTTTCCCAGGACTCGTGTGCAGTGATGCACCGATACCTGTTTTGGTTTCAGGAGGTCTCTGACTAGAGATGACAGCTCCTTGGCTTTCTCCTGCGGGAGAAACACTTTTTTCTGTTCTGTGTCCAGAACCATCCCCAGGAACAGTAGGCGTGTGGTAGGAACCAGCTGTGACTTTGGAATGTATAGAATCCATCCGTGCTGTTGTAGCACTTCCCGAGATAGTGCTACTCCGACCAACAACTGCTCCTTGGACCTCGCCTTTATAAGGTGATCGTCCAAGTACGGGATAATTAAAACTCCCTTTTTTCGAAGGAGTATCACCATTTCTGCCATTACCTTGGTAAAGACCCTCGGTGCCGTGGACAGTCCAAACGGCAGTGTTTGGAATTGGTAATGGCAATCCTGTACCACAAATCTGAGGTACTCCTGGTGAGGATGGTAAAAGGGGACATGTAGGTAAGCATCCTTGATGTCCAGGGATACCATGTAATCCCCCTCCTCCAGGCTTGCAATAACCACCCTGAGCGATTGCATCTTGAACTTGAATTTTTTTATGTATGTGTTCAAGGATTTCAAATTTAAAATGGGTCTCACCGAACCGTCCGGTTTCGGTACCACAAACAGTGTGGAATAGTAACCCCGTACTTGTTGAAGTAGGGGCACCTTGACTATCACCTGCTGGGAATACAGCTTGTGAATTGCCTCTAGCACAGCCTCCCTGCCTGAGGGAGTTGTCGGCAAGGTAGATTTCAGGAAACGGCAGGGGGGGGGAAGACGCCTCGAATTCCAGCTTGTACCCCTGAAATACTACTTGAAGGATCCAGGGATCCACCTGTGAGCGAGCCCACTGATCGCTGAAATTTTTGAGGCGGCCCCCCACCATACCTGGCTACGCCTGTGGAGCCCCCGCGTCATGCGGTGGACTCAGAGGAAGCGGGGGAAGAATTTTGATTCTGGGAACTGGCTGACTGGTGCAGCTTTTTCCCTCTTCCCTAGTCTCTGTGCAGAAAGGAAGCGCCTTTGACCCGCTTGCTTTTCTGAAGCCGAAAGGACTGTACCTGATAATACAGTGCTTTCTTAGGCTGTGAGGAAACCTGAGGTAAAAAAATTTCTTCCCAGCTGTTGCTGTGGATACGAGGTCCCAGAGACCATCCCCAAACAATTCCTCACCCTTATAAGGCTCTATGTGCCTTTTAAAGTCAGCATCACCTGTCCAGTGTCGGGTCTCTAATACCCTCCTGACAGAATGGACATTGCATTAATTCTGGATGCCAGCCGGCAAAATATCCCTCTGTGCATCCCTCATATATAAGACGACGTCTTTAATATGCTCTTATGTTCGCAAAATAGTATCCCTGTTGGACAGGGTCACAGACCACGCTGCAGCAGCACTATCTGCAGGTCTCAGTCTAGTACCTGAGTGTGTAAATACAGACTTCAGGATAGCCTCCTGCTTTTTATCAGCAGGTACCTTCAAAGTGGCCGTATCCTAAGACGGCAGTGCCACCTTTTTTGACAAACGTGTGAGCGCCTTATCCACCCTAGGGGATATCTCCCAGCGTAACTTATCCTCTGGCGGGAAAGGGTACGCCATCAGTAACTTTTTAGAAATTACCAGTTTCTTATCGGGGGAACCCACGCTTTTTCACACTTCATTCACTCATTTGATGGGGGAACAAAACACTGCCTGCTTTTTCTCCCCAAACATAAAACTCTTTTTTAGTGGTACTTGGGTTAATGTCAGAAATGTGTAACACATTTTTTATTGCCGGGATCATGTAACGGATGTTCCTAGTGGATTTTGTATATGTCTCAACCTCGTCGACACTGGAGTCAGACTCCGTGTCGACATCTGTGTCTGCCATCTGAGGGAGCGGGCGTTTGAGCCCCTGATGGCCTTTGAGACGCCTGGGCAGGCGCGGGCTGAGAAGCCGGCTGTCCCACAGCTGTTACGTCATCCAGCCTTTTATGTAAGGAGTTGACACGGTCGGTTTATACCTTCCACCTATCCATCCACTCTGGTGTCGGCCCCACAGGGGGCGACATCACATTTATCGGCATCTGCTCTGCCACTACATAAGCCTCCTTATCAAACGTGTCGACACAGCCGTACCGACACACTGCACACACACAGGGAATGCTCTGACTGAGGACAGGACCCCACACAGCCCTTTGGGGAGACAGAGAGAGAGTATGCCAGCACACACCAGAGCGCTATATAATTTAGGGATTAACACTATATTGAGTGAATTTTTCCCAATAGCTGCTGCTTTGTATATACAATATTGCGCCTAAATTTAGTGCCCCCCCTCTCTTTTCAACCCTTTGAGCCTGCAAACTACAGGGGAGAGCCTGGGGAGCTGTCTTCCAGCTGCACTGTGAAGAGAAAATGGCGCCAGTGTGCTGAGGGAGATAGCTCCGCCCCTTTTTCGCGGACTTTTCTCCCGTTTTTTTATGGATTCTGGCAGGGGTATTTATCACATATATAGCCTCTGGGGCTATATATTGTGATATATTTGCCAGCCAAGGTGTTTTTATTGCTTCTCAGGGCGCCCTCCCCCAGCGCCCTGCACCCTCAGTGACCGGAGTGTGAAGTGTGTATGAGGAGCAATGGCGCACAGCTGCAGTGCTGTGTGCTACCTTGGTGAAGACTGATGTCTTCTGCCGCCGATTTTCCGGACCTCTTCTTGCTTCTGGCTCTGTAAGGGGGACGGCGGCGCGGCTCCGGGAACGAACACCAAGGCCAGTTCCATTCGGTCGATCCCTCTGGAGCTAATGGTGTCCAGTAGCCTAAGAAGCCCAAGCTAGCTGCAAGCAGGTAGGTTCGCTTCTTCTCCCCTTAGTCCCTCGATGCAGTGAGCCTGTTGCCAGCAGGTCTCACTGTAAAATAAAAAACCTAAAATAAACTTTCTTTCTAGGAGCTCAGGAGAGCCCCTAGTGTGCATCCAGCTCGGCCGGGCACAGAAATCTAACTGAGGTCTGGAGGAGGGGCATAGAGGGAAGAGCCAGTGCACACCAGATAGTACCTAATCTTTCTTTTAGAGTGCCCAGTCTCCTGCGGAGCCCGTCTATTCCCCATGGTCCTTACGGAGTTCCCAGCATCCACTAGGACGTCAGAGAAATAAAAGGAAGTTAACAAGTGCTAATGTTTTAAGTAATGGACCTAGAAAGCTTAGGCACAGACAGCAAGTTACAACAATGTTAGAATTTTAAGAAGAAATATTTTTGTGTAGGTTTGAAGTCAAAACACTTAACCTTGTGTCATGCTGAGACATAGAGTTCCAGAGGTTAGCTACAGAAAATGTGATTTTTTTCTTGGCAGCCGCTATCAGTGCTAAAGAATGGTGTGGGAAGTATTAGAGTTTTAGCTTCGACTTAAAACGAAACAAATGGAGATATAGGAACCTTGGCAATATTCCAACTGAAGAAAAACCAGTTCCTAGCAAGTTTATAGAGAGTTTATACAGTATGAAGAAATAGGAGACAGAAGACACCCCTAGGCAGCAGCACAATTATGTCATATACGTCAGTTGACATCTTGTCATCCAGTAATGGTACAGGTTTAGGTGGATAGATTATACATTTTGTTCAGCTGAATTCATTCTAAGTTGGCTTTGGGCCATTCATTAGAAATACTCAGACATTTTCAGCCTGTTTGCTGTAGACACAGCATGTAGTTTTAACTTGGATTTAAGTAGTATAAATGGATGTAGGATTTAAGTAGTATAAATGGATGTATTGTGTACCCTATATTTGTGTGACATTCTGGCATGTCTACTTTATTCCACTTTAATTTTCTGTACAGGGTTTCACCTTGACAACAGTATAGTTCAGGTCCCATTATCATTTACAACTATTTAAAAATGGAATAAGAAGTGAAGTTAAATAGAAAGTTTCTGTTTGTTATTGAAGCACTGTACCCAATTTCTGTCACCTGCTGATGGTCTCCTCTGAGTTTGCTTAAATAATTGCTAGCTGGATCTGTTGTATTAGCTCTGGCTTGAGCCAGCCACTCGCTGTAGGAATCTGAATCAGCTGAAGTTCTGAAAACAGCAGTCAGCTGTGTCACTGCACAGAACAAGGGGAGGCTTGGGGGTCTTGTGTGTAACCTTGTGTGAGCTGAACAGCAAGAAGTGAAGAACTGTGAAGATTACATGAGAAGTTCAAATCAATACAATGCACAGTGCAAATCAACCTAACAGCATTGTCATATAACAGCCCTGAAAAGAAGTGCACCAAATCCTAACTGTGCCTTCTTCTGAAGCAAAGGGCTGGAAATGTTGGATATTTCTTGAAGGTGACAGAAGTCCTATAATAATGAGCGCACCTGCTGCCACTGGTGTTTTTGTATGGTCTCTGACAGCCATACCTATCACTTATCTCTTCAACTATGTGGCTACAGCTCATAGGTAAGTGACAATCAGTACATATTATACAGAATACTGTGCCCCCATTTATGTTTTTATGTGCTCTTGTTATTGGGACCCTCCCCCATTGGTCAATATACTACTTGCAGTTTATTATATCGTTGTTAAATAAAACAGATAAATTGTTTTATTAAATTGTATTGTCACATACAGAACTTCCATTGATGTCTCATTCATATATTTGACATGCAAAGGAGTAACTGAAATGCCATACTCCTACCATCTGCTGTCAGGGTTGCTGATAGGCCATAATACATACGTTCATCTTTATCTAGAATCTAATGTGCAGGTTTATATGATTATGCATGGAGCTTGGTTGTTTACCATTTAAGGCAACTGACAGGACCAGGCCATGAAAGAGAAGTATTGTACCTCTCTCAATCACACATGCAGCTATATCCCAGGTTTTTGCACGTGAATGTGCATCAACCCAGGATTTCTGCATGTGTGAAAGAACTAGGTCCCAGGTTTACAAATCTGTTCCTGACCAGGGTCATGGAGCTGAGACCTGGGAATTTGCCTGCTTGCCAGACCTGGCAAATTACCGGGTCACCTGGCTGAAAGTGGCACTACAGTGATGGTATGTACAGCTGTATATATCATGCACGTTATTAGAAAGAATTTTTTATACATACCATACCATACCATACCATACACACATATACCGGAGTGCTGCCGAGTTGCAGAATATATGGGGACGCGTCCATGCAGGACATCCGTAAAGTAACTAATTATGTGTACCCAAGGAGTGCCGGAATCTTGATGGATGTGTGTATATATTATTCAAGCATACTGTACATGTATAAAAATATGCACATATGAAACATTTTTGAATCTGATACATTAACACATTGGGGGTTATTTATGATGTACAGTTCTCCTACCTCATATGTCTTTTATTGTGGATAGTGTTCCTTTTAGCATCTGGTTTGCTGCTGAAAGATGGCATCTGCCCAGATCTGCATAGGATGGGATTGGGATAGGGCACTGTGGGACGGGCGGTGTATGTACCTAACCAGGCCATACTTGCCTACCTGACCCTCTCCATGAGGGAGAAAATGCTCTGTTCCTGGACTTTCCTGGTAATGAATGATTGCCATCACCTGTGGTGAAACACCTTTCTTATCAATTACCTAGCTCACCACAGGTGATGGCAATCATACATTACCAGGAAAGTCCAGGAACAGAGCATTTTCTCCCTCATGGAGAGGGTCAGGTAGGCAAGTATGAACCAGGCACATGCTGTGCATATGATATATTACACAATGGTGCAACACCAAAGTAGAAACTCTGCAGTCCTAACATTGTAGTACATATTAGTTGGTGAGCCTTTTCTTTATCAGAGTAATAGAATTGTTTGGACAGATATGTTGAACGTTTATACCACATAAAGTTCAAGTGTGTAAAGTTGGATATCTATGACTTCAGCTGCTGAGCTCATGCTTTGCACCTGTGAGCACGGAATGAAAGCATAGTCCTATAACCGAAAGATCAATATTTTAATAGAAATACACAGAAATTAAACTTCTCAAATTTGCCTCATTACTTTCCCAATTTGATTCCCTGTCTGAGTGTGGTGTTCTGTGTGAGTGGCAGTATATCTATGGATGCAGCCGCTTCAGTGACACGCCCCCAACATGCCCACATTGGCTTAGCCACCTCCTCCTACTTCCTAGTAACACCCTTTTCAATTCAGAGACCCCGGTTTCTGTACGGGGTCTCTGACCGCTGACAATCGCGATGCATGCGTGTAACTCAGACACAGACTCAAAACATCGGCCAACTGCATGGAGCATCGACGAGCCTGACTCCGAATCACGCCCTTTAAAGATAATGGGACATGCACCGATTTTACTCGCCAAGGTGATCACCTCTCACGCTATGCTAAAACACCAGCCAATTTACACAGTAGTGATACAAATGTGGACAATTTTTGGAGGACCCTGTCCACAAATAAAGACAAACCCATATTTTTTCTCTGAAATAACTTGAAACTGATGTCACAGGAACATAAAGCTACTTAGACATGTCCATATAAATTTTACCTTTTTAACATGCTTTCTTATAATTGTCTTTCTGATCTCCTCAGACAACTTTCTCCTTTACTTTCTCTGGTCCATGTCAGTGTGTTGCAAACAATGATACCAAACAGCAGAGTGACTACTTTTCTCCATTTAAATAGGCTGAATCAGTGATTAGAAGATTGAAGAAGCATAATGCTTATAATGCTAATTGAAGAAAGCAATTAGTTTGCAATATCACTTCACTACAGTTGTTCGTTAGCTTTTCTAAGGGTTACCAACACATCTGTCTGTCCAATAGCTTTGGAGAATGAGCAATAATGTATTGTACAACTATGTAATTTACTCACCAGTAGTGTCCCAGGCTTACCAGTTTCTTTACATGTATTCCTACACCTGAAAAGCCTTGATGTCCAACATCACAGCCGCAAAATCTAATTACAGCAGAGCTTGATTTCAGGACCATGTGATAGTTGAATTGGTCATTAACACATCACTTGTATTTTTCAGTTCCTGGCTGGTTGCTGTTGCTGGTGCTGGGGTTTTAATGTTGATAGCCTTGTTATCATGTCTATTGGTCATTCAGAAACCACCCAAAGATCCTTTGTTTTATGGTAGGTATGGGCATATATATGAAACTGTCTGTGTACTGCTATAGAGATAAAGGGTCTCACCGTTTCATTTTATTGTTAAAAATATTGAAAGAACTGAGTTTTTAACAGACAGTGATGTATTTACAATAGCAGCGACGCTCTAAGAAACATGTTTCCAACCTCAGCTTGTCATCAAATTAATAAAGAGTATGTACTAGTGCACTATTTAACATTAATCTTTGTGAAAGTGTTGTATATTATTGAGTGGAGTAATCAATATTAAACGATTAGTCTGTTTATACTTATGTCCACCATGCTACATTTCACCCTTGGCAGTGGGTTACCATGCTAAGTGTAATATACTTCTATGAGAGCATGTGCATAGTTGCTGACTGACAATCTTGCAGACTTGCTCTGCAGAAAATGAACTGTGTGGACTGTTTGATCTCACAGACAGAGGCTTGGCCAGTTATACCACAGTAACTCAAATGACTGTTATCTCAGCTTTTCCACCTCTAGGAAGTTATCATCACTGTGTGATACAGGTTTCAGCTTTGTGTTCTGGAAAGGTGAAGTTATATTTGCTTTTAACAGAGCTGTTGATAAATGTCAAGTTAATACAGATCAATGTATTGCCCCATCAAGAGTTTCTTTTAAGCCTTTCCCTAAGGACACCATGCAAGCCAGTATTAAAGGTTTTTCTCACAATTTGCCACCAGACCTATACCATCAGTGATAGTCATGTGGTACTGTACATAGACTAGGAACTGTAGGTTATTCCTGGTACTCCAAAATCACTGCAAATAATGTTCATATTGGAATGCTGTCTGCCCAATGCATAAGAAAAGTGCTCTTCCTAATTTATAAGAGCAGCCGTGTCATACTAACTTATAAGATGTCACTAGGGGCACCTATGGAGAATCACATACTCTGCATGATGTAAGTAAATGCACAGTTTCCTCAGTGATAGACCAATTTCCTTTACAGGGACTGCAGTGGCTACAGCTCACTAAAATCTGTCGCTGTGCTCCAAACATCTACCGCTGTGCTCTTGTACTATCAGCGGAGAGTATCCTCTGTGCACAGGGCGGGCCCTGCGTACTCTAGCACCCTGTGTGAGAGTGTCTGGAGTGCCCCCCAAACCTCATTCCAACTATAGCCACAAAACAGAAATACTCCCGCACCAGTAGTGATTCAATTAGTACATTGCTCCGTTCCCTTTTATTAGAAATTTTCTTTGGTATATATATATATATATATATATATATATATATATATATACCAATCAGTGGCGGAACTACCACCAGTGCAAGCGGTGCCTTGCACTAGGGCCCGCCACTGGGAAGGGGCCCAAAGCCAGCGGCATGTAATGAGTCAAACTGACTCATTACATGCCGCCTGGCTGCCGCTGTGTGCTGCGCCTGCGGGCCGCCTAAGAGCCGAGGAGAGAGCCACGGGGGTAAGGAGGAGGAGGGAGGGGGACTCGGGAGCCGCAGCAGCACAATGTAATTGGTGGAGGCGCCGCTGCAGCCGTCCCTCTCCTTCCATATAGGATGGCCACCGCCGCTGTGAATGCCGAGATACGCTTCTCTCATCACAGCGGCGGTGGCCAGCCTATGTGGAAGGAGAGGGACAGCTGCAGCGACGCTGCCACCAATTACATTGTGCTGCTGCTGCTCCCGAGTTCCCCTCCCTCCTCCTCCTCCTCCCCTGCACGGGATCTGCCAGAAGCTGCACCGAGGAGCCTGACTGCCTGAGCCAGCGGAGACAGTAAGTATCATCTATTTTGTCCTTTCTTTCTTTCTTTCTTTCTTTTCTGTCTGCCGTAATGTGTAAAAAGGGGACGCTGTCTGCCGTAATGTGTAAAAAGGGCTCTACCTGGTGTAGTGGCGCTATTGTGCAGTGTAATTTGAATAATGGAGACTACTGTGCACCATAATATGAATTGGTATTATTTTGTGGCCACACCCCTTCCCCATGAAGCCATGCCCCTATATTTTTTGCGCACGTCTAAGGCACACACTGCCCCTATTTTACATAAAGGGGGGACGCTGATGCAGTTTCTTGCACACAGCACTAATATGTCTAGTTATGGCACTGTTGCTAGGTATCCATTTCCCCTCACCAGATCCCTTTTTTAAATAATATATCAATATCATCTATACATAATAGATATATAGGGGGTAATTCTGAGTTGATTGCAGCAGCAAGTTTGTTAGCAATTGGGCAAAATCATGTGCACTGCAGGTGGCGCAGATATAACATTTGCAGAGAGAGTTAGATTTGGGTGGGTTATTTTGTTTCTGTGCAGGGTAAATACTGGCTGCTTTATTTTTACACTGCAATTTAGATTTCAGTTTGAATACACCCCATCCAAATCTAACTCTATCTACACAGGCTATATCTGTCCCCCTGCAGTGCACATGGGGGGTCATTCCGAGTTGTTCGCTCGCAAGCTGCTTTTAGCAGCTTTGCACACGCTAAGCCGCCGCCTACTGGGAGTGAATCTTAGCATAGTAAAATTGCGAACGAAAGATTCTCAAAATTGCGATTACACACCTCTTAGCAGTTTCTGAGTAGCTTCAAACTAACTCGGCATCTGCGATCAGTTCAGTGCTTGTCGTTCCTGGTTTGACGTCACAAACACACCCAGCGTTCGCCCAGACACTCCTCCGTTTCTCCAGCCACTCCCACGTTTTTCCCAGAAACGGTAGCGTTTTTTCGCACACACCCATAAAACGGCCAGTTTCCGCCCAGAAACACCCACTTCCTGTCAATCACATTACGATCACCAGAACGAAGAAAAAAACCGTGAGTAAAATTCCTAACTGCATAGCAAATTTACTTGGCGCAGTCGCACTGCGGACATTGCGCATGCGCATTCGCGACTAATCGCTCCGTTGCGAGAAAAAAATAACGAGCGAACAACTCGGAATGACCCCCATGGTTTTGCCCAATTGCTAACAAACTTGCTGCTGCAATCAACTCAGAATTACCCCCATAATACGGCAGCATGCAAAGAAACCTTAATTTAGAGTTGGGGGTGAGGGGGTGGACTTGGACGGGATATGAGGGGGAACCCAAAGCATCTTGTTGCACCTGGGCCCATCACTCGCTAGTTCCTCCACTGATTTTATATATATATATATATATATATATATATATATACCTAATTATATTATTAGTTGGAAGTGCTACCCATAGCCTATAGACCTATAACACAAACACACAGAAACAGAAGCTGTTTTCTATGTGCACTGAGAGAACCTCACAATTGATATTTAAAATATAACTTATTATTTTCATTATGTACAATAATTTTTATTCAGCCATTATGAAATATTTAAAAACTATATAGAGTAAATAGAAAGTAAAGTGTTTTAAAATGAATTATTAAATCAGAGACTGCTAAGTTTTTATCTGTTGCTTATTCTTCCAATAAAGGCATTATAGCCCCCACTGAAATCCGTCTGTGCAACATTTATGCACAGACAAAAATGCTGGACATATTGATTATCAGTGCCCCAAATAAAATATATACATTGCAATTGCACCTACGGAGAGGAGAAAACAGTGTATTATTAATTGTAAAAATACACCAGGAATGTGAGACAGGATCGTCTGAGGAAGTGGGAGTGAGTGGCATGTGTATGGCCGCAGTGCAGATAATGAAAGGCTGATAATGATCATATGAAATAACATCTAACAATAGGATATACTAATAATATGTGTATTAAAACACTTAAGTGAACCCACTGGAACGATATTAGTATTGAAAATATTGTGCACTCAGCGATTAGAACACATATCAGTGGGATATTCTGGTTAATAAATTACCGGTGCTTTTAATAGAACCAGTGTCTTGTACCTAAAGGGGCATTATTAGCACTATATCTACAGAAATTACTGTATGTCAGCACATGCCTATTAGATTAGGACACACATACCTTATGAAATTAAGGGATTCTGTCAGTGATAGAAACCATTATATTCACAGGGTGCAGTGTCACTGGCGGACCCGCAGGACACTAGCACTGTGAATAAAGGTACTATTTGAAACTGAGATACCCTTAAGGTGAAAATATGTCCTTCATAATCTTATGAGTTATGAACATATTTAGTTTGCACATTATATGACCACTAGGAAATGAAAAATAAGAAAACAACACAGGCATTAAAGACATTGGGGCAGATGTATTAACCTGGAGAAGGCATAAGGAAGTGATAAACCAGTAATAAATGCAAGGTGATAAATGCACTAGCCAATGAGCGCCTAACTGTTAATTTACATATTGGAGCTCATTGGCTGGTGCATTTATCACCTTGGATTTAATACTGGTTTATCACTACCATATGCCTTCTCCAGGTAAATACATCTGCCCCAATGTTTATTGCAACAGAAAAAGAGCATTAGATATTACACTAATAAAAGGACACTGTTTATTTTGGGTTCACTACGATATGCAGGCGGTCGGGCTCCCGGCGACCAGCATACCGGCGCCGGGAGCCGACCGCCGGCTTACCGACAGTGTGGCGAGCGCAAATGAGCCCCTTGTGGGCTCGCTGCGCTCGCCACGCTATGGGCACGGTGGCGCGCTATGCGCGCCACACTATTTTATTCTCCCTCCAGGGGGGTCGTGGACCCCCATGAGGGAGAATAAGTGTCGGTATGCCGGCTGTCGGGATCCCGGCGCCGGTATACTGTGCGCCGGGATCCCGTCAGTCGGCATACAGAAGACCACCCATTTATTTTAACAGAACAAGCAACACCGTATGACTGTATGATACTGTTCATTGTAACAATAATACAGTTACATTGTATTGGTTAGTAATACCTAAAGCTCCACTCAGGGCCGGTGCTAGGGTGTTTGGCTCCCTCCTGCAAACAATAAATTTGCGCCCTCTCACACTTTACAAAGTGATAGCGTGCGCCTAAGACGCGTGTCAGCAAAAGGGGTGAGCGTCCCCTTTTTTACACATTACGGCAGACAATGTCCCCTTTTTACACGTTACAGCAGACAGTCCCCCTTTTTACACATTACGGCAAATAGCGTCCCCTTTTTACACATTACGGCAGACATCGTCCCCTTTTTTACACATTACAGCAAACAGCGTCCCCTTTTTACACATTATGGCAGACAGCGTCCCCTTTTTACACATTTACGGCAGACAGCATCCCCTTTTTTACACATTATGGCAGACAGCGTCCCCCTTTTTACACATTATGGCAGACAGTGTCCACTTTTTACATGTTACAGCAGACAGTCCCCCTTTTTACATATTAGGGTAGACAGCATCCCCTTTTTACACATTACGGCAGACAGCATACCCTTTTAACACATTACGGTAGCCAGCGTCCCTTTTTTACACATTACGGCAACCAGTCCCCCTTCTTACACATTACGGGAGACAGCGTCCCCTTTTTTACACATTACAGCAGACAGCGTCCCCTTTTTACACATGGCAGACAGCGTCCCCTTTTTACACATTATGGCAGACAATGGCCCTCATTCCGAGTTGTTCGCTCGGAGTTTTTCAACGCATCGCAGTGAGAATTCTCATAGTGCGCATGCGCAATGTTCGCACTGCGACTGCGCCAAGTAACTTTGCTATGAAGAAAGTAAGTTTACTCACGGCTTTTTCTTCGCTCCGACGTTCGCATTGTGATTGACAGGAAATGGGTGTTACTGGGCGGATGCACGGCGTTTTAGGGGCGTGTGGCTGGAAACGCTACCGTTTCCGGAAAAAACGCAGGAGTGGCCGTGGAAACGGTGGGTGTGCCTGGGCGAACGCTGGGTGTGTTTATGACGTCAGCCAGGAACGAAAAGCACTGAACTGATCGCACAGGCAGAGTAAGTCTGAAGCTACTCAAAAACTGCTAACTCGTTTGTGATCGCAATATTGCGCATACATCGGTCGCACATTTAAGAAGCTAAGATTCACTCCCAGTAGGCGGCGGCTTAGCGTGTGTAACTCTGCTACATTCGCCTTGCGAGCGAACAACTCGGAATGAGGGCCAATGTCCCCTTTTTTACACATTACAGCAGACAGCGTCCCCTTTTTTACACATTACAGCAGACAGCGTCCCCTTTTTACACATTTACGACAGACAGCATCCCCTTTTTTACACATTATGGCAGACAGCATCCCCCTTTTTACACATTACGGCAGACAGTGTCCACTTTTTACATGTTACAGCAGACAGTCCCCCTTTTTACACATTACAGCAGACAGCATCCCCTTTTTACACGTTACGGCAGACAGCATCCCCTTTTAACACATTACGGTAGCCAGAGTCCCTTTTTTTACACATTACGGCAGCCAGTCCCCCTTCTTACACATTACGGCAGACAGCGTCCCCTTTTTTACACATTACAGCAGACAGCGTCCCCTTTTTTACACATTACAGCAGACAGCGTCCCTTTTTACACATTACAGCAGACAGCGTCCCCTTTTTACACATTACAGCAGACAGCGTCCCCTTTTTTACACATTACGGCAGACAGCGTCCCCTTTTTACACATTACGGCAGACAGCATCCCCATTTTTACACATTATGGCAGACAGCGTCCCCCTTTTTACACATTACGGCAGACAGCGTTCCCTTTTTATACGTTATGGCAGACAGCGTTCCCTTTTTACACATTAAGGCAGACAGCGTCCCCTTTTTACACATTACGGGAGACAGCGTCCCCTTTTTACACATTACGGCAGCCAGCGTCCCCTTTTTACACATTACGGCAGCCAGCGTCCCCTTTTTACACATTACGGCAGCCAGCGTTCCCTTTTTACACATTACAGCAGCCAGCGTCCCCTTTTTTACACATTATGGCAGACAGCATCCCCTTTTTACACATTACGGCAGACAGCATCCCCTTTTTTACACATTATGGCAGACAGCGTCCCCTTTTTATACATTATGGCAGACAGCGTCCCCTTTTTTACACATTAAGGCAGACAGCGTCCCCTTTTTACACATTACAGCAGACAGCGTCCCCTTTTTACACATTACAGCAGACACCATCCCCTTTTTACACATTAAGATAGACAGACAGATAGATAGAAAGAAAGAATAGATTATACTTACTGTCTCTGCTGGCAGTCAGGCTCCGCGGTGCAGCAGCTTCTGGCAGATGATGATCCCGGGCAGGGGAGAAGAAGGAGGAGGGAGGTGGGAGCCGCAGCAGCGCAGTGTAACTGGTGGAGGCGCCGCTGCAGCAGTCTCTCTCCTTCCACATAGGCTGCCCGCCGCCGCTGTGATGAGGGAAGTGCATCCAAGCCTTCACAGCGGCGGAGGACAGCCTATCTGGAAGGAGAGGGACAGCTGCAGCAGCACCTCCACCAATTACACTGCGCTGCTGCGGCTCCCTCCTCCACCACCCTCCTCCCCCCCTCCTCTCCCGTGGCCGCTGCATCCCTTCTGCTCCTGTCCTCGGTGGGCGGCGGTGGCCCGCAGCACACAGCGGCATGTAATGAGTCAGTTTGACTCATTACATGCCGCGCTGGCTTTGGGCCCCTAGACAGTGGCGGGCCCCAGTGTAAGGCACCGCTTGCACTGGTGATAGTTCCGCCACTGGACAGGGAGACCGAAGGAAGGGGAGAGAAAGATGGAGAGGGAGGGAGAGACTAAATAAGTGTGCCCAGGAGTCACATTTTTTTAATTTTCAGAACAGAAACATACTTTAAGACTTGCAGCTGGCCTGGCTTTTGGCTTGCTCTCCACAGCGGCTGAGGCTCTGCAGTGGCCCTCGCTGCAGCTGTTCACGCCATCAATGTGTCCCTCCTCCAAGCATGCAGTGTGTGTGAGTGGCCAGCTGAGAGAGGTGAAGTGGAGCTGACTTGTCTTGAAGGGTGACAAAAGCGCTGTGGCCCACATTCCCCCCCCCCCCCCCCCTTCAACTCCTCTCCTTGGGCTTCGGGATACTCTTTTGCGGCCAGTGGATCAGCGACGGGAGGCATGTCATGAGTCAATCTGACTCATTGTAATGCCGCTGGTAATGGGCCCCTTTATAGTTTCACCACTAGCCCACACATGCACATACATACACAGATATAGATGTACATACATACACACACATACATACACAGATATAGATGTACATACATACACACACATACACAGATATAGATGTACATACATACGCACACATACATACATACATACACACACACACACACACACATACACTTTCTTTCTCTCACTCACTTTTCATTAATTTACCAAGCTGTCTGGCAGGCAGGATCTGTACTGTAGCAGCCTAGTCCCGTGTAGCTCCACTCACTAAAGTCCCATGTAGCTCCGCCCCCTCCGCTCCGTGTAGCTCCACCCCTTTTCAGACAAACACTTCCGATGTAACAGGGGAGGGAGAGGAGGAGGATACAAGTTGCCGGCGCCGCTGCCTGTCACTGTGACAGGCACAGTAGCCGGCAGCAGCAGGGGGACAGGCGGTGCAACAGTGGGGATGCAGGGCAGGCAGAGCGCCTCTCCTACCTGGCGCCTACCTGCACTGCATCCCTTTGCTGAGCGGGTAACGCCGGGCCTGCCAATGGATGAGAGGTATGATCTCCTGGAAAAGTTGAAATAGAATCAAATCAACAAATATACATGATCGAGATGAGCGGATTCGGTTTTACTCGGTTTTACTCGGTTCTCAAAACCGAATCTTATTGGCTATCCAAAACACGTGACATCCGTGAGCCAATTAGATGCCGTTTTGAGAACCGAGTAAAACCGAGTAAAACCGAACCCGCTCATCTCTAGATCATACAAATATAACTTTAGAAATTTCAGTGGGGGCTATAATGCCTTTATTGGAAGAATAAGCAACAGATAAAAACTTAGCAGTCTCTGTTTTATTTTTCATTTTAAAACACTTTCTTTACTATCGATTCACTCTATATAGTTTTTAAATATTTCATAATGGCTGAATAAAAATTATTGTATTATAAATGAAAATAATAAAAGTTATATTTTAAATATTAATTGTGAGTTTCTCAGTGCACCCAGAAAACAGCTTCTGTCTCTGTGTGTTTGTCCCATTCCAACTGTATCCCATGAATAACAACAATCACGCACTGGTCCCTACAAATCACTCACAGCCGGATTAAGGGGGGGGTGCAAGTAACCCTGGGCCCCCCTCTCACAATGGGCTCCCCTGAACCCATAGGAAATATTTCTAGTTTAGCCTCAAGGTCACGCAGCTGCATTGCAGCCATCATCGGGGGTGTTACTGCTGTGCTGAGCTCTCTATAACATACTGTCGCCAATGGGCTGCGGTGAGGATACCTCTACTTCCTCCCCCTCCTGGCCCAGACTCCACTCCTTCTGCTCCATGAAGCCTGCCCCTTTCTCCAGGGCCATAACTAGGTATGTGCGGAGTGTGCTCCGCACATAGCGAGCAGGGTAAGGGGTGCTCTTGGCAGCACTTGTCAATTATGAATTATTAATCACTTTCTCTTACAGCTTACCACTTTTTTGAAGCCCAGCATATTCTGACCGCCCTTGTCTCCTACTCCCACCCCTTTTGTCGTTAATACTTATACAGCATTTAACTCTCTGTTGTTCAGTCGCACTGTCCTTTATTACATTTCGGGATGCTGATGTGCCCGGAATTTGAACCCCTTGCCTATGACATTGCAGTTGGACACTATTCATTCAACTATCTGCCCTTCCATATAAATCTAGAGAATTCCAAGCTGGAAAGTTTTAACTATATGAAGCTTACCTTGTACTTTGTGAAGGGAATGGCCATCATAGCATGGACTTTCTCTGGGATCAATTTTGTCATGCCCCTTCCCCACGAGGTGTGCGCCTTATGTTCCTATTGGAAAAATATGGTGGGGACTGGGGCACCAATTCTCTTTCTGGCACAGGGCACCAAAAAAGTCTAGTTACAGCACTGCACAGTACACAAAAGGGTCACTTCATCAAGCTGAGATAAGTCCTTTCCTTTTTTCACCAGAAAACAAGTTTAACTAAATGAATCAAGAGGTATAGGTACCTGTTTATGTTCCAAAAATCTGCCTCTACAGCCCATTATGGAGGTGGTATGTGCAATCATTTTACCAAGCGATGAAAAGCACGGTGTTGCACAGTTTTGCTAGCTGCTGGAGAGGATAATCAGTGATGAAGTTTATCTTCCTCCTCCCTCACCTGGTAGCTGCTGGTTTTGCCCCTCCCTGGTCTTGCAGCCTTTTTCGACTTGCTATCAACATAGAGTAATGCTGATACAGAACATGGGAGAACACAATGCCTGGAATTGGTGACGTTATAATATTTAGCCGGTAGTTGATTTTTTGCTAAAAATAGAAAATGTGATGGTTCTAATATTACTTGTTACTGCAGAGAAATGGTGATTAATGACAAATGAATCTCTTAAATTAAACTGCATATTGGAAAAATGACAGGGAGGATGCTTTTAAATTCATAATACCGTAACATTTGCTTTTATACAGTAATATCGCTTTTGAACATTATATTGAAATGCTGAGAATTAAAATATTATGGACAGACTGGCAGAAAAATACTATAGTCAGTCTACACTTTGCTAATCATTTCTTGTCTCTTTCCCTGGTAGTATTTGCCGTGTTTGCTTTTACCAGTGTCGTGGGGCTTATCATTGGACTGGAACAGGATGGAATCATTGACGGATTCATGAGCCTTTATTTAAAAGAGGTAATTGCAACTAGACAAGTTTTGTGCTACTGTCCGACCAATACTTTCTACTGCTTTATGGATCTTCATGTGCTTGGAGAAGTTATAGCTAGACTTCTAATCTATATACAGTATTGTGCAAAGTATGAGACCTTTCATTTTTTTTTAATTATCCAGGTGAATCAGTCAGTAGATCAGAGACTTTATAATGGGCAGTTGCAGCACCGACTGAACAGGTTACATCAATAAACAAAAATGTAAAATTAAATTTATGTAGAGAACATAAATTTAAAACCATTTCCATAGATGTGTTGGTATTTGGCAGGTGCTTCTTGGTGTGACTGGTGGAAAACACAAAATCTGAGGGCCCCTAACCTGTCAGGACCTGTGGAGTTCCAGCTTTATTGCTGCCATCAGTCAGGATAACTACCTTAATGTTATGCCAGGAGTAAAGTTATGACAGTTAGTATGCCAGAATTAAGGGTAGAAATGTCCACATTTGAACTAACCAATTTTATTTTATTTTAATTTTTTTGAGAAAGTTTCATTTCAAATTTTACATCACAGCATACAGGTAGGTATCAATTGTAAAATTGCATTTAACGAAGAATCAAGTAACGATCAAACATAACATTCTGAACAGGTGGAAGAAGAAAAATAAAAGGAAGAGGGGAGACAGAAGTAAGTAGGGAGTGAAGGAGGAGAGTGGGGAAGTGTTAGTAACAGGAAAGGAGGTAGGGGTGGGTGACAGTAGGCAGTAGCTATGTCAAACAGAAAACTACTGTATAAGGTACAAGCATTAGCCTCATGATAAGAGATACAGGGAGACCAGATATTAGTGAATTTGTGAGGACACTCATGCAGGTAGCTGGTGATATGCTCTAAGACAGGGGTGGCCAGACTTTCGGAGTCGGCGATCTACTTTGAAAGCTGAAAAGCTTTTGTGATCTACCTAGGTGGGATAATAGCGCCCAAAAAAGGGCGTGGCATAACAAAAAGTGGGCGTGGTATAAAAAGTGGGCGTGGTATAAAAAAGGGACGTAGCCTTGCTGCACAGAGTGTAATGACTGTCTCGCATGAAATAACACATTGGCCCCCACAGGTAAAAACCTCAAACACATATGCCCCCACAGTGCCAGATACACATATGCCCCCACAGTGCCAGATATGCCCCCACAGTGCCAGATATGACCCCACAGTGCTAGATATGACCCCACAGTGCCAGATACAGATATGACCCCACAGTGCCCGATACAGATATGCCCCCACAGTGACACGTGCCCACAGTGCCACATATGCCCCCACAGTGCCACATATGCCCCCACAGTGCCGCATATGATCCCACAGTGCCGCATATGATCCCACAGTGCCGCATATGACCCCACAGTGCCACATATGACCCCACAGTGCCATGTGCCCACAGTGCCAGATATGCCCCCACAGTGCCAGATACAGATATGCCGCCACAGTGCCACATATGACCCCACAGTGCCACATATGCCCCCACAGTGCCAGATATGCCCCCACAGTCCAGATACAGATATGACCCCACAGTGCCATGTGCCCACAGTGCTAGATTTGCCCCCACAGTGCCAGATATGCCCCCACAGTGCCAGATACAGATAAGCCCCCACAGTGCCATGCCCCCACAGTGCCACATATGCCCTGACAGTGCTGCTCACCACTGTGTAGAGAGCGCAGCGCGTGCTTCTCCTGCCTGCCGCCCTGCCTCTCAGTCTGGTCTCTGGCGGTGACGGCAGCGTGTATATCTCAAATCAGGCGCCGGTCCGCGAGCTCTCATTGGCTAACGAACCGGCGCCTGATTTGAGCTATACACTCCGCCGTCACTGCCGGAGACCAGACTTAGGGGCAAGGCGGCAGGCAGGAGAAGCACGCGCTGCGCTCTCCTCGCCTCTCGTGGATGGGCGGCGGATCGACTGGTCGCATGTCCGCGATCGACTGTTTGGCCACCCCTGCTCTAAGACTACTCATGCACTTATTTGACACATCCTTAACGCAGCTACCTGTGCCATTGCAGCTCTCTACATTAAGTGATAGGTGTGCCATATCGAGTTATGTAGAGAAGAGGAAGAAAGGGGGGTCTACTGACTTCCAGCGAGCTGCAATGGCACGGTTAGCTGCGTTAAGGATGTGTCGAATAAGTGCATGAGAAGTTCTATCACATTCGGAAATGGGCCGCAATAGAATGGAATATGAGATGCAGTGTGGGATTGATATACCTACAAGGGAGAGAATTAAGCGATGTACCATATCCCAGAAGCATTTAATTTTAGGGCAGTGGCCCCAAATATGAGCGAAGGTGCCCTCCTCTCCACATCCCCTCCAACATCTATCCGATGTCTGGGGAAATATGGCTCAAGCGCATGTAGGAACAAGGTACCATTGGTATAAGCGTTTATAAGTGTTTTCTCTCACTCTAACACATATAGAAGACTTGGGTGGTCTTCAGTTTGCCGGCTGTCAGGTCCCAGCGCACAGTATACCGGCGTCAGAATCCTGACACCCGGCATACCGACACCTTTTCTCCCTTTTGGGGGTCCATGATTCCCCTGGAGGGAGAATAGATAGTGCGGCGCGCGCCACCGTGCCAGCAAGGGGCTCATTTGCGCTCGCCCAGCTGTCGGTATGTTGTTGGTCGGGATTCCGGCACCGGTATGCTGGCCGCCGGCATACTATATTATATCTGAAGACTTAGCAGTCAGCTCTCGAATTTCCTCCCACTCCCATGACTCTGGAGCCTCTCCATAGTCTTTCTTCCAGGCCAGTTTGTGGGGTTCCTTGGAGGGAGTTGATTGTGGCTGATCACGAGATCATATAGAGCACATATGAAACCTTTTGAAAAACTAACCAATTATTTTATCTATCTCACTATGTATATTTTTCTTCTCAAATAGTGCTACTTGGTTGCTGAATGATTAAGTTTGTGTGTGTTACATGTGTCACAACTAGATATTATGGGGGTCATTCCGAGTTGATCGTAGCTGTGTTAAATTTAGCACAGCTACGATCATCTTCCCTGACATGCGGGGAGACGCCCAGCTCAGGGCTAGTCCGCCTCGCATGTCAGTCCGGCGCCCCCCGCACAAATACAAAAGCATCGCACAGCAGCAATGCTTTTGTATTTGAGGAGTAACTCCCGGCCAGCGCAGCTCCTGTGGCTGGCCGGGAGTTGATCGTCACTGCCACTGGCTGTAGCGGCTGCGTGAGACGTCACGCAGCCGTCGCGGCCCGCCCCCCCCCCCAACAGTCCGGCCAAGCCTGCGTTGGCCGGACCGCACCTCCTAAACGGCGGCTTGACGCCGCCGTCCAGCCCCCTCCCGCCCTGCGACCGCTTCTGTCTGTCAATCAGGCAGAGGCGATCGCTACTGAATGACGGCTGCAGCGAGCGATCGGGTCGGAATGACCCCCTATGTGCAGTGGTATCCATGGGAATAAAAATTTACCTTTCCTAATTACTGATCCTGGCTAGTGAAAAAGTTATCCTACTGTACTGTAAGTATGTGACAATGATTTCCACCGCCTCAAAGCATATGTAAAAATATGCTTGTATTGCAGGGGTTCTGTGGCCTGTGCTTGCTGCCACCTTGACACTAAGGTTTCCATTTTTTTTAAATGGCACTTCCTGTGTCTAAGCCTACCTGATTAGGTGCATGCTGGATACAGACACTTTCACTATCGCAGAACATGGACACCAGCAAATACCTAAATATACAAAGCAATTTCAAAAGCTACGTCATGTACTGTATGGATGTTGGATACAGAGCCAATTCTTTCTGTTCTTTCTAAGGAAAATTATTTACAAATACTGTATTTAATCCACCTTCCAGCTTTTATTGTTAAGCTCATTGATCTATAAAATAAATCTTGCACTTACTGTATGGCTTAATTTACTTTGGTCTTATAAATAGAGAATGGAAAGAATTCCATGTAGATTATAAATGGATATGCTGTTTTTCCAGCAGTATTAAAATACTTAATAACAATTTGAAACCTACATATTTTTCAACAGCAAATGTCACATTTTGAAGAAATATTTATAATATAATGTATCTCAACTGTAAACTAGCAATGGAATGTTCCTTTTATTTCTGTACTTCATAAAAAAAAAATTTGTATCACTAAATCATGTATATGTGTAGTAGATAACTCATTCCTGGGTGTTGTGTGTACCCAAGAGTGGTATATCTATATTATAAAATGGCTTCTGTTATGACAAATAGAGTGAAACAGATACAGAATAGGCTTTTTAATTTGAATTATTTTTAATGAATAAACATTTGCAGTAACAGGATAACTGTGTAAGTGTACTCAAATAGTTGAAATGTGCATGTCTATCAGTGAGGCAGTGATGTGCCGCTGCCAGTAAGGCAGGGATGGGCTGCTGTCAGTCACGCAGGGATGGGCTGCTGTTATTGTGCTGCTGTCAGTCACGCAGGGATATGCCACTGTCATTGAGGCAGCAATGGACTGCTGTCAGTGAGGCAGCGATGGGCCGATGTCAGTGAACCACATCGTTCGCTAATGAGCGATCTTACAGTATAGGCTTAATTGTTTTGTGGCAGGTGGGGAGTGGACAGGCCTCCCTTAAATTACAAAAAAAAACAGTAAAACACATTGGCCACAATAGGAAAAAAAGAAACACAATGGCCTCTGATAGGAAAAAGAAAACACATTGGCCCCTGACAGGAAAACCTCCCACCACATTGGCCCCAACAGGAATAGAAACAAAACTGTCCCCCGACAGGAAAAACCAAAACATGCTAAATATTATACCAGCTGCTGTGATGACCTACATAATGTGCATCACATTACTCTGCCAGGAGAGCACATCATTTTATATTGGCTCTGTATCCCTTCAGATTACACCAGTGAAGGGATACACAGCCAACAGTGTGACTTTCAGTATAGCAGCAAAGATGACTATCATTTTACACCAACATGATTCCTAACAAAAATGAATCATAGAAGGATACTCATCATGTTATATCATATAGATTAGGATCACATTTTACCATCAGAGATAACCAATATTACAGATCCCATTAACATTTTATATTGACAGCTTCGACTGTAATGTGGGAGAGCAGTCACAAACAGAGAAGTTTGTAAAATTTCTTCATGCTCATTCTGGGAGATCCAGAGACTAGCTCACAGGCAAAGTGGGACAAGAGGTCAGCGACAATATACTGTAAAACAGGTATTTGGCAGGTTTCCAGTAAAACAGTGTCTTTACTAGCATCAGACACTGGGCATAGCATATGCAGACAACTTAAAATGAACAAATTAAAGTAAATGGCTTAGCACTTCACATGCTCAACAGTCATTCTGCTGCAACAGCATGCTCTCCTGACATAGCCAACTTCCACAGTCCCTGGCACTATAAAACTGTAGCCTCCTCGCCAGAGCTGTCTTAACAGCAGTGTAGGCCCCTGGGCACAGCAATGCACTGGGGCCCCTACCCACCCATCAGCAGTGCTTAATTACCTCAGTATGTGTGCTCTGCCCTGCTATCAGGTGTACTTGATTACACAACAACCAAACCTAACATGTAGCTTGTGAATAGCAGACAGCATTTGAATTTATGAAAAAATCAAAATAAGCAACTGTAAAATAAGCAACCTTAGATTACCCAGTGCTTTTAATATAACTACAGTTATTTAGGGCCAGCATCCATTACTCACAAAAACCGGAAATGTTTGCCTTCAAATCCTTTGCCACACCAAAGGCGTCTGATTTTTGCATGGGGACTCAGTAGCGCTAATTTTCCCCTTATGGGACACCATATGTAAAACGGGTACTTGAAATAAAGACTCTGAGGCAGGTTTCTAGGAAAACAGTGTCTATACTGGCATCAAACACTGGACATAGCATAGACAGGCTTGGGCCTGGTCATAATTTTAAATAAACAAATTAAAGTAAATGTCTTAACACTCCCCATTTTCAACAGTCATTCTGCTGCAATGACCTGCAGCTACCACCTGCCATGCTCTCCTGGCACAGCCACTTTTCAGTCCCTGGCACTTTAAAACTGCAGCCTACTCGCTGGCCTCCTACAGGCATCAGTGCACTATGCACTGGGTGTATGGGAGTTTTAAACCCCTCTCCTGCTTATGACTTTCTGCTGGCTCTGGCTGAGCTGGAAGACCCAGATTTCTATTTTTCCTCTTGCAGCTGTGCAATCCAGAAATCCAGTTTCAAATCACTATTGCAGGTGCAGAATGTGCAGGTCTTGTTTTTCTCTTTCTTGAAGGAAGCTGATCCCACAGAAGTGTGGGCAATTGTGATGAGACACAAACCCTCTCACTACAATACCGTATAATGTACATCCATCCTGGAAGCTCTCCAAATGGCAGTCGTAAGGAGAGTTTATTTACCTGACGACATCCAGCTGCGTTATCTCACTGTAGGGTGCGTAGGGGTCGGAGGTTGGGCCAGCTACAAATGCCCCAGCTGACCAATGACACAATCCGCCAATGGTGCTGGCAGTGACAGCTGCTGCTGTGCTGGGGCTGGCAATGGGCCCTCCGATGCAATGCAGATAATTAGACTCTGGCAGTGCAGACAAGGTCCACGTGGCATCATGACATGCAACAGTGGTCATGCAGTGCTCCTTTGGGAATGTTTTGTAGAGGCACAATAATGGAGCTCCGTGCCAGTACTGGTGATTTTAATATTGGGCTGAGCCACATTACAGAGCCTTTGTAAAACATTTAACTAGAAGCCAGCTTTTGTAATAGACCCTGGATGGGCTAGATTTTGTAGGGCCTGGCCACAGGCCCTTCGGGACCCACCGGACCCTAGGAAGGTGCCTTGGTTGCCTTGTGGGATGTCCGGGTGAGTTTATACTTGTATGGACAGTTCATGAGGAACAGTGAATCCAGGATCCAGTGTTAATGTGGATAGACCTAAAGCAGTTTGTAATTACAATAAAGTAACTTCCAGTAGTGGGTGCCTGTTAGGAAAGTCAAGCTGTATTTAAGCCCATTGTGGCTCCTTTGGTAGTGCAAGCTGGCAGATATGTGGAATGCTCTGGCCACAGGATAGTGTTAGCCATACTCTGAAATTATCCATGGACTTGCGGTGAAAAATAGATGGTTCCTTTGTGTTGGGGAGGAGAGAGGGCGCATCCACTTTTACAGCACTGCCAGCAGGCAACAAAGTGCAAGACAGGCAGTCCTCAGTGGAGAGACCAGTCAGAGTGCGCATGTGGACCTCTGTCCACCACCGAAAGTGCCTATGGGCATGTGAGCATCAGAGAACTGGACCATGGAGCAATGGAAGAAGGTGGCCTGGTCTGGTGAATCAAGTTTTCTTTTACATCATGTCAACAGCCACATGCGTGTGTGTCTTTTACTTGGAGAAGATTAGGCACCAGGATGCACCATTGGAAGAAGACAAGCCACCGGAGGCATTGTGATGCTCTGGGCAATGTTCTGGTGCAGAGACATTTAGATTTGGGTGGGGTGTGTTCAAAGTGGAATCAAAATTGCAGTGTAAAAATAAAGCAGCCAGTATTTACCATGCACAGAAACAATATAACCCACCCAAACTTAAATCTCTCTCCACATGTTACATCTGCCCCATCTGCAGTGCAACATGGTTTTTCCCAATTGCTAACTTTTTTGGTTTGCTAATAAACCTGAATAACCCCCTAAGTACAACCATTCATGCTCTTTCGGCAGTATAATGTGCCCTCCCACACTGCTAAAATTGCTCTGGAATAGTTTGAGGAACATGACAAAGAGTTCAAGGTGTTGACTTGGCCTCCAAATTCCACAGATGTCAATCAGATCTGATCGAACATTAGTAGGATCTGCTGGAAAATCAAATCCCAGCCATGGAGGAGCCACCTCCCAACTTACAGGACTTAAAGGATCTGCTGCTAAAGTTAGAGGTATGTTGAGTGTTGAGTCCATACCTCGATGGGTCAGAGCTGCTTTAGCGGCACGAGGAAACCTACACAATATTAGACTGGTTATAGATATAACATTTACTTGTGTATGTTTGACATTTATGCCATTATTTGGGGGGGCTATAAATTTTGTACGAAAACATAACCTCAGGGGAGGTGCAGCTTACTAGTGAATTTATAAGATCCCTAGCAACAGCACATGATCTCAGTGAATTAAAAAGCTTTATTTGTATGCACAAAATGGCTTTCCTGTGCAATGGTAATTAGTGTCTTTTATAAAGATACTTATCTGAAATGTCTGGATTCAGGTAGATAAATGATCAAATACATATTCTTAAGAATGATACTCACTTAAATGTGAGTATCATTTTGCCAGCAATAGCAGCGGAAATAAATATGATCCCCGATGCTCACATGACCTACAAAGTACAATGCTGTCACATACTGTATGTGGAACATAAAACAAATTTGAATTCTTAATAATCAAGTGAAGTTCCAATGAGATAATATCAAGTGCACATGTGTTACGTATATAGTAACTGACCTAATGTATTTTCCTCAGGCTGAGCCTTACTTGAATACAGCACATGGTCACATGATCTGTTACTGGGATGGCACTGCACATTACCTGATGTATCTCCTTATGGTGGCAGCGATCGCTTGGGAGTAAGTAGCTTTAATCTTATTAAAAACATCAGTATAATGGCCAAAATTGTAGCTAGGTGTAAGTTTCAACTGGTTTTATTTATTTATGTAACAACGTTGTTGCAACAAAGTAGAAAACTAATGGGGTATACACACGGTGCGATTTTTTCTTACTATTTTGACTATATAGTCAAAATAGCAAGAAAAGTTAGTGCAGATCGCAAGGTGAAAGTCCCCTTGCGATCCCGATTCGATGCAGATGCGCGGTCGGCATCGCAAGAATAGATAGACTGTGCAGGCAAGTCAATTTTGACTATCTCTATAGAAGAGATAGTCAAAATTGACACTTAGCCGAATTGCACATAGTCAGTATCGCAAGCACATAATGAGTGTGCTTGCGATACTGATTATGTGCCGACCTAGCCCCTGTCGCATAGTGAGAATCAGGCATAGCCCGAATCTCACCGTGTGTATGGGCCTTAAGGTTATATACACATGGGTGCTTTCTTTTAACATTAAAAATTAGACACATTTATTTCACTTCCATTTATTTTGATAAAAAAGTACTGTTATTGTGCCTTTTTAAAGCAGAATAAAACCAATTTTAAGTCAGGTGTTTTAATAGCTAAACAACAGTGATTAGATTATTTATTTAGAACCCAGCAGCAGAAATAGCCCAGTTGTGTTTGTGTGCACACAACTATGGAGTATAACTGATTAGTCCAAATAAAAAAGGACCCTTTAGTCTCCCAAATAAACACTAGAAAAATATTTACAGCTACTTGCGCTAATTACGAAAAAAACAAACACCAAATGCATATTAAGATTGAATGGACATGTACACCGTTCATGGGGAGGCAGGCGGTCGGAGGCATTCATGGGGGGTTCACTACGGTATGCTGGCGGTCGGGCTCCCGGCGACCAGCATACCGGCGCCGGGAGCCCGACCGTCGGCTTACCGACAGTGTGGCGAGCGCAAATGAGCCCCTTGTGGGCTTGCTGCGCTTGCCACGCTACGGGCACGGTGGCGCGCTACGCTATTTTATTCTCCCTCCAGGGGGGTCGTGGACCCCCACAAGGGAGAATAAGTGTCGGTATGCCGGCTGTTGGGATCCCGGCACCGGTATACTGTGCGCCGGGATCCCGTCAGTCGGCATACTGAAGACTACCCGTCATGGGGAGGGGTGGTCAGAGGCACACTTGAGCAGGCAGTGGGAAAAGGCACTCATGGGAAAGACTTGCCTATATTACCGATGACTTCTGGAAGCAGGTAAAGGAGGAACACTAATGAGAGATGAGGGCGGTCACCAGGGACATGCAGTCAGGGGAGGCAGTGCCTCACATGTCATAATGATTAAAATAAAACAAAGAAGATATTTATAACACAGATTCTGTGCCATAAAAATCTTCTTTATATTATTCTAATCATTATTGCCATGAAAATGCAGCCAATCTGGATAGGAGGCAGTAAGAACTCTGCCTCCCACTGACAATTGTAAACTGGCTGAAGAAGGGGCGGGCAGGGGGTGTGGCCAATCCACGGGCAGTAAAAGCCCATTGAAAAAATGAGAAGAGGCAGCGTTACATATGCCTCATTATGGGGCTTTGAATTTAGCCCACATCAAAGACACCTCCCTGTGATGTCATGGCATCTGGCGGCCCCACCCCCTTTCTGGCACAGGACGAGGTATAGAAGAATGGTTGTGTCTATGTTACCTTCGTGCTCAGGACCTGGAAGTGACACAACGAGAGGGCAGGAGAGAACTTCCGCCCTTACAGCACCTAAATGTTTGCTTCGTTCTCCGCTCGTTTGGGGTAAAAATTTTTTCCTATGCAGCATTGGACTCTCGCGGGCTCGCTTCGCCCGCCACGCTTCGCTCGCCACACTTTACTATTCCAAATAGATTGTGACATGGACCCAAGGGGTTATGGGAAAGGTCCTCTCCACGAAGGTAAACTAGACGCTACCATAGAAGAATGCCCCTGTCTCCTGCTCTTTGGTGACCCGGCCATGGTGTGCTGCATGAGGTCAGTTATTGCATTGTGCATGCTCCACTCAGCAGTAATGGTAGCTGTTTGCACTGTCAGATGACACTGCACTGACAGATTGCAGGACACAGTGCTGGCAGCACACGTGGACTGACTTTGGAACTCCCGCTGGGATTACTCTTCTGCCCTCACTCTCCCTGGTTACAGGAACTCCTCTCTGGGAACCCCTTCATCAGCTGTACTGTGTCCTGCAATGTCCTACTATATCAGGACGCAGTAGCTTTGGACTTCCAGACAGTAGAAGTGACCTCTACATCTTTCTTTCACCTCAGCTCTCTTATCCACCCTCCTCTGCAGGACATGACTGTGTGACAACAGAGGCTGGGGGAATCAGACATATACTGGTCCTATTACTCTCCTTCCACCTTGGCTGATTTTAAAATCCACAAAAAACTCTAATTTGTTACACATGCACACCCTATATATCAAGGTGAAACCTTTAAGGAGATGGGCATGTACCTCACTATCCAGAGTGAGCTTACATGCTCTCTGTTGTTTTGGGCACAGTATACAGTACAGTACAGTACAGTATGTGTTAGAGATTAATGGATAAAGGCTTTGTATATTGAAAAGGACATTGGGCGTATGATCATAACTGTGGTGACACTATACATTTACATTGATCTACAGTATGTTTTTTTTAAATCTGTTTAATTGAATTTTTCAAACAAAATACACAAAGAAAAGCAGATAGTAGGTATACATGGCCATGAAACAGTCATACAGAACATTTGAGAAAAGAGAAATAATACCATAAAGAGCGATATGTATACATCTACAACTATATGACGTATCCACAATGTAGAAGGATGAGTACAAAATAAACTACAATCTCTATCGAACAGAGAGGAACCCAAAGCTATAAGGAAGGGGAATAGAAGGGAAGGGTAGGTAGGGGGGCACACAAGAGGGAGGGCGGGGACATTAGAAAAATAATACAGTAGTACCAATAACAGCATGTATATAGACGATTTATGCGATAATTGGAGTTGAAGAAATATTAACCCAGTGAGAGCTAGTAAGCCTTAATGAAGAAGGGTGGGGGTGGGGAAGGGGTGGTCATAGTGTGGGATCTTCCAATAATCGTCTATGAAGAAACCATTCTGTATTTTCAAATACTTTCAATATTTGGGTTTGTGTGGCCTGATCACGGGAATCTATGTACATGGACCACTTCTTGTAGAAGGATTTTACACCTATCTCTATGTTGACTTGGGCTGATCTTCTATCAAAATATAGAATTTGTAAAAGTTTCCCGTGAACTTCCATCATCTTAGGGGGAGAAGCTGTTAGCCAATGTGACAATATAATTTTTTGGGATACAGTGACCAATACTGTAAGGAACGGGAGCCAGCGAAGTCGTGAGGGGCCTAGGTCCCAATCATTAAAGTCAGCGCAAAGACATGCCACAGGAGTCACTTTGACCCGTATTCCCAGCAGTTGATTCACAAATGAGGCTATTTTATGCCAGAAGATGCGAATCAGGCCACACTGCCAAAACATGTGATAAAAGGTAGCAGTGCGTACGTGGCATTTGGGGCATTCCCCAGATTCGGTCGGGTGGAATCTGGCATGTTGGGCTGGGGAGATATATGCTCTTTGCAAAGTGCGTAGCTGTACCTCCTGTAAGTATGGGGAAGCTAACCATTTCATTGCAAGCGTAAAACTACTGCTGAGGGGGTGATGGTCCGTGAGATGAGGTAGATCCTGTTGCCATTGTTTCATGAGTTTATCCCATCTTGCATCAGTGGAGGCCGATGTCAGGATAGAGTAGAGCTGTCGAATACGTGTAGGGCCTGATTTGTGCACATTCAGGGATACTAGTAGGGGATTAAGTAAACTGGAGTTGTCATTAAGTGATTTTTGGGTAAGTGTAGTAGATCCCAGATAGTGACGAATTTGCAAGTACATAAAAAAATGTGAAGAAGGGAGGTCATATTTATCTCGAAGATCTGAGAACAGGAGGAAAGTGCCTCCAGGATCATAGACCTTTGAGGAATTTGTCAAACCTTTCTCCCTCCAGATACAAAAGTTAGAGTTGGTAAGAGAGGGAGGGAACATAGGATTACCCCATAACGGGATGCATGATGAGGTGCGGGAATTACAGCGAAATTTCCTATGTAGTGTGTTCCGAGCATAATAAATATAATGGAAGAGGGGGTTATGCAGTATGTGAGTCGGGATGAGTGTAGCCTTGGATAATAAAAGTGCATCGGGAGAATAGGGATGAAAAAGGGCTTCATCTAGGACAGGGTCTGTGAAAAGATCTCTATCAAACAGCCAATCAGCAGCACAGCAGAACAGGGTGGCCAGGGAGTAAGAAGCAAAATCTGGAATACCAACTCCCCCCACCATTTTTAGAGCCATAAGTTTGTCTAAAGCTATGAACGATTTTTTACCTTTCTATAAAAATCTGGCCATAATTTTGTGTACGTATAATATATCTCGTTTAGAAAGGCTAATAGGGAGCATTTGCATGAGATAGAATAATTTTGGGAAAACTATACTTTGTAGCACAGCCACCCTCCCTAACAAAGATAGGGGAAGTAATTTCCAACCATCCAATAATGCAGTGATACGAGTTAATAGGGGAGTAAAATTTTCCTCGTATAGTCTGGAAAGATCAGGCGGAATCTGAATTCCTAAGTAGGTAATTTTTGTGCGGGAGATCTTAAAAGAAATATCAGGGAGACAGTCCGATAGGGTACGAGAGGAAGAGCCCAGTGAAAGAAGTTCTGATTTGGCGATGTTAATCCTTTATCCCGCTCTGTTCCCAAAAGCACCAATCGGTCCTAAAATTTCGGGAAGAGAGGTGGTTGGGTTAGACACAAATAGTAGCATATCATCTGCGAAGAAAGCGAGACGCAGGTCAACATCACCAACTCGTATTCCTGAGAAGTTCCTTGACTGTCTTAGAGCGATCGCCAGGGGCTCCAAGGCAATTGCAAAGAGTAGAGGGGAAAGGGGACACCCTTGTCTCGTGCACCTGCCAATGGTGAAAGGGGAAGAGAGAATTCCATTACAAGATACCTGAGTCTGAAGGGCAGAGTATAGTAGTTTGAGGAGATCAATGAAGACGTCTGGGAATCCAAATCTAGAGAGGGTATGAAATAGGTGAGCCCATTCAACCATATAGAATGCTTTTTCAGCATCTAGGGAGAGTATGAGGGGGAGGTCAGTGGGAGGCAAGGAATGAGCATAATATATTGCTGAGAGTACCCGACGAACATTAATTTCAGAGTGACACCCTGCTATGAATCCAGTCTGATCTCTGTGTATAATATGTGGAAGCAGTAATTTAATGCGATCCACCATGATCTTGGTGAGTAATTTGTAGTCAAGATTCAGGAGTGATATGGGACGGTAGGAACCAGGAAGTGAGAGATCCCTACCTGGTTTTAGGAGGAACTTAAGGATAGCCGTGTTAAAGTGGGGAGGGAGAGATGTTGAAGAGAGCAAGCCATTCAGTACCCGCACTAAGGTATCACCTAAATGAGGAAGAAGGATTTTATGAAAATCTGCGCTGAAACTGTCTGGGCCAGGTGCCTTTTCACGACTAAATTGACCAATAACCCGTTTAACTTCTAAAAGAGTAATAGGGTCAAGAAGAGTCTGAACCATAGATGATGGAAGGTGTGGAGTAGGAAGTGTATCCCAGAACGTCTGGGGCCAGGGAGAGCTATCATGAGAACATGGAGAGGGGGTAGACAAAGGGGTGGAGTATAGTTCCTGGTAAAAATGTTTCATCACATCAGAGATTTCCTTATTGCTCGTGGTCAGAGCACCTGAAGAGGTGTGCAATGGGCGAGTCACCATGGGGGGGGGGGGGGGCAAGTGCTATTGAGTAGATTAGTCAGTAAACGTCCTGCTTTATTGCCGAATTTATAGTACTTATAATTCACAGGAAAAAGGTATCGGTCATCCATAGACTTCATAAATTCGTCAAAATATGTTTTAGCTTCCATGTATAATAGTCTAGATTGGGGAGTCAGGGAGGCTTTGTACAGCTGAAAGGCTGTAGTCAAGGACCTCTTAAATTCCAGATATTGGGAGGCATATTGTCTGGTCACATTGGAAACATAGGAAATAATGTCATCCCTGAGGACTGCTTTTGCCAACATCCAAAATAGAATGGGATCACTGTCCAAATGGGCCAAATTATTTATCCTGTAGGTCTCCCAGGCAGATTCTAAACGTTGTTGGAATTTGAGAGATTTGGCTAGGTAGGAGGGGAATCTCCACAGTTTGAGTGAGGAGGAGGTATCTGGAAGGTGAAGGGTGGCTGTGACCAGAGCATGATTGGAGAGGGCTATAGTCTCAATGTGGGAACACGTGACTTGTGGTAGAAGGCAATGGGAAAGTAAAATATAATCTATTCAGTGGCGTAACTACTGCCCCCGCAGCCCTCGCGGTGGCTTGGGGGCGAGGGGCTGCGGGGGCGCCACTGATTTAGCACAGATTGACATGCGGACGAGCCGTCCGCATGTAAATCTGCGGTCTCCTCCTTCCCTCCGCTGCTGTAAGGAGGGACACAGGAGGCACAGCGCGCGCCTCTCCTGTGTCCCTGTCCCTCCTGCGTGTCTAATAAAGGAAGTGCCGTTCGTGAGCTCTGATTGGCTCACGAACCGGCACTTCCTTTAACAGACCCGCCGGAGACCCAGGAGGGACACAGGAGAGGCGCGCGCTGTGCCCTCCGTGTCCCTCCAACACAAAACAGCGGGGGAGCGGGGGGGGGGGGGGGGCACACTGGGGGAGCATGGGGGGCACTGGGGGAGCATATGCGGCACAGGGGAGGGGGGCTTATGTGGCACTGGGAGCATATGTGGCACAGGGGGAGGGGGGCTTATGTGGCACTGGGGGCATATGTGGCACAGGGGGCGGGGGGCTTATGTGGCACTGGGGGCATATGTGGCACTGGGGGGGTATAGGTGTACCTGGCACATGGGGGGAAGGGGGCTGTATTTGGCACTGGGGGCATGTGAGTACCTGGCACTGTGGGGGAATATCTGGCACTGGGGGCATATGTGGCATTGGGGGGTATATGTGTACCTGACACATGGGGTGGGGGGGCTATATTTGGCACTGGGGGCATGTGAGTACCTGGCACTGTGGGGGAATATCTGGCACTGGGGGCATATGTGGCACTGGGAGAGCACAGCCCTAGCAACAAGCACTACCCCCTGGCAACGAGCATGACACCCAGTGCATGAAACCCCTGGCAACGAGCATGACACCCAGTGCATGAAACCCCTGGTAATGAGCATGACACCCTGAGCATGAAAACCCCTGGTACCATGCATGGAACCAAGAGCATGAAACCCCTGGCAACGAGCAGGTAATTTAAAAGTAATTAGAAGCCTTACTGTAGGACTTAATGTGTAATGGGCATTACGGTGTGTGGAATAATGTATTACGGACATTGCGGTGTGTGTCATAATGTGTCACAGGCATTACGGTGTGTGGCATACTATATCACGGGCATTGTGGTATGTGGTATAATGTCTCAGGGGCATTGCAGTGTGACATAATGTATAACGGGCATTGCAGTGTGTGGCATAGGGTATAAAGGGCATTGCGGCATGTGTCACAGGCATTACGGTGTATGGTATACAGGTTGAGTATCCCATATCCAAATATTCCGAAATACGGAATATTCCGAAATACGGACTTTTTTGAGTGAGAGTGAGATAGTGAAACCTTTGTTTTTTGATGGCTCAATGTACACAAACTTTGTTTAATACACAAAGTTATTCAAATATTGTATTAAATGACCTTCAGGCTGTGTGTATAAGGTGTATATGAAACATAAATTAATTGTGTGAATGTAGACACACTTTGTTTAATGCACAAAGTTATAAAAAATATTGGCTAAAATTACCTTCAGGCTGTGTGTATAAGGTGTATATGTAACATAAATGCATTCTGTGCTTAGATTTAGGTCTCATCACCATGATATCTCATTATGGTATGCAATTATTCCAAAATACGGAAAAATCCCATATCCAAAATACCTCTGGTCCCAAGCATTTCGGATAAGGGAGACTCAACCTGTACTATATCACGGGCATTGTGATATGTGGTATAATGTCTCAGGGTCATTGCAGTGTGTGGTATAATGTATCACGGACATTGCGGTGTGTGTCATAATGTGTCAGGCATTACGGTGTGTTGTATACTATATCACAGGCATTGTATGTCGTTTAATGTCTCAGGGCAGTGGCGTAAGTTCGTCACAGTCGCCCGGAGGCAAGATAAATATTGGTGCCCCCCTATTTCCTATATTAAGATAAATATATGTATGTATGTGTGCGTGTGTTTATGTGTATGTATATATATATATATATATATATATATATATATTGTGACAAGAACACTGTGATAGTGTTTGAGGGCAGGTATGTTTGTCCCAGGTTCTTGTCTTACGTTTTAGAAAATGAAAACTTCTAAGAAAATGCTTTTGTTTTGTTAGAATATTTCAGTTTGCTGGAAAAGCTGGATAAGGGCCCTGAGAGAGAGATAGGGGGAGTTCCAGACATTGGGCCCAGTTCGGATCTTTGGCCTCACAGAGGGCTAATCAGGGCTTTCAGCTGTGAAAGAGCCTTATAGGGCTTCTAGCCTGATTAATGTGTGCAGACTGCAGGATCTCTGTGAGAGAAACACGCTTCCTGATACAAGTGAGCTATACTGTGTTTACTGGAGAACTCTGTGTTTTTGTTTAGTGATAGTTAGGAACATCTTGTGTTTAGTTAGTGCCGGACAGGCAAGGTATTTTCTTTTGGTGTTTGTTTTATTTTCTGTATAATAAAACTGTCTGGGGCCAGTTGTACCACAAACTGGACTTGTGTGATTCCTCAGCTGCTGCGTGCTGCCATTTACCCCAGGAAACGGCACCTTGTACCCTTACAGTGTTACAACTTGGTGGAGAATGCGAGCATGCCGTTCTGCGCATAAGTGAAAGCAGCAGCTTTGTGAGGCCTGCAGAAAATGGTGGTTCATGCAGATACAGCCCAGTGTGAAGTTACTGAGACTCGCCCTGAGGATTGGATATTTGTCCTGGGTGAAAGCAGCTACAAAGTCGCCTGAAAAGTCTGTTGACATGGAGGAACTGCTCAAAGCCTTGCTGCAGGCTACAGCAGCTCAGCAGGAGGCCAACAGACAGCAGCAGGTAGCAATGGAGGAAAATAGGAGACAGCAGCAGGTGGCTATTGACGAACTTTACAGGCAACAGCGTCAGGATAGAGAGGCCTTAACAGAAGTGGTGCAGAGCCTTGCGGCCCGGATTGGAGATATGGCCATCAGTGCTCCGACCAGCTCTAGTTCTATACGGGCCAGTCACTTCCTGCAGAAAATGACAGAGGCTGATGATGTGGAGGCCTACCTGACCACGTTTGAAAGGACTGCCAAGCATGAGAACTGGCCGAAAGCACAGTGGGTCAGTCTGCTGGCACCTTTTCTGTCAGGTGAGCCCCAAAAAGCGTACTTTGATTTAAGCCCTGCTGAGGCTCGGGACTATGATAAACTAAAGACTGAGATCCTGACCCGCCTGGGAGTCACGCTGTCAGTACGAGCACAATGGGTGCACCGTTGGGTGTACGCCATGGATAAGCCTCCTCGCTCCCAGATGCATGACCACAAAAAAATGGTTACAGCCAGAGACATTAGGTGTGGTATGCCAGGTCATGTTATTGCCAATTGCCCAGTCACGCTAGAACCCATGCAATGTGATGCTGCCTTTGAATGTCGCAGAATGTCTTTCTTTGCTAGGTTAGCCTGTACTGTGGTACCTTCACCTGAGCTGGAAAAACAAATGTGTGATGTGTTCTTAGAGGGTAACCGGGTAGAGGCCTTGCTAGTTTCAGGAAGTTTAGTTACCCTCGTGAAAGCTGGGTTAGTGAACCCCTTAAAGGTCCAGCAAATACCTATTGGGGTAACTTGCATACATGGGGATACCCAACATTATGTCACTGCTGAAGTGAATATAGAAACTTGTTGTGGGTCAGCAATTGTTAAAGTAGGACTGGTCCCCACCTTGGTGCATGAGGCCATAATAGGGAGGGATTTTCCTCATTTTTGGAAATTGTGGGATCACGGTTATCAACAGATGTGAGAAGTAAAGAGCCAGTTGATAATACCGGTGATTTTATGGATGTACGTGTGTCTTCGGAACTTTCTGACCCTTTGCCTTTTGCTAGTTTGGCTGGGGAAGTGACAGATGGGGAGTCCAGTGAGGACCCTCTTGCTGGGAACAGAGACATAGTAGTTAGAACTGAAAGAGTGCCTGACCTGGAGGTAAAGAAGGATCTGTTTGCGTCTGAACAGTTAAAGGATCCTACCTTAATAAAGGCTAGAGAGAATGTTAAGGTTGTTAATGGGGAACCTGTGGTACCAGGTGACAGGGTTACGTATCCCCACATGGCCATCTGTAATGAGCTCTTGTACCACATTGTCAAAAGGGGTGAGGATATGGTGGAACAGCTGGTAGTTCCCCAGCCTTATCGGAGAATGGTACTAGATTTAGCTCATAGTCACGTTACAGCAGGACATTTAGGGGCAGAAAAAACCACTGAAAGAGTTTTACAAAGGTTCTTTAGGCCAGGGGTTTATAAAGAAGTGTCTGAATATTGTTCTTCCTGTCCTGAATGCCAGTATCATGCCCCTAGACCCCATTTCAGGAGCCCACTAGTTCCCATGCCTATTATAGAGGTCCCGTTTGACAGAATAGCCATGGATCTCGTGGGGCCCTTGTTAAAGTCTGCTCGGGGCCATCAATATATCCTGGTAATTGTGGACTATGCCACTCGATATCCTGAGGCTGTCCCTTTACGCACTATCACAACCAAGGCGATAGCTAGGGAGCTGGTGCAGGTTTTTAGTAGAGTGGGAATACCAAAAGAAATTTTGACTGACCAAGGTACTCCATTTATGTCAAGGATCATGAAAGAATTGTGCAAATTATTTAAGGTCACTCACCTCAGGACGTCCATCTACCATCCCCAAACTGATGGGTTGGTGGAAAGGTTTAATAAAACATTAAAAAGTATGTTAAAAAAGGTTGTTGATAGAGATGGGAAAAACAGGGATTGTTTGTTGCCCTACTTGTTAATGGCCATCAGAGAAGTTCCTCAGTCCTCTATGGGGTTTTCTCCATTTGATTTGTTGTATGGTAGACACCCCAGGGGGCTGTTGGACATTGCCAAAGAGACATGGGAAGGACAGCCCACTCCTTTTATAGAAGCGTTATTGAACATGTAACACAAATGCAGGATAGGATTGCAGCCATGGTACCTATTGTCAGAGAGCACATGGAACAGGCCCAAAGTGCTCAACAGAGGGTATACAACCAGAGTGCCAAGATACGGGAATTTGCTCCTGGAGATAGAGTTCTTGTTTTGGTACCCACTGTGGTAAGCAAATTCCTAGCTAAATGGCAGGGTCCATTTGAGATTAGGGAAAAAGTGAATGAGGTTAATTACAAAGTATACCAGCCGGGAAAGAGAAAACCCGAACAAATCTACCATGTTAACTTAATCAAACCCTGGAAAGATAGGTTGTCTCTGTCAGCGGAGCCTTGCCTTTCGGTGTCTTCACCTCGGTTGCTTCCCGCAGTAAAGGTGTCAGAGACATTATCAGCTGATCAGAACAATCAGGTTAAAGAATTTCTCATCCAAAATAGGGAGATATTTTCAGAGCTGCCTGGCCGAACGACCATAATAAAACATAACATTGTCACAGAACCAGGGGTCAGGGTCCATTTAAAGCCATATAGGATTCCTGAAGCTCAGCGAGAAGCTGTTTCTAAAGAAGTTATAACCATGTTAGAACTTGAAGTCATAGAGGAATCTAACAGTGAGTGGTCCAGTCCCATAGTTCTCATCCCGAAGCCCGACGGTATCATACGCTTCTGTAATGACTTTCGTAAGTTAAATGAGGTGTCCAAGTTTGACGCATACCCCATGCCCCGTGTGGATGAGCTTATAGAAAGGCTGGGAACAGCCAGGTTTCTCACCACGTTGGACCTGACCAAAGGTTACTGGCATATACCTTTTATCTGATAGCGCAAAAGAAAAAACAGCCTTTTCGGTTCCGGAGGGGCTGTACCAGTATAAGATGTTACCCTTTGGGTTGCATGGGGCTCCAGCAACCTTTCAACGGGTAATGGATAAAATTTTGAGGCCCCATAGAAAATATGCAGCTGCCTATTTGGATGATGTGGTAATTCACAGTACAGACTGGGGGTCCCATTTGGTTAAAGTACAAGCAGTACTGGACTCAATCAGAGAGGCAGGGTTAACTGCTAACCCAAAGAAGTGCTGCCTCACAATGGAGGAGGTCAAATACTTGGGCTTCATCATAGGCAGAGGTCTGATTAGGCCCCAATTGAATAAAATTGATGCTATTCAAAATTGGCCTCGTCCAGTGAATAAAAAACAGGTAAGGGCTTTTTTGGGAATAGCTGGGTACTATAGACGGTTTATTCCCAATTTTGCGACCACAGCGGTGCCGTTGTCAGACCTTACCAAAGGGAAGCAGTCAAATATGGTGAAATAGAACCCTGATGCAGAAAAAGCGTTCCAAGCGTTAAAAGTGGCTTTGTGTTCACAACCGGTATTGATAACACCAGATTTTTTATAAGAATTTGTGGTACAGACAGATGCCTCAGAGGTAGGGATAGGCGCTGTGCTGACCCAAACCAGAGATGGGGACGAACACCCTATCATTTATTTGAGTAGGAAACTCAATGAGCATGAAAAAAGGTATGCCATTGTGGAAAAGGAGGCTTTGGCCATTAAGTGGGCACTAGATACCTTGAGATATTACCTCTTGGGTAGACAATTCAGACTGGTGACAGATCATGCCCCTTTAAAATGGATGTATGTAAATAGAGGCAAGAATGCTCGTGTAACTAGATGGTTTCTAGCGTTGCAGGATTTTAAGTTTACTGTCGAACATAGACCGGGTACACAATTGGCCAACGCAGATGCATTGTCCCGCATCTTCTGTTTGGGGGCTACAAGTGTTCCGGCCCCTAGGTAGAAACAGGGGAGGGGGATATGTGACAAGAACACTGGGATAGTGTTTGAGGGCAGGTATGTTTGTCCCAGGTTCTTGTCTTACATGTTTTAGAAAATGAAAACTTCTAAGAAAATGCTTTTGTTTTGTTAGAACCTTTTCAGTTTGCTGGAAAAGCTGGATAAGGGCCCTGAGAGAGAGAGAGGGCGAATTCCAGACATTGGGCCCAGTTCGGATCTTTGGCCTCACAGAGGGCTAATCAGGGCTTTCAGCTGTGCAAGAGCCTTATAGGGCTTCTAGCCTGATTAATGTGTGCAGACTGCCTGGGAAGACTGCAGGATTTCTGTGAGAGAAACACGCTTCCTGATACAAGTGAGCTATACAGTGTTTACTGGAGAACTCTGTGTTTTTGTTTAGTGATAGTTAGGAACATCTTGTGTTTAGTTAGTGCCGGACAGGCAAGGTATTTTCTTTTGGTGTTTGTTTTATTTTCTGTGTAATAAAACTGGCTGGGGCCAGTTGTACCACAAACTGGACTTGTGTGATTCCTCAGCTGCTGCGTGCTGCCATTTACCCCAAGAAACGGCACCTTGTACCCTTACAGTGTTACAATATGTGTGTGTGTGTGTGTGTGTGTGTGTGTGTGTGTGTGTGTGTGTGTGTGTGTGTGTGGAGTGTGTTCTGAAAAAAAATTATATACTGTATTTATACATTTAATTGTCTTTTATTTTAAATCACACATTTCTTAGCAGTCAAACCCAGGATTAGAACCCATGACCTGTTACACTAACAGCAGACACTTTACTGATGGAGTTATTTGCTCCTGTAGAGGAAGAATGAGAATTCTAACTATATGAAGTTACGTGTAATTGTCAGAGAAGTATCTTCATATACTGTAGTTAAAATTCTCATATTTCCTATACAGGAGCAAACAGCTTCATTAGTAAGGTGTCTGCTTCCAGTGTAATAGGTTGTGGTTTCTAATCCTGGATGTGATACTTGTAAAATATGTATCTACAGTATAATAAAAAGGGTGTGATTTGTAAGGTGCAGGAACCAGTGAGGAAGTCAGCCACTGAAAAGACAGCGACAGCTATCAATTAACTTAATTAAATGGTGTCACAGAATGGGAGGAGAGGTGCCCCTTCAGAGCAGGAACCCGGCGGCAGATGACTCTGTTGCCTCCCAGAGTTCTGCCTCTGTCTCAGGGTCATTGCGGTGTGTGTCATAATGTGTCATAGACATTGTATGTGCTATAATGTATCAGGGGCATTGCAGTGTGTAGCATAATGTATAACGGGCATTGCGATTCCTGTCATAATGTGTCACAGGCATTACGGTGTGTGGCATAATGTGTCGGGGGCATTACGGTGTGTGCATTATTGTGTGTGGCATAATGTCTAAGGGCCATTGCAGTATGTGGCATAATGTATACTGGGCATTACTATAAGGAGGAAAAATAACAAATAATGTAAGGGGCATGAATCAGGATTATTTTTATTTCCTGTGGTGGCTAACGTCTGGGCGTGCAGGTTGCAAAACTGGGGTATGAGGTAGTCTTTTCCTGCAATGCCACACCCCTTTATGCGAAGCCACGCCCATTTCAATGAAGCCACACCCCTTTTGCGGCACGCGCCTTTGACGCGCAAATGTTTATCCCTTTTCTAGTGCCATTTATGGGGGAGGGAGGGGGGGGGGGCGCCAAATAACTTTTTGGCTTGGGGGAGAAAAATTTCTAGTTACGCCACTGAATCTATTCTAGATAGAGTATGTGAGCTGTGGATAAACATGTGTATTCCTTGTCAGTTGGGTGAAGTGCCCTCCAAATATCAACCGCCTGTATCCTCTTAGCTAAGAGGGGGATCCCTAATTTTGGTAAAGTGAGATAATGGGTAGGAGCGTGAGAGCGGTCTAAGTAGGGATAAGAAATCAAGTTTAAGTCACCACATAGACTCAGCGGGTCAGATAGAAGGGGGCTCAATTTCGCAAGCAGCATCTGAAAAAAGGACTTGGAATATACATTTAGAGCATACACATTACATAGTAGATAGGATCTATCCTGGATCTTAATTGAAAGAATGACATAACGGCTGTTGGGGTCCACAATAGTGGAGGCTATGACAAAGGGTAAATGGCGTCTTATCAGAATAACTACCCCTCTAGCTTTGGAATTAAAAGAGCTAGAACCCAATACTTGCCAGTTTAAACTGTTTAATTATGCAATCTCATCTGGCATTAGTTGTGTTTCCTGAAGAAATGCCAGATCCACATTTTGCTTAGTAAGATAAAGAAGTATTTTACGTTGTTTAGCCGGTGAGTTGAAACCACCCACATTCCATGGCCCCACTATCAGTTCAGGCATTTACTCAGAGGAGAGTGCAAATCAATAGTCCTAGAACTGTACTTAATATCAGTACTGAAGTTAGTCCCTGCTTAAAATAAAAAGGGGGGGGAGGGCGGTGGAAAGAGACAATACAAAGGAGAGAGCGGGTGGGAGGAGTGGGGGAAATCAGTATATGTAGATGGCTATGCATGAGTAATGACAACAAAAGTAAGAACAATACGAAGATACCAGCCATAATCCTCCAGCTAGCAGACATGCAGGAGCGAGACAATTACCCGCAGTCCTTGCACAGGTGCTAGTAACTGGATAACTGGGTAGGGGGCTCTGTCCAGCCACCCCACTGTATGGAGAAACTTAAAAAAATAGCGATAATAGAGATATATGCTATGAAAACATAGGTAAACTGTGCTCCGGGAGGAGCTGCTAAACAATGGTGTAAATCGACATTGCAACCAGTAATGAACTAAAAACAGTAATCCAAGTTGCCTATGAAGAATCATATAACAATCATATCTGGGATATGAGGGAGTGGAAAAAAAATCAAATTGAGCCAGTATCATATCAGGATCCGAGTAAAAACATAAAGTTTGCAGCCTGTGAAAAACAGGGGGAGAGGTCCCACTGATATAACATAGCTGGTGAAAGGGGTCATATATCTGGAACTGTAAAACTGTGATCAAGGCGGTAGAAAGCGAGAGTCTCACCCCGCACAAGGCGGGCAGGGAAAAACAACTTAATGATCTAAAGCAGGCATTTGAGGTAACAGCTTAACAAAAGAGGGAAAAAAAACCCTCAAGTGGATGTTGTGGGTGTATCCGATATGTCAGAGTGATCCGGGTCAGCGAGATGGCGTAGGTAAACTGTGGCATCAGCTGGGGACAGAAAGTCCTTGTGAGAAGTCCCAGCATACAGACGTAAGCGGGCGGGGTATAACAGACCAAACTTGCGGCCCTCTGATACTAGTTGCGAGCATATGGGAGAAAAGGCTTTCCGGGCCCTAGTCAGCTCAACAGAGTAGTCCTGAAAAATTAAAAGCTTGTTCCCTTCCCATTGAATATTTTTCACTCTACGTGAAGCAGACCAAAACGCCACCTTGTGGAGATAGTTTAAGCAGGGAAATAAAGTCACCCGCGGCCGCGGTCTGTTAGTAGGAACAGGTCCCACACGGTGGACCCGTTCAACAACCAGATCTTGACAATCTTGTTCTATACCCAAAAGGGACGGGAGGGTAATTCGCACAAAATGGGCTAATGCTGTGCCTTTTATGGATTCTGGTAGTCCCACCAGCCGTATATTATTTCTCCTCAATCTATTTTCGAAATCATCTAATTTATTCCAGATTTGATAGTTCTCCGATGTCAGCGATTTTGCAGAATGATGTAACCCTTCTATGCAATTGGATGCTGCATGCAGCTGAGATTCAGTGAGAGTGACTCGCTGCGTGAGGTGCTGCAGCTGCTTTGTGATATCAGACACAGCCTCTGAGAGAAGGGGGGTCCTAGTAGCCCTGATCGCCTCCACTACATCCCCATATGTCACTGGGGCATCTGGTGCGCGGCATACCTGGGAGGTTGAGATCCCTGTGGTTTGGTTTCAGCAGCCTTTTTTTGATGCAGGGGAGAGCTTGTCAGCGCCATATTGCCAGGCGCGCTGCGCTTCTCCTGTCCCGCCGAGGCGCCAGCGGGAGGCTGTGGCCACGGGTGTCACAAAGCGATCCATGACGATCATGGAGACTGCAGGTCAGGTCCCGGGAGCAGTGGAGGCTGTGGGCAGCCTAGAAAAGGTGGGTCAGCAGGCTGGCTGGGACGGAGCTCTCACGAAGTGCTCCCTATCCCATGGAAACCAGAACTGGAAGTGATATACAGTATGTTTATGTGCTTTGGTGAAGCTGAAACAATTGAAATGTGTGTACATATTGTATGACTGAACCTTAGGGTTCATACTGTGGCGTTAATCCCAAATTCTGACCCCAAGTACTGACCAAGCTGGGATTATAGCAACGCAGAGCATTTGTAAATATTGTGTTTTTTATTGAATTGAATATATTGTGATTTCTAGGTAGTGATAACTGCCTGTATAAATGACCTTTTCAAAATGTACACACTAGAAACCTAAGAACTAACATTGTGGTGACACTGAATGGATAGTTGAATAGCGCCGGGAATTAACTCCCACCACTATTCAATAGAGCATAGTGGTAAGTTGGAGAATGCCTGTTCTCCCGGACTAAACAGGGTGCTTTGTCAGGAGAACGGGCATTCTCTGACTTAATTGCCCGACGCAACGCTATTTTCGCTGTGCTAAGGACAGAAATCAGCATTGCGCCGACCATTTTGTCGGATTTCTACTGGCACTCCTCCGGAGGTGCGAGAAGAAATCCCGTTGCTGGGTGTCACATGGTGCCATATTGAATAGTGCCGGCACTATTCAACTGTCAACTGTCACTGAATTAATTCGTGCCCATAGTGTGAATCCCTTGTATACTATAGATTGAAACTCTGAAACAACTATTATAGACATTTAACTGTATGCGAATAGGGTATCATACAGTATATACCCTCATGCTATTAGGATAAGCCCTTTTAAAGAACTGCAGAAAATGAAGGAGCTCCTTACCACAGTGGGAAAACCACAAAACTAATAAATATTTACAAAATCCATTTATATGGTTAGTACCCATTTAAATCTGTAAAAAAAAATCACTGTACACGTATTAATAAGAACATATTTAAGAGATGTATGACTTACTCAAAATGATCTATTAAGCGAGTGGTCTAATACAATTTATTTAAATTGTATGGTTTTTTTTACGTTTCTTACATTATATTAAAATTATATATAATAAAAGTTACATTTTATTAACTACAATTCCAACCAAATAGGTTAAAAAAATTGCCCCTAAAATAGAGTCTTCTTATTTTCCCTAGCTTACCATAAATATAGCCCTTGTAAAGTAGTCGGCATGTAAATTGCCACAGGATTTTGAATTTTTGAAATTCAAGATGGACACTAAGAGCCGATCGCGGCTCACTGTATCATTGCCCAACCCCCCCTTGGGGATCCTAGCCAGTGCCTTCCCAGCCATTGACCTCACCGCACGTCACTGGCGGTCACATATGTGAAGGATGACCCTGTGATGATTTCCTCCACAGTGCTGAGTTGCAGACTGAAGCCTTCTATGAAAGGGAGGAGGAACAGGGGAGCTGCTGCTGATCAATCTGACAGGGGGCACGCAGTGCTAATAATCCCTGCAGCAAACTGCTTCCTAGTTACAGGCTAAAGCAGGGATGGGGAACCTTTGGCCCTCCAACTGTTGTTGAACTACACATACCAGCATGCTATGCTACAGTTTTGCTACTTGGTTATGCTAAAACTGTTGCAAGGCATGCTGGGATGTGTAGTTCAACAACAGCTGGAGGGCAAAAGGTTCCCCGTCCCTGGGCTAAAGTCTGGTTGGGACTAAGAAGCAGTTTGAAGGAGCGATGATCGCTCCTGCGGTCCTGATATAGCACACCACTCAGTGTCCAACACTAAATGTTGCCCCCAGCAGTACCTCTGGGTATCTCCATCCCCATGTAGCCCCGCCCCCATAGCTACATAGTGACAGGGCGCAGCTGTGATCGTTAAGTGACTGCATGATGCAGCCATCGCAACAGCCTCTTTGTTCTGTCACGGTCATCATGCCCCATAGCAGCCGCACTCCCTGCACCCTCAGTAGCTACTCCCTTGGATACAGGTATCTGGACTGCCTATAGCTCTAATGCAAAAAAACTGAACACAGCTACTGCAGTAACACTCTTGGCCATTGTGTGGCACTGTAGGGGCATTTTGTCATAGCTTAATGCATGGGTCTTCAACCTGCGACCCTCCAGCTGCTGTGGAACTATACATCCCAGCATGCCCTGCCTCAGTTTTAGCATACCTTAATAGCAAAACTGTGGCAGGGCATGCTGGGATGTGTAGTTTCACAGCAGCTGGAGGGCCACAGGATGAAGACCCATGGCTTAATGTTTCATACACCTAAACCTTACTCCAGTGGTTTCCAAAAATTTTTGAATCACGACGCCCTAGAATATCAGAATTTTTTTCACCGCACCCCTAGGCCAAAAATGTCTTATTGAGAAATTTAGAAAGAAATATTACATTAAGTAGATCACATTTATATGTCATCCTTAGGGTCAGTTGTGTGGTGAGGGACAAGATTTGCTTCTGTTTGGCCACATATTTTATGACTGGCAGCCACCAGCACTGGTTTTGCCTATTATATTGACCATGAATAATTTGAATTGATTCTGAACCACCAACCCAGGGGCACCCCTGCAAGTGTCCCGAGGCACCCCAGGGAGCCACGGCACACAGTTTGGGAACCGCTTACTCAAAACCGCATCAAAATCCATCCAGTGGTTCTCGAGAATAGCCCGAACGAACAGACAGACAGCTATTATTTTATACTATGTAGAGATAAACCACCAAAACGGATCCATCACAATAGATAAAATGAAAAATAAAAATAAAAAATAAATAAAATGTGCAAATCCTACAGCACATTCAGGAGCGACTGCTGCGGCCGCTTCCCTGATTGGCTGCTGGTCCGCCAGCTCTGGTTGGCTGGCGGCCGGCGCTTCATTTGAAATGCCGCCACGTTCAGTGTGTCCATGGCTGGCGCCCACCTAATAGTAAGTGGTACTTACACCCACCCTCCCTCCCGCGCCGCTACCAACCCTCCCCGCTACCTACTGTACATCCTCCCGCCCAGCTACCTACACCCTCCCGCCCAGCTACCTACACCCTCCGCACCGCTACCTACACCCTCCCTCCCTTCTCCGCCGCTACCTACACCCTCCCGCACCGCTACCTACCCTCCAGCGCTGCTCCCTACACCCTTCTTCACTGATCCCTACTGCAATCCCGGGATCCCGGGAATCCCAGGATTGATCTTTTTCAATCCCGAATCCCGGGATTGAAAAAACGGCCCGGGATTGGCCTCCCTATACAGCAAGCCACATTTTATTTTATTTTTTTCAGAAAAGTAAGGGGGTACATAAAAAAAAAGGAAAAACAGGTGGGTACAAGTATGTGTATCATTACAGATGTCACACTTAATCAAAACCATAGTACAGGGCGGTTTCTAGCCAATTTGTCTTCCAGTGCGAGATTTAAAAATGCGCCCCCCCATGACATAAAAAAAATGCGCCCCACCTAGATAAAAAAAAAACACATTGCGCGCGCCATAGATGCGCGCGCTCTCAGCAAGGGAGCGTGGCCTCATTTAAATGGGCATGGTCTCATTTAAATGGTCGTGGCCTCATCTGAAAAGACTATCTCACACCCCCAGTTTTTGACCCTGCTCCAACAGATCACGGCCACCATAGGGAAAAAAAAATCTACCATATTAAGCCCCACACAGTAATGCCCCCTGCACCATATTATGCCACACATCGCAATGCCCTTGATACATTAAATACCCACATTACGGCAGGCAGAGTCCCTACTTTACACATTACGGCAGCCAAGTGTCCCCATTTTCCACATTACAGCAGGCAAGAGTCCCTACTTTACACATTACGGCAGGCAAGTGTCCCCATTTTACACATTACGGCAGGCAGTGTCCCCTTTTTACACATTACGGCAGGCAAGTGTCCCCATTTTACACATTACGGCAGGCAAGTGTCCCCATTTTACACATTACGGCAGGCAGTGTCCCCTTTTTACACATTGCGGCAGGTGTCCCCATTTTACACGTTATGGCAGACAAGTGTCCCCATTTACACATAATGGCAGTCAGAGTGAGGGATTGAGAGAGACAGAGAGAGTATACTTACAGAGGCGATTCCCGCTCTTCGACCCGCCTCCCCAGTCGCTCCTCGCGCCAGACGCCTCTCCCTCTTCTTTGTAAGTTGTCTCCCCCTCCTCCTCAGTACTCCGCTCAGGGGGGAAGAGCGTAGTTTTGCGGAATGACGCGGTTGCCTTCCGTGAAACTCCACCCCCCGAGCGCGGTACTCGGGAAGAGGGAGGAGGGGAAAGCAGAGAGCCACAGTCAGTGCCGCGGCGGGCACCCTGTGCGGTTGCACGGCTCGCCCACCCCAAGAAACGGCCTTGCCATAGTATAAGGTTTGCAACTGTTGGTAAAAGACAACAGACGGTAGGATAAATGTAATAGATAAGAGAAACCAGTGGTGCAGGAGTTTGTGCGAGAATGGACGTATTTTTAAACTAAGAATCATTTACAAGGCAAAACCAGGTCATTTGTGTAGCTTATCTTGTGTGAATTTGACCTGACTAGAAAATGAGCACATGCAGAGTTGTGCACATAAACCCTTTTTAACCAAAGAGGTGGAACTGTGGTGGGAAGTGGATTTTATTCACGTTGCCAGAGTTCAATAAGGGCTTGTGTATGCAAATGCAGGCCAGGCAGACCAGCGCTTCATTTGGTAGTAGGTATTTCTTTTGCACTTGGCATAGGACAGGTGCTAGTATGCACTGATCAGGATGACTGATCAGTGCATACTAGCCTCATATGCTTCTGTTACAGAGGCATACAGCTTTGCATATGGGTGACAATATACCATTTTTCAATGAACGTTTCTTTTGAGTAATTTATGCCCAGTTTACTTCCAACTCTGTTACCAAACATTTGAAAATCATATTCATTTCTATTGGAGACACATTTTTTTGTTAACTTGTACATACAGAACAGTGTAGTAAGCTTAAAAAAGATGCAGAGGAGATGATTTGGGGGTTGGGCTCTAAATCTGCACAGCTGTAAATGTTTATCACTTGTCTGTAGACCACTAAAGGATGTTGTTTTCTATGTATTTGAACAGGTAATATTTCTCTACTGTATGTGTGAAAAATGACATTATAATTGCTTATAGCTTTTGTCTGTCTGTCTGTCTGTCTGTCAGTCAGAACTACAGGATGATCGGCCTCTACTGGGTGGGATCCATTATAATGAGTATGATTGTGTTTGTTCCTGGAAGCATTGTGGGTAAGTAGCATGACGCTGTAAACTCCTCATTAATGTTCATTCACCTGTTTAAACCTACAGTCTCCTCTCACAAAGTACATCAGCAGGAACTGTAAATTAGGTTTTTGAAGGCAGTGTAAATATATACTAATGGTTTATGTGCTAACGATAATAGCCATAGTAAAAGTAAAATATAATGCAGACACCATGACCGTTCTGGATGATTTAGAGATTATTCAGAACACTGTAGAATAATGATTGTTGCGGAAACTTCATTGAAGTGTGCAAGATTTTGTATATTATTTACCACAGCAATGAATCATTGAACAACCAGTTTATTTTCTTCATATGTCAAGTTCCGTATAATAATGTTGTCTGTAAGCAAAGAAAACTGTAGAAGCTTAGCTAGCTCATTATACTAGCAATTGAAAGTTAATACACTGTTACTGAGTTAAATGATTTCCTATGCCAGTGGTTCACAAACTCCTTTTCAGTCACGGCACCCTAGAGTATAAAGATTTTTTTCACAGCACCCCTAGGCCAAAAATAGGATTTTGGTTAACTACCAGTAAATCCTTTTCTCGTAGTCTGTAGAGGATGCTGGGGTCCACATTAGTACCATGGGGTATAGACGGGTCCACCAGGAGCCATTGGCACTTTAAGAGTTTGAGAGTGTGGGCTGGCTCCTCCCTCTATGCCCCTCCTACCAGACTCAGTCTAGAAACTGTGCCCGAGGAGACGGACATCTCCGAGAGAAGGATTTAACACAGATAGTGGCGAGATTCATACCAGCTCACACATACAAGGCACATCAAGCTAACTTAGCTTGAAAACTCAGCAACAGCTGAAACATTACTTACCAAGTAACAATACAGTACTCAACTAAAACGAAGTTGTACTGAACCAAATAACGATAGATGGAAAATGAAGCGCTGGGCGGGCGCCCAGCATCCTCTACGGACTACGAGAAAAGGATTTACAGGTAGGTAACCAAAATCCTATTTTCTCTTATGTCCTAGAGGATGCTGGGTTCCACATTAGTACCATGGGGATGTACCAAAGCTCCCAGAACGGGGGGGGGGGGGAGAGCACGGAGGCTCCTACAGAACTGATTGACTGAACTTCAGATCATCAGAGGCCAAAGTATCGAACTTGTAGAACTTTGCAAACGTGTTCGACCCAGACCAAGTTGCAGCTCGGCAAAGTTGCACTGCTGATACACCCCGGGCAGCCGCCCAGGAAGACCCCACCTTACGAGTAGAGTGGGCCGTGACAGACGTAGGACACGGCAATCCTGCCGTAGAATACACATGCTGGATAGTGAACCTGATCCAGTGAGAGATCGTCTGCTTAGAAGCAGGACACCCAATTTTCTTGGGATCATACAGGACAAACAGAGAGTCAGATTTTCTGTGACGAGCAGTCCTCTTCACATAGATTTTCAGAGCCCTTACAACATCCAAGGACTTTGATGAAATTGAGGAGTCAGCATCCACTGGCACCACAATAGGTTGGTTGATATGAAATGCCGACACAACCTTCGGAAGAAACTGCTGACGTGTCCGGAGCTCAGCTCTATCTTCGTGGAAGATCAAGTATGGGCTTTTACAGGACAAAGCCCCCAACTCCGACACACGTCTAGCAGAAGTTAAGGCCAACAACGTGATAGCCTTCCATGTAAGAAATTTGACCTCAACCTCCTGTAGAGGCTCGAACCAGTCCGATTGAAGGAACTGCAACACCACACTAAGGTCCCAAGGTGCCGTAGGAGGTACAAAGGGAGGCTGGATGTGCAGAACTCCCTTCAAAAAGGTCTGAACCTCAGGGAGGGCAGCCAGTTGTTTCTGGAAGAAAATGGATAGGGCCGAAATCTGGACCTTCACAGATCCCAACCTCAGGCCCATAGCTACACCGGCTTGTAAGAAGAGGAGAAACCGTCCCAGTTGAAACTCCACCGCAGGAAATTTCTTGGACTCACACCAGGATACATATTTTTTCCAAATTCGATGGTAATGTTTAGACGTTACTCCTTTCCTAGCCTGTATCAGGGTAGGAATAACCTTGTTCGGAATGCCTTTTCGAGCTAGTATCAGGCGTTCCACCTCCATGCCATCAAATGTAGCCGTGGTAAGTCTTGATAGGCGAATGGCCCCTGCTGCAGCAGGTCCTCCCAAAGAGGAAGAGACCTCGGCTCTTCTTGCAGTAGATCCAGAAGATCCATGTACCAAGCCCTTCTTTGCCAGTCTGGAGCAATGAGGATCGCTTGAACCCTTGTTCTCCTTATGAGCTTTAGAACTCTTGGGATGAGTGGAAGTGGAGGAAACACGTACACCGACCGGAACACCCATGGAGTCACTAGGGCATCCACCGCCACTGCTTGCGGGTCCCTCGACCTGGAACAATACTGCCGAAGCTTCTTGTTGAGACAAGAGGCCATCATGTCGATCTGGGGTACGCCCCAAAGATCTGTTACCTCCTTGAACACCTCCGGATGGAGACCCCACTCCCCTGGATGGAGATTGTGTCTGCTGAGGAAGTCCGCTTCCCAGTTGTCTACTCCCGGAATGAAGATTGCTGACAGCGCCAACGCGTGTTTTTCTGCCCAGAGGATGATTCTTGTTACCTCTGACATTGCAGCTCTGCTCTTCGTTCTGCCTGGTCGGTTTATGTAAGCCACTGTAGTCACATTGTCTGACTGCACTTGAACGGCCCGATTTCTCAGAAGATGGGCCGCTTGAAGAAGACCATTGTAGACGGCTCTTAGTTCCAGAATGTTTATCGGCATAATAGGCTGGATTCCAGACTAGACCACCTTCCTTGGAAGGTTTCCCCTTGAGTGACGGCGCCCCTGCCCCGGAGACTTGCATCCGTGGTTAGAAAGATCCAGTCCTGAATCCCAAACCTGCGGCCCTCCAGAAGGTGAGGAAGTTGCAGCCACCAGAGGAGTGAAATCCTGGCCTTTGGTGACAGATGTATTCTCTGGTGCATGTGTAGATGAGATCCCGACCACTTGTCCAGGAGATCCAGTTGGAAGGACCGAGCATGAAATCTTCCGTACTGCAGAGCCTGGTAAGAGGCCACCATCTTCCCCACAAGGCGAATGAACTGATGAACCGACAGGACAGTGCATTCGCCTTCCCGGACCATTGTTTGTATCACTAACGCTTTTTCCTCTGGAAGAAACACCCTCTGCACTTCCGTGTCGAGGATCATTCCCAGAAAGGACAACCTCCTGGTTGGTTCCAAATTTGATTTTGGAAGTTTCAGGATCCAACCGTGTTCCCTGAGCAGGTGGGTCGTGAGAAGTATGGACTGTAACAGCTTCTCCTTGGATGATGCTTTTATCAGCAGATCATCCAGATATGGAATTATGTTCACCCCCTGTTTGCAGAGGAGAATCATAATTTCCGCCATCACCTCGGTGAATACCCTCGGTGCTGTGGAGAGGCCGAATGGCAGGGCCTAGAACTGAAAATTACAGTCCAACAGTGCGAATCGAAGATAAGCTTGATGCGGCAGCCAAATCGGAATGTGGAGGTACGCATCCTTGATATCCAGGGATACCAGGAATACCCCCTTCTCCAGACTGGATATCACTGCCCTTAGAGACTCCATTTTGATCTTGAACTACCTCAGAAAGGTGTTTAGTGATTTTAAGTTCAGAATGGGCCTGACCGAACCATCCGGTTTCGGTACCACGAAAAGGTTCGAATAGTAACCTTTGTTTTGCATATGAGGTGGTACTGGCACAATGACCTGTGCCTCCACCAACTTCTGGACAGCTTCTTGCAGGACAGTCCTGTCCGCCAGCAGAGCTGGCAAGCCTGATTCGAAAAATCTGTGAGGAGGGAGATTATGAAATTCCAGCCTGTACCCCTGAGACACAATATCTTGCACACAGTGGTCCAGGCCGGATGACACCCAGACATGACTGAAATGCCTGAGTCTCGCTCCCACCGGCCCCACCTCTGAGGCGTGCAGTCCACCTTCATGCGGAGGACTTTGGTGTACCTGAAACAGGTTTCTGTTTCTGGGAACCTGCAGCCGCAGGTTTCTTGGACTTGGGCCGACCTCCCCGAAAGGTGTTGGACGGCTTGGCCTTTCTGGGCTTGGTAGACCGAAAGGGCTGTGATGTAGCTGAAGAAAAGGGTTTCTTCGGAGCAGGTGTAGCTGAGGGATGAAAAGGTGACTAACCAGCCATAGCCGTGGAGATCCACGCATCTAACGCTTCCCCAAAGAGAGCCTGACCTGTGTAGGGTAGGGTCTCCACACTTCTCCTGGATTCCGCATCGGCAGACCACTGGCACAACCACAGTCCTCGACGAGCTGATACAGACATGGAAGAAATTTCTGCAGCCATGGAACCAGGTCTTTCATGGATTCTACCAGAAATCCTGCCGAATCCTGAATGTTACATAGAAACAATTCAACATCACATTTCTCCATAGTATCCAAGTCTTCAAGTAATATGCCTGACCACTTTACTATAGCTTTGGCAATCCAAGTACTGGCAATAGTGGGACGTAGTATTGCCCCAGAAGCCGTGTACATGGATTTGAGCGTATTATCAATTTATCGATCAGCAGGCTCTATCAAGGCGGTAGATCCTGGCACAGGTAAAACCACCTTTTTTTGAGAGTCTGGATACTGATGCGTCAACAATAGGCGGGTTTTCCCATTTTTTCCTATCCTCTACCGGGAAAGGAAATGCCACCAGAACCCTTTTAGGTATCCGGAACTTTTTATCCGGGTTTTCCCAAGCCTTTTCAAAAATAGCATTTAATTCCTTTGACGCAGGGAAGGTTAGCGAGGCTTTCTTATTTTCAGTGAAGTACGCCTCCTCAAACTGCTCGGGTGTTGTATTCAACACATCTCTAATAGCCTCTATCATCAACTGCACCCCTTTAGCAAGAGATGCTGCCCCCCGCAACACATCCCCGTCACCGTCTGCAGTGTCAGAATCAGTATCCGTATCATCCTGCATGATCTGCGCAAGAGCACGTTTATGTGAATATACAGCGGGGAGCCCTGAGGTACCAGAACTGGGCCAGACTGCCATAGAGTTCTGTAAAGCCTGAGTTGCAGATTCATTTTGTGCAACCCTATTTGAAATCTGAGAAATCATAGATTTGATAGAGGATAACCACTTAGGCTCCCTTGCTGGTATCTGTGCTAAACCAGTGCAATCCTGATTACATGGAATGGGATCATCCGGAGAGGACATATCCTCTGCAGCATTTGACACAGAGTCCCTGGACATTGCTTAATGGAGACCACAGACACTCCACACACAGACAGAGGAGGACAGACAGAGTTTCACCCCCACGAATGGCAAGAGAGACACAGAGATTAGAGCCAACCCACACACAGCGCTTTTAATGTAAAGGGAGACCCCTACTAGAGCTGACTGTGCACCTTAATAGGTTACACAGTCTTAATGCTGCCCCCCCCCCTTCTACAACCCCCTGGTACCGTGAGATATAGCTGGAGTTGCTGTGGAGGGACTTGCTCTTCCTGGACAGCGCTGTGCAGGCAGGAAAATGGTGCTGAACGCTGCTGGGTCCGCTCTGAGGAGACGCTCCGCCCCCAAGATGGTGCTGTCTTCCCGCTCTTCACAAGGATTATACTGGCCTGAGGTAAAATGCTGGCTGAGATCCACAGACCCCGACAGGCTTGCTGACCAGTGCAGGGTTCAGGCGCTGGCTCAGGGCGCCCCTCACAGCGCCGCACTAAGTACCGCTGAGCCTCCGGAGCGCAGTTAACACTGCGCTCCTACCCTGTTGCCGCCATCTTCACACCGGTCCCCCGCTTGCTAGGGGGGGCGGTGACTCACTCGCCACTGATCTTCAGCTCTGTAAGGGGGTGGCGGCATGTTGCTGGGGTGAGCGATCCCCTGTGGCGGGGAACGATCTATCCCCTCAGGAGCTCAGTGTCCTGTCAGCGGAGATAGTGGCTCAGACCCTGCAGGGCAGGCACTACTCCCCCCCCCTTAGTCCCACGAAGCAGGGAGGCTGTTGCGAGCAGCCTCCCTGTAAAATAATAAACTCTACTAAAGAAGCTCTATAGAGCTCCCCTAGCTGTGACCGGCTCCTCCGGGCATATTTTCTAAACTGAGTCTGGTAGGAGGGGCATAGAGGGAGGAGCCAGCCCACACTCTCAAACTCTTACAGTGCCAATGACTCGTGGTGGACCCGTCTATACCCCATGGTACTAATGTGGACCCCAGCATCCTCTAGGTCGAAAGAGAAAGTTTCTTATTGCAAAATTTTTAACAAAAAATATTAAATTAAGTAAATTGTCTTTTAAATGTCATTCTAAGGTTTAATTATGTGGTAAGGGGCAGGATTTGCTTCTGTTTGTCCACATATTTTATGATAGGCAGCCACCAGGACTGGATTTTATCTACAGGTTGAGTATCCCTTATCCAAAATTCAAAATCCCACAGTTTTGGGTCCCCTTCTGAGATAATGACATATATATTATATATTATGTGTATATACAGATATATTATATATATAAAATGTGTGATTTCTGTATTACATTGACCATAAATAATTTGAATTGGTCATGTACCACCAATCGAAGCCATGCCTGCAAGTGTCCCGAGGCACCCGAGTGCCGCAGCACGCAGTTTGAGAACCACTGTCCTATGCACAGTGGGGCCAGCCATTTTATGCGTGAATGAACCAATGTTCATGAGAAACAATCCTAGATTGAAAAACTCAATATTGGTTTGGCCCACAAAATGGCCACCTCCGCTGTATCAGCAAACTGTAAAATTGCTCACCATATGAATAAATCACAAGCATTTTGCAATACTTTTTAAACCATCTGTAGTTTATTTTTAATAGGTAAATATGGAACACGATTATGTCCAGCATTTTTCTTGAACCTACCATATATTTGTCTCCCATTATGGGCTGGATTCAGGATCTACAAACAGCCATCTATCATTCCTAACCCATCTATAAAGGTATTATATTTTATCACTGATCTATTGTATTTTGGTTAGAGAAATTATATTTGGCTATATATATTTATATGCATTATTTCTGCCATGTTGTCTTGTAATTTCAAACTGGCATTTCATTTCCTATATGCATTATTTCTGCCATGGTGACCATACTAATTGGCATAAAGCCAAAAATCCGTAGTCCCGGCTTTGAACTTACTGTGACTGGCTGCAATACATATTGCTAAGAACCACATCTGGAATAAATATTGTTAAAAGGGATTTATAGACAGAACTTGGCAAATTTAGATCAATAAAGAAGCATTCCATCTATGGCCTTGTATTTTATATGCATATGGAAATCCTCTGTAATGTCTATTATCCTTAATAATTTCCAGTACAGGATACGTTATCCCATTTGTAAATAAAGAGATGGCTGACTAGGTCAGAGATAATATTACAAACCTTATAGCTCTCAGCTCTGTTGTGATTGAACATCATGATACAGCATTGTGAAGCCTTGTAAGTTGTCTCCAAGCCGTGTGTTAACTATACTAGAAAATAAAGGGTATAAAAGGCATATGGACTAAATCATGCTGACTCCTCTAAGTAAATGCTTGCCGGAGAAGCAGACCCCTTGTGAGTACAGTGGTCCCTATATACAGTGTGTGTGTGTGTGTGTGTGTGTGTGTGTGTGTGTGTGTGTGTGTGTGTGTATATATATATATATATATATATATATATATATATATATGGGAATCAGTTAAAATGCCAGCTGTCGGAAACCCTGGCATTCAGGAGACAGATGCCGAAATCCCAACAGCCAGTGAAATCCCAACAGCCGGTGAAATCCCAACGAATGGAATCCCGACATACGCAAGTAATTCCCACTCGGTTGGTGGGTCCATGCAAGGGGACTCGCTGCCCTGCTTCCGACAAACGGGATGCGGCAGCTCGTATACTGACACTGGGCATCCCATGTGCCGGTAAAACATAACAATTCAATATATGTGTGTGTATATGTATACAAGTGACTCTCGGCGTCGCTGTGGCCCGCGCTGTGTTTCTGGTCTCACCGCCGACCCCTCACTAACTACCCCGACCGGTAGCCGTGATCCTTTTTGTGGTGAATAACAAATTGGAGGACAAAGTCACAGTGTTTGATGTGCACGATTGAAAGCCTACCATCTGGTACGCAGAATATATATGTGTTGTCCGGTCACCTAAAGAAGTGTGAAGTTATTGCACCGTTAGGCGCTTGTCCTTTTCTTCTGATTCCATATATATATATATATATATATATATATATATGCATTTTTCCTGTACTTGCTATAGATATATAGATAGATATATATAGATAGATAGATATATCAAGTACAGGAAAAATGCAGCGGCACTCTGAGATTTCCAATAACAAATACTCACCTTGACAAAGGGGCATATCAGCCCAGAAACGTTGGATTAGTATGGAGTGATTTTTAAATACACGGATTTTGTTATTGGAAATCTCCGAGTGCCGCTGCATTTTTCCTGTACTTGTTATACCTATTTTAGTCAGAGGGCACCGGAGTACACTGTTCAGCTTTTGGGAGTGCCGGTCCGCGCAACTTTTGTTATATATATATATATATATATATATATATATATACACATGTACATACATAGCACACATTCATTCATTCATGCATACATACATACATACATACATACATACATACACAAGCACACATACATACCTGCAATGTACACATACATGTGTGCACAGTATACATGTATGGTGGTATACATACCACCACGGGTTGGAGGGCGGGAGCAGACTGGCGGTTCTGTGAGGACAGAGCGAGCTGCTGTGGCTGAGCATGCGCAGCCAGCAGCTCCCCTCCAACTTTCTCTATGCAGAGAGCTACGTAGCTCTCTGCTGCTGCAACAACTATGTGGTCACAATTGCGATCGCAGCTTTTGCTGAGACGGAGACATTTGGCTCACTAGGGGGGGTTTCCAGGTACTCCGAACCCTCCCTGTGTGCACTACTATATATATATATATATGGTAAAACAATGGCAAGAGGTGCCTCCTAGTGCATTCAATTTAAACTTTCCCCAGTGTTATATAGGTTATAAAGTTTAAATTTAATGCACTAGGAGGCGCCTCTTGCCTTTGTTTTACCACAGAGATTCTACCTACTGAGATCTAGGACCTGGTATCAGGGGTGTATCTTCCTATTGGCCAGGATGGCACTTGCCAGGGGCGCCGGCCAAGAGGGGGGCGCCACCTGGCAGTGCCACCTGGGCCAGGGGATAGAATGACATAGTAGTTCTCACTGAGTACATCCCTTAGCAGTGCTCATCCACTGCAAGACTCTCAGAAGCGTATTGCACTCTGACACTCTCTATGACTACAGTCACAATGATGGTGAATATAGCCGGGGAGCGGGGCACTTCCAGGTGTGGGGAGGGGCGAGGCACCTCCTCTTCCTCATCTGCTCCCCTTCTCATTGGTCCCACGCGGTCTGTCACCACACAGCAGCCACTACAATCATCACCAGTCAGCAGTGCAGCATGAGCATACCTGTACATTTTGTGCGGTACCGTAGCTGCACTGCATGGTCTATCCTGGCAGTCTGGATCACATCTTACAAAGAGCTCTGTATGGAGCGGTATCTAAACCAGTGAATGCCTGTCCAGCTGTGTTGAGACTACAAGTCCCAGCACACCTTGTCAACTGGATTTGCTGGGACATGTAGTGCCATCACACCCAGAGAGGGGTTTTTAACTGTATGTATGTGTGCATATATCCCCTTGGTGTCCCTGCCTGCACATCCCTGCAACTGCCCCCTCAGTGACCCTGTCCATACACTACTATAATTCCCTCTCAGTGTCCCTGCCTGCACCCTTCCCATAATTACCACTCGGTATCCCTGCCCGTACCCTCCCCGTAATTCCCCCTCAGTGTGCCTGCCTGCACACTTCTCGCAATTCCCCCTCAGTCTCCCTGCCTGCACCCTCCTGTAATTCCTCCTCAGTGTCCCTGCCCGCACCCTCATCGTAATTCCTCCTCAGTGTCCCTGCCCGCACACTCCTGTAATTCCCCCTGTGTCCCTGCCCACACCCTCCTGTAATTCCCCCTCAGTCTCCCTGCCTGCACCCTCCCCGTAGTTCCCCCTCAGTGTCCCTGCCTGCACACTTCTCGTAATTCCCCCTCAGTGTCCCTGCCTGCACCCTCCTGTAATTCTACCTCAGTGTCCCTGCCCGTACCTTCCCCGTAATTTCCCCTCAGTGTCCCTGCCCGCACACTCCTGTAATTCCCCCTCAGTGTCCCTGCCCACACCCTCCCTGTAATTTCCCCTCAGTGTCCCTGCCCGCACACTCCTGTAATTCCCCCTCAGTGTCCCTGTCCACACCCTCCCTGTAATTGCCCCTCGGTGTCCCTGACCTCAGCCTCCCTGTAATTGCCCCTCAGTGTCCCTGACCTCAGCCTCCCTGTAAGCCCTCCACCTCATTGTCCCTACCGGCACCCTCCCTGTAATTCTCCCTCTGTGTCCCTGACCTCAGCCTATCTGTAACTCCCCCCTCTGTGTCCCTGGGTGGGGGAGGTGGGGGCACCAGTTCCTTACTATGCCAGGGGCGCTCAGACCCCTAGATACACCCCTGCCTGGTATGCTGGCAGTGCACATAGAAAGAAGATTTACAGAAAGGACATCTATTATTGTCATTTGGATCACTGAAATTAAGCGCCTTTTTCACTATTTATTTGTGTGTGTGTGTGTGTGTGTGTGTGTATATATATATATATATATATATATATATATATATATATATATATATATATATATAGCATCATATAGTATCGTTTACCTAGCAACTTCTGGATTATTTTCTTGCTAAACAGATTGATATATTGACAGATGGATGTATAACAAGCAGTTGTCTTTAATTTTTCACTATGGTGAAGTACTAAATGTTATCCACAGCACCAAACCTACACTTAGAGAAATACAACTGTATTTTAATTTCTGATTTGATTTCCTTGGCAAAATTAAATAGATGTATTAGTTCACACAGTATAAATGTGGAATTTGACAGGTAAACTAGTTTAATGTATATTTACGTCATAAAGCCACCACAATAGTAAGCGTCAATCTCACATTCAGTAAGTCCCTGAAAGCCCTTTAGAATTATTATTCTCTTTCCAAGAATCACAATGGGAATCTTTCATGTGCAAGCAGCATATCCTGCTAGCTATGTCTTATTGTTCTCCAAGTTATTTATAGAGTGCAGCAACTGTATAGATCATTGAACAGTCTCCATACTTCAGATCTCTTTACTGTTTTTGTGATACTGTGCATCTATCTGGTGTTGGTTTGCTAAAGTTGAAGTATTCGAGAACTTTAGAACACCTGACCTTTTCTATTGATTACAAAATAGTAATAAGAAACTATATAGATACAAAAGAAATTAAGTTGTATTATCCTGTAACAAGATGTTTTTTCCTCTTTAGCTTCCATGTTTAATGTAACATTATTGTTTAAGTTTTTCTTTTTTTCTACAGGTCATACAAAATGTTCAGCAAAAAAACATATTAAAGAGACCATCTGACCTCCTATTGGCTGTGTATCTTATTGCTGCCACTGCCTTCTGTATATTCCGAGGATTGGTAAGTTAGAGACAGGACCCATTTACAGAAATGGCAGTAAATCAGTCAATGAGGGTATTGATGGAGGTGTAAAGGTAATCTAAGTAACCGTTACACAGCTTTTATTGGTGATTTAGGGGGATTCAGTTGTGGCCGAAGGGGATGAATTGCCATTGCTGCGGTGTGTAATCACTGGCAGCAGCAGCCCAATTCGCACCCTTCACCCATCCAATTCACACCTCTATTCACTCAAAAGTGCTCACTACCATATGGTGTAGTGAACCGTTTTGAGTAAGATCCTGCTGCCGTAAAGTGCGGTGGCTACTGTACTGGGGACACATGATCCCTATATAGGAGACATCGCTATAACTTATCCATGTATGATGTTCATTTTAGGGCATAGACCCATTTAGGAACCTATAGGTAATTTCCCCTTTAACATATTTGTACTTTAGGAGGCTAATTGACCTAATACCAACATATTTTAAAGACATCCACACCACACCATTTTTATTTACATTATCACACACTTACGATTAGAATGGACAGTGCTGACTGTTTTGAAATCAGAAATTTCCACATACATTAAAGGCACAGATGACAGACCGGGTCATACAATCAGCACCTGGTCATTACAATAAGCAATCTGCATAGCAATATAAGGGAGCTCACTGAGACCTCCCCCCACTTGAGGCCTTTTTTGAATTTTATTTTATCTAAAGTTCTTATTGATACCAAGGTATATACACTGTTTGGTAGTTTAAGTTATTTTTTCTTCAACACTGCTTGACTGTATTTCAAACAGCGTTGTTTAATGTTTTAAGTTAATAAGTGCTTCTTTTTGAATTAAAATAACACCAGAGTCTAAGCACATTATTACTTTACACACTTACACGCCAGGGTTACATTTATATTTGTATCCATTATTTATTGGTAGGGAACAGCCGCCTCATATGTACCCCATGGCAGCTGGTACATCTTACACGCAACCACTATACTCACAAGGGGAAGCGCAAATTTTTATCTTTATCTGTGTAAAGTGCGGTGGATATCATGTGAACTCAAATCGGCAAGATCATCTCCGGCAATTGAATACTTCCCTTTGTCCTTCAGATATGTTTTATGATATTGCCTTGTATCAATTTTTAAATCAACATGACAATAAGTCAAGTCTTATTGCCAGCACAATTGATTTTGCTTTAATTCTGGGCAGATTTGATATTTATAGCAACTGGATGTAAATTAAAATTGCACTGTATACACAACTGTATTCAATGCACAAGTCTTAACTAGCTGAAAACAAATGCAATAACAAATATGAAGCAATGCCAAATTTTAAGTTGCACATATTTAGCACCTGCAGCATCTTGTGCTTGGAGAAATTATTCAGTAGGGTCAGATTAAGGGCCACATGGGCCTGTGCTGAAAGTGATCAAGGGCCTATTACAGAGCTTCTCAATCGTGGTCCTCAAGGCACCACAATGGTCCAGGTTATAAGTTTATCCACGCTTGGCCACAGGCGACTTAATTAGCAATTTAATTTAACCGTCTGTGCTGAGCCATGGATATACCTAAAACCTGGACCATTGGGGTGCCTTGAGGACCACGTTTGAGAACCTCTGGCCTATTATAAGAAGCAGAGGATGTGTGACTGGTGTGGTGTGGTATTAGCCAGTTTCATGTGGGTGTGTACATCCTCTACACTGTCAGACCTAATTTCTCCCTAAATACTTACATTTTGAAAAATAGAAGTACAATTTTAATATTTAGGATTTATGGCCAATCGTGTAGCTAGTGGGTGGCTGGTCTTCCGTCATGATGATGGGCCTGTTTTTATGTGGAGGTATGGAGCTGTAGTCCCATCCGCCTCATTGTTAATCTAGCCATGCAATTTAGGGGTGCAGTGGGGGTCGGTGCAGTGCGCTAAAGGCATGCAGACACAAATTAAGAACACATATTACTTTAATTATACAAATAAGAAAATACATTAGATGTAAGACATACAGTTTACACAAATCTAAATGACCTACCAGTTTTAGAGTGGCAGATAATTGTTTTTGCTCCTGACACCCTATACACTAGGATTATGGTTGCTTATTTCTTTAGATGCATGAATCTCAAATTAAATAAGTGGAAACGCAAGTGTGTAGAGGCATCTTTGTTCATAAACAAACTAGGGATCTTTACATTCTACATATATAAATCACAAATCCTAAAATAGTGCATGATAAGACAAGATTGCATGATATACAGGTATGGAAGAGTTAATAAAAACAAAACCCACTGGTCTGTCTAAACATTACACTATGATTCTATTTTATACTCACTATGAAACTCCCGGTTTTGCAACCACTAAAATTTAAGAACTGATACTCTTTAGGATGTCTTTAGTTACAACCTGACCTACAGTGTGCCAGAATGTCATAACAACTTAATCCTGGAAAATTCATGAATTTTTATTAAGGAGGAGGTGTTCTTCAAAGCCAGTTAAAAAGCCCATCAAAAATATTGTAAATCAAATAATTATATGCTTTAAATACGGTGCTTAAAAACTAGGCCTGCCGCATGTTAAATATTTAAGAACACAAAGACAAAACATTATTAAATGGCGTTTAAAATGACAAGAATAGTCATGATTCTTATTGTATAAAAAAGATAACAAATTAACATACATAAATTGCAAAAGCATTTATTTAAAACAAAACAAGAATAAAAACATAAACATATTACGTAAACTTTTGTGTGTTTTGCTGCTCCGAGAACTGACATTTCCTTATGCAATTAAAACACTTTTTAAGCAGTCTTTCAACCCAAACCCCCTTTCCTTCTGATCTCACTAAAAGTAGTAGGTGTGTTTGTACTAATTTGTTTTATGACCATTTTATGTCCCTTTCTGTTCAAACACACTTCATCAGTTGCATAACTAGGATATATTGCCTTGGTTGCATAACATGGATATTAAATTACACCCATTAAGCAAGTTGAGTATGATTTATAAATTCCTTTTTTTTGGCAAGTGTACCTGTGTCTGCCAAGTGCATTTGGAGGTGCACGGCTACTTTCCAGGAGTACGTCTTAGGAAGGTTTGTGGATTCACTTGGACATGCGATTAGTGGAAACAGCAAAATGTTACCTGAAAACACAAAAGACTACCTACGTCACACCCATTCTTTCACTCATTTCTTTTCTTCAAAGAGCTACTGGAAGGCACACAGTGCATCCTATTGAAAATATGAGATGAGATTAATTCTCTGCCATAAGATAGGATGTGGTAAAATCAAACTCTTTAACAGGTAAAAACAAAAATCCATCCAGGGTAAACAGAATACTGTACACTCCTAAACGCTCCTTTTCCACTCCTTTAAATCATGTAATTCTGTGCCAGGTGTGTATTAACATCTGAGGGGGACCTTGCACCTTACCTTGTAACAGTAAGCATGTCCCTCCTCCTACGCGGCGCAATCGTCCCAGTGATATTCGGGAAGATGGCGCGTGCACATGAGAGAGCAATGGCTCTGCCAGGTTGCTTTCACTGCACAGCACCATCTTCCTGATGATATCACTGGAAAGATGGCACTGGGGAGAAGGAGGAACACGCTTGCCGGCACAAGGTAAGTATACTTTGGGTGCAGGGTGTGCGGTGCAGGGCCTCCAAGACCATGGGGTCCGCGTGCACCGACAACTCTGCAGCCATTATACTGTAAATATGCTTTGTGCCTAGTCCACACTCAGAAAGAAATGCCTATGATCTGACCAGCTGCCCACACCAGAAGGTGCCAAACTACCTTCTTTGCCCCGGTTTCTTTGTAGAAACCAACACATTTATCAAAATATAAGATCGTGAGGACATGATTTTCAATAAGGTAGCATTATTATATTTATATTTTTATGTAGCTGAATCAATGTTAATGTTCTATGTTATAAACAATGTCAGTCCCTCCATTGGTTGCCTGTATTCCACTGTATTCAGTCTAATATACTTTTACTTACATATAAGGCTATTAACCAAACTGCACCAACACACATCTCTTTGCTTATCTCAAAATATCTCCAAGCTCGACCTCTCTGCTCAGCACAAGATCTGTGTCTCTAATCCACACTCATTAGTCGTTCCCATTCATGATTGCATTATTTTGGGCTGCACCCACTATGTGGAATGCCCACCCTCACACAATAAGACTCCTCTAGTCTCCAAACCTTTAAGCGGTTTCTGAAAACTCACCTCTTCTTTCAAGCCTATCAATGTCTGGAACCACAAACATTCCTATCTAATTACATCCCCTCTGTACAGGTATCCGGAATGAAATACCGGCAGTCGGGATGCCGGCTGTCAGTATAACAAAAGCGACATCCTGTCTGGCGGTATACCCACAGCAAGGCAGTGAGTCCCCTTGCAGGCATGCTGCGCTCGCCATGCTTCGGGCCTATTGGTGAGCTTCACCACTGTGCCCGAAGCTTTGCTCGCCACAGGTTCTATTCCCGTTGGCCAGCGTGTGCCGACATGATGGGGTCCCACGCCCTTGACCCATACCTAGTATTAGGGACCCCACAGTGACAGGGACGCCTTGCCGTTTGACCTGGGGGCTTAGCCCTAAATCTGCAGACAGAGCCGGCGCTACCCGCTCAGCAAGGGTATGCAGTGCAGGGAAGCGCCCAGCTGAAGAGGCGCTGCGCTCTCCCTGCTCTGCTACCCTGGTACCTGCTGCTGCCAGCTGCCGTTGCGCCTGTCAAAGTGGAAGACAGGTAACGGCGCTGGCAGCGTGTAGGGCTTCTCCCTGTACAAGGTCCCTCTAGCTTCCCCCAGCTTCCTCCCCCCTCCTCCTCACAGAGAATGCACTCACTGCTGCCAAATTCCAAGAGGTTTTTTAGAGCGGCCGCCGGTAGAATTTTAGGGGCGTGGCCTAATCATGGGAGGCGTGGTCACACCTTTTTTTTTTTACATTGCAGGGTCCAGCAGGGTAGAGGGGCCTTGAGCCCCTCATCCAGTGGCAATTCCAGTGGGGAGCGTGATCAGTGTGATCACTCTCCACCTACCCATACAGAAACAGGCAGAGGCTCCACAGCAGCAGCCTCTCCGGCACTGCAGCAGAGCACACTCTGCCATGATGAGAGCTTATGCTGTTGCTGCTGCCCAGTAAGAAGGGAGAGAGGAGTGCAGTGAACCAGGGCCCCCGCTGAGCCCCTTCATCAGTCCCAGGCCTGCATAATTTGTACCTGCCCCCTCCCCTCTCGCCGAAACTTCCGACATCCTCCAGAGCCGCTGCTGCTGGAGTAACGGAGCCTCCAAGAGGGTAGAGGAGGATCAGCGCCCGAGCGTGGAGTCCAAGGTAGAGCATCAATCAGAGTTGTACCTACAAAGTAATGAAGCAGAAGGTACTACATTTACAGTAGCAGGGCGGTAGGAATGACGTGGTTGGGCTATAACTGGCATAACGTGTATAAGTGGCTTTTACTGTATGGTGTAACATGTATAAGAGTACTTCTGTGCGGTGTAATGTAAATAACGGACACTACTGTGCAGTGCAATGTGAGTAACGGACACTACTGTGCGGTGCAATGTACATAACGGACACTACTGTGCGGTGTAATGTGAATAACGGACACTACTGCGCAGTGCAATGTACATAACGGACACTACTGTGCAGTGTAATGTGAATAACGGACACTACTGTGCGGTGGAATGTGAATAACGGACACTACTGCGCGGTGCAATGTACATAACGGACACTACTGTGCGGTGTAATGTGAATAACGGACACTACTGTGCGGTGTATTGTGAATAACGGACACTACTGTGCAGTGTAATGTGAATAACGGACACTACTGTGCGGTGTAATGCTAATAACGGACACTACTCTGCAGTGTAATGTGAATAACGGACACTACTGTGCGGTGTAATGTAAATAACGGACACTACTGTGCGGTGTAATGTAAATAACGGACACTACTGTGCGGTGCAATGTAAATAACGGACACTACTGTGCGGTGCAATGTAAATAATGGACACTACTGTGCGGTGCAATGTAAATAACGGACACTACTGTGCGGAGTAATGTGAGTAACGGACACTACTGTGCGGTGTAATGTAAATAACGGACACTACTGTGCGGTGCAATGTAAATTATGGACACTACTGTGCGGTGTAATGTTCAATGTACATAACGGACACTACTGTGCGTGCAATGTACATAACGGACACTACTGTGCGGTGTAATGTGAATAACGGACACTACTGCGCGGTGCAATGTACATAACGGACACTACTGTGCGGTGTAGGAAATATATTCTTATAATGATTTCACCGTTATTTCAAATATGTAAATTCTCCAACTTTTCCATATAGATTTCTGAAGTGCTGCTAGCAGCACTTTTAGATAAAATAGGTTATTTCTTAGGCTTAACGTAACTTTAAATAATATCTTATAACCATCTCTATAATTAGATGTTATGTGATAATTGTAAAAATAAACTCTCAGAAGCTTTAAGTGTTTGTATACTTACATTAACACCATAGGCTCCAATTACACAATGTCCGTAACAGCCTTATTATTATGGAAAATGCACAAATTCTGACCAATTGTAACTGTTGAAGTATCCTGCTGCCGTACGTATGTGAGTCATTGCTTTATTATAAAGGAAGACAGAGCATGTCAGATCAAAACAACACGTTTGTAGTCATTTGTCCCATTAAAGGCAGTGAGAGGTTGGGTGGGGAATAATGTTTTTTATACATTTGTCAGACTGACTTTTGTTCTTCAAAGTCAATGAGCACTATTCAGTTGTTATCGTGGCGATCTCCCGTCTAAAGTGACGGGAGATCGCAGGGACAATATTCAATTAATGCTCGTTATCGCGCTTATTAGTGTCGGGTTTAGCTGTGTAAAGCAGCTAAACCCGACTAAACTAATGGGCATGAGCGCGAAAAGTGACGTTTGGGTGCCCAAACATATTACTTTTTGCCCGCGCTGGCAACTGTTCGCGCCTGGCAGGAGCAACAATTAAATAGCTTCATCGGGCGTGCAGGAGTGACAACTGCTGGCACTAGCAATTAAATAGTGTCTAATGTGTTGATCTAGGAAATAGGGTCAGAATATTGCACCACATAGAGTAGTAAATTTCTATATAAATGAGAAAATACTAATATCTCATATTTTGGTACAAATACCAAAACGGGTTGGGTATGAAATCCTGGTAGTCAGAATCTCGACAGTCAAAATCCCGGAGGATCCAGGTAAGTATTCCTCTTGCATCCATCTGGAGGACGCTCCATTACCTTCGGGTTATAGTGTGTGGGCTTTGGATTCTGGCACAAAAATTGTTAAAAGCTGGCTCCTTCCCCCTATATAACCCTTCCCCCACCAGCAGCACCTCAGTCTTGTTTTTAGTGCCTTGGAGAAAGGCACGATTAAGGGCTTAGCTTCTAGTTAGGTTTTATTTCTTTATTTTTTTATTGATGTGCTTAGTTCCTGTTTACAGGTGGCAAGCACTGACTTTAGCTTTGCCTGTTTCCGCCAGACGTTCTCTATGGCTTTGTGCCGGGAATGCTGATACTTTAGTCTTAACATACTTTGGAAGCTGTTCCTTTTGCGGCCAATTCCTGTTTGGATCAGAACAAAGATAATTTCCCAGGCTACGGGTGGTAAGAGCCCTTACCTCCCTGTCTCGACTCCAAAACCTAAATATCCCAGGTTCTGTTTCCCATGGTGGGGGAAGCTTTCAGGTCAGATGGGGTATGCTCAGATTTTCCTGTTGAGGATCCTTTAGAGACCATGGTACCCCTGAAGCCCACTGTCCTTTCGCCAAGGCAGCAGGGCAATCTCAGGTGTTGGGGCCCCGTAGGATTTGGGATGTTTGGATGCAATCCTGCCCGGATTGTTGCAATCAGTGTGATTGTGTCCAGGGGACTTGGAGAGTCCCGTCCCAAATTGTTATTTTGACAATCCTCTTTCTCATGATTGCTGTAGAAGAAATGCTTTAATGCATGCAGTCTCTTTTCTTTCCGACTCTGTGGTAATTATTCCAGTTCCTTTACACCAGCAGGATCTGGGGTTTTATCCCAGCCTTTTCTTTGTGGACAAACCAGATGGGTCTTTCCATCCGATTCTCAACCCCAGGCAGTTAAATCCTTATCTCCACCTGGGAAAGTTCTAAATGGAGTCTATTATCAACTGCATGGAAGAAGGAGAGTATTTGGCTTCAATCGATATTAAGGATGCCTATCTTCACATTCCCATTTGGAAGGGTCGTCATAATCTTCTGCGATTGGCAGTAGGTCAGTGGCATTTTCAGTTCCAAGCCCTTCCTTTTGGACTTTCCACGGCACCCACGGTTTTCACTCGGTTTTCACAAAGGTCATGGTTCACATGATCTCTCTGCTCAGACGTTTTGGTGTCTGTGTCATAGCTTATCTGGATGATCTGTTGCTCAGGGCTCCATCAGTATCCCTGTTGCAGCAACACCTTTGATTGACATTAGGCAAGCTCCAGACTTTCGGATGGATCATGAACTTTCCCAAATCCAACCTCGTACTATCTCAAAGGATAGTGTTTTTGGGTCTCCTTTTCAACACCCAGTGTCAGAGTTTTTCTTTCACAGGAGAAGGTTCAGGATCTCCAGTCCAGAGTGAGATCTGTTCTACAGTTGTCTTCAGGGTCCCAATCTGACAAGGGGCTCCCAGATGTCAATTTGGAACTAGGTGATTGTCTCCAGGGATGCCATCTAACAGGCTGGGTTCAGTGGTTCAGAACTTGCATCTGCAGGGTCTTTGGCCCACTCTGGAATCCACTCTTCCTATCAACGATCTGGAATTGAGAGTGATTCATTATGCCTTCTTGCAGGTACGGAATCTACCAGTGCGTATCCAGTCAGAAAATGCCACGGTAGTTGCTTACATAAACAAGCAGGGTGGCAGACACAGTTGGCATGCAATGAGGAAAGTTTCTCACATTCTTCCTTGGGCGGAGCTCTGGATTCCAGCAATCTCCTCAATTCATATTCCAAGTGTGGACAACTGAGAGGAGGATTTTCTAAGCTGCCACACAATTCATCCACGAGAATGAGAACTGCACCAGGATGTGTTTGCTAATGGCCAGTGGGGGGGATCTCCAGACATTAATCTCATGTCTTCACATCTCGACAAGAAGCTTAAACGATAGGGCACTCGGTCTCCGGATCCTCAGGCAGTTCTGGTGGATACCATAACAGGTCCTTGGTCATTCCGTCTAGAGTATCGCTTTCTACCCCTTGCGATGCTTCCACAGGTTCTTCAGCAGATTCAGTAAGAAGCTTGGCCAGTCATTCTCATTGCCCCAGAGTTGCCTCACCATCATTGGCACACCATACTTCAGAACATGTTGGCCGATATTGCATACCGCCTTCCTCTTTGCCCAACTCTTTTTCATCAAGGTCCTTGTCTTCACCCCGATTTGCCTCAGTTGGCTTTGACAGCTTTGTTATTGAAACCATGATCCTGAGAGCTAAGGGGTTTCTCAGTCTGTTGTTGACACCATGATCCAGTTACTTCCCGGATTTACCATTGTGTGTGGAAGTTGTATATATCCTGGTGTGAGCATTGAAAGTTTCCATCAGTTCTTCATATCCAGCCTCCTTACGTTCTGCCAATTCCTCTATGGGACTTAAATTTGGTTTTGGACGCATTACAGAAGGCTCCCTTTGAATCACTTGAATCAGTGGAGTTGCGGTATCTCACTTTAAGAGTTGTATTTCTTTTGGCCATCTCATCTGACAGAAGAGAATCTGAATTGGCTCTCTCCTGTAAGTGTCTGCCTCTCGTTTTTCATTTGGACCGGGTGGTTTTAACGCGCAAAACTTTCTTACGAAGGTTGTATCTGCATTCCATATAAACTAAGACATTGTTCTTCCAGCATTTCAGCAGTCTTCGGCATCTGCTGATGGTTCATCCCTGGTGCTTTTGGATGGTGTCCACGCATTTATCTTGACTGTACTGCTTTTCTGAGGCATATGGATTCCTTATTGGTGTTGATTGATGCACAAAAAACTAGGCTGGCCAGCTTCCAAGGGTCCCATTGCTCGATGGGTCACTTCTGCCATTCATCAGGCTTTTTTGTCTTCAAATGTTTCCACTCCGGCTTCTATACGGGCCTACTCGACTCGTGCTGTTGGGGTGTCTTGAGTTGCGCGGCATGTCGCTTCTGTGGAGCAGTTGTGCAGGGCAGTAACCTGGTCATCCGTACACGTTCACAAAATTCTTCCACTTCCATATATTTGGAGCGCGTGATGCAAGTGTTGGGCATAAGATTCTGCAAGTGGCCGGTTTGGATGCCTCCCACCACTGTTAGCTTGATTTGGGAATTTCCAGAGGTAATAAAGCATCCCCCATATGGGTACAAGAGGAAATTGGATTTATTATTCATCGTAAAATCCCTTCCTCAAAGTCCATCTGGGGGACACTGAGTTCCGTCCATGACTTCTTTGTTTTTCTTGCCAGTGTACGTGTTGTTACAGGTGGTTTGGTTTAGTTTACAATTGTTCATCCTGTTTGTTTGTTTTTCGTGTGGCTTTGCTAAATGTAGACTGAGGTGCAGCTGGAGGGGTTATATATATGGGGAAGGAGCCAGCTTTTAACTATTTTAGTGGCAGACTCCAAAGCCCATACACTATAACCCAGAGGTAATGGAGTGTCCCCCAGATGGACTTCAAGGAAGGGATTTTACATGAGTAAAAAAATAAAATTGTTAACCATCCCATCGCCAACCCATAGCCTAACCCTGATGTCCCCCACCCCCGCAGCGTAACTCTAACACTCTTCCCAAGTGTTTAACAGTACTTACTGTTGGCATCCATTGAGATTCTGACTGTCTGGATTCCCGACTGCTGGGATACTGACGCATCCCACCAACTCAATATAGATTGCTTATCTATAAATGTCTTTTCCAGATATCGATCTTCCCTTTTTTGTCTCCAAGTTCCATGGGTTATATAAAAATAATAAACAAACAGTGTACAAGAATTGTGTATAGAAACACAAATCCCGTTTTAAAGCATACACTATTGTAGGTGTTTAACAAAAATAGACCTTGAAAATTAGGTCTATACCAACCAAAGAATTGTGCTCAAAAGAGATAAAACACAGTTGATAAAATATTCACACTAGACACTTAAATAAAATGTGGCTAAATTAAATGAACAATCAAATTTGCCAGCAGTTTGGGCACCCGGGCTATATGGTACCTCTACTCATATCAGCCAAACCAATTTATTTGAAAATGCCCAATTTTATCATTGTGTGTGAGACACCATATTTAGCCAGTCAGTGTTACTTTAATCAACAGTCTAAGTTACTGGGAGATGAATACATTTTATTATTATGAGATTAATTTAATTGTGTATTTTACATTGATTCACAGGTTGCCTTAGACTGTCCTTCTGATCCTTGTCGATTTTATATACAACTTCAAGAACCTTACATTAAAGATCCTGCTGCTTACCCAAAACTCCAGGTAAACATTTAACAAATCTATACATTCCTGTAATACATACCTGATCCCACATTGATGTCACAAATGTTTGAAAACAGTAAATTGAAGAGGAATTGTACCCTAATATTGCTCACAGAAGTAAAGGGTGGTAGGAGAATAAGCTGCATAAGACAGCCAGGGAGGATGAGAGGAACATAGGAGCCCCTGGAAAATGCATCACAGAGCAGCACTCAGGGTTCCAAACAGGGCAGAGGTTCTCAAACGTTGTCCTAAAACCTGGACCATTGGGGTGCCTTGAGGACCGCGTTTGAGAACCTCTGGAATAGGGGGAGGAAGCATGTTAGAAATATATTTTCAAATGTGGTAGTGCAGCCTTAATGCTCTGATATCATAAAGATAAAGTTTATCTAGAGACCAGCTCGACCGTTACATTCATCATGTCGACAAGAGAATGTCAGCATGGTCGAAATGTGTACATTGCTAGCATGTCAACATTGTTGTTTTCTACTGATTCTGTCCCTAACGCTAAGGAGTAAATGTATAAGGGTGTGAGTTTTAGATGAGATTAAACTGGCTGGAACAAACATAGTATGTTAAGCTCCCGCTTCTTCCAGCATGTTTGCACAAGCTAGACACAGGGACTTTTTCTGACAAGAACCATTGTATGGATTGGGAGGCAGAAGTCCAGCGAGTTTGATCTCATTAACCCTTTATAAGCCTTGTTTGTGCATACTTATCTTTGAGAGCTTTGGAAAGGATATACTGCAGGTGAAGGATGACAGGATTGGAATGTGATGAGGCTCCAGTGGCAAACGCAGGATTTGCATGGGGGGGTTTCCAGAACTGGATGGAGCCAAGCACGGGGGTGGGGACTGAGGTGACCCAGTATATGATGGGTCCGTAAAACTAGTGTGTCTGTGTGTGTGTGTGTGTATATATATATATATCTATCTATATATCTACACACATATATATATACCGTATATACACCTCTATATATTATTATGATTACATTTTATTTATAGGGCGCCACAAGTGTTTCGCAGCACCGTACAAAGGACAGTACAGGGAGACAAAACTTAGCATAACAGTAAATAAATAACAAAAATGGAGTGCAGGTAACAAAGAGCAACACAATTCTCAAAACATAATACAGCTTAGATGCAAGTAGCGAAGGAGTAATCATTGTACTACTTGGGGCTGGCGGCCATAAATAGAGATGAGCTTTAACCAGCAGGACAGAAAGCAGGTAAAGATGGTCGCTGAGTGAAATGTGTCAAGAAGAGGGTTTAGACAAGAGGAAAGAGGGCCCTGCTCTGAAGAGCTAACAATCTAGTGGGGAGGGGCAACAGACAGATGACATGAGGTGCAAGCAGGTAGAAGCCTGATGGTGGTATGCGAGCAAAGCAGAGATGTCCAAGGCATGGGGCAGGGGGATGGAGGAGCAGCCTAAGGACTAGGTTATGCATTGGAGGGGTACGCTTTGATGAATAGGTGGGTTTTCAATGCCCGTTTGAAGCTTTGCAAGGTCGGGGAGAGTCTAATGGAGCGGGGGAGCGCATTCCACTGAAGGGGTGCAGCACGGGCAAAATCCTGAACTCGTGCATGGGAAGCAGTGACCAAGGCAGAGGAGAGGCGACGGTCATCAGCCGACCGTAGTGGGCGGGAGGGAGTATGAAGGGAGAGGAGGTTGGAGATGTAGGGAGCAGTGGAATTAGAGATGGCCTTGTATGTGAGGGTGAGGAGTTTGAAGAGGATTCTGTAGGGGAATGGGAGCCAGTGTAGATTTTGTTGAAGGGGAGTGGCAGAAGTGGAGCGGCGGGAGAGGAAGATGAGCCTAGCTGCAGAGTTGAGGACAGATTGGAGGGGAGCGATGTGGGAGCAAGTGAGGCCAGTGAGGAGCACATTGCAGTAGTCAAGTCGTGAGATGACCAGTGAGTGGATGATAAGTTTAGTTGCACTCTGGGAGAGAAGTGGCCTGATGCGAGCAATGTTGCGTAGCTGGAACCGACAAGATTGCGCCAGAGCTTGGATGTAGGGTGCAAAGGAGAGGGAGGAGTCAAGAGTGACGCCCAGGCAGCGGAGTTGGGGAACGGGGGAGATGATAGTGTTGTCAACAGTGATAGAGATGTTTGTAGGGGGTGTTGCTCTGGCTGGGGGAAGGATAATAAGTTCAGTTTTATCCATGTTGAGCTTCAGAGAGCGCTCAGACATCCAGGAGGAGATGGCAGAGAGGCAGCTGGAGACCTGAGAGAGGACAGAGGGGGACAGATCAGGAGAGGAGAGGTAGAGTTGTGTGTCATCAGCATAGAGGTGGTATTGAAGGCCAAAGGAGTTAATGAGCGCACCCAGGGAAGAGGTGTAGAGGGAGAACAGAAGGGGGCCTAGGACAGAACCCTGAGGGACACCAACAGGAAGGATGGAAGGGTGTGAGGTGGTTCCGGAGGCAGACACAGAGAAGGAGCGGTTAGTGAGGTATGAGGTAAACCAGTCAAGGACGGTGCTAGAGAGGCCAACATTTTGGAGTGTGCGGAGGAGGAGAGGGTGATCCACGGTGTCAAAGGCAGCACACACACACACACACACACACACACACACACACGCGCGCACACGCACGCACGCGCGCACACACACACACATATATATATACACAGCATATTAAACATGCATATATATACAGTACACATATATGTACACACATGTATATATATCATATGTGTGTGTTTGTATGTATATACATGTGTATATATGTATGCACATGGATATATAAATTAATAATTAAAATAAAGTAAACTTTTATTAAACACTTATAAGTACCACCAGGAAGACAGCAGGCATAATAATAGTCATGCAGAAAAAAGGGGGGTTTCTGGGTGCTTCACAGTCCTGGATGAAGCCACCTCCGATATTGCACTTCACCTCTGACATTCCAAACCTTAACCCTGGTACTCCTAGCTCACTTCTAACCTGCAATGGGCTCCCATTCTGCTTAGCACCCTGTATTTTTACTTATGCAATTTTTTTGTTTTCTTGCATCTGTGTGTAAATGTATGATGCAACACATACACGTCCATACTAATTTGTGTATGTGTTTGTGTATTGCTTCCTGTGTGGCGCCTCATAAACATTGTTGATATTTTGTCCTGCAACATAAAATACTTTCTATTTTTCATGTGGACACAAACTGAAAATTAGGGTATCTAGACAGCACTTAAATATGAATGCCTCAATCTACCCAGCTCTTTACATGAACATCATATGCAGCTTGATATGTTACACATTTTTTATTTTTTTTATTTACCTTTTCTTTAAAAAAAAAAAAAATGTCTCCTCTCTCTCTGTCTACTTCCCTGTAGTGTACTAAAATGAATGCAGTTTTGGGGAGAGGCACGATCGGGTAACTACAAGAAGGTAGTTTTAACACACATCAGTATTTAGGGCCTAATTCAGATCTGATCGCAGCAGCAAATTTGTTAACTAATGGACAAAACCATGTGCACTGCAGGGGGGGGGGGGGATCAGATATAACATGTGCAGAGAGAGTTAGCTTTGAGTGGGGTGTGTTCAAACTGAATCTAAATTGCAGTGTGTAAAAATAAAGCAGTCAGCATTTACCCTGCACAAGAACAATATAGTACCCCTTTTCCACTGCCGCAATAAGCCAGGTTATTGTTGGGTAAGCCTGGATCGCCGCTCAGTGGGAAAGGGCCCCTTTGCAAGCGTAGGGAGAGCCGAATCACCTGTAGAACAGAAAGTGTGAAAGGGGCCGACCTGGTTGGAGGGGCAGTGGAAACGGGCTCTGACACAGGTTGGAAAGATGTTCCAAAGCCCAGGTTGGACCCGGGATTTAGGTGGAAAAGTGGCAAAACCCACCCAAATCTAACTCTCTATGCACATGTTATATCTGTCCCTCCTGCAGTGCACATGGTTTTGCCCGTTAGCTAACAAATTTGTTGCTGCAATCAGATCTGAATTAGGCCCTTAGTCTTATAAAGACACCGAAAATGGTTGGTTTAATATGGTCTACATTTATAGTGACTAATAAAAATAAGAATTTACTTACCGATAATTCTATTTCTCATAGTCCGTAGTGGATGCTGGGGACTCCGTAAGGACCATGGGGGATAGCGGCTCCGCAGGAGACTGGGCACAAAAGTAAAAGCTTTAGGACTACCTGGTGTGCACTGGCTCCTCCCCCTATGACCCTCCTCCAAGCCTCAGTTAGGATACTGTGCCCGGACGAGCGTACACAATAAGGAAGGATATTGAATCCCGGGTAAGACTCATACCAGCCACACCAATCACACCGTACAACCTGTGATCTGAACCCAGTTAACAGCATGATAACAGAGGAGCCTCTGAAAAGATGGCTCACAACAATAATAACCCGATTTTTGTAACAATAACTATGTACAAGTATTGCAGACAGTCCGCACTTGGGATGGGCGCCCAGCATCCACTACGGACTATGAGAAATAGAATTATCGGTAAGTAAATTCTTATTTTCTCTAACGTCCTAAGTGGATGCTGGGGACTCCGTAAGGACCATGGGGATTATACCAAAGCTCCCAAACGGGCGGGAGAGTGCGGATGACTCTGCAGCACCGAATGAGAGAACTCCAGGTCCTCCTCAGCCAGGGTATCAAATTTGTAGAATTTAGCAAACGTGTTTGCCCCTGACCAAGTAGCTGCTCGGCAAAGTTGTAAAGCCGAGACCCCTCGGGCAGCCGCCCAAGATGAGCCCACCTTCCTTGTGGAATGGGCATTTACAGATTTTGGCTGTGGCAAAGTGGTTCACAGTGGAAAGTGGTTCAAACCAATGTGATTTTAGGAATCCCAAAACTACATTTAGATCCCAAGGTGCCACTGGAGGCACAAAAGGAGGTTGTATATGCAGTACCCCCTTGACAAACGTCTGTACTTCAGGAACTGAAGCCAGTTCTTTTTGGAAGAAAATCGACAGGGCCGAAATCTGAACCTTAATGGACCCTAATTTTAGGCCCATAGACAGTCCTGTTTGTAGGAAATGCAGGAAACGACCCAGTTGAAATTCCTCTGTAGGGGCCTTCCTGGCCTCGCACCACGCAACATATTTACGCCAAATACGGTGATAATGTTGTACGGTTACATCCTTCCTGGCTTTGATCAGGGTAGGGATGACTTCATCCGGAATGCCTTTTTCCTTCAGGATCCGGCGTTCAACCGCCATGCCGTCAAACGCAGCCGTGGTAAGTCTTGGAAGAGACAGGGTCCCTGCTGGAGCAGGTCCTTTCTTAGAGGTAGAGGCCACGGGTCCTCTGTGAGCATCTCTTGAAGTTCCGGGTACCAAGTCCTTCTCGGCCAATCCGGAGCCACGAGTATAGTCCTTACTCCTCTCCTTCTTATGATCCTCAGTACCTTGGGTATGAGAGGCAGAGGAGGGAACACATACACTGACTGGTACACCCATGGTGTTACCAGAGCGTCCACAGCTATTGCCTGAGGGTCTCTTGACCTGGCGCAATATCTGTCTAGTTTTTTGTTGAGGCGGGACGCCATCATGTCCACCTTTGCTTTTTCCCAACGGTTCACAATCATGTGGAAGACTTCTGGGTGAAGTCCCCACTCCCCCGGGTGGAGGTCGTGTCTGCTGAGGAAGTCTGCTTCCCAGTTGTCCACACCCGGAATGAACACTGCTGACAGTGCTATCACATGATTTTCTGCCCAGCGAAGAATCCTTGCAACTTCTGTCATTGCCCTCCTGCTTCTTGTGCCGCCCTGTCTGTTTACGTGGGCGACTGCCGTGATGTTGTCCGACTGGATCAGCACCGGCTGACCTTGAAGCAGAGGTCTTGCTAGGCTCAGAGCATTGTAGATGGCTCTTAGCTCCAGGATATTTATGTGAAGTGATGTCTCCAGGCTTGACCACAAGCCCTGGAAATTTCTTCCCTGTGTGACTGCTCCCCAGCCTCTCAGGCTGGCATCCGTGGTCACCAGGACCCAGTCCTGAATGCCGAATCTGCGGCCCTCTAGAAGATGAGCACTCTGCAACCACCACAGGAGAGACACCCTTGTCCTTGGAGACAGGGTTATCCGCTGATGCATCTGAAGATGCGATCCAGACCATTTGTCCAGCAGATCCCACTGAAAAGTTCTTGCGTGGAATCTGCCGAATGGAATCGCTTCGTAAGAAGCCACCATTTTTCCCAGGACCCTTGTGCATTGATGCACTGACACTTGGCCTGGTTTTAGGAGGTTCCTGACTAGCTCGGATAACTCCCTGGCTTTCTCCTCCGGGAGAAACACCTTTTTCTGGACTGTGTCCAGAATCATCCCTAGGAACAGCAGACGTGTCGTCGGAATCAGCTGCGATTTTTGAATATTTAGAATCCACCTGTGCTGTCGTAGCACTACTTGAGATAGTGCTACTCCGACCTCTAACTGTTCCCTGGACCTTGCCCTTATCAGGAGATCGTCCAAGTAAGGGATAATTAAGACGCCTTTTCTTCGAAGAAGAATCATCATTTCGGCCATTACCTTGGTAAAGACCCGGGGTGCCGTGGACCATCCAAACGGCAGCGTCTGAAACTGATAGTGACAGTTCTGTACCACAAACCTGAGGTACCCTTGGTGAGAAGGGCAAATTGGGACATGGAGGTAAGCATCCTTGATGTCCAGAGACACCATATAGTCCCCTTCTTCCAGGTTCGCTATCACTGCTCTGAGTGACTCCATCTTGAATTTGAACCTTTGTATGTAAGTGTTCAAGGATTTCAGATTTAAAATAGGTCTCACCGAGCCGTCCGGCTTCGGTACCACAAACAGCGTGGAATAATACCCCTTTCCCTGTTGTAGGAGGGGTACCTTGATTATCACCTGCTGGGAATACAGCTTGTGAATGGCTTCCAATACCGCCTCCCTGTCGGAGGGAGACGTTGGTAAAGCAGACTTCAGGAACCGGCGAGGGGGAGACGTCCCGAATTCCAATTTGTACCCCTGAGATACTACCTGCAGGATCCAGGGGTCCACTTGCGAGTGAGCCCACTGCGCGCTGAAATTCTTGAGACGACCCCCCACCGTACCTGAGTCCGCTTGTAAGGCCCCAGCGTCATGCTGAGGACTTGGCAGAAGCGGGGGAGGGCTTCTGTTCCTGGGAAGAGGCTGCCTGCTGCAGTCTTTTTCCCCTTCCTCTGCCCCGGGGCAGATATGAGTGGCCTTTTGCCCGCTTGCCCTTATGGGGACGAAAGGATTGAGCCTGAAAAGACGGTGTCTTTTTCTGCTGAGAGGTGACCTGGGGTAAAAAGGTGGATTTCCCAGCCGTTGCCGTGGCCACCAGGTCCGATAGACCGACCCCAAATAACTCCTCCCCTTTATACGGCAATACTTCCATATGCCGTTTGGAATCCGCATCACCTGACCACTGTCGCGTCCATAACCCTCTTCTGGCAGAAATGGACAGCGCACTTACTCTTGATGCCAGAGTGCAAATATCCCTCTGTGCATCTCGCATATATAGAAATGCATCCTTTAAATGCTCTATAGTCAATAATATACTGTCCCTGTCCAAGGTATCAATATTTTCAGTCAGGGAATCCGACCAAGCCACCCCAGCACTGCACATCCAGGCTGAGGCGATTGCTGGTCTCAGTATAACACCAGTATGTGTGTATATACTTTTTAGGATATTTTCCAGCTTTCTATCAGCTGGCTCCTTGAGGGCGGCCGTATCCGGAGACGGTAACGCCACTTGTTTTGATAAGCGTGTGAGCGCCTTATCTACCCTAGGGGGTGTTTCCCAACGCGCCCTAACCTCTGGCGGGAAAGGGTATAATGCCAATAATTTTTTAGAAATTAGCAGTTTTTTATCGGGGGAAACCCACGCTTCATCACACACCTCATTTAATTCATCTGATTCAGGAAAAACTACGGGTAGTTTTTTCACACCCCACATAATACCCTTTTTTGTGGTACTTGTAGTATCAGAAATGTTCAAAACCTCCTTCATTGCCGTGATCATGTAACGTGTGGCCCTACTGGAAAATACGTTTGTTTCCTCACCGTCGACACTGGAGTCAGTGTCCGTGTCTGGGTCTGTGTCGACCATCTGAGGTAACGGGCGCTTTAGAGCCCCTGACGGTGTTTGAGACGCCTGGACAGGTATTAACTGTTTTTCCGGCTGTCTCATGTCGTCAACAGTCTTTTGTAAAGTGCTGACGCTATCACGTAATTCCTTCCATACGACCATCCAGTCAGGTGTCGACTCCCTAGAAGGTGACATCACTATTACAGGCAATTGCTCCGCCTCCATACCATTTTCCTCCTCATACATGTCGACACAACGTACCGACACACAGCACACACACAGGGAATGCTCTGATAGAGGACAGGACCCCACTAGCCCTTTGGGGAGACAGAGGGAGAGTTTGCCAGCACACACCAGAGCGCTATATATATATACAGGGATAACCTTATATAAGTGTTTTTCCCTTATATAGCTGCTGTATTATTAATCTGCCAAATTTAGTGCCCCCCCTCTCTTGTTTTACCCTGTTTCTGTAGTGCAGGACTGCAGGGGAGAGTCAGGGAGCTTCCCTCCAACGGAGCTGTGAGGGAAAATGGCGCTTGTGTGCTGAGGAGATAGGCTCCGCCCCCTTCTCGGCGGCCTTTCTCCCGCTTTTTTAAGGAAAAACTGGCAGGGGTTAAATGCATCCATATAGCCCAGGAGCTATATGTGATGTATTTTTAGCCATCTAAGGTGTTTTTATTGCGTCTCAGGGCGCCCCCCCCCCCCAGCGCCCTGCACCCTCAGTGACCGGAGTGTGAAGTGTGCTGAGAGCAATGGCGCACAGCTGCGGTGCTGTGCGCTACCTTATTGAAGACAGGACGTCTTCTGCCGCTGATTTCCCGGACCTCTTCAGTCTTCTGGCTCTGTAAGGGGGCCGGCGGCGCGGCTCTGGAACCCATCCATGGCTGGGCCTGTGATCGTCCCTCTGGAGCTAATGTCCAGTAGCCTAAGAAGCCCAATCCACTCTGCACGCAGGTGAGTTCGCTTCTTCTCCCCTTAGTCCCTCGGTGCAGTGAGCCTGTTGCCAGCAGGTCTCACTGAAAAAAACAAAACCTAAAACTAAACTTTTCACTAAGCAGCTCAGGAGAGCCACCTAGTGTGCACCCTTCTCGTTCGGGCACAAAAATCTAACTGAGGCTTGGAGGAGGGTCATAGGGGGAGGAGCCAGTGCACACCAGGTAGTCCTAAAGCTTTTACTTTTGTGCCCAGTCTCCTGCGGAGCCGCTATCCCCCATGGTCCTTACGGAGTCCCCAGCATCCACTTAGGACGTTAGAGAAACATTATTTATGAACATGTCCGAGACATTACTGAAGACTCCCGATTTGTTAGGTAGATTCCCAGACCACTGGAGTGGGTGAATTTCCCACTCCCTAGTGAAGTGGGCAGGATGGGGAGACAATACCGGGAATTGCTTATCCACGGGAAGAGGATGGGGCCAACATGATGTGAGTCTTGCAGAATAGCTAATTTTAGCCCCACCTCCCATGGCTTCTCACACAAGTATGTGATAAGCTGCATGTGTAATACTTACTCCACAGAAATGCTGCCTCCTCCAAGTCCCTCCATAATGTCACTAGTTAACTAGGCAGTATTCTCTTAAATATTGTTTGAGTTCACAAAATAGCTACCCTCACATTTAAGAGGTGTTACCCATATTAATCAATATTATTCTAGGTATCATTAGTCTAGTGCAGTGATTCTCAAACTTTTTTGAATCATGGTGCCCTATAGTATCAGAATTTTTTTCACAGCAACCGTAGGCCACAAGTTTCTTATTGACAAATTTAGAAAGAAATATTAAATTAAGTAAATTGTGTTTATATGTCATCCTTAGGTTTAATTGTGTGGTAAGGGACAATATTTGCTTCTGCTTGTCCATATATTTTATGATTGACAGCCACCAGCACTGGCTTTGCCTATTACATAGACCAGAAATAATTTTAATTGGTCCTGGACCACCACCCCAGGGCACCTCAGCAAGTGTCCTGAGGCAACCCAGGGTGCACGACACAGTTTGAAAACCACTGGTCTAGTGTATTCTAGAAAATGTTAGAAGCTGATTGGTTGGTACAATTTATACTGACTTTCCAATAAAGTTTAATACTCAGTATCTAATTCTCTATCTTGTAGATGTTGGTGTATATGTTTTACTGTATCCCATACAATATGCTCATTCTGTATGGTCTCCTCGTTCCTGGATGTACGTGGATGCCAGACCTTACTCTTATCCATGCTGGTGGATTGGCTCAGGTAGTGTGAGCATTATCTTCCCATTTAGGAAACTGCTAAATGCAGCCCCATCATTTTTTTTATATCTTGCCCATGTTTGTATGCCAGTGTTTTATTAAGTTTTGTACAGTATGATTTAGCAAACCAATATAACAAAAGTCTGCTCCTTCTCTTGGCAAAATTCTAAATTTCTAGAACTCTACCTTTTAAATCACTTTGTTGACATGGTTGAATATATATATGGGAGGATAGAGCTTCTTTATCATGCAGAAGCCAAAGTCTCAGTGATTGGCTTGTAGTCTCAAAGATAACAAGAACACATTATTTAATTGACTTTGTCTTCGAACTGGGATGTTGCTTTTATAATTTGTGGTGGAAAGGGAAAGCTTTATTATTCTTGGCTTTGTAATAAAGCCAAGGAAAAGTTTTCTTAAGATATAGCAATACACTCACAAGATTCATATCAGACATATAACTTTGTTATGGTAAATAAAATTCTCCACTGAAGTGGAAAATTTCTTTGTGAGACTCTCATGACTGTCGTGTCTGTTCTGTTAGTCTGGAAAATACAACTGACGTCCAAGTCCAGTCAAGGTTTCTCATACCAACAGCTATAATTTAGTTATATTTTTATTGTTGAGTCAAAATACATTGTATATTATTCAGTATTAGCGATTAACATTTCCGGCATGCACAATTTCAACCAATCGGCGGCTATTTCTGAACATACAGAACAAACCAGATTATCCAGGGTAAATGAGGGGAATGGTTGCATGGATAATTGGAATTGTGGTTAATCCTAGGGTGTACTATGTGATGCAAGAATCAATCATAATCTTAGTAAATATTACATATATCATCGAAAGAAACAGCATCTGTTTACAGAAGGAAAGTCATATACACAGGAGTGAGTATCAGTAATGTAAATACTGAATATCTGCTACCTAGATTGCGCTACTGTACATTATTTAAAGTAGTCATACTAGGGAGAAATGGGAATTTTTAGTTTATTTTTTTGAGCTGCCCAGTTAGTCTGCACTACGATTAATATAGCCCCTGATAATCTGGGTTCTACTGTATTTTAAATAGGATTTTAAATACCTACCAGTAAATCCTTTTCTCGTAGTCCATAAGGGATCTTAGGGACAGATTAGTACGATGGGTATAGACGGGTCCAAAGGAGCCAGTGCACTTTAAATTTCTACAACTGGGTGCGCTGGCTCCTCCCCTCTATACCTTGTCCTACAGCTCAGTTATAGGTAACACAGTGCCCGAAGGAGAATGACATACTTGAGAGAAGGAACATAACAACAATAAGTGTGGTGAGATTTACACACCAGCACACCAAAACAACCGGGCCAGCAACGGCTGGCAACATTAACAGCAACAGTTAACAGGTAACACATAACAGAGAACCTGCAGAAAGTCACCGCACAGAGGCGGGCGCCCAATATCCCTTATGGAATACGAGAAAAGGATTTACCGGTATGTATTTAAAATCCTATTTTCTCTATCATCAATAAGAGATATTGTGGACAGATTAGAACGATGAGGATGTCCCAAAGCTTCCAGAATGGGGGGGGGGGGAACGTGTAGAGACATCTGCAGCACTGCCTGCCCAAACTGGCCAGGGTATAACATTTGTAGAACTTCACAAAGGTGTTCTTCCCCGACCAGGTAACAGCTCGGCATAGCTGTAGGGCCGAGACTCCACGGGCAGCCGCCCAGGAAGAGCCCACCGATCTGGTAAGGTGGGCCTTCAGAGACTGTGGAACAGGTAAGGCTGCCGACACACAGGCCTGTTGGATAGTAAGCCTAATCCAATGTGCAATAGACTGCTTTGAAGCAGGGAAAACCTTCTTCTGCGCATCATAGAGCACGAACAAGGAATCCGTCTTTGTAATCCGAGCCGTCCTCTGGACATAGATTTTCAAGGCTCGCACTGCATCCAATGCCACCAGAGCAGCAGAACTGTCAGAACTGGACGGAATCACAATAGGTTGATTCAAGTGAAACGCGGAGACCACCTTCGGCAGGAACTGCTGTCTAGTCCTGAGCTCCGCTCTGTTCTCGTAAAAGACCAAGTACGGACTTTTGCACGACAAGGCCCCCAATTCTGAGACACGTCTAGCAGAAGCCAGGGCCAGTAACCGTTTTCCATGTGAGGTACTTATCTTCTACCGTCGTCAGAGGTTCAAACCAGGAGGACTGTAGAAGGCGTAACACTACATCCAGATCCCAAGGTGCCGTAGGCGGCACGAATGGAGGTTGTATGTGAAGCACCGCTTGCAAGAAGGTCTGAACTTCCGGCAACAGAACCAACTTCTTCTGGAAGAAGATGGAAAGAGCTGAAATCTGGATCTTAATGGATCCCAGACATAAGCCTTTATCCACTCCAGCCTGCAGGAACCATAGGAACCTTCCCAAGTGGAATTCTGAAGGGGAATATGTGCGTTCCTCGCACCAAGAGACATATCTCCGCCAGATATGATGATGTTTTGACGTCACGGGTTTTCTGGCTTGCACCATAGTGGCAATGACCTTTTTGGAAAGCCCTTTGTGAGCTAGGATGTTCCATTCAACTTCCATGCCGTCAAACGAAGCCGCCGTAAGTCCGGGTAGATGAACGGTCCTCGTTGAAGAAGATCCCTTCTTAGCGGTAGAGGCCAAGGGTCCTCTACGGATATGTCCAGAAGAGCCACGTACCATGCTCTTCGGGGCCAACCCGGGGCAATCAAGATTGCTTCCACTCTTTGATGTCTGATCTGCTTGAGCACCCTCAGGATCAGCGGAATCGGAGGAAACAGGTAGACCAGCTGGTAAGGCCAAGGCGACGTCAGCACATCCACTGCGCTCGCCTGAGGGTCCCTGGTTCATGAGCAATAGCAGCAAAGCTTCTTGTTGAGGCGAGAGGCCATCTAGTCGCTCTGTGGGCAGCCCCACCTGTCGATGATCTGTTGAAACACCTGAGGGTGTAGTCTCCACTTCCCCGGGTGGAGGTCGTGGCGACTTAAGAAGTCCGCTTCCCAGTTGTCCACTCCCGGAATGAAGATTGCAGACAGTGCTCTTGAATTTCATTCTGCCCAGAGGAGTATTCTGGACACTTCTCGCATGCAGGCCCTGCTTTTTGTCCCTCCTTGTCGATTGATGTACGCCCCCGCCGTGGTGTTGTCCTACTGCACCAGGATTGCCTGATCTCGGAGTAGAGGGGATGCCTGAATCAGAGCATTGCGAATAGCCCAAAGTTCCAGAATGTTGAACGGAAGTAGGGCCTCTTGGGCAGACCAACTGCCCTGGAACTGTGCCCCCTGGGTGACAGCTCCCCATCCTCTCAGACTCGTATCCGTTGTGAGGAGAATCCAATCCTGAATCCCAAAGCGTCGTCCTTCCAGCAAGTTGGAAGACTGTAGCTACAACAGGAGAGAAATTCTGGCCTGTGGTGACAGCCGAATCATCCGGTGCATCTGAAGATGGGAACCGGACCACTTGTTCAGGATGTCCAATTGGAACCGTCTGGCATAAAACCTTCCGAATTGAATCAGCTCGTACGAGGCCACCACCTTTCCCAATCATTTTATGCAAAGATGAATGGAGACTCGAGCAGGTCGGAGTACCATGTGAACCATTTCTTGAAATGTTCTCACTTTTTCCCTGGGAGGAACACTTTCTGTGTATCCAGTAGCATTCCCAGAAACAGGACTCGCTGAGACGGTTCCAGGTGGGACTTCTGCAGACTGAGGATCCACCAGTGGTGAGACAGAAGTTGGATAGTGCGATCTATATGGAGCAATAGAAGCTCCCAGGAACTCGCTTTTATCAGGAGATCGTCCAGGTATGGAATTACATTGACCCGCTGAACCCTGAGCTGAAACCTCATTTCTGCCATCACCTTCGTGAACACCCCCGGAGTTGTAGACAGGCCGAAGGGTAAAACCTGAAAATGGTAGTGAACGTTCAGTAGGGCAAACCTCAGATAGGCCTGGCGAGGAGGCCAAATTGGGATATGTAGGTAAGCATCCTTGATATCCAGGGACACTAGGAATTCCTGTTGTTCCAGGCCTGCGATCCCCGCTCTCAAAGATTCCATCTTGAATTTGAAAACCTTCATGTAAGGATTCAAGGACTTCAGATTCAGAATGGATCTCACAGACCCGTCTGGTTTTGGTCCTACAAACAGACTGGAGTAGTAACCCTGTCCTTGTTGTAGTAGGGTACTGGAACAATGACCTGGGACTGGACCAATTTGTTTATGGCCAGTAGTAACGTACTACGCATACTTTCCAAAGCTGGTAAGCCTGATTTGAAAAATCGTTGGGGAGGAGTACCGTCGAACTCCAGCTTGTAACCCTGAGAGATAAGGTCCCTTACCCAAACATCTTGGCAGGAACCGTCCCAGATGTGGCTGAAGTGACGTAACCGAGCTCCCACCAGGAGATCCCCTCGGGGTGGGTGGGCACCGTCATGCTGAAGTCTTTGCGGAAGCAGAACTGGAGTTCAGGTCCTGAGATCCGGCAACGGCTGGTTTCTTAGATTTTCCTCTGGAGCCTCTAGCTGCGTTGGAGGCCCCTCTGGCCTAGATCAAAATCTGGAGGACCGAAAGGACTGAGTAGATGGTCCCTGATAGGTAAGTCTAGCAGGCGAAGCCCCCGAAGGGAGAAACGTGGATTTTCCAGCAGTAGCTTTGGAAATCCATGCGTCCAATTCACCTCCAAAGAGCCATTCACCTGTGAAGGGAAGAGATTCCACATTTAATTTGGAGTCAGCTTCAGCAATCCACTGACGTAACCATATGGCTCTGCGCGCAGACACAGCCATAGCCGTGGTCCTAGCATTAATATTGCCAATCTCTTTAAGGGAGTCAAAGAGGACTCTTGCCGTGTCCTGAATGTGATTCAGGAAAGTAGCAGTATTAACTAAGGTCATATTACCCGAGAGACCTTCCTTAATTTGATTAGCCCAGGAATGAATTGCATGTGTCATCCAGCAACCTGCAATGACCGGTCTTTGAGCTACACCTGCAGCAGTGTAGATAGATTTCAGAGTGGTCTCAATTTTCCTATATGCTGGGTCCTTCACCGTAAAAGAGCCCGGAGCAGGGAGTACCGCCTTTTTAGAAAGGCAAGAGACTGAGACGTCTACTGCTGGAGACTCTTCCCAGAATTTCCTACCTTCAGGGGCAAAGGGGAATGTATGCAAAAACCGTTTTGACACCTGATATTTTTTATCTGGATTCTTCCAGGCTATTTTAAATAAGTCATCCAATTCCTTGGAGTCGGGAAATGTGACTATCAGTTTGTCTTGTGGGAGGAAAAATGACTGCTGAGTATTAGCATCCTCCAGGGGGAGCTTTAACACATCCCGAATAGCCAATATGAGGGGTTCAATACCCTGGGCAGGGGTGGAATCCCCACTTATGGGGACCACATCATCACCATCATCCTGTATATCATCATAAGTATCTGATAGGAGTGCAAGGAGAGCACGTTTTTGTGCACCTGTAACAGACAGGGGGGGATGTTTAGCAGTTAAGACTTGCCACTGCTTGTTGCAGTTCCTGAGTCTTATTGGCATTTGCAGTGAGTTGAGATGACATATCAGACATCATAGTTTTGATACCCCCCAACCAGGAGGGCTCTGGACTCTCCCCCACATTGTTATCAGCATTCTGAGATGACTGACTACACTGCTCACATGATATTGAGCCAGATGAACTAGGAGAGAATCTAGGGTTACATACACTGCATGACTTCTGTTTTACCATTGTGAAGCAGAAAAAACAGGTAACATACACATACAACACAGCCTGATATATATATATATATATTGCAAGCCTGCCCTATTGCATGTGAGAGGAGACGCATGAGAGAGGACCCCAGCACACCTAGCGCTGCACAGCCCCAGTGAGGCTGTCAGCGTTTTTATATGTAATATGAAAAATCTCTGAGGGATGTTTTTGTGCACTAATATAGCGGCTCTCCCCCTCTACACCCGGTATCCAGGGACTGTAATGGAGGAGCTGTGGAGGCTGCTGCTGTATGCAGAGGAAGGCGCCAACATGCAGCTGAGCCCGCTCTCGTGTAGTTCCGCCCCCCCGCCATGGTGCCGGAGCTACTGCTGAATATTTATACTGGCCATGTCTCCCTATGTGTGTAACCTCACATAAATGCTGGGTACAACTATATTAGCCAGTCTCACGCAGGGACTATAGCGGGTCGCCCCCCAGGAGGGACCCGTGCGCCTCAGCCGCACATTAAACCGGGGGACCCCCCTAGCGGGGTCCCCGGTGTGTACTCACTACCGTTGAGCTAACTCCCACGGTGCAGGTATGCTGTTGCCCAAACAGCATACCGAAAGAAATAAAACTCTTTAAAAGAAATTGAAGAAAAAGTCTTGCAACTTGCAGAGTGTGCATCCTCTCCTGAGGGCACTTTTTTCTAAACTGAGCTGTAGGAGGAGGCATATAGGGGAGGAGCCAGCACACCCAGTTGAAGAAATTTAAAGTGCACTGGCTCCTTTGGACCCGTCTATACCCATCGTACTAATCTGTCCCCAATATCCCTTATGGATGCTAGAGAAAAAAAACAAAACATTTGAGAGACCACAAAATGCACCATCACCCACAGCAATAAATTAGACCTATGCTTTCATTTTATAAACACTGCTAGAGAAAATTAAGTTATTTGATGAAAACAAAAAAATAAGATTTTAAACCTACCGGTAAATCTTTTTCTCGTAGTCCGTAGAGGATGCTGGGACTCCGTAAGGACCATGGGGATAGACGGGCTCCGCAGGAGACATGGGCACTTTAAGAAAGACTTTGGATCTGGGTGTGCACTGGCTCCTCCCTCTATGCCCCTCCTCCAGACCTCAGTTAGAGAAACTGTGCCCAGAGGAGACGGACAGTACGAGGAAAGGATTTTTGTTAATCTAAGGGCAAGATTCATACCAGCCACACCAATCACAATGTATAACCTGTGATATACTATCTAGTTAACAGTATGAAACAATAACATATCATCAGTCCAAAACCGACGAAACTATAACATAACCCTTATGAAAGCAATAACTATATGCAAGTCTTGCAGAAGTAGTCCGCACTTGGGACGAGCGCCCAGCATCCTCTACGAACTACGAGAAAAAGATTTACCGGTAGGTTTAAAATCTTATTTTCTCTAACGTCCTAGAGGATGCTGGGACTCCGTAAGGACCATGGGGATTATACCAAAGCTCCCAAACGGGCGGGAGAGTGCGGATGACTCTGCAGCACCGATTGAGCAAACAGGAGGTCCTCCTCAGCCAGGGTATCAAACTTATAGAACTTTGCAAAGGTGTTTGATCCCGACCAAGTAGCAGCTCGGCACAGCTGTAGTGCCAAGACCCATCGGGCAGCCGCCCAAGACGAGCCCACCTTCCTAGTGGAATGGGCCTTAACCGATTTTGGTGACAGCAATCCTGCCGTAGAATGCGCCTGCTGAATCGTGTTACAGATCCAGCGAGAAATAGTCTGCTTTGAAGCAGGGCCGCCAACCTTGTTGGCTGCATACAGGACAAACAGTGCTTCTGTTTTCCTGATCCTAGCCGTTCTGGCCACGTAAATCTTCAAAGCCCTGACCACATCAAGGGACTCGGAATCCTCCAAGTCACGTGTAGCCACAGGCACGACAATAGGTAGGTTCATATAAAAGGATGAGACCACCTTAGGTAGGAATTGAGGACGGGTCCGCAATTCCGCTCTATCCATATGGAAAACCAGATAGGGGCTTTTATGTGATAAAGCCGCTAATTTCGAAACTCGCCTAGCCGAAGCCAAGGCTAACAACATGACCACCTTCCAAGTGAGATATTTCAACTCCACTGTTTTAAGTGGTTTAAACCAATGTGACTTAAGAAAACTTAACACCACGTTAAGGTCCCAAGGCGCCACCGGAGGTACAAAAGGAGGCTGAATATGCAGTACTCCCTTCACAAAAGTCTGTACTTCAGGCAGAGAGGCCAATTCCTTTTGAAAGAAAATGGATAAGGCCGAAAATCTGAACTTTAATGGAGCCTAATTTTAGGCCCAAATTCACTCCAGTTTGTAGGAAGTGAAGAAAACGGCCTAGATGGAATTCTTCCGTAGGAGCATTCCTGGCCTCACACCAAGAAACATATTTTCTCCATATTTGGTGATAATGTTTAGATGTCACGTCCTTCCTAGCCCTTATTAGCGTAGGAATGACCTCATCCGGAATACCTTTTTCCGCTAGGATCCGGCGTTCAACCGCCATGCCGTCAAACGCAGCCGCGGTAAGTCTTGGAACAGACAGGGACCCTGTCGCAACAGGTCCTGTCTTAGAGGAAGAGGCCACGGATTCTTCTGTGAGCATTTCCTGCAGATCCGGATACCAGATCCTTCGTGGCCAATCTGTAACAATGAGTATTGTTCTCACTCCTCTTTTTCTTATTATTCTCAACACCTTGGGTATGAGAGGAAGAGGAGGAAATACATAGACCGACTGGAACACCCACGGTGTCACTAGGGCGTCCACAGCTACCGCCTGAGGGTCTCTTGACCTGGCGCAATACCTTTGTAGCTTTTTGTTGAGACGGGACGCCATCATGTCTATTTGGGGCAGTCCCCACCGACTTGCAATCTGTGCGAAGACTTCCTGATGAAGTCCCCACTCTCCCGGATGCAGGTCGTGTCTGCTGAGGAAGTCTGCTTTCCAGTTGTCCACTCCCGGAATGAACACTGCTGACAGTGCGCTTACATGATTCTCCGCCCAGCGAAAAATTCTGGTGGCTTCCGCCATCGCCACTCTGCTCCTTGTGCCGCCTTGGTGGTTTACATGAGCTACTGCGGTGACGTTGTCTGACTGGATCAGAACTGGTCGGTCGCGAAGTAAGGTCTCCGCTTGACGTAGGGCGTTGTATATGGCCCTTAGTTCCAGGATGTTGATGTGAAGACAAGTCTCTTGACTTGACCAAAGGCCTTGGAAATTTCTTCCCTGTGTGACTGCTCCCCAACCTCGGAGGCTCGCGTCTGTGGTCACCAGGATCCAATCCTGAATGCCGAACCTGCGGCCCTCTAGAAGGTGAGCCCTCTGCAGCCACCACAGGAGAGATACCCTGGCCCTGGGGGACAGGGTGATCCGCTAATGCATGTGCAGATGTGACCCGGACCATTTGTCCAATAGGTCTCATTGGAAAGTCCTTGCATGGAACCTGCCGAAGGGAATGGCTTCGTATGTCGCCACCATTTTTCCCAGGACTTGAGTGCAATGATGTACTGACACTCGTTTCAGCTTCAACAGGTTCTTGACTAGAGTCATGAGTTCCTGTGCTTTTTCTATCTGAAGAAAAACTCTTTTCTGGTCTGTGTCCAGAATCATGCCCAAGAAGGGCAGGCGAGTCGTAGGATTCAGCTGCGACTTTGGAATATTGAGAATCCAGCCGTGTCGCTGTAACACCTTCAGTGAAAGGTTCAAGTGCTGTTCTGCAACTTCTCCCGTGATCTCGCTTTTATGAGGAGATCGTCCAAGTACGGGATAATTGTGACCCCTGCTTGCGCAAGAGCACCATAATTTCCGCCATTACCTTGGTGAAAATTCTCGGGCCATGGATAGCCCAAACGGCAACGTCTGAAATTGGTAATGACAATCCTGTACCGCAAACCTCAGTTACGCCTGATGAGGAGGATATATGGGAATATGCAGGTATGCATCTTTTATGTCCAGCGATACCATAAAATCCCCCCCTTCCAGGTTGGCGATGACGGCTCTGAGCGATTCCATCCTTAACTTGAACCGTTTTAAGTAAAGGTTCAGGGATTTTAAATTCAAAATGGGTCTGACCGAACCGTCCAGTTTCGGGACCACAAACAGGGTTGAGTAGTACCCCTCTCTGAAGCAGGGGAACCTCGGCCACCACTTGTTGAAGACACAATTTTTGAATCGCATGTAACACTATCTCCCTTTCCAGGGGAGAAGTTGGTAGCGCCGATTTGAAAAACCGGCGAGGAGGCACCTCTTCGAATTCCAGCTTGTATCCCTGGGAAACAATTTCTATTGCCCAGGGATCCACCTGTGAGTGAACCCAGATGTGGCTGAAAAGTCGAGGACGTGCCCCCACTGGAGCGGACTCCCTCAGGGGAGCCCCAGCGTCATGCGGTGGATTTTGCAGAGGCCGGGGAGGACTTGTGTTCCTGGGAACTAGCTGTGTTGTGCAGCTTTTTTCCTCTGCCCTTACCCCTGGCATGAAAGGACGATCCACGTACTCTTTTGCTTTTATTTGAACGAAAGGACTGCATTTGATAATGAGGCGCTTTCTTAGGGATTGGGAGGGAATATAAGGCAAAAAATTCGATTTACCTGCCGTAGCTGTGGAGACGAGATCCGAGAGGCCCTCTCCAAACAATTCCTCACCCATGTAAGGCAAAAACTCCATATGCCTCTTTGAGTCGGCATCACCCGTCCACTGTCGGGTCCATAAGACTCGCCTAGCAGAAATAGACATAGCGTTTATTCTGGAACCCAGTAAACTAATGTCTCTTTGAGCATCCCTCATATATAAGACAGCATCTTTTATATGCCCTAGGGTCATTAAAATGGTATCCTTATCAAGGGTCTCAATATCCGCTGATAAGGAATCTGTCCATGCTGCTACAGAACTACAAACCCAGGCCGATGCAATTGCCGGTCTGAGTAACGTACCAGAATGTGTGTAAATGGACTTCAAGGTAACCTCCTGCTTGCGGTCAGCAGGATCCTTGAGGGTAGCCGTATCTTGGGATGGGAGCGCTATCTTTTTTGATAAGCGTGTCAAAGCTTTGTCTACCCTAGGGGAGGATTCCCACCGTATTCTGTCCTGTGACGGGAAAGGATACGCTATTAGAATCCTTTTGGGAATCTGCAGTTTTTTGTCTGGAGTTTCCCACGCTTTTTCGCATAATTCGTTCAGCTCATGTGAAGAAGGAAAGATGACCTCAGGTTTCTTTCCCTTATACATGTGTACCCTCATGCTAGGGACAGGGGGTTCCTCAGTGATATGCAAAACATCTTTAATTGCGATAATCATATATCGAATACATTTAGCCACCCTTGGATGCAATTTTGCATCATCGTAGTCGACACTGGAGTCTGAATCCGTGTCGGTATCTGTGTCAACTATTTGGGATAGTAGGCGCTTCTGAGACCCCGAAGGTCCCGGCGACATTGGGACAGACATGGGTTGACTCCCTGACTGTACCCTAGCTTCAGCTTTGTCTAATCTTTTGTGCAATAAATTAACATTAGCACTTAAAACATTCCACATATCCATCCAGTCAGGTGTCGGCGCTGCCGACGGAGACCTAATATTCATACACTCCCCCTCCTCCTTAGGTGAGCCTTCAACCTCAGACATGTCGACACACGCGTACCGACACACCACACACACACACAGGGAAGCTCTTTTCTGAAGACAGGTTCCCCACCAGGCCCTTTGGAGAGACAGAGAGAGAGTATGCCAGCACACACCCCAGCGCTATATGACCCAGGAAAAAACACAGAATGCTTACCCAGTAGCGCTTTTGTAGCATGTATCTGCGCCAATTATGTGCCCCCCCTCTACTTTAAAACCCTCTTTCACCATGTGTCAAGCAGGGGAGAGTCCGGGGAGCTTCCTCTCAGCGGTGCTATGGAGAAAAAATGGCACTGGTGAGTGCTGAGGGAGAAACCCCGCCCCCTCGGCGGCGGGCTTCTGTCACACTCAAATTTCTTAATAACATGGCGGGGGCTCTTTTTATACATGTACAGTGCCCAGCTGTACATGTATATATGTGTATTTGCCACCTGAGGTGTTTATTGCTGCCCAGGGCGCCCCCCCCCCCCCCCCCTGCACCCTTACAGTGACCGATGTGTGTGAGGTGAATGTGGAGCAATGGTGCACAGCTTCACTGCTGTGCGTTACCTCTATGAAGATCAAGGTGTCTTCTGCCGCCTCTGAAGTCGTTTCCTCACATACTCACCCGGCTTTTCTCTTCCGGCTCTGCAAAGAGGACGGCGGCGCGGCTCTGGGACGGACGGCGAGGGTGAGACCTGCGTACCGATCCCTCTGGAGCTAATGGTGTCCAGTAGCCTAAGAAACAGAGCCCTGAGACTCAGAGAAGTGGGTCTGTTTCTCTCTCCTCAGTCCCTCGATGCAGGGAGCCTGTTGCCAGCAGGCTCCCTGAAAATAAAAAACCTAACTAAAATACTTTCTCTTACAGGAAACTCAGGAGAGCTCCCTGAAAGCACCCAGTCTCCACTGGGCACAGTATCAAACTGAGGTCTGGAGGAGGGGCATAGAGGGAGGAGCCAGTGCACACCCAGATCCAAAGTCTTTCTTAAAGTGCCCATGTCTTCTGCGGAGCCCGTTTATCCCCATGGTCCTTACGGAGTCCCAGCATCCTCTAGGACGTTAAAGTATATATACTAGAGCAGATGCACATAAGCAACCAGGAACTGGAACTTTATACGTCCATGCAAGGTTAAGTAAGATTATGCATCACTGTGTTCTGTACATTTAGGGTAGGTGCATATGGCTGTTTCCGATGTTCTGACATGCACCTACATATCATATAGCACAATTGTGTACCAGTTGATTACAACTATTCTGGTTCTGTATGGCAATTGTGATGTAAGATCTCCATGCCTTCACCTCATCTTTGGAAACTGTTCTGAAACCTTATGCACCTAAATTGAAAGCTCTCCAGAGGTGCCCCATACCAATGTCGCATCATAGTCCTACCTCCTCCCATTTTACTACATCCCCTTACTATAAAATGAACTTTTATGTTTTTATTCTAAAATACTGTCTCATGTGTCGTGATTTATGGTTTCAGTTATTCATGAGGTTACAGCGGACAACAGGAGTGTTTTATACAGGTGACACTTTGTGTGTGTGTATAGCTTTAGTATTATATCACTCTGAGAGCACCTGGGTAGGTGTTTACACATATCACAGATTTTTTGCAGTTTGCTGTATGTATGTACTTTATATATGTGAGAGATTCTTCTATGATCATTGATAACCAGCCTGTATATTTTGAGGAAGGTGATTTCTGATAAGTGATTCCTCTACTTTCCGCAGGCGCAGTTCTCTCACATTGGTGCTTCACTTCATGCAAGGACTCCTTATATCTACAGAGTTCCTACGGAGGCTAAGCTTGTGGTTTTAATCACAAATATGCTTTTTGGGATAGTTCCGCAGCTACTAGCCCATCGATGTATAAGTAAGCCAGATTTTTTTGTGAAGAAGAGACCAGGGGCCAAAGTTGAATAAAAGGTAAAAACTACCACCTTATAAAGTGTACGTCCTGCAAGAAGAGGATGACATCCTTGATATCTGTGCACTGTATATATGGACGTTTCTTTCTGTGCTAAGACTGCAAAATCTTCTGTAAGCCTTCAGCACTTTGCTTTAAGTAGTTTGGCGCAACAACCATATGTTAAGTAGATCAATGGACAAAGTATGCTGTAAAAAAACATAATCCAGGCACAGTACTAGAATGATAATGGATTACTCAGAGCAAGGACTACATAGTGTCATTTTATGAAATGGCTGATTTACAATATAGTAGTGTTACACCAGGAGGATACAAAGTACCAATCTCACATAGTACAGTAAGTATGCGGCCCGTTTACCGGGTATGGTATGGCTGACCGGCGGTCAGGAGACCGCTGGTCAGCGTACTGACGCCGGGATCCCGGCGGGGAGGGGTGAGTGCAGCAAGTCCCTTGCGGGCTCGCTGCACTCGCCACGCTGCGGGTTCGGTGGCGACCGAGTGGAAATAGTCCCTGTTGGTCGGCATGCCGACTGTCGGGATAGTGAGGGGGCGGGATGTTGGTGGAGGTCATGTGACCGTCGGTCTCCCGACCACCGGTCACATGAATAACACCCCGTTTACCAATCTGACAATTATAACAACTCTCAATATGTGACCTCCTGTGATAAGAAAGCATTTAGTAAAAAAAATGTTCTATCATGTTTATTATTGTATTATACAGATTCTAGACATCTGTTACCACAAACATCAAAATAATATTTAACCATAAACATTGTCTATAATAATAACCAACAGCAGTTTACATAAATTTTTTGTTTTAATATTCGCGTTACATATATTGTAAATTAAGTCAACTGTGACCTTTTTTATTCCTTACAATCTTTTAACCTTATTTCTGACACACATCTGAAGTGTCCATTATGTTAAAACAGCAATACAAACTTTATATGTGATGTGTTTCAACTACAACATTGGCAATGCTAAAGATGTTTTAGAGAATGAGCAGAACGAATACAGAGAAAATGTTTTCACCGAAAAAAAAATGCAATAAAATAAATAAAATCTATTCTCACAATAGCAACAGTATTGTCCACAAGAAAATACATTCTGGAATGACTATTTATTAGTATTGTAAATACAATTTTTGGGTAAAAGAAAAATCCTATCATTCTCCCTAAGCCCATACATTGTCAGGTGAGGATCAAATCTAATAACAACAGTAACTTTTACATTTGGAAAGGCTAACAATCTTCATGGTTATGTCCCATCCCCTGTTCTTGAACTGTATCTCCCAAACTCCTTATCAAGTTCTCGGTCACAAGTGTGATGATATCTCAGCTGAAGTTCAACACAGTGAGAGGGCTGCAGTTAGGGAGGCCAATCCCGGGCCATTTTTTCTATCCCGGGTATCGGGAGGCGGCGGGTGAATACCGCCGTACCTTCCTGCTCTGCGGCTGCTGACAGCGCAGCGTGACCTCACAGGCACAGGTCACGCTGCGCAGGGGGAGCCGAAAGGCGGGAGCCGGGCAGCGTCTGAGCGTCATGAGGACGCTCAACGCTGATCCCTCAATCCCCGGGATTGGAGCTTCCAATCCCGGCATTGAATCCCGGCCGTTTTGGGGCCTAAATCCCGGGATCCCGCTGATCCCGAGATTGGCCTCCCTAGCTGCAGTGAAGATGAGAGTACTGAGAGATCACGTGAGACAATGTACTAACGTGAAGCAAATTCAGATTTAATGAGCCATGTCTCATAAAAAAACCTCTCTGTATAGCATGGGCTTCATTAACCACTTGCCTGGCTCGGTCACATCAGATGCAATCATGTCAGGCTGGGCTTTTCTTGACATGGTCACATCTGATGTGACCAGTCAAAAATGCCCACTGGGGGTTGGCGGAAGATAATCTTCCAGCAGCTGCCAATCTCAACGAAACCTCTACCTTCCCCTGCACCCATGGCTAATCCCCTAGTGTGTCCCGATAAATGCTGGCCATAGTGATCAGGCAGCCCGGCGACACCCCTCCTGCGGGCTTCAGTCAGTACAGATGAGTGTGCATTAACGTGGTTGCCGCAGAACAATGTGTTCAGATCAATGATGGCCACAGTGATCGGGCAATCAGGTGTGTGTGTATATGTGGGCGTGTTATATATATATATATATATATATATATATGCAATAAACCAATAAACCAATATGTTTAATGTGCAAAAAGCAACATTCCAAATGAGTGTTATTAAAATTTTTTAACAGGTAGAGCTTGAAAAAGAATTACACTGATTCGAAACATTGTGTTTGCACAATAAACATATTGTCCTAAGTGCCTTTTTTCATTCCGTACTCTCTTTATATATATATATATATATATATATATATATATATATATATACAAATATATATATATATATATATAATTAATAAAATGTAATCGCCCGTCCCGCCCATCAATCTGTCTGCCCCCCCACCCCCACTTGTCACAGCATCATCCCCACTACTCCGTCCAGCCCACCTTCTCCACCCCGTCCATATTATTGACACAATTTTGGTGATTAATTAAAAAAAACAAAAAAACATTTTGGGGTAATTTCTGGAAAAATGTTAGCCTGTTGAGTGTTTAATAATGGCAGGTACAGTATGTCTGATTAAACGGAGTATTAAATGAAAAGAGGTGGACGGTTTAAGTTGTGGCTTATGACTTACTGAGCATCTCTGCCCATCATTCTGTTGACGTAAAATAGGCTTTTCATGTGATATAACCCTTTAGGTCTGGTAAGGTGTACTAAGTGTCCCCTTAGGTCAATATTACAGACACTGCAGATCATTGTCAGTTACAAAGTACCCCCTGATTTTTCTTTCTAGAACACACCTACACATTTTAATACAGAAATAAAAAAGTGCTTTGTAAGTAATAATAGCAGAATACTAGTATTAAGAAAACAACATTCATTTTTCATTAACATTAAATTCCCTTTTTCAGACGTTGCTTCCTCCTCTTACCTGTGAAGGTTTGTAGCTAATAAGTATAGCCCTACTACTGACAAACCATGTTTCAAAGCTGCCTTTTAATTTGTACCGAGAATGTACAAAGAAGTTTAACAGTGGACAGTAAATAGCATCTAACATATACATAAGTGAGCATGTAATATATTGATTTAACTCATTGTGTACTGTCGTAATCATCAATACCTGCAAGCCTTGCCCACATCGACTTCATGTGGAAGATGGACAAATATGAGATGCTGCAATCAATAATTCAAAGCATTCCTATGTAATATCTAATTAGATAAGCTACCGTACAATATATTTTGTGTTATTAAACATATCATACAGGTAAGTTTTATTTATATCAAGGTAACTAATATATTTGAGAACCTCTCTTTGTAGTAGAGAGTGATTTTAATGTTCTCCTGTAGGAAAATAGTTATATAAATGAATTAACTATTAAATGATCTCAAGATTGGAAACAAAATTGCACACATGGGAGGCTGCGAAAACATAACAGTAGCCTGTGTAAAGGGCAACTTCATGCAACAGAATAATGTAAAATGAAAGGCTGCCCCCTAGAGGAGATATACTTCTGCTGACAGCAAACACAACAAACAGGAACATGGTATTATGTATACAAACTGACAATCTCTTTGTGGCAACAATTAAATGCGTTGAGTCATATCAAATCCAAGAATACTAAACTGCGAATTATGGACCTCTTCCCACGGTATGCTGTACTTGGTTAGGTCTGAAAAGAAAACAGACATATCAATTTTAATATAGAGACTTGGTTCCATCTGAAGTGACAAAACACATGGCCCCATAAAACCTTCTCAAGTAAATGTAAATAAAGGTTACTACTGTATATAATTAACACATAAACCAAAGCATCTGCTTCATTTTACCAGATAATTGTAGAAAACATTCTGTATGTAAGGATGTAAAAATAAAGCCTGTAAGTTCAAGTATTGTAAAGAGACTATCATATAATTAGTTTACAATGTCTGTAGAAATGAACAAAAAAAAAGGTGTATATGCGTCCTGTCTTTCTGTCACTTCTAAGATCTATGCCAGAGGTCATGATCTGACTCTATTAACATTTGAACTACAAATCCCAGTATGTGTAACGTAACAGATAAGTATCCAGTATCTGACTAGACTGCTTAGAAGTTAAGCACTGATCTCTCCGTGTGTATGCCCCAGGGCCCCGCGCGTCGCTATTGCTGGTACTAGATTGTCCTGTATGCGGGCACAATCTAGCAGGTCGCTCATTTCAATGCTGGGTGAAATGAGCGCCCCCTCGCTCAGCACACATCGTGCTGAGCGGGGGGAGGGATGTGTGCTGAGCAGTCTGTGATAGATCGCTCAGCGCACATCTCTCCCTGTGTGTACGGGGCTTAAGAGGTTAATAATAGTGATTGTAGAACAAGAGCTTTTGGCCCTCATTCCGAATTGATCGCTCGTTGCCGATTTTCTGCGCATGGTACGCAGCGCGCATGCGCTAAGCACTTTCACACAAAACTTTGTAGTTTTACCCAAGCTCGAGCGACGTGTTTCAGTCGCTCGAGTGATCGTAGTATGATTGACAGGAAGTGGGTGTTTCTGGGTGGCAACTCAGCGTTTTCAGGGAGTGTGCTAAAAACCGCAGGCGTGCCAGGCAAAAACGCAGGAGTAGCTGGAGAAACGGGGGAGTGGCTGGCCGAACGCAGGGCGTGTTTGTGACGTCAAACTAGGAACTAAACAGACTGCATTCATCGCAAGATAGGAGTAGGTCTGGAGCTACTCAGAAACGGCATGAAATTTTTCACGCGCAATTCTGCTAATCTTTCATTCGCACTTCTGCTAAGCTAAGATACACTCCCAGAGGGCGGCGGCCTAGCGTGTGCACTGCTGCTAAAAGCAGCTAGCGAGCGATCAACTAGAAATGAGGGCCTAAAGGTGGGTACACACTAGTAGATATAGCTGCAGATCAATTGATATGCAGATATATCTATGGACGGATCGGGCAGTGTGCTGTGCATACACACTGCCCGATCCGTCGGGGACTGACGTCATGAACTGGGCGGGCGTGTACACACGCCCACCCGCCCAGTTCAGCTGTCAATCACCGCCGGCCGCCGCAGCATGTGTACGGGCCGTACACACACAGAGACGTGCCAATATAGCAGTAGATATATTGGCAGTCGGCTGTGCTGCGCGGCCAACGCGATACGTCTGTGAACGACGTCCCGCACACAGAGAACGGCCGATATATCGACCAGTTTAGTCTTTACAGTGAGCACACCAATTAATTGAATAGCCTGTGATTTGCAGGCTGTGCAGGACTTTGTGCGAGTCCACCCATATTTTTGAATTGGCAAGGTTTTGCTGTGTAAATGATTACCGCTTCAAAAATACGGGCAGACTTGCACAAAGTCCTGCACAGCCAGCAAATCGCAAGCTATTCAATTTCACCCCAAATGTATGAAATAATAAGAATTTACTTACCGATAATTCTATTTCTCGGAGTCCGTAGTGGATGCTGGGGTTCCTGAAAGGACCATGGGGAATAGCGGCTCCGCAGGAGACAGGGCACAAAAAAGTAAAGCTTTACTAGGTCAGGTGGTGTGCACTGGCTCCTCCCCCTATGACCCTCCTCCAGACTCCAGTTAGGTACCGTGCCCGGACGAGCATACACAATAAGGGAGGCATTTTGAATCCCGGGTAAGACTCATACCAGCCACACCAATCACACCGTACAACTTGTGATCTAAACCCAGTTAACAGTATGACAACAGAAAGGGCCTCTTAAAGATGGCTCCTTAACAATAACCCGAATTAGTTAACAATAACTATGTACAAGTATTGCAGACAATCCGCACTTGGGATGGGCGCCCAGCATCCACTACGGACTCCGAGAAATAGAATTATCGGTAAGTAAATTCTTATTTTCTCTATCGTCCTAAGTGGATGCTGGGGTTCCTGAAAGGACCATGGGGATTATACCAAAGCTCCCAAACGGGCGGGAGAGTGCGGATGACTCTGCAGCACCGAATGAGAGAACTCCAGGTCCTCCTTTGCCAGGGTATCAAATTTGTAAAATTTTACAAACGTGTTCTCCCCCGACCACGTAGCTGCTCGGCAGAGTTGTAATGCCGAGACCCCTCGGGCAGCCGCCCAAGATGAGCCCACCTTCCTTGTGGAGTGGGCTTTTACAGTTTTAGGCTGTGGCAGGCCTGCCACAGAATGTGCAAGTTGAATTGTGTTACAAATCCAACGAGCAATCGACTGCTTAGAAGCAGGTGCGCCCAACTTGTTGGGTGCATACAATATAAACAGCGAGTCAGATTTTCTGACTCCAGCCGTCCTTGCAATGTATATTTTTAAGGCTCTGACAACGTCCAACAACTTGGAGTCCTCCAAGTCGCTAGTGGCCGCAGGCACCACAATAGGTTGGTTCAGATGAAATGCTGATACCACTTTAGGGAGAAAATGCGGACGAGTCCGCAGTTCTGCCCTATCCGAATGGAAGATTAGATAAGGACTTTTATAAGATAAAGCCGCCAATTCAGATACTCTCCTGGCAGAGGCCAGGGCTAGTAACATAGTCACTTTCAATGTGAGATATTTCAAATCCACCTTTTTCAATGGTTCAAACCAATGGGATTTGAGGAAATCTAAAACTACATTTAGATCCCACGGTGCCACCGGAGGCACCACAGGAGGCTGTATATGCAGTACTCCCTTGACAAAAGTCTGGACCTCAGGGACAGAGGCCAATTCTTTTTGGAAGAATATTGACAGGGCCGAAATTTGAACCTTAATGGATCCCAATTTGAGACCCATAGATAATCCTGATTGCAGGAAATGTAGGAAACGACCCAGTTGGAATTCCTCCGTCGGAACCTTCCGATCCTCGCACCACGCTACATATTTTCGCCAAATGCGGTGATAATGTTTCACGGTGACTTCCTTCCGTGCCTTAATCAAGGTAGGAATGACTTCTTCTGGAATGCCTTTCCCTTTTAGGATCTGGCGTTCAACCGCCATGCCGTCAAACGCAGCCGCGGTAAGTCTTGAAAAAGACAGGGACCCTGCTGTAGCAGGTCCCTTCTCAGAGGTAGAGGCCACGGTTCGTCCGTGAGCATCTCTTGAAGTTCCGGATACCAAGTCCTTCTCGGCCAATCCGGAACCACTAGTATTGTTCTTACTCTTCTTTGCCGTATGATCTTCAATACCTTTGGTATGAGCGGCAGAGGAGGAAACACATACACTGACTGGTACACCCAAGGAGTTACCAGTGCGTCCACAGCTATTGCCTGTGGATCTCTTGACCTGGCGCAATATTTGTCCAGTTTCTTGTTGAGGCGAGACGCCATCATGTCTACAATTGGTCTTTCCCAACGGTCTATTAACATGTTGAAGACTTCTGGATGTAGACCCCACTCTCCCGGATGAAGATCGTGTCTGCTGAGGAAGTCTGCTTCCCAGTTGTCCACGCCCGGGATGAACACTGCTGACAGTGCTATCACGTGATTCTCCGCCCAGCGAAGAATCTTGGCAGCTTCTGCCATTGCACTCCTGCTTCTTGTGCCGCCCTGCCTGTTTACATGGGCGACCGCCGTGATGTTGTCCGACTGAATCAACACCGGCTTTCCTTGCAGGAGAAGTTCCGCCTGGCTTAGAGCATTGTAGATTGCTCTTAGTTCCAGAATGTTTATGTGAATAGACTTTTCCAGACTCGTCCATACTCCCTGGAAGTTTCTTCCTTGTGTGACTGCTCCCCAGCCTCTCAGGCTGGCGTCCGTGGTCACCAAGATCCAATCCTGAATGCCGAATCTGCGGCCTTCTAATAGGTGAGCCTTCTGCAACCACCACAGAAGTGACACCCTTGTCTTTGGTGACAGGGTTATTCGCAGGTGCATCTGCAGATGCGACCCTGACCATTTGTCCAACAGATCCCTTTGGAATATTCTTGCATGGAATCTGCCGAATGGAATTGCTTCGTAAGAAGCCACCATTTTTCCCAGGACTCTTGTGCATTGATGTACTGACACTTTTCCTGGTTTTAGGAGGTTCCTGACCAGATCGGATAACTCCTTGGCTTTTTCCTCTGGAAGGAAAACCTTTTTCTGAACCGTGTCCAGAATCATTCCTAGGAACAGCAGACGAGTTGTCGGGATTAAATGGGATTTTGGAATATTCAGAATCCACCCGTGTTGTCTTAGCACCTCTTGAGATAGTGCTAAAGCTGTCTCCAGCTGTTCTCTGGACCTTGCCCTTATTAGGAGATCGTCCAAGTATGGGATAACTAATACGCCTTTTCTTCGAAGAAGAATCATCATCTCGGCCATTACCTTGGTAAAGACCCGAGGCGCCGTGGACAATCCGAACGGCAGCGTCTGAAACTGATAGTGACAGTTTTGAACAATGAACCTGAGGTACCCCTGGTGTGCGGGGTAAATCGGAACGTGTAGATACGCATCCTTGATGTCCAAGGATACCATAAAGTCCCCTTCTTCCAGGTTCGCTATCACTGCTCTGAGTGACTCCATCTTGAACTTGAACTTTTTTATGTAGAGGTTCAAGGACTTCAGATTTAGAATAGGCCTTACCGAGCCATCCGGCTTCGGTACCACAAATAGAGTGGAATAATACCCCTTTCCTTAGGGGTACTTTGACTATCACCTGCTGAGCGTACAGCTTGTGAATGGCTTCCAACACCCTCTCCCTTTCGGAAGAGACGGTTGGTAAGGCAGACTTCAGGAAACGATGAGGAGGATCCGTCTCTAATTCCAACCTGTACCCCTGAGATATTATCTGCAGGATCCAGGGGTCTACCTGCGAGTGAGCCCACTGCGCGCTGTAATTTTTGAGACGGCCCCCCACTGTCCCCGAGTCCGCTTGAGAGGCCCCAGCGTCATGCTGAGGTTTTTGCAGGAGCCGGGGAGGGCTTCTGTTCCTGGGAAGGAGCTGCCTGTTGGTGTCTCTTCCCTCTTCCTCTGCCTCGTGGCAGGTACGACAAGCCCTTTGCTCTCTTATTTTTGTAGGAGCGAAAAGGCTGCGGTTGAAAAGTCGGTGCCTTTCTCTGTTGGGGAGTGACTTGAGGTAAAAAAGTGGATTTCCCGGCAGTAGCCGTGGCCACCAAGTCTGATAGACCAACTCCAAATAACTCCTCCCCTTTATACGGCAAAACCTCCATGTGACGTTTTGAATCCGCATCGCCTGTCCACTGTCGTGTCCATAAGGCTCTTCTGGCTGAAATGGACATAGCACTCACCCGAGATGCCAGTGTGCAAATATCCCTCTGTGCATCACGCATATAGATAAATGCATCCTTTATTTGTTCTAACGACAGTAAAACATTGTCCCTATCTAGGGTATCAATATTTTCAATCAGGGATTCTGACCAAACTACTCCAGCACTGCACATCCAGGCAGTTGCTATAGCTGGTCGTAGTATAACACCTGCATGTGTGTATATATTCTTTTGAATAACTTCCATCTTTCTATCTGATGGATCCTTAAGTGCGGCCGTCTCAGGAGAGGGTAACGCCACTTGTTTGGATAAGCGTGTGAGCGCCTTGTCCACCTTAGGGGGTGTTTCCCAGCGCGCCCTAACCTCTGGCGGGAAAGGGTATAATGCCAATAACTTTTTTGAAATTATCAACTTTTTATCAGGAGCAACCCACGCTTCATCACACACGTCATTTAATTCTTCTGATTCAGGAAAAACTGTTTGTAGTTTTTTCACACCATACATAATACCCTGTTTTACGGTATCTGTAGTATCAGCTAAATGTAACGTCTCCTTCATTGCCAAAATCATATAACGTGTGGCCCTACTGGAAAATACGTTTGAATTTCTACCGTCGTCACTGGAATCAGTGCCCGTGTCTGGGTCTGTGTCGACCGACTGAGGCAAAGGGCGTTTTACAGCCCCTGACGGTGTTTGAGGCGCCTGGACAGGCATTAATTGATTGTCCGGCCGCCTCATGTCCTCAACTGACTGTTTAAGGGAAGATAAACCATCACGTAATTCCACAAATAAAGGCATCCATTCTGGTGTCGACCCCCTGGGGGGTGACATCTGCATATTTGGCAATTGCTCCGCCTCCACACCAATATCGTCCTCATACATGTCGACACCACGTACCGACACACACCGCAAACTCACAGGGAATGCTCTAATGAAGACAGGACCCACTAGCCCTTTTGGGGAGACAGAGGGAGAGTCTGCCAGCACACACCACAAAGCGCTATATATACAAGGGATATCCTTATATTAAGTGCTCCCTTATAGCTGCTTTAATATATATATATATAGCCATTAATGTGCCCCCCCTCTCTGTTTTACCCTGTTTCTGTAGTGCAGTGCAGGGGAGAGACCTGGGAGCCGTTCTGACCAGCGGAGCTGTGACAGAAAATGGCGCCGTGTGCTGAGGAGATAGGCCCCGCCCCTTTTTCGGCGGGTTCTTCTCCCGCTATTTTTCCAGTCAGGCAGGGGTTAAATATCTCCATATAGCCCCTATGGGCTATATGTGAGGTATTTTTAGCCTTGTATAAGGTTTATATTTGCCTCTCAGAGCGCCCCCCCCCAGCGCTCTGCACCCTCAGTGACTGCCCAGTGAAGTGTGCTGAGAGGAAAATGGCGCACAGCTGCAGTGCTGTGCGCTACCTTATGAAGACTGAGGAGTCTTCAGCCGCCGGTTTCCGGACCTCTTCACGCTTCAGCATCTGCAAGGGGGTCGGCGGCGCGGCTCCGGGACCGGACTCCACGGCTGGGCCTGTGTTCGATCCCTCTGGAGCTAATGGTGTCCAGTAGCCAAGCAGCAAATCCACTCTGCATGCAGGTGAGTTTACTACTTTCCCCCTAAGTCCCACGTTGCAGTGATCCTGTTGCCAGCAGGACTCACTGTAAAGAAAAAAACCTAAACTAAACTTTCTCTAAGCAGCTCTTTAGGAGAGCCACCTAGATTGCACCCTTCTCGTTCGGGCACAAAATCTAACTGGAGTCTGGAGGAGGGTCATAGGGGGAGGAGCCAGTGCACACCACCTGACCTAGTAAAGCTTTACTTTTTTGTGCCCTGTCTCCTGCGGAGCCGCTATTCCCCATGGTCCTTTCAGGAACCCCAGCATCCACTTAGGACGATAGAGAAATTGTAATAGGTTCAGTTGTCTTCATAGCAGAATGTGCAGATCGGTCACCTATATTTTTGATGCACAGAAGGTATGATAGGAACATAATTTGCACACATATACCCAAAATATGGATACTTTGACTAATGAGATAATGTTTATCTGCTTTACAATATAGCTCGGGAGAGAACAGTAGTCTTATGTAACATATAGTTGTTGAGCTATTTATATTAAACAGGACGGCAGATCAAAATTAAAGAAAAATATCATGATGACTGCAATATAAATGTGTGAATTGTTCTAAGGAGAGTAATAAAAGATCCTTTAGAGGGATTTCAGCCAGTGATAAAATGTAGTATGTGTTACAGTTGTAAGCGTATTTGCAATATAACATAAAGACATTTGGTAATTAGATTGTTGCAGTGCCTCAGTTCACGTTACACAGGTAATGGACTGTATGCTCACCAATCTTGCATGTGTGCCACTAAGAATTATAATTTCTCTTTAGCATCTGTGCATTTCTTACGGGCCCCACCTCTCGCATAAACATTCTGCAGGAAAATCACAGAACACCCGTGTAAATCCTTTTGTTCAAGCAATGTTTGAAGGTGTACTTTTAATGATGGGCACTTTATGAGGCAGTACAGTACTCCCGCACCAAGAAAAACATTACATTACACGTATATTCACCCAAACCTTGATCCTGCAGTCACATACATTCAACCCTTTGTCTAAGAATAAATCATAGTAATACTAGAAAGCCTTTTGGAATAGTAAATTAGCTAAATACAGGTTGAGTATCCCATATCCAAATATTCCAAAATACGGAATATTCCGAAATACGGACTTTTTTGAGTGAGAGTGAGATAGTGAAACCTTTGTTTTTTGATGGCTCAATGTACACAAACTTTGTTTAATACACAAAGTTATTAAAAATATTGTATTAAATGACCTTTAGGCTGTGTGTATAAGGTGTATATGAAACATAAATGAATTGTGTGAATGTAGACACACTTTGTTTAATGCACAAAGTTATAAAAAATATTGGCTAAAATTACCTTCAGGCTGTGTGTATAAGGTGTATATGTAACATAAATGCATTCTGTGCTAAGATTTTGGTCCCATCACCATGATATCTCATTATGGTATGCAATTATTCCAAAATACGGAAAAATCCCATATCCAAAATACCTCTGGTCCCAAGCATTTTGGATAAGGGATACTCAACCTGTATATTACATGGGAAACCTGTAACAAATTAATTTTTTATGGAACTTTGTGAATGATACTTGAGAATTAATTGGCCAGTATTATATACCAATGCGCGGTCCAAGGTAATCATGCTAGGAAAATGAAGTATACTCATTGCTGTAAATAAGCTGCGGGAAAATGATCTGAATTATAGAAAACTTGAACTTAACGACTGCAGTTATGATGAAAGTAATTGTAAAGTGCACTCTGCATGTTATAAGTGCCCTTCACTGCTGATTACAATGTGAGAATTTAATGAGGCAAACTTTATTATAATCTTTTATGTTGTTTACCACTTTCGTATCATTGTAACCCCCCCAAAAAATCAGACCAATCTTATGTAGAAAGTAAGAATGTGTTTTTATAAAACTAGCTGCCATGAATACCAGGTAACATACCACATAACACCCACAAAAGTGGCTACCATAAATACTCTAGTGCGCTGCATACTGATAATGAAGTCCAGTTATGCATAAATGTTAAAGGTGGAGTTAGTTTGTGCCCTTTTACATGCAATCTGACACCCAGAGGTGAGTGCTCTATTGTAAAAGAACAGCCTCATACCCCCCAATATTGAAAGATTGTGATGTATTCAGTCCCACTTGCTGATTAGTGCAGACACATCTCATTTGCAACTAATTCTTATTGGGTGACAGTCTTTAAAGTCTTGTGTGGACAATAAGGTTCAGAGGCTACTGTAGTGGCTATATCCTTTGCAAGGACTTGTAGAGGCAATACATTTTATTTATGGCTCACTAGAAGCTTTGACTTTTGGTCTAGAGCAAATGGTTGTTTTTGTTTTTTTCACAATTAAGACAACTTTTCACATCGGCGCCAATTCTAACTCAACTAAATACTGATCAGCCTGTCTTTTTGAAGGTGGATGCCTCAATGGTTGCAGTTGGGGCTGTTCTCTGCAGCTGGGGAGTGGTACTACTGTGGTTTTTTTCTCTTCAAAGTTTTCAGTCCCTGAGAAGAACTATGATGTTGAGGACAAGGAATTGTTAGCAATTAAACTTGCTTTACAGAGTGGTGGCACATGTTCGAAGGAGCAAAATAACCATAAAAATCTGCTATACCTTTAAACAAAGCACTGTTTGAACTATTGCCAGGCCAGATGATGGTTGTTCTTTAATCCTGTCATCACATATCAGCCTGGAAACAAGAATATTAATGCAGATGTGTTGTATTGCCCATTCTGTACCACCAAAGAAGTTCCTTGCGAGAATAAACCCATTCTGATCTCTGCTTGCTTCATTTCTTTGACTAAAAAAGTAAAAATACCTCATGGAAAGTCATTTTTTTTTACCTGAGCTTCCTCCAATTACTCCAGTGGGAACATGCATCACGTTTTAGTGGGCATGTAGAGGTAAAGAAGACGTTGGACCCAATTCTCAGTAACTTCTTGTGGCCGCCAGTGCATCTAAAGGTGAAAGATTTTGTGGCAGCTTGTTCTACTTGTGTACAACATAAAATCCAACTTTAAGTTCCTATAGGTCCCTTGCATCTTCCAGTTTCTGATTGTCCATGGACACATATTTCCATGGACTTTTGTTTCTGAAGTACCTTCCTGTCAAGGGTTTAATGCCATCTGGGTAGAGGTGGACATGTTTCCTAAAACCGTTCATTTTTGAATCCTTAAAGAGATTGCCCTCAGCTCAAAGTTAGCCAACAACTTTATTAGAGAGAACTCCAGGCTGCATGGATTTCCTGAAAACATTGCTTTACATCAGGTAGTACAGTTTAAATCCAAGTTTTGGAGAGCTCTCTGTAAATGCTTCAAAATTAAATTACATTTCTTGTCAACATACCATCCTCAGAGTAATGGTCAAACAGAATATGTAAATCAAGACCTGGAGAAATGTACCAGATTTATATCTTGGACAATCAAGATGATTGGGTTTCCCTATTACGATAGCTGAATTTATAACAACCTCCTCTATGAGACTTCAGGCCTTTCTCCCTTCTACATTCAGAATGGCTTTCATCCTCACCTGCCAGAATTACCTTCCTGTTAGTTTGTTTTCCAGCAGCTTGTGACAATTTCTTAATCTTTGGAATAAGCGTTTGCTATCACATTGCCTCTTCACGTTACAAGTTCTTCATTGACCGAAAAAGAAGTTAAGTTCCTTTGCTAAAGCCAGGAGATAAGGTTTGGCTTTGAAACATCTATGTTTAAAGGTGCCTACTATGAAACGTGCTCCTAGATTTATTGGGTCATTCCAAGTTATCAATCCAATTGCGTTCAGAGTGAGACTCCCACCAACACTCAAAATCCTAGGGTCTTTCACATTTCTCTTCTGAAACCTGTATTTGTAAATCTGTTTGCCACTTCTAAATGCCCATCTTAGGCGATCTCCATTAACCACCAGGAAGAATATGAAGTAAAATAAATCCTGGACTCCAGAATTTTCCGACGATCTATTTGGTGGACTAGAAAGGTTTTGGGCCTGGACAAGACATGTTGGGTGAAGTCCTTGGATATCCATGCCTTTCAACTGGTACCCAAGTTCCACAAGAGGTTTCCCGATAAACCTTTTGTGGGGTATTCAGTGCCCATCCGTATGGGGGTGGTAATGTAACAGCCCACCATAGTCTGGCACCTACTTAATTTGTCCCTGTAAATGATGCTCCTCGCTGATGGCGGTCCCTCTCCCTGGCTACTGCTTTAGTTCCTTTCCCCGGCTTTAGGCGGAAGCGGCTTCCATACGGACAAAGGGGTGCAGTTGCTATGTTGTCTTTTTTTATTGATTCAGTAGACAAATGAGTAAATAAGTGATGGTCAGCACTGCTGCGCTTTCAAATTAGTCACTACTGTTGTTGCTTGATAATGAACAAGGGTTTCATAATCTAACAAAATAAACACAGGTCCGCCTCTTTGGTTTCCTGCTTGTGTCAGCATTGTTCCTTGTTCCTACTAGTCCCAAAGAAAGCATGTAGGAATTTGAGGAGCAGTGGTGGGAAGGAAGCATAGTGTACTGGGATTCACAAAGTGTATTCTAAATTTAAAATTGATAATGGAATTAAACTTTAAACTTTGGATTTGATACCCTAATGATCAGGGTGTCCCTAAATGTCATCCTCTGGGGTTTGTTCTTTCTCTTTCATGCAGTTAGGCGGAATCAAGTTTTGGAGTAATTGCTGTCACTGAATAACCCACCTTTATGTTTTCTCTAAAAAGGTCCAAATTTTATTGGTTCTTTTGTCATTAGCCTGCTCTCTCCTTAAACCAGTGTGTACAGTTTTACTGACAAAGATCAATTACAATACAAGGTTCAGTGTGACAATACCACAACAATGGCATCAATTGTCAAAGAGGAAATAGAAATTCAACAGCAATGGGTCATCAATATATTTTGGGTGGAAGTTTGTGTTCTAGCTATATTTCTAGAAGTTAGGAAATGGCAGGTCAACTTTCTCGGTTTGTATTAGATGGAACCTGGTACATGGCACGCATGGAAAGTACAGTATATTTGTAGATGTCTTGGTGATTTTTTGGCCCATGCTTTCTTCTGTCTTTTCTCACTTGACGAGACAAGATTATCATTGGTCTCCTTGCAAACAAACTGTGAAATATATTTCAAATAATAAGATTTTACTTACCGATAAATCTATTTCTCGGAGTCCGTAGTGGATGCTGGGGTTCCTGAAAGGACCATGGGGAATAGCGGCTCCGCAGGAGACAGGGCACAAAAAGTAAAGCTTTTCCAGATCAGGTGGTGTGCACTGGCTCCTCCCCCTATGACCCTCCTCCAGACTCCAGTTAGGTACTGTGCCCGGACGAGCGTACACAATAAGGGAGGATTTTGAATCCCGGGTAAGACTCATACCAGCCACACCAATCACACCGTACAACTTGTGATCTAAACCCAGTTAACAGTATGATAACAGCGGAGCCTCTGAAAGATGGCTTCCTTCAACAATAACCCGAATTAGTTAACAATAACTATGTACAATTATTGCAGATAATCCGCACTTGGGATGGGCGCCCAGCATCCACTACGGACTCCGAGAAATAGATTTATCGGTAAGTAAAATCTTATTTTCTCTATCGTCCTAGTGGATGCTGGGGTTCCTGAAAGGACCATGGGGATTATACCAAAGCTCCCAAACGGGCGGGAGAGTGCGGATGACTCTGCAGCACCGAATGAGAGAACTCCAGGTCCTCCTTAGCCAGAGTATCAAATTTGTAAAATTTTACAAACGTGTTCTCCCCTGACCACGTAGCTGCTCGGCAAAGTTGTAATGCCGAGACCCCTCGGGCAGCCGCCCAAGATGAGCCCACCTTCCTTGTGGAGTGGGCCTTTACAGATTTAGGCTGTGGCAGGCCTGCCACAGAATGTGCAAGTTGGATTGTGCTACAGATCCAACGAGCAATCGTCTGCTTAGACGCAGGAGCACCCATCTTGTTGGGTGCATACAATATAAACAACGAGTCAGATTTTCTGACTCCAGCTGTCCTTGCAATATATATTTTTAATGCTCTGACAACGTCCAGTAACTTGGAGTCCTCCAAGTCACTTGTAGCCGCAGGCACTACAATAGGCTGGTTCAGATGAAATGCTGACACCACCTTAGGGAGAAAATGCGGACGAGTCCGCAGTTCTGCCCTGTCCGAATGGAAAATCAGATATGGGCTTTTGTAAGATAAAGCTGCCAGTTCTGACACTCTCCTGGCCGAAGCCAGGGCTAGAAGCATGGTCACTTTCCATGTGAGATATTTCAAATCCACCTTCTTTAGTGGTTCAAACCAATGAGATTTTAGAAAGTCCAAAACCACATTGAGATCCCACGGTGCCACTGGAGGCACCACAGGAGGCTGTATATGTAGCACTCCCTTAACAAAGGTCTGGACTTCAGGGACTGAAGCCAATTCTTTTTGAAAGAAAATCGACAGGGCCGAAATTTGAACCTTAATAGATCCCAATTTGAGACCCATAGACAATCCTGATTGCAGGAAATGTAGGAATCGACCCAGTTGAAATTCCTCCGTCGGAGCACTCCGATCTTCGCACCACGCAACATATTTTCGCCAAATTCGGTGATAATGTTGCACGGTTACTTCCTTCCTTGCTTTAATCAAAGTAGGAATGACTTCTTCCGGCATGCCTTTTTCCTTTAGGATCCGGCGTTCAACCGCCATGCCGTCAAACGCAGCCGCGGTAAGTCTTGAAACAGACAGGGACCCTGCTGAAGCAAGTCCCTCCTTAGAGGTAGAGGCCACGGATCTTCCGTGATCATCTCTTGAAGTTCCGGGTACCAAGTCCTTCTTGGCCAATCCGGAACCACTAGTATCGTCCTTACGCCTCTTTGCCGTATAATTCTCAATACTTTTGGTATGAGAGGCAGAGGAGGAAACACATACACCGACTGGTACACCCAAGGCGTTACCAGCGCGTCCACAGCTATTGCCTGCGGATCTCTTGACCTGGCGCAATACCTGTCCAGTTTTTTGTTGAGGCGAGACGCCATCATGTCCACCATTGGTCTTTCCCAACGGGTTACCAGCAAGTGGAAGACTTCTGGATGAAGTCCCCACTCTCCCGGGTGAAGATCGTGTCTGCTGAGGAAGTCTGCTTCCCAGTTGTCCACTCCCGGGATGAACACTGCTGACAGTGCTATCACATGATTCTCTGCCCAGCGAAGAATCCTTGCAGCTTCTGCCATTGCACTCCTGCTTCTTGTGCCGCCCTGTCTGTTCACATGGGCGACTGCCGTGATGTTGTCCGACTGGATCAACACCGGTTTTCCCTGAAGCAGAGGTTCTGCCTGGCTTAGAGCATTGTATATTGCTCTTAGTTCCAGAATGTTTATGTGAAGAGACGTTTCCAGGCTCGTCCATACTCCCTGGAAGTTTCTTCCTTGTGTGACTGCTCCCCAGCCTCTCAGGCTGGCGTCCGTGGTCACCAGGATCCAATCCTGTATGCCGAATCTGCGGCCCTCCAATAGATGAGCACTCTGCAACCACCACAGAAGAGACACCCTTGTCCTTGGAGACAGGGTTATCCGCAGGTGCATCTGAAGATGCGACCCTGACCATTTGTCCAACAGATCCCTTTGGAAAATTCTTGCGTGGAATCTGCCGAATGGAATTGCTTCGTAAGAAGCCACCATTTTTCCCAGGACTCTTGTGCATTGATGTACAGACACCTTTCCTGGTTTTAGGAGGTTCCTGACAAGCTCGGATAACTCCTTGGCTTTTTCCTCCGGGAGAAAAACCTTTTTCTGAACCGTGTCCAGAATCATCCCTAGGAACAGCAGACGAGTTGTCGGCATTAACTGGGATTTTGGAATATTCAGAATCCACCCGTGCTGTTTTAGCACTTCTTGCGACAGTGCTAATCCCATCTCTAGCTGTTCTCTGGACCTTGCCCTTATTAGGAGATCGTCCAAGTATGAGATAATTAATATGCCTTTTCTTCGAAGAAGAATCATCATCTCGGCCATTACCTTTGTAAAGACCCGAGGTGCCGTGGACAATCCGAACGGCAGCGTCTGAAACTGATAGTGACAGTTTTGTACAACGAACCTGAGGTACCCCTGGTGTGAGGGGTAAATTGGAACGTGGAGATACGCATCCTTGATGTCCAAGGATACCATAAAGTCCCCCTCTTCCAGGTTCGCTATCACTGCTCTGAGTGACTCCATCTTGAACTTGAACTTCTTTATGTACAGGTTCAAGGACTTCAGATTTAGAATAGGCCTTACCGAGCCATCCGGCTTCGGTACCACAAAAAGAGTGGAATAATACCCCTTCCCTTGTTGTAGAAGAGGTACCTTGACTATCACCTGCTGAGAGTACAGCTTGTGAATGGCTTCCAAAACCGTCTCCCTTTCGGAGGGGGACGTTGGTAAAGCAGACTTCAGGAAACGGCGAGGTGGATCTGTCTCTAATTCCAACCTGTACCCCTGAGATATTATCTGCAGGATCCAGGGATCTACCTGCGAGTGAGCCCACTGCGCGCTGTAATTTTTGAGACGACCACCCACCGTCCCCGAGTCCGCTTGAGAAGCCCCAGCGTCATGCTGAGGCTTTTGTAGAAGCCGGGGAAGGCTTCTGTTCCTGGGAAGGAGCTGCCTGTTGCTGTCTCTTCCCTCGACCTCTGCCTCGTGGCAGATATGAATAGCCCTTTGCTCTCTTATTTTTAAAGGAACGAGAGGGCTGCGGTTGAAAAGTCGGTGCCTTTTTCTGTTGGGGAGTGACTTGAGGTAGAAAGGTGGATTTCCCGGCTGTAGCCGTGGCCACCAAATCTGATAGACCGACTCCAAATAACTCCTCCCCTTTATACGGCAAAACTTCCATATGTCGTTTTGAATCCGCATCGCCTGTCCACTGTCGCGTCCATAAAGCTCTTCTGGCCGAAATGGACATAGCACTTACCCGTGATGCCAGTGTGCAGATATCCCTCTGTGCATCACGCATATAAAGAAATGCATCCTTTATTTGTTCTAACGACAGTAAAATATTGTCCCTGTCCAGGGTATCAATATTTTCAATCAGGGACTCTGACCAAACTACCCCAGCACTGCACATCCAGGCAGTCGCTATAGCTGGTCGTAGTATAACACCTGCATGTGTGTATATACTTTTTTGGATATTTTCCATCCTCCTATCTGATGGATCTTTAAGTGCGGCCGTCTCAGGAGAGGGTAACGCCACTTGTTTAGATAAGCGTGTTAGCGCCTTGTCCACCCTAGGAGGTGTTTCCCAGCGCTCCCTAACCTCTGGCGGGAAAGGGTATAATGCCAATAATTTCTTTGAAATTATCAGCTTTTTATCAGGGGCAACCCACGCTTCATTACACACGTCATTTAATTCTTCTGATTCAGGAAAAACTATAGGTAGTTTTTTCACACCCCACATAATACCCTGTTTAGTGGTACCTGTAGTATCAGCTAAATGTAACGCCTCCTTCATTGCCAAAATCATATAACGTGTGGCCCTACTGGAAAATACGGTTGATTCGTCACCGTCACCACTGGAGTCAGTGCCTGTGTCTGGGTCTGTGTCGACCGACTGAGGCAAAGGGCGTTTCACAGCCCCTGACGGTGTTTGAGTCGCCTGGACAGGCACTAATTGATTGTCCGGCCGTCTCATGTCGTCAAACGACTGCTTTAGCGTGTTGACACTATCCCGTAGTTCCATAAATAAAGGCATCCATTCTGGTGTCGACTCCCTAGGGGGTGACATCCTCATATTTGGCAATTGCTCCGCCTCCACACCAATATCGTCCTCATACATGTCGACACACACGTACCGACACACAGCAGACACACAGGGAATGCTCCTAACGAAGACAGGACCCACTAGCCCTTTGGGGAGACAGAGGGAGAGTTTGCCAGCACACACCAAAAGCGCTATATATAACAGGGATAGCCTTATAATAAGTGCTCCCTTATAGCTGCTTTATATATATCAAAATATCGCCATAATTTTGCCCCCCCTCTCTGTTTTACCCTGTTTCTGTAGTGCAGTGCAGGGGAGAGACCTGGGAGCCGTCCTGACCAGCGGAGCTGTGAGAGGAAATGGCGCCGTGTGCTGAGGAGATAGGCCCCGCCCCTTTTCCGGCGGGCTCGTCTCCCGCTATTTAGTGAATCCAGGCAGGGGTTAAATATCTCCATATAGCCTCTGGGGGCTATATGTGAGGTATTTTTAGCCTTTATATAGGTTACATTTGCCTCCCAGGGCGCCCCCCCCCAGCGCCCTGCACCCTCAGTGACTGCGTGTGAAGTGTGCTGAGAGGAAAATGGCGCACAGCTGCAGTGCTGTGCGCTACCTTTAGAAGACTGCAGGAGTCTTCAGCCGCCGATTCTGGACCTCTTCTGACTTCAGCATCTGCAAGGGGGCCGGCGGCGCGGCTCCGGTGACCATCCAGGCTGTACCTGTGATCGTCCCTCTGGAGCTGATGTCCAGTAGCCAAGAAGCCAATCCATCCTGCACGCAGGTGAGTTCACTTCTTCTCCCCTCAGTCCCTCGTTGCAGTGATCCTGTTGCCAGCAGGACTCACTGTAAAATAAAAAACCTAAGCTAAACTTTTTCTAAGCAGCTCTTTAGGAGAGCCACCTAGATTGCACCCTTCTCGGCCGGGCACAAAAATCTAACTGGAGTCTGGAGGAGGGTCATAGGGGGAGGAGCCAGTGCACACCACCTGATCTGGAAAAGCTTTACTTTTTGTGCCCTGTCTCCTGCGGAGCCGCTATTCCCCATGGTCCTTTCAGGAACCCCAGCATCCACTAGGACGATAGAGAAAATCTGTATCCCAAAGTAATACTGCTTTTCAAATCAGAAGGTGATGCTGAGGGGTGAGGAGATTCCCCAACCTTGTTATTCAGATGATAAATTTAAATACCTTAACCCTTACCTGCCACTCCCTGGGGGTTATTTCCTTTGGGTTTATCTGAAATCTTGCTTTAAAAACAAACAAAAGGCAGTATTCTGTTTTCCAAATTATGGTATTCCTGCAGCACTCATCTAGCTCCAAAGATAAGCAATCAAGGTGCCAGTTACCTCTTTCCCCAGGATCTGAATTTGTGCTTTAGGTATAAACTCTAATGTTTTTAATTCTTAACTTAAAAAACACCTTGGACAAGTGCTTTGAGGTGGCACCTTTGTTCTGACAATTTTTCCCCCCAGGGTAACCATGAAATGTTCCTTTTTACCTCGTCCAGATCTTTCTGCCAAATATGAAATCACAATTCCTCCTAAATCAGGACCTAAACATATCCTTTGTGCTGCCCTTTACCCTTGTGTTCTTGGTGGTAGCTCTCTGCGTTCCCATCACATGGTGTGCATGCAGTCCATTGGGCAAACTGCGTATATCGCTGAGAATTGAATTGTCCCCTCTTATGTTCATTTAGTATACTCCTAGGATGACCAGGGAGTAAGGCAGTTAGTATTATATGCTTCATTCAATGCTAGGACACATGCTGACCTAAGCAGCATTTAAGTCGCAGTTAAATCTACCTGCTTTTAACAATGGGATTTTCACAGGCTATTGCTTCTTGTATGTAAAGTTCTACAGAATCTACTCTGACTTTTGCCAATTTCAGATAAAGACCCTGCATATACAGTAACAGCATAGATAAGGTCCCCTTCTTCCTAAACAGGGCAGTGTCTTTTTGTCCTGATCTCCATATTAGCTTATACCCCAATGTATGAGTAATATGAATTTAAATCCTTACTGTCCAGTACCAGTGTAGTACATTTGCTATAGGTGGCTGATCCTTTATTTCATTTTAAGGACTAAGGTGTCCGCTTTTCCATTTCTATGCAGTATTACCAAACTGGCTGCCTGGATGATAGGGTTATAGTAACTGGAGGATTATTTTATCTAACGCTTTAGTGTACAGTATTTAATTATTGCATTGGTCGCCTCTTATGAGATGTCCTTCAAGTGACAAATGTTCCGGTAAGTATGAAGCAGCAACTTACTTGCATGTTTTGGTGAGCTCAGCAGTGATATACAGCTGGGCCCAGAGCTGCACACATACAGCAAGTGCTCAGATTCAAAGCAGAGAAAATAAACATAAAACAAGCGGACTCATGCATATGTCCAGCAGCAGGTGCTTCAGCTGTCCGGTGTAGCACTTGTATAAACTAATGGCCCACAATAAACTGCCAGGATAGCATAGGCTTGACACTGCGAGTAGTAAATAATAACATGGCATGTACCTATTTGTACTCCATTTAATTATGTAATGGAGAGAATAGTATCTTGACAATGTTATTACTGAACTATAGTCATATATCCAATATAAAATGAAAATTGATGTTTTTCTCTTTAAAAAAATCCAGTGACCGTCCTCTGCCTTGCTAGTGCAAATAGAAATGGCAATCAGGTAAGACAAACAGATGGCTGTGGGTTCACAGAATGTTAGTTGGAGAGGTAAAGACATAGGGGTAGATATATTAAGCCTGGAGAAGGGATACAGCAGTGATAAGTGCAAGGTGATAATGCACCAGCCAGTCATTAAGGATTTGAAAAGTGACAGGAGCTGATTCTGAGCGATATACGCAGTTTGCCCAAGGGACTGCATGCACACCATGTGATGGGAATGCAGAGAGCTACCACCAATCAGCTCCTAACAGTCACTTTGCAAATCCTTAATGACTGGCTGGTGCGTTATCACCTTGTACTTATCACTTCTTTATCCCTTCTCCAGGCTTAATATATCTGCCCCATAATCAACTAATCAGAAGTGTGTGGCTAATGCTACTGATTCAACATTATGGTGTATCACTGCACCAGCTCCCCAGCATCCACAAAATATATATGCCACCTTACAGGTGTACGTGCACAAGTGCCCATAGTTGCATAAGCAAGTCCTTACTGTACTTGGTCTACGTTTCCCAACCCCTTTACCGCATAAGCAGGGCTGCCAATTATGCCACACACCCCATACAGTACCTGGGCCCGGCGAACCACTCTGCGGCCCTGCTCATAAGTTGCGTTAACGCACAACTGTATATAAAGATGTCTTCACATAAGCAAGTTTAGTCTAGAGATATATATATATATATATATATATATAAAAATGTGTATTTAATAAAAAAAAAAAAGCTAAAATGTCTACAAGAATGGCAGTGAAATAAACATAACATTGTTTGTCCACTAAAGTTAGGCAATCTGTTATATTATAGACCCCTTTTAATAAACCTAAAAACACAACTCATTGAGACCTTACATTACTACTAAAACTGGTCTGCACAAGTTAATACGGACCCAAGATCAAACTGTGCTATAGTGTTACACTAGTAGTCATACATCTTTACTATAAAATAGCCATTCCCTGCCTGTGAATAACATGCAGTCATACCACTCTGTTGTATACTTACACATATTCAGGCATAACTCTGTATAGTAGCATGCATCCAATCATTCCCCTCGACTGTAAAGTAACATGTATGATGCCATACCAGTGTGTTGTACAGTAACATGTATGTAGTAATATCCGTGTTGAACAGTAACATGTATGCAGTCAAAAACCTCTTCTGTACAGTAACCCACATGCAGCCGTACCACTCTTCTGTATAATACCATGTATGTATTTATACCCCTCTGCGTTACAGCAATCCGTATGTAGCCCTACCCCCCGCTGTACAGTAACACGTATGTATTTATACCCCCCTGCATTACAGCAACCCGTATGTAGCCCTACCCCTCTGCTGTACAGTAACATGTATGTATTTATACCCCTCTGCGTTACAGCAACCTGTATGCAGCCCTACCCCCCTGCTGTACAGTAACATGTATGTATTTATACCCCTCTGCGTTACAGCAACCCGAATGTAGCCCTACCCCCCGCTGTACAGTAACATGTATGTATTTATACCCCTCTGCGTTACAGCAACCCGTATGTAGCCCTACCCCCTGCTGTACAGTAACATGTATGTATTTATACCCCTCTGCGTTACAGCAACCTGTATGCAGCCCTACCCCCCTGCTGTACGTAACATGTATGTATTTATACCCCTCTGCGTTACAGAAACCCGTATGCAGCCCTACCCCCCTGCTGTACAGTAATATGTATGTATTTATACCCCTCTGCATTACAGCAACCCGTTTCATACTTGCCTACCTGACCCTCTCCATGAAGGAGAAAATGCTCTGTTCCTGGACTTTCCTGGTAATGTATGATTGTCATCACCTGTGGTGAGCTAGTTAATTGATAAGAAAGGTGTTTCACCACAGGTGATGGCAATCATTCATTACCAGGAAAGTCCAGGAACAGAGCATTTTCTCCTTCATGGTCAGCTGAAGGCTGGTCAGGTAGGCAAATATGCAGCCCTACCCCCTGCTGTACGGTAACATGCATGTATGGATTTACACTATACTTCTCTGCATTACCGTAACACTTATGCGGCCCTACCCCCCTGCTGTAGTGTAATATATATGCATTTATACCCCTCTGTGTTACAGTAACATGCAAGCAGTCATACCCCTGTATTGATTTTCTGCACTTCTGAAGCATTTCTCGTGTCGTTGTCCACGTCACCAGCCTCTGACCCACTCTTATTGTCTTCATCTTTGCTGTCTTTTTCTCCCTCGTCTGCCGAAGATTTCCGAGAAAGCTTGGATGGTTTCTGAAATGGTTACAAAAGTGGAACATACAAATGTAGCGTTCAAAACATGTATTTGTACACTTATAGCACATATATCACAGTCCATGCAAACCCATACTTGCCTACCTGACCCTCGCCATGAGGGAGAAAATGCTCTGTTCCTGGACTTTCCTGTTAATTGATAAGAAAGGTGTCTCACCACAGGTGATGGCGGCAATCATACATTACCAGGAAAGTCCAGGAACAGAGCATTTTCTCCCTCATGGAGAGGGTCAAGTAGGCAAGTATGTGCAAACCTTATGAAGCAGTTTCTCTACCTGTATCTTGTATCTGTGTAGATCAGGCATTCCCAACCTCAGTTCTCAAGGCACACCAACAGTGCAGGTTTTAGTGATATCCAGGCTTCAGCACAGATGGTTAAATCAAAATAACTGAGGTAGTAATTAAGTCATCTGTGCTCAAGCATGTATATCATTAAAACCTGGACTGTTAAGGGCCCTACACATATAAAGATCCGCCGCCGAGCTGCCCGCCGGCGGATACGGCCGACCCGGCGGGGGGCAGTGACGGGGGGAGTGAAGTTTTTTCACTCCCCCCGTCACCCGGCTCCATTGAAGTGCAGGCAAATATGGATGAGATCGTCCATACTGGCCTGCATGCACAGCCGACGGGGCCCCAGCGATGAACGAGCGCGGGGCCGCGCATCGTTCATCGCTGGTACCTCCACACTCAAAGATATGAACGTTATCTCGTTCAATAATGAACGAGATCGTTCATATCTTTGAGGAATATCGGCCAGTGTGTAGGGCCTATTAGTGTGCCTTGTGGACCGAGGTTGTGAATGCCTGGTATAGATTGATGAATTTGCCCTGGCTGTATATCCACTTATGTCATAGTATGTACCACTGACATGGTATGGTTTGCCATTTCAGCTTTTATCCTACATGAACCTGGTTCTGTCCATTAGATAAGGGCAACTGGATGTGGTTTTCAACTATTTGTGATGGAAAGGAAGTAAATATTTTATACATTTTTTTACTTTAACAGAACTGCAGTGAAAGTCAGGTGAAAACTTGTTATCTTCATTTTTCATGTATAAAATTATTTAATGTTCTGTACAGTTGTCTTAAAGGCAAGCATTACAGCAAAGTCTATCTTGACTGCAGATATATTTGAGCAGGTTCAGGAATAAATAAATACATCACATGACACTACATAGCCAATAGTATGTAGAAAACCCTCCTAGTCAGTGTGTTTGCCCATTTCAGTAACACCCATTGCTAACGGTTGCATAATATCAAGCTTACAGTTCTATATTCAAACAAAAGTAGTAGAATGGATCAGTGACTAACTGCGACTTTTGTGGCGTCATAGGATGCCATGGTTCCTGCAAGTCAATCTGTCAAATCTGTACACTGCTAGAGTTGTAATTACAACTGAAAGTGCTGTTGTTGTGAAGTGGATACTTCTAGGTGCTCAGCTGCAGAGTGATAGGCCACACAAGCTCACAGATTGGGACCGCCGAGTGCTGAAGTGGGTAGCATGCAATAATGCTGTAACATCACAACAAGAGCTGTTTGTCAGGAGCTTCATAAATTGGTTCTCCAAGGCCGAGCAGCTGCACACAAGCCTGAGATCTCCATTGCACAATGCCAGATGGAACAGAGTACGTCACTTCACCATCTTATTCTGGAGAAGTGGATAAATGTTTTATTATGTAATGACGATTCATACTCCACCATACTCCTCTACACTGACATATGGATCCTGAATTGCATGGTGCCAGAATACCTCATGCTTGCAAGCATATTGCCAATTGTAAAGTTTGGTGGTGGAAGAATAACGGTCCAGTTCCAGAATGACAATGCTCCTGTGCATAAAGCAAGGTCCATCAAAGAAGAGGTTTGCATAGGTTGGTTAGATGCAATTTGACTGGATGACACACAGCACTGACTGTACTGAATACCTTTGGAATGCCAACTGCAAATTAAGCCTTACTGTCTAATGGGCCCTACACATTGGCCGATCTGCCGCCGAGCTGCCCGACGGCAGATACGGCCGACCCGGGGGCAGTGACGGGGGGAGTGAAGTTACTTCACTCCCCCCGTCACACAGCTCCATAGAAGTGCAGGCAAATATGGCCGAGATCGTCCATGTTGGCCTGCATGTACAGCCGACGGGGCACCAGCGATGAACGAGCGCGGGGCCGCGCATCGTTCATAGCTGGTGCCTCCACACTGCACGATATGAACGTTATCTCGTTTATTAATGAACGAGATCGTTCATATCATGCAGTGATGTCGGCCAGTGTGTAGGGCCTATAACATCAGTGCCCAATCTAACTATAGCCATTGTGGCTGAATGGACACAAATTCTCAAAGCCATGTTCTAAAATGTAGTGGGAACACTTCCCATTAGAGTGGAGCCTAAAATAGCACAGTGGGGCATTCAAATCCATAAACAGCTCTGGGCCTCTAAGCCTAGGCTGTTATTAAAAAATGAAGGGGGGGATGGACGACAACTGTGTGGCGTTTACCTCTATCTACCAATAATCAGCACCAGGCTGAACCAGCCGGGAGGCTGATGCTAAAGCAGGGAGGCACACTGTGCTCCAAACTGGTCATGCCAGAGCTGGAATACCCAGGGAAGTGGGGACCCCTCCTCCCAAAAAATGGGGTCCCCCCTCCTCAAGGACACACCAGCCCAATACATTGGTGAAAGAGGGCAGTGTGGGAGTGGGAGTTTTTATTTATTAAAATAATAGCAAATTCTGTGCAGTGCCTTTATTTTGTTTAAGATTTTTTGACAGACTACAGGTTTCAGTGGGCCATTAATGTCCGGGTATGCTGGCACTTGTGTTTCAACAAGGGTCATCATACCACAGCAGGCTTTCTGGGATCTTTAAAAAATAAGATTTTACTTACCGATAAATCTATTTCTCGTAGTCCGTAGTGGATGCTGGGGACTCCGTCAGGACCATGGGGGATAGCGGCTCCGCAGGAGACAGGGCACAAAAGTAAAAGCTTTAGGATCAGGTGGTGTGCACTGGCTCCTCCCCCTATGACCCTCCTCCAAGCCTCAGTTAGGATACTGTGCCCGGACGAGCGTACACAATAAGGAAGGATTTTGAATCCCGGGTAAGACTCCTACCAGCTACACCAATCACACTGTACAACCTGTGATCTGAACCCAGTTAACAGCATGATAACAGCGGAGCCTCTGAAAAGATGGCTCACAACAATAATAACCCGATTTTTGTAACAATAACTATGTACAAGTATTGCAGACAATCCGCACTTGGGATGGGCGCCCAGCATCCACTACGGACTACGAGAAATAGATTTATCGGTAAGTAAAATCTTATTTTCTCTGACGTCCTAGTGGATGCTGGGGACTCCGTCAGGACCATGGGGACTATACCAAAGCTCCCAAACGGGTGGGAGAGTGCGGATGACTCTGCAGCACCGAATGAGTGAACTCCAGGTCCTCTTTAGCCAGGGTATCAAATTTGTAGAATTTTACAAACGTGTTCTCCCCCGACCACGTAGCTGCTCGGCAGAGTTGTAATGCCGAGACCCCTCGGGCAGCCGCCCAGGATGAGCCCACCTTCCTTGTGGAATGGGCCTTGACAGATTTAGGCTGTGGCAGGCCTGCCACAGAATGTGCAAGTTGAAATGTGCTACAAATCCAACGAGCAATCGTCTGCTTAGAAGCAAGAGCACCCAGTTTGTTGGGTGCATACAGGATAACAGCGAGTCAGTTTTCCTGACTCCAGCCGTCCTGGAAACCTATATTTTCAGGGCCCTGACAACATCTAGCAACTTGGAGTCCTCCAAGTCCCTAGTAGCCGCAGGTACCACAATAAGCTGGTTCAGGTGAAACGCTGACACCACCTTAGGAAAAAACTGGGGACGAGTCCGCAGTTCTGCCCTGTCCGAATGGACAATCAGATATGGCTTTTGTGAGACAAAGCCGCCAATTCTGACACTCGCCTGGCCGAGGCCAGGGCCAACAGCATGGTCACTTTCCATGTGAGATATTTCAAATCCACAGATTTGAGCGGTTTAAAATGTGATTTGAGGAATCCCAGAACTACGTTGAGATCCCACAGTGCCACTGGAGGCACAAAAAGGGGGTTGTATATGCAATACTCCCTTGACAAACTTCTGGACTTCAGGAACTGAAGCCAATTCTTTCTGGAAGAAAATTTACAGGGCCGAAATTTGAACCTTAATGGACCCCAATTTGAGGCCCATAGACACACCTGTTTGCAGGAAATGCAGGAATCGACCGAGTTGAAATTTCTTCGTGGGGCCTTCCTGGCCTCACACCACGCAACATATATTCGCCACATGTGGTGATAATGTTTTGCGGTCACCTCCTTCCTGGCTTTGACCAGGGTAGGAATGACCTCTTCCGGAATGCCTTTTTCCCTTAGGATCTGGCGTTCCACCGCCATGCCGTCAAACGCAGCCGCGGTAAGTCTTGGAACAGACCTGGTACTTGCTGAAGCAAGTCCCTTCTTAGCGGCAGAGGCCATGAGTCCTCTGTGAGCATTTCTTGAAGTTCCGGGTGCCACGTCCTTCTTGGCCAATCCGGAGCCACGAGTATAGTTCTTACTCCTCTACGTCTTATAATTCTCAGTACCTTGGTTATGAGAAGCAGAGGAGGGAACACATACACCGACTGGTACACCCACGGTGTTACCAGAACGTCCACAGATATTGCTTGAGGGTCTCTTGACCTGGCGCAATACCTGTCCAGTTTTTTGTTCAGGCGGGACGCCATCATGTCCACCTTTGGTCTTTCCCAACGGTTCACAATCATGTGGAATACTTCCCGATGAAGTCCCCACTCTCCCGGGTGGAGGTCGTGCCTGCTGAGGAAGTCTGCTTCCCAGTTGTCCACTCCCGGAATGAACACTGCTGACAGTGCTATCACATGATTTTTCGCCCAGCGAAGAATCCTTGCAGTTTCTGCCATTTCCCTCCTGCTTCTTGTGCCGCCCTGTCTGTTTACGTGGGCGACTGCCGTGATGTTGTCCCACTGGATCAATACCGGCTGACCTTGAAGCAGAGGTCTTGCTAAGCTTAGAACATTGTAAATTGCCCTTAGCTCCAGTATATTTATGTGGAGAGAAGTCTCCAGACTTGATCACACTCCCTGGAAATTTTTTCCCTGTGTGACTGCTCCCCAGCCTCTCAGGCTGGCATCCGTGGTCACCAGGACCCAGTCCTGAATGCCGAGTCTGCGGCCCTTTAGTAGATGAGCACTCTGCAGCCACCGCAGAAGAAACACCCTTGTCCTTGGAGACAGGGTTATCCGCTGATGCATCTGAAGATGCGATCCGGACCATTTTTCCAGCAGATCCCACTGAAAAGTTCTTGCGTGAAATCTACCGAATGGAATCGCTTCGTAAGAAGCCACCATTTTTCCCAGGACCCTTGTGCAATGATGCACTGACACTTTTCCTGGTTTTAGGAGGTTCCTGACTAGCTCGGATAACTCCCTGGCTTTCTTCTCCGGGAGAAACACCTTTTTCTGGACTGTGTCCAGAATCATCCCTAGGAACAGCAGACGTGTCGTCGGAAACAGCTGCGGTTTTGGAATATTTAGAATCCACCCGTGCTGTCGTAGAACTACTTGAGATAGTGCTACTCCGACCTCCAACTGTTCTCTGGACCTTGCCCCTATCAGGAGATCGTCCATTTTCTTTGAAGAAGAATCATCATTTCGGCCATTACCTTGGTAAGGACCCGGGGTGCCGTGGACAATCCAACCGGCAGCGTCTGAAACTGATAGTGACAGTTCTGTACCACGAACCTGAGGTACCCTTGGTGAGAAGGGCAAATTGGGACATGGAGGTAAGCATCCCTGATGTCCCGGGACACCATATAGTCCCCTTCTTCCTGGTTCGCTATCACTGCTCTGAGTGACTCCATCTTGATTTGAACCTTTGTATGTAAGTGTTCAACTATTTCAGATTTAGAATAGGTCTCACCGAGCCGTCTGGCTTCAGTACCACAATATAGTGTGGAATAATACCCCTTTCCTTGTTGTAGGAGGGGTACTTTGATTATCACCTGCTGGGAATACAGCTTGTGAATTGTTTCCACTACTGCCTCCCTGTAGGAGGGAGACGTTGGTAAAGCAGACTTCAGGAACCTGCGAGGGGGAGACGTCTCGAATTTCCAATCTGTACCCCTGGGATACTACTTGTAGGATCCAGGGGTCCACTTGCGAGTGAGCCCACTGCGTGCTGAAACTCTTGAGACGACCCCCCCCCCACCGCACCTGAGTCCGCTTGTACGGCCCCAGCGTCATGCTGAGGACTTGGCAGAAGCGGTGGAGGGCTTCTGTTTCTGGGAATGGGCTGCCTGCTGCAGTCTTCTTCCCTTTCCTCTATCCCATGGCAGATATGACTGGCCTTTTGCCCGCTTGCCCTTATGGGGACGCAAGGACTGAGGCTGAAAAGACGTTGTCTTTTTCTCCTTTATACGGCAATACTTCCATGTGCCGTTTGGAATCTGCATCACCTGACCACTGTCGTGTCCATAAACAACTTCTGGCAGATATGGACATCGCACTTACTCTTGATGCCAGAGTGCAAATATCCCTCTGTGCATCCCGCATATATAGAAATGCATCCTTTAAATGCTCTATAGTCAATAAAATACTGTCCCTGTCAAGGGTATCAATATTTTCAGTCAGGGAATCCGACCAAGCCACCCCAGCGCTGCACATCCAGGCTGAGGCGATCGCTGGTCGCAGTATAACACCAGTATGTGTGTATATACTTTTTAGGATATTTTCCAGCCTCCTATCAGCTGGCTCCTTGAGTGCGGCCCTATCTGGAGACGGTACCGCCACTTGTTTTGATAAGCGTGTGAGCGCCTTATCCACCCTAAGGGGTGTTTCCCAACGCGCCCTAACTTCTGGCGGGAAAGGGTATACCGCCAATAATTTTCTATCGGGGGAAACCCACGCATCATCACACACTTCATTTAATTTATCTGATTCAGGAAAAACTACAGGTAGTTTTTTCACACTCCACATAATACCCTTTTTTGTGGTACATGTAGTATCAGAAATATGTAACACCTCCTTCATTGCCCTTAACAAGTAACGTGTGGCCCTAAAGGAAAATACGTTTGTTTCTTCACCGTCGACACTGGAGTCAGTGTCCGTGTCTGTGTCGACCGACTGAGGTAAAAGGACGTTTTAACGCCCCTGACGGTGTTTGAGACGCCTGGACAGGTACTAATTGGTTTGCCGGCCGTCTCATGTCGTCAACCGACCTTGCAGCGTGTTGACATTATCACGTAATTCCTTAAATAAGCCATCCATTCCGGTGTCGACTCCCTAGAGAGTGACATCACCATTACAGGCAATTGCTCCGCCTCCTCACCAACATCGTCCTCATACATGTCGACACACACGTACCGACACACAGCACACACACAGGGAATGCTCTGATAGAGGACAGGACCCCACTAGCCCTTTGGGGAGACAGAGGGAGAGTTTGCCAGCACACACCAAAAACGCTATAATTATACAGGGACAACCTTTATATAAGTGTTTTTCCCTTATAGCATTTTAATATATATATTCATATCGCCAAATAAGTGCCCCCCCCTCTCTGTTTTAACCCTGTTTCTGTAGTGCAGTGCAGGGGAGAGCCTGGGAGCCTTCCCACCAGCATTTCTGTGAGGGAAAATGGCGCTGTGTGCTGAGGAGAATAGGCCCCGCCCCCTTTTCGGCGGGCTTCTTCTCCCGTTTTTCTGAGACCTGGCAGGGGTTAAATACATCCATATAGCCCCCAGGGGCTATATGTGATGTATTTTTAGCCAGAATAAGGTACTATCATTGCTGCCCAGGGCGCCCCCCCCAGCGCCCTGCACCCTCAGTGACCGCTGCTATGAAGTGTGCTGACAACAATGGCGCACAGCTGCAGTGCTGTGCGCTACCTTATGAAGACTGAAAAGTCTTCTGCCGCCGGTTTCTGGACCTCTTCACTTTTCGGCATCTGCAAGGGGGTCGGCGGCGCGGCTCCGGGACGAACCCCAGGGTGAGACCTGTGTTCCGACTCCCTCTGGAGCTAATGGTGTCCAGTAGCCTAAGAAGCCAATCCATCCTGCACGCAGGTGAGTTCACTTCTCTCCCCTAAGTCCCTCGATGCAGTGAGCCTGTTGCCAGCAGGACTCACTGAAAATAAAAAACCTAACAAAACTTTTACTCTAAGCAGCTCTTTAGGAGAGCCACCTAGATTGCACCCTTCTCGGCCGGGCACAAAAATCTAACTGAGGCTTGGAGGAGGGTCATAGGGGGAGGAGCCAGTGCACACCACCTGATCCTAAAGCTTTTACTTTTGTGCCCTGTCTCCTGCGGAGCCGCTATCCCCCATGGTCCTGACGGAGTCCCCAGCATCCACTAGGACGTCAGAGAAACAATACTATTTAACAATTTACTTTCACTATTACTTCTACACCTAAAGCCCAGGGTGTGTAGAGAAGAACCCTGTGCTTTCAGCCTAGGGCTGGTTGCCCTTGGGGAGGGGCACTTCCCTAGGCCCTGGGCTGATCAGTTTGGCAAGGGAATCCCACACTGTTTCCTCTTGCTACAGTGTCAGCCACCCTGGCTGGTTCAGTCTGGTTCTGGTTATTGGAAAGTAGGGGGTACCGCCCACTATTTCCTCATGCCTAATTTCTATACCAGCCTAGGCTCAGAGGCACAGGGATTTTACTATTAACCATAAACACATTTTTTACTATAATACAGAGCTGGCCAAACCAGTCCTCGAGATCTACCAACAGTTCACATTTTACAGACCACCTAGCTGGTGCACAAGTGTAGTCATTACTAATTAAGATGTGCTGCATTCATTCCTAACTGACAATTCTACAGATCTCCAGGAGGCCTGGAAAACATGAACTGTTGGTAGATCTCGAGGACCGGTTTGGCCAGCCCTGCTATAATAAAACCTGCACAGATCTTAGTGATCTGTGCAGTGATAACACTTTGCAGTAGATTGATGGCGGATGTGCCATTTTATATGCTGTAGTGGGATCCGGTCTGAATATCGACAGTATCTAGGTCGACAATGTTTAGGTCGACCACTATAGGTCGACAGTCACTAGGTCGACATGGATGGAAGGTCGACAGGGTTTCTAGGTCGACATGTGCTAGGTTGACAGGTCTAAAGGTCGATATGAGTTTTTCAATTTTTTTTCTTTTTTTGAATTTTTTCATACTTAACGATCCATGTGGACTACGATTGGAACGGTAAAGTGTGCCGAGCGAAGCGGTAGCGGAGCGAAGGCACCATGCCCGAAGCATGGCGAGCGGACGCGGTGCACTAATTTGGGATCCCGGTCACTCTAAGAAGAAAACGACACCAAAACCCCACAGGTTCTGTGGCTGGCTGACTTCAAGCCTGCATGTCACCAGGTTTTAATCAGCCACAGAACCTGTGTAATTCATGAGTGTCCTAGTTTAAAGGGCTAGTATGGTCAGCCTACTTCAGGGCTGGCCAAACCAGTCCTCGAGATCTACTAACAGTTCACATTTTCCAGACCACTTAGCTGGTGCACAGGTGTAGTCATTACTAATTAAGATGTGCTGCATTCATTCCTAACTGACAAATCTAGAGATCTCCAGGAGGCCTGGAAAACATGAACTGTTGGTAGATCTCGAGGACCGGTTTGGCCAGCCCTGGCCTACTGTACCAGTCTGTTACACATTCTAAGATATTGTCTTGATCACAGGTTCTCAAACTCTGTCCTCAGGACCCCACACAATGCATGTTTTGCAGGTCTCCTCACAGACTCACAACAGAAATAATTAGCTCCACCTGTGGACCTTTTAAAATGTGTTAGCGAGTAATTAATACACCTGCTGGATTACCTGCAAAACATGCACTGTGTGGGGTCCTGAGGACCGAGTTTGAGAACCTGTAGTCTAGATGTTACTGATGCCCCCATATTCTTAACCAAGTTCCCCTACCAAATCACAATCTTGTTGAAGATGTAAGTCTCACACTGATTCTTCTCTGCAATCCACACTGGGTGGAAATGCTCCAAGATAATTCTGTAGTGGCTACATATCATTAGATTGTATAAAGAAAAAATGGTAGGTACCCTCTGACCCTAGCTTCTGGCTAATTGTGCTTCCACATATTCATTCCACGTGCAAAATGTCACTTTTCATGTGCTGATTTTTTTTTAGTTATGTTATCACTATGATTAGTGCTATGTTTCCATAATAAACAGAACAGCAGATAAGCTGGCACAATTGATCAGTGCCACTGACCGTTTCATACCTGACAACACCACTTCTTTACCCTGTTTGCTTAATAGCAGTGGCGATAATGATGGTGGCACATAGCGCCTCCATCATTCAGATTATTACCTTGAATTCATACATGCAGGGAACTGGTAACTGCTGCACATAATGGGGGAGATTGAAATGTCTGAAAAGTCGGTTGGGTGTCTGTTTTCCTGTCTATTAGATAGGAAAAAACAAACTCCCAACTGACTTTTCAGACATTTGAATCTCCCCCAATGTGTGCAATTACTGGAGATACAGGTAACAGCCCTTCATACATCAACCCCCTTGTGTAAGCAGCATAGTCTGTGACTAGAGCTTCCTATTGGCCTCGATAGATCTGTCACATAATCAATGAGACATACCCCACGTACCCCATCTTTGATGGATGAAGGAAACCATATATTGGTCAAAAAGGTACATTCTTCTGCTACTGGGGAATGCCAGATTTTAATCTGACACAATTCATTGTAGTATATTAAATAATAAGAATTTACTTACCGATAATTCTATTTCTCGGAGTCCGTAGTGGATGCTGGGGTTCCTGAAAGGACCATGGGGAATAGCGGCTCCGCAGGAGACAGGGCACAAAAAGTAAAGCTTTCCGATCAGGTGGTGTGCACTGGCTCCTCCCCCTATGACCCTCCTCCAGACTCCAGTTAGGTACTGTGCCCGGACGAGCGTACACAATAAGGGAGGAATTTTGAATCCCGGGTAAGACTCATACCAGCCACACCAATCACACTGTACAACCTGTGATCTGAACCCAGTTAACAGTATGATAACAGCGGAGCCTCTGAAAAGATGGCTCACAACAACAATAACCCGATTTAGTTAGCAATAACTATGTACAAGTATTGCAGATAATCCGCACTTGGGATGGGCGCCCAGCATCCACTACGGACTCCGAGAAATAGAATTATCGGTAAGTAAATTCTTATTTTCTCTATCGTCCTTGTGGATGCTGGGGTTCCTGAAAGGACCATGGGGATTATACCAAAGCTCCCAAACGGGCGGGAGAGTGCGGATGACTCTGCAGCACCGAATGAGAGAACTCCAGGTCCTCTTTTGCCAGGGTATCAAATTTGTAGAATTTTACAAACGTGTTCTCCCCCAACCACGTAGCTGCTCGGCAAAGTTGTAATGCCGAGACCCCTCGGGCAGCCGCCCAAGATGAGCCCACCTTCCTTGTGGAATGGGCCTTAACAGATTTAGACTGTGGCAGGCCTGCCACAGAATGTGCAAGTTGAATTGTGCTACCAATCCCACGAGCAATCGACTGCTTAGAAGCAGAAGCACCCAGCATTGTTGGGTGCATACAGGATAAACAGCAAGTCAGATTTCCTGACTCCAGCCAACCTGGAAACTATATTTTCAGGGCCCTGATAACATCCAGCAACTTGGAGTCCTCCAAGTCCCTAGTAGCCGCAGGTACCACAATAAGCTGGTTCAGGTGAAACGCTGACACCACCTTAAGGAGAAACTGGGGACGAGTCCGCAGCTTTGCTCTGTCCGAATGGACAATCAGATATGGCTTTGTGAGATAAAGCCGCCAATTCTGACACTCGCCTGGCCGAGGCCAGGACCAACAGCATGGTCATTTTCCATGTGAGATATATCAAATCCACAGATTTGAGTTGTTTAAACCAATGTGATTTTTTAGGAATCCCAAAACTACGTTGAGATCGCCCAGTGCCACTGGAGACATCAAAGGGGCTGTATATGCAGTACTCCCTTAACAACTTCTGGACTTCAGGAACTGAAGCCAATTTCTTTCTGGAAGAAAATCAACAGGCCGAAATTTGAACCTTAATGGACCCAATTTGAGACCCATAGACACTCCTGTTTGCAGGAAATGTAGAAATTAACCTAGTTGAAATTCTTCCGTGGAGCCTTCCTGGACTCACACCCTGGCACATATTTTCACCTAAGTGGTGATAATGTTGTGCGGTCACCTCCTTCCTGGCTCTGACCAGGGTAGGGATGACCTCTTCCGGAATGCCTCTTTCCCTTAGGATCCGGCGTTCACCCGCCTTGGCGTCAACGCAGCTGCGGTAAGTCCCGGAACAGACACGGTTCTTGCCGAATCAAGACCCTTCTTAGTATCTCTTGAAGTTCCGGGAACCAAGTCCTTCTTGGCCAAACCGGAGCCACGAGTATAGTTCTTACTCCTCTCCTTCCTATCATTTTCAATACATTGGGTATGAAAAGCAGAGGATGGAACACATACACCGACTGGTACACCGACGGTGTTACCAGAGCGTCCCAGCTATTGCCTGAGTGTCTCTTGACCTGGCGCTTCAGGTGGGACGCCATCATAACCACCTTTGGTCTTTCCCAACGGTTTACAATCATGTGGAAACTTCCAGATTAAGTTTCCACTTTTCCGGGTGGAATTCATTTATGCTGAGGAAATCTTCCCAGTTGCCCACTCCCGGAATGAACACTGCTGACAGTGTTATCACATGATTTTCCGCCCAGCGAAGAATCCTTGCTGTCATTGCCCTCCTGCTTCTTGTGTCGCCCCGTCTGATAACGTGGGCGACCGCCATGATGATGTCCTACTGGATCAGCACCGGTTGACTTTGAAGCAGGAGTCTTCCTAGGCTCAGAGCATTGTAAATTGCCCTTAGCTCCAGTATATTCATGTGGAGAGAAGTCTCCAGACTTGACCACACTTCCTTGGAAATTTTTTCCCTGTGTGACTACTCCCCAGCCTCTCAGGCTGGTATCCGTGGTCCCCAGAACACAGTCCTGAATGCTGAGTGTGCTGCCCTCTAAAAAATGAGCACTCTGCAGCCCCCACAGAAGAGACACCCTTGTCCTTGGAGACAGGATTATCCGCTGATGCATCTGAAAATGCGATCCGGACCATTCGTCCAGCAAATCCCCTGAGATCTGCCGAATGGAATCGCTTCGTAAGAAGCCACCATTTTTCCCAGGACTCCTGTGCATTGATGCACTGATACTTGGCCTGGTTTTAGGAGGTTTCTGACTAGGTCGAATAACTCCTTGGCTTTTTCCTCCCGGAGGAACACCTTTTTCTGGACTATGCCCAGAATCATTCCTAGGAACAGCAGACGTATCGTCGGAAAACAGCTGCGATTCTTGGAATATTTAGAATCCAGTCGTGCTGTCGTAGAACTACTTTAGATAGTGCTCTTCCGACCTCCAACTGTTCTCTGGAACTTGCCCTTTTCAGGATATCGTCCAAGTAAGGGATAATTTAGATGCCTTTTTTCTTTGAAGAAACATCTTTTCGGCCATTACCTTGGTAAAAGGCCCGGGGTGCCGTGGATAATTCAAACGGCATCGTCTGAAACTGATATTGACAGTTCTGTACCACGAACCAGAGGTACCCTTGTTGAGAAGGGCAAATTTGGACATGGAGGTAATCCTTGATGTCCAGGGACACCATATAGTCCCCTTTTTTCCGGTTCGCTATCACTGCTCTGAGTGACTCCATCTCGATTTGAACCTTTTATGTAAGTGTTCAAAGATTTCAGTTTAGACTATGTCTCACCAAGCCGTCTGGCGTCAGTACCACAATATAGTGTGGAAAAATAATACCCTTTTCCTTGTTGTAGGAGGGGTACTTTGATTATCACCTGCTGGATATACAGCTTGTGAATTGTTTCCAATGCTGCCTCCCTGTCGGAGGGAGCCGTTGGTAAAGCAGACTTCAGAAACCTGCGAGGAGAAGATGTCTCGACTCTCCAATCTGTACCCCTGGGATAATACTTGTACTATCTAGGGGTCAACCTGCGAGTGATCCCACTGCGCGCTGAGACTCTTGAGACTACCCCCCCACCTTGAGTCCGCTTGCATGGCCCCAGCGTCATGCTGAGGACTTGGCAGACGCGGTGGAGGGCTTCTTTTCCTGGGAAGGGGCTGCCTGCTGCAGTCTACTTCCCTTACCTCTATGTCTGGGCAGATATGACTGGCCTTTTGCCTGCATGCCCTCATGGGAAAGGAAGGATTGAGGCTGAAAAGACGGTGTCTTTTTCAGCTGAGATGTAACTTGGGGTAAAAAGGTTGGATTTCCCAGCTGTTGCCGTGGTCCCCAGGTCCGATGGACCGACCCCAACTAACTCCTTCCCTTTATACGGCAATACTTCCATGTGCCGTATGGGATCTGTATCACCTGACCACTGTCGTGTCCATGACATCTTCTGGGTGATATGGACAACGTACTTATCTTGATGCCAGAGAGCAAATATCCCTCTGTGCATCTCACGTACATATATATAGAATGCATCCTATTAAATGCTCTATATGGATAAAATATTTTCAGTCAGGGAATCCGACCAAGCCAACCCAGCACTGCATCTCCAGGCTGATGGCGATCGCTGGTCGCAGTATAACCACCGTATGTGTGTATATACTTTTTAGGATATCTTTCCAGCTTCCTATCAGCTGGCTCCTTGAGGGCGGCCGTATCTGGAGACGGTAACGCCACTTGATAAGCGTGTGAGCGCCTTATCACCCTAAGGGGTGTTTCCCAACGCGCCCTAATTTCTGGCGGGAAAGGGTATAACGCCAATATTTGCTATCGGGGTAACCCCACGCATCATCACACACTTCATTTTATTTTATCTGATTCAGGAAAAACTACAGGTAGTTTTTTCACTCCCACATAATACCCTTTTTTGTGGTACTTGTAGTATCAGAAATATGCAACACCTCCTTCATTGCCCTTAACGTGTGGCCCTAATGAGAAATACGTTTGTTTATTCACCGTCGACACTGGATTCAGTGTCCGTGTCTGTGTCTGTGTCGACCGACTGAGGTAAATGGGCGTTTTTAACGCCCCTGACGGTGTTTCTGAGACGCCTGGACCGGTACTAATAGTTTGTCGGCCGTCTCACGTCGTCAACCGACCTTGCAGCGTGTTGACATTCTCACGTAATTCCCTAAATAAGCCATCCATTCCGGTGTCGACTCCCTAGAGAGTGACATCACCATTACAGGCAATTTCTCCGCCTCCTCACCAACATCGTCCTCATACATGTCGACACACACGTACCGACACACAGCACACACACCGGGAATGCTCTGACAGAGGACAGGACCCACACTAGCCCTTTGGGGAGACAGAGGGAGAGTTTGCCAGCACACACCAAAACGCTATAATTATATAGGGACAACCTTATATAAGTGTTTTCCCTTATAGCATCTTTATATATATCTCAATATCGCCAAAATCAGTGCCCCCCCTCTCTGTTTTAACCCTGTTTCTGTAGTGCAGTGCAGGGGAGAGCCTGGGAGCCTTCTCTCCAGGCTTTCTGTGAGAGAAAATGGCGCTGTGTGCTGAGGAGATAGGCCCCGCCCCTTTTTCGGCGGGCTCGTCTCCCGCTATTTAGTGAATCTTGGCAGGGGTTAAATATCTCCATATAGCCTCTGGGGGCTATATGTGAGGTATTTTTCGCCAAAAAAGGTTTTCATTTGCCTCCCAGGGCGCCCCCCTCCCAGCGCCCTGCACCCTCAGTGACTGCCGTGTGAAGTGTGCTGAGAGGAAAATGGCGCACAGCTGCAGTGCTGTGCGCTACCTTTAGAAGACTGCAGGAGTCTTCAGCCGCCGATTCTGGACCTCTTCTTACTTCAGCATCTGCAAGGGGGCCGGCGGCGCGGCTCCGGTGACCATCCAGGCTGTACCTGTGATCGTCCCTCTGGAGCTGATGTCCAGTAGCCAAGAAGCCAATCCATCCTGCACGCAGGTGAGTTCACTCCTTCTCCCCTAAGTCCCTCGTTGCAGTGATCCTGTTGCCAGCAGGACTCACTGTAAAATAAAAAACCTAAGCTAAACTTTCTCTAAGCAGCTCTTTAGGAGAGCCACCTAGATTGCACCCTTCTCGGCCGGGCACAAAAATCTAACTGGAGTCTGGAGGAGGGTCATAGGGGGAGGAGCCAGTGCACACCACCTGATCGGAAAGCTTTACTTTTTGTGCCCTGTCTCCTGCGGAGCCGCTATTCCCCATGGTCCTTTCAGGAACCCCAGCATCCACAAGGACGATAGAGAAAAATGGTTACACTTTCACTTTATTCCAAATCACCTTTGAAGTGTAGGACTTCTTCCTCTTGGAAGCTGCTTTTTCATTCTTCCTTTTGCCCTTCCCATCCTCCTCCACCTGATCCCCCTCTTCCTCGCTGCTGCCGTCAGCAGCATTGCCTCCATCTCCATCTCCTTCTGTTTCTGATGAGCTCTGTTGCTGGATTGCCTTGAATACATCAGAAAAATGCAGAGATCTACCAACATATAATTCTAATAAAGTTCAGAAACTGCCTATGGTTGATAGGAGGCTGTGGCATTAGTAATGTATTGTACATGCACGGCAGGGGGAATCCATTTGGTGGTAACTCTCAGTTTCAGGTGTCTCAGCCACTAGGGAATGTACACTGTCGGGGCTCAAATTGCATCATTATATTTTGTGTACAATGTAAAACTCATGACAGTGTTTTCTAGCATAAAACGTACAGACTGTCCATGCTTCCTCCATCTGACTACAATGAGAGCCTAAAGGGGTAATTGTGATCAAGACACTATTAGAAATCAATGCATTATTTCTCACTAGCATGGTATGCCCTGTGAAGCAATCATCAAGAAAAGCTACCAATCTGCTATTGAAAACAGTATGAGCTCCAAATGCTATAGACAGAAACCGTCTACCAGTAGCAGTGTCGGACTGGGACATAAAGGGCCCACCGGGGGAATGCTGTTGTAGGGGCCCATGCTTAAGGGTGTGGCCAGGCTCCACTAAGTCGTGGCCAGCCACCACAGAGGTTTGGCTAACCATTACAGAGTTGATGTTCTGTACCATTTGGTAAATATATAATAAACCGTATTCTTGTGAAGTATAATGTAACATAAGTATAATGCATAATTCAAGTGCACTAAGATACTGTAGAGTCTGGAATCTGATCCCTAGAGGAGAAGGAAGGCCCACAGGCCCGTGGGGCCTACCGGTGGTTTCCCCTGTTCCCCTGTGGGCCAGTCCGACCGTGACCAGTAGGATCTTACTTACTAGGTCAGGAGAAATTACTTCTGCTGGATTTCAGATATCAGGTTTTTTATTCTTCCACAATGGGGGTTATTATTCAGAGTTGTTAGCAAACCAAAAAAGTAAGCAATTGGGCAAGACTTTATTGCACTGCAGGTGGGGCAGATGTAACATGCCTCTCATGACTCCACCTCCCCCTCACTTCCACTAACTGTAGGGGTACCCCAAGGTTCTGTCCTTGGTCCTCTTCTCTTCTCTCTCTATACGTCCTCACTAGGTAAGCTCATTAGTTCTTTTGGTTTCCAATATCACCTCTACGCTGATGACACCCAAATCTATCTTTCCTCTCCAGACCTCTCCCCTGGTCTCCTCACTCGTATCTCCAACTGTCTCTCTGCTACCTCTTCCTGGATGTCCCAGCGCTTTCTTAAACTTAACATGTCTAAGACCGAGCTGATCATCTTCCCTCCCTCCCGCATAACCTCACCTCCTACAATCTCATTATCTATTGATGGCACTACTATCTCCTCTAGCCCCCAAGTGCGCTGTCTTGGAGTAATCCTTGACTCCTCCCTCTCCTTCAAACCACACATTCAGCACCTCTCACAAACCTGCCATTTTCATCTAAAAAATATTTCCAGGATCAGACCCTTTCTGACCCAGGATGCTACTAAGACCCTTATCCACTCACTGGTCATCTCCAGACTGGACTACTGTAATCTGCTCCTGGCTGGCATTCCTGACAAATACCTCTCTCCACTCCAATCTATCCTCAATGCTGCTGCCCGGCTCATCTTCCTCACCAAACGCACTACGTCCACCTCTCCTCTCTTACTAGACCTTCACTGGCTCCCCTTCCCTTTCAGAATCCATTTCAAGCTTCTCACACTCGCTTACAAAGCCCTCACCCACTCCTCTCCCATCTACATCTCTGACCTTATCTCCCTTTACACTCCCACCCGTCCTCTTCGTTCTGCTAATGCACGCCGACTCTCCTGCCTACGGATTACTTCCTCCCACTCCTACCTCCAAGATTTCTCACGTGCTGCACCACTTCTTTGGAATTCCCTACCTCTCCCCCTCTCTACAAAACTTAAAACGGGCTCTCAAGACCCACTTCTTCACCAAACCCAGCTAAATCTCATCCTAACCCTCTGTGCTACGCTCTCTATGTACCCCAACTGTGTCACCCCTGTCTGTCTACCCCTCCCCTTTAGAATGTAAGCTCTCACGAGCAGGGCCCTCTTCCCTCATGTGCTTATCCTTTCTTACTTTAATAATCTTCAACTGCATTAAATCTAGCAGTCATCTGCCACCTGATATTTATTCCAGTGTCATCTGCTGATGTAACTATGTTTATTTACCCTGTACTTGTCCTATACTGTCATCAACTGTAAGTTGCTGTTTTCCTGTTTGATTATTTGTTTATGTATTCTGTAATTGGGCGCTGCGGAACCCTTGTGGCGCCATATAAATAAAGGATAATAATAATAATAATAATAAACGTGCAGAGAGAGTTAGATTTGGGTGGGTTATTTTGTTTCTGTGCTGGGTATATACTGGCTGCTTTATTTTTACACTGTAATTTAGATTTCAGTTGGAACACACCCCACCCAAATCTAACTCTCTCTGCGCATGTTACATCTGCCTCTCCTGCACTGCACATGGGGGGTAATTCAGACCTGAGCACTAGGCTGCGTTTTCGTACAGCGGGTGATCAGGTCTAAACTGCGCATGCACCACAATGCGCAGGCGTGTCGCACGTGTACAAAGCGGATTGCCGCTCATTGATGGGTTTGTTTGAAGGATCCATTTGCACGGGCATTCGCAAGGAGATTGACAGGAAGGAGGCGTTTGTGAGTGTCAACTGACCGTTTTCTGGGAGTGTCTAGAAAAATAAGATTTTACTTACCGGTAAATATATTTCTTGTAGTCCGTAGTGGATGCTGGGGACTCTGTAAGGACCATGGGGAATAGACGGGCTCCGCAGGAGACATTGGCACTTTAAGAAAGAATTTAGATTCTGGTGTGCTCTGGCTCCTCCCTCTATGTCCCTCCTCCAGACCTCAGTTAAGGAAACTGTGCCCGGAAGAGCTGACATTACAAGGAAAGGATTTTGGAATCCAGGGCAAGACTCATACCAGCCACACCAATCACACCTTATAACTTGTGATAAACTTACCCAGTCAACAGTATGAACAACAACAGAGCATCAGTTCAACCCTGATGCAACAATAACATAGCCCTTATTACAGCAATAACTATATACAAGTATTGCAGAAGAAGTCCGCACTTGGGACGGGCGCCCAGCATCCACTACGGACTACGAGAAACAGATTTACCGGTAAGTAAAATCTTATTTTCTCTAAAGTCCTAGTGGATGCTGGGGACTCCGTAAGGACCATGGGGATTATACCAAAGCTCCCAAACGGGTGTGAGAGTGCGGATGACTCTGCAGCACCGAATGAGCAAACACAAGGTCCTCCTCAGCCAGGGTATCAAACTTGTAGAACTTTGCAAAAGTGTTTGAACCTGACCAAGTAGCCGCTCGGCACAGCTGTAATGCCGAGACCCCTCGGGCAGCCGCCCAAGAAGAGCCCACCTTCCTTGTGGAACGGGCCTTAACTGATTTTGGCAGCGGCAATCCAGCCGCAGAATGAGCCTGCTGAATCGTGTTACAGATCCAGCGATCAATAGTTTGCTTTGAAGCAGGCGCACCAAGCTTGTTGGAAGCATACAGGATAAACAAAGAGTCTGTTTTCCTGACTCTAGCCGTTCTGGCTACATAAACCTTCAAAGCCCTGAACACATCAAGCAACTCGGAATCCTCCAAGTCAGTAGTAGCCACAGGCACCACAATAGGTTGGTTTATATGAAAAGATGAAACCACTTTTGGCAGGAATTGTGGACGGTTCCGCAACTCTGCTCTATCCGCATGGAAAACCAGATAGGGGCTTTTATGTGACAAAGCCGCTAATTCTGACACACGCCTAGCCGAAGCCAAGGCTATCAGCATGACCACCTTCCACGTGAGATATTTAAATTCCACCGTTTTGAGTGGTTCAAACCAGTGGGATTTCAGGAAACTCAACACCACGTTAAGATCCCAAGGTGCCACTGGAGGCACAAAAGGGGGCTGAATATGCAGCACTCCCTTTACAATGTCTGAACTTCAGGTAGAGAAGTCAACTCCTTTTGAAAGAAAATGGATAGGGCCGAAATCTGGACCTTAATGGACCCCAATTTTAGGCCCAAATTCACTCCTGACTGTAGGAAGTGAAGGAAACGGCCCAGCTGGAATTTCTCCGTAGGGGCATTCCTGGCCTCACACCAAGCAACATATTTTCGCCATATACGGTGATAATGTTGAGTTGTCACGTCCTTCCTAGCCTTTATCAGCGTAGGAATGACCTCCGCCGGAATGCCTTCTTCCGCTAGGATCCGGCGTTCAACTGCCATGCCGTCAAACGCAGCCGCGGTAAGACTTGGAACAGACAGGGCCCCTGTTGCAACAAGTCCTGTCTTAGATGAAGAGGCCACGGGTCCTCTGTGAGCATTTCTTGCAGATCTGGATACCAAGTCCTTCGTGGCCAATCTGGAACAATGAGTATCGTTCTCACTCCTCTTTTTCTTATCATTCTCAGTACCTTGGTATGAGAAGAAGAGGAGGAAATACATAGACCGACTGGAACACCCACGGTGTCACCAGGCGTCTACAGCTATCGCCTGAGGGTCTCTTGACCTGGCGCAATACCTCTGCAGTATTTTGTTGAGGTGTGATGCCATCATGTCCACCTGTGACAGTACCCATCGACTTGCAGTCTGTGCGAAGACTTCCTGATGAAGTCCCCACTCTCCCGGGTGGAGGTCGTGTCTGCTGAGGAAGTCTGCTTCCCAGTTGTCCACTCCCGGGATGAACACTGCTGACAGTGCGCTTACGTGATTTTCCGCCCAGCGAAGAATTCTGGAGGCTCGCTACCCTGCTCCTTGTGCCGCCTTGTCGGTTTACACGAGCCACTGCGGTGTTGGTGTCTGACTGAATCAGAACCGGTTGGTCGCGAAGCAGGGTCTCCGCTTGACGTAGGGCGTTGATACGGCCCTTAGTTCCAGGATGTTGATGTGAAGGCAAGTCTCCTGACTTGACCACAGACCTTGGAAATTTCTTCCCTGTGTGACTGCTCCCCACCCTCGGAGGCTTGCATCCGTGGTCTCCAGGACCTAGTCCTGAATGCCGAATCTGCGGCCCTCGAGAAGGTGAGCACTCTGCAACCACCACAGGAGAGACACCCTGGCCCTGGGGGATAGGGTGATTAACCGATGCATCTGAAGATGTGATCCGGACCACCTGTCAGGTAAGTCCCGTTGAAAGGTCCTCGCATAGAACCTGCCGAAGGGAATGGCCTCGTATGATGCCACCCTACTTCCCAGGACTCGAGTGCAGTGATGCACTGACACCTGTTTTGGTTTTAATAGGTTCCTGACCAGTGTCATGAGCTCCTGAGCTCTATCTATCGGGAGATAAACCCTTTTCTGGTCTGTGTCTAGAATCATGCCTAGGAAAGGCAGACGAGCCCTAGGAACCAACTGCGACTTTGGAATATTTATAATCCAGCCGTGTTACCGTTACACTTCCAGAGAAAGTGCTACGCTGATCAGCAACTGCTCTCTTGATCTCGCTTTTATGAGGAGATCGTCCAAGTATGGGATAATTGTGACTCCTTGCTTCCGCAGGAGTACCATCATTTCCGCCATTACCTTGGTAATTATTCTCGGTGCCGTGGAGAGACCAAACGGCAACGTCTGAAATTGGTAATGACAATCCTGTACCACAAATCTGAGGTACGCCTGATGAGGTGGATAAATGGGGACATGAAGGTATGCATCCTTTATGTCCAGAGACACCATAAAATCCCCCCCTTCCAGGCTTGCGATGACCGCTCTCAGCGATTCCATCTTGAACTTGAACCTTTTCAGGTATATGTTCAGGGATTTGAAATTCAATATGGGTCTGACCGAACCGTCCGGTTTCGGGACTACAAACATGGTCGAATAATAACCCCTTCCTTGTTGAAGGAGGGGAACCTTGATCACCACCTGTTGAAGATACAATTTGTGAATTGCAGTTAACACTATTTCCCTCTCGTGGGGGGAAGCCGGCAGGGCCGTCGGTGAGGGGGCATCTCCTCGAAGTCCAGCTTGTATCCCTGAGACACAATATCTATTGCCCAGGGTTCCAACAGGGAGTGAACCCACTTGTGGCTGAAATTTCGAAGACGTGCCCCCACCGGGCCTAGCTCCGCCTGTGGAGCCCCAGCGACATGCGGTGGATTTTGTAGAGGCCGGGGAAGACTTCTGTTCCTGGGAACTAGCTGTGTTGTGCAGCTTCTTTCCTCTGCCCCTGCCTCTGTCAAGAAAGGACGCACATCGGACTTTCTTGTTTCTTTGTGATCGAAAGGACTGCATTTGATAATGTCGTGCTTTCCTAGGCTGTGCTGGAATATAAGGCAAAAGATCAGAATTACCAGCTATAGCTGTGGAGACCAGGTCCGAGATCCCTTCTCCACACAATCCTCAGCCTTGTAAGGTAAACCTTCCATATGCCTCTTAAGTCGGCATCACCTGTCCATTGCATGTTCCACAGGACACGTCAAGCAGAAATCGACATAGCGTTGACTCTAGAACCCAGTAGACTAATGTCTCTTTGGGCATGTTTTATATATATATATATATCTAAGACAGCATCTTTTCTATATATATATATATATATATATATATATATATATATACATATATATATACATACTAGGGTCTCAATCTCTGCCGATAAGGTATCTGTCCACGCTGCTACAGCGCTATAAACCCATGCCGACACAATCGCCGGTCTGAGTAGAGTACCAGAATGTGTGTAAATGGACTTCAAAGTACTTTTATTGAATGCTATCTGCAGGATCCCTGAGGATAGCTGTTGAGTCAGCGCTACCTTTTGGGCAAACGTGACACCCTAGGGGAAGATTCCCATCGTATCCTGGCCCTAGCAGGGAAAGGATACTCCCTGAGAATTCTTTGTGGGAAACTGCAGTCTCTTGTCTGGAAATTCCCGGTCTTTTTCTTCATGAGAGGAGGGAAATTTACCTCAGCTTTCTTCCCCTTAAACATGTGTACCCTTGTGTCAGGGACAGATGAGTCATCAGTGATATGCAAAACATTTTTATTACAATAATCATATATTGAATACTTTCCTGCCATTTTGGCTGTAACTTTGCATTATCGTAGTCGACACTGGAGTCAGACTCCGTGTCGATATCAGTGTCTATTATTTTGGATAGTGAGCATTGAGAGACTCTGAAGGTCTCTGCGACATAGGGACAGATATGGGTAGATTCCCTGTCTGTTCTCTAATCTTTTGTGCAATAATTTTACCTTAGCACTTAATTTCACATATCCAAACAGGTGTCGGCGTTGTCGACGGAGACACCACTCACACACACATTTGCTCCATCTCCTCCTAGGGGAGCCTTTTACCTCAGACATGTCGACACACACGTACCGACACATCACACACTCAGGGAATGCTCATCTGAAGACAATTCCCCCACAAGGCCCTTTGGAGAGACAGAGAGAGAATATGCCAGCACACACCCCAGCGCTATAAACCCAGGAATAACACAGTAACTTAATGTTAACCCAGTAGTTGCTGTTTATATAGATTTTTGTGCCTAATTATGTGCCCCCCCCCCCTCTCTTTTTACCCTCTTCTACCGTGTATCTGCAGGGGAGAGCCTGGGGAGCTTCCTCTCAGCGGAGCTGTGGAGAAAAAATGGCGCAGGTGAGTGCTGAGGAAGAAGCCCCGCCCCCTCGACGGCAGGCTTCTGTCCCGCTTAAATATAAATTTTCTTGGCGGGGGCTCATACATATATACAGTGCCCAACTGTATATATGTGTACTTTTGCCAAAAGAGGTCCATATGCTGCCCAGGGTGCCCCCCCCCCTGCGCCCTGCACCCTTACAATGACCAGAGTATGTGAGGTGTGTTTGGAGCAATGGCGCACAGCTGCAGTGCTGTGCGTTACCTCATGTGAAGAACGGCCGCCGATTTCGAAGTCTTCTTGCTTCTCATACTCACCCGGCTTCTGTCTTCCGGCTCTGCGAGGGGGACGGCGGCGCGGCTCTGGGATCGGACGACGAGGGTGAGATCCTGTGTACGATCCCTCTGGAGCTAATGGTGTCCAGTAGCCTAAGAAGCAGGACCTAGCTTCAGAGAGTAGGGCTGCTTCTCTCCCCTCTGTCCCACGATGCAGGGAGTCTGTTGCCAGCAGAGCTCCCTGAAAATAAAAAACCTAACAAAATACTTTCTTACAGCAAGCTCAGGAGAGCTCACTGAACAGCACCCAGCTCGTCCGGGCACAGATTCAAACTGAGGTCTGGAGGAGGGACATAGAGGGAGGAGCCACAGCACACCAGAATTTAAATTCTTTCTTAAAGTGCCCATGTCTCCTGCGGAGCCCGTCTATTCCCCATGGTCCTTACGGAGTCTCCAGCATCCACTAGGACGTTAGAGAAACGCAGGCATGTTCAAGCGTTTGCAGGGAGCGTTGCTTACGTCAATTCTGGTCCCGGACAGGCTGAAGTGATCGCAGCAGCTGAGTAAGTCCTGGGCTGCGCAGAGACTGCACAAGATCTGTTTGTACAGGTCTGCTACACATGCGTTTGCACACTTGCACAGCTAAAATACACTCCACCTGTAGGCGGCGACTATCTGATCGAAGCAGTGCAAAAATCGCTTGCTAGCAAACAGGTCTGAATTAGGCCCATGGTTTTGTACAATTGCTAACTTTTTTGGTTTGCTAATAACTCTGAATAACCCCCAATGTGCTAAGTACAAGAATTATATGTGCCATGTAGCAGATCCTACTCTGCTTTTGTAAGTACTGTAGGTTTAAGGTAAGTACTGTCTTCAACCTCCAGGATTAGCAGGAAAGCTTTTCAGCAACATTAGAAAAGAAACAAAGGGGGGAATTCAGTTGCCAGCAATTTGTTCACCCTCCCGAATCTCCACGACACCCAATGCACTTTATGGCAGCAGGTTCTCGCTCAAAAGTATTTGAACTCCATGAGGTAGCAAGCACTTTTAAGCGGAAGTGGTGCAAATCGGGTCAGGTGAAAAGTACGCTGCAGCAATAGCAATTCGCCACCTTTGCCCACAATTGAATACCCCCCACATGTGGGACATTTCTGAAGACGTTTTCTTGTTTCTTGCAAAGCATTCTACCACAGTTCCCTCCACAACAAATGGTCATGTGTCCACTGAACTGGCTTGTACTGTATCACATATCACGGTGCTCACCTTCAGATGCATCTGGAAAAAAAATGTATATATTCTTTATTAGTCTTTGCTTTTATTATTTCATTACTATATACAAAGAGTGATTTAGACAGCTTTTTAACAGTCCCATCACTTTACCAACTATTTGAACCAGGGCCGGATTAAGGTTTGTGGGGGCCCCAACAATACAACTGACAACGCCCCCCCGTGCCACCACTATGCTACCAATAAAATTTACACCACAAGCGCCGCACCACTATGCTCAGCTATGTAAAATAGCTATAATTCTGTTCATGTTGCCCTTGTGACAACAACAGGCAGAAATCTATTTTATTTTACCAGCCTATGTTTAAATAAGTCACCATTCACATACCAATTTTAAAACTCATACAGATTTGCTCTAAAAAATGTAGTTTGATTGATCACTATAGGGTGGGCAAAGTGAATGTGTAAGTTATTGTAGTTATTGTCATTTACCATACAAAAGCCACCAGCTCAGAGCGGGCCGAATCAACTGCTTTTATTGGGACAACACTTGCTCATTTTGAGGAAGTGCTGCGGCATAGAACATTGCAGCAGATGTATTAAGCCTGGAGAAGTGATAAAGCAGTGATAAGTGCAAGGTGATAACGCACCAGCTCCTGTCATTTTTCAAATCTGTAATGATTGGCTGGAGCGTTATCACCTTGCACTTATCACTGATTTATCACTTCTTTATCCCTTCTCCAGGCTTAATACATCTGCCCCAGTGTGCTAATCAGCAATGCATCACCAGAGGGTAAATAACACCAATGCTACTATATACCTGTGATCCAATACAAACCTTATCATTTCATTTTATTATCTGCACACACTTAATTCTATAAAAGAGTGTCTGACTATCATGATGAGATTGCATCCCGGAAGGATGCGCTCGCAACATGATTGACAGGCAACGGGTGTCCAGGGGCGGCGACAAACCGCACTGATACCGCTTCTCCCCCATGTATGACATTGGCGGTGCTGGCTCAGTGAAAGGCCTATCAGTATCTGGGCTACTATCTAACATATAGCAGGCCGATATGAGGTGGCAATGTATGAATGGTCAGCATCGGTTTCGACAGCTGCAGGTGGCAATGCCCTATCTCCACAACAGGGACAGAGCTGTCCCTAGCTGTGGCAGGTGCTGGCTCTGAACTACGCAGGGGATCTCGCGTGAGTAGCGAGATCCTGCACATGCGCAGTGGAGCCAGCCAGGCAGGGAGACACAGCGCATGTGCACTAAGCTGAGTGCTCAGGGGCATCGTCCGCTTAGGCAGACAAGATGTTCATCTTGTCCATGTCTCGTCCTGCTTTGCCTCGGTAATGAGTAATACATTTACCCCATAGCTTTGAATTTCTTTCTCTGAAATTGGAAAAGAAAGAGAAACCTAATAAATTATTTACATAATATTATAAATCAACAGAGTGAACTTTTTTGACAAATGTAAAAGCAGGAACGTCCATGGCTGTGGTGTTGGCAGGGACTTGGTTTTGCAAGCACTGACAATATAATCATTTGGGAAAGTGGAGGTATTCGCCATAGCAACTTATCAGACAATTGTGTATATCTGACTGTACTATAGTGCAAAATCAGACATTTTCAAGTGTTTCTATTAACAAAAATGACTAAACATATAATAACCCATGTGACTTTAAAAAAAATAAGATTTTACTTACCGATAAATCTATTTCTCGTAGTCCGTAGTGGATGCTGGGGACTCCGTCAGGACCATGGGGAATAGCGGCTCCGCAGGAGACAGGGCACAAAAGTAAAAGCTTTAGGATCAGGTGGTGTGCACTGGCTCCTCCCCCTATGACCCTCCTCCAAGCCTCAGTTAGGATACTGTGCCCGGACGAGCGTACACAATAAGGAAGGATTTTGAATCCCGGGTAAGACTCCTACCAGCCACACCAATCACACTGTACCACCTGTGATCCAGGCACGGATACAGAGGGGGGCGGTGGGGGCGATCGCCCCCCCTAGCACACTTCTGCCTACAGACAATCTGTCTGTGAAGTCCTGCTCCTTAACCCCTTCCTATCTCAGCTGGCCGTCAGCTATAGTCAGTCAGCTATAGTCAGTGGTGTGAGTCGCAGCAGCTCACAGCGGGTGCCCCTTCCTCCTCACTCACCCTTTTGGCCTGCACGGCAGTTAATCAATCAACATAGTTTGTTGATTGAGACTGCTTTCATCTCCCCAGCGTCTCCTTGCTGATAACAGATCCAGGAAGTGTGGCTGTGTGTTGGGGGCGTGGCTTCACTTATAAGACAGGCTAGTGGGCTAATACAAACAGTATACTATAGTGTGTTTACTTTTTTCCACACTGAGAGCATGCTGCATTCCTGCACCCAGAGACCAGCCAGAGGGACTTTCCTGCCAATCTGTGCCATTGACCAGCCTGTGGAAAAGGGACCATCTTACCAGCCTGTTGCAGAGGAACCAGCCAGTAAGAGATCTTCTTGCCATATTCCCTAGGCAGGGTATTACAGGTTGAGTCTCACATATGTGCGATACAGTAGAACAGAGGATGTCTGTAGTAGATGCACTTATAGGTTTTAAAATATTCCTTGTATTTCATAATATTAAACATTACATATCATGTCCTGTCAGTGAAATACTAAAATAATAGAGAGATGCGTGTAAAAGTACAGAAAATGTGTATAAAAATGCTATACAAGAAATATGGTGTATGCTAATCTGTCCTCTATTTGGTTACTTTCTCATAACACCATACTCCTTCTACAAGGTATCAACTCGGAATTGTCCTCACCGTGTAATTCCCCTACAAGGTGCCCTCACTATAGCCTCACAAATGAGTATTAACGTCTTCAAGTTCCTGTATAGCATTGGTCCTATAATGTGCATCAGTTTATATATCAGTGGGAGAGATCCCTTGATTATAAATGGCACCCTAATAGCTGGTAGGGATATATTGCAAGATAAGCAGGTAAAGGATTTGTTAGTGGGTGTTTGGTATAATAATCACTTCTACAACACATCAAATCAAAGTCCCCCAATATAACATCTATCCAAATCCCTAGAAATATTTCAATTGCTTGATATGGTGCGTCCTCGGGAGCCTCACTCTCTTATAACTGATGTCATTACAGACAAGGGGCCTAATTCACACCTGATCACTGCTGTGCATTTTCTCACAGCAGCCGTTCAGGTTTGAACTGCACATATACGCTGGTGCATGCCAGACAGCCGACGGCCATCTCAGCCCTGCCAGGCAGAGGCGGACGCTGGGCAGGAGGGTGCGGGCCGGTGGCGTTTTGCTGCCTTTTTAGGGGTGCGGTCCAGGCAACGCAGGTGTGCCCGGACCGTGCGGGGGGCAGGCTGCTGCGTGACGTCACACGCAGCCGCTGTGACCCGGTCAGTGACTAGTAGCTCCCTGCCTGTGCGCAGGAGCTGCGCTGGTAGGGAGCTACTCATCAAGTACAAAAGCATTGCCGCTGTGCGATGGTTTTGAACTTGTACGGTGGGGAGTCAGACATGCGGGGCGGACTAGCCTTGTGCTGGGTCCCCCCCCCCCCCGCATGTCTGAGTAACTGATCGTAGCTGCACGGCTACGATCAAGTTTGAATTATGCCAAATGTCTTGTCACTACTGTTGCCACAAATGCCGTATTTTGATGGCCCTCTATTATACCATCTATATGTTCATCATAATTTATGACACGTCCTGTACAGTTGTGATACCTACAGTATACAAAGTTGTAATTCCCTAATATTGGGGTATAACAAAAAAATATTAAATTAAAGCAGAATGTCTGGATTAATTATGATTGACTTATTCTATATCAGCACCTCATATTAACATGAGAAACAGTAACAATCTGATAATAGATATATAAAATAGACAATCCTAGCAGTGCGCACAAGCAGAAAAAAAGCAGCTCGGTGAGCTCAATATTTTACTTAAAGGTATCCTCACATCTTCACCAAATATGTGCCAAAAAAGGTTGAATAGAAGTTATCCAGCGCTACTGCATACAGTATGTAGGTCATTCATAAATATACCACTTCAGATACAGCAGATGTCATATCTCACAGTATACTTCTTATTAGGCTCATTCAGATATACCCAAAATGTAAGAGATAAGCAATTATAGTGAAACACTGTTTAATAATTGTAAGATTTAATATGAGAAAAACGAAAACATATAAACTCCACACAGATCACATGTATTTCCAAGTGGCCAAATTTTGACAATTCCAGCTAGACATGAACTGTTATTTAAGCAGTTCAGAATGCACTTGAAACAGTGCAAGTCCTGGGTTCTCCCACTGGTGCAGGCTCAGGTTTGGCTGAAATTTACAATTATTAAACAGTACTTCACTATATTTGCTTATCCCTTTCATTGGAGATAGCTGAATGAGCCTAATAAGAAGTATGACATCTGCTGTATCTGAAGTGGTATATTTATGAACAACCTACATATGCAGTAGCACTGGCTAAATTCTATACAACAATGTGATAATACCTATAATTCCTTAAATTAATTGTATCAATCAGATAACTATGGTATACTTGCAACATTTTTCTGGAAAAAAAAGGGTGGTGGGGGGATTTCCCAAACCTATGTGGCACATAGATGCAAAAGGGATTTTAATCTACAGGTGAACTCCTGCGAGTATTACGTACTCTCACTTAATCCTGGTTAGTCTCAAACTCCATTATTGGACAATTACAAATGTGGAATTCATCTATTAGGGTTGGCAAGTGTTGAGTACTGTGTGGGATTATCAAATAATTGGTCTAACCCCCCAAGACTCTGTGCCTAAAATCCCCTTGGTACTATTCAGCAGTTCCCCTTATTATAATAATATAACAGGGTATTATAATGTGTCTTCCCTTCCTGGTTCAGTAACACATAAAATGCCAGTTGTTACCATTTGTATCCATAAAAGTTGCTAGTATCCCAAAGAAAGGAATTATAGGTATTATCACATTGTTACTGTTTCTCATTTTAATATAATGCGCTTATATAGATTCAGTCAATCATCAAGGTTTATGATAATACTGTATTTCATAACGACGTTGACATATAAACCTTGATGATTGACTGTCTCTATATCAGTACCTCATATTAAGATGAGAAATAGCTGCAAATAATTACTCCAGACATTTTGTTTATATTTAATTTTCTTTTGCTATACCCCAATATTAGGGGATTATAACTTTTTATACTGTAGGTATCACAATTGTACATGACGTGTCATACATTATGATGAACATAAGGAGGGATTTGGATAGATGTCATATTGGGCAACTTTGCTTTGATGTGTTGTAGAAGTGATTATTATACCTAACATCCACTAACAAATCCTTTACCTGCAATTATACCTATTTGTGTGATGGATGAATTTGGACGGGAGAGGGGAGGAGTCAAGATGGGAGGGGTCAAGATGAGAGGGGTGGAGTCAAGACGAGAGAGGGGAGGAGTCGGGACTGGAGAGGGGAGGGGTCAAGATTAAACCGTAAACCGCCCCCCCTAAAAGAAAAGTCTAGATCCGACCCTGCTGTGATCTGAACCCAGTTAACAGCATGATAACAGCGGAGCCTCTGAAAAGATGGCTCACAACAATAATAACCCGATTTTTGTAACAATAACTATGTACAAGTATTGCAGACAATCCGCACTTGGGATGGGCGCCCAGCATCCACTACGGACTACGAGAAATAGATTTATCGGTAAGTAAAATCTTATTTTCTCTGACGTCCTAGTGGATGCTGGGGACTCCGTCAGGACCATGGGGATTATACCAAAGCTCCCAAACGGGCGGGAGAGTGCGGATGACTCTGCAGCACCGAATGAGAGAACTCCAGGTCCTCTTTAGCCAGGGTATCAAATTTGTAGAATTTTACAAACGTGTTCTCCCCCGACCACGTAGCTGCTCGGCAGAGTTGTAATGCCGAGACCCCTCGGGCAGCCGCCCAGGATGAGCCCACCTTCCTTGTGGAATGGGCCTTGACAGATTTAGGCTGTGGCAGGCCTGCCACAGAATGTGCAAGTTGAAATGTGCTACAAATCCAACGAGCAATCGTCTGCTTAGAAGCAAGAGCACCCAGTTTGTTGGGTGCATACAGGATAACAGCGAGTCAGTTTTCCTGACTCCAGCCGTCCTGGAAACCTATATTTTCAGGGCCCTGACAACATCTAGCAACTTGGAGTCCTCCAAGTCCCTAGTAGCCGCAGGTACCACAATAAGCTGGTTCAGGTGAAACGCTGACACCACCTTAGGAAGAAACTGGGGACGAGTCCGCAGTTCTGCCCTGTCCGAATGGACAATCAGATATGGCTTTTGTGAGACAAAGCCGCCAATTCTGACACTCGCCTGGCCGAGGCCAGGGCCAACAGCATGGTCACTTTCCATGTGAGATATTTCAAATCCACAGATTTGAGCGGTTTAAAATGTGATTTGAGGAATCCCAGAACTACGTTGAGATCCCACAGTGTCACTGGAGGCACAAAAAGGGGGTTGTATATGCAATACTCCCTTGACAAACTTCTGGACTTCAGGAACTGAAGCCAATTCTTTCTGGAAGAAAATTTACAGGGCCGAAATTTGAACCTTAATGGACCCCAATTTGAGGCCCATAGACACTCCTGTTTGCAGGAAATGCAGGAATCGACCGAGTTGAAATTTCTTCGTGGGGCCTTCCTGGCCTCACACCACGCAACATATTTTCGCCACATGTGGTGATAATGTTTTGCGGTCACCTCCTTCCTGGCTTTGACCAGGGTAGGAATGACCTCTTCCGGAATGCCTTTTTCCCTTAGGATCTGGCGTTCCACCGCCATGCCGTCAAACGCAGCCGCGGTAAGTCTTGGAACAGACCTGGTACTTGCTGAAGCAAGTCCCTTCTTAGCGGCAGAGGCCATGAGTCCTCTGTGAGCATTTCTTGAAGTTCCGGGTGCCACGTCCTTCTTGGCCAATCCGGAGCCACGAGTATAGTTCTTACTCCTCTATGTCTTATAATTCTCAGTACCTTGGTTATGAGAAGCAGAGGAGGGAACACATACACCGACTGGTACACCCACAGTGTTACCAGAACGTCCACAGATATTGCTTGAGGGTCTCTTGACCTGGCGCAATACCTGTCCAGTTTTTTGTTCAGGCGGGACGCCATCATGTCCACCTTTGGTCTTTCCCAACGGTTCACAATCATGTGGAACACTTCCCGATGAAGTCCCCACTCTCCCGGGTGGAGGTCGTGCCTGCTGAGGAAGTCTGCTTCCCAGTTGTCCACTCCCGGAATGAACACTGCTGACAGTGCTATCACATGATTTTTCGCCCAGCGAAGAATCCTTGCAGTTTCTGCCATTGCCCTCCTGCTTCTTGTGCCGCCCTGTCTGTTTACGTGGGCGACTGCCGTGATGTTGTCCCACTGGATCAATACCGGCTGACCTTGAAGCAGAGGTCTTGCTAAGCTTAGAACATTGTAAATTGCCCTTAGCTCCAGTATATTTATGTGGAGAGAAGTCTCCAGACTTGATCACACTCCCTGGAAATTTTTTCCCTGTGTGACTGCTCCCCAGCCTCTCAGGCTGGCATCCGTGGTCACCAGGACCCAGTCCTGAATGCCGAGTCTGCGGCCCTTTAGTAGATGAGCACTCTGCAGCCACCGCAGAAGAAACACCCTTGTCCTTGGAGACAGGGTTATCCGCTGATGCATCTGAAGATGCGATCCGGACCATTTTTCCAGCAGATCCCACTGAAAAGTTCTTGCGTGAAATCTACCGAATGGAATCGCTTCGTAAGAAGCCACCATTTTTCCCAGGACCCTTGTGCAATGATGCACTGACACTTTTCCTGGTTTTAGGAGGTTCCTGACTAGCTCGGATAACTCCCTGGCTTTCTTCTCCGGGAGAAACACTTTTTTCTGGACTGTGTCCAGAATCATCCCTAGGAACAGCAGACGTGTCGTCGGAAACAGCTGCGGTTTTGGAATATTTAGAATCCACCCGTGCTGTCGTAGAACTACTTGAGATAGTGCTACTCCGACCTCCAACTGTTCTCTGGACCTTGCCCCTATCAGGAGATCGTCCATTTTCTTTGAAGAAGAATCATCATTTCGGCCATTACCTTGGTAAGGACCCGGGGTGCCGTGGACAATCCAACCGGCAGCGTCTGAAACTGATAGTGACAGTTCTGTACCACGAACCTGAGGTACCCTTGGTGAGAAGGGCAAATTGGGACATAGAGGTAAGCATCCCTGATGTCCCGGGACACCATATAGTCCCCTTCTTCCTGGTTCGCTATCACTGCTCTGAGTGACTCCATCTTGATTTGAACCTTTGTATGTAAGTGTTCAACTATTTCAGATTTAGAATAGGTCTCACCGAGCCGTCTGGCTTCAGTACCACAATATAGTGTGGAATAATACCCCTTTCCTTGTTGTAGGAGGGGTACTTTGATTATCACCTGCTGGGAATACAGCTTGTGAATTGTTTCCACTACTGCCTCCCTGTCGGAGGGAGACGTTGGTAAAGCAGACTTCAGGAACCTGCGAGGGGGAGACGTCTCGAATTTCCAATCTGTACCCCTGGGATACTACTTGTAGGATCCAGGGGTCCACTTGCGAGTGAGCCCCCTGCGTGCTGAAACTCTTGAGACGACCCCCCCCCCACCGCACCTGAGTCCGCTTGTACGGCCCCAGCGTCATGCTGAGGACTTGGCAGAAGCGGTGGAGGGCTTCTGTTTCTGGGAATGGGCTGCCTGCTGCAGTCTTCTTCCCTTTCCTCTATCCCATGGCAGATATGACTGGCCTTTTGCCCGCTTGCCCTTATGGGGACGAAAGGACTGAGGCTGAAAAGACGTTGTCTTTTTCTCCTTTATACGGCAATACTTCCATGTGCCGTTTGGAATCTGCATCACCTGACCACTGTCGTGTCCATAAACAACTTCTGGCAGATATGGACATCGCACTTACTCTTGATGCCAGAGTGCAAATATCCCTCTGTGCATCTCGCATATATAGAAATGCATCCTTTAAATGCTCTATAGTCAGTAAAATACTGTCCCTGTCAAGGGTATCAATATTTTCAGTCAGGGAATCCGACCAAGCCACCCCAGCGCTGCACATCCAGGCTGAGGCGATCGCTGGTCGCAGTATAACACCAGTATGTGTGTATATACTTTTTAGGATATTTTCCAGCCTCTTATCAGCTGGCTCCTTGAGGGCGGCCCTATCTGGAGACGGTACCGCCACTTGTTTTGATAAGCGTGTGAGCGCCTTATCCACCCTAAGGGGTGTTTCCCAACGCGCCCTAACTTCTGGCGGGAAAGGGTATACCGCCAATAATTTTATATCGGGGGAAACCCACGCATCATCACACACTTCATTTAATTTATCTGATTCAGGAAAAACTACAGGTAGTTTTTTCACACTCCACATAATACCATTTTTTGTGGTACTTGTAGTATCAGAAATATGTAACACCTCCTTTATTGCCCTTAACAAGTAACGTGTGGCCCTAAAGGAAAATACGTTTGTTTCTTCACCGTCGACACTGGAGTCAGTGTCCGTGTCTGTGTCGACCGACTGAGGTAAAAATAAGAATTTACTTACCGATAATTCTATTTCTCGTAGTCCGTAGTGGATGCTGGGAACTCCGTAAGGACCATGGGGAATAGCGGCTCCGCAGGAGACTGGGCACATCTAAAGAAAGCTTTAGGATCACCTGGTGTGCACTGGCTCCTCCCCCTATGACCCTCCTCCAAGCCTCAGTTAGGATACTGTGCCCGGACGAGCGTACACAATAAGGAAGGATTTTGAATCCCGGGTAAGACTCATACCAGCCACACCAATCACACCGTACAACTTGTGATCTGAACCCAGTTAACAGCATGATAATAGAGGAGCCTCTAGAAAAGATGGCTCACTACAACAATAACCCGAATTTTTTGGTAACAATAATTATGTACCAGTATTGCAGACAATCCGCACTTGGGATGGGCGCCCAGCATCCACTACGGACTACGAGAAATAGAATTATCGGTAAGTAAATTCTTATTTTCTCTGACGTCCTAGTGGATGCTGGGAACTCCGTAAGGACCATGGGGATTATACCAAAGCTCCCAAACGGGCGGGAGAGTGCGGATGACTCTGCAGCACCGAATGAGAGAACTCCAGGTCCTCCTCAGCCAAGATATCAACTTTGTAGAATTTTACAAACGTATTTGCTCCTGACCAAGTAACTGCTCGGCAAAGTTGTAAAGCCGAGACCCCTCGGGCAGCTGCCCAAGATGAGCCCACCTTCCTTGTGGAGTGGGCATTTTAAGATTTTTGGCTGTGGCAGGCCTGCCACAGAATGTGCAAGCTGAATTGTACTACAAATCCAACGAGCAATCGTCTGCTTAGAAGCAGGAGCACCCAGTTTTTTGGGTGCATACAGGATAAACAGCGAGTCAGATTTTCTGACTCCAGCCGTCCTGGAAACATGTATTTTCAGGGTCCTGACCACGTCAAGCAACTTGGAATCCTCCAAGTCCTTAGTAGCCGCAGGTACCACAATAGGTTGGTTCACGTGAAATGCAGAAACCACCTTAGGTAGAAAATTTGAGGACGAGTCCTCAATTCTGCCCTTTCAGAATGAAATATTAAGTAAGGGCTTTTATATGATAAAGCCGCCAATTCTGACACCCGCCTGGCTGAAACCAGGGCTAACTCGTCACTTCCATGTGAGATATTTTAAGTCCACAGTGGTGAGTGGTTCAAACCAATGTGACTTTAGGAAACTCAACACAACATTGAGATCCCCAAGGTGCCACTGGAGGCACAAAAGGAGACTGTATATGCAGTACCCCTTTTACAAATGTCTGAACTTCAGGCACTGAAGCCAGTTCTTTTTGGAAGAAAATCGACAGGGCCGAAATTTGAACCTTAATGGACCCTAATTTTAGGCCCATAGACAGTCCTGTTTGCAGGAAATGGAGGAAAACGACCCAGTTGAAATTCCTCTGTAGGGGCCTTCTTGGCCTCACCCCACGCAACATATTTTCGCCAAATGCGGTGATAATGTTTTGCGGTTACGTCTTTCCTGGCCTTGACCAGGGTAGGGATCTTCAGGATCCGGCGTTCAACCGCCATGCCGTCAAACGCAGCCGCGGTAAGTCTTGGAACAGACAAGGCCCTTGCTGGAGCAGGTCCTTTCTTAGAGGTAAAAGCCACGGTTCGTCCGTGAGCATCTCTTGAAGTTCCGGATACCAAGTCCTTCTTGGCCAATCCGGAACCACGAGTATAGTTCTTACTCCTCTCCTTCTTATGATTCTCAGTACTTTTGGTATGAGGGGCAGAGGAGGGAACACATACACTGACTGGTACACCCACGGTGTTACCAGAGCGTCCACCGCTATTGCCTGAGGGTCCCTTGACCTGGCGCAATATCTGTCTAGTTTTTTGTTTAGACGGGACGCCATTATGTCCACCTTTTGTTTTTCCCAACGGTTTACAATCAGGTGGAAGACTTCTGGGTGAAGTCCCCACTCTCCCGGGTGAAGGTCGTGTCTGCTGAGGAAGTCTGCTTCCCAGTTGTCCACTCCCGGAATGAACACTGCTGACAGTGCTATCACATGATTTTCCGCCCAGCGAAAATCCTTGCAGCTTCTGCCATTGCCCTCCTGCTTCTTGTGCCGCCCTGTCTGTTTACGTGGGCGACTGACGTGATGTTGTCCGATTGGATCAATACCGCCTGACCCTGAAGCAGGGGTTTCGCTTGACTTAGGGCACTGTAAATGGCCCTTAGTTCCAGAATGTTTATATGAAGAGATGTCTCCAGGCTTGACCATAAGCCCTGGAAATTCCTTCCCTGTGTGACTGCTCCCCAGCCTTGCAGGCTGGCATCCGTGGCCACCAGGACCCAGTCCCGAATGCCGAATCTGCGGCCCTCTAGAAGATGAGCACTCTGCAACCACCACAGGAGGGATACCCTTGTCCCTGGTGACAGGGTTATCCGCTGAAGCATCTGAAGATGCGACCCGGACCATTTGTCCAGAAGGTTCCACTGTGCGTGGAATCTGCCGAATGGGATTGCTTCGTAGGAAGCCACCATTTTTACCCAGAACCCTTGTGCATTGATGCACTGAGACTTGGTTCGGTTTTAGGAGGTTCCTGACTAGCTCGGATAACTCCCTGGCTTTCTCCTCCGGGAGAAGCACCTTCTTTCTGGACTATGTCCAGAATCATCCCTAGGAACAGAAGACAAGTCGTCGGAACCAGCTGTGATTTTGGAATATTGAAAATCCAATCGTGCTGCCGCAACACTACCTGATATAGTGCTACACCGATCTCCAACTGTTCCCTGGATCTTACCCTTATCAGGGAATCGTCCAAGTAAAGGATAACTAAAATTCCCTTCCTTCGAAGGAATATCATCATTTCGGTCATTACTTCAGTAAAGACCCGGGGTGCCGTGGACCATCCCTACGGCAGCGTCCGAACTGATACAGTTCTGTACCATAACCTGAAATACCCTTGGTGAGAAGGGTAAATTTTGACATGAAGGTAAGCCTCCTTGATGTCCCGAGACATCATGTAGTCCCTTTCTTCCAGGTTTGCAATCACTGCTCTGAGTGACTCAATTTTGAATTTGAACCTCTGTATGCAAGTGTTCAAAGATTTTAGATTTTAAAATCGGTCTCACCGAGCCGTCTGGCTTCGGTACCACAATAGTGTGGAATAATACCCCGTTCCCTGTTGCAGGAGGGGTACCTTGATTATCACCTGCTGGGAATACAGCTTGTGAATGGCTTCCAAAACTGCCTCCCTGTCAGCGGGAGACGTCGGTAAAACAGACTTTTGGAAACGGCGAGGGGAATACGTCTCGAATTCCAATTTGTACCCCTGAAATATTATCTGAAGGATCCAGGGGTCTACTTGCGAGTGAGCCCACTGCGCACTGAAATTCATTGAGAACGGGACCCCACCGTGCCTGAACTTGTAAAGCCCTAGCGTCATACTGAGGGCTTGGCAGCGGCGGAAAAGGGTTTCTGTTCCTTGGAACTGGCTGATCTCTGCAGCCATTTTCCTCTCCCTCTGTCACGAGCAGAAAAGAGGAACCCTTTTGTCCGCCTGCCAACCAGGACTGCGCCTGATAATACGGCGTCTTATTTTGAGAGGCGACCTGGGGTACATCCCCTCTTTTAAGGCAATACTTCCAAATGCCGTTTGGAATCCGCATCACCTGACCACTTTACTGGAATAATTGGACAACGCACTTATACTTGATGCCAGTCGGCAAATATTCCGCTGTGCATCCTGCATATATAGAAATGCATCTTTTAATTGCTCTATAGGCAATAATATACTGTCCTTATCTAGGATATCATATTTCCAGTCAGGGAATCCGACCACGCCAACCCAGCACTGCACATCCAGGCTGAGGCGATTGCTGGTCGCAGTATAACACCAGTATGTGTGTAAATACATTTTAGGATACGCTCCTGCTTTCTATCAGCAGGATCCTTAAGGGCGGCCATCTCAGGAGAGGGTAGAGCCCTTGTTTTTACAAGCGTGTGAGCGCTTTATCCACCCTAGGGGGTGTTTCCCAACGCACCCTAACCTCTGGCGGGAAAAGGTATACTGCCAATAACTTTTTAGAAAATATCAATTGTTATCGGGGGGAAACCCACGCATCATCACACACCTCATTTTATTTCTCAGATTCAGGAAAACTACAGGAAGTTTTTCCTCACCAAACATAATACCCCTTTTTTTGGTGGTATTCATATTATCAGAAAAGTGTAAACTTTTTCCATTGCCTCAATCATGCAATGTGTGGCCCTATTGGAAATCACGGTTGTCTCTTCACCGTCGACACAGGAGTCAGTACCCCTGTCGGCGTCTGTATCTGAGGTAACGGGCGCTTTAGGGCCCCTGTATAAGACGTCTGGACATGCACAAGCTGAGTAGCCGGCTGTCTCATGTCAACCACTGTCTTTTATACAAAGCTGACACTGTCACGCAATTTCAACAGTACATCCACTCAGGTGTCGACCCCCTAGGGGGTGACAACACTATTTCAGACACTCTACTCCGTCTCCTCATCATTTTTCTCCTCATACATGTCGACACCAACGTACCGACACACAGCACACACACAGGGAATGCTCTGATAGAGGACAGGACCCCACTAGCCCTTTGGGGAGACAGAGGGAGAGTTTGCCAGCACACACCAGAGCGCTATATATATACAGGGATAACCTTATATAAGTGTTTTTCCCTTTATAGCTGCTGTATTGTTATATACTGCGCCTAATTTGTGCCCCCCTCTCTTTTTTAACCCCTTTCTGTAGTGTAGTGACTGCAGGGGAGAGCCAGGGAGCTTCCCTCCAACTGAGCTGTGAGGGAAAATGGCGCCAGTGTGCTGAGGAGATAGGCTCCGCCCCTTTCTCGGCGTCCTATTCATCCGTTTTTCTATATGTTTTGGCAGGGGTTAAATGCATCCATATAGCCCAGGAGTTATATGTGATGCATTTATTTTAGCCATATAAGGTTTTATCGATTTATTGCGTCTCAGGGCGCTGCCCCCCCCAGCGCCCTGCACCCTCAGTGACCGGAGTGTGAAGTGTGCTGAGAGCAATGGCGCACAGCTGCGGTGCTGTGCGCTACCTTATCTGAAGACAGGATCGTCTTCTGCCGCCGATTTCACCGGACCTCTTCGCTCTTCTGGCTCTGTAAGGGGGCCGGCGGCGCGGCTCCGGGACCCATCCAGGCTGAACCTGTGATCGTCCCTCTGGAGCTAATGTCCAGTAGCCTAAGAAACCCGATCCACTCTGCACGCAGGTGAGTCCGTTTCTTCTCCCCTTAGTCCCACGATGCAGTGAGCCTGTTGCCAGCAGGTCTCACTGAAAATAATAAACCTAAACTAAAACTTTCACAAAGAGCTCAGGAGAGCCCCTAGTGTGCACCCTTCTCGTCGGGCACAGAAATCTAACTGAGGCTTGGAGGAGGGTCATAGGGGGAGGAGCCAGTGCACACCAGGTGATCCTAAAGCTTTCTTTAGATGTGCCCAGTCTCCTGCGGAGCCGCTATTCCCCATGGTCCTTACGGAGTTCCCAGCATCCACTAGGACGTCAGAGAAAGGACGTTTTAACGCGCCTGACGGTGTTTGAGACGCCTGGACAGGTACTAATTGGTTTGCCGGCCGTCTCATGTCGTCAACCGACCTTGCAGCGTGTTGACATTATCACGTAATTCCTTAAATAAGCCATCCATTCCGGTGTCGACTCCCTAGAGAGTGACATCACCATTACAGGCAATTGCTCCGCCTCCTCACCAACATCGTCCTCATACATGTCGACACACACGTACCGACACACAGCACACACACAGGGAATGCTCTGATAGAGGACAGGACCCCACTAGCCCTTTGGGGAGACAGAGGGAGAGTTTGCCAGCACACACCAAAAACGCTATAATTATACAGGGACAACCTTTATATAAGTGTTTTTCCTTTATAGCATTTTAATATATATAGTCATATCGCCAAATAAGTGCCCCCCCTCTCTGTTTTAACCCTGTTTCTGTAGTGCAGTGCAGGGGAGAGCCTGGGAGCCTTCCCACCAGCATTTCTGTGAGGGAAAATGGCGCTGTGTGCTGAGGAGAATAGGCCCCGCCCCCTTTTCGGCGGGCTTCTTCTCCCGTTTTTCTGAGACCTGGCAGGGGTTAAATACATCCATATAGCCCCCAGGGGCTATATGTGATGTATTTTTAGCCAGAATAAGGTACTATCATTGCTGCCCAGGGCGCCCCCCCCAGCGCCCTGCACCCTCAGTGACCGCTGCTATGAAGTGTGCTGACAACAATGGCGCACAGCTGCAGTGCTGTGCGCTACCTTATGAAGACTGAAAAGTCTTCTGCCGCCGGTTTCTGGACCTCTTCACTTTTCGGCATCTGCAAGGGGGTCGGCGGCGCGGCTCCGGGACGAACCCCAGGGTGAGACCTGTGTTCCGACTCCCTCTGGAGCTAATGGTGTCCAGTAGCCTAAGAAGCCAATCCATCCTGCACGCAGGTGAGTTCACTTCTCTCCCCTAAGTCCCTCGATGCAGTGAGCCTGTTGCCAGCAGGACTCACTGAAAATAAAAAACCTAACAAAACTTTTACTCTAAGCAGCTCTTTAGGAGAGCCACCTAGATTGCACCCTTCTCGGCCGGGCACAAAAATCTAACTGAGGCTTGGAGGAGGGTCATAGGGGGAGGAGCCAGTGCACACCACCTGATCCTAAAGCTTTTACTTTTGTGCCCTGTCTCCTGCGGAGCCGCTATTCCCCATGGTCCTGACGGAGTCCCCAGCATCCACTAGGACGTCAGAGAAATATATATATTTACTACGCATGAGATTACTGACATACTGGCTTCGCTTCTGGATCAAAAATTGGCTCCCTTGAAGGATTCATTGGACTCCGCTCTTACCCAATTGAATCATCATGATCAACGTATATCGGAGGCGGAGCAAAGAATCTCAGACCTTGAGGATGATTTAACGACGGCCAGAACGGCGCTCACTGAACAGGATAAAATAGTGACGTCCATGCAAGAGAAACTTGAAGATTTAGAGAACAGAAATAGAAGAAGTAATGTGCGCCTTATAGGACTCCCGGAAACGGTGAAACCTTACGAACTTATGAACTTGGTCTCTCAGTGGTTGCCAAGGGAATTGGGATGTATATCTGATTCTGAATCACTGCTGATTGAACGTGTTCACCGTATCGGTCCGGATCGACAATCTACCAAAGATAGACCTAGACCGGTTATCACGAAGTTTTTAAATTACGCTGATAAGGCCCGCCTGCTCGATGCTTATAGAAAACGTTCCACTCTCAAGTACCAAGAGTCCAAGATCCTGCTTTTTCAGGACTTCTCATATATGGTGGCTGCAAAGAGACGAGAGTTTTCCCCGATATGCAAACGCATGTTCGAGATGGAGCTCCGGTTTGCTCTACTTTATCCGGCTAAGCCGAGGGTCACATACTCAGGAAAATCCTATTTCTTTGATACTCCGCAAGCTGCAAAAAACTTTGTGGACTCATTGGCTTCTTCACGTCCATCTAGGATGGATGATGCGGATTGACACTACAGAATTTCATCTTGTGGACATCTTTAAATTCATTGAACATTCAGGTTATGGATGACGGTTTATAGTTTGGAATGTTTTTGGTTTCTTGCAGGCTGTTTAATGCTTAGCTATGCTGTGATATTTCAAGGGTGTTGCTGGAGTCTTACAAGGACCAAACTTCTTGTTGAAAATCTCATATCTAGGTGTACCTTTACCTATTTCTTCTTCGGCTCGCTCGCCCTCTTTTTCTTATTCTCTTTCTGCATCTCACTGATTTCCCTTCTTTTTTTTCTTCTTTTTCTTGTTCTTATCCTATTTTCTCAGCTTTTAAAATGCTCTAGTACTAAATGTCCGTCTAGTTCGAAATCCGTATTGTCACACGAGTATGATTGTGTCCTGCAATGTTCTGCAGGGCTGCTGCTCAGTCGGACATACTACTGGGTTCTTATAAGGTTAAAATGGTTTATGATTGTTGAAAATTTAATTGTGGTTAACACACATGATTTTTTCCTACTACATGTGATATGTTTACATTTCCCCCCATTGGGCCGGTATTCACCTCCCCCTTGTCCGCTCGCTGGGACGGGTAAGGATTTTCCAAAGGAAGTTTATACTGTTATGACTTGGCCTAGGGTGGGTATTGGTTAAATGACAGCAACTGTAAATCCTTCTAAAACGATAAAAACGGCCCTTAAATTAGTAAAATGGAATGTGGAGGGCTTAAATTCCCCTATAAAGAGGAAGAAGATTCTGACCCATCTAAAACGTTTACGACCGGATATAGTTTTATTACAAGAGACACACTGGAAGATTTCTGATCCCAATGTGGTAAGAGATACATGGATAGGAGATTTCAAAACAGCATCCTATACATCAAAACAAAGAGGGGTTATGATTATTTTTAGCAAATTTCTTGTTTATAATATTAGTGACAGCTTGGTAGACCCTGAGGGAAGGTATCTATTTTTAAAACTGACTATACATGGTATATCTTACACGATTGCTAATATTTATGCTCCCACGGGACCTAATGCCCTCTTTTTCACGGATATTTATACAAAGTTGCAGGACTGGGTAGAAGGTGCTATTATTCTGGGTGGGGACTTTAACTGTGTTCAATTGACAGGACTGGACAGATCCACAGCTGCCACTACCCATGGCTCAGCTGCTCCCCTATCGCTTTCGTTGCTGACTAATACGATGGGATTGTGTGATCCCTGGAGGTGCCAACATCCAGATTCTCGTGAGTATACGTTTTACTCACACCCTCATCATTCCTCGTCCAGATTAGATTATTGGCTGATCACGGATACTCTTTTGCAACAGGTAGTACACTCCCAGATAGATCCAATTCTCCTTTCTGACCATGCTCCGGTGTGGTTCACTATAAAGTTAAACACTCCAATACCACGTTCTTATAATTGGAAGTTTCCAGCTTATATGGAAAAATCTTCAGATTTCCGCCTACATCTTGAACAGTCATTTCTAAATTATAAAACTGATAATATGGAACATATCGGGGACATCAACCTATTTTGGTCCGCCTCGAAGCCGGTAATACGGGGTCAGATCATGGAGTATGTCTCCAGGAGACGCAAGGCACTGAATAATCAATTAAATGATCTTAGTCAAAATTTAACTAGAACTTATGATATACTCTCTTCACATTATTCACTTGAAAACCGCCAGGCTTATCTTACTGCTAAACAACAATACGATGCCCTATGCACTGAGCGGGCAAGCTTTTCTCATGATATTCATAGAAACAAGTTTTTTAGAACTGGCAATAAATCGGGCAGGTTGTTGGCAAATTTGGTTCGGTCGTACTCTGCTCCTTCACGCATCACTCAACTGTCAACTGATCTCACCTCTCACGTTTTGGATACTCCTGCTATCTCGGAGGAATTCTTACGTTACTACCAAATTTTGTATAAATCTCCTCCTGATCATCCAATGGAGGGCCAGAGATTTTTGGATAAGGCAGGACTTCCGGTGTTGACGGAGGAAGAGAGAGAATCTCTGACGACGCCAATTCAGGAACCTGAAATATTATCTCTAATCAAATTGTTGAAAAAGGGGAAGTCCCCTGGGCCGGATGGTTTTGGGGCGGAGTATTACCGAATGCTGGCTCCTCACTTAATGCCTTATATGCTAGCTCTTTTTAATTCTATATTACAAGGGAATCCAGCCCCGACCGGGTTTGATGAGGCTAGAATAGTGGTCTTTCCGAAACCGGGAAAAGATCCCAAGTATGTCCAATCTTATAGGCCGATCTCCTTACTAAACCAGGACTTGAAATTATTTACCAAATTACTAGCGTTTAGACTTCAGCCCATTTTACAGCGAATTTTACACCCAGCTCAAAATGGGTTTGTTAGAAACAGAACTTCAGTACATAATATCCGTACTTTAATGGCAGCGATATATAGCTCGAGACAATCAAAGTCTCACAAAGCCCTTATAGTCAGTTGTGATGCAGACAAGGCATTTGACCGTGTCTCCTGGGCTCATATATTGCGAGTCCTACATGCCCAACATTTTGGTACTAAGTTTATTGATGTTTTTAAAACACTATATGCCACTCCACAAGTGTATATCACGATCAATGGATTAAACACAAAATCGTTTCAGTTATATAGGGGTACAAGACAGGGGTGCCCCCTCTCCCCCTTGTTATTTAATCTGGCTTTAGACCCGCTCATACGCACGTTCATAAGTGATGTATCTTGGAAAGGTATCGAAGTGGGCTCTCACACTATAAAGGTCTCCGCTTTTGCGGATGATCTTCTACTATATTTCAGTGACCCCATGACATCCTTTCCCTCACTATTGACCGCACTAGAGAATTTTAACTTAATATCAGGATTTTTAATTAATTTTGACAAGACTGAGGCACTGGCACTGGGTGGAGACGCGAGGGTGGGATGGGATGATGCGTTCCCATTTAAATGGGCGCATAACTACATAACATATCTTGGTATACGTGTATCATCTGATCCCTCGGAATTATACTCTTTAAACTTTTCTTATTATATTAATAGGATGATCGAGGACTTTACGAGATGGTAACATCTGCCAATTTCTTACTTGGGTAGGTGTCACTTGTATAAAATGGTGTCTTTTCCTCGCCTACTTTACCCGATACAGATGCTTCCGTTTTTGCTATTAAAAAAAGATATACATACACTAAATAAAGCCATTACTAAATTTATATGGGCGAATAAGCGTCCTCGTATAGCGCTGTTCAAATTAAAACAACCACCCTCACTTGGAGGAGTTAATCTCCCCTGCCCGGAAGATTACTCCTTAGCAGCTAATTATAGATGCGCCCTAGATTGGATAGGTAACGGAGACAATTTTGTTAACAAGGCTCTGGAACAAGCTTTGTATCCCAGTTATGATTTGGTACAGATACTACATTTTCCGAATTCCTTTATATTACAGGATATTAAATCAATTCCATTATTATATGCTCCTTACAAGGCGTGGCAGCAAATTAGAAAACGTTCTAAACTCACTCTGACTCATTCCTTGTTCCAGCCTTTAGTTGGGAACCCGGCTTTTCAGGGAGGGGATGCGGGCAGGATTGTACGTGGTTGGCACCTCCAGGGACTCCGTTCATTGTTTAAATTTTTGAATGATGACTGTTCGGCGGTATTATCGCTGTCCCAATTACAAACTAGATACCCGACTTTGAAATTTCCCTTTTTTGCATATTTTCAGATGCGTAGTTTTGCTACACACATTATGACACACCTACAGCCCATTGATCGTACTTTTCTACTGGATGGAATTGTACGACGACGTTTAGACTCCCCCCATTCTGCATCTTTAATATACTCTTACACCAGACGGAAGATTGACTATACTAAACTTACTGCGGGCATAGCTAAATGGAAGGATGTCTTTCCGGGAGTGGATTTGCACACTATTATTAAATGGTCTAATTTGCTTAATAAACAATTGGTATCTTCCTCTTATGCAGAGATGCATTTAAAAATTTTACATAGAGCTTACTATACCCCTAGGCTGCGATTCCTTACAGGGGCAGCAGACAATTCTCAATGTTTCAAATGCAAGTCCCCCGATGCTGATATTATACACTGTTTATGGTCTTGCCCAATTATACAATCATTCTGGGAACTAATACAGGTGTACATCGGGGTTAACTTGGGTATACCATTTACAATGACAATGGCATGGGCCCTTTGGAATTATGTAGAACCTTACACTCCCGCTTTATCCAAGGGTACAAGACTGCTTCTGGCTCGCATTGCAGCAGCAGCAAAGAAAACAATACTATCTCAGTGGATACAAAAAGATCATATTCCTGTGTCTCTTGTGTTACCACGGTTAATATTTCTATTCCAAATGGATTGGACAGAATGTTCTCTAGATGTTGAATCTCGTGCTCCTAAGTTTTTTGCAATATGGCTGCCTTTTTTGATCACATTACCTGTGAACACCAAAGAAAGTATACGTAAAGTGGTACGGTTAACGACGTGGTATAATATGGCAACCCTCACCGATGGGTCGCCACCGTTTTGAGCTTCTTTAGATAGGTCTTTTGCCGTTGGACTTTTAACACCTCACTTATAAATATAGTCATACATATGTATAATTGACTAATTTTGATGTACTGTATTTCATGATCATTAGGGTTTATACTATTTTGTTTCGCAATTTCCCACATTTAACATGTCACAATAATATACGGACAGTGGATTTCTATGTTCGCCTTTATTGATATGTATTAATACTGTTACATGTGTGTTACTTTTCTTCTCTTCAATAAACACAATTTAAAAAAAAAATATATATATAATAACCCATTTAGGTTCCAACTTGAAATTTGAGATGGAAACTCTAAGCATCAAGGAATAAACACAAACCATATGGGTTTTTTTAATTTGTTTTTAAGTGTTTTAGTCTGTGACCTTGAAATATTGATGCCTTAAGCCAAGTAATGTGGTATATTAAATTAAAGCCTGTTGTGTTCTTTTTTAACTTGGAAATATTTTATTCCTAGCCTGAGAAAATTAGGTTTTGTATACTGACAAGTACATTTTTGACATATTCAAAACTCAAAAACTACATGAGATAAAAATGTAAACAAGAAGATTTGTAATCAGCTTCAATGTTCCATTTGTTATGCAGAGTGCAATACAAATTAGGAAGGGGTGGTTTTCAGTTTGCCGGCTGTCGGGGTTCCGGCGCCGGAATCCCGAGAGCCGTCATACTGACACCGTTTCACCCTCTTGGGGGTCAACGACCCCCCTGGAGGGAGAATAGATAGCGTGGCGCGCGTAGCCCGCCACCGTGCCCGCAAGGGGCTCATTTGCGCTCGCCACACTCTCGGTATGCCGGCGTTCGGGATTCCGGCGCCGGTATGCTATGCGCCGGGACCCCGACAGCCGGCATACCCTACTACACCCATAAGGAAGACCATGGTAAATAAAAGTTATTAAAAATTGGATCAGATGATATAGAATGACCCATCTTGGGAGCACATAATACATAATATTAATTATACAAAGGGACAACTGCTTGCACTTAGCTAGTTCATATACAAGAGTGCAGTTTCAATTAAGATATAAGAATGGATTAAATTAGATGAAATTATCACTCAGTTGAAAAATAGGATTATAAAATAAGGCTACTAAAAAGCTTTATAAATTTGTAAATGGTTTAAAAACGTATCAGGACAGAAAATTCTAAAGTTGTGACCATGGATTGAAACGGTCAGTAATCCCACAGAAGGCCACAATTTAGCCGGAGATCAAGAGTTTTCACTCAACTGCACAATTCAGATTTAGTTGCCTGTAAATCTTTATTTTAGATCTAAATGATTAAATTATTATACTATGGTATGTTACTGGTAATTATAAACTTTGATTACCTGATAACCAGTAAATTTAACACCAGGGTTGTTTTCAATCTCCCACAATCCTTCGTTGAATCCTTTCCGCTTGTTTGACTTTCCAAATTTGTCCTTAAATTCCTTGTAGGGGAAAAGATCTTTTGGTCCCAAAAATGCACTAAAGTAAGGCAAGAAGCAAAACTCTTACATATATAATGGACCTGGAGATCCAAATACAAATTGTAATACATTATTGCTTGGAATCGCTGGTATTTTGCCAATTTGTGCAAAGTTGTTTTTACAGACTCTGATTATGAAATACATGAATGTTGTACTATTACCGATGAAGGAATTTATTAAGCTAGACATAGGGCCTAGTTCATGTTTGCACGCAATCGCTGATTATCTGCAGACTGTGCATGCGTAGCAATTGTAAAGGTTCCTTTGCAATCACGCGCACAGTGAGGATATCATAGCAGAGTGATTGACAGGATGTAACCGTTTGTGGTTGGGAACAGAGAGTGGCAACAAAAACACAGGCGTGTCATGGCCATTAGCGGGGCATGTATCTGCAATCATGTACGTACAAAAAACGTATAGGCTGCGTATGTATACGCAGTTACAAATACTGTAAGTTTGCGGTGGCTCCAGTGGACGTCATCTTTTCTGGGTGGCAGTTTCACTTGATAAGATTAGCAGTTCTGATGCCTACAAACATGAATTAGGCCCAAAGAACCCCTAAATAGTATGTTCATCCCAACTTTCTGTAAACTTAATTCTGATTTCACCAAAACAGGTATTACTTGAATCACAATCACAATTCAGTGCACCCGTACTGCTCGTGTGAGTCTTCCTATTCCATAGAACTAGTGGTAGGGTACAATACAATGGCCTTACAGAGGCCCTGAAATCTTTCCCCTGATGCAATATAAGGTAATCAGTGTAAATTATATTATAAAATCACACATCTAACATTGACAAATTACGAAACATACCACTTAGGTTAATAGTTTTGTGAGGAATATAATTACAGGTTGAGTATCCCTTATCCAAAATGCTTGGGACCAGAGGTATTTTGGATATTGGATTTTTCTGTATTTTGGAATAATTGCATACCATAATGAGATATCATGGTGAATGGACCTAAATCTAAGCACAGAATGCATTTATGTTTTATATACACCTTATATACACAGCCTGAAGGTTATTTTAGCCAATAATTTTTAGAACTTTGTGCATTAAACAAAGTGTATCTACATTCACACAATTAATTTATGTTTCATATACACCTTATACACACAGCCTGAAGGTCATTTAATACAATATTTTTAATAACTGTGTGTATTAAACAAAGTTTGTGTACATTGAGCCATCAAAAAACAAAAGTTTCACTATCTCACTCTCACTCAAAAAGTCCGTATTTCGGAATATTCCGTATTTCGGATATTTGGATATGGGATACTCAACCTGTACTGTATTCACAGAAAATAAACAAACATCTCTATTAACACACTGAATACACACTTAGAGGTTCATTTTATGTATACATGGCAATTTTGATACCACTATTGATGTATCATACTATCAATACTGTTTTGCTACATCGGTTTGAGTGTATATTCACTATAATTGATAATAACATATATGATAAGTTACTATAAATTCATATCTGGATATCATATCTATATTAGCTAAAGTATATTACATACATTTCGGTTTATGAGAATACATCTATGTGTATGCAAGAAAACTATAAACAATATGGTATATTAAGCCATTGAGAATATATTCCCAAACCCTATATATTTAATCATAGCAATTTCTTTCCATTTTCATATGTATTTCTTATTTGATAGAGGTAATATACAGCAGATTTAACAAACCCCCCCCCCATTTTCTTCTTACATTTCTAGATCTGTATTATTAATTTAATTATTAATATTATTGTTACTAATAATAATATATAAGTAAATGTACAACCTGTTTTTTGAATTTTTAACAGTCATATGGCATAGGATTGATCCAATTTTTGAGGCTATATATATTATACAGTATATACAATGTATAAAAATACTAGGGCCGGGATGTAATGAAGTCTGAGTTCAGCTTCCGTGCGGGATGCAGACAGAACTCTGGCTTTTTTTAAAGGGGAAATCATTTACAAGTCATGGTTTAGCCTTGTAAATGCTTACAGCTTTAAAAAAAAAATGTCTGAGCTCAGCCGGCAAACCGCACGGCCGCTGAACTCCGACTTTATTACATCCCGGCTTATATGTCAGTATCAAGATAATATATATACTCACATATAGACGTATTTCTATACATTTAATTGCCTACCTAACAGGAGATGGTTTAATATGTGTATAAATATTAGATCAGAGTGCACCCTTCCCAAATGAAGCCCCATACCCTCTTTTAATACTGTTTATGTTCTGAATGTCGATATTCACTGTTGGGATTTCGACGTGTCAACAGGCAGCATGCCAACCATGTGGTTTTCCATTGACAAGGTAAGTAAACCTAACTCAAACCGAAGCCTAACCCTAAGATCAGTAAAAACAGGATTTTGATACCTACCGGTAAATCCTTTTCTCCTAGTCCGTAGAGGATGCTGGGGTCCACTTCATGACCATGGGGGTATAGATGGTTCCGCAGGAGCCATGGGCACTCTTAAGACTTTTCAATGGGTGTGAACTGGCTCCTCCTTCTATGCCCCTCCTCCAGACCTCAGTTATAGTAACTGTGCCCAGGGAGACGGACATTTCGAGGAAAGGATTTACTTTAATACTAATGGTGAGATACATACCAGCTCACACCTCAACCATGCCGCACAACATGGCATTCAACATAACACACGCCAACAGGCATCAACCAATTAAAGCAAACAAGCTGAAACTAATAAAACACAACATGTGTAACTCTAATAAACAAAACTGCAGGTAAAGTACGCACTGGGATGGGCGCCCAGCATCCTCTACGGACTAGGAGAAAAGGATTTACCGGTAGGTATCAAAATCCTGTTTTCTCACCTGTCCTAGAGGATGCTGGGGTCCACTTCATGACCATGGGGTTTATACCAACGCTCCAGTACGGGCGGGAGAGTGCGGATGACCCTGCAGCACCGATTGACCGAACTTGAGGTCTTCATCGGCCAAGGTGTCAAACTTGTAGAATTTTGCAAATGTGTTTAACCCCGACCAAGTAGCTGCTCGGCAAAGTTGCAATGCCGAGACCCTCTGGGCAGCCGCCCAGGATGAGCCCACCTTCCTAGTGGAATGGGCCTTCACAGACGTCGGTAACGCCAATCCAGCCGTAGTATGAGCGTGCTGATTCGTACTTCTGATCCAACGCGCAATAGTTTGCTTGGGAGCATACAGGACAAACAAAGACTCTGTTTTCCGTATTCTAACTGTTCTAGCGACATAAATCTTCAAAGCTCTATCCACATCTAGAGACTTTGACTCAGTGAACGTGTCAGTAACTACTGGCACCACAATAGGTTGGTTTAAGTGGAAAGATGAAACCACCTTTGGAAGAAAAATAAGAATTTACTTACCGATAATTCTATTTCTCGTAGTCCGTAGTGGATGCTGGGAACTCCGTAAGGACCATGGGGAATAGCGGCTCCGCAGGAGACTGGGCACAAAAGTAAAGCTTTAGGACTACCTGGTGTGCACTGGCTCCTCCCCCTATGACCCTCCTCCAAGCCTCAGTTAGGATACTGTGCCCGGACGAGCGTACACAATAAGGAAGGATTTATGAATCCCGGGTAAGACTCATACCAGCCACACCAATCACACCGTACAACTTGTGATCTGAACCCAGTTAACAGCATGATAACAGAGGAGCCTCTGGATAGATGGCTCACAACAATAACCCGATTTAGTTAACAATAACTATGTACAAGTATTGCAGACAATCCGCACTTGGGATGGGCGCCCAGCATCCACTACGGACTACGAGAAATAGAATTATCGGTAAGTAAATTCTTATTTTCTCTGACGTCCTAGTGGATGCTGGGAACTCCGTAAGGACCATGGGGATTATACCAAAGCTTCCAAACGGGCGGGAGAGTGCGGATGACTCTGCAGCACCGAATGAGAGAACTCCAGGTCCTCCTCAGCCAGGGTATCAAATTTGTAGAATTTAGCAAACGTGTTTTCCCCTGACCAAGTAGCTGCTCGTCAAAGTTGTAAAGCCGAGACCCCTCGGGCAGCCGCCCAAGATGAGCCCACCTTCCTTGTGGAATGGGCTTTTACAGATTTTGGCTGTGGCAGGCCTGCCACAGAATGTGCAAGCTGAATTGTATTACAAATCCAACGAGCAATAGTCTGCTTAGAAGCAGGAGCACCCAGCTTGTTGGGTGCATACAGGATAAACAGCGAGTCAGATTTTCTGACTCCAGCCGTCCTGGAAACATATATTTCCAAGGCCCTGACTACGTCCAACAACTTGGAGTCCTCCAAGTCACTAGTAGCCGCAGGTACCACAATAGGTTGGTTCAGATGAAACACTGAAACCACCTTAGGGAGAAAATGAGGACGAGTCCTCAATTCCGCCCTGTCTGAATGGAAGATCAGATAAGGGCTTTTACAGGATAAAGCCCGCCAATTCTGACACGCGCCTGGCCGAGGCCAGGGCCAACAACATGACCACTTTCCATGTGAGATATTTTAACTCCACAGATTCAAGTGGTTCAAACCAATGTGACTTTAGGAACCCCAAAACTACATTGAGATCCCAAGGTGCCACTGGAGGCACAAAAGGAGGCTGTATATGCAGTACCCCTTTTACAAACGTCTGAACTTCAGGAACTGAAGCTAGTTCTTTCTGGAAGAAAATTGACAGGGCCGAAATTTGAACCTTAATGGACCCCAATTTTAGGCCCATAGACACTCCTGTTTACAGGAAATGCAGGAATCGACCTAGTTGAAATTCCTCCATCGGGGCCTTACTGGCCTCGCACCACGCAACATATTTTCGCCAAATGCGGTGATAATGCTTTGCGGTTACATCCTTCCTGGCTTGATCAGGGTAGGGATGACTTCATCCGGAATGCCTTTTTCCTTCAGGATCCGGCGTTCAACCGCCCTGCCGTCAAACGCAGCCGCGGTAAGTCTTGGAATAGACAGGGTCCTTGCTGGAGCAGGTCCCTTCTTAGAGGTAGAGGCCACAGGTCCTTCGTGAGCATCTCTTGAAGTTCCGGGTACCAAGTCCTTCTTGGCCAATCCGGAGCCCCGAGTATAGTTCTTACTCCCCTCCGTCTTATAATTCTCAGTACTTTTGGTATGAGAGGAAGAGGAGATAAACACATACACTGACTGGTACACCCACGGTGTTACAAGAGCGTCCACAGCTATTGCCTGAGGGTCCCTTGACCTGGCGCAATACCTGTCCAATTTTTTGTTTAGGCGGGACGCCATCATGTCCACCTTTGGTTTTTCCCAACGGTTTACAATCATGTGGAAGACTTCTGGGTGAAGTCCCCACTCTCCCGAGTGGAGGTCGTGCCTGCTGAGGAAGTCTGCTTCCCAGTTGTCCACTCCCGGAATGAACACTGCTGACAATGCTATCACATGATTTTCCGCCCAGCGAAAAATCCTTGCAGCTTCTGCCATTGCCCTCCTGCTTCTTGTGCCGCCCTGTCTGTTTACGTGGGCGACTGCCGTGATGTTGTCCGACTGGATCAGCACCGGCTGACCTTGAAGCAGAGGTCTTGCTTGGCTTAGTGCATTGTAAATGGCCCTTAGCTCCAAAATATTTATGTGAAGTGATGTCTCCAGGCTTGACCACAAGCCCTGGAAATTTCTTCCCTGTGTGACTGCTCCCCAGCCTCGCAGGCTGGCATCCGTGGTCACCAGGACCCAGTCCTGAATGCCGAATCTGCGGCCCTCTAGAAGATGAGCACTCTGCAACCACCACAGGAGAGACACCCTTGTCTTTGGTGACAGGGTTAACCGCTGATGCATCTGAAGATGCGATCCGGACCATTTGTCAAGCAGGTCCCACTGGAAAGTTCTTGCGTGGAATCTGCCGAATGGAATTGCTTCGTAGGAAGCCACCATTTTTCCCAGGACCCTTGTGCACTGATGCACTGACACTTGGCCTGGTTTTAGGAGGTTTCTGACTAGTTCGGATAACTCCCTGGCTTTCTCCTCCGGGAGAAACACCTTTTTCTGGACTGTGTCCAGGATCATCCCAAGGAATAGAAGACGTGTCGTCGGGATCAGCTGCGATTTTGGAATATTGAGAATCCAACCGTGCTGCCGCAACACTACTTGAGATAGTGCTACCCCGACTACCAACTGTTCCCTGGATCTTGCCCTTATCAGGAGATCGTCCAAGTAAGGGATAACTAAAACTCCCTTCCTTCGAAGGAGTATCATCATTTCGGCCATTACTTTGGTAAAGACCCGGGGTGCCGTGGACAAACCAAACGGCAGCGTCTGAAACTGATAGTGACAGTTCTGTACCACAAACCTGAGGTACCCTTGGTGAGAAGGGTAAATTGGGACATGGAGATAAGCATCCTTGATGTCCAGAGACACCATATAATCCCCTTCTTCCAGGTTCGCAATCACCTCTCTGAGTGACTCCATCTTGAATTTGAACCTTTGTATGTAAGTGTTCAAGGATTTCAGATTTAAAATAAGTCTCACCAAGCCGTCCGGTTTCGGTACCACAAACAGCGTGGAATAATACCCCTTTCCCTGTTGTAGGAGGGGTACCTTGATTATCACCTGCTGGGAATACAGCTTGTGAATGGCTTCTGCTGCAGCCTTTTTCCTCTCCCTCTGCCACGGGGCAGAAATGAGGAGCCTTTTGCCCGCTTGCCCTTATGGGGCCGAAAGGACTGCGCCTGATAATACGGCGTCTTCTTATGTTGAGAGGCTACCTGGGGTAAAAATGTGGATTTCCCAGCCGTTGCCGTGGCCACCAGGTCTGTTAGACCTACCCCAAATAACTCCTCCCTTTTATAAGGCGATACTTCCATATGCCTTTTGGAATCAGCATCACCTGACCACTGTCTTGTCCATAACCCTCTTCTGGCAGAAATGGACAGCGCACTTACTCTTGATGCCAGTCGGCAAATATCCCTCTGTGCATCACGCATATATAGAAATGCATCTCTTAAATGCTCTATAGTCAGTAATATACTGTCCCTATCTAGGGTATCAATATTGTCAGTCAGGGAATCCGACCAAGCCACCCCAGCACTGCACATCCAGGCTGAGGCGATTGCTGGTCGCAGTATCACACCCGTGTGAGTGTATATACATTTTTAGGATATTTTCCTGCTTTCTGTCAGCAGGTTCCTTAAGGGCGGCCGTATCCGGGGACGGTAGTGCCACCTGTTTAGACAAGCGTGTGAGCGCTTTATCCACCCTAGGGGGTGTTTCCCAACGTGCCCTATCCTCTGGCGGGAAGGGGTATGATGCTAATAACTTTTTAGGAATTAACAGTTTTTATCGGGGGAAACCCACGCATCATCACACACTTCATTTAATTCCTCAGATGCAGGAAAAACTACAGGCAGTTTTTTCTCACCCAACATAATACCCTTTTTAGTGGTACTGGTATTATCAGAAATATGTAAAACATTTTCCATAGCCTCAATCATGTAACGTGTGGCCCTACTGGAAGTCACATTCGTCTCTTAATCGTCGACACTGGAGTCAGTATCCGAGTCGGCGTCTGTATCTGCCATCTGAGGTAACGGGCGTTTTAGAGCCCCTGATGGCTTTTGAGACACCTGGACAGGCACAGGCTGAGTAGCCGGCTGTCTCATGTCATCAATCTTTTGTAAAGAGCTGACACTGTCACGTAATTCCTTCCATAAGCTCAGCCACTCAAGTGTCGACTCCCTAGGGGGTGACATCTCCATTACAGGCAATTGCTCCGCCTCCACACCATTTTCCTCCTCATACATGTCGACACAATCGTACCGACACACAGCACACACACAGGGAATGCTCTGATAGAGGACAGGACCCCACTAGCCCTTTGGGGAGACAGAGGGAGAGTATGCCAGCACACACCAGAGCGCTATATATATACAGGGATAACCTTATAGAAGTGTTTTTCCCCTTATAGCTGCTGTTTTATTAATACTGCGCCTAATTAGTGCCCCCCTCTCTTTTTTAACCCCCTTCTGTAGTGTAGTAACTGCAGGGGAGAGCCAGGGAGCTTCCCTCCAACGGAGCTGTGAGAGAAAATGGCGCCAGTGTGCTGATGAGATAGGCTCCGCCCCTTTTTCGCTGACTTTTCTCCCGCATTTTTATGGATTCTGGCAGGGGTTAAAATACATCCATATAGCCCTGGGGGTTATATGTGATGTATATTTGCCAGCCAAGGTGTTTTTATTGCTGCTCAGGGCGCCCCCCCCCCAGTGCCCTGCACCCTCAGTGACTGCAGTGTGAGGTGTGTATGAGGAGCAATGGCGCACAGCTGCAGTGCTGTGCGCTACCTTGGTGAAGACTGATGTCTTCTGCCGCCGATTTTCCGGACCTCTTCTTGCTTCTGGCTCTGTAAGGGGGCCGGCGGTGCGGCTCTGGGACCGGACTCCGAGGCTGGGCCTGTGTTCGGTCCCTCTGGAGCTAATGGTGTCCAGTAGCCAAGAAGCCCAAGCTGGCTGCAAGCACGCAGGTTCGCTTCTTCTCCCCTTAGTCCCTCGATGCAGTGAGCCTGTTGCCAGCAGGTCTCACTGAAAATAAAAAACCTAAAACTAAACTTTCACTAAGAAGCTCAGGAGAGCCCCTAGTGTGCACCCTTCTCGGCCGGGCACAAAAATCTAACTGAGGCTTGGAGGAGGGTCATAGGGGGAGGAGCCAGTGCACACCAGGTAGTCCTAAAGCTTTACTTTTGTGCCCAGTCTCCTGCGGAGCCGCTATTCCCCATGGTCCTTACGGAGTTCCCAGCATCCACTAGGACGTCAGAGAAATGTTGATGAGTTCTCAACTCTGCCCTATCTTCATGGAAGATCAGGTAAGGGCTCTTGTGAGACAAGGCCCCCAACTCAGACACCCGCCGTGCGGATGCCAATGCCAAAAGCAGCACCACTTTCCAAGTGAGAAACTTCAACTCTATCTCTAGTAGAGGCTCAAACCAATCCGATTGAAGAAACTGCAACACCACATTAAGGTCCCATGGTGCCACTGGAGGCACAAATGGAGGCTGGATGTGCAGAACATCTTTCACGGAGGTCTGAACCTCTGGAAGAGAGGCCAATTTTTTTTGGAAGAACACTGACAAGGCCAAAATCTGGACCTTGATTGACCCCAATCGGAGGCCCGCCTCCACACCAGCCTGCAGAAAATGGAGAAAACGTCCCAACTGAAACTCTTCCGTAGGAGCCTTCTTGGATTCACACCAAGACACATATTTTCTCCAAATACGGTGGTAATGTTTCGACGTTACTCCTTTCCTGGCCTGAATAAGGGTGGGGATGACTTCCTTACGGGCTAGGATCCGGCGCTCTACAGCCATGCCGTCAAACGTAGCCGCAGTAAGTCTTCATACACGCACGGCTCCTGCTGCAGCAGGTCCTCGCGAAGAGGAAGAGGCCGAGGATCTTCTATGCGCAACTCCTGAAGATCTGGGTACCAAGCCCTCCTTGGCCAGTCTGGGGCAATGAAGATTGCTCGAACTCTTGTTCTCCTTATGATCCTGAACACCTTTGGGATCAGAGGAAGTGGAGGGAAGACATACACCGACCAAAACACCCACTGGGCCACTAGTGCATCCACTGCTATTGCTTGAGGGACTCTCGACCTAGAACAATATTTCTGAAGCTTCTTGTTGAGACAAGATGCCATCATGTCTACTTGAGGAACTCCCCAAAGACTTGTCACCTCTGCGAAGACTTCTTGGTGGAGGCCCCACTCTCCTGGATGGAGATCGTGTCTGCTGAGGAAGTCTGCTTCCCAGTTGTCTACTCCCGGAATGAAAATTTCCAACAGAGCCTTTACATGTCTTTCTGCCCAGAGGAGGATCTTCGTCACCTCTGCCATTGCCGCTCTGCTTTTCGTTCCGCCCTGCCTGTTTATGTACGCGACTGCTGTTACATTGTCCGACTGGATCTGCACGGAATGATCTTGAAGAAGATGTACCGCTTGTTGAAGGCCGTTGTTAATGGCTCTCAATTCCAGCACGTTTATGTGAAGGCAGGCTTCCTGACTTGACCATTTTCCTTGGAAGCTTTCCCCCTGAGTGACAGATCCCTAGCCTCGGAGACTTGCATCCGTGGTTACCAGGACCCAGTCCTGAATCCCGAACCTGCGTCACTCTAGTAGGTGAGAACTGTGTAGCCACCACAGGAGCGAAATCCTGGCTTTTGACGACAGGATTATCTTCCGGTGCCTGTGTAGGTGGGATCCCAACCATTTGTCCAACAGGTCCCACTGGAATACCCTGGCATGGAACCAGCCAAACTGTATGGCCTCGTAGGCTGCCAACATCTTCCCCAACAACCGAATGCACTGATGGATCGACACACTTGATGGTTTCAATATCTGTTTTACCAATTTCTGGATTTCCAGAGCCATTTCCACCGGAAGAAATACTCTCTGAACTTCTGTGTCCAGAATCATCCCGAGAAAAGACAATCTTGTCGTCGGTTCCAACTGTGACTTTGGATAATTTATGATACAACCGTGTTGTTGGAGTATTGACAGGGAGAGTGTGATGTTTTGTAACAACTGCTCCCTGGATCTTGCCTTTATCAGGAGATCGTCTAGATAAGGAATTATATTGACTCCGTTTTGACGCAGGAGAACCATCATCTCCGCCATCACCTTGGTGAATACCCTCGGCGCCGTGGAGAGACCGAAAGGTAACGTCTGGAATTGGTAATGGCAATCCTGAACTGCAAATCTCAGATAAGCCTGGTAAGGAGGATAAATGGGAACATGCAGGTAAGCATCTTTTATGTCTACAGACGGGTTCACTACGGGTGGCCGGCGGTCGGGCTCCCGGCGACCAGCATCCCGGCGCCGGGAGCCCGACCGCCGGCTTACCGACAGCTTGGCGAGCGCAAATGAGCCCCTTGCGGGCTCGCTGCGCTCGCCACGCTACGGGCACGGTGGCGCGCTACGCGCGCCACACTATTTTATTCTCCCTCTATGGGGGTCGTGGACCCCCACGAGGGAAAATAAGTGTCGGTAAGCCGGCGGTCGGGCTCCCGGCGCCGGTATACTGAGCGCCGGGAGCCCGACCGCCGGCAAACAGAAGACCACCCCTACAGACACCATGTAGTCCCCCTCCTCCAGACTGGAAATCACTGCCCTCAGTGATTCCATTTTTAACTTGAATCGTTTCAAGTAGAGATTCAGATTTTTCAGGTTTAGGATCGGTCTGACAAAGCCGTACGGCTTCGGAACTACAAAAAGGCTTGAATAAAATCCATCCCCTTGTTGTGGCAAAGGTACCAGGACTATGACCTGATCCTGACATAATTTTTGGATTGCCGCTGTTACTGCTTCCCTTTAAAGAAGAGCAACTGGCAAGGTCGATTTGAAAAATCGGCACGGGGAAACGTCTTGAAACTCCAGCTTGTATCCCTGGGACACTATTTGTAACACCCAGGGATCCAGGCCAGACAGAATCCAACCTTGGCTGAACAGTTTGAGACGTGCCCCCACCCGAGCGGCCTCCCGCAAAGGAGCCCCAGCGTCATGCTGAAGATTTGGCAGAAGTAGGGGTAGACTTCTGCTCCTGGGAACCTGAAGCTGCTGTGGACTTCTTTCCCTTTCCCCTTCCACTACCCGCAAAGAAGGGGGAACCTCTCGCTTTTTTGTATTTATTGGGCCGAAAGGACTGCATGTGCGGGTGATATGTCTTTTTTGCCGGTGCAGGCGCAGAAGGCAAAAATGTCGACTTACCTGCGGTAGCCGCAGAGACTAACACATCCAGTCCATCGCCAAATAAGGCCTCACCTTTATATGGGAGAGCCTCCATATTTCTTTTGGAATCTGCATCCGCGTTCCACTGGTGAGTCCACAACGCCCGCCGAGCTGATACTGCCATGGTAGCGGCTTGTGAACTCAAGAGTCCAATATCTTTCATTGCTTCTAGCATGTATGCGGCAGCGTCTTTGATATTCCCTAACTTAAGGAGTATCACATCTTTATCAATCGTGTCAATTTCTGATGACACGCTTTCTGACCATTTTTCAATAGCGCGACTCACCCACGCGCAAGCAATTGTGGGCCTGATCAGCGTACCATTGGCAACATAAATAGATTTCAATGTAGTTTCCATCTTTCGGTCTGCCGGCTCTTTTATTGAAGCTGTGCCAGGTACAGGGAGAATTACCTTCTTTGTCAACCTGGACAGTGCACTGTCTAACACAGGGGGTGACTCCCATTTTTTCGTGTCCTCCACTGGGAAAGGATAAGCTATCTGAATTCTCTTGGGAATACGAAATTTCTTTTCGGGATTCACCCACATCCCTTCAAAGAGTGTATTAAGCTCGTGGGAAGGAGGGAAAGTGACCTTAGATTTCTTTTCTTTATAGAAATAAGCCTTCTCCTGAGGTACAGGAGTGGCTTCCGTGACTTCCAGAACTTCCCTTATAGCCACAATCATATATTGTATATTTTTTGCCGATTTATGATCTATTTCTCTGGAGTCACTATCGTCGACACAAGAATCAGTGTCCGTGTCGGTATCAGTATTCACAATATTCGCAAATGGTCTCTTATGTGACCCAGAGGGGTCGCCTGCGGATGGAAGAACAGAGCCCTGAAAAATCACATCCTCCACAGATTTTCTCCAGCACTCAGCATGAGATTCAGATTTATCTAATCTCCTATTGATATGATGCATACTATCACGTATTTCTTTCACCCATGCAGGCTCTTGGTGTGCCGGCAGCGCCACCACATTATACTTCTGTGTCCCTAAAATGGTTTCCTCCGGGGAGGAACTCCCTGCCTCTGACATGTCTTACACACGTGTACAACACACACACAGACACACTGGGACTTATAGGGGACAGACCCACAGTAAAATCTGTCAGAGGGACACAGTTTAGGAGCAGCCAGTTCACAACCCCAGCGCCAGTATCTAATGCCTGTGAACACAGAATGCCCACTGACATGCAGCGCTTTTTACACAGTAAAACACACTTGTAAAGCACCAAATTCGCTTGTGCCCCCTCCTGTTTGCACCCTGATACTTGTAGTCAGTAGTGAAGGAGGACCAGCGATGTCTCTGCAGCCTGAGGAGAGAGAAAATGGCACTGAGCAGTGTGCTGGCTGCCTGAGGAAGAAGCTCCGCCCTTTTTACCTCAGAAACTTTTCATAATATTTATACTGGCCGGGGTAGGGCTGTGCCTGGGCATCTTATGCCCCCTTTTTGCCAGTTTATAGAGGTGTTTTTGCTGCCCAGGGCACCCCCCCCCCCGCACCCTATACCCTGCAGTGACTGTGTGGGGGCAGCAATGGCGCGCTGCGTTCCCGCCAGCCGCGCAGTACTTCAGCCGTCACTTTTCTTGCTAGAAGATCTGTCTTCTTCTATTCACCTGTCTTCTGGCTCTGTGAGGGGGGTGACGGCGTGCTGTGGGAGTGAGCATCTAGACACGGCTAGCGTTCAGTACCCTTCAGGAGCTAATGGTGTCCTGTCAGCCAGAAGCAGAGCCATGAAACTCTTCAGGAAGTTGGTTCCTACTTCTGCCCCCTCAGTCCCACGAAGCAGGGAGACTGTTGCCAGCAGTTCTCCCTTTTCTAAAACTGAGGTCTGGAGGAGGGGCATAGAGGGAGGAGCCAGTTCACACCCATTGAAAAGTCTTAAGAGTGCCCATGGCTCCTGCGGAACCGTCTATACCCCCATGGTCATGAAGTGGACCCCAGCATCCTCTAGGACGTATGAGAAAAAATAAGATTTTACTTACCGGTAAATCTATTTCTCGTAGTCCGTAGAGGATGCTGGGGACTCCGTAAGGACCATGGGGAGAGACGGGCTCCGCAGGAGACATGGGCACTTTAAGAAAGAATTTAGTTCCTGGTGTGCACTGGCTCCTTCCTCTCTGCCCCTCCTCCAGACCTCAGTTAGAGAACTGTGCCCAGAGGAGATGGACACTACGAGGAAAGGATTTTTGTTAATCCAAGGGCAAGATTCATACCAGCCACACCAATCACACAGTATAACTTGTGATAACAATCCAGTAAACAGTATGACAATAACATAGCATCAATTCACGCCCGATGCAACAATAACGTAACCCTTATTGAAGCAATAACTATATACAAGTATTGCAGAAGAAGTCCGCACTTGGGATGGGCGCCCAGCATCCACTACGGACTACGAGAAATAGATTTACCGGTAAGTAAAATCTTATTTTCTCTAACGTCCTAGAGGATGCTGGGGACTCCGTAAGGACCATGGGGATTATACCAAAGCTCCCAAACGGGCGGGAGAGTGCGGATGACTAAGCAGCACCGATTGAGCAAACATGAGGTCCTCCTCAGCCAGGGTATCAAACTTATAGAATTTTGCAAAGGTGTTTGTACCCGACCAAGTAGCAGCTCGACACAGTAGTGTAGTGCCGAGACCCCTCGGGCAGCCGCCCAAGAAGAGCCCACTTTCCTAGTGGAATGGGCCTTGACCGATTTTGGTAACGGCAAACCAGCCGTAGAATGCGCTTGCTGAATCGTGTTACAGATCCAGCGAGCCAGAGTCTGCTTTGAAGCAGGGCCGCCAAGCTTGTTGGCTGCATACAGAACAAACAGTGCTTCTGTTTTTCAGACTCTAGCCGTCCTGGCTACATAAATCTTCAAAGCCCTGACCACATCAAGGGACTCGGAATCCTCTAAGTCCCGTGTAGCCACAGGCACCACAATAGGTTGGTTCATATGAAAGGATGAAACCACTTTTGGCAGGAACTGAGGACGTGTCCGCAATTCCGCTCTATCCATATGGAAAACCAGATAGGGGCTTTTATGTGATAAAGCCGCCAATTCCAACACTCGCCTAGCCGAAGCTAGGGCTAATAACATGACCACCTTCCAAGTGAGATATTTCAACTCCAACGTTTTCAGTGGTTCAAACCAGTGTGACTTTAGGAAGTCCAAGACCACATTAAGGTCCCAAGGCGCCACCGGAGGCACAAACGGAGGCTGAATATGCAGTACTCCCTTAACAAAAGTCTGAACTTCTGGGAGAGAAGCCAATGAAAATGGATAGGGACGAAATCTGGACCTTAATGGAGCCTAATTTAAGTCCCAAATCCACTCCAGTTTGTAGGAAGTGACGGAAATGGCCCAGATGGAATTCTTCCGTAGGAGCATCCCTGGCCTCACACCAAGAAACATATCTTCGCCATATACGGTGATAATGTTTTGCTGTTACTTCCTTCCTAGCCTTTATCAGCGTAGGGATAACCTCAACCGGAATACCTTTTTCCGCTAGGATCCGGCGTTCAACCGCCATGCCGTCAAACGCAGCCGCGGTAAGTCTTGGAACAGACACGGTCCCTGTTGCAACAGGTCCTGACTTAGAGGAAGAGGCCACGGATCTTCCGTGAGCATTTCCTGCAGATCTGGATACTAGGTCCGTCCTGGCCAATCTGGAACAACGAGGATTGTTCTCACTCCTTTTCTTCTTACTATTCTCAACACCTTGGGTATGAGAGGAAGAGGAGGAAATACATAGACGGACCGGAACACCCACGGTGTCACGAGGGCGTCTACCGCTACTGCCTGAGGGTCTCTGGACCTGGCGCAATACCTCTGTAGCTTTTTGTTGAGGCGGGACGCCATCATGTCTATCTGTGGCAGTTCCCACCGACTCACAATCGGTGCGAAGACTTCTGGATGAAGTCCCCACTCTCCCGGGTGTAGGTCGTGTCTGCTGAGGAAGTCTGCTTCCCAGTTGTCCACTCCCGGAATGAACACTGCTGACAGTGCGCTTACATGATTCTCCGCCCAGCGAAGAATCCTGGTAGCTTCTGCCATTGCCGCTCTGCTCCTTGTGCCGCCTTGGCGGTTTACATGAGCCACTGCGGTGATGTTGTCTGACTGGATCAGAACTGGTTGGTCGCGAAGTAAGGCCTCCGCTTGACGTAGAGCATTGTATATGGCCCTTAGGTCCAGGATGTTGATGTTCAGACAAGTCTCTTGACTTGACCAAAGACCCTGGAAATTTCTTCCCTGTGTGACTGCTCCCCAACCTCGGAGGCTTGCGTCCGTGGTCACCAGGATCCAATCCTGAATGCCGAATCTGCGGCCCTCGAGAAGGTGAGCACTCTGCAGCCACCACAGGAGCGACACCCTGGCCCTGGGGGACAGGGTGAGCAACCGATGCATCTGTAGATGTGATCCGGACCACTTGTCCAACAGATCCCATTGGAAAGTCCTCGCATGGAACCTGCCAAAGGGAATGGCCTCGTATGAGGCCACCATCTTTCCCAGGACACGAGTGCAATGATGCACGGACACCTGTCTTGATTTCAAAAGGTTCCTGACCAGAGTCATAAGTTCCTGGGCTTTTTCTATCGGAAGATAAACCCTTTTCTGGGTCGTGTCCAGAATCATGCCCAAGAAAGGCAGACGAGTCGTAGGAACCAACTGCGACTTTGGGATATTGAGAATCCAGCCGTGTTGTTGTAACACTTTCAGTGAAAGAGATACGCTGTTCAGCAACTGCTCTCTTGATCTCGCTTTTATGAGGAGATTGTCCAAGTACGGGATAATTGTGACACCCTGCTTGCGCAGGAGCACCATCATTTCCGCCATTACCTTGGTGAAAATCCTCGGAGCCGTTGAGAGACCAAATGGCAACGTCTGAAATTGGTAATGACAGTCCTGTACCGCAAATCTTAGGTACGCCTGATGAGGTGGATAAATGGGGACATGAAGGTACGCATCCTTTATGTCCAGTGACACCATAAAATCCCCCCCTTCCAGGCTTGCGATGACCGCTCTGAGCGATTCCATCTTGAACTTGAACCTTTTCAGGTATATGTTCAGAGATTTTAAATTCAATACGGGTCTGACCGAACCGTCCGGTTTCGGAACCACAAACATGGTCGAATAATAACCCCTTCCCTGTTGAAGGAGGGGAACCTCGACCACCACCTGCTGAAGATACAATTTTTGTATTGCATTTAACACTATCTCACTCTCTAGGGGAGAAGACGGTAGGGCCGATTTGAAAAACCGGCGAGGAGGCACCTCTTCGAATTCCAGCTTGTAACCCTGAGACACAATTTCTATTGCCCAGGGATCCACCTGTGAGTGAACCCAGATGTGGCTGAAATTCCGAAGACGTGCCCCCCACTGGCCCCGACTCCGCCAGTGGAGCCCCAGCGTCATGGGGTGGATTTTGCAGAGGCCGGGGAGGACTTCTGTTCCTGGGAACTAGCTGTATTGTGCAGCTTCTTTCCTCTGCCCCTCCCTCTGGCAAGAAAGGACGCACCTCGGACTTTCTTGTTTCTTTGTGAACGAAAGGACTGCATTTGATAATGCGGTGCTCTCTTGGGCTGTGAGGGAACATAAGGCAAAAAATTTTACTTTCCAGCCGTAGCTGTGGAGACCAGGTCCGGGAGACCTTCACCATACAATTCCTCACCCCTGTAAGGTAAAACCTCCATATGTCGTTTAGAGTCGGCATCACCTGTCCATTGCCGAGTCCACAGGACCCTTCTGGCAGAAATCGACATAGCGTTTATTCTAGAACCCAGCAGACTAATGTCTCTTTGAGCATCTTTCATATAAAGGACAGCGTCTTTAATATGCCCCAGGGTCAATAAAACAGTATCCCTATCTAGGGTATCAAACTCCTCTGATAAGGTATCAGTCCATGCCGCTACTGCACTACACACCCAGGCCGAAGCGATTGCCGGTCTGAGCAAGGTACCTGAATGTGTATAAATGGACTTCAGGGTACCCTCCTGTTTGCGATCAGCAGCATCCTTGAGGGTAGCCATATCCTGGGACGGCAGGGCTACCTTTTTAGATAAGCGTGTTAGAAGCTTTGTCCACCCTAGGGGAGGATTCCCAGCGTAACCTGTCCGTTGGCGGGAAAGGATACGCCATAAGAATCCGTTTGGAAATGTGCAGTTTTTTATCTGGAGATTCCCAAGCTTTTTCACATAACTCATTCAGTTCCTGTGAGGGGGGAAAAGTTACCTCAGGTTTCTTTCCCTTATACATATAAACCCTTGTGTCAGGGACAGGGGTTTCCTCTGTGATGTGCAAAACCTCCTTAATTGCTTTAATCATATATCGGAGTGATTTAGCCAACTTTGGCTGTAACTTTGCATCATCGTAATCGACACTGGAGTCAGAATCCATGTCGGTATCTGTGTCAACAATTTGGGATAGTGGGCGCTTATGAGACCCCGACGGTCCCTGCGACATAGGATCATACAAGGGTTGAGACCCTGCCTGTCCCAATGCATCAGCCTTGTCTAATCTTTTATGTAAGGAATTTACATTATCATTTAAAACCTTCCACATATCCATCCAATCAGGTGTCGGCGCTGTCGGCGGAGACACCACATTCATTTGCTCCCGCTCCTCTCCCACATAGCCTTCCACATCAGACATGTCGACACAAGCGTACCGACACACCACACACACAGGGAATGTCCTTTCTGAAGACAGTTCCCCCACGAGGCCCTTTGGAGAGACAGAGAGAGAGTATGCCAGCACACACCCCAGCGCTATATAACCCAGGAATAACACAGTAACTTAATGTTAACCCAGTAGCTGCTGTTTATATACTTTTTTGCGCCTAATTATGTGCCCCCCCCTCTCTTTTCAACCCTCTTCTACCGTGTATCAGCAGGGGAGAGCCTGGGGAGCTTCCTCTCAGCGTGCTGTGGAGAAAAAATGGCGCTGGTGAGTGCTGAGGGAGAAGCCCCGCCCCTGCTTCTGTCCCGCTTAAATTTTATTTCTTTGGCGGGGGCTCCTTCATATATACAGTGCGCAGCTATATATATGTGTTCATTTGCCAGAATGAGGTCCCAAATGCTGCCCAGGGCGCCCCCCCCTGCGCCCTGCACCCTAACAGTGACCGGAGTATGTGTAGTTGTGTGGAGCAATGGCGCACAGTTGCAGTGCTGTGCGTTACCTCCAGTGAAGATCACGAAGTCTTCTGCCGCCTGTGAAGTCTTCTTGCTTCTCATACTCACCCGGCTTCAGTCTTCTGGCTCTGCGAGGGGGACGGCGGCGCGGCTCTTGGACGGACGACGAGGGTGAGATCCTGCGTACCGATCCCTCTGGAGCTAATGGTGTACAGTAGCCTAAGAAGCAGGACCTAGCTTCAGAGAGTAGGGCTGCTTCTCTCCCCTCAGTCCCACGATGCAGGGAGTCTGTTGCCAGCAGAGCTCCCTGAAAATAAAAAACCTAACAAAAAAACTTTCTATCAGCAAACTCAGGAGAGCTCACTGAAAAGCACCCAGCTCCTCTGGGCACAGAATCAAACTGAGGTCTGGAGGAGGGGCAGAGAGGGAGGATCCAGTGCACACTAGGAACTAAATTCTTTCTTAAAGTGCCCATGTCTCCTGCGGAGCCCGTCTCTCCCCATGGTCCTTACGGAGTCCCCAGCATCCTCTAGAACGTTAGAGAAAAAAAAATCACCTGTCTACAGTCACAATGTTTACATTATAATTTGACCACATTTTGAATGCCAACATTGTAAGCAATTATTAACATCATCATTGCATCTTGTTGCACCAGCCCTACAGCACCGGCAATGGATACGCCTCCTGGCTGGTATATATGTGTATACACATAATGCCTGTCACCATGGAAACATCAACTAAAATTGTAAAAGTACTCAGGAGGCTTGTTTGTTTTAGATGACTGAATAAAATGACATTAAACGGTTACTGTTCTTTAGAAATCTCCAGGAAATGTAAGTAATCATTGGGACTGATTATACGCTTTTAACACGGGTTATTGCACACTGGCGCGCATAACCCGTGTTGCTGTGCGGTCTGAAAGGGCTCAGTTGGAATAATCTGGGTCGAGCGACCTGGTATTCCAACTCAGCTAGCGAGCAGGGTTGAACACGTGCTCAACACTGAGCACAACACGTTGTCAACACTGCAAGATCTTATTTAGCACCCCCTTAACACATTTATTAATCCTTTTGGTCTTTTAATTACACTTTCAGTTATATTAATTTTTGTATATAGATTTTGTTTTCTTTTTATTAATACGTACTAACACTTTACCGACTCGTGTTTTGCTGCCCTGAGGCAGCTGGCCCATGCCAGATTATGGGGTTATGCACTCCAGGTCCAGACCTAGAGTTAGGGACCACCAGCATCAGAGGAGCCTTGTCGGGGCCTGGTGGCTTTTCATATATTTGCAAATGTATGTAACTAAGACCTCTGGATTTCTAGTGTATATATCTATGTATATATCTATATATATATATATATATATATATATATATATATATATATACATACACTGTGTATATATATATATATATATATATATATATAGTCTTTCAAGTCTTGGTACAGGTAGAGCCTGGTGTGCTGGGGGCAACTCCCCAATGTATTTCTAGCTTAGACTATCCGCTCCCTTTCATGCACATGAATTGTATAGCCTAATTGATATGAGCAACTTACATTTGTTCTGTATGTGTGAATCCAAAAAGGCTCCTTCCTGTTGAACGGGTCCTGCGAAACGGGTCAGGCGAAAATGCTATGTGTGGCCTAAGCCTTAGCTACGTTTACTCATGGAGCTTTCATCAGACTACTAACTGTTTTAAATGTCACACACCTGAGGTGGATCCCTATCATTGTATGTGGGACTGTGCGGAGGTTCAGAAAGTTTGGCTTCTTATAAAGGATTATATTAGGGACAAATTAGGCATCTCTTTTACTTCATCCCAAGTGAGCTATGTGGGATTCACAAATTTTGGCTTCTTATGCAGGATTATGTAAGGGACAAATTAGGTATATCTTTTACTACATCCACTGAGTGAGCCATGTGGGATATCATCTCCACTGCTAGACAGTCTACATTAGCATTGGGTCAAAAACATTCTATCCCAATGGATTTCCTCACATTGACCATAGCTTTATAACTGCCATGGGTTGCAGTTGTATTCTATATGGATTGGTTACAGATGATGATTAATAAAGAGACACAGGATTGGACGGGTGAGGAAATAACGGCAGTTATTGGGTCCCTTCCTCTGGGAAAGGCCTCGGGTCCAGAAGGATTTACTAATCTGTTCTATAAAAAATTTGCTCCAAACCTTACATCCCCTCTTACCACCCTTTATAGGTATGCCACTGACAATGGGCCATTACCCAAGGAAATGCTGCACTCTAGGATTATTACCATCCACAAACAGGGAAAGGACCCCTCTCTATGCCAAAATTATAGGCCCATAGCACTCCTCAATACTGATTGTCCTCTCTTATCCCTTATCTCATACACTCAGATCAAGTAGGCTTTGGTGGTCATTCCGAGTTGATCGCTAGCTGCATTCGTTCGCTGTGCAGCGATGAGGCAAAAAAATGGCACTTCTGTGCATGCGTATCCGGCACAATGCGCACGCGCGACGTACTATTACAACAAACGATGTCGTTTCACACAGGGTCTAGCAATGCTTTTCAGTCGCACTGCTGGCCGCAGAGTGACTGACATGAAGAGGGCATTTCTGGGTGTCAACTGACCGTTTTCAGGGCGTGTTCGAAAAAACACAGGCGTGCCAGGAAAAACGCAGGTGTGGCTGGGCAAACGCAGGGCGTGTTTGTGACGTCAAAACAGGAACTGAACAGTCTGAAGTGATCGCAAGTGCTGAGTAGGTTTTGAGCTACTCTAAAACTGCACAAAAAAACTTTGTAGCCGCTCTGCGATCCTTTCGTTCACACTTCTGCTTAGCTAAAATACACTCCCAGTGGGAGGTGGCATAGCGTTTGCATGGCTGCTAAAAACTGCTAGCGAGCGAACAACTCGGAATGACCACCTTTGTGCGGGGTAGACAATCTTCAGATAATACAAGAAGGGTGTTTTTATTAGTGGAATATCTGGCAAGAGTGGGAGGAGAGGCCATTTTTCTATCTCTAGATGCTGAGAAAGCAATGGGGATTTCATAAAGAGATTTTGCTGAAGGCGGGCTTACACGGTGCGATCCTATCATCAATATTGGCATTGTATAGCTTCCCATCAGCCACCAGTGTTCAGTAATGGCTTTACGTCCTCCCCATTTGCAATTTCTAATGGCACTAGGCAGGGGTACCCCCTCTCCCCCCTTATATATGTTACTGCCATAGAACCTTTGGTGGCCATATTGCAACAATCCTTGTCATTCCCCGGAATACTAGTTGGCTCCACTCAACATAAACTGAGCCTCTTCGCGGATGACGTTCTCATGTTTATTTATTACAGACCCCGACACTTCAGGAGATAGTTACACGTTACAGCGAAGCTTCTTTTTACAAACTTAGGCCCTCATTCCGAGTTGTTCGCTCGCAAGTGAATTTTAGCAGATTTGCTCATGCTAAGCCGCCGCCTACTGGGAGTGAATCTTAGCATCTTAAAATTGCGAACGATGTATTCGCAATATTGCGATTACACACCTCGTAGCAGTTTCTGAGTAGCTCCAGACTTACTCGGCATCTACGATCATTTCTGTGCTTGTCGTTCCTGGTTTGACGTCACAAACACACCCAGCGTTCGCCTAGACACTCCTCCGTTTCTTCGGCCACTCCTGCGTTTTTTCCGGAAACGGTAGCGTTTTTTCCCACACGCCCATAAAACGGCCTGTTTCCGCCCAGTAACACCCATTTCCTGTCAATCACATTACGATCGCCAGAACAATGAAAAAGCCGTGAGTAAAATTCCTAACTGCATAGCAAATTTACTTGGCGCAGTCGCAGTGCGAACATTGCGCATGCGCATTAAGCGGAAAATCGCTGCGATGCGAAGATTTTTACAGAGCGAACAACTCGGAATGAGGGCCTTAATACATCTAAAACGGAAGTTTACCGTTCAATCTGTGCTCCGAAAAGCTGACTATCTTTAAATCTCTCTACAAATATAATTGCAAGAAAGACCACATACTTTATCTGGGTATCAACATTCCCAACACATTGACTATGATAGCTGAGATTAATTACACCCCTTTACTCTCTCAGATAGAAGCGATTCTAAAAAGATGGGAAGGCCTGGAGATACTGTGGCTGGGCAGGTTGGCGACTTATAAGCTGTCAATTCTCCCGAAATTAATGAACTTATTTTGCATGGTCCCCTATTTGGTCCCCCGACGGTTTATTAGCCAAGTTCATTGTAATAACCCAATGCATTTGGAAAAACAACCCCCCAGCCCCAGCTAGCTTATAGCCACCTGACGAAGTCTAGAAAATTAGGTTTGGAGGTGCCTTATTTGAAGGTGTATCAAATCGCTTGCCTAGTGGCTCAAATAAGCGATTGGTCCTTACCTATTGGAATGAAACAATGGGTGGATTTGGAAAAAGAATTGCATCCACACTTTGACCTTTCAGACCTTCTATAGCCTCCCATGCAACAACGTCCATCTTTACAAACTGCCCCATGTACTATTCTAGATTCTCTCCAGGCATGGGGTGATACAGTAGCTGCCCCAAAAATAATTTCTTTGCCCTCCCGTACATTATCTGTAGCTGCTTTCTCCAGGCTAATTCAAGATTTGAATATTTCTAATTGGTTATCCTGTGGCATTACCACCATTGCTGATCTAGTCGACTGAACTACTATTACTCCATTCTCCACATTACAAAGACAATTCAATCTATCTCATAAATAAATATTTACACATAATTGCAATAATAAGATTTTACTCACCGGTAAATCTATTTCTCGTAGTCCGTAGTGGATGCTGGGACTCCGTAAGGACCATGGGGATTAGCGGCTCCGCAGGAGACTGAGCACAACTAAAGAAAGCTTTAGGACTACCTGGTGTGCACTGGCTCCTCCCACTAAGACCCTCCTCCAGACCTCAGTTAGGATACTGTGCCCGGAAGAGCTGACACAAATAGGAAGGATTTTGAATCCCGGGTAAGACTCATACCAGCCACACCAATCACACCGTATAACTCGTGATACTATACCCAGTTAACAGTATGAAATATAACTGAGCCTCTCAACAGATGGCTCAACAATAACCCTTTAGTTAGGCAATAACTATAAACAAGTATTGCAGACATATTATACCAAAGCTCCCAAACGGGCGGGAGAGTGCGGATGACTCTGCAGCACCGAATGAGCAAACTCTAGGTCCTCCTCAGCCAGGGTATCAAACTTGTAGACTGTTGCAAAAACGTTTGAACCCGACCAAGTAACAGCTCGGCAAAGTTGTAAAGCCGAGACCCCTCGGGCAGCCGCCCAAGCAGAGCCCACTTTCCTCGTGGAATGGGCTTTTACAGATTTAGGGTGCGGCAGTCCAGCCGCAGCATGTGCAAGTTGAATCGTGCTACAGATCCAGCGAGCAATAGTCTGCTTAGAAGCAGGAGCACCCAGCTTGTTGGGTGCATACAGGATAAATAGCGAGTCAGTTTTCCTGACTCCAGCCGTCCTGGAAACATATACTTTTCAGGGCCCTGACTACGTCCAGTAACTTGGAATCCTCCAAGTCCCAAGTAGCCGCAGGCACCACAATAGGTTGGTTCACATGAAAAACTGATACCACCTTAGGAAGGAATTGGGAACGAGTCCTCAATTCCGCCTTATCCATATAAAATACAGATAAGGGCTTTTGTATGACAAAGCCGCCAATTCTGATACACGCCTGGCCGACGCCACGGCCCACAGCATGACCACTTTCCACGTGAGGTATTGTAGCTCCACGGATTTAAGTGGCTCAACCCAATGCGACTTCAGGAAATCCAACACCACGTTGAGATCCCACGGTGCCACTTGAGGCACAAACGGGGCTGACTATGCAGCACTCCCTTAACAAAAGTCCGAACTTCAGGCAGTGAAGCCAGTTCTATTTTGGAAGAAAATCGATAGAGCCGAAATCTGGACCTTCATGGAACCCAATTTTAGGCCCATAGTCACCTCTGACTGTAGGAAGTGCAGAAATCAACCTAGCTGAAATTTCTCCTTTGGGGCCTTCCTGGCCTCACAGCACGCAACATATTTCCACCATATGCGGTGATAATGGTTTGCGTTCACTTCTTTCCTAGCTTTAAATAGCGTAGGGATAACTTCCTCCGGAATGCCTTTTTCCTTCAGGATCCGGCGTTCAACCGCCATGCCGTCAAACGCAGCCGCGGTACGTCTTGGAACAGACAGGCCCCCTGCTGCAGCAGGTCCTGTCTGAGCGGCAGAGGCCATGGGTCCTCTGAGATCATTTCTTGAAGTTCTGGTTACCAAGCTCTTCTTGGCCAACCCGGAACAATGAGTATAGTTCCTACTCCTCTCCTTCTTATTATTCTCATTACCCTGGGTAAGAGAGGCAGAGAAAGGAACACATACACCGACTGGTACACCCACGGTGTTACCAGAGCGCCCACAGCTATCGCCTGAGGGTCCCTTGACCTGGCGCAATATCTTTGTAGCTTTTTGTTGAGGCAGGACGCCATCATGTCCACCTGTGGCCTTTCCCAACGGTGTACAATCATTTGGAAAACTTCTGGATGAAGTCCCCACTCTCCCGGGTGGAGGTCGTGTCTTCTGAGAAAGTCTGCTTCTCAGTTGTCCACTCCGGGAATGAACACTGCTGACAGTGCTAACACATGATTTTCCGCCCATCGGAGAATCCTTGTGGCTTCTGCCATCGCCATCCTGCTTCTTGTGCCGCCCTGTCGGTTTACATGAGCGACCGCCGTGATGTTGTCTGACTGGATCAGCACCGGCCGGTGTTGAAGCAGGGGTCTAGCCTGACTTAGGGCATTGTAAATGGCCCTTAGTTCCAGAATATTTATGTGTAGGGAAGTCTCCTGACTTTTCCATAGCCTTGGAAGTTTCTTCCCTGTGTGACTGCCCCCCAGCCTCGAAGGCTGGCATCCGTGGTCACCAGGACCCAGTCCTGTATGCCGAATCTGCGGCCCCCTAGAAGATGAGCACTCTGCAGCCACCACATCAGCGACACCCTGGCCCTTGGAGACAGGGTTATCCGCCGATGCATCTGAAGATGCGACCCGGACCACTTGTCCAACAGATCCCACTGGAAAATCCTTGCATGGGACTTGGCGAATGTAATTTCTTCGTAAGAAGCTACCATCCTTCCCAGGGCTCGCGTGCATTGATGCACCGACACCTGTATACGTATTAGGAGGTCTCTGTCTAGAGACGACAACTCCTTGGACTTCTCCTCCGGGAGAAACCCTTTTTATCCTGTTCTGTGTCCAGAACCATACCCAGGAACAGTAGACGCGTCGTAGGAACCAGCTGCGACTTTGGAATATTCAGAATCCAGCTGTGCTGTTGTAGCACTTCCCGAGATAGTGCTACTCCGCCGAACAACTGCTCCATGGACCTCGCCTTTATAAGGAGATCGTCCAAGTACGGGATAATTATTTCGGCCATTACCTTGGTAAATACCTTGGTGCCGGGGACAGACCAACGGCAACGTCTGGAATTGGTAATGACAATCCTGTACCACAATTTTGAGGTACTCCTGGTGAAGAGGGTAAATAGGGACATGCAGGTAAGCATCCTTGATGTCCAGTGATACCATGAAATTCTCCAGGCTTGCAATAATCGCCCTGAGCGATTCCATTTTGAACTTGAACCTTCGTATATAAGTGTTCAAGGCTTTCAATTTTAGAATGGGTCTCACTGAACAGTCTGGTTTCGGTACCACAACATTTTGGAATAGTAACCCCGGCCTTGTTGAAGGAGCGGTACCTTGATTTCACCTGCTGGAAGTACAGCTTGTGAATTGCCGCCAGTACTGATGTGAGGTAACGGCGAGGGGGAGTCGCCTCGAACTCCAGCCTGTATCCCTGTGATACTATTTGCAGAACCTAGGGATCCACCTGTGGGCAAGCCCACTGGTCCCTGAAGTTCCCGAGACGCGCCCCTACCGCACCTGTCTCCACCAGTGGAGCCCCAACGTCATGCGGTGGACTCAGAGGAAGCGGGGGAAGATTTTTGATCCTGGGAACTGGCTGCTGGTGCAGCTTTTTCCTTCTTCCCTTGTCTCTGTGCAGAAACTAAGCGCCTTTGACTCGCTTGCTTTTCTGAAGCCGAAAGGACTGTACCTGAAAATACAGTGCTTTCTTAGGCTGTGAGGAAACCTGAGGTAAAAAATTTTCTTCCCAGCTGTTGCTGTGGATACGAGGTCCCAGAGACCATCCCCAAACAATTCCTCACCCTTATAAGGCAGAATCTCCATGTGCCTTTTATAGGCAGCATCACCTGTCCACTGCCGGGTTTCTAATACCCTCCTGGCAGAATGGACATTGCATTAATTCTGGATGCCAGCCGGCAAATATCCCTCTGTGCATCCTTTATATCTAAGACGACGTCTTTAATATGCTCTATGTTAGCAAACTATTATCCCTGTCTTAGAGTATTAATATTATCTGACTGGGTATCAGACCACGCTGCAGCAGCACTATTTATGCTGAGGCAATTGCAGGTCTCAGTATATAACCTGAGTGTGTATATACAGACTTCAGGATAGCCTCCTGCTTTTTATCAGCAGGCTCCTTCAAGGTGGCCGTATCCTAAGACGGCAGTGCCACCTTTTTTGACAAACGTGTGAGCGCCTTATCCACCCTAAGGGATATCTCCCAACGTGACCTATCCTCTGGCGGGAAAGGGTACGCCATCAGTAACTTTTTAGAAATTACCAGTTTCTTATCGGGGGAACCCACGCTACTTTACACACTTCATTCATTCATCTGATGGGGGAACAAAACACTGGCTGCTTTTTCTCCCCAAAAATAAAACCCCTTTTATGTGGTACTTGGGTTCATGTCAGAAATGCGTAACACATTTTTCATTGCCGAGATCATGTAACGGATGTTCCTAGTGGATTGTGTATATGTCTCAACCTCGTCGACACTGGAGTCAGACTCCGCGTCGACATCTGTGTCTGCCATCTGAGGTAACGGGCGCTTTTTTGAGCCCCTGATGGCCTTTGAGACGCCTGGGCAGGCGCGGGCTGAGAAGCCGGCTGTCCCACAGCTGTTTTACGTCATCCAGCCTTCTATGTAAGGAGTTGACATTGTCGGTTAATACCTTCCACCTATCCATCCACTCTGGTGTCGGCCCCACAGGGGGCGACATCCCATTTATCGGCCTCTGCTCCACCTCCACGTAACCTTCCTCATCCCACATGTCGACACAGCCGTACCGACACACAGCACACACACAGGGAATACTCTGACTGAGGACAGGACCCCACAAAGTCCTTTGGGGAGACAGAGAGAGAGAGAGTATGCCAGCACACACCAGAGCGCTATATAATGCAGGGATTAACACTATAACTGAGTGATTTTTCCCCCAATAGCTGCTTGTATAAACAATATTGCGCCTAAATTTAGTGCCCCCCCTCTCTTTTTAACCCTTTGAGCCTGAAAACTACAGGGGAGAGCCTGGGGAGCTGTCTTCCAGCTGCACTGTGAAGAGAAAATGGCGCCAGTGTGCTGAGGGAGATAGCTCCGCCCCTTTTTCGCAGACTTTTCTCCCGCTTTTTTATGGATTCTGGCAGGGGTATTTATCACATATATAGCCTCTGGGGCTATATATTGTGATGATTTTGCCAGCCAAGGTGTTTATATTGCTGCTCAGGGCACCCCCCCCCCAGCGCCCTGCACCCATCAGTGACCGGAGTGTGTGACGTGCATGAGGAGCAATGGCGCACAGCTGCAGTGCTGTGCGCTACCTTGGTGAAGACTGAAGTCTTCTGCCGCCGATTTTCCGGAACACTTCTTGCTTCTGGCTCTGTAAGGGGGCCGGCGGCGCGGCTCCGGGACCGAACATCAATGGCCGGTTCCATGCGGTCGATCCCTCTGGAGCTAATGGTGTCCAGTAGCCTAAGAAGCCCGAGCTACCACCAGTTAGGTAGGTTCGCTTCTTCTCCCCTTAGTCCCTCGCTGCAGTGAGTCTGTTGCCAGCAGATCTCACTGTAAAATAAAAAACCTAAAATATACTTTCTTTCTAGGAGCTCAGGAGAGCCCCTAGTGTGCATCCAGCTCAGCCGGGCACAAGAATCTAACTGAGGTCTGGAGGAGGGTCTTAGTGGGAGGAGCCAGTGCACACTAGGTAGTCCTAAAGCTTTCTTTAGTTGTGCCCAGTCTCCTGCGGAGCCGCTAATCCCCATGGTCCTTACGGAGTCCCCGCATCCACTTAGGAGATTTCTAGTTCGATAAGATCCTTGGGGCCACAACTACTGCCTCCCCCTACTATACTATCTAAAATTTCATCCAGCAATGGCAGAGGTGCCATTAGATTTTGGTACGGTGTAGATTAGAATGATACGCTACAAGGCAAATCTCCTGCTCAATTAAGTTGGGAGGCGGATTTAAATTGTACGTTTACACAGCAACAATGGGAATTGATATACCTAACTACACATAATATGTCTAAATGCAATAACCATAAGGAAATGCATTTTAAACTTTTGCATAGACTGTACTTCACACCAGTTAAATTACACAAGATTTGGTCTAGTCAAACAAAATTCTGCCGGAAGAACTGCAATTGGAGTCATTTTTCATTTATATGGGCGTGCCCCATGCTGCGTTAACTCTGGAGTGATGTCTTTACTATCGCTTCTACAGTTCTCCATATTTCACTCCATGCGTCTCCTTCCATAGCTCTTTTTCATATCTTCCTAAGGACCTCACACAAGCAGACTGCTATGTACTTGGCCATATTTTGATAGCCACTAGGGCCGCAATTGCTCAAAACTGGAAAAACCCCTCTCCTCCATCTCTCCTCAAAATTATCTGTAACATTCATTATGCCTTTGAAAAGGAAACTCAGGGTTTACTGTATGCGTTTAATGCCAAATCCCCTCTGGTTAAGTGGTTTAGTTGGCACGAATACTCAACCTCGAGGGAGGGAGCCGATTTACTTGGTTGAAACGGATTACTGATTTGTTGTTAGAGGTCAAATTGCTGCTAGTCTATTCTTAATGTTGTTACTGCGTTTTTTTATATTGTTTTGTTCGCTTCATATATGCGGACTGTCACCATGTTTGTTTATATGCCATTCTATGTGACTGTACCTGTTGACTCCTTGTTCCTTTCTCCTCCCCCCCTTTTTTCTGTATCCCCCTTCCGTGTCCAAAGGAACGAAATTTCAATAAAAACTATTTATGAAAATAAATAAATAAAGAGACAATCTGGTTACCATGGGGTATATGCAATTGCGGTCGAATTCCCGAAATTGTCGAATTTCGGGTCATTTTCGACCCAAAAAAAAAATCGCCTATGCAATTCAGTGCTTTCCGACCAAAAAACGGACTTTCAAAATTCGACTTTTTGAAATTCGACTTTTTGCAAATTCGACTTTTCTGCAATGATACAAGTGCTGCAATTCGACCAAAGCATATTCAATTCAAGTTTGGAAATTCGACAGCAGTGCTTTTAGACAGCAAATTCGTCATTTTCAATCCGCCACACTTTGGAGGGTGAAAACAAATAAAAAAATTTTAAACATGTTTTTTTTTGTGTTTTTTTGGGGGGGAATAGCAGATCTATTTATATTAGAAGGGATTAGGTACTTTTTTTTTTTTTTTTGGAGGCACAAATATTATTTATATATTTTTTAAAATATTTTTTTTTTTTTTTTTATGCTGGAACGGTGAAATCATAAAAAAAAATGGCGTGGGGTCCCCCCTCCAAAGCATAACCAGCCTCGGGCTCTTCGAGCTGGTCCTGGTTCTAAAAATGCAGGGAAAAAATTGACAGGGGATCCCCCGTATTTTTAAAACCAGCACCGGGCTCTGCGCCTGGTGCTGGTGCCAAAAATACGGGGGACAAAAAGAGTAGGGGTCCCCCGTATTTTTAACACCAGCATCGGGCTCCACTAGCTGGACAGATAATGCCACAGCCGGGGGACACTTTTATGCCGTGCCCTGCGGCCGTGGCATTAAATATCCAACTAGTCACCCCTGGCCGGGGTACCCTGGGGGAGTGGGGACCCCTTCAATCAAGGGGTCCCCCCCCCCCAGCCACCCAAGGGCCAGGGGTGAAGCCCGAGGCTGTCCCCCCCCATCCAATGGGCTGCGGATGGGGGGGCTGATAGCCTTTTGTGATAATAAAAAGATATTGTTTTTTCCAGTAGTACTACAAGTCCCAGCAAGCCTCCCCCGCAAGCTGGTACTTGGAGAACCACAAGTACCAGCATGCGGGAGAAAAACGGGCCCGCTGGTACCTGTAGTACTACTGGGAAAAAAATACCCAAATAAAAACAGGGGACACACACCGTCGACAGTAAAACTTTATTTCATACGTCGACACACACATACTTACCTATGTTCACACGCCGACATCGGTCCTCTTCTCCATGTAGAATCCACGGATACCTGAAAAGAAAAGATCAATATACTCACCTCAGCCATGGTCCAGAGATAAATCCACGTACTTGGCAAAAAAACAAACCGAACACCCGCTCCATGCCGGACTGAAAGGGGTCCCATGCTGACACATGGGACACCTTTCCACGAATGAGACCTGTCAGTGACAGCTGTCACAGAAAGGTCTCTAAGCCAATCAGGAAGCGCAACTTCGTTGCGCTCACCTGATTGGCTGTGCGCTGTCTGTACTGTGACAGCACATCGCAAAGCCGCTCCATTACTTTCAATGGTGGGAACTTAGCGGCTAGCGGTAAGGTCACCCGCCGGTCAGCGGCTGACCGGCGGGTGACCCCACCGCTACCCGCAAAGTTCCCACCATTGAAAGTAATGGAGCGGCTTTGCGATGTGCTGTCACAGTACAGACAGCGCACAGCCAATCAGGTGAGCGCCACGGAAGTAGCGCTTCCTGATTGGCTGAAGGGACGTCAGTGACAGGAGTCACGTGATGTCCCGGCATTCGGGAGAAAGGGGTCTGATGTGAAAGCATTGGACCCCTTTCTAGTCCGGTATGGAGCGGGTTTTTGCGTTTGTTTTTTTTTAAACAAGTACGTGGATTTTACTCTCTGGACGTGGATTTATCTCTGGACGCTGGAAGGTGAGTATAATTTTTTCACAGGTACCCTCGGATCGTCGGAGACCGTGGCAGTCGGCGTGTCAACATAGGTAAGTATGTGTGTGTCGGTAGTGTGTAATAAAGTTTTACTATCAAGGTGTGTGTGTCCTGTTTTTATTTGGGTATTTTTTTCCCAGTAGTACTACAGGTACCAGCGGACCCGTTTTTCTCCCGCATGCTGGTACTTGTGGTTCTCCAAGTACCAGCTTGCGGGGGAGGCTTGCTGGGACTTGTAGTACTGCTGGAAAAAACAATATCTTTTTATTATCACAAAAGGCTATCAGCCCCCCCATCCGCAGCCCATTGGATGGGGGGGGACAGCCTCGGGCTTCACCCCTGGCCCTTGGGTGGCTGGGGGGGGGGGGGACCCCTTGATTGAAGGGGTCCCCACTCCCCCAGGGTACCCCGGCCAGGGGTGACTAGTTGGATATTTAATGCCACGGCCGCAGGGCACGGCATAAAAGTGACCCCCGGCTGTGGCATTATCTGTCCAGCTAGTGGAGCCCGATGCTGGTGTTAAAAATACGGGGGACCCCTACTCTTTTTGTCCCCCGTATTTTTGGCACCAGCACCAGGCGCAGAGCCCGGTGCTGGTTTTAAAAATACGGGGGATCCCTGGCCAATTTTTCCCCTGCATTTTTAGAACCAGGACCAGCTCGATGAGCCCGAGGCTGGTTATGCTTTGGAGGGGGGACCCCACGCCATTTTTTTTTCGGGTTTTTCACGTTTTTTTACCGTTTTTTAAAATTGCGGCAAAATCCGCCAAATCGGCCGATTTTCGCCCGCGACTCTGGCGAATCCGTTTTTCATTGAATATGGTGAATTCCGGAAGCCACCTTCCGGGATTCACCTGTCGAATTGAGTCGAATTAAAAAACGGCGTAAATTGCCGCGAATTCGACCGCAATTGCATATACCCCATATGTCCTTACTCTCCCCTGTGACAGATTCTCTTTGTACAGCTGGAGCCCTGACTACATGGTATAACTTAGAAGTGTTATCAATAGGCCGATCTCCATTTTGACTCCTTCGCTTTCTCTACGCCGCCCTTAGTTTTTAGGGTTTTTTACATCATTTTTTTTGAAGGGCTATATATGGCCGATTCAATAGTTTTTCCCAGCAGCTACCACCAGGGGGCGCAAAACGGAGCAATTTAATTGTTGCTCTGTTTAGAAGCCCAGTAGACGCGGTGCTCACATTTTTTCTCGCAGGCTCCTCAGATGCGAGAAAAAATGTGTGGAAACACAGCACTTTGGGCATCCAAACAGGAGTTTGGACGCCCAAAGCAGGGAGTTTAGACAGATTTAGCCGTTTTCATGCAGTTAAACCCGGTCTGTTTGGGTGCGACATGCGTGATGTGCATGTGCGCCCAAACACATTTGAATAGTGAAAATTGTTTGAGCGTCTAAAAAGTCCCGATTAGACGGTCTCCATACCTATATGTTTCTCACTCTTTTTAGGTAAATAGCGCGTGTGCAGCTCTCTCAAGCCACATGTTTATTTCTGTACCTACAGTATGTGACTGTTCATATATGCAATTTGGCCACATTATTATGTTTTTTTTTGTTATTTACATATTTTGGAAAAAGAAAATGTAAGTTATTCTACAAAATTAAAAACTGCTCCTACCTGTGTATCGTGCAATATAGTAGGATTGATACTACTGGGCGAATTCAACTGCCCATGATTTGGCTGTGAAATGCTTTACAAGGGTTAGATAAGCTGCAATTTACAAGAGATGCATATGACCTTTTTAACGCACATTAAGGAGTCTTTTTTGTCTGTGTTCTGGGCACAAAGCTATTCAGTTCACCACAAGTGTTAAATTAAGGCAGGATACGGAAAAGATTAATGCTGCAGTTTGCTAGTACCTCAGGAGGGTGTAGGCTAACATAAAATATTTACATTTAAATAACCAGCCTGCATTAAATTCATGGTCTGCGTTACATTAAGGGGTCACAATACTTTATTTTTTTAATACATGTAGGTTAATTTGACATGGTTTTTCTTTACTTATGTAGTTTAGTAGACATAAATGACTACTAAACTACATAGTTCTTTTGCGTTCCAGTTAAGAGATGAATAAACACAGTTTCCGCTTCCCTCCTGAAAAAGTGAAGTTAACCACAGTGGAAGGATGGGCAAGGGCTTGAGGTGCATATGGGCTACTGTGTCCAAGGGAACCCACACAGCACATCCTGCACCCATACATTATACTTGGCATTCCTACACCAGCGCTGCAGAAATCAAGGTGGAAATGGTGCAGGCCATGTTTCCGGAGACCTTTCCATGTGCAGTAGACTGTGCCAATTGTGCAGGCAAGAGGAGAGTTCCTCACAGAGGCTGCACGCGGGTCTCAGAGTGCAAGTCAATAGATGACTGACATGCCATCTCCACAGGTATGCTCCATACTGCACAACCCTGTTCAATGTAAAAATGATCCTAGCACTTACCACTTTCAATCCAGACCACCCTTCATCACACTAGCACCCACACCTAGTGATCCTAACACCCATCACTTGCAAAGCTAAAAACACCCATGCCACCCTAGCACCCACCCCTTGGTGCCTACACCACTCCTAGTGATTCAAGCACCCACCACTTACGAGATAGACCACCCATTCCTATCCTAACACACACACCTAGTGGGCCAGGATTTTAGCAGCAAATACTAACATTATATGTAACTGTCAATATTATCACACAGATTTGTCATACCAGATCTACTTTAAGCTCCCCTTTTTTTACAGTCAGCTCAGTAATAGATGACTGTTTGCAGTATTAAAGCTGTCTGTGTAAAGCAGTTGTAGGACATCTAAGTGGGTCCCAGCATTAAACCTGATATAGTGGTACAGTATAAGAAAAAATAAGAATTTACTCACCGGTAATTCTATTTCTCGTAGTCCGTAGTGGATGCTGGGAACTCCGTAAGGACCATGGGGAATAGCGGGCTCCGAAGGAGACTGGGCACATCTAAGAAAGAATTAGGACTACCTGGTGTGCACTGGCTCCTCCCTCTATGCCCCTCCTCCAGACCTCAGTTAGGAAACTGTGCCCGGAAGAGCTGACACAATAAGGAAAGGATTTGGAATCCCGGGTAAGACTCATACCAGCCACACCAATCACACCGTACAACTCGTGATACTATACCCAGTTAACAGTATGAATAACAACTGAGCCTCTCAACAGATGGCTCCAAACAATAACCCTTTAGTTAAGCAATAACTATATACAGGTATTGCAGACAATCCGCACTTGGGATGGGCGCCCAGCATCCACTACGGACTACGAGAAATAGAATTACCGGTGAGTAAATTCTTATTTTCTCTGATGTCCTAGTGGATGCTGGGAACTCCGTAAGGACCATGGGGATTATACCAAAGCTCCCAAACGGGCGGGAGAGTGCGGATGACTCTGCAGCACCGAATGAGCAAACTCAAGGTCCTCCTCAGCCAGGGTATCAAACTTGTAGAATTTTGCAAATGTGTTTGAACCCGACCAAGTAGCAGCTCGGCAAAGTTGTAAAGCCGAGACCCCTCGGGCAGCCGCCCAAGAAGAGCCCACTTTCCTCGTGGAATGGGCTTTTACAGATTTAGGATGCGGCAGTCCAGCCGCAGAATGTGCAAGTTGAATCGTGCTACAGATCCAGCGAGCAATAGTCTGCTTTGAAGCAGGAGCACCCAGCTTGTTGGGTGCATACAGGATAAATAGCGAGTCAGTCTTCCTGACTCTAGCCGTCCTGGAAACATAGATTTTCAGGGCCCGGACTACGTCCAGCAACTTGGAATCCTCCAAGTCCCTAGTAGCCGCAGGCACCACAATAGGTTGGTTCAAATGAAACGCTGATACCACCTTAGGCAGAAATTGGGGACGAGTCCTCAATTCCGCCCTATCCATATGGAAAATCAGATAAGGGCTTTTACAAGACAAAGCCGCCAATTCTGACACACGTCTGGCCGAAGCCAAGGCCAACAGCATGACCACTTTCCACGTGAGATATTTTAGCTCCACGGTTTTAAGTGGCTCAAACCAATGCTACTTTAGGAAATCCAACACCACGTTGAGATCCCAAGGTGCCACTGGAGGCACAAAAGGGGGCTGAATATGCAGCACTCCCTTAACAAAAGTCTGAACTTCAGGCAGTGAAGCCAGTTCTTTATGGAAGAAAATCGACAGAGCCAAAATCTGGACCTTAATGGAACCCAATTCGAGGCCCATAGTCACCCCTGACTGTAGGAAGTGCAGAAAACGACCCAGCTGAAATTCTTCCGTTGGGGCCTTCCTGGCCTCACACCACGCAACATATTTTCGCCATATGCGGTGATAATGTATTGCGGTCACATCCTTCCTAGCTTTAATCAGCGTAGGGATGACTTCCTCCGGAATGCCCTTTTCCTTCAGGATCCGGTGTTCAACCGCCATGCCGTCAAACGCAGTCGCGGTAAGTCTTGGAACAGACAGGGCCCCTGCTGCCGCAGGTCCTGTCTGAGCGGCAGAGGCCATGGGTCCTCTGAGATCATTTCTTGAAGTTCTGGGTACCAAGCTCTTCTTGGCCAATCCGGAACAATGATTATAGTTCTTACTCTTCTCCTTCTTATTCTCCTCAGTACCTTGGGTATGAGAGGAAGAGGAGGGAACACATAAAACCGACTGGTACACCCACGGTGTCACTAGAGCGTCCACAGCTATCGCCTGAGGGTCCCTTGACCTGGCGCAATATCTTTTTAGCATTTTATTGAGGCGGGACGCCATCATGTCCACCTGTGGTCGTTCCCACCGGTGTACAACCAGCTTGAAGACTTCTGGATGAAGTCCCCACTCACCCGGGTGGAGGTTGTGTCTGCTGAGGAAGTCTGCTTCCCAGTTTTCCACTCCCGGAATGAACACTGCTGACAGTGCTATCACGTGATTCTCCGCCCATCGAAGAATCCTTGTGGCTTCTGCCATTGCCATCCTGCTTCTTGTGCCGCCCTGTCGATTTACATGGGCGACAGCCGTGATGTTGTCTGACTGAATCAGCACCGGTTGTTTTTGAAGCAGGGATTCTGTTTTACTCAGGGCATTGTAAATGACCCGTAGTTCCAGAATATTTATATGCAAGGAAGTTTTTGTCCTTGGACGTTTTCTTCCCTGAGTGACTGCCCCCCACCCTCGGAGGCTTGCATTCGTGGTCACCAGGACCCAGTCCTGTATGCCGAATCTGCGGCTTTCACGAAGATGAGCACTCTGCAGCCACCACAGCAGAGACACCCTGGCACTTGGTGACAGGGTGATCCACCGATGCATCTGAAGATGCGATTCGGACCACTTGTCCAATAGATCCCACTGGAAGATCCTCGCATGGAACCTGCCAAAGGGAAACGCTTCGTAAGAGCTACCATCTTTCCCAGGATTCGCGTGCAGTGATGCACCGACACCTGTTTTGGTTGCAGGAGGTCCCTGACCAGAGATGATAATTCCTGGGCCTTCTCCTCCGGGAGAAAAACCTTCTTCTGTTGTCCAGAATCATATCCAGGAACAGCAGACGCGTCGCGGGAATCAGCTGCGACTTTGGGATATTCAGGATCCAGCCGTGCTGATGCAGCACTTCCTGAGATAGTGCTACGCTGACTAGCAACTGCTCCTTGGACCTCGCCTTTATCAGGAGATCGTCCAAGTACGGGATAATTATAACTCCCTTCTTTCTAAGGAGTATCATCATTTTGGCCATTACCTTGGTAAATACCCTCGGTGCCGTGGACAGACCAAACGGCAACGTCTGGCATTGGTAATGACAGTCCTGTACCACAAACCTGAGGTACTCCTGGTGAGGTGGGTACATGGGGACACCCTCTTCCAGGCTTGTATAACCGCCCTGAGCGATTCCCTCTTGAACTTCCTTATAGAAGTGTTCAAGAATTTTAAATTTAGGATGGGTCTCACCGAACCATCTGGTTTCGGTACCACAACATTGTGGAATAGTAACCCCGCCCCCGTTGAAGGGGGGGGGGGTACCTTGATTATCACCTGCTGGAAGTACAGCTTGTGAATAGCGTCCAGTACTACCTCCCATTCTTTGGGAGCAGCCGGCAAGGCAGATTTGAGGTAACGGCAAGGGGGAGTGGCCTCTAACTCCAGCTTGTATCCCTGAGATACCACTTGTAGAACCCAGAGATCTACCTGTGAGCGAACCCACTGGTCGCTGAAGTTCCGGAGACGCACCCCCACCGCACCTGGCTCCGCCTGTGGAGCCCCAGCGTCATGCGGTGGACTTTAGAGGAAACGGGGGAGAATTTTGGTTCCAGGGAACTGGCTGTCTGGTGCAGCTTTATCACCCTTCCCCTGCCTCTGGGCAGAAAGGAAGCGCCTCTGACCCGCTTGTCTTTTTGTGGCCGAAAGGACTGTACCTGATAATACGGTCCTTTCTTAGGCTGTGAGGAAACCTGAGGTAAAAATGTCGACTTCCCAGCTGTTGCTGTGGATACTAGGTCCGAGAGACCCTCCCCAAACAATTCCTCACTCTTATAAGGCAAAACCTCCATGTGCCTTTTAGAATCAGCATCACCTGTCCACTGCCGAGTCCATAATACTCTTCTGGCAGAAATGGACATTGCATTAATTTTAGATGCCAGCCGGCAAATATCCCTCTGTGCATCTCTCATATATAAGACCACGTCTTTAAAATGCTCTATGGTTAGCAAAATAGTATCCCTGTCTAGTATCCATATTATCTGACAGGGTATCGGACCAAGCTGCTGCAGCACTACACACTGAAGCAATTGCAGGTCTCAGTATAATACCTGAGTGTGTATATACAGACTTCAGGATAGCTTCCTGCTTTTTATCAGCAGGCTCCTTTAAGGCGGCCGTATCCTGAGACGGCAGTGTCACCTTTTTTGCCAAGCGTGTGAGCGCCTTCTCCACCCTAGGGGACGTCTCCCAACGTAACCTGTCCTTTGGCGGGACAGGGTATGCCATCAGTAATTTTTTAGAAATTACTATTTTCTCATCGGGGGAACCTTCTTCACACACTTTATTCAATTCATCTGATGGGGGAAGAACCACTGGATGCTTTTTCTCCCCAACTATAATACCCTTTTTTGTGGTAACTGGGTTAATGTCAGAAATGTGCAACACATTTTTCATTGCCGTAATCATACAACGGATGGCCCTTGTGGATTTTACATTTGTCTCATCGTCGTCTACACTGGAGTCAGACTCCGTGTCGACATCTGAGTCTGCCATCTGAGGTAGTGGCGTTTTTGAGCCCCTGATGGCTTTTGAGACGCCTGGGCAGGCACGAGCTGAGAAGCCGGCTGTCCCACTGCTGTACGTCATCTAGCCTTTTATGTAAAGGAGTTGACACTGTCGGTTAATACCTTCCACATATCCACCCACTCTGGTGTCGACCCCGCAGGGGGTGACATCACACTTATCGGCACCTGCTCCGCCTCCATATAATCTTCCTCATCAATCATGTCGACACAGCCGTACCGACACACACACACACACAGGGAATGCTCTGACTGAGGACAGGACCCCACAAAGTCCTTTGGGGAGACAGAGAGAGAGTATGCCAGCACACACCAGAGCGCTATATAATGCAGGGATTCACACTACACACAGTGATTTTTTCCCCTATAGCTGCTATAAATATACAGTTTTCGCCTATATTTAGTGCCCCCCCTCTCTTTTTCACCCTATTGAGCCTGGAAACTGCAGGGGAGAGCCTGGGGAACGTCCCTCCAGCGGAGCTGTGAGAGGAAATGGCGCCAGTGTGCTGAGGGAGATAGCCCCGCCCCCTTCTCGGCGGACTTCTCCCGCTTTTGTAAGGATATTTTTGGCAGGGGATTTTACACATATATAGTCTTACTGACTATATTATGTGTTTTATGCCAATATAAGGTACTCTTATTGCAGCCCAGGGCGCCCCCCCCAGCGCCCTGCACCCATCAGTGACCGGAGTGTGTGGTGTGCATGGGGAGCAATGGCGCACAGCTGCAGTGCTGTGCGCTACCTTAATGAAGACCGGAGTCTTCAGCCGCCGATTTCCTGGACGTTCTTCTTGCTTCTGGCTCTGCAAGGGGGACATCAGCGCGGATCCGGGACCGGACGACCGAGGCTGGGCCTGTGTTCGATCCCTCTGGAGCTAATGGTGTCCAGTAGCCTAGAAGCCCAAGCTAGCTGCAAGCAGGTAGGTTCGCTTCTCTCCCCTAAGTCCCACGTAGCAGTGAGTCTGTTGCCAGCAGATCTCACTGAAAATAAAAAACCTAAATATATACTTTCTTTTCTAGGAGCTCAGGAGAGCCCCTAGTGTGCAACCAGCTCGGCCGGGCACAGAATTCTAACTGAGGTCTGGAGGAGGGGCATAGAGGGAGGAGCCAGTGCACACCAGGTAGTCCTAATTCTTTCTTAGATGTGCCCAGTCTCCTTCGGAGCCCGCTATTCCCCATGGTCCTTACGGAGTTCCCAGCATCCACTAGGACGTCAGAGAAATTATATATTTACATTATATTGAAACATTAATGAGGATTCAAATAGGATTTATTAATATAGTGTCATTTTGTGTCAAATCACGCTGGTTTCTGTAATTTCAGAACCTATGGCATAACCCCATGTTTTACTCATTAGAAATCTGGAAAAACTTACGTCTCATGGGTTCCAAAAAAGAAGATTGGAAATTTGTTTGCTGGTGGTTTCACAGCTCCTTCCGGCAGTTCATCAATCTGTTGGACAATAAAACATGTTTGGATTTTTTTTATTAGTGATTTCCTCTTAATTTAGTTCAACGTAGTGGCAGGTGGCAACAATATGCAATACAGATGTCCTTATGTAAGCAGGATTTGCTGGCTCTGGTGCAAACCATTTTCTTATGTCTTATTGGTTACAACAGCAGCAGAGTGAAATCTGTGTGCTTCACTATATACCACTTAAGTAGTAGCAGTCCTAACATGAGTTTTTCATATGAAACACCAATATTACCTACCATGCAGAACAACACAGCATTTAGAGCAGGGGTGGGGAACCTTTTTTCTACCAAGGGCCATTTGGATATTTATAAAAATCCTTTGGGGGCCATACAAAAATTATCAACGTAAAAATTAGCCTGCTCCCAGTAGTTATGCCATCAATCAGTAGTTATGCCCCCAGTAGATATACCCCCAGTCAGTTGTTATGCCCCAGTACATATGCCCCCAGTCACTTGTTATGCCCCATTAGATATGCCCCCAGTCACTTGTTATGCCCCATTAGATATGCCCTCTACTAGCGACGCCTACACATACACATTAAAGAAGACAAAAAAACACAATACTCACCAGCCCCGCTCCCGGACCGTTGCCATCCGCCTAGCCGCCCACTCCTCAGAACTATGGAAGAGACGTCATGACATCTCTCCCATAGCACCACACAGCCGCACACGCACACTGCCAGAGCCGTAAGCCGGAGCTCAGGAGTGAGCTCCTGCATCCAGCTGCTGCTGAGGGGAAGAAGCTGGGCACCTGCTAGTAACAAAATCTCAGCGGGTGCCCGGCATCTTCCTTGGTTAGGTGAGCCTGTCCGGGCCGGATCAAGTGGCTCTGCGGGCCTTATACGGCTTGCGGGCCTGAGGTTCCCCACCCCTGATTTAGAGAAAGCAGTAAATCCAGTTGAATTTGCCAATAAATGACCCTCTAAAACTGTAAGAAACTTGAGATTCCCTTCTAAAATTGCAAGAACTAGTTTCTAATACAAATACTTTGAAGATGACTCCACCCACAACTTACAATATTGTTTTGTATGGAGTTAAATAAGTTATTCAAAAATACATTCTTCTGTGGATTAAAACATTCATGAAAGAACAACACAACTGCTTAGCAAGACAGGGGCGCATCACCGAAAACTAGCCACTGAGTAACCTGTACAATATTGTCTGACAATTAAGTTTGTGAACTCATTGCGGTAAAAGTACTACATACCTCATAGCTGAATATCACTGTGGTCACCTTAAAAGTACTTCCCTTTGGAAGCTATGCAGTGATGCCAGAACTCATACCCCTTTTCCACTAGCTCAAAAAGCATGGGTTTTTTGGTAGTGGAAACGGCTCCCTCTGAAAAAACCCGGGTCAAATGACCCGGCAATCCTACCCGGGTAGCTACCTGGGTTGGACCCGGGAATGACCCGGGTAAGGGTGTAGTGTAAACGGGTTACCCGGGTCATCCGACCCGGGACCCGTTTACAGCATGTTAAGAGCCCATTCCTCCCTGACTGCAGTGACCCCGAGCGGTCGGGAGGTTGGGGGGGGACAGCGCTGCTGTCTGCAGACAGCAGCGCTGGCTGGGAGCAGCCCAGCAGCTTCCAGAGTGCTGGGCTTGCCCCCAGTGTGACAGTGGGCAGCATCGCATTGTGGGCGTGGCCTAACGGGACCAAGGCCATGCCCCGAGGGTCCCGTTCTGCTAGTTTTCCCGGCGCTTGGAGATGACGTAATCTCCAAGTGCCGGCCAGAAGACACTGCACCCGGGTGCAATGTAAACGGCGCCGGCCCGGGATATTCCCGGTTCGGCACCATTGTGGAAAAGGGGTCCGTCTCGGGTCTGACCTGACTTGGAACCGAGTTCCAAATCCCGGGTCAGACCCAAGACTTCTAGTGGAAAATGGGTATCAGTCCATCCTTCAATACAATTTTGGAAGTGGTTTTGTGTAATGGCCTTCAGAGCTGCCATCGTACTACTCCTGATATTATGAACGTCATCAAAATGCCTTCCTTTCAATATTACCATTCTCTTTGGAAAAAGGAAAAAGTCACTGGGGGCTAGATCCGGTGAATACGGAGTGTGTTCTAACATTTATTTGTTTATTAGCTAAAAAAAAACCTCAAGTGCCATGTGAGCAGATGCATTGACCATGATGCAAGATTCATGAGTTGTTGGCCTAAAGTTTGGGTCGTTTCCATCTAACTTTTTCACACAGCTTTTTCAGTACTTTCAAATAGTAAAGTTGGTTGACTGTTTGTCAATGTTCACTTGCTCTGCTATACTCCTGACAGTCAGCCGACAATTTTCATGCACAAATTGTTAAACTTTTGCAATGTTGTCTTCAGTTCTGCTCATTCCTGGTCGTCCTGATCTCTCTTCGTCAGTGACACTTTAATTTCCCTCAGAAAAACGTTTCACCAACTTGTAAACTACAATTTTCTTCATAGCATTATCCCCAAAAACTTGACTAACAGCTCTTTTTCCACTCTCGCCAAGTTTAACAAAAAATGTAATGTCGATTCATTGCTCTAATTCAAGCTCCGACATTTTTGTGACAGCAAACCAAAACACACACAAATGATAGACGCCACTTAGGGAGAGAATGCCATAGATCAATAACAACACAGCTGGCATAGTTTATTTAACTCTGCCTAAAATGTTGGCGTTAGGGGTCTATGTTGGTACTTTATCTCTATCTCTCTCTGAGGCTGAGTAAATGGACCCCTTCTTTAAGTGAAATACCTTTCACTACACATTATTTTTTTTAACTGAACTATGTCTAGCACTATATATTAGTGTACAAGCAAGTTTTTTTGTTCTATTTATTGCGTGTATATATATATATATATATATATACACATATACACAGTATATATATATTTATATGTGTATATATATATATATATTTGTGCAATTGTGTGTGTCTGGGTATAGATTTGTTGCACTGAATGTCTGCCAATTGTATGAAATCCTATCTATATGGATACAGCAAGGGCCTGCTTTTTGTACTTCCGCTAACTTGTTGGTTTTCAATTATATCTACAGTATGTTCCATTTTTTCGACCTGACACGCTCAACAGAAGGTTGTCAAAGACGGGTGCTATTTTATTGTTGGAATCACACAATACAGTACATAAATATATTACTATATTACAATGGCATCTACGTGTAGTGGCAAGAAAAATGTGTCTCTCAAGCTTCTTACAGATGTGTCCTCTTACAACTTTGCTCCATGTGCTACAAGTTGCGTTACACATAAAGTGTGAGTGCCGTGTGACTCGGTAGTGCTGAGCGTCCCCCCACACACACAAAAATGCATCGTAGGGCCGTATTCAATAGCTGAAGCTGTCGATCCACGTGTATTCCCACAGTCTTCTGGAATAGGTCGGAACCCTTTCCGACCTCAATCAGTCAGAAGCTGCCGTCATTCCGACAAGACGGCAACTTCCGACTCTCATTGAATACACCTCATAGTCACAATGTAATGTAATAGGACGCAGGAGAAGCTTCTGCTAAATAAAATTATATGCAGCATGCCTATATTCTGTGTGTGACTGTATTTGTATACAAAATGCTATGCTACAGTGTTTTTCTGAAAAAACTGTTTTTCGGATGGAGACAGAGTTGCTATTATACACAGAAAGAATATAGGCATGCTGCATATCATTTTAATCAGCAAAATCTGATTGTGCGTCCTATTGCAATACATTGTGTCTATGATGCATTTTATGCGGCAAAAGACACTTGGCGCTATAGAATCCCGCCAGGGCATGGTATGACTTCAAAGGCTGTTTAGCGCGACTGCAGCAGGGATGTAAGAGGGCACATCTATACTTTAAATGCATTAGATACTTTAATACATGTACTGTCTATTATACAGTAGTGTAAGCATGTTATTAGCATTACATTTGAAAATGTTCCGATATTCGTCATGGGTCGGGGAACGTAAAAATAAGATTTTACTCACCGGTAAATCTATTTCTCGTAGTCCGTAGTGGATGCTGGGACTCCGTAAGGACCATGGGGAATAGCGGCTCCGCAGGAGACTGGGCACAACTAAAGAAAGCTTTAGGACTACCTGGTGTGCACTGGCTCCTCCCTCTATGACCCTCCTCCAGACCTCAGTTAGGATACTGTGCCCGGAAGAGCTGACACAATAAGGAAGGATTTTGAATCCCGGGTAAGACTCATACCAGCCACACCAATCACACCGTATAACTCGTGATACTATACCCAGTTAACAGTATGAACAATAACTGAGCCTCTCAACAGATGGCTCAACAATAACCCTTTAGTTAAACAATAACTATATACAAGTATTGCAGACAATCCGCACTTGGGATGGGCGCCCAGCATCCACTACGGACTACGAGAAATAGATTTACCGGTGAGTAAAATCTTATTTTCTCTGACGTCCTAAGTGGATGCTGGGACTCCGTAAGGACCATGGGGATTATACCAAAGCTCCCAAACGGGCGGGAGAGTGCGGATGACTCTGCAGCACCGAATGGGCAAACTCTAGGTCCTCCTCATCCAGGGTATCAAACTTGTAGAATTTAGCAAATGTGTTTGACCCCGACCAAGTAGCTGCTCGGCAAAGTTGTAGAGCCGAGACCCCTCGGGCAGCCGCCCAAGAAGAGCCCACCTTCCTCGTGGAATGGGCTTTCACTGATTTAGGATGCGGCAGTCCAGCCGCAGAATGTGCAAGCTGAATCGTACTACAGATCCAGCGAGCAGTAGTCTGCTTTGAAGCAGGAGCACCCAGCTTGTTGGGTGCATACAGGATAAACAACGAGTCAGTTTTCCTGACATTAGCTGTCCTGGAAACACAAATTTTCAGGGCCCTGACTACGCCCAACAACTTGGAAGCCTCCAAGTCTTTAGTAGCCGCAGGCACCACGATAGGTTGGTTCAAATGAAAGGCTGATACCACCTTAGGGAGAAACTGGGGACGAGTCCTCAATTCTGCCCTATCCATATGGAAAATCAGATAAGGGCTTTTACATGACAAAGCCGCCAATTCTGACACACGCCTGGCCGAAGCCAAGGCCAACAGCATGACCACTTTCCACGTGAGATATTTTAATGCCACGGTTTTAAGTGGCTCAAACCAATGTGACTTTAAGAAATCCAACACCACGTTGAGATCCCAAGGTGCCACTGGAGGCACAAAAGGGGGCTGAATATGCAGCACTCCCTTAACAAAAGTCTGAACTTCAGGTACAGAAGCCAGTTCTCTCTGGAAGAAAATCGATAGAGCCGAAATCTGGACCTTAATGGAACCCAATTTTAGGCCCATAGTCACCCCTGACTGTAGGAAGTGCAGAAAACGGCCCAGCTGAAATTCCTCCGTTGGGGCCTTCCTGGCCTCACACCACGCAACATAATTTCGCCAAATGCGGTGATAATGGTTTGCGGTCACTTCTTTCCTAGCTTTAATCAGCGTAGGAATGACTTCCTCCGGAATGCCCTTTTCCTTCAGAATCCGGTGTTCAACCGCCATGCAGTCAAACGCAGCCGCGGTAAGTCTTGGAACAGACAGGGCCCCTGCTGCAGCAGGTCCTGTCTGAGCGGCAGAGGCCATGGGTCCTCTGAGATCATTTCTTGAAGTTCCGGGTACCAAGCTCTTCTTGGCCAATCCGGAACAATGAGTATAGTTCTTACTCCTCTTCTCCTTATTATCCTCAGTACCTTGGGTATGAGAGGAAGAGGAGGGAACACATAAACCGACCGGTACACCCACGGTGTCACTAGAGCGTCCACAGCTATCGCCTGAGGGTCTCTTGACCTGGAGCAATATCTTTCTAGCTTTTTGTTTAGGCGGGACGCCATCATGTCGACCTGTGGCCTTTCCCAACGGTTTACAATCAGTTGGAAGACTTCTGGATGAAGTCCCCACTCTCCTGGGTGGAGGTCGTGCCTGCTGAGGAAGTCTGCTTCCCAGTTGTCCACTCCCGGAATGAACACTGCTGACAGTGCTAACACGTGATTTTCCGCCCATCAGAGAATCCTTGTGGCTTCTGCCATCGCCGTCCTGCTTCTTGTGCCGCCCTGTCGGTTTACATGGGCGACTGCCGTGATGTTGTCTGACTGGATCACTACCGGCTGGTTTTGAAGCAGGGGTTTTGCCTGACTTAGGGCATTGTAAATGGCCCCCAGTTCCAGAATATTTATGTGTAGGGAAGTCTCCTGACTTGACCATAGTCCTTGGAAGTTTTTTCCCTGTGTGACTGCCCCCCAGCCTCGAAGGCTGGCATCCGTGGTCACCAGGACCCAGTCCTGTATGCCGAATCTGCGGCCCTCTTGAAGATGAGCACTTTGCAGCCACCACAGCAGGGACACCCTGGTCCTTGGAGACAGGGTTATCAGCCGATGCATCTGAAGATGAGATCCGGACCACTTGTCCAACAGGTCCCACTGAAAAGTCCTTGCATGGAACCTGCCGAATGGAATTGCTTCGTAGGAAGCTACCATTTTTCCCAGGACTCGCGTGCAGTGATGCACCGACACCTGTTTTGGTTTCAGGAAGCCTCTGACTAGAGATGACAGCTCTTTGGCTTTCTCCTCCGGGAGAAACACTTTTTTCTGTTCTGTGTCCAGAACCATCCCCAGGAACAGTAGACGTGTCGTAGGGACCAGCTGTGACTTTGGAATATTTAGAATCCAACCGTGCTGTTGTAGCACCTCCCGAGATAGTGCTACCCCGACCAACAACTGCTCCCTGGACCTCGCCTTTATCAGTAGATCGTCCAAGTACGGGATAATTAAAACTCCCTTTTTTCGAAGGAGTATCATCATTTCGGCCATTACCTTGGTAAATACCCTCGGTGCCGTGGACAGACCAAACGGCAACGTCTGGAATTGGTAATGACAATCCTGTACCACAAATCTGAGGTACTCCTGGTGATGATGGTAAATGGGGACATGCAGGTAAGCATCCTTGATGTCCAGTGATACCATGTAATCCCCCTCGTCCAGGCTTGAAATAACCGCCCTGAGCGATTCCATCTTGAACTTGAATTTTTTTATATATGTGTTCAAGGATTTCAAATTTAAAATGGGTCTCACCGAACCGTCCGGTTTCGGTACCACAAACATTGTGGAATAGTAACCCCGTCCTTGTTGAAGGAGGGGCACCTTGACTATCACCTGCTGGGAATACAGCTTGTGAATTGCCTCTAGCACTGCCTCCCTGCCTGAGGGAGTTGTTGGCAAGGCAGATTTGAGGAAACGGCGGGGGGGAGACGTCTCGAATTCCAGCTTGTACCCCTGAGATACTACTTGAAGGATCCAGGGATCCACCCGTGAGCGAGCCCACTGATTGCTGAAGTTTTTGAGACGGGCCCCCACCGTACCTGGCTCCGCCTGTGGAGCCCCAGCGTCATGCGGTGGACTTTGAGGAAGCGGGGGAGGACTTTTGCTCCTGGGAACTGGCTGTATGCTGCAGCTTTTTCCCTCTACCTCTGCCTCTGGGCAGAAAGGACGCGCCTTTAACCCGCTTGCCTTTATGGGGCCGAAAGGACTGTACCTGATAATACGGTGCTTTCTTTGGCTGTGAGGGAACATGGGGTAAAAATGCTGACTTCCCAGCTGTTGCTGTGGAAACGAGGTCCGAGAGACCATCCCCGAACAACTCCTCACCCTTATAAGGCAAAACTTCCATGCGCCTTTTAGAATCTGCATCACCCGTCCACTGCCGAGTCCATAATCCTCTCCTGGCAGAAATGGACATTGCACTTATTTTAGATGCCAGCCGGCAAATATCCCTCTGTGCATCTCTCATGTAGAAGACTGCGTCTTTTATATGCTCTATGGATAGCAATATAGTGTCCCTGTCTAGGGTATCAATATTTTCCGACAGGGAATCTGACCACGCAGCTGCAGCACTGCACATCCATGCTGAAGCAATAGCTGGTCTCAGTATAATACCTGAGTGTGTATATACAGACTTCAGGATAGCCTCCTACTTCCTATCAGCAGGCTCCTTTAGGGCGGCCGTGTCCGGAGACGGTAGTGCCACCTTTTTTGACAGACGTGTGAGCGCTTTATCCACCCTAGGGGATGTTTCCCAACGTGACCTATCCTCTGGCGGGAAAGGGTACGCCATTAGTAACCTTTTAGAAATTACCAGTTTCTTATCGGGGGAAGCCCACGCTTCTTCACACACCTCATTTAATTCCTCAGATGGGGGAAAAACCACTGGTAGTTTTTTCTCCCCAAACATAATACCCTTTTTTGTGGTTCCTGGGGTAATATCAGAAATGTGCAACACATTTTTCATTGCCTCAATCATGTAACGTGTGGCCCTATTGGAATGTACATTTGTCTCATCGTCGTCGACACTGGATTCAGTATCCGTGTCGACATCTGTGTCTGCCATCTGAGGTAGCGGGCGTTTTAGAGCCCCTGATGGCTTTTGAGACAGCTGGGCAGGCACAAGCTGAGAAGCCGGCTGTCCCACATCTGATATGTCGTCAAACCTTTTATGTAAGGAGTTGACACGTTCACGTAATTCCTTCCACAAGTCCATCCACTCAGGTGTCGGCCCCGCAGGGGGTGACATCACATTTATCGGCACTTGCTCCGCCTCCACATAAGCCTCCTCATCAAACATGTCGACACAGCCGTACCGACACACCGCACACACACAGGGAATGCTCTGACTGAGGACAGGACCCCACAAAGCCCTTTGGGAAGACAGAGAGAGAGTATGCCAGCACACACCAACAGCGCTATATAACACAGGGATTAACACTATAACTGAGTGATTTTTCCCAATAGCTGCTTGTATACACAATATTGCGCCTAAATTTAGTGCCCCCCCCCCCTCTTTTTTACCCTATGTAGTCTGGAAACTGCAGGGGAGAGCCTGGGAGCGATCCTTCCAGCGGAGCTGTGAGGGAAAATGGCGCCAGTGTGCTGAGGGAGATAGCCCCGCCCCTTTTTCGGCGGACTTCTCCCGCTTTTTTTCTATGTATATCTGGCAGGGGTATTTTACACATATATAGTCTCTATGACTATATTATGTGTTTTTTTGCCAGCCAAGGTACTTAATATTGCAGCCCAGGGCGCCCCCCCCCCAGCGCCCTGCACCCATCAGTGACCGGAGTGTGAGGTGTGCATGGGAAGCAATGGCGCACAGCTGCAGTGCTGTGCGCTACCTTGTTTGAAGACCGAAGTCTTCTGCCGCCGATTTCCAGGACTCTTCTTGCTTCTAGCTCTGTAAGGGGGACGGCGGCGCGGCTCCGGGAACGGACGATCGAGGTCGGGCCCTGTGTTCGATCCCTCTGGAGCTAATGGTGTCCAGTAGCCTTAGAAGCCCAAGCTAGCTGCAAGCAGGTAGGTTCGCTTCTCTCCCCTTAGTCCCTCGTAGCAGTGAGTCTGTTGCCAGCAGATCTCACTGAAAATAAAAAACCTAAAATAAACTTTCTTTTTCTAGGAGCTCAGGAGAGCCCCTAGTGTGCATCCAGCTCAGCCGGGCACAAAATTCTAACTGAGGTCTGGAGGAGGGTCATAGAGGGAGGAGCCAGTGCACACCAGGTAGTCCTAAAGCTTTCTTTAGTTGTGCCCAGTCTCCTGCGGAGCCGCTATTCCCCATGGTCCTTACGGAGTCCCAGCATCCACTTAGGACGTCAGAGAAAAGCCTTGTGAGCAGTGCCCTACTATGAACACGTGCAAGTGTGCACAACTGTGTGTGTTTGTAAAAGAATGCAGCCTTAAGTATGTACAAGTACTATGAATTCATATCAGTTTTGTAAAGTGTAGTTTTGCAAGCATTGCAATTAAAAAAAAAGTATATATTGTAGCACAGTGGTTAGTATTGTTTCCTTGTTTTCGCGCAGCACAGATTTAGTTCAATTCCCAACCAGAATCTTTCTGCGTGGATTCTCCCTGTGTTTGTGTGTGTTTTCTCCTGCTGCTCCCATTTCCTACCACATTCCAAAAACATATTAGCAGGTCAATTGGCTCTTGGCCAAAATGGACCAAAGTGTGGGTTGGTGTATGAGGGATAAGGTCCAGTGGAGCATTTACTGATGTGAATGACAAATACTCTCTGTACAGCACTTCGTAATATGGTGGCACTACACAAAGAAATTATAATAATACTTAGATTGTAGGTAAGGGTGGATCATTTCTATGTGATTCTAGAGGACACAGAGTAATAATACAAAGTAACAAATACCATTTTCAAGTGTAAAATAAGCAGACATTAGCAATGGTTCCTTTAATCATGCACAAGTTAGTTCATTTTCCCACCTGTTTCCACAGACAGAAATCCTCAAAACATTTTATTTATTACTTCGTATTACTCTGTGTCCTCTAGAATCCAATAGAAAATGCCTTTGGCAAAGGACTATATAACTAGAACTTGGATGACTACTGTGGCATCTGACTTACAGGAGTGGGTAGGTTCAGTAAATTAAACTATATTAGTGTTTTGCATGCACAATCAAAAATGCTATTTCGTAATGTACACGTGTTTGGTCCAAATGGAGTTGGTGAAACTACTCATTCTACATCATTTATATAGATACAGATGGAGCCGCACCATCGCATATGAGCGCTCCCGGCGTGACTAGGCGATCCGTCCGCCTAGTCACGCTGGGAGCGCACAGAGACAATCCCATTCTAGTGAATGGGGCGCGCGCACGCATCTGGCACATCTGTACTTACATAATTCACCTAGACACCAGTTCTCCCATATGTCCTGTTTCAATGTGTCTGTGCTAAATCTGATAGAAGAATTGCATTTCTTTCTCAACACGAACCTTGTGTGAACCGATTGTCATTTAAAGGGTATTTATCAAAGCTCAGAGAAAGATACAATTGTGAGAGATAAAGTATCAGCCAATCAGCTTATGACATGCATGTTGCAGCTGTGTTTAAAAAATGACAGGAGCTGATTGGTTGGTACTTTGGGCCTTATTCAGGTTTGTTAGCAAACAAAAAGAAGTTAGCAATTTCGCAAAACCATGTTGCACTGCAGGAGGGCAGATGTAACATGTGCAGAGAGATTTAGATTTGGGTGGGGTGTGTTCAAACTGAAATCTAAATTACAGTGGAGAAATTAAGCAGCCAGTATTTACCATGCACAGAAACAATACAACCCTCCCAAATCTAAATCTCTCTGCACATGTTACATCTGCCCCGCCTGCAGTGCAACATGGTTTTGCCCAATTGTTAACTTTTTTGGTTTGCTAACAAACCTGAATAACTCACTTTATCCTCACAATTTTATCTCTCTCCAAGCTTTGATAACTACCCCTCTGAATCAGATACCTTACATATATTCTAAAACATACCCTCAACAAGTGAAACAATGGATAAAAAAAAAAAATTAAAGGGACATAAAGTGACATATATTAATGGAAACAGTATCAACATATCCAATACAAAGTAACATATAAAAATACTAAATTCAGATAATACCCTTTTCAGACAGAAAGTCAAATTACCGGGGAAAGCAGTTCTACCCGGTAATTTCCCAATTACCACGGGTCCTTTTTCTGTGTGAGAGGTCAACCCGGGATGAAATTCCCGGGACTTCAACTCAGGAATCTACCAGGATCGGAGACCCGGGAATTTTGACCCGGGGTTGACCCTTTCACACAGAAGAAATACCCGTGTTGATCTGCAAATTGCCGGGTAGAAATTCTTGACACAGCAATTTACTTGTCTGTGTGAAAGGGGTCCAGGCAAGGACCGGCAAAACTCCCCGGCACTCAAATGCCGAGATTTTCACACATTTCTGTATGAAAAGGGTAAAAATAAGATATCCATTTGGATATGAAATCCAGCAGTAGATTTTATATGTGCCCTCCCCCCATCTATGGAAAATTTAATTTTACCTTAGCTCAGGGTGATATAGCATTGTCAAGCGAAAACTAACCAAATTCCCCCAGCATACTGCAACAGACTAGTAACAGAGATTTACATTTTATATAATAATAGAAATGCAGAGATCTCAGTTATATACATTTGCAGGCATATGGTATTAGCCACACTAAAGCTGGGTACACACTTGTCCAATCCTGGGGAGATCCAACTCCCAATGACTGGTTTGTCCGACATTGGACAAGTGTGTACCCTCCATCACTAACCCCTTAACCCAATCCTAGTCGTCTGTTGGGTCTCCTGGTTTTGTAAACATACTTAAAAACCTGGAAACTCAACCGCCGACCGATATACAAGTGTGTAGGCTGCTGAGACCAAAGCGGACAACCAATCTCCGGTCCCAGTAGCACTGCACACTATCAGTGTGGCACCGGTGTGGGATCCCGGCACTGTCTGCCGCTGCTGTGGAACACGGCTGCGGGCATGGTGACAGGACCAGAGAGTTTATCTGCAGAGTTCGGCAGTGGGCATGCTAAGGCAGCACCAATTTTTTAATTCAAGATGGCCATGGCAAGCCGCATCATCATCCTGCCCCTTGTGCCAGTTAATATTAGCCAGTGCGAGGCAGCAGCTGTCAGTCTGATGACGGAGGAGGAGCAAGGAAGAGCTCCTGAAGACAGAAGACGCTGAGGAAGTCCTGGAGGGCGGTGGCCATGCAAAAGAGCTTACAGGCCACCACAATCCAGGTGGAAATTGAAAACGCTGCAGCAAGCACTGGGGAGACTGCAGCCATGAAAAGGAGCTTACAGGCTGCCGCCCCCCAGGTGAAGACAGAAGACACCGCTGCAAGCCCTGAGAAGGCAGCGGCCAGCTAAAGAGCTTACAGGCCACCACTCCGCCAGATGAAAATCAAAGTAGAAAATGCCGCAGTCACTGGGGAGGCAGTGCAAATGCAACAGAGCTTAAAGGCTGTCACCCCAGGTGAAGGTGCTGTACAATAAATTAATACCACATTAGCGGTTATGTCTTTATTTAAAAATTTTCTATACAGGTGGATTACAGGTGTCCAGACATTCTTGCACTTATTTATCTCCAAGTGCCAGCATGTTGGGGTTGCCTTGCTGGGACCTGTAGGCTACCTGTAAAATATTAACATGTATGGAATTATTCCCCTGGCTGGTTCAGCCTGGTGCTGGTATTTGGAAAATAGGCGGAACCCCATGCTGGTTTTCACCCTAATTTCCATTCCCAGATCAGGCTGAGGGGTCTAGGACTGGTTATTGAGTTTTTGGGGAGACTCCACTATTTATTTAATTGTTTAGTATCGGAAACAACATTCACACCAGTTAATATCCTCAACCTCCCCTCTTTTCACCATTATTATTATTATTAATAATAAATTCCTCCCCTTCTCCCACCACACTATGATTAATAAATCCACCCTTACCCCACAGCCAAATTTATTTTTTCAGCAGATTATTTCCGCAGACACAGATTGGAGGTCTGCTGAAAAATGTAACAAGTGTGTAGCCATGGATTGATTGGATGCAGAATCTGCAAGCAGGTCTGCAGTAGGATTGTATATAAACAGTCAGATCTGGAGTCAGATCTGCCGAGGACTGGACAAATGTATACCCAGCTTAAGGCATCTCTGTTTCGTTGTACAACACTATACGATAATAACACCTACTTTGGGTTATATGTTTATGTATTTCTAAATTGTGCGCTAACTTACCTGGAGGCCCCAAAGATCCTCCAACATGGCACTACAAGGATCAGCATACCCCACAACTACTGATCCAATCCATGCCTCACAAAACTGCGTATCGCTGATATTGTGTAGTGCATCATCACACAATAGTTGCTATGGGGGCACATTATTATCCTTTATTTACATGGCACCACAAGAGATCCATAGAGCCCAATTGCAGAGTACATAAACAAATAAGGAAACCAGTGATTTACAGTTGAAGACAATTTAGTACAAGTACAGGGTACATAAACATACCTGTATCAGCTGGGCCCTGTTCTTGAGATCTTATATTTTAAAGGGGAGGGGCAGACAGACAGGGGCTACACAGATGGAGTAGACAGTGATCATGGAACAGAGGATTAGGATAGAGATTACAGTGGGTTTGGTGAAGAAGTGCCTGTTTGAAGTTTTGCAGAGAGGTGGAGAGTCTGATGGGGAGAGGTAGAGAATTTCAGAGAAAGGGAGCAGCACGTACAAAATCTTGGAGGAAGGAGGTAATCAGTGGGCAGGAGAGGCAGCGTGCATTAGCGGAGCAAAGCGGATGGATGGGAGTGTAAAAGGAGATAAGGTCAGAGATGTTAATTGGGAGAGGAGTGGGTGAGGGCTTTGTGAGTGTGACAAGCTTGAATTGGATTCTGAAAGGGAAGCCAGTGAAAGGCTTGTAGAAGAGGGGGGTGGACATATTACATTTGGTGAGGAAGATGAGCAGGGCTGCAGCATTGAGGATAGATTGGAGTGGAGAGAGGTATTTGTCAGGGATGCCACATAGGAGATTACAGTAGTCCAGTCTGGAGATGACCAGTGAGTGGATAATGGTCTTAGTAGCATCCTGGATGTGAAAGGGTCTGACCCTGGAAATATTTTTGAGAAGAAAACAGCAGGATTGTGAAAGGTGCTGAATGTGTGGTTTAAAGGAGAGGGAGGAGTCAAGGATTATTCCAGGACAGCGCACTTGGGAGCTAGAGGAGATAGTAGTCCCATCAGTAGATAATTAAATGGTGGGAGGTGAGATTGAGAAGATGATCAGCTTAGTCTTTGATATGTTAAGTTTAAGAAAGTGCTGGGAAATCCAAGAAGAGATAGCAGAGAGACAGTTGGAGATACAAGTGAGGCGAGTGGGGGAAGAGATGAGAGGAGGAAAGGTAGATTTGAGTATAATCAGCATAGAGATAATAGGGATCATTCCGACCTGATCGCACACTAAGTTTTTTCGCTGCGGTGCGATCAGGTCAAAACTCGGTAAAACTGCACATGCGTATGCACCGCAATGCGCAGGCGCGTCGTAAGGATACAGAGCGGATCGTTGCTGAGCAATGGATTTAACGTAGAGTCCTTTCGGACAGCCGATCGCAAGGAGATTCGCAGGAAGAGGGCGTTAGTGGGTGGCAACTGACCGTTTTCTGGGAGTGTTTGGAAAAACGCAGGCGTGTCCAAGTGTTTGCAGGGCGGGTGTCTGAGGTCAATTCCGGACACGAACAGGCTGAAGTGATCGCAGCGGTTGAGAAGTTCAAACCTACTCAGAAACTGCACAAAACTTTTTTGTACAGCTCGGCTGTAAAAGCGTTTGCACATTTGCAAAGCAAAAATACACTCCCCTATAGGCGGCGACTATCCGATAGCAGTGCTGCAAAAAGTAGCTAGCGAGCGATCAACTCGGAATGACCCCCAATATTGGAAGTCAAAGAGCTAATGAGTTTACCTAAAGAGGATGTATACTGAGAGAAAAGGAGAAGACCAAGGGCCTAATTCAGACCTGGTCGTACGCAGGCTATTTTTTGCACTGCTGCGACCAGGTATTTGCTGCCTACAGGGGAGAGGGTTAGAGCTGTGCAGGGGTGCGATCGGCTGTGCAGAGAGCTGCACAAGCAAAAGGTTTGTGCAGTCTCTGCACAGCTCAAGACTTACTCACCCGCTGCGATGATCCTTCTTGGAGCTGACGTCAGGATCCCTCCCTGCAAACGGCCGGACACGCCTGCGTTTTCTTCGACACTCCCAGAAAACGGTGAGTTGACACCCCCGGCCGGCCTCTTCCTGTCAATCTTCTTGCGTTCGCAGCTGCAAGCACTTTCTTAGTTCTTCTCGTTGCTGCCCGGCGACAATGACGCGCCTGCGCATTGCGGCGCATGCGCTGTTCAAACCCGATCGCAAGGCTGCAAAAAACTGCAGCGTGCGATCGGGTCTGAATGACCCCCCCAAGAACAGAACCTAGGGGGACTCCTACAGTTAGTGGAAGTGGGGAGGAGGTGGAGTCATGAGAGGTGACAGAGAATGAACGGTTAGAGGTAGGAGGACAGCCAGGAGAGGGCAGTATCAAGAAAACCAGGGGAGTGAAGGATTTACAGGAGAGGGTGGTCCACAGTGTCAAAAGCAGCACAGAGGTCAAGAATAATAAGCAGAGAGTAGTGGCCCTTAGATTTGGCAGTATAGAGGTCATTGCAGACTTTTGTGAGGACAGTTTCAGTGGAGTGGAGAGGACGGAAGCAAAACTGAAATGGGTCAAGAAGTGAGTGGGAGGAAAGAAAGGCAGTTGTAGACAACACGCTTAAGCAGTTTGGAGGCAAAAGGGAGGCGTTTGGAGGCAAAAGGGAGAAGAGAGATGGGTCAGTTGTTGAATTAAGGGAGGTCATTCCGAGTCGTTTGCTCGGAAAATTTCTTCGCATCGCAGCGTTTTTCCGCTTAGTGCGCATGCGCAATGTCTGCACTGCGACTGCGCCAAGTAAATTTGCTATGAAGTTTGGATTTTTACTCACGGCTTTTTCTTCGCTCAGGCGATCGTAGTGTGATTGACAGGAAATGGGTGTTACTGGGCGGAAACAGGCCGTTTTATGGGCGTGTGGGAAAAAACGCTACCGTTTCCGGAAAAAACGCGGGAGTGGCTGGAGAAACGGAGGAGTGTCTGGGCGAACGCTGGGTGTGTTTGTGACGTCAAACCAGGAACGAGAAGCACTGAACTGATCGCAGATGCCGAGTAAGTCTGAAGCTACTCTGAAACTGCTACGAGATGTGTAATCGCAATATTGCGAATCTTTCGTTCGCAATTTTAAGAAGCTAAGATTCACTCCCAGTAGGCGGCGGCTTAGCGTGTGCAATACTGCTAAAATCGCCTTGCGAGCGAACAACTCGGAATGAGGGCCAAGGTTAGGTTTTCTGAGACTATGGGAGACGAGTGCATGCTTGAAGGCAGAGGGGACAGTGCCTGATGAGAGGGAGAGATTGAGGAGGTGGGCAAGATGTTAACAGGCAGAAGGAGAGAGGTAGCGGAACAGGCGGGAGGGGGTATGGTCAAGTTGGGAGGGAGGAATGGATGAGGGCCATGACCTTCTCACCAGATACATGGGAGAAAGATGTCAAGAGTTGGGAAAAGGGATGGGGAGGGGTGGTAAGGGAAAGAGGTGGCTGGTTGATGATGATCTATTAGGATGTGATGTCCTGACGTATGAAGACAATTTTGGATGTGAAGTAAGTGGCAAAGTCAAGAGCAGAGAGTGAGAAGGAAAGAAGAGGTTGGGTTGGGCAGAGGAGGTAGTTGACAGTGGCAGAGGCCCTTGGGGTTGGAAGACTGGGAGGTGATGAGATTCTTGAAGTATGACTGTATAGCAAGGGAAAGGGCAGCAAGGAAGAGAGCATAACTTTGAATGGAGGAAGTCTGCCTTAGAGCGTGATTTCCTCCACTGTCACTTGTCAGTATGTGAGCATTTTTGCAGATATCTGGTGTATTTGGTGTGCCAGGGTTGAGGTGTTAATCTGGGTGAATAGTGGTCAGAGGAGCGACAGAGTCAAGAGCAGAAGTAAGGGATGCATTATATAGGGCAGCGGCTTGTTCAGGGCATGACAGAGAGAGAACTGAGTTGAACAGGGAGGAAAGGGAGGTGGTGTTAATGGCCTCACTTAATTTGAAAAAGGGAACGATGCCCAAACAATAACATATAAGGGCATATTGTTTGAAAGCGGTTACTCCCCTCTTTCAAGACGTGGGGGAGATAGTGCTTTGATGCCATCCTTCATCTATACAAAAAGTTTGTTTTCTATAGTGCAGAGAGATACTGTCTGGTGACCACTACATGATAAATACTGATGGAGTCCTTCAATGGAAAGAAGGCACAGACCTCTTTTAAATATGTATGCTTTAGAATTTATTGAAGCCAGGTTGGAGGTGATGTTTCCCTAACTCTGGACTCCATGACTTATCTTTAGAGACTTCATGAATTTACTGTAGAGCTTATTGTCTAGTGATCACACAGGCAACAACTCAAGCTGGGTACACACTAAACGATGTCGTCTGATCCGGCGACATATTGGGTACATCGTATAGTGTACCTGTTATGTCACTGATGATGCGTGCTCCTGCATGTCCTCAGCGACATCCTCCATCGGCCCTCGCTAGCAAGGGCCATGATGCCAAATGCACCATGACCCCCGCCGCAGCTGCCACCCCCGGCAAGTGTGTATGCACTTGCCGATGTCGGCTCCCCCGCCAGGTCCTGTCGCCAACTATGTTGCTGGGTACACTTATCGTGTAATGTGTACCCAGCATTATATTGGGTGGGGCTACCATGATAAAAGGGACTCCCCTCTCTCATATGAAGGTGCACAGCCATCTTCTACGTTCCAGGGTTGGTGAGATAGAGGGGTAAATTTAATAAAGATTCTAAAAATCAAAAGTGGTGATGTTGCCCATAGCAACCAATCAGATTCTGTGTACCATTTATCTATTGCATCTTAGAAAATGATAGATGAAATCTGATTGGTTGCTATGGGCAACATCACCACTTTCCATTTTTAGAAACTTTAGTAAATATACCTCATAGAGTCCCTACATGTTTTTTATTTATATTACAATAGTGATGTTGACGTGCCTGTGCATTTGCCAGGGACCCCGCCTCCATTGCTGCTCACGAATCTTACCCGGTGATCAGTACCGGTGGGGAGCATGACATTTTTTTTCCGTAAGGGGTCCTACGCTGCAGATTACGAGTGGGACTCTTTTACATGTATATGAGGATAATGAATACCACTCGTCAACAGCAGCAAAGAGGTAAAAAAAAAGACTGTAATAATACCTGAACCCTTTCTGTTAAATCAAGCTACAAATAGTATTTTTCACTGTAACCTTCCCATCTAGATGAGTCCAAAAATCGTAGAAATTGCAGAACTTTTATTGTTTTCTTTTCGTTTTGATGAATGTTTAGATAACGAAGCATGCCAAGCCTATTCCTATTCATTCCTTTTACAAGTGTAATCAAACAAGAGATATTAATGTAAGTCATATCAACCTTAAATAAACAATAACCCATACTGTATTTACAAATAAAGCAACACACAATACTTGCGTAAACACCTGCATTAAAAAACACGATATTCAGGTTTACATTGCATTGCTCAAACATGCTTCCATTACTAAAAAATAAGAATTTACTTACCGATAATTCTATTTCTCGGAGTCCGTAGTGGATGCTGGGGTTCCTGAAAGGACCATGGGGAATAGCGGCTCCGCAGGAGACAGGGCACAAAAAAGTAAAGCTTTACTAGGTCAGGTGGTGTGCACTGGCTCCTCCCCCCATGACCCTCCTCCAGACTCCAGTTAGGTACTGTGCCCGGACGAGCATACACAATAAGGGAGGCATTTTGAATCCCGGGTAAGACTCATACCAGCCACACCAATCACACCGTACAACTTGTGATCTAAACCCAGTTAACAGTATGACAACAGAAAGGGCCTCTTAAAGATGGCTCCTTAACAATAACCCGAATTAGTTAACAATAACTATGTACAAGTATTGCAGATAATCCGCACGTGGGATGGGCGCCCAGCATCCACTACGGACTCCGAGAAATAGAATTATCGGTAAGTAAATTCTTATTTTCTCTATCGTCCTAAGTGGATGCTGGGGTTCCTGAAAGGACCATGGGGATTATACCAAAGCTCCCAAACGGGCGGGAGAGTGCGGATGACTCTGCAGCACCGAATGAGAGAACTCCAGGTCCTCCTTTGCCAGGGTATCAAATTTGTAAAATTTTACAAACGTGTTCTCCCCCGACCACGTAGCTGCTCGGCAGAGTTGTAATGCCGAGACCCCTCGGGCAGCCGCCCAAGATGAGCCCACCTTCCTTGTGGAGTGGGCTTTTACAGTTTTAGGCTGTGGCAGGCCTGCCACAGAATGTGCAAGTTGAATTGTGTTACAAATCCAACGAGCAATCGACTGCTTAGAAGCAGGTGCGCCCAACTTGTTGGGTGCATACAATATAAACAGCGAGTCAGATTTTCTGACTCCAGCCGTCCTTGCAATGTATATTTTTAAGGCTCTGACAACGTCCAACAACTTGGAGTCCTCCAAGTCGCTAGTGGCCGCAGGCACCACAATAGGTTGGTTCAGATGAAATGCTGATACCACTTTAGGGAGAAAATGCGGACGAGTCCGCAGTTCTGCCCTATCCGAATGGAAGATTAGATAAGGACTTTTATAAGATAAAGCCGCCAATTCAGATACTCTCCTGGCAGAGGCCAGGGCTAGTAACATAGTCACTTTCAATGTGAGATATTTCAAATCCACCTTTTTCAATGGTTCAAACCAATGGGATTTGAGGAAATCTAAAACTACATTTAGATCCCACGGTGCCACCGGAGGCACCACAGGAGGCTGTATATGCAGTACTCCCTTGACAAAAGTCTGGACCTCAGGGACAGAGGCCAATTCTTTTTGGAAGAATATTGACAGGGCCGAAATTTGAACCTTAATGGATCCCAATTTGAGACCCATAGATAATCCTGATTGCAGGAAATGTAGGAAACGACCCAGTTGGAATTCCTCCGTCGGAACCCTCCGATCCTCGCACCACGCTACATATTTTCGCCAAATGCGGTGATAATGTTTCACGGTGACTTCCTTCCGTGCCTTAATCAAGGTAGGAATGACTTCTTCTGGAATGCCTTTCCCTTTTAGGATCTGGCGTTCAACCGCCATGCCGTCAAACGCAGCCGCGGTAAGTCTTGAAAAAGACAGGGACCCTGCTGTAGCAGGTCCCTTCTCAGAGGTAGAGGCCACGGTTCGTCCGTGAGCATCTCTTGAAGTTCCGGATACCAAGTCCTTCTCGGCCAATCCGGAACCACTAGTATTGTTCTTACTCTTCTTTGCCGTATGATCTTCAATACCTTTGGTATGAGCGGCAGAGGAGGAAACACATACACTGACTGGTACACCCAAGGAGTTACCAGTGCGTCCACAGCTATTGCCTGTGGATCTCTTGACCTGGCGCAATATTTGTCCAGTTTCTTGTTGAGGCGAGACGCCATCATGTCTACAATTGGTCTTTCCCAACGGTCTATTAACATGTTGAAGACTTCTGGATGTAGACCCCACTCTCCCGGATGAAGATCGTGTCTGCTGAGGAAGTCTGCTTCCCAGTTGTCCACGCCCGGGATGAACACTGCTGACAGTGCTATCACGTGATTCTCCGCCCAGCGAAGAATCTTGGCAGCTTCTGCCATTGCACTCCTGCTTCTTGTGCCGCCCTGCCTGTTTACATGGGCGACCGCCGTGATGTTGTCCGACTGAATCAACACCGGCTTTCCTTGCAGGAGAAGTTCCGCCTGGCTTAGAGCATTGTAGATTGCTCTTAGTTCCAGAATGTTTATGTGAAGAGACTTTTCCAGACTCGTCCATACTCCCTGGAAGTTTCTTCCTTGTGTGACTGCTCCCCAGCCTCTCAGGCTGGCGTCCGTGGTCACCAGGATCCAATCCTGAATGCCGAATCTGCGGCCTTCTAATAGGTGAGCCTTCTGCAACCACCACAGAAGTGACACCCTTGTCTTTGGTGACAGGGTTATTCGCAGGTGCATCTGCAGATGCGACCCTGACCATTTGTCCAACAGATCCCTTTGGAATATTCTTGCATGGAATCTGCCGAATGGAATTGCTTCGTAAGAAGCCACCATTTTTCCCAGGACTCTTGTGCATTGATGTACTGACACTTTTCCTGGTTTTAGGAGGTTCCTGACCAGATCGGATAACTCCTTGGCTTTTTCCTCTGGAAGGAAAACCTTTTTCTGAACCGTGTCCAGAATCATTCCTAGGAACAGCAGACGAGTTGTCGGGATTAAATGGGATTTTGGAATATTCAGAATCCACCCGTGTTGTCTTAGCACCTCTTGAGATAGTGCTAAAGCTGTCTCCAGCTGTTCTCTGGACCTTGCCCTTATTAGGAGATCGTCCAAGTATGGGATAACTAATACGCCTTTTCTTCGAAGAAGAATCATCATCTCGGCCATTACCTTGGTAAAGACCCGAGGCGCCGTGGACAATCCGAACGGCAGCGTCTGAAACTGATAGTGACAGTTTTGAACAATGAACCTGAGGTACCCCTGGTGTGCGGGGTAAATCGGAACGTGTAGATACGCATCCTTGATGTCCAAGGATACCATAAAGTCCCCTTCTTCCAGGTTCGCTATCACTGCTCTGAGTGACTCCATCTTGAACTTGAACTTTTTTATGTAGAGGTTCAAGGACTTCAGATTTAGAATAGGCCTTACCGAGCCATCCGGCTTCGGTACCACAAATAGAGTGGAATAATACCCCTTTCCTTGTTGTAATAGGGGTACTTTGACTATCACCTGCTGAGCGTACAGCTTGTGAATGGCTTCCAACACCCTCTCCCTTTCGGAAGAGACGGTTGGTAAGGCAGACTTCAGGAAACGATGAGGAGGATCCGTCTCTAATTCCAACCTGTACCCCTGAGATATTATCTGCAGGATCCAGGGGTCTACCTGCGAGTGAGCCCACTGCGCGCTGTAATTTTTGAGACGGCCCCCCACTGTCCCCGAGTCCGCTTGAGAGGCCCCAGCGTCATGCTGAGGTTTTTGCAGGAGCCGGGGAGGGCTTCTGTTCCTGGGAAGGAGCTGCCTGTTGGTGTCTCTTCCCTCTTCCTCTGCCTCGTGGCAGGTACGACAAGCCCTTTGCTCTCTTATTTTTGTAGGAGCGAAAAGGCTGCGGTTGAAAGGTCGGTGCCTTTCTCTGTTGGGGAGTGACTTGAGGTAAAAAAGTGGATTTCCCGGCAGTAGCCGTGGCCACCAAGTCTGATAGACCAACTCCAAATAACTCCTCCCCTTTATACGGCAAAACCTCCATGTGACGTTTTGAATCCGCATCGCCTGTCCACTGTCGTGTCCATAAGGCTCTTCTGGCTGAAATGGACATAGCACTCACCCGAGATGCCAGTGTGCAAATATCCCTCTGTGCATCACGCATATAGATAAATGCATCCTTTATTTGTTCTAACGACAGTAAAACATTGTCCCTATCTAGGGTATCAATATTTTCAATCAGGGATTCTGACCAAACTACTCCAGCACTGCACATCCAGGCAGTTGCTATAGCTGGTCGTAGTATAACACCTGCATGTGTGTATATATTCTTTTGAATAACTTCCATCTTTCTATCTGATGGATCCTTAAGTGCGGCCGTCTCAGGAGAGGGTAACGCCACTTGTTTGGATAAGCGTGTGAGCGCCTTGTCCACCTTAGGGGGTGTTTCCCAGCGCGCCCTAACCTCTGGCGGGAAAGGGTATAATGCCAATAACTTTTTTGAAATTATCAACTTTTTATCAGGAGCAACCCACGCTTCATCACACACGTCATTTAATTCTTCTGATTCAGGAAAAACTGTTTGTAGTTTTTTCACACCATACATAATACCCTGTTTTACGGTATCTGTAGTATCAGCTAAATGTAACGTCTCCTTCATTGCCAAAATCATATAACGTGTGGCCCTACTGGAAAATACGTTTGAATTTCTACCGTCGTCACTGGAATCAGTGCCCGTGTCTGGGTCTGTGTCGACCGACTGAGGCAAAGGGCGTTTTACAGCCCCTGACGGTGTTTGAGGCGCCTGGACAGGCATTAATTGATTGTCCGGCCGCCTCATGTCCTCAACTGACTGTTTAAGGGAAGATAAACCATCACGTAATTCCACAAATAAAGGCATCCATTCTGGTGTCGACCCCCTGGGGGGTGACATCTGCATATTTGGCAATTGCTCCGCCTCCACACCAATATCGTCCTCATACATGTCGACACCACGTACCGACACACACCGCAAACTCACAGGGAATGCTCTAATGAAGACAGGACCCACTAGCCCTTTTGGGGAGACAGAGGGAGAGTCTGCCAGCACACACCACAAAGCGCTATATATACAAGGGATATCCTTATATTAAGTGCTCCCTTATAGCTGCTTTAATATATATATATATATAGCCATTAATGTGCCCCCCCTCTCTGTTTTACCCTGTTTCTGTAGTGCAGTGCAGGGGAGAGACCTGGGAGCCGTTCTGACCAGCGGAGCTGTGACAGAAAATGGCGCCGTGTGCTGAGGAGATAGGCCCCGCCCCTTTTTCGGCGGGTTCTTCTCCCGCTATTTTTCCAGTCAGGCAGGGGTTAAATATCTCCATATAGCCCCTATGGGCTATATGTGAGGTATTTTTAGCCTTGTATAAGGTTTATATTTGCCTCTCAGAGCGCCCCCCCCCAGCGCTCTGCACCCTCAGTGACTGCCCAGTGAAGTGTGCTGAGAGGAAAATGGCGCACAGCTGCAGTGCTGTGCGCTACCTTATGAAGACTGAGGAGTCTTCAGCCGCCGGTTTCCGGACCTCTTCACGCTTCAGCATCTGCAAGGGGGTCGGCGGCGCGGCTCCGGGACCGGACTCCACGGCTGGGCCTGTGTTCGATCCCTCTGGAGCTAATGGTGTCCAGTAGCCAAGCAGCAAATCCACTCTGCATGCAGGTGAGTTTACTACTTTCCCCCTAAGTCCCACGTTGCAGTGATCCTGTTGCCAGCAGGACTCACTGTAAAGAAAAAAACCTAAACTAAACTTTCTCTAAGCAGCTCTTTAGGAGAGCCACCTAGATTGCACCCTTCTCGTTCGGGCACAAAATCTAACTGGAGTCTGGAGGAGGGTCATGGGGGGAGGAGCCAGTGCACACCACCTGACCTAGTAAAGCTTTACTTTTTTGTGCCCTGTCTCCTGCGGAGCCGCTATTCCCCATGGTCCTTTCAGGAACCCCAGCATCCACTTAGGACGATAGAGAAATATACATTTCGCTCTGATATCCGTAGATACAAAGTGAAAACATATGAAAGCCCTGGAGTCTGTTCTTTGCCAAAACTAACATGAAAGAATCTAGACATGCGATTTCAGTTAAATTATGTCTGGAGTGAAGTCACAATTACTTCCTCACAAAGATACAGCTTTAGAAGGGTGAGCAAACATGGAGATGGTTTTTCCTCCTTACAAATGTAGCTGCTGAGGGAGTGCTAGTGAATGAGAAACACAGAGAAAACACAGCGGAAGCCATGGAGGTGTGGTGTTCCTAGTAAATGCATGTGTACGGCATGATCATGCTGAATCTCCATTATCACAGACAGCTTTCTCTGAGAAGCAGTCATCACTTGCCGATTATTTCTTTTCAATAACAAATATCGAATCCGCTCTTCATCAGACCTCCATGGTTTTGAAGCTATCTTTTCTTAAAGTATATTTGCTTCCCAGGTTGGCTGTATTCTTTAAATAGTAGGAAGAGAACCACAAAGAGGAGGCATCATTGCATTAGATTAGTGCTATGGATGGTTAGCAGTATTTTGTTTCTATGCCACACATATATTATACAATGCATGGTATATTTTGTTATCATTGGTAAGCTTTATCAGTATAGGAACCAGTCATTTTAAATGAAAATGTGTAAACCATAGAAAATGTAAATGGTACAGCCCATGTCTCTGTGATGAGCCTGATCATATTCTGCCTGAAGAAAGGAATCCAAAATAACAAGATGAAATGAAGGTATATGGGAAGAGAGATGATCATTGCTTTCTGCAAAGATAACTATTCTTGGAAAAATCACTGTATTTTCATATACTGTGTTTGACTATAAGATTATTAAACTCAGACATGATCTTTCAGGTATTTGTCATTTTTCTGTCTGTTTATACTTAAAATGATCTTTCAGGTATGCCATTAAATCCATGTGAAAATATTATTTTTATAATACAAATATAGCACTTGCTTTATTAACGTTGATAAAGAGAAAAAAAAAAGTATTATATTTTTAAAAAACAGGGTTACCATTTGTTAATGGGGCAATAATTGTAAGGTTGTCTGATATGAGCAGGTGACAGAGAACATAGGTTTACAGCAACTGCAACCAGCAATACCTTGAGTAAACACATCTTGGACCCTGAGATAAATAAACAAACATGCCATTTATGATGCTAATCTAACCCTGAAGGTAAACGTATTCTTTCCCTAACAAACAACATGCCTGAGGAAATCATACTACAGAGCTTTGACGTTATTTGTAGTAAATGCAGACCTATGTTGTCAGTCATATATAATCCTGACATCATTTTTGAGATTTCGAAGACATATTGATAATACTGATGTTACCTTTAATGAGAGCAGTCAGGTAAGTACTGTATACATGGACATATTCTCGATTGGAGAACTGCAGCTGTAATGAATGTTTTTGTTGAGGAATAGGAGGGAGAGCATCCCTGACACCTCTAGGTCTGTGATTACTGAATAGCCAGTCTCCAAACCTATCCCCAAATGTGTCTCCATAACAGCTATCTGGTGTGCCACATCATAACATTTGACAGAACAATCCTGTGTGTACCACACTTATCAGGCTTTAGTCCTCGAAAAACTAATTGCTGGTAACCAGATGTGAATCAATAAAAGTGTCCTACACTGAACTTATCATTATACCAATGCATATATTAACAATCAGACAAATTACAGGTACGTGTCTCTTATGCTTAATGTCAATTTTCTACATAAGGAGCCATGTATGGTAAACATGAGGGTAATATCAGTCTTATCTGCATATGATAATCATACTGAACTACAGGAATTACTAATTACTGTACATGTTACACAGCACATATCTGCTTGAAACTTGAAATCCAACTACAATTATAATGTAACTGAGTGAGGTTATATAGAAGCATTATGCTTCTCTTATCGGGAATCTCTCTCGGTGAAGTTGGCTTAGCCAACCTATGGCTCTCTAGCTGCAGTGGAACTAGAAGTTCCAGAATGCCTGTTACCCTGCTTAGCTTAGCCAGGCAAAGTAAGTTTTATTAAATAACCAAAATCTTTTCCTATGGCATCCTCCTTACAGAGAGGGATATGGGCTCCTGCAGCACCATTTCTTATTTTGGAACTAGAACACCCAGCATGCCCTGCAAGTCACAGTAACCTGTGGCTTCCCAAGATGCAGGGACATGTTCAGTCCCAGCATGCCTTGCCAGCCTGGCACAAACATGGTGGGGTGGCAGCTCCAAATCTGCTGGAGGCTGGCAGGGTGCAGAGCAGTGTGGGAGAACAATGTAACCCTGAGACCTTACTGTCCGTGCAGGCAGTGCTAGCTGATCACAATGGCTGCATGTGTGTACACTGTAGGGGGCACGTGCAGTGCAGCAGCAGTGTGTGCTCTCCGGGTACAGCCGGGTGCACTGGTCCAGCACCGGCCGCCTATGGAGGATGCTGCCAGGCATGCACAGAAGGATGCTCCAGCACAGGCCCCATACATCACCTGGGCTCTCAGCCGCTGCTGCCCCACCCCCCGGGGTGCCATGTACAGGCAGAGAGTGGGGGGGGGGGGGGGCGGTTTCGCGCCCTTTTGTGGTGCCCACTGCCCCATCATACGCCCCGCCGGGCACTCACCCTGGCCGGCCAGTGCGGGTAGCCCTTCATCTTGGCAAACGCCAGTTCTCCAGCCTTGTAGTCTCGGGGCCTGGGCCGAGCCATCCTGTCCTCCTCCAGCCCTCGCAGCAGCAACAGCGACACACAACCCTTCCGCCCCCTCCGTCCTGCGGCAGCCGCTGCTGGAGATGGGGGAGTGTGCGATGTACAGCAGCAGCAAAAGGGGGCAAGAGAGGCCCCACAGCAGCCGCCTCCCCTCACACAGCCCCCCTAACAGGAGCTCTCCCAATCAGGCCCTCCCCAATGTGCGAGCCCCGGGCACCCGCCGCTCTACGTCCCCCTGTCACACGGACTAGTCACTGGCACAGCCTGGCGCTGCCTGTGAGCGAGGAGGACAACAGGGCTGCTGCGCTCGCCGATGGAGAGTGGGCAGGGACCTAATACAAATAATAATAGCTCGCTGTGCGGCGCTAGGGTGTCTCTCTACGGGTATTTCTCTAGGTTCACAGACAGCGTGGTGGAAGAAATGACAGTTGGGGTGCTCAGTACTGGGAATAGTCCCCGTTGCACATTCAGGCTTCATTACATTTTGACAGAATTGTGTGTAATGGTATTAAAGGTAATGCAGAGTATTGGTTTGGTGGTGTACACACTATCAGCACATCTGTGTTCACCTGCAGTATGTTTCTTCTTCAGCTGAAGTGCAGACCCAATAATTTTAATTTATCGCCACTGTTTTAATATGTGATAAGAAATTGTATACCACCCACTCGAGTATATTTTCTGCGAAATACAGCCTTATATAGGCTACAGTGGCTAAGCTGCTGTGAGCTTTGCATCCTCCGTAGAAACCTATGTGTGCTTCAGCAGCTGTCAGAAATGGATATGGTATATCTGGCTGCTATTAGGGGGTGATACTTAAAACATGCAGCAAATATTAAATGATAAATACAGTAGGACCCATAACATTAAAACCACTGATGGGTGAAGTGAATAACATCGATTATGTTGTTACAATGGCACCTGTCCAGGGGTGGGATATGTTAAGCTGGCCATACGCTAGGACGATTTTATGTACAAATGACAATTCCAACGCCTCGATCGCTGCATCGTGTGCACATCGTGCATTATTTGGGTACGATTACGATGTGATGCGCGGTCCCGTGGGTCGAATGTCGCATCCCCTGATCATACGTGCAGCCCATAATATCCGTTGTAATCATATGCATATCGTACCATGTTTAATGCACATACAATGCACCGTTCAATCAGTGTCATTTGAGTGTATGGTTTTTGGGAGGCATATGAAAGATTGTGTGTCAATTTGTCGTATAGGGGGCGCACAATGCGGCATAAGATCGTATGCACAAAAAACAAACAAATTGTGTGTCCGGGACTGCCAGGGAACTTCCGGGGGGGTTCAAGGCAAATCATGACAGGGTCAAATTGTGATGGCTAGACAACTGGGTCAGAGCATCTCCAAAATGGCAGATATTGTAGGGTACTCTTGGTATACAGTGGTTAGTATCTGCTAAAAGCGGTTCAAGTAAGGACAACTGGTGAACACATGACAGTGTAATCCAGGGACATGTAGTGAGGTAAATGGCTCAGGTGGCACAGGCTAATACCAGAGCCAGATTTACACACTATATATGAGCCAAAGGGTGCATGTGGGCATTATACACAGGTGCAGCAGTATATATTGCTGGAAATTTGATGCGCTTTGATCAGAGATGTGCGGAAAAGGTAGGCAGGGAGGCACTGCTTCAGACTATAAAAATGATTAGAATAATACAAAGAAGATATTTCTAAAATATTCTTTGTATTTTTCATATACTTTATATAGTCAAAACTGTGGGGTAAACTGGAGTATGACAGGAAAGGCTCTGCCTCACTTCACCACATGCCACTGGTGCAATCTGTGCCCAAGGCACATTGATAGATGTTCCAATCCCACAGAAGAGATACTTTAGCATAAATTGTTGAAAAAGTGAATGCTGCACTGTGATCTAAAAGTGCCAGAACACAAAGTGCATTGCAGCTTGCTGTGTATGGGGCCAAATAGCCACAGACCAGTCAGAGTGCCCATGCTGAACCCTGTCCACTGCAGAAAGCACCTACAATAGGCATGAGAGAGTCAGAACTGGACTATGGAGCAATGGAAGAAGGCGGCCTGGTCCGATGAATCACATCATGTGTATGGCCAGGTGCATGTGCATTGTTTACCTGGGGAAGAGATGGCAACAGGATGTACTATGGGAAGAAGGCAATCTGGCGGAGGCAGTATGATGCTGTGGGCAATGTTCTGCTGGGAACCATGGGTCCTGGAATTCATGTGGCTGTTACTGTGACATGTACCACCTACCTAAGTATTGTTGCAGACCAAGTAAACCTCTTTATGGCAATGGTATTACCTAATGACAGTGGCCTCTTTCACTAGTATAATGCCCCCTGCCAAACTGCAAAAATTGTTCAGGAATAGTTTGAGGAACATGACAAAGAGTTCAAGATGTTGCCTTGGCCTCTGAAATCCCCAGATCTCAATCTGATCAAGCATCTGTGGGATGTGCTGGAAAAAGAAGGGCAGATGGAGGCCACACCTCATAACTTGCATTGCAGGATTTAGAGGATCTGCTGCTAACGTTTTGGTACCACAGGACACCTTCAGAAGTCTGTTGAGTCTATGCCTCGGTGGGCCAGAGATGTTTTGGTGACATGACGGGGACCTACACAATATTAGGCAGGTGGTTTTAATGTTGTGGGTGTATATACACACATTGCTATCAACCATCAATAAAGTACAAAACTTAAAAATACATTTATGAAAAGGAAAGCCCACACATAATTTCTAAAAATAAAAAAAATCTCCCCATTGATGATTATGAGTCACTTTTAAAGTGATTCACCCATTTAATAGTGCCTTCTCCATGCACATTTATTGAGGCCATCTCCACCATAATGGGATTTTTTTTTTATTTGTACATACCTCTCAGGTAATTGCATAATTGATCAAGCAGTGAGAACTCGCTGCAGGCCACTTAGTGCCTTATTCAGCATTAGTCAGTAATGCAATGCGTTCACATTTTCCCGCTTTGTGCGGCCTGAGAGCTGCGTTTTCATAGCAGGCAGAGGCATTCATGGGGTGGTCGGGGGAGGCGATGTGGTGTTGCAGGGGAGTGTCGTATGAAACACGGGCGGGTCCAAGCCGTTGTTCGGGGCAGCCGCGTGACATCACACATGGCTGCTGCAAGAAAAAATACAGGCAAGGGGATACCCTTATTTTGACGGGTCTGCTATGCAATTGCATTGTGATTAAATTGCTGTCGGCAATTAGTATGCTGGGTGGCTTTGCCCTGTGTTGGGCGACTCCCAGCATGCCGGTGTTAGCAGTTATCTAAATTAGCAAAACTGTAACTGATGCTGAGTAAGGTCCTTAGGTGACAGTAAAAAATTACAATGCTTTTCATATCATCTTCCTGATACTGGCACTCCTCTTAGGGATAGATAGCAGAAAAGGAGTATTCTCTATATGATTAAAATAGTTTCTGCAGCGGGGTACACTGGGATTCCACAGGGAATAACATTGTGGTGTAGAGTTGGATCCTAGGCACCAACAGGCTAAAGCTTTGACTGTTCCCAAGATGCACTGCACCGCCTCCTCTATATCCCCACCTCCAGACACTGGAGCTCAGTTTGTAAGTTGGTGCCTGCAGTGCAGGCAGCTAACAGGGAGAGCTGCGTTAAACAGCCCTGAAAAGAGCTTTTCTGAGAAGAAAGAAGACTTCAAGGGCCGCAGCACAGGCACTAGATGCTATATGTCATACTGACATATCGTGCTGCGGCTCCATCACCTCCCCCAGCGGTGCTGTATACTCCCGCACCCTGGTTGCCGGGTACTTACAGCAGAGGCACTCCGGTCTCATCAGGCACACATATACCCCCGCTGCGCTCCTGGATCGCGTGGCCGCACTTACAGGGAGGAGGTAAGAGGGTCCCCCGAAATCGCGATCCGGACGTGGTCCTAGGAGACGGACCGCGCCGCTGGCATGGACACTGTGGCCGTACAGGGACCCCACTATATCCACCGGGGCAAGGAGCACAGATCGGATTTGCTAAAATCCGTTTATTATAGGCTCCATAGTACCCAGTGGTGAAGCCCAGCAGAGGGGATAAGGCGCTGACCTGTAGGCCCTCCCTCAGCCCCAGGCGCCTTCTACAGCAGATGTTCCCGCCCTGGAGCTGAATCTCTCTCCATCACTCCCTGTCAGAGTTTGGGTTCCATTACACAGAGCTGCGCTGATTCTGAGACTGCTGGGCACTGTCTCCTCTGTAAAACCGCCTGCCTCATCAGCGCTGTGCATTTACAGGACACTTAAGTATTCTACATGTCGTTTAGACAGTGTTAGTTAAGAACAAGTGCATAACTACAGGAATATTTAGTACAAGTATACTGTGATATACATCCAGTTTTTACTGTGCATTGTTGTGTATATCTGTATACATACATAGTTTTATGTAACATTACTAGTCCAGTGCAACTTATTGTTGTGTGTAATAATTTCTGCATTGTACATGTGACTGTGTGTGCCTATAGCTGCCGTGTGGTTTCCATGCCGTGTATCACGTCTTGCTATCACTATATTCTGTACCCTGAGGGGGTTTAAGTGCGTCAGGGTCATATATATATATATATATATATATATATATATATATATATATACAATCACTGCTGGTGCGGCACTCGGCTTAAGAAAAATTCCAGTAGACTGGCGTGTATAACTTGTTATACACGCCAGTCTACTGGAATTTTTCTTAAGCCGAGTGCCGCACCAGCAGTGATTGTATGTATATACGGAGGTATATGTGAGGGCACCAGCTGATTACTTCATTCATTGGAGTGCCGGTCTGAGCATTGTATATATATATATATATATATATATATACTGTTTTTGTATTTTTCTCTGTGTATTTCAGTCACCATATACAACTTAAATCCTCTGTTTGTGTTCTGCATTGGCAGTCACACTCCACAGGGGGATTTTGTCAGGTACTGTGTCTGGCTATATTGTACTGTTACGTCCTAAGGGCTGTAACACACTGTCCGGTTTCTCCCGGATGGCAAAAAGCCGGACAAACTTTGTCCGGCTTTTTGCCATCCGGGAGAAACCGGCAGAGTCGCTCACACAGGACGGCTTTGAGCCGTGTGTGATGCTGTGCGCATGCGCAGTATCAGACACGGCTTGAGAAAAAACCGTTGTGTGTGAAAGCTCCCCTTCACACACACGGTTTACTGGCTGCAAAGACGGCCCGGCGCCGGCCCGGCGCCGGCCCGGCAGCCAGACCTTCCAGTGGTGAGAGCCGTCTGCAACCTGGCAGCCGTGCCGGGACCGTGCCGTGTGTAAGGACACATTGCGCTGCATGTATCTTTACATCACGGCAGCGGTTTAAAGCCGGCCGGGTGTTTGCCGGGCGGCGCCAGCCGCCTCGTGTGTTTCGGCCCTTAGGCTATGTTTACATATAATGTCTGCTACACAGGGCGGGAGATCCGTGGCTGATCCTGCATCATGCAGTGCTGACGCCGCGGATTTATCTGAGGAAAATATTCCAGCTGAGGGTCCAGGTAACGGGGGTTCTGTACCCCTCAGTCAGTCTGCAGCACCGGTGGCACACCAAGACCCACCTTGGGCTGTTTTTTCTAATTTACTGACTACGCTAGTAACGAGACTTACGCCCCTTGTGGGACCTCCTGTGCCATTACAGCCACATATTGTCCCTGTAGTTAATCCGCCATGGGCGGATGCTCTGTCTACTCAGTTACAGCAATTAAATCAGTCTTTGGTTAAACTAAAGCCTAACCCTCGCCCTCCTAGGACCAAGGTGTCATCTAAGCGGGCTATTTCTTCCTCACAATTCACTCATGTTTTCGGATACTTCATCCGATGAAGATGGGGTATATACTGACCCATCAGACACTGATGCAGATGCTTCTGATGAGGAATCTACAATGCAGGTTGATGTCCCTGACCTGTTGGAGGCTATCAAACTGATTCTTCAGATTGAGGATGAAACTGATCCTCCAGATACGTCTAAGAAACCTAATAAATGTAAACGTCAGAAGGTTACTAAATTAGTTTTGTCACATTCTGACCATTTGGTTGACATACGTCAGGAATCCTGGGAGTCTCCAGGGAAGAAATTCTCCCTGTCTAAAAAGATGCTAGCTTGTTATCCCCTCTCTGCAGAGTTAAGTAAGAATTGGGAAACACCACCAACGGTGGACTCACATGTGGCTCGTCTTGAGGTGTCTTCCACTCTGCCTGTCACTACCGTCACCTCTCTGAAGGAACCGACAGATAAGCGCGTGGAGGGTTGCTTGAAGTCTATTTACACTCTTGCGGGTGCTGTACATAGACCCACTATAGCTGCTTCTTGGGCTGCAAAAGGTATTGAAGCCTGGGTTCAAGCTGTTGAGGCAGAGCTACCTCTGAATTTTTCTGATAATGCCAGACAGTGTCTTTCATATTTTACCACAGCCTCTCATTACATTCAGGAGGCGGCCTCTGATGCCGGTGTTCTGGCGGCCAAAGCATCTACTACGTCCATTCTGGCTCGACGGATTCTGTGGTTGCGGTCCTGGTCGGTTGACCTGGACTCTGAAAAGACCTTGGAGGTGATCCCTTTTAAGGGAGATATCCTATTCGGGGGGAAATTTGAACAAGATTGTTGCTGCATGTCTACCAAGTACTAATCCTTCGGCTCCGAAGGCTAAAAGTACCTCCTTTCGTTCCTTTCGACCTCCAAGTAAAGCAAAGGGTCAGGCGTACCTGAAATAGACTCGCACTTCCAAAACCTCTAAGCCCAAGCCTAAACGTTCTTGGGCTGACCGTTAGCCTGCTTCCAAACCAGACAAGCCTGCTGCATGACGGGGCTGTGTCTGGGATCCCCCTGGGGGATCCCAGGGTTGGAGGCCGACTCCTGCAGTTCACCAAGGTATGGTAACAGACCACTTCGGACGCCTGGGTGAGGGAAGTCGTCACTCGCGTATACGCTATCTCTTTCAGGACACGTCCCCCTCACAGGTTTTGCTCGACGGTTATCACTTCGGATCCGTTAAAGGCAAAAACTCTACGTTTGGTGGTGCAATCACTCCTGGACATGGGAGTGATAGCGCCGGTGCCTCTGTCTCAGAGTACTATTCAACGCTGTTCCTAGTCCCAAAGCCGAATGGATCCTCCCGGCCCATTCTCAACTTCAAATCTTTGAACAAATTTGTGAAGGTATCCAAATTCCGTATGGAAACTATTTGCTTTATTGTTCTGGCTTTGGAGCCCAAGAATTATATGGTATCCCTGGATATACAGGATGCTTACCTACACATACCTAATGCTGTATCGCATCAGCAGTATCTGCGGTTTGCTATTGGCAACCTACATTATCAATTCCAAGCCTTGCCCTTTGGACTGACTACAGCTCCTCAGATCTTCACCAAGGTCATGGCTGTCATGACGGCCATTCTCCGTCAGCAAGGTATCAGGATCCTGCCATATCTGGACGACTTGCTGATCCTGGCGAACTCCCCAGAGGTTCTCACCCGTTATCTGGAACTGACGGTCCAATTCCTACAAGCACACGAGTGGCTCATCAATTGGAAGAAATCCTCACTGGTCCCTGCTCAGAGTATGGTGCACCTGGGGGCATTACTGGACACACACAACCAATGTTTGTTCTTGTCTCCAGTGAAGATCCTGAAGCTTCAGGACAGGATAAGATGTTTCCTGTCTCGCCCACAAGTGTCGATACACTCGGCGATGCAAGTACTAGGCCTTATGGTGTCGGCTTTCGACATGGTAGAGTACGCTCAATTTCACAATTGCCCTCTGCAGAAGCTAATTCTTGCCAGGTGGGATGGCCTGCCTCACCGGATCAGATCTCTTATGATCTCCTTGACTCCGGAGGTTCATCTGTCACTGAGCTGGTGGCTACAGGACCAATAATTGAGCAGGGGTCGTCCCTTCTGGATCTCCAACTGGGTCCTCCTAACGACGGATGCCAGTCTGCGGGGTTAGGGAGCGGTGTTGGAGGGGTCTCTCTTCAGGGTCAGTGGACCAGGGAGGAATCTCTCCTCCCGATAAATAATCTGGAGTTGTGGGCAGTGTTCAATGCTCTGAAACTTGCCCTGCCTCTGGTACCGAACAGGCCTGTTCAAGTACAGTCGGACAGTGCCACCACGGTGGCGTACATAAATCATCAAGGCGGCACATGAAGCCACATGGCAATGTTGGAAGTGTCAAAGATTCTTCAATGGGCGGAACGCCATCTGCCAGCCATATCGGCAGTGTTCATTCCGGGGGTCCTCAACTGGGAAGCGGACTACCTCAATCGTCAGGACATACACGCCGGAGAGTGGAGCCTTCATCCAGAAGTATTTAAACTCCTAGTGGACAAGTGGGGCCTACCAGATGTAGACCTGATGGCGTCTCGACACAATCACAAGGTTCCGGTCTTCGGAGTAAGGACAAGGGATCCTCAAGCAGCGTTCGTGGACGCACTTGCAATTCCATGGAACTTTCGGCTGCCGTACATGTTCCCTCCAGTGTCACTCCTGCCCAGGGTAATAAGGAAGTTCAAGCAAGAAGGAGGAATACTACTTCTAATCGCTCCAGCGTGGCCCAGACGGCAATGGGTCTCAGACTTGCAGGGTCTCTCGATAGAGCGTCCTCTTCTGCTTCCGCAACGCCCAGACCTCCTTGTTCAGTGCCCTTGTGTCTACCAGAATCTGGCCCGACTGGCTTTGATGGCGTGACTCTTGAAGCTTCACTCCTGAGGGCCAAAGGATTTTCTGAGGCGGTCATTCAAACTATGTTGAAAGCCCGTAAACCAGCTTCAGCTCGGATTTATCATAGGGTCTGGAATTCTTACTTCACCTGGTGTGCGGCTAAGAATTACGATGTATACAAGTTCAGTACTGCCAAACTTTTGGCTTTTCTGCAACAGGGCCTGGACTTAGGCCTTCGTCTGTCCTCCCTCAAGGTTCATATATCTGCCTCGTCGGTGTGGTTTCAGAGAAAGATTGCGTCTCTTCCTGATGTTCACACTTTCACTCAGGGTGTTTTATGGATTCAACCTCCCTATGTCCCTCCTGTGGCTCCATGGGATTTGTCTGTTGTTCTGAATACCCTACAAGAGTCTCCATTTGAGCCTCTTGCGTCTGTGGACCTTAAATGGCTTACGCTTAAGGTCTTGTTTTTGCTAGCTATTGACTTTGCTAAACGGGTTTCGGACTTGGGTGCCTTTTCTTGTCAGTCACCCTTTCTGATTTTTCACCGTGACCGTGCGGTTCTTAGAACTCGCCCTGGTTATCTACCTAAGGTGGTGTCATCTTTCCACCTTAACCAAGAGATTGTGGTTCCGGCCTTTACCTCTCCTGATTTGTCCTCCAAAGAGCGGTCTTTGGATGTAGAACCACCTGCCTTAGGAGACCTCTTTGTCCTTTTTGGTGTTCACAAACGTGGCTGGCCTGCAAATAAGCAGACCTTGGCCAGATGGATTAGAATGGTGATTGCACAAGCTTATGCGCAGGCTGGACTTCCAGCTCCTGCTGCTATTAAGGCCCATTCTACTCGGCCTGTTGGACCTTCTTGGGCGGCCCGCCGTGGCGCGTCCCTTGATCAATTGTGCAAGGCAGCTACGTGGTCCTCAGTGAACAAGTTTATCAGGTTCTATGCCTTTGATACCTCCACCTCCCAGGATGCCTCCTTTGGACGCCGGGTTCTTGTGCCCGCTACAGTGCATCCCCTCCCATGAAGAACTGCTTTAGGACATCCTCGATGTTATTCCCTGTGGAACCCAAAGTACCCTGCTGCAGAAAAGGAGATTTATGGTAAGACTTACCATGGTTAAAACTCATTCTGCGAGGTACACTGGATTCCACAGGGCGCCCACCCTGACGCACTTACCTTCTTTAGGTTTGTATGGCATTAGCCGCTGGTACCATCTCCTGTTGTGAGAATGTGGTTCTATGTGGCTAACATCTTCCGTCTCTTTTACCTGCTACTGCATTGGACTGGTTAACAAAACTGAGCTCCAGTGCCTGGAGGCAGGGATATAGAGGAGGCGGTGCAGTGCATCTTGGGAACAGTCAAAGCTTTAGACTGTTGGTGCCTTGGATCAAGATCCAACTCTACAAGCAGATGTTATTCCCTGTGAAATCCAGTGTACCTCGCAGAAAGAGATTTAACCATGGTAAGTCTTACCATAAATCTCCTTTTTCCATTGGATGTAGGGTTTGCGATGGTTGTCACTATCGCTTGTTTTAATGTTCATCTAATGGTAGTGTAGCTGCTTTCAGCTGCAGACACTCTGACGGACAGCTCTAATGCACATGCGCACAATTAGAACATCAATAATTAAACCCTCAACATTTTCATGTGATGGCTGCAAACTATGGAAAGGGAAGTTGTGGTAGCAGCATTGTTTCCACTATTCAAAAGCCATCCTAACCCCTGTTTATCATCAAGTATTTTGTTTGCACAAAAGTACTTTCAAATGTATTAAATCCATTATATACTTAGTGGCCAAATCATTTTGTTCGCCTGGTTAGTTCTTTGTTGGCAGCTGTTAACCAATGGGGAGCCAGGTCTCCTTTCCCATGAATCCAAGAGGGTAGAGAGCAGTGGCGGATTTAGCGGGGGGCGATTAAGGCCAAAAGCTCCCCATACACATACCGGCACCGGTATGGAGGCCGGGTCCCGCCGCGGTGTTGGGAACGAGGTGGAGAGCGGTGCAGGGGAGAGAGAGAGAGCGTCCTGACGCGCATACAGCGGCTGAGCGGCCTCTGTTCTGACCACGCCCCCTCCTTCCTTTACGCACGTCAGGGCGCTCTCTCTCTCTCCCCGTCCCCCGCCGTGCTGCACCGCTCTCCACCTCGTTCCCAATGCCGCGGCGGCACCCGGCCTCCATCCGACTCCTCATGCTGCTGGCTGCAGCAGGTGTCACTGTCAGTGTGTATGCCATGTCTCCTACCCTCCAAACTAAAGTAAGTGTGTGTGCCCCCTCTGTGTTCCATGTCTCCCCCCTCCGCTCCTAGCTAAAGTGTATATGTCCCTGCATTATTTTGGCTAATTCAGTGTACTGTAATGTGAATTTCGGCTCATTCTACATGCTGTAATGTGAATTTCGGTTCATACATTGTGCTATGATGTGAATTTCGGCTCATTCAGTGTGCTATAATGTGAATTTTGGCTCATTCTGTGTGCTATAATGTGAATTTTTGCTCATTCTGCGTGCTATAATGTGAATTTCGGCCCAGTCAGTGTGCTATAATGTGAATTTTGGCTCATTCTGCGTGCTATGATGTGAATTTCGGCTCATTCAGTGTGCTATAATGTGAATTTCGGCTCATTCAGTGTGCTATAACGTGAATTTCGGCTCATTCAGTGTGCTATAACGTGAATTTTGGCTCATTCTGCGTGCTATAACGTGAATTTTGGCTCATTCTGCGTGCAATAACGTGAATTTTGGCTCATTCTGCGTGCTATAATGTGCATTTCGGCTCATTCTGCGTGCTATGATGTGCATTTCGGCTCATTCTGCGTGCTATGATGTGCATTTCGGCTCATTCAGTGTGATATAATGTGCATTTCTCTGACGTCCTAAGTGGATGCTGGGGACTCCGTCAGGACCATGGGGATTAGCGGCTCCGCAGGAGACAGGGCACAAAAGTAAAAGCTTTAGGATCAGGTGGTGTGCACTGGCTCCTCCCCCTATGACCCTCCTCCAAGCCTCAGTTAGATTTTTGTGCCCGGCCGAGAAGGGTGCAATCTAGGTGGCTCTCCTAAAGAGCTGCTTAGAGTAAAAGTTTTGTTAGGTTTTTTATTTTCAGTGAGTTCTGCTGGCAACAGGCTCACTGCATCGAGGGACTTAGGGGAGAGAAGTGAACTCACCTGCGTGCAGGATGGATTGGCTTCTTAGGCTACTGGACACCAAAGAGGTCCAGAAACCGGCGGCAGAAGACTTTTCAGTCTTCATAAGGTAGCGCACAGCACTGCAGCTGTGCGCCATTGTTGTCAGCACACTTCATAGCAGCGGTCACTGAGGGTGCAGGGCGCTGGGGGGGGCGCCATGGGCAGCAATGATAGTACCTTATTCTGGCTAAAAATACATCACATATAGCCCCTGGGGGCTATATGGATGTATTTAACCCCTGCCAGGTCTCAGAAAAACGGGAGAAGAAGCCCGCCGAAAAGGGTGCGGGGCCTATTCTCCTCAGCACACAGCGCCATTTTCCCTCACAGAAATGCTGGTGGGAAGGCTCCCAGGCTCTCCCCTGCACTGCACTACAGAAACAGGGTTAAAACAGAGAGGGGGGGCACTTATTTGGCGATATGACTATATATATTAAAATGCTATAAGGGAAAAACACTTATATAAAGGTTGTCCCTGTATAATAATAGCATTTTTGGTGTGTGCTGGCAAACTCTCCCTCTGTCTCCCCAAAGGGCTAGTGGGGTCCTGTCCTCTATCAGAGCATTCCCTGTGTGTGTGCTGTGTGTCGGTACGTGTGTGTCGACATGTATGAGGACGATGTTGGTGAGGAGGCGGAGCAATTGCCTGTAATGGTGATGTCACTCTCTAGGGAGTCGACACCGGAATGGATGGCTTATTCAAGGAATTACGTGATAATGTCAACAGAGACGGCCGGCAAACAAAATAGTACCTGTCCAGGCGTCTCAAACACCGTCAGGGGCTTTAAAACGCCCATTTACCTCAGTCGGTCGACACAGACACGGACACTGATTTCAGTGTCGACGGTGAAGAAACAAACGTATTTTCCTTTAGGGCCACACGTTACTTGTTAAGGGCAATGAAGGAGGTGTTACATATTTCTGATACTACAAGTACCACAAAAAAGGGTATTATGTGGGGTGTGAAAAAACTACCTGTAGTTTTTCCTGAATCAGATAAATTAAATGAAGTGTGTGATGATGCGTGGGTTTCCCCCGATAGAAAATTATTGGCGGTATACCCTTTCCCGCCAGAAGTTAGGGCGCGTTGGGAAACACCCCTTAGGGTGGATAAGGCGCTCACACGCTTATCAAAACAAGTGGCGGTACCGTCTCCAGATAGGGCCGTCCTCAAGGAGCCAACTGATAGGAGGCTGGAAAATATCCTAAGAAGTATATACACACTTACTGGTGTTATACTGCGACCAGCGATCGCCTCAGCCTGGATGTGCAGAGCTGGGGTGGCTTGGTCGGATTCCCTGACTAAAAATATTGATACCCTTGACAGGGACAGTATTTTATTGACTATAGAGCATTTAAAGGATGCATTTCTATATATACGAGATGCACAGAGGGATATTTGCACTCTGGCATCAAGAGTAAGTGCGATGTCCATATCTGCCAGAAGATGTTTATGGACACGACAGTGGTCAGGTGATGCAGATTCCAAACGGCACAAAGAAGTATTGCCGTATAAAGGGGAGGAGTTATTTGGGGTCGGTCCATCGGACCTGGTGGCCACGGCAACTGCTGGAAAATCCACCGTTTTTACCCTAAGTCACATCTCTGCAGAAAAAGACACCGTCTTTTCAGCCTCAGTCCTTTCGTCCCCATAAGAGTCATATCTGCCCAGGGATAGAGGAAAGGGAAGAAGACTGCAGCAGGCAGCCCATTCCCAGGAACAGAAGCCTCCACCGCTTCTGCCAAGTTTCTCAGCATGACGCTGGGGCCGTACAGGACCCCTGGATCCTACAAGTAGGATCCCAGGGGTACAGATTGGAAAGTCGAGACGTTTCCCCCTCGCAGGTTCCTGAAGTCTGCTTTACCAACGTCTCCCTCCGACAGGGAGGCAGTATTGGAAACAATTCACAAGCTGTATTCCCAGCAGGTGATAATCAAAGTACCCCTCCTACAACAAGGAAAGGGGTATTATTCCACACTATGTTGTGGTACTGAAGCCAGAAGGCTCGGTGAGACCTATTCTAAATCTGAAATATTTGAACACTTACAAAGGTTCAAATCAAGATGGAGTCACTCAGAGCAGTGATAGCGAACCAGGAAGAAGGGGACTATAGGGTGTCCCGGGACATCAGGGATACTTACCTCCATGTCCCAATTTGCCCTTCTCACCAAGGGTACCTCAGGTTCGTGGTACAGAACTGTCACTATCAGTTTCAGAAGCTGCCGTTTGGATTGTCCACGGCACCCCGGGTCTTTACCAAGGTAATGGCCGAAATGATGATTCTTCTTCAAAGAAAATGGACGACCTCCTGATAAGAGCAAGGTCCAGAGAACAGTTGGAGGTCGGAGTAGCACTATCTCAAGTAGTTCTACGACAGCACGGGTGGATTCTAAATATTCCAAAACCGCAGTTGTTTCCGACGACACATCGGCTGTTCCTAGGGATGATTCTGGACACAGTCCAGAAAAGGGTGTTTCTCCCGGAGAAGAAAGCCAGGGAGTTATCCGAGCTAGTCAGGAACCTCCTAAAACCAGGAAAAGTGTCAGTGCATCATTGCACAAGGGTCCTGGGAAAAATGGTGGCTTCTTACGAAGCGATTCCATTCGGCAGTTTTCACGCAAGAACTTTTCAGTGGGATCTGCTGGAAAAATGGTCCGGACCGCATCTTCAGATGCATCAGCGGATAACCCTGTCTCCAAGGACAAGGGTGTTTCTTCTGCGGTGGCTGCAAAGTACTCATCTACTAATGGGCCGCAGATTCGGCATTCAGGAAGGGTCCTGGTGACCAGGGATGCCAGCCTGAGAGGCTGGGGAGCAGTCACACAGGGAAAAAATTTCCAGGGAGTGTGATCAAGTCTGGAGAATTCTCTCCACATAAATATACTGGAGCTAAGGGCAAGTTACAATGCTCTAAGCTTAGCAAGACCTCTGCTTCAAGGTCAGCCGGTATTGATCCAGTGGGACAACATCACGGCAGTCGCCCACGTAAACAGACAGGGCGGCACAAGAAGCAGAAGGGCAATAGCAGAAACTGCAAGGATTCTTCGCTGGGCGGAAAATCAGGTGATAGCACTGTCAGCAGTGTTCATTCCGACGCCCGGGAGAGTGGGGATTTCATCGGGAAGTCTTCCACATGATTGTGAACCATTGGGAAAGACCAAAGGTGGACATGATGGCGTCCCGCCTGAACAAAAAATTGGACAGGTATTGCGCCAGGTCAAGAGACCCTCAGGCAATAGCTGTGGACGCTCTGGTAACACCGTTGGTGTACCAGTCAGTGTATGTGTTCCCTCCTCTGCTTCTCATACCCAAGGTACTGAGAATTATAAGACGTAGAGGAGTAAGAACTATACTCGTGGCTCCGGATTGGCCAAGAAGGACTTGGTACCTGGAACTTCAAGAGATGCTCACAGAGGACTCATGGCCTCTGCCGCTAAGAAGGGACTTGCTTCAGCAAGTACCATGTCTGTTCCAAGACTTACCGCGGCTGCGTTTGACGGCATGGCGGTTGAACGCCGGATCCTAAGGGAAAAAGGCATTCCGGAAGAGGTCATTCCTACCCTGGTCAAAGCCAGGAAGGAGGTGACCGCACAACATTATCACCACATGTGGCGAAAATATGTTGCGTGGTGTGAGGCCAGGAAGGCCCCACGAAGAAATTTCAACTCGGTCGATTCCTGCATTTCCTGCAAACAGGAGTGTCTATGGGCCTCAAATTGGGGTCCATTAAGGTTCAAATTTCGGCCCTGTCGATTTTCTTCCAGAAAGAATTGGCTTCAGTTCCTGAAGTCCAGAAGTTTGTCAAGGGAGTACTGCATATACAACCCCCTTTTGTGCCTCCAGTGGCACTGTGGGATCTCAACGTAGTTCTGGGATTCCTCAAATCACATTGGTTTAAACCGCTCAAATCTGTGGATTTGAAATATCTCACATGGAAAGTGACCATGCTGTTGGCCCTGGCCTCGGCCAGGCGAGTGTCAGAATTGGCGGCTTTGTCTCACAAAAGCCCATATCTGATTGTCCATTCGGACAGGGCAGAGCTGCGGACTCGTCCCCAGTTTCTCCCTAAGGTGGTGTCAGTGTTTCACCTGAACCAGCTTATTGTGGTACCTGCGGCTACTAGGGACTTGGAGGACTCCAAGTTGCTAGATGTTGTCAGGGCCCTGAAAATATAGGTTTCCAGGACGGCTGGAGTCAGGAAAACTGACTTGCTGTTATCCTGTATGCACCCAATAAACTGGGTGCTCTTGCTTCTAAGCAGACGATTGCTAGTTGGATGTGTAGTACAATTCAGCTTGCACATGCTGTGGCAGGCCTGCCACAGCCAAAATATGTAAATGCCCATTCCACAAGGAAGGTGGGCTCATCTTGGGCGGCTGCCCGAGGGGTCTCGGCTTTACAACTTTGCCGAGCAGCTACTTGGTCAGGGGCACACCCTGACTGAGGAGGACCTGGAGTTCTCTCATTTGGTGCTGCAGAGTCATCCGCACTCTCCCGCCCGTTTGGGAGCTTTGGTATAATCCCCATGGTCCTGACGGAGTCCCCAGCATCCACTTAGGACGTCAGAGAAAATAAGAATTTACTTACCGATAATTCTATTTCTCGTAGTCCGTAGTGGATGCTGGGCGCCCATCCCAAGTGCGGATTGTCTGCAATACTTGTACATAGTTATTGTTACAAAAATCGGGTTATTATTGTTGTGAGCCATCTTTTCAGAGGCTCCGCTGTTATCATGCTGTTAACTGGGTTCAGATCACAGGTTGTACAGTGTGATTGGTGTGGCTGGTATGAGTCTTACCCGGGATTCAAAATCCTTCCTTATTGTGTACGCTCGTCCGGGCACAGTATCCTAACTGAGGCTTGGAGGAGGGTCATAGGGGGAGGAGCCAGTGCACACCACCTGATCCTAAAGCTTTTACTTTTGTGCCCTGTCTCCTGCGGAGCCGCTAATCCCCATGGTCCTGACGGAGTCCCCAGCATCCACTACGGACTACGAGAAATAGAATTATCGGTAAGTAAATTCTTATTTTCGGCTCATTCTGCGTGCTATAATGTGCATTTCGGCTCATTATGCGTGCTATGATGTGCATTTCGGCTCATTCAGTGTGCTATGATGTGCATTTCGGCTCATTCAGTGTGCTATGATGTGAATTTCGGCTCATTCTGCGTGCTATAACGTGAATTTTGGCTCATTCTGCGTGCTATAATGTGAATTTTATCTCATTCTGCGTGCTATAATGTGAATTTCGGCTCATACAGTGTGCTACAATGTGAATTTTGGCTCATTCAGTGTGCTATAATGTGAATTTTGGCTCATTCTGCGTGCTATAACGTGAATTTTGGCTCATTCTGCGTGCTATAATGTGAATTTCGGCTCATACAGTGTGCTATAATGTGAATTTTGGATCATACTGTGTGCTACAATGTGAATTTCAGCTCATACAGTGTGCTATAATGTGAATTTCGGCTCATTCTGTGTGCTGTAGAAACAGAATTTGTCGGCAGATAACCACTTGGCCCATCTACTCTGCCCCTTTTTTTTACATTATTTTTTATCTCTAACCTTATCTGATCCTTATTTCTTTGTAAGAATATCCTTACGTCTATCCCATGCATGTTTAAATTGCCCTACTGTCTTAGCCTCTACCACCCCTGATGGAAGGAATGGCGATTCGCCAGTCTGTATCACCAGTGCGCAGGGTTCTCTCCACTAACTTGCAACATTTTATTAGTAATGGCAACAATAGGAAATTTAGAAGCGAACGGAAAGGGCATTACTAAGTGGGAGGGGCTATGATTAGGGGGAGGAGTCATAATTCTTAAACCGCCCCCCCTAAAAGTTAAGTCTAGATCCGCCACTGGTAGAGAGTGGAAAAGGGGGCAAGGATTATAGGAGGGGGGGGGGGGGGGGGGCAGCGAGAGAAGAGGATCTGAAAAAAAAAGAGGCAGAGCAATTATTGCACCCAGGGAGGAAAGACACGGAGGTGAAGAGTGCTCCAGAGTGGTGCCTGCATCATGCCTTCTCCAAGTTTACAGAGACCAGGTAAGTGCCTTGCGGGTTATCATGCTTGTGTTTGTGGAACCAGTGCCAGGGAAAAGTCTGTGTAGTTATCTGGAAGTGTATGGCTGAAGCTGGCAGGCCTGAGAAGACCTCCTGGCATGAGTAAAGATGCCTCCCTGACCGGGAATCGAATCCGAGTCTCGGCAGATAGATGCTGGATCGTACACACTACACCATCAGGGACATCAGTGTTGGTGATAGAATGATATATGTCGTAGAAAAATGTGTAGCAGTAGAGTAACCAGGCTGAAACTGGATTGTTACTGTAGATATAAATGACACACTCCTTACACGGTAGCTGTAGTCCGGGATGCTAGAGTGGCAGAACTTGGCAGAGTATTGACCAGGCTTAAACTCGGTTGCCTCTGTAGTCCAGAATCTGGGAGCACTCAGATGACAGCAGGACCGGATGGAGACCGAACACCGGGATGTATGGTAGCTGTGGATAACCAGGAACGGAATCTGTGAAGTATGAATTAACTGTAATTACCTGTGCAGCTAGAGATGTAGTTTGCACAGTTGTAGAGCAGAATCAGGATTTTGGCCCTCATTCCGAGTTGTTCGCTCACTAGCTGCTATTAGCAGCATTGCACACGCTAGGCCACCGCCCTCTGGGAGTGTATCTTAGCTTAGCAGAATAGCGAACGAAATATTAGCAGAACTGCTACTAAATAATTCTTTGCAGTTTCTGAGTAGCTCCGGACGCCGGGAAAACGCTGAGTTACCACCCAGAAACGCCCCTTTCCTGTCAATCATTTACCGAACAGCAGTGCGACTGAAAAGCGCCGCAGAATCCACAGCAAATCTGCTAAGTTTTTAGTTAAATAACTAAGCGAATGCGCCCTGCGTGCCTTGCGCATGCGCAGTTTGCAACAAATCGCAGCATAGCGAAAATCAGCAACGAGCGAACAACTCAGAATGACCCCCTTTGTGCAGCATTCAGGAACAAAACTGCACCAGAAGGATACCAGAATAAATGCAGTAGGAGCACAGCTTTAGCTTCACTCAGTAATGACTGACCTAGGCGTTGCACTGGTGATGACTGGGAGCCAGAGGCTAGAATATATACGCCAGGACCATCCAGAATTGGCTGAGTAGCGTCAGGTGGTACGGAGTGGCTCAGGCTTGCTAGTGATTGGCTGGATGGCGGCCAGGTGATCAGGACATCAGTACTCTGGGGCTGGCTGGCTGTGGACTGTAGCCTAGCAGGCCAGAAACAATTAAAGTGGACGCATGTACAGTGCCCAGAGAGTGAGTCGACAGGTGACAAAAGTGGTAAGTGACCTAGCAGCAGGGGTAAAAAACCCGGTTGTGACAGTGGAGGAAGGGACAGACGAAATCAAACCCCCAATAAGCGCTGGCATTGGGGGATAAGCGCCGGCTATATGGGCTACTTGGATAGCTCCCGGTGAATCCATTGTCTGTGGTAAATTACCACGGATAATTGGATACCCCGTGTGTGTCTTTAATTGAATACTTGTGGTAAGCCAGAATATTATAGTCTTTTTAATTGTTAAAGATATGTACAGTAATTATATATACAGTGTGTGTGTGTGTGTGTGTAGAGTATGCATACCTTCCAACATATGGAAGCAGCACTCCCTGTTTTTGTCACTCTGTTTTTGTATTTTCCATTCGTAGATTCTTCTTGTTTATTTTTATTTAATTTGGCCAGATCTGGAGTATGGGGTGTTTTTAACAAGGGTTTTGGGGAATTTATATTTGGGATATTATATTTACTGAAGCAGGAGAGGATCAGATCTTGGATCTAGTTTTTAATGAGGGAGGTGATGGGGTGTCAGTTCTGGAGTCTGATTTTTAGGGATGCAGTCAGTTTACCTCCAATCAAAATCCTGACGTTCAAAATCCCGACACCAATTGACCGATGGTCAAAATCCCGACAAGGTCAAAATCCCGACATGGACAAAATACCGACATTTAAAATACCGACAAGGTCAAAATACCGACATGTAAAATGCCGACAGGTCAAAATACCGACATGAGTTTTTCATGATTTTTTTCATTGAAACCGACTTGTGCATACTTTACCATCCCAGTGGACCTGGAGAGGGAATATAATAGTGTGCCGAGCGCAGCATGACGAGCGCAGCGAGCCATGCGAGGGGACGCGGTACACTTTATATGGTGTCCATGTTGACTTATGTCGACATACAAAAAAAATAATCAAAAACGCATGTCGGTATTTTGACCTTGTCGGTATTTTAAATGTCGGTATTTTTTCCATGTCGGGATTTTGACCTTGTCGGGATTTTGACCATCGGTCAATTGGTGTCGGGATTTTAATCGGGGGGGTATTTGCATTTTGAAATAAATAAAAGAAAACTGATGGTAATTGTTACTATATATTTTCTATTAGCTATTTAAACCCCACACACATTAAGCAAACCACACCCCCAACATTGCTACTTTTTTTTTATTGCATTGCATTCGCTGGTAGAAAAGCTGGACCACTTGCTTGTGTCTGCCCCCCAGGCTGAGAGTTGCCAGCCAGCCCCTGATTCTCCTGTTAGTCAATATGTTTTGTTGGGAATACTGGCCCCAATACTATGTACTGCATCTCATAATGTTGTCTCCACCAGCCTCAAACTGCCATCTGTATGGTGTAATTGAAAACATGATTTATCAAACCACATGATCTGCCCAATCATTTACTGCCCAATTCCTGTGTTCCTGAGCAAATTGGAGGTGTCTGCAGCAGATAGCAGTGGCATGTGGACAGGCCTTCTGCTTCTGTAGCTCATACAATGTAATTTGCAGCCTACTGATCATAGGGCCTGATTCAGACCTGATCGCTGCTGTGTGAAATCGCACAGCGGCCGATTATCAAATGACTGCCCATGCGTATGCACCACAATGCGCAGGGGCAACTCCAAACAGTGACAGGATGGTGAAAAATTTTTGGTCCCAAGGTGTTTGCAAGGTGACTGACAGGAAGCGGACATTTGTGGTTGGTAACTGGACGTTTTCTGGGAGTGTAAGGAAAAACGCAGGCGTTCCCAAGCGTTTTCTGGGAGTGTGTGTGACGTCAGCTCCGGCCATGATCAGCCTGTTCTCATTGCACTGTATGAGTAAGTCTTGGGCTACAAACAGACTGCACACACTGGAAAAATCATTCAATGGCAAGTGAATTGCAGATGTCCGGTGAAGTTTTTCGCATGCCGTACACATGGATTCGCACACTTGCACGGGGCGGGTTTTTACTCTCCATGGGCCGCGGCTGTCTGATTGCAGACCACTGCAAAAACGCACAGCAGCGATCAGGTCTGAATCGGGCCCATTGAGAGGCCATCTGAATTGCTTGATGATTCAGATTATCCATAATTTGATGCACTGTTGCCCGTCTGTGGGACTGAACAAGTCTACCCATTCTCCGTTCCACTGGAGTATCCAGTAACTGTTTGCGACCATAGGCCTTTCTAACAGAACCAGTTTTCTGCACAAATATTGGAAAGCTGCTCAATCAGATGTAATATCAGTCAGGTGCTAAAAGGGAGGGGTAATTCTGTGTAAGAAAAAACTATTTGTGTTCCCTAATGCACACTGTGTGATTAAAATACAAAAATATATACAAAGTGATAGGGAAAATCATGAGTGTTAATAAAGTGTTATGGTGTGCCGACCTGAAGCCGCCCAGCCATACCGACACAGGGGCCACCGCACCCCACACCCACCCCATAAATAATTACATATATGTCTGGGTCTAAATGCCCAGTGTAAGGCCACATGATAATGGCTCCTACAGCATCTGAGAGCCAGCTTACCTGGAGACACCCCTGGCTTCCCCAATGGCACTCTGGAGTCAGCAATCCCTCCTAATGCTGACCCATCCATGCCTCTCTAAATACAATGCACAAATATTGGAAAGCTGCTCAATCAGATGTAATATCAGTCAGGTGCTAAAAAGGAGGGGTAATTCTGTGTAAGAAAAAACTATTTGTGTTCCCTAATGCACACTGAGTGAGTAATAATACTACATAATAATCAGATAATACGGAGATCTTAGTTGCGTATATCTGCAGATATAGGGTTAAGCCCCCAGGCCGATCGACAAGGCTTCTCCGTCACTGGGGGTCCCTAATACTAGGTATGAGTCCGGGGTGCAGGACCCCATCATGCCGGCACAGGTCGGCCACCCCAGGTCAGCACACAGGTGAAAATTAATAAGGGTTAATAAGAAGCACAGAAGTGCTATATAAGTGAAGTGTGATTAAAAAACAAAAATATATACAAAGTGATAGGGAAAATCATGAGTGTTAATAAAGTGTTAGGGTGTGCCGATCCAGTTTACTGTCTGCTTGTCCACTCTGTGTACACTTAAATAACTGCCACCCACAAATAATTCCCCAGTGCAGCTGTTTTGCTAATACTTGCACAACTGCTGCTGTCACCAATCATTACACCTTCAAAGTCCATCATAACGTTGTTTACCCATTATTTAATGAGTGACACACTTCATTATTATTTGCATACCTTCTCCTTTCCGTTATTATACGTATTCAAACATCCTACATTAACATTATCCGTGGAATAGCTACTTTACATAAAATCGCCTGGCGGTCATAATAATTTGGCCACACAGTATATGTATTTCCTCTATATAATGCCATCCTTGTACCAGCTTAGCCTCTGTTTAACCCCCTTATCGCTAAAGGTTTTTTCAGTCCTGTGCTGAACCTATTTTACGCGAATCACATTCCAACATCAATATCACAATTTTTTTTTAGCCAGTACCCACACATTTTATGGGTGGGATGTACTAAGCATAGAATCCAGGATGTGGTACATCCCATGTCTTAGCAGGTACATACCGGTGTTATTAATGCCTTTATGTACCTAGAAATGCACAAAGTACAGATCTCCCGATGAGAGGTGTCCTTTGCAATAGAAGGACTTCTGGGCTTAGGATCTGGGGACCTTCTGCACATGCGCTGTGTGACACGGTGGCTGCCGGGGATCCTGGGAGGGATCCGATTATGGGCTTAATTCAGACCTGATCGCTGTTGTGCGTAATCGCACAGCGGCCGATTATTGAATGACTGCCTATGCACCACAATGCGCACGCGCGAGCCCAAATAGCAACAGAATGGTGGGAAAATTTCAATTGCTAGGCGTACGCAAGGCGATTGATAGGAAGCGGACGTTTGGGTGGTGGTAACTGCCCGTTTTTATGATAAGTTAGGGAAAATAAGAAGACTCTTTTTTAGGTGCAATTTTTTTAACCTATTTGGTTGGAATTGTAGTTAATAAAACTTAACTTTTATTATATTATAGAAATACCCTCACTTAAGTGTGGGCAGCCACGCGCTTAAGTATGAATTGGTTCTCCAAGCAGCTGCACAAAATAGGATAGTCAATCCAAACGAGATAATATATATATATATATATATATGACAAGAATTACTCTCCCACTGCGCTATTTCAAATAAAACACTAAAATTAATTAATTATATGGCTGCCTGTATCCTCTAAGTTCCCTGTTAGGAGGAACTAAATGTGTGAAAATATGAAACGAAATAGAGGAGATGGCGCCAAGGGAGTTATATCAACGCCCTACCTAAAAACGGACCCTTACAGTACTCTCCGGATAAATTACGACAGATAACAAATACTAACATAAAAATTTATTAAAACAACATATAAACCCGACACAAATGTTCATAAGTATACAGAGTTGATACATTTACATTTGTTGCACAATTTGAACAATCAGTTTGTAGTGATGAGGAAAAAGCGTAGATATATCACTACGATTTCCTCCTTCTCCTTATTGTAGATTCGGAGGTAACATCAGATAATAGATAGATAAATAACCCAACGCGTTTCGTCTTGTTCCAAGACTTCATCAGGGGTAAAATCTACAATTGTAGAATAATAAGTCAAAACAAATACATAGCAATAAGCATCTTACACTCACATATAACATGACATATTGGTATCAAAAGAACATGACATAGCAACATGAGGAGGAAAACAGAATAAATAACATGAAGAAAGAGGAAAAAAGAGAACCAAAAAGCACAGGTTGTGAAAAACATACCTCTTCATTTCAGAACATATTGTCAGCACATAAAAGGTCATTCAAAGATGTATGAACAACGTTTCAATATTTCAATGGGACTTGATTGATACAGCGAGGACCATACCTAATTAAAAAACGTTTAATAACCTTTATTAATTAAAGGACACTTTTTGTTCAATTAGGCAGAGATTGGGATTAATCCAATGGAATGGCACATACCTCATATAATGGAATGGCACATACCTCATATATCATCAGCTTGAGTCTGACATTCAGATATTCGAATATGGGGAAGATTCATATGTGTATGGAATCTAACTGGTTCGCAAGCATAAGGAACCTAATAAATTGATTAATTGGGTATTAATTATAAGAACACCTACGAGACCATAAATAGACCCCTATCTTATTTTGACACCCATAATTATAAAAATTCTGGTATCATTAATGTCTGATCACTAATGAACAGATCTCATGACTAACCCGTGTGGTTTCTATATATGATACAGAACAAAGCCACAGAATTGGCTATAACAAACACCAATGTTACCACTATACAACGATCCTCTACTAAATGATCTGATTATAACCAGCCATTTATTCATATTTGGAAAACCCAGGACTAATTGTATTAACCATCAGTATAGTGAACCCACATGATATATTAGGGAAACCCATCCTTTATGGACGGTATCACTGATCTATGATCGAATAATTCAAAGAAATTACTCAAAGTGCTACCCACAGGGGGTGTAGTTCATTAGTGCCAATCATTAAAGAAATCTCTATAATATAGCACATACCTCGTCGGTCAGCAGCTTGAACCTGACACTCAGAGACTCAGGAGTGAAGGCAATTCAAATGGGTATAATGTCTAACCAATTTAGAACACGTGGTAGACCTGGTAAATTAATTGGGTTGATATCAATTAGACCATCTATTAAAGTACCAGTATGGTACAAAGAGTTCCCACCCCATGGAGAAACAAATACTCCTTTCACTTAGTAAGGGGAAGATCTATTAACTATAAAAATTATATAAGTGAGTGTATAACTCATACAACTTAGTTTCATATTCATGAATAAATCTGTCATATTTATATAGTGAATATATATATAATTAGTGCATATCATATACTCTTTAAAAAATTACATTTATAAATGATTAGTGGTTAACCAGTCAATAAAATACATATAGTTGGTACAAAGTGTATACTAATAAATGGGACCACTTTCAAAGTTGATAATATACTATTGTAAAATCAAAAACAAAACCTTACCCTCCAGTAGTGCAGTGCTGACAGCCAAGTCTCTGTATAATGAGGCATTGGACCTGATAACCACCCTTTATAAAGGGAAAAGTGATTACATCACTTCCCTTGCAAAGTGATTGGTGCTCTATATATATGTGCTCCATTTACTATATTAGAATGGAGATTACTTTACCAAGGGTCCGTTTTTAGGTAGGGCGTTGATATAACTCCCTTGGCGCCATCTCCTCTATTTCGTCATATATATATATATATATATATATATATATATATATATATATACAATATACAGCGCTAAAAAAATTATAAGCAGACAGGTGTAGATGATAAATCAGGTAAAAAAAGATTTATTTAAACATTAAATACTCATTAATTACTCAAAATTCTTCAATATAAAATATATATCTAAAAAATGGAGCTAATTGATAAAAACCAGTCTCTGGTGTATTTGAACATATGAGGACAAATGGCAGTGTTATCCAGTGGTAAGTGGACCTAAAAGATGTTCAGCCTTTTGGGTAAGATTGAATTTCTCCACAATAGTTACCACTCCTAGAGATGGAATGTTCCCTTAGCGAAGGTTCAGATGGCACATACTCCAACGCACGAAGTTGAGGGAATTAGAAGGTGGATATGGACTGGATGGCACACCAGAACTGTAAAGTCCCAGGCTATGAGGTCCACTGTACCTTGTAACAGCTGCCCCTTGTGACAGCGAAACGCGTCAGGACTTTCAATTTGGACTCTAAAGAAAAGGACTTTCACCGCGATATCCAGACAATCGGACAGTAATATAATAATCATTTTTTTAGTGCTGTATATTGCATATATATATATATATATATATATATATATATACGTGCTGTGGATGGCCCGGCACTCCTGTATGCCTTAATCATATATGCTGCGGTGCCCTCCAAGTGACTCAAGGTCACTATGATACGCGTAGATGTGTGGCGGCACTCAAACAGACTCTGCAAGGTGGATAATCAGGTCATTTATTCGACCACTGCAACCACAGTGGTCGAATAAATGACCTGATTATCCACCTTGCAGAGTCTGTTTGAGTGCCGCCACACATCTACGCGTATATATATATATATATATATATATATATATATATTGTAACTTTTATTATATATAATTTTAATATAATGTGAGAAACTTAAAAAAAAAAGTAAAATTAAAATAAATTGTATTAGACCACTCGCTTAATAGATAATTTTGAGTAAGTCATATACATCTCTTAAATACATATTTTCTTATTAATACGTGTACGGTGATTTTTTTTTTACAGATTCAAATGGGTACTAACCCAATAAATGGATTTTGTAAATATTTATTAGCTTTGTGGTTCTCCCACTGTGATAAGGAGCTCCTTCATTTTCTGGAGTTCTAAATAAAGGGCTTATCCTAATAGCATGAGGGTATATATGAGTACCCTATTCACATACAGTTATATGTCTATAATAGTTGACAGAGTTTCAGTCTATAGTATACAAGGCATTCACACTATCGGCATGATTCAATTCAGTGACAGTTAAATAGCGGGTGAAATTAGCTCCCAGCGTTATTCAATACGGTGCCATGTGACACCCAACGACGGGATTTCTCCTACGTCCTAGAGGATGCTGGGGTTCATATTAGTACCATGATGTGTAGACAGGTCCACCAGGAGCCATTGGCACTTTAAGAGTTTAACAGTGTGGGCTGGCTCCTCCCTCTATGCCCCTCCTACCAGACTCACTTTAGAAAATGTGCCCGAAGGAGCCGGTCACAGCTAGGGGAGCTCTACAGAGCTTCTTTAGTAAAAGGTTTTTTTAGAGTTTATTATTTTACAGGGAGGCTGCTGGCAACAGCCTCCCTGCAGCGAGGGACTGAGGGGGGGAGCAGTGTCCGCCCTGCGGGGTCTGAGCCACTGTCTCCGCTGACTGGACACTGAGCTCCAGAGGGGTTAGATCGCTCCCCGCCGCAGGGGAACGCTCACCCCGGCAGCATGCCGCCACCCCCTTGCAGAGCTGAAGTGTGGCGAGTGAGTCATCAGCTCCCTGGCAAGCGGGGAGCTGATGTGAAGATGGTGGCTACAGGGTAGGGAGCGCAGTACTGACTGCGCTCCGGGGGCTCAGCGATACATGGTGCGGCGCTGTGAGGGGCGCCCTGAGCCGGCGCATTAACCCTACACTGACCAGAAAGCCTGTCGGATCTCAGCCAGCAGAAAATCCTCAGGCCAGTATAATCTTGGAAGAGCGGGAAGACAGTGCCATTAAGGGGGCGGAGCTTCTCGGAGCGGACCCAGCAGCGTTCAGCACCATTTTCCTGCCTGCAGACATGCTGCCTATGAAGAGTAGTCCCTCCAGAGCAACTCCAGCTATCTGTACGGTAACAGGGGGTTGTAGAAGGGAGGGGAGGCTGTGTACAGACTGTGTCACCTATTAAGGGACACAGTCAACGCTCGTTAAGGGTCTCCCTATACCTGTATAGCGCTGTGCGTGAGTTGGCTCCAATCTCTGTGTCTCTCTGCCATTCTTGGGGGGGGAACTCTGTCTGCCCTTTACCCTGTGTGTATGTGGGGTGTGCGGGGTGTGCAAGCAACCATGTCTAGAGACTCTGTCTCATATGCTGCAGAGGATATATCTTCTCAGGAAGATCCCATCCCATTTAATCAGGATTGCACTGTTGTAGCGCAGATCCCGGCTAGGGAACCGGAGTGGTTAGCCTCTCTTAGGGGGGCTATTTCTCAGATTTCTGAAAGGGTTGCAAGGACTGAGCATGCAACTCAGGTATTGCAGTCCTCTATAGCAGTATGGTCCGATACTGCTCCCCCGGGGCCCTGTGGTACATTCTCGCAAACGTGCTCTTGTCCAAATTACGCAGGATGACACGGATATCGATTCTGACACAGCAGACGGTGATGGGGATGTGTCAAGGGGGACGGCACAACTTGCTAAGGGGGTGCAGTTGATGACTGAGGCCATGCGGGATGTGTTACATATTTCTGACACACCTCCTGGGCAGGTTGAGGAGGCTTTTTTCACAGACTGTAAGAAAGACCCTCTCACCTTCCCTGTTTCTAAGGAATTAAGGGGGTCATTCCGAGTTGTTCGTAGTTGTGCTAAATTTAGCACAGCTACGATCATCTTCCCTGACATGCGGGGGGTCGCCCAGCACAGGGCTAGTCCGCCCCGCATGTCAGTCTGCCCCCCCCCCTTCCCCGCACAAATACAAAAGCATCGGTGAGGTGGGAGAGTTTGAAACTCCAGCCTGTACCCCCAGGACACAATATCCTGTATCCAGGGATCCAGGCCGGACGACACCCAGACGTGACTGAAATTCCGGAGTCTCGCTCCCACCTGACCTGCTTCCAGGCTGCGCGGTCCACCGTCATGCTGAGGACTTTGAGGCACCAGAAGCAGGCTTTTGGTCCTGGTAACCTGCGGGAGCAGGCTTTTTGGATTTGGCACAACCACCTCTAAAGAAGGTGTGAGAGGGCCACGCTGCCCGCCCCCCCCAATGGTCCGGCCACGCCTGCGTTGGTCGGATCGCTCCCACTAAACGGCGGCTTAACGCCGCCGTTCAGCTCCCTCCCGCCCAGCGACCGCCTCTGTCTCAGAGGCAATCGCTAGGCAACGAAAGCTGCCATGCGCCGGCGCACTGCGGTGCCGGCGCATGCGCAGTCCCGACCCGAGCGCTGCGACAAACTGCAGCGAGCGATCGGGTCGGAATGACTCCCTAAATGCCATTTTTGAAAAGACCTGGGAAAACCCGGGGAATAAATTCCAGATCCCTAAAAGGGTTCTGGTTGCTTTTCCCTTTGCGGAGGACTATAGAAAAAAATGGGAGTCCCCGCCTATAGTTAATGCCAAGCTGTCCCGGGATCTACCTCGTTGAAAGACCCTGCAGATCGCAAGGTGGATGCTACGCTCAAATCCATATACACGGCTTCAGGTGCGATACTGCGTCCTACTATTGCCTGTGCATGGATTTCAAAAGCAATAGCAAAGTGGTCAATCACTCTGCAGGAGGACTTGACTATGATGGATAAAGGTGACGTTGATTTGTTTTTACGTAACATACAGGATTCTGCAGGGTTTCTGGTGGAATCCATGAAGGATCCGGGTTCCATGGCTGCGGGGATCTTCTCCATGTCCGTCTCGGCTCGCAGGGGTCTCTGGCTGCGCCAATGGTCTGCGGACGCGGAATCCAGGAAAAGTGTGGAGAGCCTACCGTACACAGGACAGGCTCTGTTTGGGGAGGCGCTGGATGCGTGGATTGCCAGGGGCTACAGCGGGTAAGTCTCCTTTTCTCCCCTCAGCTGCACCGGCTACGAAGAAGCCTTTTTCTCCCAACACGTCACAGTCCTTTTCGGCCAACTAGGACTAGAAAGAACAAGCCCTCTCACACCTTCTTTAGAGGTGGTTGTGCCAAATCCAAAAAGCCTGCTCCCGCAGGTTACCAGGACCAAAAGCCTGCTTCTGGTGCCTCAAAGTCCTCAGCATGACGGTGGACCGCGCAGCCTGGAAGTAGGTCAGGTGGGAGCGAGACTCCGGAATTTCAGCCACGTCTGGGTGTCGTCCGGCCTGGATCCCTGGATACAGGATATTGTGTCCTGGGGGTACAGGCTGGAGTTTCAAACTCTCCACCTCACCGATTCTTCAAATCAGGCTTGCCGGCTTTGCCGGCAGACACAGCTATTTTACTGGATGCTATCCGACAGTTGGTATTGTCGGAAGTCATTGTTCCAGTTCCACCTCATCAGTTGAACAAAGGCTACTATTCAAACCTTTTTGTGGTACCGAAGCCGGACGGTTTGGTCAGGCCAATTCTGAACTTGAAGTCATTGAACCCTTATCTCAGGGACTTCAAATTCAAAATGGAGTCTCTGCGAGCAGTTATCTCAGGACTGACGGAGGGGGAGATCCTGGTGTCCCTGGACATCAAGGATGCGTACCTCCACATTCCCATTTGGTCGCCGCATCAGGCTTATCTCAGGTTTGCACTGTTAGGCGATCACTATCAGTTTCAGGCACTGTCATTCGGTCTCCCCACAGCACCGAGGATCTTCACCAAGGTGATGGCAGAGATGATGGTTCTCCTCTGCAAGCAGGGGGTGAACATAATTCTGTATCTGGACGACCTGCTGATCAAGGCATCGTCCAGGAAGAAGTTGTTAAGATCCATTGCTCTCACGACGCATCTGCTCAAGGAGCACGGTTGGATTCTGAACCTTCCAAAGTCTCATCTGGAGCCAACAAGGAGGCTGCCTTTCCTGTGGATGATCCTCGATACAGAGGTGCAGAGGGTGTTTCTACCGGTGGAGAAAGCATTGGTGATTCAAACAATGGTCCAGGATGTCTTGAAGCCGGCCCGGGTATCGGTTCATCAGTGCATCTGCCTTCTGGAGAAGATGGTTGCCTCCTACGAGGCTCTGCAGTACGGAAGGTTTCATGCTCGGTCCTTTCAACTGGATCTCTTGGACCAGTGGTCGGGATCTCACCTACATATGCACCAGAGGATACATCTGTCGCTGAAAGCAAGGATTTCGCTCCTCTGGTGGCTGCATCTATCTCACCTTCTGGATGGCCGAAGGTTCGGGATTCAGGACTGGATCCTTCTAACCACGGATGCAAGTAAAAGAGGTTGCGGAGCAGTCGCTCAAGGGGAAACCTTCCAAGGAAGGTGGTCAAGTCAGGAATCCCTTCTTCTGATAAACATCCTGGAGCTAAGAGCCGTATACAACGGCCTTCTTCAAGTGGCACACCTTCTACAGGATCGGGCTGTTCAGGTGCAGTCGGACAATGTGACCACAGTGGCCTACATAAACCGACAGGGTGGTACGAAGAGCAGAGCTGCAATGTCAGAGGTGACAAGGATTCTCCTCTGGGCAGAAAGGCATCGGACTTCCTCAACAGACACAATCTCCATCCAGGAGAGTGGGGCCTCCACCATGAGGTGTTCGAGGAGGTAACTGGTTGGAGGGGGGTTCCTCACATAGACATGATGGCCTCCCGCCTCAACAAGAAGCTGATGAGGTACTGTTCCAGGTCGAGAGACCCACAGGCAGTGGTGGTGGATGCACTAGTAATGCCGTGGGTGTTCACGTCAGTGTATGTGTTCCCTCCACTAACTCTTATCCCAAGAGTTCTACAACTTGTAAAAAGAACAAGGGTTCTGGCACTCCTCATTGCTTCGGACTGGCCAAGGAGGGCTTGGTACGCGGATCTGCTGGATCTAGTGCTGGAAGATCCAAGGCCTCTGCCTCTTTGGGAGGATCTTCTACTACAGGGACCGTTAGCTTATCAAGACTTACCATGGCTACGTTTGACGGCATGGTGATTGAGCGCCAGATCTTAGCTCGAAAGGGTATTCTGAGCGAGGTTATTCCTACCCTGATACAGGCTAGGAAGGGGGTAACATCTAAACATTACCATAGAATTTGGAAAAAGTATGTGTCTTGGTGTGAATCCAAGAAGTATCCTGCGATGGAGTTTCAACTTGGACGGTTTCTCCTTTTCCTGCAAGCAGGTGTGGATTTAGGCCTGAGATTGGGCTCCATCAAGGTTCAGATTTCGGCCTTATCCATTTTCTTCCAGAAACAACTGGCTGTCCTCCCTGAGGTTCAGACCTTTTTGAAAAGGGTTCTGCACATCCAGCCCCCTTTTGTGGAGCCAACGGCACCATGGGATCTTGATGTGGTGTTGCAGTTCCTGCAATCGGATTGGTTTGAGCCCCAACAGGAGGCTGAAATCAAGTTTCTCGCATGGAAGGCGGTAACTTTGTTGGCCTTGGCTTCTGCTCGACGTGTGTTGGAATTGGGGGCTTTGTCCTGTAAAAGTTCCTATCTGGTCTTCCATGAAGATAGGGCGGAACTCAGGACTCGTCCACAGTTCCTTCCTAAGGTTGTGTCGGCTTTTCATATCAACCAACCTATTGTGTTGCCAGTGGCTACTGACTCCTCAATTGCTTCAAAGGCCTTGGATGTTGTGAGGACTTTGAAGATGTATGTGAAGAGGACTGCTCGTCTCAGGATATCTGACTCTCTGTTTGTCCCAAGAAAACTGGGTGTCCTGCTTCTAAGCAGTCGATTTCTCGCTGGATCAGGTTCACCATCCAGCATGCCTATTCTACGGCAGGATTGCCGTCTTCAAAATCGGTTAAGGCCCACTCTACTCGTAAAGTGTGTTCTTTCTGGTCGGCTGCCTGGGGTGTCTCCACCTTACAGCTTTGACGAGCAGCTACTTGGTCTGGTTCGAACACGTTTGCTTAGTTTTACAAGTTCGATACTTTGGCCTCTGATGACCTCAAGTTTAGTCGAGCAGTTCTGCAGGAGCCTGCACGCTCTCCCTCCCGTTCTGGGAGTTTTGGTACATCCCCATGGTACTAATATGGACCCCAGCATCCTCTAGGACGTAATAGAAAATAGGATTGTAATTACCTACCGGTAAATCCTTTTCTCGTAGTCCGTAGAGGATACTGGTTGCCCGCCCAGCGCTTCTTTATCCTGCAGTGGTTATTTGGACAGGGCCGAAACTAGGGGGGGGGCTAGGGGGGCAGGCGACCTGGGCGCCGGATTGGAGGGGGCGCCGAGACCCCCTAACACCCGCCGCGGCACTTTTATAACTTTGAAACCCCCTTCTCCCGAGTGCCCAGCTCGGGGGGCGGGGTTTCGCGGAATGACGCGATTGCGTCGTGACGTCACGGCGCAAACGCGTCATTCCACGAAACCCCGCCGGAGGAGGGAGAAGGGGGAGCCGCGCAGACCGGACGAGGAGGGAGAGGCGGCTGAAGAGCGGCGAGAACCGCTTCAAATGTAAGTCAGCCCCTCTCCCTTCCTCTCTCTCTCTCTCTCTCCCTCCACCACCTGCCGCAATGTGTAAAATGGGGACCTGTGCCTGCCGCAATGTGTAAAATGGGGACCTGTGCCTGCCGCAATGTGTAAAATGGGGACCTGTGCCTGCCGCAATGTGTAAAATGGGGACACTTTTTCCTGCCGCAATGTGTAAAATGGGGACACTTGCCAGCGTACTGTGTAAAATGGGGACCTGTGCCTGCCGCAATGTGTAAAATGGGGACACTTGCCAGCGTACTGTGTAAAATGGGGACCTGTGCCTGCCGCAATGTGTAAAATGGGGACACTTGCCAGCGTACTGTGTAAAATGGGGACCTGTGCCTGCCGCAATGTGTAAAATGGGGACACTTTTTCCTGCCGCAATGTGTAAAATGGGGACCTGTGCCTGCCGCAATGTGTAAAATGGGGACACTTTTTCCTGCCGCAATATGTAAAATGGTGACACTTTTTCCTGCCGCAATGTGTAAAATGGGGACACTTTCCTGCCGCAATGTGTAAAATGGGGACACTTGCCAGCGTACTGTGTAAAATGGGGACACGTGCCTGCCGCAATGTGTAAAATGGGGACACTTTTTCCTGCCGCAATGTGTAAAATGGGGACACTTGCCAGCGTACTGTGTAAAATGGGGACACGTGCCTGCCGCAATGTGTAAAATGGGGACACTTTTTCCTGCCGCAATGTGTAAAATGGGGACACCTGTCTGCCGCAATGTGTAAAATGGGGTCACCTGTCTGCCGCAATGTGTAAAATGGGGACACTTTTTCCTGCCGCAATGTGTAAAATGGGGACACCTGTCTGCCGCAATGTGTAAAATGGGGTCACCTGTCTGCCGCAATGTGTAAAATGGGGAATGGGGACACTTGCCTGTCGTACTGTGTAAAATGGGGACACTTTTTCCTGGATATGAAATTTATGTTAGAAAAGGCAATTTTTCAGGTAAAAAAGTTCTGAAAGAGATATAGATATATATAAATATATATATATATATATAATATTTTTATTCATGTATTTATTTATTTTATTTTATTATTATTTTTATTTATTTATTGTAATATATATATTTTTTTTTGCGGGGGGGGGGGGGGGGGGGGGGTGTCAAATGACTACCTTGCCCAGGGTGACAAAAATCCTAGTTTCAGCCCTGATTTGGATCAGTACTACCTGGTTCCTAGGTAAGTTCTGTGTTCGTTCCTGTTTCAGTACTGTTTCAGCTGTTGCTGAGTTCTCCAGCCTGTTGGCCGGATTTGCCTTGTTGTGTGAGCTGGTATGAATCTCGCCACTATCTGTGTATTTCCTTCTCTCGTAGTATGTCGTCTCCTCGGGCACAGTTTCTAGACTGAGTCTGGTAGGAGGGGCATAGAGGGAGGAGCCAGCCCACACTGTTAAACTCTTAAAGTGCCCATGGCTCCTGGTGGACCCGTCTATACCCCATGGTACTAATATGGACCCCAGCATCCTCTACGGACTACGAGAAAAGGATTTACCGGTAGGTAATTAAAATCCTATTTTCTTCACGCACCCCCAGGGTGTGAGCAGAAATCCGACAAAAGTGCAATCGCAATGCTGATTTCTGCCCTTAGCGCGGCAAAAACAGCATCGCGCTGGGCACTTAAGTCGGAGAATGCCCGTTCTCCTGACAAAACACCCTGTTTAGTCTGGAAGAACGGTCATTCTCTGATTTACCACTGCGCTGTATTGAATAGCAGCAGGAGCTAATTCCCAGTGCTATTCAACTGTCACTGAATTGAATCGTCAGTGTCACCTCAATGGCCCTCATTCCGAGTTGTTCGCTCATTGCCGAGTTTCGCTATATTGCGATTAGTCGCTTACTGCGCATGCGCAAGGTTCGCAGAGCGCATGCGCTTAGTTATTTTACTCAAAAGTTAGGTATTTTACTCACGGCATAACAAGGATTTTTCATTGTTCTGGTGATCGGAGTGTGATTGACAGGAAGTGGGTGTTTCTGGGCGTAAACTGGCCGTTTTATGGGTGTGTGCGGAAAAACGCTGCCGTTTCTGGGAAAAACGCGGGAGTGGCTGGAGAAACGGGGGAGTGTCTGGGCGAGCGCTGGGTGTGTTTGTGACGTCAAACCAGGAACGAAACTGACTGAACTGATCGCAGTGGCAGAGTAAGTCCCGAGCTACTCAGAAACTGTAAAGAATTTCTATTCGCAATTATGCAAATCTTTCGTTCGCAATTCTGCTAAGCTAAGATACACTCCCAGTAGTCGGCGGCTTAGCGTGTGCAATGCTGCTAAAAGCAGCTAGCGAGTGAACAACTCGGAATGAGGGCCAATGTTAGTTCTTAGGTTTCTAGTGTGTACATTTTGAAAAGGCCACTTATACTTATACAAGCAGTTATCACTACCTAGACATCACAATATATTCAATTCAATAATGTACACAATATTTACAAGTGCTCTGGGTTGCTACAGGGCCGTAACTGGGGGGGCGCTAAGGGGGCATGTGCCCCGGGTGCAGGATTTGAGGGGGCGCAAAGGAGTTACAGAGGAACAGGTTTTTTTATTTTGGTTTTGTTTTTTTACCGGCAGTAAGGCAGCAGACAGCACCCTTGGCAATGTCTCTGACCCACCTGTCTGCCCACAGCTGGCTCCAACGCTGTGCGGGTGAGCTCCAGTACCTGGGATCTCTTCTATACCGGCTACTGTCTTAAACTCTCTTCTTTGCCACACAGTGCTGCGACTAGCATGTGGTGCACTGTGCAAGCTATAGAAGCGCACTGTGCTCTCAGTTAGCAGTATCAAGCTCCGCTTTGCCTCCCAGATGGGGGGGATTTGGTGTAGCTTATAGGGGGATGTAGTGTAGTGATGTAGTGTACCATATAGGGTATGCAGTGTAGTAATGTATTGCAGTATATAGGGGCATGTAGTGCACTGATGTGGTGTAGCATATAAGGGGATGTAGTGTAGTGATGTAGTGTAGCATATAGGGTATGTAGTTCAGTGCATAGGGGCATGTAGTGTAATGATGTAGTCCAGCGTGTAGGGGATGTAGTATAGTGATGTAGTGCAGTGGATAGGGGAATGCAGTGCAGTGACGAAGTGTTATGATATAGTGCAATGTATGGGGACACACAGTGGATCATGTAGTTGAACACACTGGCAGGGCTTGTGACGCATACTGTAGGGCATTTGAGGCACATAGGAGAATATTGTCCAATAGTATCCCCTTTTTTCAAATTTCCTGGTGATCTGATATTTTAGTCTGACAGAGTTTGTTATACTCTTGGGGGTTTTTTGTTGGGAGGGAGGCGCAAACTATTGCCTTGCTCCGGGTGACGAAAATTCTAGTTTCGGCCCTGGATGCTACAATCCCGGCTTGGTCAGTACTTGGAATCAGAGCAAATTAACTCCACAGTTTGAACCCAAAGGTTCAGTCATACAATATATACACACACTTCAATTGTTTCAGCTTCACCAAAGCACATAAACATACTGTAGATCAATATAAATGTATAGTGTCACCACAGTTATGCCCAATGTCCTTTTCAATATACAAAGCCTTTATCCAATAATCTCCAACACATACTGTACTGTACTGTATACTGTGCCTAAAACAACAGAGAGCATGTAAGCTCACTCTGGATAGTGAGGTACATGCCCATCTCCTTAAAGGTTTCACTTTGCTATATAGGGTGTGCATGTGTAAAAACATGTGAAACAAATTAGATTTTTTGGGGGGGATTTTAAAACAGCTCAGGTAGTAGAAGAGTTATAGGACCAATATGTCTGATTCCCCCAGCCTCTGTTGTCACACAGTCATGTCCTGCAGAGGTGGATGAGAAAGCTGAGGGGACTGCTGGGGTAAAAGAAAGATGTAGAGGGCACTTCCACTGTCTGGAAGTCCAAAGCTACTGTGTCCTGATATAGTAGGACATTGCAGGACACAGTGCTGGGACCAGGGAGAGTGAGTGCAGTAGAGTAATCCCAGCGGGAGCTCCAAAGTCAGTCCACATGTGCTGTCAGCACTATGTCCTGCAATCTGTCAGTGCAGTGCTGAGGGGACCATGTACAATGACTTACCTCATGCAGCACACCATGGCCGGGTCACCAAAGAGCAGGAGACAGGGGTGCAGATCCATTCTTCTATACCTCCTCCTCTGCCAGAAAGGGGGCGGGGCCACCGTGTACCATCACATCACAGAGAGGTGTTTTTGATGTGGGCTGAAGTCACAGCCCCATCAATGAGGCACATGCAAAGCTGCCTCTTCCCCTTGTTTTTTCAATGTGCTTTTACTGCCCGTGGCTTGGCCCCTCCCCCAGCTTCAGCCAGTTTACAATTGTCAGTGGGAGGCAGAGTTCTCACTGCCTCCCATCCAGAATGGCAGCGTTTTCATGGCAATAATGATTAGAATATTATAAAGAAGATTTTTATGGCACAGAATCTGTGTTATAAATATCTTCTTTGTATTATTTTAATCATTATGACAGGGGAGGCACTGCCTTCCCTGGCTGCATGTCCCTGCTAGTAGGAGTCTACATCATTTGAATGATGGAATTCCTCTCTTTCAAATGTGGATGCACATTGTATAAACCAGGTTGTAGGAGATCTTCTCCCTTCCATGGATTACATGTTTTTTCTGCCACACCTTGGACAGGCATTGAGATAATTTCCCTGCGCTGTGATTTTTCACAATAAGGAAAGTATCTTTGCTGTCAAAAGGGCAGGACATATCTCCTTCTTCTTCCTTCAAGCTGTAAGACGGTACCACACCCTCTCTCATTCCTCGCCCAATACCAACTACCTGGCAAGATGGGAGAACAGCAGAAGGGTAGGGATACCAGAGTTCCAGCTTTTATTGTGTATCAATACAAGTATACATAATCCAAAAGGAACACCTATAAGAGAGTGAGACTAGAATGTCTTATACCTCCACTTGATTAACATAGGCTAATACCAACACGGATCTTTATCGTAATATAAAATAAACAGTGACCACATGATTCAAACTCTGTGTATACCCCGATAATTGGGTAACCTATAGGTGAATGATAATCATTTTTTTCATAACACGTGGTTTCTGAGTAAACTTCATAACAAAAGGAGTACTATTTCATACCATAAGATGACATATTACAAATTACACCACCTCTCCTTCAAAACTTATTCAATTCCTACTCTCTGCAACAGTGGTATCCTGCTGCTGATGGGCCTGGTGAACCTACGATCATACCATACCGTATATTCCCAACCTCGTCCAATCTTGGAAGCAATACGATATTGGGCTTGGCCAGTACCTGGTTGGACGACCACAAGGGAATACCAGGTGCTGTAGATGTCCAGATAATAGGATTTAAAATACCTACTGGTAAATCCTTTTCTCGTAGTCCGTAGAGGATACTGGGGTCCACATTATTACCATGGGGTATAGACGGGTCCACTAGGAGCCAATGGCACTTTAAGAAATCAATAGTGTGGGCTGGCTCATCCCTGTATGCCCCGCCTACCAGACTCAGTCTAGAAACTGTGCCCGAGGAGACGGACATACTTCGAGAGAAGGATTTAACTGAACAGTGGGGAGATTCAAACCAGCACACACAAACAAGAGGAAATCCATGCTAACCAAACTTGAAACAGGAACAGCAACTATGAACCAACAATAATACTTAACCAAGTAACAGTGCAGAAAAACAAAGCACTGGGCGGGTACCCAGTATCCTCTACGGACTACGAGAAAAGGATTTACAGGTAGGTAATTAAAATCCTTTTTTCTCTTATGTCCTAGAGCAGAGGTTCTCAAACTTGGTCCTCGGGAGCCCACACAGTGCATGTTTTGCAGGTAACCCAGCAGGTGCACAGGTGTATTAATTACTCACTGACACATTTTAAAAGGTCCACAGGTGGAGCTAATTATTTCACTTGCGATTCTGTGAGGAGACCTGCAAAACATGCACTGTGTGGGCCCCCGAGGACCGAGTTTGAGAACCTCTATCCTAGAGGATACTGGGGTCCACATTAGTACAATGGGGATGTACCAAAGCTCCCAAACTGGGTGGGAGAGTGCTGAGGTTCCTGCAGAACTGATTGACCAAACTGAAGGTCCTCAGAGGCCAAAGAATCGAACTTGTAGAACTTAGCAAATGTGTTCTATCCTGACCAAGTAGCTGCTCGGCAGAGCTGTAAAGCCGAGACACCCCGGGCAGCCGCCAAGGAAGAACCCACTGACCTAGTAGAGTGGGCCTTTACTTTAGGAACTGACAATCCTGCCAATGAATAAGCCTGCTGGATAGTAAACCTGATCCCGCGAGCAATAGACTGCTTTGAAGCAGGACACCCAATTTTCTTGGTATCATAGAGAACAAACAGCGAGTCAGATTTTCTGTGATGAGCTGTCCTCTTCACGTAGATCCTCAAAGCCCTCACAACATCCAGGGACTTTGAGGTAGTAGAGGTGTCAGTAAGCACCGGAACCACAATAGGTTGGTTGATATGAAACGCAGACACCACCTTAGGAAGAAATTGCTGACGAGTTCTGAGTTCAGCTCTATCCTCATGAATACCAAATAGGGGCTTTTGTGAGACAACGCCCCCAGTTTGGACACACGCCTTGCGGAAGCCAAGGCCAACAGTGTAACAGTCTTCCACGTTAGAAACTTAACGTTAACCTCCTGTAAAGGTTCAAACCAGTCCGATTGCAGAAACTGCAACACCACGTTAAGATCCCAAGGTGCCGTGGGAGGCACAAAGGGTGGTTGGATGTGCAGAACACCCTTCAAGAATGTCTGAACCTCAGGGAGAGAAGCCAATTGTTTCTGGAAGAAAATGGATAAGGCCTAAATCTGGACTTTCAAGGAGCCCAAACGTAGGCCCACATCCACACCTGACTGTAGAAAAAGGAGAAAACGTTCCAGTTGAAATTCCACTGCAGGAAATTTCCTGTTTTCACACCACGAGACATATTTTTTCCAAATACGGTGGTACTGTTTAGGCGTTACTTCTTTCCTAGCTTGGATCAGGGTTGGTATAACCTTGTTTGGAATGCCTTTCCGGGCTAAAATCTGACGTTCAACTTACATGCCGTCAAACGTAGCCACGGTAAGTCTTGATAGAAGAACGGCCTCTGTTAAAGAAGAGCCTCTCGCAGAGGTAGAGGCCACGGGTCCTCCAGGAGCAACTCCAGTAGATCCCTTCTCTGCCAATCTGGAGCAATGAGAAGTGCTTGAACCTTTTCCCTTTTTATTCTCTGGAGAATTCTTGGGATTAGTGGAAGAGGTGAGAACACGTAAACCATCTGGTAAACCTATGGAGTCACCAGAGCGTACTCCGCCACTGCTTGTGGGTCCCTCGACCTGGAACAATAGCGCTTTAGCTTCTTGTTGAGACGAGAGGCCATCATGTCTATCTGTGGAATTCCCCACCGACTTGTTAATGACTCGAACACCTGCGGGTGAAGGTCCCCCTCTCCTGGATGGAGGTCGTGTCTGCTGAGGAAGTATGCTTCCCAGTTGTCTACTCCCAGAATGAAGATTGCCGACAGCACCACCACGTGTCTTTCTGCCCAAAGGAGAATTTTTGTTACCTCTGACATTGCAGCTCTGCTCTTCGTTCCGCCCTGTCAGTTTATGTACGTTACGACTGTTACATTGTCCGACTGAACCTGAATGGCTTGATCTTGAAGAAGATGCGATGCCTGTAGAAGGGCATTGTATATGGCCCTTAATTCCAGAATGTTGATCGGGAGAATGGCTTCCTGACTTGACCATTTTCCTTGGAACTGTTCCCCCTTTGTGTCTGCTCCCCAAGCTCTGAGGCTTGCGTCCGTGGTTAGCAGAATCCAATTTTGAATCTCGAACCGTCGACCCTCGGTCAGGTGAGAAGTCTGGAGCCAGCATAGAAGAGAAATCCTAGCTTTTGGTGACAGACGTATCCTCTGGTGCATGTGAAGATATGATCCGGACCATTTGTCCAACAGATCCAGCTGGAATGGCCTGGCATGAAACCTTCCATACTGCAGAGCCACGTAAGAGGCTACCATTTTCCCCAGAAGGCGAATGCACAGATGCACCGATATCCGGGTTGGATTTAGGACATCCCGCACCATTGACTGTATTACCAATGCCTTTCCCAACGGAAGGAACACCTTTTGTTCCTCTTTATCCAGGATCCTTCCTAGGAACGGAAGCCTCCATGTAGGTTCCAGGTGGGATTTTGGCAGGTTCAGAATCCACCCGTGATCCTGGAGAAGTCTGGTTGAGAGGGCACTGCTGTCCAACAACCTATCTCTGGAAGGCGCTTTTATCAGCAGGTCGTCCAGGGATGGTATGATGTTCACTCCCTGTTTGTGGAGGAGAAACGTCATCTCTGCCATCACCTTTGTGAAAACTCTCGGTGCCGTGGAGAGGCCAAATGGCGGGGCCTGAAACTGGAATTGACAGTTCTGCAGTGCAAACCTTAAATACGCCTGATGAGGCGGCCAAATCGGAATGTGAAGGTACGCATCCTTGATGTTGAGAGACACCAGGAATTCCCCCTCCTCCAGACCTGAGATCACCGCTCTCAGAGACTTCATCTTGATCTTGAACACCCGTAAGTATGGGTTCAGTGACTTGAGGTTTAAAATGGGCCTTACCTAACCGTCCGGTTTTGGTACCACAAACAGGTTTGAATAAAAACCTTAGTTTTGCAGGTGAAGAGGAACTGGAACAATGACCTGAGTCTGTACCAGTTTTTGAATTGCTGCTTGTAAGGTCGAACTGGCTTCTGGAGAAGCTGGTAAGCCGGATTTGAAGAATCTGGGAGATGGGAGTTCCTGAAACTCCAGTCTGTATCCCTGTGCTATAAGATCTTTGACCCAGGGATCCTGGCATGACGTTGCCCAAATGTTACTGAAACAATGTAACCGGTCTCCCACCTGCCTGTCTTCCAGACAGTGTGTTCCACCGTCATGCTGAAGGCTTTGAGGAAGCAGAACCTGAGGCCTGTTCCTGAGAACCTGCAGCTGCGGGTTTTCTGGGCTTACTTCTATTCCCTTTGAAGGCTGTAGAAGAACCCATGGATTTCTCCTTGAATTTAGCAGTCCGAAAGGACTGCAGAGTTGGAGCAGAGTAGGCTTTCCTAACCGGGGTAGCTGCGGAAGGAAGGTATGTAAACTTACCCGCCGTAGCCTTGGATATTAGCTTATCCAGTTCATCCCCGAACAGGAACTTTCCTGTGAAAGGCAGATTTTCCACTTCTTTCCTGGAGTCCGCATCCGCAGTCCACAATCCCCTGCATGCTGACTCTGCCATGGCAGTGGTGCGTGCGGTTGAGCACACCAATTTCTTTATGGCTTCCACCATAAAGTTAGCAGAGTCCTGGATATGCTGTAGGGTTAAAATAATATCGTTCCTGGTTAATGAATCTAAACCATCAATTAGGTTACCTGACCATTTAGCGATGGCCCTAGTGATCCATGCACAAGCAGTAGTGGGTCTCTAGGCCACCCCCGCCGCCGTGTATAAAGATTTGAGAGTGGTCTCAATCTTGCGGTCAGCCACGTCTCTTAAGGACGCAGCCGCGTCTTTTAAGGACGCAGCCCAGGGAACCGGTAAGACTATGTTACGCATCAACCTGGACACTGATGCGTCCACAATCGGCGGGTTCTCCCATTTCTTCCTATCATCTAATGGAAAGGGAAAGTAAGAAATCAACCTTTTAGGGAGCTGAAATTTCTTGTCAGGGTTTACCCAAGCCTCTTCAAAGAGGGCATTCAATTCCTTTGAAGCGGGAAAAGTAGCTGAGGATTTCTTTTTAGTATTAAAATAAGATTTCTCCTCTACCTCCTCTGTCCTGTGAGGAATGTGCAGGGCAGTTCTGATAGCCTCAATGAGGGCCTGAATTCCCTGTGACAGGACAGCATCCCCCCCCATTCGCATCCACTTCACCCCCCTCTGGATCTGATGTATCAGGATCAGTATCATCCTGCATGATATGGGCCAGAGTATGCTTTTGTGGGCAAATGGCGAGGGCTTGAGACGCAGGCATGTGAGCTGAATCTCTATTTATCAGGTCATCCATAGACTGCCGTAAGAATTGCGTCTCCTTCTCATTATGAGACAGTTTAGTGGAAATATTAGAAATCATCCCTTTTATGGAAGCCAACCATGGGGGTTCAGCCCCACTGGACTGGGAGTGAGCACTATCCTGGGTACAGGGTAGTGAGTCCCCAGGAAATGAGAGACATTCCGCTGTACAAGAAACACAGTCCCTGGACATGATTCTGAAGGGACACCCACACACACACAACAGGTGAAAACACAGTATATGTAGGCAGGGTTTTCAGAGAGACACAGAAGTCAGAGCCAGCCACACAGCGCCCCTTTAACAAAAGTGAAACTTAGCTGGGTTGCAAGAACTAACACCTCAGTAGTGCTTATAATCTGAACACTGCTCCTCCCCCTTCACTAAAACCCCCTGGTACTGCTGAGTAGACCTGGAGTCCTTGTGGAGGAGCTGCGCTTCCCTGTGAATGCTGCCTGTAAAAGCTGCAGAGGGAAAATGGCGCCGGAGAGCTGTAGGATTCGCTCTGAGTGAAGCCTCGTCCCCTGAATGGCGCGCGGCTTCCCGCATTTATTATACTGGCCTGAGGTAATATAATGTCCAACCAAGGGTTAAAACCCCTGTTAGATGGTTGTGCCAGTGTGGGTATCAATGGTGGCTCAGCGCGCCCCTCACAGCGCGCCCCTCACAGCGTCCCACTGCGGTGTGTGCCTTCTGAGCCCCCTGGAGCACAGCCTGTAGTCAAAGCTGCGCTCCCACCCTTGTGCCGTCATTCCCGCCGGCGACCCGCTAACCGGGATGCCGGCGCTGTAGTCACCATTCTTCTGTCTTCAGGCTCTGTTAGGGGGTGGTAGCGTGCTGTGGGAGGGTACGCCGCGCCGTGGTGTGGCTTGCGAATGGCTCCCTCAGGAGCTCAGAGTCCTGTCAGCAGAGAAACGGGACCATTAACTCTAAGGAAGTTGGGCCGTTCTCCCCCCACGAAGCAGTCAGACTGCTGCCAAAACAGACCTGACTGAAAAAAATTTTTTTTTTAAAATAAAGGTGGAAAACTCTTCAGGAGCTCTCCAAAGCGTGACCGGCTCCTCCGGGCACATTTTCTAAACTGAGTCTGGTAGGAGGGGCATACAGGGAGGAGCCAGCCCACACTATTGATTTCTTACAGTGCCCATGGCTCCTAGTGGACCCATCTATACCCCATGGTACTAATGTGGACCCCAGTATCCTCTAGGACATAAGCAGTGCTGCAAGTGGGCGGGTACGGCGTACCCTTAAGAGTTTAGCCGCGGGTACGCCGTACCCACTCCGCCGGGCCGCCGCTCACAGCGTTGATGTGCGCAGCGCTCACCAGTTGCTGTGGACAGCCGGGTACCGCTGCTGCTGCTGTGCGCCTCCCCTTCCCAGTCTGCTGGGAGCATGATCGTGATATCATCACGCTCCCGCGGCTGGGGCGGCGGTGGGCGCAGAGGGGAGCTAGCTGGGCGGCTGGGGCTGACAGGCTGCTTGAGCCGCGTGTGTTAGGAGAAGTCGGAGGCGGAGCAGGGAGCACATAAATTGGAGGGGACGTGGACCAGCCTGAGTGAGGTTATGTATATCTAGCACTGTGGGGGCATTGTATATCTGACACTGTGGGGGCAATGTATATCTGGCACTGTGGAGGCAATGTATATCTGGCACTGTGGGGCATTGTATATTTGGCACTGTGGGGGCAGTGTGTATCTGGCACTGTGGGGGCAATGTATATCTGGCACTGTGGGGGCATTTGTGTATCTGGCACAGTGGGGGCATTTGTGTATCTGGCACTGTGGGGCAATGTGTATCTGGCACTGTGGGGGCAATGTATATCTGGCACTGTGGGGCATTTGTGTATCTGGCACGGTGGGGCAATGTGTATCTGGCACTGTGAGGCAATGTGTATCTGGCACTCTGGGAGCATTTGTGTATCATCTGGCACAGTGAGGCAATGTGTATCTGGCACTGTGGGGCAATGTATATCTGGCACTGTGGGGCAATGTATATCTGACACTGTGGGGCAATGTATATCTGGCACTGTGGGGCAACGTGTATCTGGCACTATTGGGGTCATATGTGTATCTGCCCCTTTCCCCCCCATATGTGTATCACGCCCCCATTTTCATTGGCCACGCCCCATGTGGCATTTGGCCACACCCATTTTTGGGGGGCGCACACACAGTACCTGTAAGACATTTCTTCTACTTGCACCACTGGACATAAGAGAAATACCGTTTCAGCTAAAGGACCATCCTGCATGGTCTCTAACTTATATACTGCTTTGGATAGACCACAATTTCTTCAATATTTTCACAGAAGAAACTTTTTTGTTCACTACATATAGCCAAATTAATCTTTTTATATACTGGGCATAATTTGTGTCTTTATATTAAAAGTGTTTACAATAAAAGTTATGTTTTAATTAACAACCATCAAATCATCAAGCCTTCACCTCAGAGGTTGGGTGCTTCCAACCAAGGTTACTTCTTTCTGATTCCTTTAGAATGTAAGCTCTCACGAGCAGGTCCCTCAACCCTCATGGGCTTATCTTTCTCTTACTTAAACCAACCTTGGGGTATATTTACAAAGATTCGTGTTTTGGCCGTTTTGAAGGGTGTTTGAACTCGAATGGTGGCCCTCATTCCGAGCTGATCGCTCGCAAGGCGAATTTAGCAGATTTGCTCACGCTAAGCCTACGCCTACTGGGAGTGTATCTTAGCTTCTTAAAATTGCGACCGATGTATTCGCAATATTGCGAATACAAACTACTTAGCAGTTTCAGAGTAGCTTCAGACTTACTCGGTATCTGCGATCAGTTCAGTGCTTGTCGTTCCTGGTTTGACGTCATAAACACACCCAGCGTTCGCCCAGACACTCCCCCGTTTCTCCGGCCACTCCTGCGTTTTTTCCGGAAACGGTAGCGTTTTTATCCACACGCCCCTAAAACGCCGTGTTTCCGCCCAGTAACACCCATTTCCTGTCAATCACACTACGATCGCCGGAGCGAAGAAAAAGCCGTGAGTAAAAATACTATCTTCATTGTAAAATTACTTGGCGCAGTCGCAGTGCGATTATTGCGCATGCGTACTAAGCGGAATTTCACTGCGATGCGATGAAAATTACCGAGCGAACGACTCGGAATGAGGGCCGGTATCGGGTACATTTTACTGCAACTTTTTGAATCCTGATACGATCATTCACTAAGCTGCCGAGTTTTGCACAATCGTTTTTTACGATGTCGATGTGATTCGTAATATCAGGCAGTGTTTTATGGGAGTGATGAGTAAAACACTGCCTGACAAAACACAAGGAATCCCGGCCGGATCTGTGAGATCCGTGCAGGGCTTCATTGTGTACCTTAAAAAGTTGATTTAAGTCTTAAAAAATCTGAAAAAAATTGCGTGAGGTCCCCCCTCCTAAGCACAACCAGCCTCGGGCTCTTTGAACCGGTCCTGGTTGAAAAAAGATGGGGGGAAAAATGACAGGGGTTCCCCCATATTTCATCAACCAGCACCGGGCTCTGCGCCTGGTCCTGGTTCCAAAAATACGGGGGACAAAAAGCGTAGGAGTCCCCCGTATTTTTTAAACCAGCACCGAGCTCCACTAGCCAGGTATATAATGCCACAGCCGGGGGACACTTTTATACTGGTCCCTGCGGCCCTGGCATTACATACCCAACTAGTCACCCCTGGCCGGGGTACCCTGGAGGAGTGGGAACCCCTTAAATCAAGGGGTCCCCCCTCCAACCACCCAAGGGCCAGGGGTGAAGCCCGAGGCTGTCCCCCCCATCCAAGGGCGGCGGATGGGGGGCTGATAGCCTTTTGAAAAAATGAGAATATTGTTTTTAGTAGCAGTACTACAAGTCCCAGCAAGCCTCCCCCGCTAGGTGGTACTTGGAGAACCACAAGTACCAGCAGGCTTGCTGGGACTTATAGTACTGCTACTAAAAACAATATTCACATTTTTTCAAAAGGCTATCAGCCCCCCATCCGCCGCCCTTGGATGAGGGGGGACAGCCTCAGGCTTCACCCCTGGCCCTTGGGTGGCTGGAGGGGGGGACCCCTTGATTTAAGGGGTTCCCACTCCTCCAGGGTACCCCGGCCAGGGGTGACTAGTTGGGTATGTAATGCCAGGGCCGCAGGGACCAGTATAAAAGTGTCCCCCGGCTGTGGCATTATGTACCTGGCTAGTGGAGCCCGGTGCTGGTTTCAAAAATACGGGGGACCCCTACGCTTTTTGTCCCCCGTATTTTTGGAACCAGGCGCAGAGCCCGGTGCTGGTTGATTAAATATGGGGGAACCCCTGTCATTTTTTTCCCCATATTTTTTCAACCAGGACCGGCTCAAAGAGCCCGAGGCTGGTTATGCTTAGGAGGGGGGACCCCACGCAATTTTTTCCCCAGTTTTTACACTAAACATTTTCCCATAGATAACCATGCACAGATCTCACTGATCCGTGCATGGTTATCCAAACTCGACTGGAAAAAGCAGGTCTATTTTTTTGCTGCTTTTTTTAACTAATCGAAAAAAAACAGACCCGCACTTGAGCACTCAGAAACTGACCCCCAAATACGAATGAATAGTGAATGCCCGTATTGTATGAAATAACAGCCGTGTTTGACCGATGGTCTATTCATTCGTATTTCGAAACTTTGCAAATCAAACTATTACGAATGTCCCGAACACTGCCGAGATTTGTGCTTAGTGAATTCCCGGATTGGGACTTAGAAAAAAAAACACAAATCGGACAAACTCGAATTCTTAGTAAATATTGGCCCTTGACGGCACCTAATCCTGCAGTTTTCTACCATCCTGAAATGTATGTCAGTGTTTATTTACCCAGTACTTGTCCTATATTGTCTTCAACTGTAAGTCACTATTGTCCTGTTTTGTTTTTTCATTTATGTACTTTGTAATTGGGTGCTGTGGATCCCTTGTGGCATGATATAAATAAAGGGTAATAATTATAATTCCATACTGCCCCACTTAATTAGTGCAACCTGTAGATGAGGGACTTTTAGGAACTCAGGGGGTAATTCAGATCTGATCGCTGCTCTGCGTTTTCGCACAATGGGCGATCAGATCCAAACTTCGTATGCACCGAAATGCGCAGGCGCATCACATGGCTACAATGTGCATCGGCGGTCAGCGATGGGATTGTGCAAAGGATCCGTTCGCAAGGAGATTGACAGGAAAAGGCCGTTTCTGGGTGACAAATTACCGTTTTCAGGGAGTGTCCGGAAAAACGCAGGCGGGCTCAAGCATTTTCAGGGAGGGTGTCTGACGTCAGCTCCGGCCCCGATCAGCAGGAATCAATCGCACTGGAAGATTAAGTCCTGGGCTGCGCAGAGACTGCACAAAATCAGTTTGTGCAGCTCTGCTACACATGCGATCGCACACTTGCACAGCGAAAATACACTCCCCACTGTGGGCGGCTATCAGATCTGAATTAGGCCCTCACTTCCCCGCACAGTTCGAGAGGCCCCTACTCTAGAATCCTTCAATAACAGACTCAAGACTTTCCTGTTTGCTCAAGTATTTCCGTAATGTCCCTTTATTATCTCCATGCTCCCTGTTTTTTATGAAAAGCTTTTTTGTTCTTCACTGTTTCTGTACTGTATTATGTTCATTCTATCTGTTAAGCACCTTGAGTCCTATTGGAGAAAGAGCGCTATATAAATTTATTATAATTGTTGTTATTATTACTATTATTAAATCAGTAAAAATGTCATGTATATTGGTTAAGAAAGCCAGGGGACATAAACAAAAAACAACATTACCACAATAAAGAATGATTAGATGATGATGACTAATCCCTTTCCATCGTACTCTGTACCTCTAGAAAATACCTTAACCACTTTATTATTTCGCCAAAAACTGCTCCGAAATTGTCGTTTTTTTTTTTTAATGCGTGAATTAGGTGAAGAACATGAATTTAAACCTATCCAAAATGATTTTAGTTAGAAAAAAATAATAATATTTTTTGTTTTTAATCCCCCCCAAAAAACAGCGAAATATCGATCGGGAACATCGGAAACATCGCGACCATCGCAACTTTCATTTTGAAAGCTGGGATAGCCTCCAGGTACATAGGGGGTCTTGGGGGGGTTAATTTACACTTCCCCAGTGGCTGCTATTGTCTGCAGCCGCTGGAGGGGGGAGGTCCTGCCGTGCTGACCGATCAGCAATGATCGGCAGCACAGCAGACACAGGGAGAGAGTGCAGGGAGGCAGAGGGACCTTCCGGTCCCTCTGACAGCAGCAGCGGAGGGAAGTTTCTCTTCCCTACCGCTGCTAACACAGTTTATATGACTGGTTGCATCCTGTGCGACCAGGTCAGATAAAGCACTTGCAGGCATGGTCGCATCTGATGCGACCATGCCAGGCAAGTGGTTAAACAAGTTCAAGGATCATTGGCATTTCTATAATGGGTGCAATGGGCTCCTGTGTCCAGGGGCACACATTTCACCCACATTTTAATGCTTTCCTTTCCGTAATGCCACGCCGGGCGCTGAAGATGCTGAAAAAAAAATCATACCCAAAATGGCCACAGCACATGTGCAGTCCTGAAATTAGTTTCCAGGACATAGAGGGTGCTATGTTTCCGGAGACCTACGCATGCGCAGTAGACTCTGGCACAGTGCCGGAGCCTACTGCACCGTGGAGTGGAGAGAGCCCACCCGCGGTCTGCACAGGGGCCCCCTCCTCTGTTAAAACATCATGCCAAGGATACTAAGGTTTAGGAGAAGGACCTCAGAGACAATAGTTTCTGAAAGCAAATGCTCCAGCCATCTAGCTCCTCCCATGTGACTCACCATGGAAATGGGCTCATTTGCTCCAAACTAGGAGTAAGACATCCAGGGGCGTCTCTAGAGAGGAGGGGACCCGTGTGGGCCCCCTCCTCTCCCGTAGGCGTCACGCCCCTGCTAGCGCTCTGAACGCTGTAGACTCTGGCACAGTGCCAGAGTCTACAGCGCATGCGCAGGACTCAGAAAAATGGCCGCCGCGCCATATTTTCGGAGTCCTGCGCATGCGCTGTAGACTCTGGCACTGTGCCAAAGTCTCTAGTGGTCAGTGCGCTAGCAGCGGCGTGACGGCTACGGGAGAGGAGGGGGCCCACACACGGTCAGCAATGGACTCCGGAAAGGTAAGTATAGGAGAAATGGGTGCGGTGGGGGCCTCCCCAGGACTTAGGGGCGGGTGTGCACTGCACACACTGCACCCATTATAGAAGCGCCAATGGAGACATCAAAGATAGAACTGGCAGTGTACACTCACAATTTAGCATTTTTGTAAATGACTGTTTGGGGCCTATGTATCAAGCTTTTTTTTTACATAAAATTATGTAGTATGTGAAATGTCAGCATAATTTTAGGGTTTGTTGCTATGTACTAATAGCATAATGCAGAATATTTCACAGAAATCTCCTGCTGAATGCTAATTAACACTACAGATTACAGTCCCCATTATTAATAATGGGGACTATGACCTGGCCTCGATGTACTAAACACTGAAAAGCAAAGCTTTTCAGAGTTTGACCATGTAAGTTTATACCATCTTCAGATGGCGGATACTGTTTTAAGCCTACAGAGGCATAGTAGCAGGAGAGAGATCTTTCGATCGCCCTCCTGCAGCCTCCGTCTGGCGCCGGCTGTGATCCTGGAAACTGACATTGTGCGCATGCGATGTGTCAGATTTCCCCGGAGGAGTATTTCACAAACATAAAAAACTCCAAAATGCTGGGGATAAAACTTAAATGGATAGCGGTTATCGTTACTGCTGTCCCTGTGTGGGTTCCCTATGTACATAAAACATAAAAGATGAAACTACCCGCCACGAAACGGAATGTTAATAATTGCAGCAATGTACAACGTCCAGGACTGTCTCCTACTCCCTGCAGTGCCTGCCCTGCACTAGCAGTGACCCAGTGATCATGTTTGTGGTGAGTGGCGGTTGCAGGATCAATGCTGAAGATGCAGATCACTGGATATGGTGGAGCAGTGGTGGATTTTTACTAGGCGGAGGGGAAGGGAGGGGTATGCTGCAGTCCTGCAGCCCCTGGGTAATCTGCCACATGTTATTATTGTGAGTGAGTGAGGCTATGGAGGCAGTGAGTGTGTGAGGCTACGGCAGGAGGGTGTGTTTGAGGCTATAGGGCCATTGTGTGTGTGTGTGTGTGTGTGTGTGTGTGTGTGTGTGTGTGTGTGTGTGTGTGTGTGTGTGTGTGTGTGTGTGTGTGTGTGTGTGTGTGAGAAAATGCTCTGTTCCTGGACTTTCCTGGTAATGTATGATTGCCATCACCTGTGGTGAAACACCTTTCTTATCAATTAACTAGCTCACCACAGGTGATGGCAATCATACATGTCCAGGAACAGAGCATTTTCTCCCTCATGGAGAGGGTCAGGTAGGCAAGTGTGTGTGTGTGTGTGTGTGTGTGTGTGTGTGTGTGTGTGTGTGTGTGTGTGTGTGTGTGTGTGTGTGTGTGTGTGTGTGTGTGTGTGTGTGTGTGTGTGTGTGTGTGTGTGTGTCAAAGGTAATTCTAGAGAAAGTGAGCTCCACCCACTTTTGCACCCAAATGCACACAAAATTACAACGAATGTGAACTGACCCACGCAAGGTAGAAATAAATAGCATTTTCATGAATCATTCTTACTTGTGAAAACTGTTATTGAATTCTTCACATAAGTGTCTTTTATTTTTAAAAATCCAGTGAGAGGTTTTATTATAATACCAATAGGTGGAGCCATCATACCACAATGTAAATGGAACAGTATATTTAATTGGTTTAATTCCAGCCACGACTACAAAATATATTGATGCCAAATATATATAATTGGAGTATTTTGCGTGAAATTGCTCCACACATGCCCAGAAAAAGTGGCTTCACGCACAAATACCCATGTGGATTTGCTTTATTGTGCCACTTATGCCTGTTTATGATAGACTGGGCGGGGCAACCGCACTAATGACGTCTTTGCTCATTTGTGAATAAATGCAAACCGGGGCAACGATGCTTCTTTGCAAGTCCTATTATGTGCTGCTTGTGGTTAGGTGCAAGTGCAAAAAACTATTGGTGATGATAAGGATCCCAGCACTTGTAAAAACAGCTTGTGGTTGGTTGCAAATGCTCTGCTGATGCTGATGAGTGATTTATTATTGCATGGCCGTATATTATGCTTTTGTGTTTTTAAGGAATTTTTTTTCATGAATAGTTACGTGATCATTAGCACATCTGTCCCAGTTGTAGCTCCTCAGAGTGGTTATGACGTCCTTTCTGTACTGACCCCTGTATAAGCCTGCTTTACTTGTGATCGTCAAAGTCCTAAAAGAGCTACAATTAAATGCAGCATACTTACGTCTGATGTTTAATAATAGGAATATGTTATCTTGCCTGTATTGTAGAATAAGTAAATTACGCAAAGATTTATATGCAAAGTGCTTTTAGGAAAATCTTAAACAATGTAAAAAAAAACAACAACCATACAGTAGCTTAACCACTTAACTGATGATTTTTTTCCAAAAAACTGCTTAGAAATTGTTGGGGTTTTTGTTTCTAAGTGAATTAGGTGAAAAAGATATATATTTAACCTTATCCAAAATGATTTTAGTTAAAAAAAAAAAAGATTTTTAAATATTTCTATAAAAAAAATAAAAAATCCCCAAAACATCGGAATATCGGAAACATTGCAACCATTGCAACTTTCGTTTTAACACCTGGGACAGCCACCAGGTACACAGGGTGCTTGAGGGGGTGCTTGAGAGGGGATTCATTTACACTTACCCAGAGTCTGCTATTGTCTGCAGTCGCTGGGTGGGGGGTCCTGCCATGCTGACTGATTAGCAGTCATCGGCAGCATGGCAAACATTGGGGGAGGGTGCGGGAAGACAGAGGGACCGGAAGGTCCCTGTGAGAGCGGCAGCAGAAGGAAGTTTCTCTTCCCTGCAGCCACAAACACTGTCTATCTGACTCATCGCATCCTATGCGACCAGGTCAGATAAGACACTTGCTGGTGTGTTCTCATCTGATGTAACCATGCCAGGCATGTGGTTAAAAAACAGAAACGTTTCATACATGTTTAAATTGCTCCCAATGTGTCCTCACTCACATGACACACTTCAGCCAATAATAAGGATAAAGGTCCTGATTCAGACATGGGTGCAGAAGCGCATGCAGCGGCGTCTATTGGCGGTTGCCTGTCGCCAACTTTAGGAAAATGCCACTACAAAGTCCCTCCCTTGTGTACATCCGAATGTGCAGGGACTGAGATGCCGACTGTCAGCGCCTGTATATGCAGTGATACTGACTGGTGCATCCTTAGACGCACTGGTGTTTCTATAATGGGTGCAGTGTGTGCGGTGCACACGGGCCCCTGAGTCCAGAGGGGGCCCCCACCGCACACACTGCACCCATTTGTAAAATACTTACCCCTCCGAAGTCCAGCGCCGGCATCCGCAGCGCCGCTAGAACACAGTGAAAATTGCCCAGTGGCCATTTTCACGGCATTCTGCGCATGCGCAGTAAAGAGATCTCAGTGAAAATTGCCGCTGCGCGATTTTCCCGGAGATCTGTGCATGCGCAGTAGAGTCTGAGCCCTCTAGTGCTCAGACTCTACGGCGCTCCGGGCAGAGAGGAGGGGGCCCGACGGAGGAGGCTGAACACGGGCCTCCTCCTCTCTTAAAACGTCCCTGCTTAGACGCCACCATCTTGTACTAGCCCTATAGCAGGATCAGTTTTTCTGTCTGACTGCGGCCTCCCATGTCTGCGGCTATGCTATGCGATTGTGTATGCAGTCACTTTTACTGATGCCTATGACACTCCCTTAAAATGTCCCAGTTTTGCCTGCCTTGCTAGCCACCTCCCAGTCAAAGCACTAATTCTAAAGTAAAAGTAAATTGTTAATGAAGATTTTTATATTAACAAGAATAACAGCTCACATGAAGAGAATTAAGGGATTAGCTCTAAAGTGGGATGCAACATTAACACTTTTGCAGAGTCAGTGGCAAACGCAGGATTTGCATGGGGGGGTTTCCAGAACTGGGTGGAGCCAATCACGGGGGTGGGGACTGGGGCAGAGCCGGATTAAGGGGCGTGCCCTGGGGGTCAGTACCCCGGACCCCCCTGTTTAAACTGGGCCCCCCGGCCGAAGCTCTGCACCGATCTACAGGTTGCCGGGGCAGGAGGGATCCACGCTGTGCATGCGGCTTCCTCCCCCCTCCTCTCGGGCAGCACGGTCGGGGACTGAGTCAAGCAATCTCCAGCCTTCGCTGCTGCCAGGAGAGATGCTGCTGGCGGCAGAGGCTGGAGATTGCTTGACTCAGTCCCCTACCGTGCTGCCCGAGAGGAGGGGGAGGAATCCGCATGCACAGCCGCACTCCTCCCCCGGCAGCGTGGATCCCTCATACCCCGGCAGCCTGGTGTCTTCTCTTCTCCCCCTGCTGCAGCGCGGCTCCCGTTGCCTGTGACCGCGGGAGGTGAGCAGCGGGGTGGAGGGGGGGGGGGGGGAACTGTGGGGGCTGGTGGTCCACTGGGGGGCCCTGCTGTCTTTGGTGCCACGGGCCCCCCGAGGGCTTAATCCGGCCCTGGACTGGGGTGACCCAGTATATGCTGGGTCCGTAAAACTAGTGTGTCTCTGTGTGTGTGTGTGTGTGTGTGTGTGTGTATATACATATATATATATATATATATATATATATACACCATGTAAAGAAGGCGGCACTCAGAGACTTGAAGGTGCAAAAGTATATTTAGTAAACAAGCTGCAGAGTTACATCAACGTTTCGGGGTGCGCAGCCCCTTCATCAGGATGATGAAGGGGCTGCGCGCCCCGAAACGTTGATGTAACCCTGCAGCTTGTTTACTAAATATTCTTTTGCACCTTCAAGTCTCTGAGTGCTGCCTTCTTTACATGGGATAGTGATGGAGGTGGAAACCTCATAGGATGGCACCTGAGCCAGAAAGCCCACGGAGGCCTTCCGAGTGCCGGCTACTACAAGGGTATCTATCTATATATATATATATATATATATATATATATATATATATACACACACACACACACACATACATACATAAACACATATACATAGCATATTAAACATGCATACATGTGTCATATGTGTGTGTGTTTATATCAGGGACGTGCAGTCAGGGGAGGCGGCGGCGATGCTTTTGCATCTCAGGAGTTACTCCCAGCCAGCGCAGCTCCTGCGGCTGGCCGGGAGAACTTCTTTGTGCCCCGGGTCGCAGCGGCTGCGTGTGATGTCACGCAGCCTCCGCTGCCCGCCCACCACAACGGTCCGGTCATGCCTGCATTGGCCAGACTACGCCCCCTAAACGGCGGCTTAACGCCACCGTCCAGCCCCCTCCCGCCCAGCGACCGCCTCTGAGGCGATCGCTAGGCAACGACGACTGGCATGCGCTGGTGCACTGCGGCACCAGCGCATGCGCAGTTCCGACCCGAACGCTGCGCTGTGATAAACTGCAGCGAGTGATCGGGTCGGAATGACCCCCCTTTATCCAAAATGATTTTAGTTAAAAAAAAATATTTTTTTATATTTGTGAAAAAAAACAACGATTTCTCCTAAACATTGGAACATCAATTGACACCATTGGAACATCGGAGACATTGTGACTTTCCTTTTAACTGCCAGGACAGGTGCCAGGTACAGCAGTGATCAGCAGCATGGCAAACACTGGGGGAGGTTGCAGGGAGGCAGAGGGACCTCACAGTCCCTCTGAGGGCTGCAGCTGAGGGAAGTTTGCCTTCCTTGCAGTTGCACACACTGGTGGAAATTTACTAAGGTCCCGAATTCATTCGAGTTTGCTTTTTTTTTTCCTCAGTGTCATCTCGGGAATTTACTAAACACAAATCTCGGCAGTGTTGGGGCTATTCGTATTGAGAGACAGAGCCGTCCCAAAAAATACGAATCAATAGACCATCGGTCAAACATGGCTGTTATTTTATACAACACAGGAATTTACTAAGAATTTGTATTCTCAATCACTGACGGCGACAATAGCCAAACACTGCCGGGAAAGCATAGAATTGGTACAAAAATGGAGCTTTCAAATAGACCTGCTTCTGGCTGGCATGTTATGATAGTCATGCACAGATCAGTGAGATCTGTGCATGCTTCTCGGTGTAAAAGTGTCAGAAAGAGTTAACAAAAAATAAGAATTTACTCACCGGTAATTCTATTTCTCGTAGTCCGTAGTGGATGCTGGGAACCCCGAAAGGACCATGGGAAAAAGCGGGCTCCGAAGGAGGCTGGGCACTCTAGAAAGATTTAGGACTACCTGGTGTGCACTGGCCCCTCCCACTATGACCCTCCTCCAAGCCTCAGTTAGGACACTGTGCCCGGACGAGCGTACACAATAAAAAAGGATTTTGAATCCCGGGTAAGACTCATACCAGCCACACCAATCACACCGTACAACTCGTGATATGAAACCCAGTTAACAGTATGAAACAACTGAGCCTCTCAACAGATGGCTCAACAATAACCTGATTTAGTTAACAATAACTATGTACAAGTATTGCAGATAAACCGCACTTGGGATGGGCGCCCAGCATCCACTACGGACTACGAGAAATAGAATTACCGGTGAGTAAATTCTTATTTTCTCTGACGTCCTAGTGGATGCTGGGAACTCCGAAAGGACCATGGGGATTATACCAAAGCTCCCAAACGGGCGGGAGAGTGCGGATGACTCTGCAGCACCGAATGAGAGAACTCCAGGTCCTCCTCAGCCAGGGTATCAAATTTGTAGAATTTTGCAAACGTATTTGCCCCTGACCAAGTAGCTGCTCGGCAAAGTTGTAAAGCCGAGACCCCTCGGGCAGCCGCCCAAGATGAGCCCACCTTCCTTGTGGAATGGGCATTTACAGATTTTGGCTGTGGCAGGCCTGCCACAGAATGTGCAAGCTGAATTGTACTACAAATCCAGCGAGCAATAGTCTGCTTAGAAGCAGGAGCACCCAGCTTGTTGGGTGCATACAGGATAAACAGCGAGTCAGATTTTCTGACTCCAGCCGTCCTGGAAACATATATTTTCAGGGCCTTGACAACGTCTAGCAACTTGGAGTCCTCCAAGTCCCTAGTAGCCGCAGGCACCACAATAGGCTGGTTCAGGTGAAACGCTGACACCACCTTAGGGAGAAACTGGGGACGAGTCCTCAATTCTGCCCTATCCATATGGAAAATCAGATAAGGGCTTTTACAAGACAAAGCTGCCAATTCTGATACTCGCCTGGCAGAAGCCAAGGCCAATAACATGACCACCTTCCACGTGAGATATTTCAGATCCACGGTTTTTAGTGGCTCAAACCAATGTGATTTTAAGAACTCAACACCACGTTGAGATCCCAAGGTGCCACAGGGGGCACAAACGGGGGCTGAATATGCAGCACTCCTTTAACAAATGTCTGAACTTCAGGTACTGAAGCTAGTTCTTTTTTAAAGAAAATCGACAGAGCCGAGATCTGTACCTTAATGGAGCCCAGTTTTAGGCCCATATTAACTCCTGCTTGCAGGAAATGCAGAAATCGACCTAGTTGAAATTCCTCTGTTGGGGCCTTTTCGGCCTCACACCATGCAACATACTTCCGCCATATGCGGTGATAATGATTTGCTGTAACCTCTTTCCTAGCTTTAATAAGCGTGGGAATGACTTCCTCCGGAATGCCCTTTTCCTTCAGGATCCGGCGTTCAACCGCCATGCCGTCAAACGCAGCCGCGGTAAGTCTTGGAACAGACAGGGCCCCTGCTGTAGCAGGTCTTGTCTGAGCGGCAGAGACCACGGGTCCTCTGAGATCATCTCTTGAAGTTCCGGGTACCACGCTCTTCTTGGCCAATCCGGAACCACGAGAATTATGTTTACTCCTCGCTTTCTTATTATTCTCAATACCTTCGGTATGAGAGGTAGAGGAGGGAACACATAAACTGACTGGTACACCCACGGTGTCACTAGAGCGTCCACAGCTATCGCCTGAGGGTCTCTTGACCTGGCGCAATACCTCTCTAGTTTTTTGTTTAGGCGGGACGCCATCATGTCCACCTGTGGACGACCCCACTGATTTACAATCATTTGGAAGACTTCTGGATGAAGTCCCCACTCTCCCGGGTGGAGGTCGTGCCTGCTGAGAAAGTCTGCTTCCCAGTTGTCCACTCCCGGGATGAACACTGCTGACAGTGCTAGTACATGATTTTCCGCCCATCGGAGAATTCTTGTGGCTTCTGCCATTGCCATCCTGCTTCTTGTGCCGCCCTGTCGATTCACATGGGCGACTGCCGTGATGTTGTCTGACTGGATCAGCACCGGCTGGTGTAGGAGCAGGGATTTTGCTTGACTTAGGGCATTGTAAATGGCCCTTAGTTCCAGAATATTTATGTGAAGGGAAGTCTCCTGACTTGACCATAGTCCTTGGAAGTTTCTTCCCTTTGTGACTGCCCCCCAGCCTCGTAGGCTGGCATCCGTGGTCACCAGGACCCAGTCCTGTATGCCGAATCTGCGGCCCTCCAGAAGATGAGCACTCTGCAGCCACCACAGAAGAGACACCCTGGTTCTTGGGGACAGGGTTATCAAGCGATGCATCTGAAGATGCGATCCGGACCACTTGTCCAACAGGTCCCACTGAAAAATTCTGGCATGGAACCTGCTGAATGGAATTGCTTCGTAAGAAGCTACCATCTTTCCCAGGACCCGCGTGCAGTGATGCACCGATACCTGTTTTGGTTTTAGGAGGTCTCTGACTAGAGAAGACAACTCCCTGGCTTTCTCCTCCGGGAGAAACACTTTTTTCTGGACTGTGTCCAGAATCATTCCCAGGAACATTAGACGTGTCGTCGGGACCAGCTGTGACTTTGGGATATTCAGAATCCAGCCGTGCTGGCGCAGCACTTCCTGAGATAGTGCTACTCCCACTAACAACTGTTCCTTGGATCGTGCCTTTATTAGGAGATCGTCCAAGTATGGGATAATTAAAACTCCCTTTTTTCGAAGGAGTATCATCATTTCCGCCATAACCTTGGTAAATACCCTCGGTGCCGTGGAGAGTCCAAACGGCAGCGTCTGGAATTGGTAATGGCAATCCTGTACCACAAATCTGAGGTACTCCTGGTGAGGATCCAGGCTTGCAATAACCGCCCTGAGCGATTCCATCTTGAACTTGAATTTTTTTATGTATGTGTTCAAGGATTTCAAATTTAAAATGGGTCTCACCGAACCGTCCGGTTTCGGCACCACAAATAGTGTGGAATAGTAACCCCGGCCTTGTTGAAGTAGGGGTACCTTGATTATCACCTGCTGGGAATACAGCTTGTGAATCGCTGTTAGCACCGCCTCCCTGTCTGAGGGAGCAATCGGCAAGGCAGATTTTAGGAACCGGTGGGGTGGAGCCGCCTCGAATTCCAGCTTGTACCCCTGAGATACTATTTGAAGGATCCAGGGATCCACCTGTGAGCGAGCCCACTGATCGCTGAAATTCATGAGGCGGGCCCCCACCGTACCTGGCTCCGCCTGTGGAGCCCCACCGTCATGCGGCGGACTTGGAAGAGGAAGCGGGGGAGGACTTTTGCTCCAGGGAACCTGCTGTTTGTTGCAGCCTTTTTCCCCTACCTCTGCCTCTAGACAGAAAAGACCCTCCTTTTCCCTGCTTGTTTTTTTGGGTTCGAAAGGACTGAACCTGATAAAATGGCGCCTTCTTAGGCTGTGAGGGGACATGGGGTAAAAATGCTGACTTCCCAGACGTTGCTGTGGAAACTAGGTCGGAGAGACCATCCCCAAATAATTCCTCCCCCTTATAAGGCAAAACTTCCATGTGCCTTTTGGAATCTGCATCTCCAGTCCACTGGCGAGTCCATAAGCATCTCCTAGCAGAGATGGACAATGCACTTACTTTAGATGCCAGCCGGCAGATTTCCCGCTGTGCATCTCTCATATATAAGACTGAGTCTTGGATATGGTCAATTGTTAGCAGAATCGTGTCTCTGTCTAGTGTGTCAATATTTTCTGACAGTTTATCCGACCACGCAGCGGCAGCACTGCACATCCATGCTGACGCAATAGCTGGTCTAAGTATAAAGCCTGAGTGTGTATATACAGACTTCAGGATCGCCTCCTGCTTTCTATCAGCAGGTTCCTTAAGGGCGGCCGTATCCTGAGACGGTAGTGCCACCTTTTTAGACAAACGTGTGAGCGCTTTATCCACCCTAGGAGGTGTTTCCCAACGTAACCTATCCTCTGGCGGGAAAGGGAACGCCATTAGTACCTTCTTAGGAATTACCAATTTCTTATCAGGGGAAGCCCACGCTTCTTCACACACTTCATTTAATTCATCTGACGGGGGAAAAACTACAGGTAGTTTTTTCTCCCCAAACATAATACCCTTTTTTGTGGTACCTGGATGTAAATCAGAAATATTTAACACCTCTTTCATTGCCTCAATCATGCAGTGAATGGCCTTAATGGGCATTAAATGTGACTCATCGTCGTCGACACTGGTGTCAGTATCCGTGTCGACATCTACTTGTGCCATCTGAGATAGCGGGCGTTTCAGAGCCCCTGATGGCTTTTGAGACACCTGGACAGGCCCGAGCTGAGAACTCGGCTGTCCCACAGTCGGCATGTCGTCAAATTTCTTATGTAATGAGTCTATACGTGCACTCATTTCTTTCCATAAGCTCATCCACTCAGGTGTCTGCCCCCCAGGGGGTGACATCCCTTCTAAAGGTATCTGCTCCGCCTCCACCTCATTATCCTCATCAAACATGTCGACACAGCCGTACCGACACACTCCACACACACAGGGAATGCTCTATATAGAGGACAGGACCCACAAAAGCCCTTTGGGGGGACAGAGTAAGAGTATGCCAGCACACACCAGAGCGCTATATATGGCAGGGACTAACTGAGTTATGTCCCTTATAGCTGCTTTTTAATATAAACTATATACTGCGCCAAATTAAATGCCCCCCCTCTCTCTTTTTTACCCTTTTCTGTAGTGTAGTCTGCAGGGGAGAGCCAGGGAGCTTCCTTTCAGCGGAGCTGTGAGGGAAAAATGGCGCCAGTGTGCTGAGGAAGATAGCTCCGCCCCTTTTCCGCGGCCTATTCTCCCGCTTTTTTATGGAATCTGGCAGGGGTATTTACCTCATATATAGCCCCTGGGGCTATATATTGAGGTATTTTTGCCAGCCAAGGTGTTTTTATTGCTGCCTCAGGGCGCCACCCCCCAGCGCCCTGCACCCTCAGTGACCGGAGTGTGAAGTGTGAGAGGAGCAATGGCGCACAGCTGCAGTGCTGTGCGCTACCTTGGTGAAGACTGATGTCTTCATGCCGCCGATTTTCCGGACCATCTTCTTGCTTCTGGCTCTGTAAGGGGGACGGCGGCGCGGCTCCGGGACCGAACATCAAGGCTGGGCCTGCGGTCGATCCCTCTGGAGCTAATGGTGTCCAGTAGCCTAAGAAGCCCAATCCGGCTGCAAGCAGGCGAGTTCGCTTCTTCTCCCCTTAGTCCCTCGCTGCAGTGAGCCTGTTGCCAGCAGGTCTCACTGAAAATAAAAAACCTAAGACTATCTTTCTTCTAAGAGCTCAGGAGAGCCCCTAGTGTGCATCCAACCTCAGCCGGGCACAAAATCTAACTGAGGCTTGGAGGAGGGTCATAGTGGGAGGGGCCAGTGCACACCAGGTAGTCCTAAATCTTTCTAGAGTGCCCAGCCTCCTTCGGAGCCCGCTATTCCCCATGGTCCTTTCGGAGTTCCCAGCATCCACTAGGACGTCAGAGAAATAATAATAATTGCGTGGGGTCCCCCCTCCTAAGCATAACCGGGGGGAAATTGTGTGGGGTTCCCAGTATTTATACAACCAGCACTGGAATCTTGGGCCGGTCCTGGGTCCAAAAATATGGGGGACAAAAGACGTAGGGGTACCCCGTATTTTTTTAAACCAGCACCGGGCTCCACTAGCCAGGGAGGTGATGCTGCAGCCGGGGGACACTTTTATATAGGTCCCTGCGGCCAAAGCATCACTCCCCCCAACTAGTCACCCTTGGCCGGGGTTCCCAGGGGGAGTGGAGACCCCTTAAATCAAAGGGTCCCGCCTCCAGGCACCCAAGGGCCAGGGGTGAAACACAAGGAACCCCTTTCCCCGAATGCCGGAACTCCCGTAAATTTTCCCACCATGGACTATAATGGGGGACCGCAATCCTCCATTATAACCAGTGTGCTCCGCTTGATTGACTGGCTGTGCGCTCCTGGCCTATCAGGAGAGCGCTATGATGTGGCGCTCCCTGATTGGCTGCCGGGTCATCTAGTGACAGCAGTCACGGGGGGTCCCGGCATTCGGGGAAAGGGGTTCCATGTGTAAACATGGAATCCCTTTAGTGGCATGGATCGGGATTTTCATTTTATAATTTTTTTAACCCTGTGGATGCATACATGGAAAAAAAGAGGACCGATCTTCACTGGATAATAGGGGAGTATTTTAGTTGGATTTTTTTACGGGTACACCAAAGGATTCTACTTGACAAGGGGACCGATGGTCTCCGTGGGACACTAGGTAAGTATGTGTGAGTGTGTAAGTGTGCATGTATGTGTAAATAAACTTGTACTTTCACGGCTGTGTACGTTTTGTTTTTTTGGGGGTATTTCTTTTGTTGTGGAACTACAGGTACCAGCATGTCCGTTAAATCCCCACATGCTGGTACTTGTGGTTCTCCAACTTGACTTGCAGTTCCACACCAAAAGACAATTTTTTTTAACTTATTTATTTATTTTTACACAATTTTGGCTATAAGCCCCCCATCCACCGCCTGGGGATGGGGGAAGGAAGGGGGGCAGCCTCAAGCTTCACCCCTGGCCCTTGGGTGCCTGGAAGGGGGTAAATCCTTGATTTAAGGGGTCTCCACTCTCCCAGGGAACCCCGGCATGGGGTGACTAGTTGGGGGGTGATGCTTTGGCCACAGGGACCTATATAAAAGTTTCCCACGGCTGCGGCATCACCTCCCTGCCTAGTGAGCCCGGTACTGGTTTCAAAAATACGGGTGACCCCTTCATCTTTTGTCCCCCATATTTATATATACACAGTATCCACAAAATGCCAGCACTCCATGTAAACAGAGACAGCGTGCTCCGGTGCAATCACCCAAACAAAGTAGATATCCAAACAATGAAGGAGGCACTCAGAGACAGCAATGCAAAACAAACAATGTATTACAGGTCTAGTACTTTCGAGGTATAAACCCCGTCCTCAGGACCACATCACCAACAATATTGCAGCCACAATGTAATACTTACCCCACTTAAATCCCCCTGTCACAGTCACGCCGGAGAGCACCGCCGGGCTCTGGGACCCGCTGACCAGAAGTACCTCATCATGATGCACACGTATATACACACACACACACACACATATATTTTATATATATATATATATATATATATATATATATATATAGTAACAGGAGACTGACTAGAATGTGCTCTGCTACAAAAATCTACCAACGACCGACTCCAGGCTTGTGCAAAAATAACAAATCTTTTATTCAGGTTGCTCAAAACAAAGATATACATAAAACAAAGATCACTGTCTTTAGTATAAATTACCAGGGAGGTTAGGCCCTGCCTCACTCCCACTTACTTAAGGAACCCCCCAAGTCCCGGCATCCTGACACTAATGCCCAGCCCTCCGGATCCCACTGTCCCTAGCAGGCCTATCACCTGGACAACTAGCTGCCATCAGGAGCACTGAATCATGGGAGAGACTCTGCTTTAAACCCAGCACCCAGGTGCTGGCTGATGAAGCAGCTTCTTGGGCTAAGAAGCCTATAAGACCTGGTCTTGGCCAAATGGATGGCAACCCTTTCCATCCACACTACCCATCCACCCCCACCCTGTGTGCATCTTACAGGTGGCAAAGTACCTCTCCTGCCACATACCCTTTCCCACAGCTTTTCGTGGCTAAGAAAAGCGGCATGTGACATTGGCAAGTTTTCACATTTGCCAATTACTTTGGGCTGACAAATCTTTGGGACATAACTTGGGCCCATACACCTGGGTCCCAAGTTCCTCTCCCAAGTACACCTCCGAGGCCCTTTTAACTGGCCTTGGAATCTATTTCCATTTAAGGTTGGTGGCACCGACTCCACTGTGCCACCTTCCCTTTCCATCCACTTTGGCATAGTGGCCGAAGTAGTCGTTTCAATAGACAACTTCCTTTTACCCACTAAACTTCCCCTTCTCTTCACCTTTCCACCCTTAGGGATGTTTCCCTTATCGGGCTGGGATTTACTGGCTAATGAGGAAGTCACTTCATTCTATTCCGGGTGTTTGTGACACCTGACATTAACCAACTCTGGACTGGGGAAGGTTTTTAAGTTGACTTTGGGCCTAGTCATCGACTCCTGCTGTTCTATGACCGGCACATAACCCGTTTTTAGTCTCTTGTCCAGGTCTCTTATTCGACTCCGTAGTTTAGGAATCTCCTTCACTGTTTCTTTTAGCTGGCAGTTACTTAGGGCCAGCTTTTGGAACTCTTCCCTCAAGTTTTCCAACTCTCGTGTATCATATAGAGAACTCTCCCTGGGTAGAGCAACCTCAAAAATGGGACTCTGCACTGATTCCTCTGAGACAGGTTCCTGCTTCTTACTTAGTGTGTTCTTTATGGACTGTCCCAGTTCAGCAATTGGATCTTGAGCCTCTCGTGGTGGATCATGCTGGGGTGCAACAACCCCAAGATCGAAATATTGCACCTTATCGTCCACATACACGAGTGGAACTCCTTCAGAAGCAGGTTCCCGGATGACTTAGGAAGTAGACTCCTCTATTGCCACTAGATTATCCATGACTAGCTCACGTGGGCGAGACACCTCCAAAGGCATGGTCTTTGTCTGTGATTCATCAGAGAAAGTCTCACATGTGCACTGAATGTCCAGATCCTGTGTTTGCAAGACCTCAACAGAAGCAATCTCCAGCTCAGATAAGACTTTCTGCTCTAGGATGGGCTCTTGAGTAGTCATCAAATTGCCATCTGTCCAGTTAGATTCCTGGGGTTCATCATTCTGTCACAGACCCAGCAGATTAGAGGATTCTTGTTTTGGAGGTGGATGATCACTTGACATAAAGCAAACCTCTCCCAGCTCCATTACCGCTTCCTCCTCACTCCCTGTCAACTGAGGAGCAGCCAGGCATCCCACATACTCATCTCGTGTCTCCATAAACACATCTTCTGTGAGCCCCTGTGGCTGCCATGCTCCATGTTGAACAGGTTCTACTGAACTCAGGGCTTTGTTCGACTCTTCATCCAAGCTACTACGACATTCTTTTTCCGGAGAATGAGGTGGTGTGCTGCTTCGGAGAAACTTCTCACTGCTGTCCTAGTTGTTAACAAAACACTGCCATCTGATGTGGCTCTCTCTTGTCAGAAGCAGAGATCTCTTTCTCTCTCTCTCTCTATATATATATATATATATATATATATATGTATACACACACATTACACATACATGTACACATAAAAACACACAAACACATCACAGAGCTAAAAATTGCGATTACAAGATAGCAGCAGATTAAATACATACAGACAATACAACCAGCTTACATTTTGCTTGAAGTTGCTGGTGACACAGGAGAGCTAGAGCTCGTTCCTCCATGCACCCTCCACTGTCCTGGCTCCAGTCCACACTTCTTCCCCGCAGCCTGCGTGTCCAGTCATTGACTGAGCCGCAGGCTGCTACTTCGTTTACACACCATTGGACAGCTGAGCTGTAGCTCAGCTGTCCTGTACTTCTATGCGGCGCCGGCGCTATGGCTGTTAGGTTGCCAGGGCAACCTATGGGGAGAGGGGCGCTCACCACCGCAGATCAGTAACAGTGATCCGATCTGCGGTGGGGGGGCCCTTTTAGAAAGGGGGGCCCGGGGAACTTACCCCCAGGCTCCCCCCCCCTTCTTTAATCCGGCTCTGATATCACCTACCATAATTTGGGGGGGGGGGGGGGGGGGCACATGTAAACCTGGGACAGATCAGGGACCCTTGGGTTTTGCTGAAGCTGGTTGAAAGTTGAAACTACTTTTGCTCATCTAGATATTACTAGGGCCAGAACAACACTAGGAATTGGAAATTACTCTTGAGACCAGAGACTGGACCAGGATTAGGAACTGGAATCCACGAGAATGTGAACCTGGATAAGATTGTGGTGAACTCAACCCCAGCACCTGAATTCAGGAACTTTGGGATGGAATCCACTACTGGGAACTCATGGAACAAAAATAAGCAGAAACTTAAAACCTAAACAAAACTATACTGGAATAAAGAACTCATACAGGGGAGGGAAGTTTAGATCTTTGCTTCTGACATAGATACTCAAACTTGGGACCCATACCCCCAGAGCCGGCCCTAACCAATATGATGCCCTAGGCAAGATTTTGGCTGGTGCCCCCTAGCACCACCGCTGGTTCCGCCTCTGACTTTGCATCTCTTTCCCAGCACCATCACTCCTCATCCATAGCAGTCCTTATTTTGGTGTTTGTAGCCACTATATTTTAAATAGGAACAGTTCGCACATTTGGCGCACAGCCCAAAAAGGGGTGTGTTTTTGCTGTCAAGGGGCATGGCCACACAATAGTAACCCCAATTCCAGTTACGCCACACAGTACTGCAACTTTATTCACATTTGATCATGCCATAGTGTCCATAATTCATATTACATCCCACAATAGTATTACTTTACCTTATAAACATTACTCCTCACAGTAGTGCCCCTTATTCACATTACATCACACTGAATTGCTCCTTATTCACATTACACCACACCCTATTGCTCTTTATTCATATTAGACGACACAGTAGTGCCCTTTCTATATGCAACGCCACATAGTAGAGCACCTTATACACATAATGCCACACATTAGTAATGCATTTATACACATCATTTCACACAGTAATGCTCCTTACACATTATTAATGTCCTTATAAACATAATGCACCTTACACATTATGACAACTTTTATTAATGCCCTTTTACACATAATGTCCCTTACATATATGCCGCACATTATTAATGCCCTTATACACATAATGACACACATAGTGCCCCGTACACATTTGCTGCACATTATTAGTGCCCCTATATGCATAATGCCACACATACAGTAGTACCCTGTTACACATATGCTGCACATTATTAATGCCCTTATACACATAATGACACACATAGTGCCCCTTACACATATGTTGCACATTATTAATGCATTTTTACATGACACACATAATGTTCCTTACACATATTCCGAACACTACTGCACAACCAACCCACTCACATGCACACAGCACTCACACTGCCACTAACACTGTGACCTCTGCCTCTGCTTGGATACAGATGTGTCCTCATAAATCTTGCCTCAATGCTAACGTCAGGCACCTTTTTTTATGAAAATGCATCTTATTTGCATTGCTATGTGGCTAGGATGCACAATCAGATTCTGCTGATTAAAATTATATGCAGCATGCCTATATATTGTGTGAGACTGTGGCTGTATCTGCATAAGAAATGCTATACACAGAATATAGGCATGCCGCATATCATTTTAATCAGCAGAAGCTGCTGATGCCCCTAGGCATATCAAATGCCCTAGGCAATTGCCTAGTTTGCCTATGTCTATGGCCGGCTCTGCATACCCCAGTACACAAAACTGGAAATGGCACACAAGAATCAGCCCCAACTACCAGTTAACCAGAACGCAGAGACAAAATACTTAATAGTATGGATAAATAGGGTGCTCTCAACTGGACTGGAGTTTTCAGGCCGCCCAGCATGCAAGTGGACACCAGCGATGCGATCACTATTCAATTATGACGCATCGCTGCCCCCGCAAAAAAAAGGGATACCCCTTATAAAGGCTGTGATGACATCTTACCTGTCGCAACAGCTGCCTGTGACGTCACATGGCCGCCCCAAAAACATCCCAGACCTCTCCCACGTTCCGGACGCCCAGTCCCTGCAATGCCTCCCCGCAGCCTCATGATCGCCTCTGACTGTCAATCAGGCAGAGGCGTTCGCATCACTAAGATGTGAACGCATATCCCAGGCTGCACATGCGCAGAACAAGTGCTGTGCATGCGCGCTGGACCAAAAATCGTCAGTATGCATTTGCATCTCAGATGCGATCCATACTGAATAGGGCCCATGGTCACACCCATCCAGTCAACAAGACACACAACACATTAATGAAGCGCTGTATTACCAGAATTAATTATATACTTTTTTTTTTTGAATTTATTAATGTTCTATCTCACAATTAAAAATAAATATATATATATATATATATATACACACACTGCTCAAAAAAATAAAGGGAACACTAAAATAACACATCCTAGATCTGAATGAATGAAATATTCTTATTAAATACTTTGTTCTTTACATAGTTGAATGTGCTGACAACAAAATCACACAAAAATTATCAATGGAAATCAAATTTATTAACCCATGGAGGTCTGGATTTGGAGTCACACTCAAAATTAAAGTGGAAAAACACACTACAGGCTGATCCAACTTTGATGTAATGTCCTTAAAACAAGTCAAAATGAGGCTCAGTAGTGTGTGTGGCCTCCACATGCCTGTATGACCTCCCTACAATGCCTGGGCATGCTCCTGATGAGGTGGCAGATGGTCTCCTGAGGGATCTCCTCCCAGACCTGGACTAAAGCATCCGCCAACTCCTGGAGAGTCTGTGGTGCAACGTGGCGTTGGTGGATGGAGCGAGACATGATGTCCCAGATGTGCTCAATTGGATTCAGGTCTGGGGAACAGGCGGGCCAGTCCATAGCATCAATGCCTTCGTCTTGCAGGAACTGCTGACACAATCCAGCCACATGAGGTCTAACATTGTCTTGCATTAGGAGGAACCCAGGGCCAACCGCACCAGCATATGGTCTTACAAGGGGTCTGAGGATCTCATCTCGGTACCTAATGGCAGTCAGGCTACCTCTGGCGAGCACATGGAGGGCTGTGCGGCCCCCCAAAGAAATGCCACCCCACACCATTACTGACCCACTGCCAAACCGGTCATGCTGGAGGAAGTTGCAGGCAGCAGAACGTTCTCCTTGGCGTCTCCAGACTCTGTCACGTCTGTCACATGTGCTCAGCGAGAACCTGCTTTCATATGTGAAGAGCACAGGGCGCCAATGGCGAATTTGCCAATCTTGGTGTTCTCTGGCAAATGCTAAATGTCCTGCACGGTGTTGGGCTGTAAGCACAACCCCCACCTGTGGACGTCGGGCCCTCATACCATCCTCATGGAGTCTGTTTCTGATCGTTTGAGTAGACAGATGCACATTTGTGGCTTGCTGGAGGTAATTTTGCAGGGCTCTGGCAGTGCTCCTCCTGTTCCTCCTTGCACAAAGGCGGAGGTAGCGGTCCTGCTGCTGCCCTCCTACGGCCTCCTCCACGTTTCCTGATGTACTGGCCTGTCTCCTGCTAGCACCTCCATGCTCTGGACACTACGCTGACAGACACAGCAAACCTTCTTGCCACAGCTCGCATTGATGTGCCATCCTGGATGAGCTGCACTACCTGAGCCACTTGTGTGGGTTGTAGACTCCATCTCATGCTACCACTAGAGTGAAAGCACCGCCAGCTTTCAAAAGTGACCAAAACATCAGCCAGAAAGCATAGGAGCTGCAGAACAACTCCTTTATTGGGGGTGTCTTGCTAATTGCCTATAATTCCCACCTGTTGTCTATTCCATTTGCACAACAGCATGTGAAATTGATTGTCAATCAGTGTTGCTTCCTAAGTGGACAGTTTGATTTCACAGAAGTGTGATTGACTTGGAGTTACATTGTGTTGTTTAAGTGTTCCCTTTATTTTTTTGAGCAGTGTATATATTCAAACAAACAATTACATGCACACACACGGCCGGTGTTCAGTTTAAAAATATGCCAAATATGCTATATATCAATTAAAAAAACAACACAATTCTAAACCAGAAATGGTTATGAATAACACTCAACAAGCATTTTCCTCACAATTGGTGCCGGAGCAGGTGTTGGTTAATCCATGGTCAATTCAGATGATTAATGGGCAATTAGTAAAGAGTCTATTAGAGGCCCCTTCTTGTTTTATAAACCTCTAACAATCACCTCTTCAAAAAATACAGTCAAACTGTAGATCATAGGTCTGCAAACTCGGTCCTCATTACCCCACACAGTGCATGTTTTGCAGGTCTCCTCACAGAATCACAAGTGAAATAATTTACTCCACCTGTGGACCTTTTAAATATCTCTGTGAGTAATTAATACACCTGTGCACCTGCTGGGTTACCTGCAAAACATGCACTGTGTGGGGTAATGAGGACCGAGTTTGCAGACCTATGCTGTAGATAGTCCAGCATGGGTTGGTCAATTAGTACACAATCGATAGTATTAGCTTTCTGTCCTTGTTATAAGCTGTTAGTGCACGCGTAGTCACAAGTAGCAAACGAGGTCGCTTTTTTACCCTTGTTAGAAGCTATTAACATGAGCGTGGTCACATTTAGCAAACAAAGTCACTTTTTACCCTTGTTATAGGTTGTTAGTATAAGCGTATTCCTATGCAGCAAACAAGGTATGAAGGTTATATCAAACGCTGATGTCACCAGCATAAATCAACTGTATTCAATGAAAATGCAAGCACAGTCTTAAATGGACCCCTCTGATTCAGGGTAGACACACTAAGGCTCTGTCTTGGACACTGGTCCTTGTTGGTCGGCTTACTGTACCGGAATCTCTAGGCAGCACAGCGTGGATTTTTCATCCTTAGAGTCCCCCTCGCCACACCACAGGTTCCTTTTAGGCAAGTGTCCCACAGAGCGCTTGAGTCAGGTCCCGAATCCGTATGCACTAGCTCAACGCATTTCCCCACCTTTCAAATCAGCGGCTTCCTCAGTTTGTTTACAATGTTGATGCAAGTGCTCAGGAATGCCGCCAACAGCCAGAAGTGCAGGACTCCATGTTATAACACTGTCGGACAGGATAAGTAAGGCGGTCTACAACCACAGGCCTTGCACTCAGAGCTACTTTTTTGTCTGGTCGACCTTGAGTACACTTCAACAATTGCATCCCTTGAACAATTCACCAGCGCAGCCGTAGTGCCAATGCTCACACCACTGCTGCGAGCGCCAACAATCATTCCATGTTCAAAGTTTGTTAGTTCACATCACTTACTCATTATTTCATGAGTGATGCACATTATTAGTCTCTACATACCTTTACTTTTCTGTTCTTATACAGATGCAGACAGCCTAGATTAGCATTATCTTCTACTTTACAGAAAATGGCTTGGTGCTCATAATAATTTAGTCAGTGAGTGTATATAGAGCAGTGACACAGTGAAGATGACCGCAAGCAACTACCACAAACATCTGTATTCTCCGGAAGGGAACCAATGGTCAGTATATTGTAGAAGAATGTGAAACTTGGTTTTATGACCCCTAAACTCAGCGTTCTTTTAAAACCAGCCAGTACCTGACCAACACTTACTAATATCTCCTGTTCTCTGTCAGTCTTCATCTCTACTGTTATTTTATATAATATTCCCTGTTCCTTTGGATTAGGGGTAAATATTCCTATACTTGTGGCTTGTCTATTGCATTTCATTGTATCATAGTAGCCTACCCTCACTCATTCTGCAGGAGACTCCCTGAAAAAGTAGCAATCTCCCTGAATACACCAGCAATTTCCCTGATTGCAGCTTACCCCCATTATGTAGCTGTAACATTCTTTGGGGGGAAAAAGAAATCTGAGATACATACATTCAAATGGGATCATCAGTGCCATTTCCCTGAATTATTTATTTATTTATTAACAGTTTCTTATATAGTGCAGCATATTCCGTTGCGCTTTACAATTAGAACAACAGTAATAGAACAAAACTGGGGAACAGTAATAGAACACAACTGGGGAACAACAGACAGACATAGAGGTAGGAAGGCCTTGCTTGCAAGCTTACAATCTATAGGAAAATAGGCATTGATATACAAGGATTGATGCTACCTATTGCATAATGGTCCACCAGATTGCTAGGTTCTTAATGGGTTGTATGATATGATCACCCAGCAATGTTGGCCAAGTGTCAGGAGGGGGTGAGAGTAAAGAAAGACAAGATATGTGTTGTTATGTGGACTGTACAGAGAGTATGTAATTAGATAGGGAAGCACTGAAGGTTATGTGGGTGGGTCTGGAATTTGATAGGCTTGTCTGAAGAGGTGAGTTTTCAGGGAACATTTAAAGGTTTGGAGACTAGAGGTGAGTCTTATTGTGCATGGGAGGGCATTCCACAGAGTGGAGGAAGCCCGGATAAAGTCCTGTAATTTTGAGTGTGAACAAGTAATGCGTGTGGATGAGAGACACAGATCTTGTGCAGAGCAGAGAGGTCGGGTAGGGAGATATTTTGAGATGAGTGAAAAGATGTATGTTGGTGCAGTTTGGTTAATGGCCTTGTATGTAAGTAAAAGTATTTTATACTGTATTTAATACGGTAGAATACCGGTAACCAATGAAGGGACTGACAGAGCGGATCTGCAGACGATGGACGTCTAGCGAGGAAGATAAGCCTCATAGCTGCATTCAAAATGTATTGTAGTGGTGAGATTCTATGTTTGGGAAGACCAGTCAGGAGACTATTACAATAATCAATGTGGGAGATAATAAGGGTTATAAGGCACAATGGCCCTCATTCCGAGTTGATCGCTCGCTAGCTGCTTTTAGCAGCAGTGCACACGCTAAGCCGCCGCCCTCTGGGAGTGTATATAAGCTTAGCAGAAGTGCGACCAAAAGGTTAGCAAAACAGTGCTGAAATTTTTTCATGCAGTTTCAGAGTGGCTGCAGACCTACTCCTTCCTTGAATCACGTCAGTCTGTTTAGTTCCTACTTTGACGTTACAAACATGCCCTGCGTTCGGCCAGCCACTCCCGCCTGCGTTTTCACCTGACACACCTGCGTTTTTTAGCACACTCCTGGAAAACGGTCAGTTACCACCCAGAAACTCCCACTTCCTGTCAATCACTCAGCGATCAACAGAGCGACGGAAAAGAGTCGCTAGACCTTGTGTAAAACTACATACTTTTGTGTGAAAGTACGTCGCGCGTGCGCACTGCGGCCCGTACGCATGCGCAGTTTTGCCATTTTTATACCTGATCGCAGCGCTGCGAAAATTGTCAGCGAGCGATCAACTCAGAGTGAGGGCCAATGATCCCTATGGCTACATGCAGTTTAAATAAGGTTTCTTGCGGCCACTTACAGTATATGGAACCTCTTGTAAGACACAATACACAAACAAATCCTGAACAATATCAGTGTCTTTTCTTCAACAAGTTGATCTTACTAACTTTGGGGCTCATTTACATTTGGATGTAAGTCGTTAATATGACACGCCTCTCAGATGTAGCAGTAAACGTCCGCGCTGATAGGTGTTACTTTCACAGTCTCCATGAAATGCTTTTTCAAAAGCAGGCGAGTATGCATTGTATTTGTACTTCCCATATTGTACAGAGCTCTGGAATATGTTGCTTTATAATAATTAGATCATTTGCACACCGTAGCTCCTAAGTGCAGAACTTTAAGAAGTAATTAAGCTTTAAGAAGTAATTAAGCTTTATTTTCTATCCCCTCCTTCCGCTTTCCTGACCTCACATTGCCCTGTATTACAGAGGCAGCACTTCATAGCTACATGGCAGATCTGTAGGAGTTGCCTTTAAGCCTATTCATTTGGTGACATCTCTTGCAAAACTGTGTGCATAATTCCAAATCAGATAACTACTGAAAAGAAAAATGCTGTCAGAGGTAGATTTAGTCTGCAGATCACTAACTCAGCCTCTGACAGACGCTTTCTTTGATGTCTGCATAGAAGGTTGTAAACAAAGACCTCTGCTAGAACTGAATGACAGCACCATGGGGTCTGCACTGACCCAATTCAAATATCCCTGCTCGCCTTTGATACCCACACAGATATACAGTATAATGACATGTACTCTCCTATTAAAATTATTTATTCACATGTTTTTCTGTAGTCCAATCTATAGGTCTCTACAGTGTTACCAGGTTTTGTGCTGAGATCTCGAGAATATAGATCTGATTCTATCTATCTATCTATCTATCTAGATAGATATACAGTATATACATTACTGTATATATATATATATATATATATATACTGCACTACTGCAAACTATTTACTTTTATTGGTGTATTGCTCACCATGACAGACCACAGACTATGTTTTGTTTTGTTTTTCAATAAATGTTTATTAGATTTTAACACAAATAACATCAGAGACATACAAACATGGGCAGGCATGTCAGGAGAACTCAGTACTCTTAAGAAACAGCAGCAAATATCAAGTAAGGCTATATCAAACATACTTTGGTACCCAGTACTCAAGACCAGTGCTGTAACTAGGCATTTTAGCGCTGTGTGCAAGAAATGGCATTGGCGACCCCCCCCCCCATAAAACATTGGGGCAGTGCGCGCCGCAGGTGCGCAAAAAATATATATAGGGGCGTGGCTTCATGGGGAAGGGGTGTGGCCACAAAATAATACCAATTCATACTACGGTGCACAGTAGTCTCCATTATTCAAATGACACTGCACAGTAGCGCCACTACACCAGGTAGAGCCCCTTTTTACACATTATGGCAGCCAGTCCCCCTTTTTACACATTACGGCAGACAGCATCCCCCTTTTTAGTTTTACACATTGTGGCAGACAGCATCCCCCTTTTTACACATTACGACAGACAGCGTCCCTTTTTACACATCACGGAAGACAGTCCCCCTTTTTACACATTATAGCAGGCAGCGTCCCCTTTTTACACATTACGGCAGACAGCGTCCCCTTTTTTACACATTACGGCAGACAGCGTCCCCTTTTTACACATTACGGCAGACAGCGTCCCCTTTTTACACATTACGGCAGACAGCGTGCCCTTTTTACACATTACGGCAGACAGTGTGCCCTTTTTACACATTACGGCAAACGGTGTCCCCTTTTTTACACATTATGGCCCTCATTCCGAGTTTTTTTGCTCGTTCTTTTCCTTCGAATCGGTGCGATTTTCCGCTAACTGCGCATGCGCAATGTTCGCACTGCGGCTGTGCCAAGTAAATTTGCTAAGAAGTTTGGTATTTTGCTCACGGCATTACAAGGTTTTTTCTTCGTTCTGCTGATCGTTGTGTGATTGACAGGAAGTGGGTGTTTCTGGGCGGAAACTGTCCGTTTTATGGGAGTGTGTGAAAAAACGCTGCCGTTTCTGGGAAAAACGCGGGAGTGGCTGGAGAAATGGGGGAGTGTCTGGGCGAACGCTGGGTGTGTTTGTGACGTCAAACCAGGAACGACAAGCACTGAACTGATCGCACTGGAAGAGTAAGTCTCGAACTACTCAGAAACTGCAAAGAAAAATCTTTTCGCAATATTGCGAATACTTCGTTCGCAATTCTGCTAAGCTAAGATTCACTCCCAGAGGGCGGCGGCTTAGCGTGTGCACTGCTGCGAAAAGCAGCTAGCGAGCGAACAACTCGGAATGATGGCCTATGGCAGACAGCGTCCCCCTTTTTACGCATTACGGCAGACAGCGTCCCCTTTTTACACATTACGGCAGACAGCGTCCCCTTTTTTACACATTACGGCAGACAGCCTCCCCCTTTTTACACATTACAGCAGACAGCGTCCCCTTTTTACACATTACGGCAGACAGCATCCCCCTTTTTACACATTATGGCAGACAGCGTCCCCCTTTTTACACATTACGTCAGCAAGTCCCCCTTTTTACACATTGTGGCAGACAGAATAGAGAGAGATACCATCTCTCCTCACTGGCAGTCAGGCTCCTTGCTGCTGGCAGCTCCGGATGCAGGGGGGAAGGAGGAGGAGGGAGGGGGACTGGATCCGCAGCAGCGCTATGTAATTGGTAGAGGCGCCACTTCAGCAGTCCCCTCTCCTTCCGCATTGGCTGGCCGCCGATGTGAATGCTGGGATGAGGGATGCGCATCCCAGCATTCACAGCAGCGCCGGGCAGCCAGTGCGGAAGGAGAGGGGACTGCTGCAGCAGCGCCTTTACCAGTGACATAGCGCTGCTGCAGCTCCAGTCCCCCTCCCTCCTCCTTCTCCCCTGCCTCCGCTGCTGCTGCACACAGCAGAGGCGGCTTGTAATGAGTCAGTTTGACTCATTACAAGCCGCTGGCCGTTGTGCCCTCAGGGCAACTGCGCTGTGTGCCAGGCACACCTGGCACACACGTATGCTACTTTCAGATCGCAAATGCCGGATCCCACCCGGTAAGAGAAACGTGTCCTTACCGGGTGGGATCCGGCATTTGCGCTCCTTTGCTGGCTTTCCGACCTGGCAATATACCTGGTCGGTTGCCATAGTAGCGAGGGGAGCAGCAGCAGCAGGGGCGGGGGTGGAGGCGGCGCCGGGAGATGAGCTCATCTCCTGCGCCGCCTCTCCCTATGCTGTGAATGGGAGCCGTGTCGCATCGGAACGGCTCCCATTCACACTGCACCTGACCCGGTATTCAACCCGGTAATAACCCTTCTTTTTTACCGGGTTGAATTACCGGGTCAGGCGACCCGCTAATTCAGCAAAGGAGCTTTCACATCGCACACTGACCCGTTTCGACACGGCAATATGCTGTGTCGATACCGGGTTATTTGTGCGATGTGAAAGGGGTAGTAGTTACGGCGCTGCTCAAGACAATGGTCTCCATAAATTAATCAGCCTAGTAAACACAGTACAAATCCTGCCTGGTCATTAGTAAATTCAAAACAAATTATTAAACCAAAAGAAAAAAGAGAGAACAGAAGAAGAGAGCAGAGAAGAGCAGGAAAGGAGGACAAGAGGGAGGTAGGAAGGGGGAGGGGCATTGTGCGGAAGATCAATTTATCAAGTGAAACCGACAGGAAGAAGATTCTCCTCATAACATTGAAAAATCGATAAATTACCAAAGGAAAACTCAGTGTGAGAGACTTGTATACATTACGAAATGCAGTAACTATGTCTGTGAGGACTTGAAGTCCTGCCAGGGAAACCAAGTAGCTGTAAAGTGTAAACCCCTGTTGGTGTTCAGGCGTCACCTGTAATTCCTCCATTGACATGTACATGTCTATCCTAGTAAACCACTCTTTCACTGTGGGAGGGGCAGTGTTACGCCAACGAACAGGGATCACCGCCTTAGCAGCACTATTGAGGAATTTCAAAAGGGAATTTTTATATGCCATCAAAGGGCCGGTAACTAGATTAAGGAGCCAGAAAAAAGGATCAAAGGAAACCTCAGGTCCCACAATTGATTTAGAATAGCTTCAGTGTTACAGCGCCAGCACAGGTCCGGTACACCAGGGAACATTTTGGCAAGCGTCAGGGGGCATCTGTACCAACGTGTCAAAACTTTGAAGTGCATCTCAAGTACCGAATAACTACTCAAGCTGACAAAGGTGGCCTAAAAACAGTGAGTCCAGTCCTCCTCCGTCAGTTCAACCTTCAAGTCCGTACCCCACTCACTAGCGTATTTAGGAAGGGTCGGGAACTTATGTTAAATCAGGAGTTTGTAGCATTTGGACAAAAAGTGTGCTGGACGGGATGAATCGAGACACATACTCTCAAATATAGTTGTGGGTCTAGTGGTGTCAGGACGAATCTTGATCCCCGCTACAAAGTGCTTCAACTGAAGGTACCTCCAAATTTCCGAGGACGGAAGACTCCATTTCAACTGTAAAGCAGGGAAGGGGAGAATTTCCACATTTTCTACCGTGAGATCCCCTTCAGTGACCATGCCTCAAACCCCCAACCGGTGACCCCCAGGGGAAAATCTGGATTATGAAATAGTGGGGTCAAGGGAGAGACTTTTGAAGACACATATGAAAGGGCCCGCAATCTGCTTCAGCGTGTTAAGGTAGGGCTAACAGTGGGAGGGAGAGCAACAGGGATTCTTTAAAGCCAAGGACAATGGTGTATTGGTGAGGCTATGGTGGTGTTTTCTATAAGCACCCATTGTTTAATGTCAGTTGTGCGGGACCATTCCATGATCCTGTTGAGAATAATAGCATCATGGTATAAAGAAAAATGGGGCAACTGAAGGCTTCCCATGAGTTTATGGCGAAAAAGTACAGCATGCTGAAAATGTGGCCTCTTGCCCCCCACACAAAGTCTCGGACCGCATTGTGGAGCTCTCTAAACCAAGACTTAGGTATGTGTACTGGTAGCATCTGGAGGAGATATAGGACCCTAGGGAATACATTCATCTTAATTACACTGAGTCTCCCCAACCAGGAGAGCCTTCTGTTGCCCCAGTCCCTAAACTCTGATCGAAGTGTGGCGAGTAGAGGCTAGAGGTTCTTGTCAAAAAGGCGTGTAGGATCAGTATGTATTGTGACTCCCAGATATTTAAAGAAATTGGGGTGCCAAATGAATGGAAAGGACTGTTTAAGACCTGCCAGGGATTGAGAAGGAGCCAACACATTTACAGCCACTGATTTAGAAAAGTTAATTTTGAAATTGGACAGGGAGCCAAAATTATTAAATTCGTGCATGAGGTTGGGGATTGAGACTAACGGATTCGAAAGGACAACCAACAGATTGTCTGCATATAATGCTAGTTTGTATTCCCTACCATCCACGACAAGGCCTGAGATATCGGGATTGCATCTAATAGAGCCAAGCAAAGCCTCCATGCACAGAAAAAAAATGAGGGGTGAGAGAGGACAACTTGTTTGTTACCGTTTCTGATCAAAACTGGTGCAGAATGCCCCATTAATTTTGATCCTTGCCGTGGGGGAGTTATAAAGCGCCAAAATTCTGTTAAGGCTAACTGCATCCACTCCTAAATGTCTCAAAATCCCCTCCATGAAGACCCAGCTAATTCTATCAAATGCCTTCTCAGCATCAGTAGATAGCACCACTGTGTGGTCACGACCTGAGGAGGCTAGGTGTATCAAGTCAATAATTTTAGTTGTATTATCTCGTGCCTCTCTCCCAGGGATGAATCCCACCTGGTCCGAATCAATGATATTGGGAAGCAACTACTTGAACCTGTTTGTCATACATTTGGCAAACAGTTTGATGTTCGTGTTAAGGAGTAAGATAGGGCGGTAGCTAACACATTGCATCAGGTCCTCCAAAGCATGGGGGGGGAACCCACAATCACCAGAAATTTCAGTGAAGGCCAACAGCATTTTGGGTAAGAGAGAGTCTTTAAACATCATATAGGCCCTCATTCCGAGTTGTTCGCTCGCAAGCTGCTTTTAACAGCATTGCACACGCTAAGCCGCCGCCTACTGGGAGTGAATCTTATCTTAGCAGAATTGCGAATGAAAGATTCTCAAAATTGCGAATAGAAATTTCTTAGCAGTTTCTGAGTAGCTCGACACTTACTCTGCCACTGCGATCAGTTCAGTCAGTTTCGTTCCTGGTTTGACGTCACAAACACACCCAGCGTTCGCCCAGACACTCCCCCGTTTCTCCAGCCACTCCCGCGTTTTTCCCAGAAACGGCAGCGTTTTTTCACACACACACCCATAAAACGGTCAGTTTCCGCCCAGAAACACCCACTTCCTGTCAATCACATTCCGATCACCAGAACGAAGAAAATTCCTCGTAATGCCGTGAGTAAAATAGCTAACTGTTGAGTAAAATAACTAAGCGCATGCGCTCTGCGAACATTGCACATGCGCAGTAAGCGACTAATCGCAAAATAGAGAAAATCGGCAACGAGCGAACAACTCGGAATGAGGGCCATAGTACGAGACGGTGAAGCCGCCTGGACCTGGACTCTTCCCAGAAGTCGTGTCTTTAAGGGCCTGTTCTAATTCTGACAGGGAAAATGGGAATCCAACCAGGCAGTAGACAGTAAGGCCTCCGGGGACTGAGGGTCATGGAGGTTATACAATCTGGTGTAGTAGGAGTGAAATGTGTCGGCTATATCTTTGGTAAGGGTATGGCAAGTGCCTTTCGTGTCCTCTATTGTTTGAATATAAAGGGTAGCTCTTTGTGAACGCAGTGCCCTTGCCAATAGTTTCCCCGGTCTGTTACCCCATTGAAAAAAAAGGTTTTGGCATATGCGATAGTCCCTTCTGACATCCTCAAAAAGCAAGGCATAAAGGGCTGATCTCGTCTCACTCAACTCAATGAAGAGTTGGGAGGGTGGACCGGTTTTATGTGCGGTGTCCAGATCTCTCAATCGCTGAAGCAGGGCAACTTTTTTCTCCAGTTTTTCCTTTTTCTGCAAGGAACCTATTTGGATGAGTTTCCTGCGCAAGACGCATTTGCGCGCCTCCCACACCGTGACTCCGGAGACATCCGGACCCTCGTTGATCTCAAAATAATCTTTGATGGCCTCATTTAATTGAGGAGCAAACCGTGAGTCTATTAAAAGTTGCTCATTCAGTCGCCAAGTACAGTGTTTGAAATGAGGGCAGGACGTCTCCAAAGTCAGGGACATGCGAGCGTGGTCTAACCAGGTTATCAGCCCTATTTCGGTATCCCGAATGAGATGCAAAAACCGATGGGGCAACAAAAAGTAATCTAGTCTGGAGTAGATATCATGTGGCTGGGAAAAGAACGTATGGTCTCTATCACCCGAGTGCTGAAGTTGCCAACCGGTCAACCAACTGGTGTTCATAGAGCGCGCAACGGACTTTGCGATGCGAAGCTACTGATGACCTGACCGGTGTGCCGAAGATGTCCACCTCTGGCTGGAGAGACAAATTTAGATCCCCACCCAAAATTGGAATACCCTCAACCAGGGGGGCAACCCGATTCAAAACTTTCAACAGAAATTGAGGTTGGGATTGATTGGGAACCTACAGGTTAATAAAAGTGTACAATTGATCAAACAGTTTGCATTTAACTAGAAGCGTTCTGCCCTCCTCCAGGACTATGGATGTCATGTCAGAAAATGGTAAGCGTTTGGACAGCAGGATTGCAACTCCCAGGGATTTACTTTTGCTATTGGTATTATAAAAAGAAAATGGGTAGTTGCGGTCCTTAAGAGTAGGAGCAGCTCCGGCCTTGAAGTGTGTCTCCTGAAGAAACGCCACATCGGCCCTGAAAGCAAAAAAGATATTTGACTCTACAGTGTTTCTCAGGGACATTCAGGCCCTTTGCATTGATGGAAACAAATTTAATGACTGTCGCCTTGGTTTCAACCGCCATCATCTAAGATGTAGAGAACAAAAGGAAAGTCGTTGAGGAGGGCATCAACTCCAATAGAGCTAGGGACCGCACGGGGGAGGAGAGGAGAAGAAAGAAAAACAAATAGCAGAAAACACAGTGTACAAAAAGAAGACAAAAAGCATAGCATCATATACACAATACTGAACAACCTGTAAAAAAGAAACCAAGAACAGCACACAGCCGCCTCTCAGGAGCTCGGAAGTGCGGAACACGTCAGAGATCGGGAAAAACTAAGGCGGTGAGGGGGTAACTGGGGGTTTGTGATGACACCAGCCCTATTAACAAAATTTATAAAATTATAATAAAACGAGGTAACTTCTCAAGTACATAACAGTCAGGGGACAGAAGGTCAAGTAATGTGAATAGACCCTTCGAGAAAGACCGACCATTTAAGGTAAGACAAGAGTCACGAACATGTCACATGAGAAAAGTCAAAATGCCATACTCTGATCAGGAGGACTTCACTTAGTGACCGGTGTCTGAGGGATTCGTTGTTCTCTGGGTGGTTTCGGATTACGCTGGACAAGATGCCAATCATTGCCGGGATGAGAAAGTTCCGGTGGGACAGAGTGGACCAGGGGTTCCTGCCAATCCGGAAGGGAGACACCCTGAATACCAAGTGCTTGGCAAAAAGGGGGCAGGTTGACTGACTCTTAAATGTGAGGAACTTCCCATTATGCGAGACTTGCAGACTGAACGGAAAACCCCAGCTATATTTAATTCCCGCCTTACCAAGTTCCGAGGTGAGCGATTGCAGAGCTCAGCGTTTTTGAGGGTAGACCAGGATAGGTCTTGAAAGATCTGAATGTGTTGATCGTCGATCTCTATGATATCCAGACTGCGGACCTTACAAAGAATATCCTCTTTCTGTGAGAAGTAATGCAAGCGGCAAATAATGTCTCTTGGCCGGTCAGAGGGAGTCCCTCTAGGCCAGGCATTCCCAACCACGGTCCTCAAGGCACACCAACAGTGTGTCACAATCCTGACTGTAGGTTTCTTATTTGGTGACTTACCCCTGTCATCTGCCCTGGATCCTGTGTCTTTTTCTCACTGAGTTAAACAGCTTGTCAGCACTATGAGTTTTTCTGTGTTCTCTGCCTGAAAGGTAATAGTTAATTAGCTCCACCTGTGGTGATCTCCTGTGTGAGGCTGAATTTAGTAATCTGAAGTTTGGGCCTAAAAGCCAGCATCCTATGTTTTGCAGAAGTTCAGGCTTCAGTGTTCTCTCGGCCTGCTAGGCCTCATTCTACATCACAGCCTTGGCTAGAGTAGTCACATGACAGTGACTGTTCACCTGACCCAGAGTTGTCCAATCCTCTGCCAGCCTGAGACTCTCTGCATCACCTAATCCTGCTCACCAATCACCAAGGACCAGGAAGTATAAGTTGGGAGACTGAGTTGGAAACTGGGCCAGTTCCTTGTGTCACACTCACAGCTATGTGTGAGTCTTCAAGCTGAGCTCCCTAAAGGTAACCTTTATACTCTGGTTCCTGTGAAAACTCTGTTCCTTGTTACCCTGTTTGGTTTACTTTTGTGTTGCCACTGATTATCACTATTTCCTCGGGTCTCAAAGTAAAGGCACAGCTGCAGTGGTTCATCTTAAAGGCACAGTATTATATTCCATAGTCTCAACTGAAAACCACAGCTGCCGTGGTTCATCTTTACTGCTGTTGTAGTTGTGATCTCCAGAGCTCCCGTATCCCTGCAGCATCTCCGTGCCTCAGCCTCTCCGTGCCTCAGCCTCTCCGTGCCTCAGCCTCTCCGTGCCTCAGTACCTCCGTGCCTCAGTACCTCCGTGCCTCGGCATCTCCGTGCCTCAGTACCTCCGTGCCTCAGTACCTCCGTGCCTCAGCATCTCCGTGCCTCAGCACCTCAGTGCCTCAGTACCTCCGTGCCTCAGCACCTCCGTGTCTCAGTACCTCCGTGCCTCAGTACCTCCCAGCACCTCCGTGTCTCAGCACCTCGTACCTCCAGTACCTCCGTGCTTCCAGCACCTCGTGCCTCAGCACCACCGTGCCTCAGCACCTCGTGCCTCCAGCGTCTCCGTGCTTCAGCACCCCAGTGTCTCTACGCACCCCAGTGTCTCTACGCACTTCCGTGCCTCCTAGCACCTCAGTGTCTCCAAGCATCCAGTGCACTTTAGCTCAGTTGTACCTGGTATTCTTCACTGATTCATCAGCGCCTTTCCAGTTCTGTCTTTCAGGAGACCTTCAGCGCCCACACGTGCTTCCTGTCTGCCAACCTAATCCTGCATGAGAAGAACCTAGATTCGGCCATCTCTGCCGCGGTTCCTCTTCCCAGTCACCGGTGGAGGCCCCGAGCCCACAGCGCCCCCAAACCAGGTCAGTGAAAGTATTCACATAGTCCTCCAGTCGCCCGCACAGACTTCACTAACACCGGGTTCACAAAACCTCAGTCATGACAGTAGGAACTGGCCCCATGGACCCAGCCGAAAGTGTTTGTCTGATGCAGGACTTCCTAAGCAATATTGCAGGACGCTTGGAAGGTCTGGAGTCGACTCGGCATCAATTAGCACAGTGTCTGCAGCGGAATTCTCTCTCCAGAGATTCTCTGACCTTCTGCACTAAGACTCCTGACCAACTGCAGATTTTCTACCAGATGTTATTATAGTTACAAGAACTTTTGTCTAGTATTCTTTCTGTGATGCCTGATCTCTTCAGGAATACTACCAACGTTGTTGATCCTGTTTTGTCCCATCCAGTTAATAGTCTCTTCCTCTGTGCAAGGAAAAGTTGTTCATCAGAGCTATCCACGGCCCAAACTCTCTGAAGCTGAACGTCAGCGGCGTAGGGAGCTACACCTCTGTCTTTACTGTGGAAATTCCAGTCACTTTGTTAAAGACTGCATTCTTCGTAAGCCAGGGAATAATGACAAATCTCAGTATCACAGTGCTCATGTCTACAAGTCATCCACAGTAGCCGATCCTGCTACTGCTGATGGGGGTATCAAGATGGCTACTCTGAAAGAGACTCAAATTTATGACTGGGGTCCGGTGATTAAAAGACCTTATCCCAAGTTAGGTGTCCAGAGAAGAATGTTTAAGCCATTTAGAGTCACAGAGGAGTCCGTGTCTTTAGCCCAAGGAGGGGAGTCCGTGTCTTTAGCCCAAGGAGGGGCGTCCGTGTCTTTAGCCCAAGGAGGGGCGTCCGTGTCTACAGCCCAAGGAGGGGCGTCCGTGTCTACAGCCCAAGGAGGGGCGTCCGTGTCTACAGCCCAAGGAGGGGCGTCCGTGTCTTCAGCCCAAGGAGGGGCGTCCGTGTCTTCAGCCCAAGGAGGGGCGTCCGTGTCTTCAGCCCAAGGAGGGGCGCCCGCGTCTTCAGCCCCAGTGAGGGGTTCAGAGGGTTCAGCCCCAGTGAGGGGTTCAGAGGGTCCAGTCCCAGTGAGTCTTCAGAGCGCTGCCCAGCCAGAGAGTCTACAGAGTGCTGCCCAGCCAGAGAGTCTACAGAGTGCTGCCCAGCCAGAGAGTCTACAGAGTGCTGCCCAGCCAGAGAGTCTACAGAGTGCTGCCCAGCCCCGTGAAGTGGGGGCTCTTGCCTCAGCCCAGCCCCGTGAAGAGGGGGCTCCAGCTGGTCCAGCAATATTCCAGGCTCCACCTGGTCAGTCCGTCCCGGTTCCAGCCGGTCCAGCAATACTCCAGGCTCCGCCTGGTCAGTCCGTCCCGGTTCCAGCCGGTCCAGCAATACTCCAGGCCCTGCCTGGTCAGTCCGTCCCGGTTCCAGCCGGTCCAGCAATACTCCAGGCCCAGCCTGGTCAGTCCGTCCCAGTTCCAGCAATACTCCAGGCCCAGCCTGGTCAGTCCGTCCCGGTTCCAGCCGGTCCAGCAATACTCCAGGCTCCGCCTGGTCAGTCCGTCCCGATTCCAGCCGGTCCAGTGATACTCCAGGAGCAGCCTGGTCAGTCTCCTTTGGTTCCAGCCAATTCAAGTATCCTCAGATCCAATCCAATCCTACTCGTCCAGCCAAAGATTTCTCCAGTTTCAGTCTGTTCAAGCTCATCTGGACTCAAACAGATTCCAAGCATTGGTCCGAGTAAAGAACTTTTGTCAGTTGGTCCCAGTAAAGGACTTCCACCATCTAGTTCTAAAATTAGACTTCAGTCTGTCTCTGATTCTGTTTCCTTGTCTTCTAGCACTGAGTCCACAGCTTCCACGGGGAATTCTAATACCTCTTCTTCTCGTTGTCTGGATAATTCTGCTCTATCATCTAAAGTCAAGAAAAATACCAAGGCTATTGACCTAATGTCTGAATGTGTACCTCAGTCTAATGTTGTTTCAGTGGCATCTGTTTCCTTGAGTCCAATTTCATCCTCCACTCAGTCTTCAGAACATTCAGCTGATGCTCCGTTTTCTGACCCATCACTTTCTGAGCAAGATAATGCCTTGATGAACCAATACATTAGGAATTTCAGGAATGCCAAGAATTGGAAAACAGTACAAAGACAACAGCCTGTTGATTTAAGTGTTGGTTATGTTTCCATTGATTCCACTCCAAATTCCTTATGTTGTTCTGAACTTGTTAATGCAGCTTACAAAACGGATGTAGTTACTCCCAAAGAAGACTGGTATCTTCCAATAGACTTGGACTCAGACTCTGAATTTGATCCAGTTCATGATGCTACTTCTTTCAGGGGAGGTCCCATGTTTTCTAAGGAAGTTTTTTCTTTACAGGAGATTCCGCTCTCCCTGGTCAAAACCAAATGTTCCCGTAAGAAGAAGAGGCATCAACAAAGGTCCTAAGTTCTTCTATATGAATTTCTCAAGTTCCTCTAAGATTCAAGATGGGTGTCCAGAGTCCACCCTTGAAGAGGGGGATACTGTCACAATCCTGACTGTAGGTTTCTTATTTGGTGACTTACCCCTGTCATCTGCCCCGGATCCTGTGTCTTTTTCTCACTGAGTTAAACAGCTTGTCAGCACTATGAGTTTTCCTGTGTTCTCTGCCTGAAAGGTAATAGTTAATTAGCTCCACCTGTGGTGATCTCCTGTGTGAGGCTGAATTCAGTAATCTGAAGTTTGGGCCTAAAAGCCAGCATCCTATGTTTTGCAGAAGTTCAGGCTTCAGTGTTCTCTCGGCCTGCTAGGCCTCATTCTACATCACAGCCTTGGCTAGAGTAGTCACATGACAGTGACTGTTCACCTGACCCAGAGTTGTCCAATCCTCTGCCAGCCTGAGACTCTCTGCATCACCTAATCCTGCTCACCAATCACCAAGGACCAGGAAGTATAAGTTGGGAGACTGAGTTGGAAACTGGGCCAGTTCCTTGTGTCACACTCACAGCTATGTGTGAGTCTTCAAGCTGAGCTCCCTAAAGGTAACCTTTATACTCTGGTTCCTGTGAAAACTCTGTTCCTTGTTACCCTGTTTGGTTTACTTTTGTGTTGCCACTGATTATCACTATTTCCTCGAGTCTTAAAGTAAAGGCACAGCTGCAGTGGTTCATCTTAAAGGCACAGTATTATATTCCATAGTTTCAACTGAAAACCACAGCTGCCGTGGTTCATCTTTACTGCTGTTGTAGTTGTGATCTCCAGAGCTCCCGTATCCCTGCAGCATCTCCGTGCCTCAGCATCTCAGTGCCTCAGTACCTCCGTGCCTCAGCATCTCCATGCCTCAGCATCTCCGTGCCTCAGTACCTCCGTGCCTCAGCATCTCTGTGCCTCAGCATCTCCGTGCCTCAGCATCTCCGTGCCTCAGCACCTCAGTGCCTCAGCACCTCCGTGCCTCAGTACCTCTGTGCCTCAGTACCTCTGTGCCTCAGTGCCTCAGTGCCTCCGTGCCTCAGTACCTCCCAGCACCTCCGTGTCTCAGCACCTCGTGCCTCCAGTACCTCCGTGCTTCCAGCACCTCGTGCCTCAGCACCCCCGTGCCTCAGCACCTCGTGCCTCCAGCGTCTCCGTGCTTCAGCATCTCAGTGTCTCTACGCACCCCAGTGTCTCTACGCACCCCAGTGTCTCTACGCACCCCAGTGTCTCTACGCACCCCAGTGTCTCCAAGCACTTCCGTCCCTCCTAGCACCTCAGTGTCTCCAAGCATCCAGTGCACTTTAGCTCAGTTGTACCTGGTATTCTTCACTGATTCATCAGCGCCTTTCCAGTTCTGTCTTTCAGGAGACCTTCAGCGCCCACACGTGCTTCCTGTCTGCCGACCTAATCCTGCATGAGAAGAACCTAGATTCGGCCATCTCTGCCGCGGTTCCTCTTCCCAGTCACCGGAGGAGGCCCCGAGCCCACAGCGCCCCCAAACCAGGTCAGTGAAAGTATTCACATAGTCCTCCAGTCGCCCGCACAGACTTCACTAACACCGGGTTCACAAAACCTCAGTCATGACACAGTGCAGGTTTTAGTGATATCCAGGCTTAAGCACAGGTGACTAAATTAGTAGCTCAGTTATTTTGATTTAACCATCTGTGCTGCAGCCTGGATATCACTAAAACCTGCACTGTTGGTGTGCCTTGAGGACCGTGGTTGGGAATGCCTGCTCTAGGCCTTAGGCCTGGTGAGCCCTGTCGAACTCAATCGTGGAAGAAGGATCTTGATCCAGGAGCTCATTGAAGGTTCGTGTCAGGAAATCGATAAGTCCCTGGGGTGGGATGATCCTTAGATTGTTACATATTCCATGATTGTCCAAGTCATCAAGGCGCTCTTGCAGTTGGTGAATGTCAGTCACCTGCCGAATGACTGTAAGTCTGAGAACATTGTGGGCTGCGGCTGAGTCAGAGGAGAAACCTTCCAGAGAAGTGAGTAGAGATCCAATGGTGGACACCTCGAAACGAACAGAGGCAATATCTGAGCGAACCGTTTCTCTGAGGCTGCTTTCCAGGTGTTCAAAATCTTGCTTCGTCGGCATGGAGCGGAGTAGGTGCAGGGTCTGAGAAACACCCGCCGTCTCTGGTGCCATATTTGAGGACATCTCTAGATCTTCAACCCGAGAGGGTGAATCCGAGCCTGGTGAATATTGAGGGGTGGAGGATGTAGAAGTATCATCAGCAATAAAGGGGGCGGAGCCCTGAGGGAGGAGAAACTGCTGCATATCAGCCGAGGAGGGGGTTCCACTGAGATGTGCGGGGGGGTTACCTTCTGTGCGTAATTCCTCACCCCTGGTCATAGGCGTGCGCAGAACATTTCATTAGGGGGTGCACCGTCGGAGGGGTGTGTTTGGCACCACCTACTGAGTGTGTCTAGCACCGCCTATTGGCACTCAAAGCAATATAAACATATGCCCCCAGCAGTGCCAGATACACACTTGCCCCCAGTCGTGCCAGATATATAAACTTGATCCCAGCGGTGCCAGATACACACATGCCCCCAGAGGTGACAGATACACAAATGCCCCCAGAGGTGCCAGATACACAAATGCCACCAGCGGTGCCAGATAAATAAATGCCCCCAGCGGGGCCAGATACATATGCCCCCAGTGGGGCCAGATACATATGCCCCCAGTGGTTCCAGATACATATGCCCCATTTGTGCTCACCCTCCTCTGTTGCCAGTGCCGCAGATTTCCATCTCTGCCGCTGAGTGGAGGAGAGCGCAGAGCGCGTCTCTCCTGTGCCTCACTTCACTGAGTCCCTGGCTGTCTCCGGTGGCCATTTGAAATATGGCGCCAGCTTGTGAGCCAATCAAAGCTCACGGGCCGACAGCCAATCAAGAGCCGGTCCGCGAGCTCTGATTGGCTGACAGCCGAGAGACATTGTAAATGACTGCCGGAGATGGGTACACACAGTGAGGGGCCTTCTTTTTACTACCCCTCATGAGGCAAATGGGTACCACCGAGAGAACACTTGTATGAAGTACGTGATTAGAGAAGCAGGCAGGCAGGACCAATGTCGACACATTCCCACAGAGCGAATCGTGGCTAGCAGGGCAGGGAGTAGCGGGGAGGCTACGGGCTGGTAATTCAGGTGGGTAGGCAGCCAGACAAGCAACTACGAATAAGAGAGGTTAGGACAAAAAGGGAAGTGGGAGTGTCCACCCAGCGTCCAGATTGTGTCAGGGAAAGGTGGGCTGCAGGAGGCGGGAGGCACAGGTCACGGTCCAGCCAATGACCACTGCGCCTCTGAAACCGCCCGGCCATGGAGGGATGAAGTCTGGTATCCCAGACAGCAGAGCCAGTATATGTGCTGGGAGCTGGTCCCTCCTCAGGGCTGCAGTGCAGAGGCTGGGAGAGGTGAGGGACGCTGACAGCCTCCCGGCAGTCAGGAGAGCCAGGTCCACAGAGGCACAGCAGCAGCCATCCGCTGGGTCCCCCCACGTGATCTCCCGCACCGCCGCACAGAGTCTATGGGAGAGAAGATGGCGGCCACTGCACCTCACCGGGAGTCTGGCCGCGGGGTGCCTGGAGAACTGCTAGGTGGCATGGGAGGAGTGAGTGGTGGGCATTCCGGACAGGAGACACAGCAGGCGATGTTCACGGGGCAGGAGGAAGGACGTCCACGATTCCCAGCCTCAGTTGTGACCGACGGCCCCTCCGGGTGCAGCAGGTAATTGAGGCCCCGGCTTTTCCTGGGTTGGTAGGCCACAACCCGCACAGACACAAGAGGTGTCTGCCGGCTCTGCGGTCCACTCCACCCAACTCAGAGAGGTCGCAGCAGGTAGGAAGGGGACCCCGAAGCTGCCAGGAGAGAGGGATAAAGGGGCCCAAGGCGGGAACTCCAGCTCAGCACGTCTGCCTGGGTCTGCTACCAAGCCACACACCCCCACAGACTATGTTATTAAGCCATGGTGAGTATAGTGCAATACTGTAAATATGTTCTTTTTCACCACTTCACAAATGTTAAAATAATTTGTCTTCTCAGCTGTGCTGTACACAGTACTATACACATATATTTGTTGCCATAGCTCTACACAATGGTGGTCATTCCGAGTTGTTCGCTCGTTGCCGATTTTCTCTATATTGCGATTAGTCGCTTACTGCGCATGCGCAATGTTCGCAGAGCGCATGCGCTTAGTTATTTTACTCAAAAGTTAGGTATTTTACTCACGGCATTACGAGGATTTTTCTTCGTTCTGGTGATCGGAGTGTGATTGACAGGAAGTGGGTGTTTCTGGGCGGAAACGCTGCCGTTTCTGGGAAAAACGCGGGAGTGGCTGGAGAAACGGGGGAGTGCCTGGGCGCACGCTGGGTGTGTTTGTTACGTCTTTGTTATAGACTTACCCAGGACTTACCAGGACGAAAACAGACGGAAACTACCCACCGACAAAACAGAAAACATCGTCCCTTCCTTACATTCCCAATCATCTGTGTATTTCAGCGTATGTAAATATTTTACCAACTAAAATCCTCATGACCTCTAAGAACAAAATGCAACCAATTTGGTAGACAACTATATACATTGTGATTTACATGTGATTGTACATACCTGTTTGTCACTTTGCTCTATAATGCACAGTTAACATACAGCAGAACAACACCAGTAGGCACCTGCACTTTTAACTTGAACAAGTTAAACCTTACACTCTCAGCCTAGAAAACACTGATTTCATCTCAAACTAACTATGTTCCACAAATTGATTTTCTGCATTGCTCTTCATGGAGTATTCATAAAGGCCATTGCATCATTCAGTCTCCCAGCAACTCACCCCTCTGTACATGTTGCCCCCTCAATTCTACACTCCCCTCTTATTAGCACTCATGAGCTTTTTACTTCCCTATACTCATTGACAATAACATCTACAACCTCTCACCATAAAAAACTTTCACAAACCTCTGACACCCATATTTATCTCTCTCTTCTGCTTCTGATAGCTGGTGACATTTCACCAAATCCAGGACCCAGCCACTTGCATCACTCGCATTCACCTGATTCACAGCAACATAGAAATCCAGCTAACCTCATAAACATCACATGTCTTCCATCACCCTCCAGATCACTAAAATGTGCCTTATGGAATGCACGCTCTGTTTGTAACAAATTTACATCCATCCATGACCTCTTCATATCTAACAACATCAATCTGCTGGCTATAACAGAAACCTGGCCCACACAATCTGACACAGCCTCCCCTGCAGCACTGGCACATGGTGGTCTCCACTTTACACACACCTCCAGACCCGATAACCATAAAGGAGGAGGAGTTGGACTTTTACTTTCCCAATCTTTTGCATATACTGTTCTACCACAGGTTCCATCACTCACATTTACATCATTTGAAGTACATTCCATTAGGGTTTACTCTCCTTTCTCTCTGCGTGTTGCAGCTATCTACCGCCCACCTGGGCATCCAAAACAATTTTTGGAAGATTTTTCTGCCTGGCTCCCTCACTTCCTATCCTCTGACATCTCCACCATTATCATGGGTGATTTCAATATTGCTATTGATTGTCCAAAATCTGCTGCGCATACCTCCAAACTACTCTCTCTAACCTCCTCTCTTGGCCTCTCCCAATGGACTGACTCCTCTACTCATCAGGCGGGCCACTGCCTTGATCTAGTATTCACCAGACTATGCTCCATCGCTGAACTCACCAACACTCCTTTCCCCCTCTCAGATCACAACCTTATCACCTGCATGCTTTCCTCTGTTAATTCAAACCCTGTGTTGCGGAAGTTCTCCAATCTTCCTCAAACTCGCAGAAATATTAACACAATTAATCTTCAAGAACTTTCCACTTCACTCCAACAACTGCTTTCACCTATTTCTGCATTCACCTCTCCTGAGATGGCTGTATCACACCTTAATGAGACTCTAGAACTAGCCCTTGATGAAGTGGCTCCAGCTACCCATCACACTCCACGTAGGCCTAGATGTCAACCATGGCACTCCAAATTAACAAGACAACTACAAAAACTCACACGAAAACTTGAACGTCAGTGGCGTAAATCTCGTATTTCAAGTGACTTCCTCACATATAAGACAGTCTACCATTCTTATAAAAATGCCCTGGACACTGCCAAACAAACATATTTCCAAACTCTTATCTCTGCTCAAGCCTCTAACCCCAAACGACTCTTTAATACATTTAAATCACTTCTGAATCCTCCCGCACCTACCCCACCAGCCACTATCAAGGCACAGGATCTTGCTTCCTACTTCAAGGAGAAGATTGCTAAGATCCGAGATGAAATGGTATGCTCTTCGGCAGCCAGTGACCTGCTCCGTTCTTTACCTGAACCCTCTGGCACTCTTTCTTCATTTGATCCCACAAATGAAGATGAAGTATCATCACTCTTCTCATCCTGCTTCTCTACTACCTCTCCTCTTGATCCTTTACCCTCACAAATAAGTAAAGCTCTGTCTCTGGTGCTCATCCCTACCTTAACTAACATCTGTAATCTCTCTCTCTCTCTACTGGTATTTTTCCTTCACTCTTCAAGCATGCAGTGATTACTCCTATTTTAAAAAAACAAAATTCTGACCCTAATGCTCTCTCAAACTACCGCCCTATCTCTCAGCTCCCTTGTCTCTCTAAGCTACTTGAGAGACTTGCCTACACTCGACTCGCACACTTTCTTAACTCATACACTTTGTTGGACCCACTTCAGTCAGGCTTCCGTTCCCAACATTCCACAGAGACGGCACTGACTAAAGTGGTTAATGATTTGGTCACTACGAAGTCTAAAGGCCACTACTCACTACTTATTCTTCTAGACCTATCTGCTGCATTTGACACTGTAGACCACTCTCTTCTCATACAGACACTACAATCCCTAGGTCTTAAAGACACAGCCCTTTCTTGGTTCCTATCATACCTATCTAATCGCTCCTTCAGTGTTCGCTTCTCTGAATCTACCTCCTCTTCGCTACCTCTTTCAGTTGGAGTACCGCAAGGCTCAGTCTTGGGTCCTCTGCTTTTCTCTATCTATACCTCATCTCTTGGTAAACTAATCAGCTCTTTTGGTTTTCAGTATCATCTGTACGCAGATGATACTCAAATCTACCTATCCTCCCCTGACTTGTCCCTATCTGTACTGGACCGTGTCACTGAATGCCTTTCTGCCATCTCATCCTGGATGGCATCTCGCCACCTCAAACTTAATATTTCAAAGACAGAGTTAATTATATTTCCACCGGCCAATAGTAGGTACCAACCTGATATCTCTATCACTGTTGAAAACTCGACTATCTACCCTACCCCACAAGCTCGCTGCCTAGGTGTCATCCTTGACTCTGATCTGTCCTTTGTTCCCCACATTCAATCTGTCTCAAGATCATGTTACATGCATCTAAAAAACATATCCAAAATACGACCATACCTTACACAAGACACTGCAAAAACTCTAATCCACGCTCTCATTATCTCCCGCATTGATTATTGCAATAGTCTCCTAACTGGTCTTCCCAAAATGAGACTCCCACCACTACAATCCATTCTGAATGCAGCGGCGAGGCTTATCTTCCTCGCTAGACGTTCATCGTCTGCAGATCCACTCTGTCAGTCCCTCCATTGGTTACCTGTACTCTACCGCATTCAATATAAAATACTTTTACTCACACACAAGGCCATTAACCAAACTACACCAACGTACATCACTTCGCTTATCACAAAATATCTCCCAACCCGACCTCTTCGCTCTTCACAAGACCTGCGTCTCTCATCCACACTCATTACTCGCTCCCACTCACGACTGCAGGACTTTCATCAGGCTGCACCCACTCTGTGGAATGCCCTACCACGCACAATAAGACTCTCCTCTAGTCTCCAAACCTTCAAGCGTTCCCTCAAAACTCACCTCTTTAGGCAAGCGTATCAAATTCCAGAACCGCCCACACTTTCATAAACCTTCCTATCAAATTACATCCACTCTGTACAGTCCACACATATCCTCACATGTCTTTTCATTCTATGCAATAGATAGCACCTTTCCTTGTGTACATATGCCTATTTCCCTATAGATTGTAAGCTTGCGAGCAGGGCCTTCCTACCTCTATGACTGTTATCACCCAGTTTGTTATTGTTATTTCAAATTGTAAAGCGCAACGGAATTTGCTGCGCTATATAAGAAACTGTTAATAAATAATAAATAAATAATACGTCAAACCAGGAACGAAACTGACTGAACTGATCGCAGTGGCAGAGTAAGGGTCGAGCTACTCAGAAACTGCTAAGAAATTTCTATTCGCAATTTTGCGAATCTTTCGTTCGCAATTCTGCTAAGCTAAGATACAATCCCAGAGGGCGGCGGCTTAGCGTGTGCAATGCTGCTAAAAGCAGCTAGCGAGCGAACAACTCGGAATGAGGGCCAATAATGTAAACCTTATCTACCCAGTGCTGCTCATTGTGATAGGTGGCAAATCTATTGTTCTTATGGACCTAAATATGAATATTGCAGTATAAGTGTGCTCCACATTTTGCCCATTAGAGGTCACTGTCTGATAAGAACTGCAACCTCATGACTCAACAACGGTTTATTAAACGGAGATCTGAACATGTATTTTATACATAATTACTTCTATTATTGTACTTTACATTAGCTCACTAGTACAAAAGGGCTTTGGGGTCTATTTATTAACATTATTTTTACTAAAATAATGTGAAAAAAGGTGTTTTGACACCCTTTTCACATTATTTTAGTATCACCATATATTTTAGTATCACCATATTAAAGGGCATTTGGAGCAGTTTTCATGAAAATCTGCTCCAAACCCTTTAATTTACTTTTTTTTTAGTAGGCCACATCGCATTCCCCATACTTATAATGGGAAATGTGATGTGGCCAAAATTACAAAAAAAAAAAAAAAAAATGTGAAAAAATACCGCAGTGTGCCCTGTGATAATCTCGCCAGCTCAAATGACAGGGCAGCACTGCGATAGGCAGGCATTTGCCCAGCTTTCTCTGCCCCTGTCAGAGAAAGCTGAGCGGGGACCCAGCTACAGTAATCAGCTATGTGTGTCCGATGGACACACAACCTGATCAGAGTGTAAAAATAAGATTTTACTTACCGGTAAATCTATTTCTCGTAGTCCGTAGTGGATGCTGGGGACTCCGTAAGAACCATGGGGAATAGACGGGCTCCGCAGGAGACATGGGCACTTTAAGAAAGAATTTAGATACTGGTGTGCTCTGGCTCCTCCCTCTATGTCCCTCCTCCAGACCTCAGTTAGAGAAACTGTGCCCGGAAGAGCTGACAATACAAGGAAAGGATTTTGGGAATCCAGGGTAAGACTCATACCAGCCACACCAATCACACCGTATAACTTGTGATAACTTTACCCAGTTAACAGTATGAACAATCACAGAGCATCAGATAAACTCTGATGCAACTATAACATAACCCTTATTTAAGCAATAACTATATACAAGCATTGCAGAAGAAGTCCGCACTTGGGATGGGCGCCCAGCATCCACTACGGACTACGAGAAATAGATTTACCGGTAAGTAAAATCTTATTTTCTCTAACGTCCTAGTTGATGCTGGGGACTCCATAAGGACCATGGGGATTATACCAAAGCTCCCAAACGGGCGGGAGAGTGCGGATGACTCTGCAGCACCGAATGAGCAAACACAAGGTCCTCCTCAGCCAGGGTATCAAACTTGTAGAACTTTGCAAAGGTGTTTGAACCTGACCAAGTAGCCGCTCGGCAAACCTGTAATGCCGAGACCCCTCGGGCAGCCGCCCAAGAAGAGCCCACCTTCCTTGTGGAATGGGCCTTAACTGATTTAGGCAGCGGCAACCCTGCCGCAGAATGAGCCTGCTGAATCGTGTTACAGATCCAGCGAGCAATAGTTTGCTTTGAAGCAGGCGCCCCAAGCTTGTTGGAAGCATACAGGATAAACAAAGATTCTGTTTTCCTGACCTTAGCCGTTCTGGCTACATAAACCTTCAAAGCCCCGACTACATCCAGTGACTCGGAATCCTCCAAGTCAGTAGTAGCCACAGGGACCACAATAGGTTGGTTTATATGAAAGGATGAAACCACTTTCGGCAGAAATTGTGGACGGGTCTGCAATTCTGCTCTATCCGCATGGAAAACCAGATAAGGGCTTTTATGTGACAAAGCCGCCAATTCTGACACACGCCTAGCCGAAGCCAAGGCTAATAGCATGACCACCTTCCACGTGAGATATTTTACTTCCATCGTTTTGAGTGGTTCAAACCAGTGTGATTTCAGGAAACTCAACACCACGTTAAGATCCCAAGGTGCCACTGGAGGCACAAAAGTGGGCTGAATATGCAGCACTCCCTTTACAAACGTCTGAACTTCAGGCAGAGAAGCCAGTTCTTTTTGAAAGAAAATGGATAAGGCCGAAATCTGAACCTTAATGGAACCCAATTTAAGGCCCAAAGTCACTCCCGACTATAGGAAGTGAAGGAAAAGGCCCAGCTGGAATTCCTCCGTGGGGGCATTCTTGGCCTCACACCAAGCCACATATTTTTGCCATATACAGTGATAATGTTGAGCCGTAACATCCTTCCTAGCCTCTATCAGCGTAGGAATGACCTCATCCGGAATGCCTTTTTCTGCTAGGATCCGGCGTTCAACCGCCATGCCGTCAAACGCAGCCGCGGTAAGTCTTGGAACAGACAGGGCCCCTGTTGCACAAGTCCTGTCCTAAAGGCAGAGGCCACGGGTCCTCTGTGAGCATTTCTTGCAGATCTGGATACCAAGTCCTTCTTGGCCAATCCGGAACAATGAGTATTGTTCTCACTCCTCTTTTCCTTATGATTCTCAGCACCTTGGGTATGAGAGGAAGAGGAGGAAATACATAGACCGACGGGAACACCCACGGTGTCACTAGTGCGTCCACAGCTATCGCCTGAGGGTCTCTTGACCTGGCGCAATATCTCTGCAGCTTTTTGTTGAGGCGGGATGCCATCATGTCCACCTGTGGCAGTTCCCACCGACTTGCAATCTGCGTGAAGACTTCTTGATGAAGTCCCCACTCTCCCGGGTGGAGGTCGTGCCTGCTGAGGAAGTCTGCTTCCCAGTTGTCCACTCCCGGAATGAACACTGCTGACAGTGCGCTTACGTGATTCTCCGCCCAGCGAAGAATTCTGGTGGCTTCTACCATCGCCACCCTGCTCCTTGTGCCGCCTTGACGGTTTACATGAGCCACTGCGGTGATGTTGTCTGACTGAATCAGAACCGGTTGGTCGTGAAGCAGGGACTCCGCTTGACGTAGGGCGTTGTATATGGCCCTAAGTTCCAGGATGTTGATGTGAAGGCAAGTCTCCTGACTTAACCACAGTCCTTGGAAATTTCTTCCCTGTGTGACTGCCCCCCACCCTCGGAGGCTTGCATCCGTGGTCACCAGGACCCAGTCCTGAATGCCGAATCTGCGACCTTCGAGAAGGTGAGCACTCTGCAGCCACCACAGGAGAGACACCCTGGCCCTGGGGGATAGGGTGATTAACCGATGCATCTGAAGATGTGATCCGGACCACTTGTCCAGTAAGTCCCATTGGAAGGTCCTCGCATGGAACCTGCCGAAGGGAATGGCCTCGTATGATGCCACCATCCTTCCCAGGACTCGAGTGCAGTGATGCACTGACACCTGTTTTGGTTTTAATAGATTCCTGACCAGTGTTACGAGCTCCTGAGCTCTCTCTATTGGGAGATAAACCCTTTTCTGGTCTGTGTCTAGGATCATGCCTTGGAGAGGCAGATGAGCTGTAGGAACCAACTACGACTTTGGAATATATAGAATCCAGGCGTGTTGCCGTTACACTTCCAGAGAAAGTGATACGCTGTTCAGCAACTGCTCTCTTCATCTCGCTTTTCTGAGGAGATCGTCCAAGTACGTGATAATAGTGACACCTTGCTTCCGCAGGAGCACCATCATTTCCGCCATTACCTTGGTGAATATTCTCGGGGCCGTGGAGAGACCAAACGGCAACGTCTGAAATTGGTAATGACAATCCCGTACCGCAATTCTGAGGTACGCCTGATGAGGTGGATAAATGGGGACATGAAGGTATGCATCCTTTATGTCCAGAGTCACCATAAAATCTCCCCCTTTCAGGCTTGCAATGACCGCTCTTAGCGATTCCATCTTGAACTTGAACCTTTTCAGGTATATGTTCAGGGATTTTAAATTCAATATGGGTCAGACCGAACCGTCTGGTTTCGGGACTACCACATGGTCGAATAATAACCCCCTCCTTGTTGAAGGAGGGGAACCTTGACCACCACCTGTTGAAGATACAATTTGTGAATTGCAGTTAACACTGTTTCCCTCTCGTGGGGGGAAGCCGGCAGGGCCGTCGGTGAGGGAGCATCTCCTCAAAGTCCAGCTTGTATCCCTGAGACACAATATCTATTGCCCAGGGAACTAACAGGGAGTGAACCCACTTGTGGCTGAACTTACGAAGGCGTGCCCCCACCGGGCCTAGCTCCGCCTGTGGAGCCCCAGCGACATGCGGTGGATTTTGTAGAGGCCGGGGAGGACTTCTGTTCCTCGGAACTAGCTGTGTTGTGCAGCTTCTTTCCTCTGCCCCCGCCTCTGGCAAGAAAGGACGCACCTCGGACTTTCTTGTTTCTTTGTTCGAAAGGCTGCATTTGATAATGTCGTGCTTTCCTAGGCTGTGCAGGAATATAAGGCAAAATATCAGAATTACCAGCTATAGCTGTGGAGACCAGATCCGAGAGACCCTTCTCCACACAATCCTCAGCCTTCCATAATGCCTCTTAAGTCGGCATCATCTGTCCATTGCTTATTCTACAGGACACGTCAAGCAGAAATCGACATAGCTTTGACTCTAGGACCCAGTAGACTCGTGTCTCATTGGGCATGTTTTATATATATATATATATATATATATCTCTGAAGACAGCATCTTTAATATATATATCTCTATATATACATATATATATATATATATATATATATATATATACATACTAGGGTCTCAATCTCTGCTGATAAGGTACCTGTCCACGCTGCCACAGCGCTATAAACCCATGCCGACACAATCGCCGGTCTGAGTAGTGTACCAGAATGTGCACGCTATCTGCAGGATCCCTGAGAATAGCTGTTACGTCAGGGCTACCTTTTGGGCAAACGTGACACCCTAGGGGAAGATTCCCATCGTATCCTGGCACTAGTGGGGAAAGGATACTCCCTGAGAATTCTTTGTGGGAAACTGCAGTCTCTTGTCTGGAGATTCCCGCTCTTTTTCATCTTGAGAGGAGAGAAATGTACCTCAGCTTTCTTCCCCTTAAACATGTGTACCCTTGTGTCAGGGACAGATGAGTCATTAGTGATATGCAAATCATCTTTTATTACAATAATCATATATTGAATACTTTTCTGCCATTTTGGCTGTAACTTTGCATTATTGTAGTCAACACTGGAGTCAGACTCCGTGTCGATATCAGTGTCTATTATTTTGGATAGTGATCATTGAGAGACTCTGAAGGTCTCTGCAACATAGGGACAGACATGGGTAGATTCCCTGTCTGTTCTCTAATCTTTTGTGCAATAAATTCACCTTAGCACTTAATTACACATATCCAAACAGGTGTCGGCGTTGTCGACGGAGACACCCTCTCACACACATATTTGCTCTATCTCCTCGTTAGGGGAGCCTTTTACCTCAGACATGTCGACACACACATACCGACACACCACACACTCAGGGAATGCTCATCTGAAGACAATTCCCCCATAAGGCCCTTTGGAGAGACAGAGAGAGAGTATGCCAGCACACACCCCAGCGCTATTAACCCAGGAATAACACAGTAACTTAATGTTAACCCAGTAGCTGCTGTTTATATTGATTTTTGCGCCTAATTATGTGCCCCCCCTCTCTTTTTACCCTCTTCTACCGTGTAACTGCAGGGGAGAGGCTGGGGAGCTTCCTCTCAGCAGTGCTGTGGAGAAAAAACATGGCGCTGGTGAGTGCTGAGGAAGAAGCCCCGCCCCCTCGACGGTGGGCTTCTGTCCCGCTTTCATGTACAATTTTTGGCGGGGGCTCATACATATATACAATACAGTGCCCAACTGTATATATGCAAACTTTTGCCAAAGAGGTCTCTAATTGCTGCCCAGGGTGCCCCCCCTCCCCCCCCCCCCCCTGCGCCCTGCACCCTTACAGTGACCGGAGTATGTGGGTGTAGTGTGGGAGCAATGGCGCACAGCTGCAGGGCTGTGCGCTACCTCAGTGAAGACTGGAGTCTTCTGCCGCCGATTTCGAAGTCTTCTTGCTTCTTTCACCCGGCTTCTGTCTTCCGGCTCTGCGAGGGGGACGGCGGCGCGGCTCCGGGATCGGACGACGAGGGTGAGATCCTGTGTACGATCCCTCTGGAACTAATGGTGTCCAGTAGCCTAAGAAGCAGGACCTATCTGCAGAGAGAAGGGCTGCTTCTCTCCCCTCAGTCCCACGATGCAGGGAGTCTGTTGCCAGCAGAGCTCCCTGAAAATAAAAAAACCTAACAAAATACTTTCTTATAGCAAGCTCAGGAGAGCTCACTAAACAGCACCCAGCTCGTCCGGGCACAGATTCAAACTGAGGTCTGGAGGAGGGACATAGAGGGAGGAGCCAGAGCACACTAGTATCTAAATTCTTTCTTAAAGTGCCCATGTCTCCTGCGGAGCCCGTCTATTCCCCATGGTCCTTACGGAGTCCCCAGCATCCACTAGGACGTTAGAGAAATGAAAAAAAAAACCGTAAAAAAAAAAAACATACTCACCTGTCCAGGTAGCCGGTGTCCGCTGCTCCGGAGAGCGCTGCCGGGCGCCGGGTCCCCCATGTGCTGCAATTTCACCCCGGTTCAGTAAACTAACACTGCAAAGCAGCTGCGCACTTTACAGCACCGGGGGTCACCGCAGCACACAGGATCCGGCGCCTGGCAGCCCAGCAGGAGCAGTGCGGGCCGGCTCCCTGGACTGGTAAGTATATTGATCAGCTGGGGGGGGGGGTTCGTGGCGCGCGGTGGTAGTAGCGATGGTAGCGGTGATGTCAGGGGCGGCGCATGCGCATCAGTGCATTGGGGTATTTTTTCCAAAAAATACCCCGATGATGCCGCGGAGTGTCATCGCAGGGACAGAGCTTGACCGCAAGCTCTGTCCCTGCATGTGATAATTGATACATCTCTGAGATGTAATCAATTATCGCAGTGCGAGTTTGGGCAATTTTATCACCTGTAATCTGCATCCTGGATGCGGATGGTGATAAATAGGCCCCTGGTGAGCACTAATGTACTGTTTACTCTTACAATGACTTCTAATACATTTAGGATGTTTTAGCTTATAAATTACTAACAAAGGGGGTTATTCGGGCTCATCAGCAAACCAAACATGTAAGCAACTGGGCAAAACCATGTTGCACTGCATGTGGGGCAGATGTAACATGTGCAGAGAGATTAGATTTGGGTGGGGTGTGTTAAAAGTAAACTGAAATCTAAATTGCAGTGTAAAAAAAAAAAGGAACAGCCAGTATTTACCCTGCATAGAAACAATATAACCCACCAAAATCTAACTCTCTGCACATGTTACATCTGCCCCACCTGCAGAGCAACATGGTTTTGCCCAATTGCTTACTTTTTTGGTTTGCTAACAACTCTGAATAACCTCCATAATACTGTGAAATTGCCACTGGTCTTACTTCCAGTTTACAGTAAAATAAAGAGATGTTTAGGAGAAATCAGACGTTTAATCTCACATTCATAATTTGTTCTGATTATATTATATATTCTTAGTTTATATTACAGTGTAAGTAATATTATGTTTCCTCTTTGACGGTATATAAGGGGTTATTATTAGTGATGTGCACCGGAAATTTTTCGGGTTTTGTGTTTTGGTTTTTGATTCGGTTCCGAGGCCGTGTTTTGGATTCGGACGCGTTTTGGCAAAACCTCCCTGAAATTTTTTTGTTGGATTCGGGTGTTTTGGATTTGGGTGTTTTTTTACAAAAACCCTAAAAAACAGCTTAAATCATAGAATTTGGGGGGCATTTTGATCCCATAGTACTATTAACCTCAATAACCATAATTTCCAATCATTTTCAGTCTATTCTGAACACCCCACACCTCACAATATTATTTTTAGTCCTAAAATTTGCACCGAGGTCGCTGGATGACTAAGCTAAGCGACCCAAGTGGCCGACACAAACACCTGGCCCATCTAGGAGTGGCACTGCAGTGTCAGACAGGATGTCAGATTTAAAAAATAGTCCCCAAACAGCACATGATGCAAAGAAAAAAAGAGGTGCACCAAGGTCGCTGGATGGCTAAGCTAAGCGACACAAGTGGCCAACACAAACACCTGGCCCATCTAGGAGTGGCACTGCAGTGTCAGACAGGATGTCAGATTTAAAAAATAGTCCCCAAACAGCACATGCTGCAAAGAAAAAAAGAGGTGCACCAAGGTCGCTGGATGACTAAGCTAAGCGACCCAAGTGGCCGACACAAACACCTGGCCCATCTAGGAGTGGCACTGCAGTGTCAGACAGGATGTCAGATTTAAAAAATAGTCCCCAAACAGCACATGATGCAAAGAAAAAAAGAGGTGCACCAAGGTCGCTGGATGGCTAAGCTAAGCGACACAAGTGGCCGACACATACACCTGGCCCATCTAGGAGTGGCACTGCAGTGTCAGGCAGGATGGCACTTCAAAAAAATAGTCCCCAAACAGCATATGATGCAAAGAAAAAAAGAGGCGCAATGAGGTAGCTGTGTGACTAAGCTAAGCGACCCAAGTGGCCGACACAAACACCTGGCCCATCTAGGAGTGGCACTGCAGTGTCAGACAGGATGTCAGATTTAAAAAATAATCCCCAAACAGCACATGATGCAAAGAAAAAAAGAGGTGCACCAAGGTCGCTGGATGGCTAAGCTAAGCGACACAAGTGGCCGACACAAACACCTGGCCCATCTAGGTCAGGCAGTGTCAGGCAGGATGGCACTTCAAAAAAATAATCCCCAAACAGCACATGATGCAAAGAAAAATGAAAGAAAAAAGAGGTGCAAGATGGAATTGTCCTTGGGCCCTCCCACCCACCCTTAAGTTGTATAAACAGGACATGCACACTTTAACGAACCCATCATTTCAGCGACAGTGTCAGGCAGGGTGGCACTTCAAAAAAATAGTCCCCAAACAGCACATGATGCAAAGAAAAATGAAAGAAAAAAGAGGTGCAAGATGGAATTGTCCTTGGGCCCTCCCACCCACCCTTATGTTGTATAAACAGGACATGCACACTTTAACGAACCCATCATTTCAGCGACAGGGTCTGCCACACGACTGTGACTGAAATGACTGGTTGGCTTGGGCCCCCACCAAAAAAGAATCAATCAATCTCTCCTTGCACAAACTGGCTCTACAGAGGCAAGATGTCCACCTCCTCCTCATCGTCCGATTCCTCACCCCTTTCACTGTGTACATCCCCCTCCTCACAGATTATTAATTTGTCCCCACTGGAATCCACCATCTCAGGTCCCTGTGTACTTTCTGGAGGCAATTGCTGGTGAATGTCTCCACCGAGGAATTGATTATAATTCATTTTGATGAACATCATCTTCTCCACATTTTCTGGAAGTAACCTCGTACGCCGATTGCTGACAAGGTGAGCGGCTGCATTAAACACTCTTTCGGAGTACACACTGGAGGGGGGGCAACTTAGGTAAAATAAAGCCAGATTGTGCAAGGGCCTCCAAATTGTCTCTTTTTCCTGCCAGTATACGTACGGACTGTCTGACATGCCTACTTGGATGCGGTCACTCATATAATCCTCCACCATTCTTTCAATGGTGACAGAATCATATGCAGTGACAGTAGACGACATGTCAGTAATCGTTGGCAGGTCCTTCAGTCCGGACCAGATGTCAGCACTCGCTCCAGACTGCCCTGCATCACCGCCAGCGGGTGGGCTCGGAATTCTTAGCCTTTTCCTCGCAGCCCCAGTTGCGGGAGAATGTGAAGGAGGAGCTGTTGACGGGTCACGTTCCGCTTAACTTGACAATTTTCTCACCAGCAGGTCTTTGAACCTCTGCAGACTTGTGTCTGCCGGAAATCCCCAGGAGAGTCCATTTGGGGTAAGCCATTCTGCGATGATGTTCCTCAGTTTCCGTAAGAGGTTGTCAGCTGTGTGCCTCTTATGGAAAGCGGTGATACAAAGCGTAGCCTGCCTAGGAACGAGTTGGCGTTTGCGAGATGCTGCTACTGGTGCCGCCGCTGCTGTTCTTGCTGCGGGAGGCAATACATCTACCCAGTGGGCTGTCACAGTCATATAGTCCTGAGTCTGCCCTGCTCCACTTGTCCACATGTCCGTGGTTAAGTGGACATTGGGTACAACTGCATTTTTTATGACACTGGTGACTCTTTTTCTGACGTCTGTGTACATTTTCGGTATCGCCTGCCTAGAGAAATGGAACCTAGATGGTATTTGGTACCGGGGACACAGAACCTCAATCAAGTCTCTAGTTCCCTGTGAATTTACGGTGGATACCGGAAACACGTTTCTCACCACCCAGGCTGCCAAGGCCTGAGTTATCCGCTTTGCAGCAGGATGACTGCTGTGATATTTCATCTTCCTGGCAAAGGACTGATGGACAGTCAATTGCTTACTGGAAGTAGTACAAGTGGTCTTCCGACTTCCCCTCTGGGATGACGATCGACTCCCAGCAGCAACAACAGCAGCAGTAGGCGTTACACTCAAGGATGCATCGGAGGTATCCTAGGCAGGAGAGGACTCATCAGACTTGACAGTGACATGGCCTGCAGGACTATTGGCTCTCCTGTCTAATTAGGAAATTGACACTGAGGGAGTTGGTGGTGTGGTTTGCAGGAGCTTGGTTACAAGAGGAAGGGATTTAGTGGTCAGTGGACTGCTTCCGCTGTCATCCAAAGTTTTTGAACTTGTCACTGACTTCTGATGAATGCGGTCCAGGTGACGTATAAGGGAGGATGTTCCTAGGTGGTTAACGTCCTTACCCCTACTTATTACAGCTTGACAAAGGCAACACACGGCTTGACACCAGTTGTCCGCATTTCTGTTGAAATAATTCCACACCGAAGAGGTGATTTTTTTTTTGTATTTTGACCAGGCATGTCAATGGCCATATTCATCCCACGGACAACAGGTGTCTCCCCGGGTGCCTGACTTAAACAAACCACCTCACCATCAGAATCCTCCTTGTCAATTTCCTCCGCTGCGCTGGCAACACCCATATCCTCATCTTGGTGTACTTCAACAGTGACATCTTCAATTTGACTATCAGGAACTGGACTGCGGGTGCTCCTTCCAGCACTTGCAGGGGGCGTGCAAATGGTGGAAGGCGCAACGTCTTCCCGTCCAGTGTTGGGAAGGTCAGGCATCGCAACCGACACAATTGGACTCTCCTTGGGGATTTGTGATTTAGAAAAACGCACAGTTCTTTGCTGTGCTTTTGCCATCTTAACTCTTTTTAGTTTTCTAGCAGGAGGATGAGTGCTTCCATCCTCAGGTGAAGCTGAACCACTAGCCTTTAACATAGGCCAGGGCCTCAGCCGTTCCTTGCCACTCCGTGTCGTAAATGGCACATTGGCAAGTTTACGCTTCTACTCAGACGATTTTGATTTAGATTTTTGGGTCATTTTACGGAGCTTTATTTTTTTTGGATTTTACATGCTCTCTACTATGACATTGGGCATCGGCCTTGGCAGACGACGTTGATGGCATTTCATCGTCTCAGCCATGACTAGTGGCAGCAGCTTCAGCACGAGGTGGAAGTGGATCTTGATCTTTCCCTATTTTACCCTCCACATTTTTGTTCTCCATTTTTTTATGTGTGGAATTATATGCCAGTAATATATCAATAGCAATGGCCTACTACTATATATACTGCGCACAACTGAAATACACCACAGGTATGGATGGATAGTATACTTGACGACACAGAGGTAGGTAGAGCAGTGGCTTACTGTACCGTACTGCTATATAGTATATACTGGTGGTCAGCAAACTGTGCAAAACTGAAATGCACCACAGGTAGGGATGGATAGTATACTTGACGACACAGAGGTAGGTAGAGCAGTGGCCTACTGTACCGTACTGCTATATATTATATACTGGTGGACAGCAAACTGTGCAAAACTGAAATGCACCACAGGTATGGATGGATAGTATACTTGACGACACAGAGGTAGGTAGAGCAGTGGCCTACTGTACCGTACTGCTATATATTATATACTGTTGGACAGCAAACTGTGTAAAACTTAAATGCACCACAGGTATGGATGGATAGTATACTTGACGACACAGAGGTAGGTAGAGCAGTGGCCTACTGTACCGTACTGCTATATATTATATACTGGTGGACAGCAAACTGTGCAAAACTGAAATGCACCACAGGTATGGATGGATAGTATACTTGACGACACAGAGGTAGGTAGAGTAGTGGCCTACTGTACCGTACTGCTATATAGTATATACTGGTGGTCAGCAAACTGCAAAACTGAAATGCACCACAGGTATGGATGGATAGTATACTTGACGACACAGAGGTAGGTAGAGTAGTGGCCTTCTGTACCGTACTGCTATATAGTATATACTGGTGGTCAGCAAACTGTGCAAAACTGAAATGCACCACAGGTATGGATGGATAGTATACTTGACGACACAGAGGTAGGTAGAGCAGTGGCCTACTGTACCGTACTGCTATATATTATATACTGGTGGACAGCAAACTGTGCAAAACTGAAATGCACCACAGGTATGGATGGATAGTATACTTGACGACACAGAGGTAGGTAGAGTAGTGGCCTACTGTACCGTACTGCTATATAGTATATACTGGTGGTCAGCAAACTGCAAAACTGAAATGCACCACAGGTATGGATGGATAGTATACTTGACGACACAGAGGTAGGTAGAGCAGTGGCCTACTGTACCGTACTGCTATATATTATATACTGTTGGACAGCAAACTGTGTAAAACTTAAATGCACCACAGGTATGGATGGATAGTATACTTGACGACACAGAGGTAGGTAGAGCAGTGGCCTACTGTACCGTACTGCTATATATTATATACTGGTGGACAGCAAACTGTGCAAAACTGAAATGCACCACAGGTATGGATGGATAGTATACTTGACGACACAGAGGTAGGTAGAGTAGTGGCCTACTGTACCGTACTGCTATATAGTATATACTGGTGGTCAGCAAACTGCAAAACTGAAATGCACCACAGGTATGGATGGATAGTATACTTGACGACACAGAGGTAGGTAGAGCAGTGGCCTTCTGTACCGTACTGCTATATAGTATATACTGGTGGTCAGCAAACTGTGCAAAACTGAAATGCACCACAGGTATGGATGGATAGTATACTTGACGACACAGAGGTAGGTAGAGTAGTGGCCTTCTGTACCGTACTGCTATATAGTATATACTGGTGGTCAGCAAACTGTGCAAAACTGAAATGCACCACAGGTATGGATGGATAGTATACTTGACGACACAGAGGTAGGTAGAGCAGTGAACTACTGTACCGTACTGCTATATATATATATATAGCTATACTGGTGGTCAGCAAAATTCTGCACTGTCCTCCTACTACAGTATATACTACAATGAAGCACAGATATGGAGCGTTTTTCAGGCAGAGAACGTATAATACTGGTGGTCACTGGTCACTGGTCAGCAAAACTCTGCACTGTCCTCCTACTATATAATACTGCTGGTCCCCAGTCCCCTCAATAAAGCAATTAGCACACTGAGCATAGATATTTGCAGCACACTGAGCACAGTCATATATGGAGCATTTTTCAGGCAGAGAACGTAGATATTTGCACTTGCAGCACACTGAACACAGATATTTGCAGCACACTGAGCACAGATATTTGCAGCACAATTTATAGCCCACTGAACATAGAAACTGAGAGGACGCCAGCCACGTCCTCTCACGATCATCTCCAATGCACGAGTGAAAAATGGCGGCGACGCCGTAGAATACGAATCTCGCGAGAATCCGACCGCGGGATGATGACGTTCGGGCGCGCTCGGGTTAACCGAGCAAGGCGGGAGGATCCGAGTTGCTCGGACCCGTGAAAAAAAAGGTGAAGTTCGGGCAGGTTCGGATCCCGAGGATCCGAACCCGCTCATCACTAGTTATTATACTATTCTGTGGTTCATAGGCCATTATGGAAGTACATATTCCAGCATGCCACACATTGCCCATCTCTGCTATTTAGGAATATAAATAATAAAAGATATTTTGCAGAATAATGGAAATATTAAAGATTCACCCATCAACATTTAGTAAAGAAGACACCTTTTTCAACTCTCTGGTATAAAATGTTTACAGTATGTTACTATGCGTGTAAATATTTAATATTTTTTATATTATTTTTTATCATTTAAAAGGACTGACTACTTGTATTGTCGTGGTGAACTGGAAATATCGGGGGTAATTCTGAGTTGATCGCAGCAGCAAGTTTGTTAGCAGTTGGGCAAAACCATGTGCACTGCAGGGGGTGCAGATATAACATGTGCAGAGAGTTAGATTTGGGTGGGTTATTTTGTTTCTGTGCAGGGTAAATACTGACTGTTTTATTTTTACACTGCAATTTAGATTTCAGTTTGAACACACCCCACCCAAATCTAACTCTCTCTGCACAAGTTATATCTGCCACACCTGCAGTGTAAATGGTTTTGCCCAACTGCTAACAAATTTGCTGCTGCGATCAACTCGGAATTACCCCCATCACCCACAATTCCCGAGGTTCTGATTCTTGGTAGAGCGGAGCAAGTCTCTCAATTTGGGACAGTTAGAAGATATGCAATTTAAGTCAGTGCTGTTCAACATAATGAGACATATGAATCATCGCTAGGAGAGAGATAAAGTACCAGCCAACCAGCTCCTGTCACTTTACAGGCTGTGTTTGGAAAATAACAGTAGGGAGCTGAATGGTTGGTAATTTATATTTCTCCATTTTATCTTTTTCCAAGCATTGATGCATATGCCCTAATATACTGTATGGCACGTAATTATAGTAACAAATCATTGTATATGTAGCTTATTAAATGCACAAAGAACACTTCTCTAGATAAACTCTTATTTGGAAGGATTTCTCTTGGTCCATGAGAATCTACCCGAGATTCGCAACCCTGAAACAGTTACCCAAATCATGTTTTCTGAAAAAACTCACCATGATGTCTTATAATCCACCACCCACCTTTTTCCTTTAAATTCCCTTACTACCATTTCAGCCTTCTTAGCCCCAGTTGTGTTTCATTTGTTTACCTCAGGGCTGGCCAAACCGGTCCTCGAGATCTACCAACAGTTCATGTTTTCCAGGCCTCCTGGAGATCTGTAGAATTGTCAGGTAGGAATAAATGCAGCACATCTTAATTAGTAATGACTACACCTGTGCACCAGCTAGGTGGTCTGGAAAATGTGAACTGTTGGTAGATCTTGAGGACTGGTTTGGCCAGCTCTGGTTTACCTCATAGGTTCTCAAACTCGGTCCTCAGGACCCCACACAGTGCATGTTTTGCAGGTCACCCAGCACATGCACAGGTGTATTAATTACTCACTGACACATTTTAAAAGGTCCACAGGTGGAGCTAATTATTTCACTTGTGATTCTGTGAGGAGACCTGCAAAACATGCACTGTGTGGGGTCCTGAGGACCGAGTTTGAGAACCTGTGGTTTACCTTATCCTTGTAGATTGTTGCATAAGTAACCTCCACTGCTTTGGACAGCACTATGTAAAATGTAAGCACTCTAATATTAGTGAATGTTTTCCAATATATTTTAAAAGACTGTTACATAAACATTAGACTAAAACCTGTTGTTCTATAAGAACAATATAGAATTAAATATAAATCTGACAAAAAATGTATACATGAATATGAATTGTACTTGGATAATAAGCCATTGGTTGGTAAATATGGGGGTCATTCCGAGTTGATCACACGCTGCCGATTTTTGCAGCGCAGCGTTCAGGTTACTACTGCGCATGCGTATGCACCGCAATGCGCACGCGCCTCGTACGGGTACAAACAGCATTGCTGCTGTGCAATGCTTCTAGTGACGATTCCATTTGCTCAACCGATCGCAAGGAGATTGACAGGAAGAGGGCGTTTATGGGTGTCAACTTCCCGTTTTCTGGGAGTGGTAGGGAAAACGCAGGCGTGTCTAGGCGTTTGCAGGGCGGGTGTCTGACGTCAATTCCGGCACCGGACAGGCTGAAGTGATCGCAAGGGCTGAGTAAGTTCAGACCTAATCAGAAACTGCAAAAAACTTTTTCGTCCCGCTCGGCTGCACAGGCATTCGCACACTTGCAAAGCGAAAATACATTCCAAAAAGTAGCTAGCGAGCTATCAACTCGGAATGAGGGCCATAGTTTTAATAATGGCATATGTGTAGTTTAAACTATTCCAAATATAAAACCTTTTATATCTGGAGTGCTTATGGTCTTATGAACACCTTAACATTATAGAAAAATTAAAGAACATAGTATATACATACTTGCCTACTTTTGAAAAAGCATTTCAGAGAGACGTGAAAGTAACACCTATCAGCGCGGACGTGCACTGCTACATCTGAGAGGCGTGTCATAATAACGACTTACATCCAAATGTAAATGAGCCCCAAAGTTAGTAAGATCTACTTGTTGAAGAAAAGATTCTTATATTTTGCAGAATTTGTTTGTGTATTGTGCTTTACAAGAGGTTCCATATACTGTAAGTGGCCGCGAGAAACTTTATTGAAAATGCATGTAGCCATAGGGATCACTGTGCCTTATAACTAATGCAGGGAAATGGCACTGATTCCCATTTTAATGTATGTATCTGTGATTTATTCCCCACCCCCCAAGAATGCAACAGCTACATAATGGGGATAAGGTACAATCAGGGAGATTGCTGGAATATTCAGGGAGTCAGGGAGATTGCTTCTATTTCAGGGAGTCTCCTGCAGAATGAGGGAGCGTAGGCATGTATGTTTATACCAACAGAATAATGTGCAAAAAGGCGGCAAACTACATGTACAGTAGTTTAATTTGGACCACATGGCCTGCCTGGTAGTGGTATCACTTCCTATAGCCACTGGCGTTTCTATAATGGGTGCAGTGTGTGCGGTGCACACGGGCCCCTGAGTCCAGAGGGGGCCCCCACCTCACACACTGCACCCATTTGTAAAATACTCACCCCTCCGGAGTCCAGCGCCGGCATCCTCAGCGCTGTTAGAACACAGTGAAAATGGCTCAGCGGCCATTTTCACGGAGTTCTGCGCATGCGCAGTAGAGAAATCTCAGGGAAAATGACCACCGCACCATTTTCCCGGAGATCTGCACATGCGCAGTAGAGTCTGAGCCCTCTAGTGCTCAGACTCTACAGCGCTCCGGGCAGAGAGGAGGGGGCCCGAACGGAGGAGGCTGAACACGGGCCTCCTCCTCTCTTAAAACACCCCTTCCTATAGCAACAATATTAACACAATGTCCCAAAGGTCAAAGCGCAACAAAAAAACAAAAAACATTACTTAAGTCATGTAATCGATCAGGCAGAGATATACCTCTCTGCAGGTAACCTCAGGGTACCATGTGTAAAACATGGCACTGGTGCTCCCAAACTGTGCATCTCATGTGGAACGTAAAACTGGATATATGCAGCTAGCTCCTCCTGTGGAATGCAACAACTTCCAATGCAGCTACCAGTTAGCAAGCAACATCAGTGCACATGTGCAGACCAGTAGGGACCATATGGTAGTACTGTTTCTGAAGTTTTGAATGACCAGCTAAACTACAGGAATAATTCATTAAACTCTGAATACCCCAAACAGGAGTTAAAGAGAATGTCTCATATCAGCACATAACTAGGCATACAATGCTAGCAAACTCAATGTGATTTTAGAATATTACTAGAGATGTGCACAGGACCATTTTTGCTGAATTTGGATTAGGCCCTGATTCGTCATCCGGCTTTGTATTTGGTTTTTGCCAAACCGCTGTGACTGGTTTTGTTTATTTGTTTTCAAAAATCGACAAACAAAACTAAAATCACATAATTTGGGCCTTTTTTTGGTTGCATGGGGATGATTCAGAACTGATCGTAGATGTGCTACATTTAGCACATCCACGATCAGATTCTCTGATATGTGGGGTGACGCCCAGCACAGGGCTCATCCTCCCCGCATATCAGGCACACGCAGCCATTTTTGTGATCGCATCGGCTGCGTGTGATGTCACGCAGCTGCCTCGACTATGCCCCCTGTTTCTCCGTTTCCACCCCTGTTTTGAAGCCTTGTCCCCACAATTCTCCGTCACCGCCATGGAAATGGAATGTTGCCGCCCCCCCCTCCCCTCAACCATCTCTGCCCATAGTCTGCTCAGCATGCCAGGTGCCTGCAGGAGGCCCGCACCCATTTTTGTGATCGCAGCAGCTGCGTGTGACATCACGCAGCCGCACCGACTACGCCCCCTGTTTCTCCATTGCCACCCCAATTTTGAAGCCTTGTTCGCGCAACCCTCCTCTGCCTTGGAAATGGAGAGTTGCCGCCCCCCAGCTCCGCGACCGCCTCTGCCTCATTCACAGGCAGAGGCGATCGCATTTTCTGTGGGTCGCCGCAGAAAATGCGGGCGCATGGCAGAATGGGCCCTGCACATGAGCTCACATCCTCTTAGCAATTTTTGCCGTTGGATCACTTATTGCGATTGCGATCCAACCTGAATCAGGCCCTATGTGTATAATATAAAATACACATCACAATATTAGATGCCACTAAGCGAGCAAAACTGCGGGCAAATGGTAGTAATAACAATTTTCTCATGTAATAGTTTTAAATAATAAGTGAAATCACATTTCCCTTAGGTCAGTCATGTAAAAGACAAGGGCCTCAAACCAGAAAAAAACAGCCTGTCTGGTGGGGTGTGTGAGGTCATGCTGTGATGTCATAATGGCAATGTCCTACATCAGGGCTGTGCTGTTTCTGTCTCTTCCATATGTTTTCAGAGGCCTGGCAACGCATAGCACACTGGTAGAAGGTTAGTGACTAGACAAAGATAAGAGAAGCTTAGTTCAAATAGTCGGCAGACTTTTAGCATGACTATTATAATATATGACTTATGACCTTGGGGATAGCATAGTATTGGATAAAAACAAAATCTCACACCTACTGGGATGGTGCCGTTAGTTAACATCCACAAGTAGCTGCAAATGGGCCATTGGAGATATTTGAAGAGCGCTGTCTAGATGGGCCTATAATGTTCCTAATGAAATCCTTTATGTGCGGCTGCACCTACGACATCTCCTTGGAGTTGTTTGGTGAGCCTATAATGTTGCAAATGTAATCCTTTACTCTCTAACCTGCATAAATCCCAGTGTGCCAGTGCCGCAGGATGATCAATTTTTATTAATGTGCAGAGATGTAAGATAATTATATTGTGCTTTAATCATGACTTTTGTTTTTATCCAATACTATATACAGATGTAGCCATGCTGATCATGGCTACATCTGAGGGAAACGTGCACCCTCGATGCAGCTACACGCGCCTGTGCCAAGCCGTACTGAGCTGCGGCATTTGCCGCTCCCATCCATTTGAATGGGGCACACACACATCTTAAACGTCCAGACGTACGCAGTGCGATCGCGCCTAACAATGCACAATCATCGTAAGATATAGCCACGACGAGAATGGCTACATTTGTACAGTTGTAATCCCTTTTAGCATCAGAAATTAATGTTATGGTGGTTATGACTGTCCCCCCCTTACTCCCATTCATCTCTTGCTCTTTTTTTCACTCTCTCACCATTGACGTGTAGGTGCGTTTTTCTCCGGTTGGGTAAATAGGTCAAAATAGCAGATTTGAGGCGACAGAAGGAATGACTGGGTTAGGCAAGGTTAGTTGGTGGGCGGGTGGTCTGGGCAAACTCTGCATAGTCTCTTAATGCCTAGAGCCGAAGTTCTCAAACTCGGTCCTCGGGGGCCCACACAGTGCATGTTTGGGCACCGAGCATCCTCTACGGACTACGAGAAAAGGATTTAATTAAAATCCTATTTTCTATTACGTCCTAGAGGATGCTGGGGTCAACATTAGTACCATGGGGATGTACCAAAGCTCCCAGAATGGGAGGGAGAGCGCGGAGGCTCCTGCAGAACTGATTGACTGAACTTCAGGTCCTCAGAGGCCAAAGTATAGAACTTGTAGAACTTTGCAAACGTGTCCGACCCAGACCAAGTAGCCACTCGGCAAAGCTGTAAAGCCGAGACACCACGGGCAGCCACCCAGGAAGAACCCACCTTACGAGAAGAGTGGGCCTTAACAGATGTAGGACACGGCAATCCTGCTGTAGAATACGCATGCTGGATAGTGAACCTGACCCAGCGAGAGATTGTCTGCTTAGAAGCAGGACACCCAAGTTTCTTGGGATCATACAGGACAAACAGAGTGTCCGATTTTCTGTGACGAGCAGTCCTCTTCACATAGATTTTCAGAGCCCTTACAACATCCAAGGACTTTGCTGAAATTGAGCAGTCAGTAGCAACTGGCACCACAATAGGCTGAAAAACACAATTTTAATCCCGCACCAGTATCCAAAGAGCTAATAGTATAGTTATTATTTTGTATTCCTAGGTTCTTATTGAATGGAATATTTTTTATATTTACTTTTTACATTAAATGCATTGTCACAGTATATTCCATTCTTATTAGGTGCAACCCCAATGTTTCAGGTCAAAGACCTATCATATTCAAAAAAAAAAAGCTAGAATACTTATGCAATATAGCAGAAATAGGTAGCAAACAGGGTCACAAAAATTAGGATCACAGACGGAGATCTTAAAGTTTTTATTCACACATTCTGTCTTTTCTATCACACTATATTTTAATTATTTCACCCATGATATGAAAATGTATTAATATACATCAATAAAAGTTAAGTTTTAATAAATACATATATATATATATATATATATATATATACACACTGCTCAAAAAAATAAAGGGAACACTAAAATAACACATCCTAGATCTGAATGGATGAAATATTCTTATTAAATACTTTGTTCTTTACATAGTTGAATGTGCTGACAACAAAATCACACAAAAATTATCAATGGAAATCAAATTTATTAACCCATGGAGGTCTGGATTTGGAGTCACCCTCAAAATTAAAGTGGAAAAACACACTACAGGCTGATCCAACTTTGATGTAATGCCCTTAAAACAAGTCAAAATGAGGCTCAGTAGTGTCTGTGGCCTCCTCGTGCCTGTATGACCTCCCTACAACCCACACAAGTGGCTCGGGTAGTGCAGCTCATCCAGGATGGCACATCAATGCGAGCTCTGGCAAGAAGGTTTGCTGTGTCTGTCAGCGTAGTGTCCAGAACATGGAGGCGCTACCAGGAGACAGGCCAATACATCAGGAGACGTGGAGGAGGCCGTAGGAGGGCAACAACCCAGCAGCAGGACCGCTACCTCTGCCTTTGTGCAAGGAGGAACAGGAGGAGCACTGCCAGAGCCCTGCAAAACGACCTCCAGCAAGCCACAAATGTGCATCTGTCTACTCAAACGATCAGAAACAGACTCCATGAGGGTGGTATGAGGGCCCGACGCCCACAGGTGGGGGTTGTGCTTACAGCCCAACACCGTGCAGGAAGTTTGGCATTTGAAGGAGAACACCAAGATTGGCAAATTCGCCACTGGCGCCCTGTGCTCTTCACAGATGAAAGCAGGTTCTCACTGAGCATGTGACAGACGTGACAGAGTCTGGAGACGCCAAGGAGAACGTTCTGCTGCCTGCAACATCCTCCAGCATGACTGGTTTGACAGTGGGTCAGTAATGGTGTGGGGTGGCATTTCTTTGGGGGGCCACACAGCTCTCCATGTGCTCGCCAGAGGTGGCCTGACTGCCATTAGGTACCGAGATGAGATCCTCAGACCCCTTGTGAGACCATATGCTGGTGCGGTTGGCCCTGGGTTCCTCCTAATGCAAGACAATGCTAGACCTCATGTGGCTGGAGTGTGTCAGCAGTTCCTGCAAGACGAAGGCATTGATGCTATGGACTGGCCCGCCCGTTCCCCAGACCTGAATCCAATTGAGCACATCTGGGACATCATGTCTTGCTCCATCCACCAATGCCACGTTGCACCACAGACTGTCCAGGAGTTGGCGGATGCTTTAGTCCAGGTCTGGGAGGAGATCCCTCAGGAGACCATCCGCCACCTCATCAGGAACATGCCCAGGCATTGTAGGGAGGTCATACAGGCACGAGGAGGCCACAGACACTACTGAGCCTCATTTTGACTTGTTTTAAAGACATTACATCAAAGTTGGATCAGCCTGTAGTGTGTTTTTCCACTTTAATTTTGAGGGTGACTCCAAATCCAGACCTCCATGGGTTAATAAATTTGATTTCCATTGATAATTTTTGTGTGATTCTGTTGTCAGCATATTCAACTATGTAAAGAACAAAGTATTTAATAAGAATATTTCATTCACTCAGATCTAGAATGTGTTATTTTAGTGTTCCCTTTATTTTTTTGAGCAGTGTATATATATATAGGTTCCAGTGTGCACCCCTTGAATATGTTTCCCTTTTTCTGTCCCCCTTTTTTTGTTGTTGTTGACCACAATAGGCTGGTTGATATGAAATGCCGACACAACCTTCGGAAGGAACTGCTGACGTGTCCGGAGCTCAGCTCTATCTTCATGGAAGATCAAATAGGGGCTCTTACAAGTCAAAGCCCCGAACTCCGACACACGTCTACCGCCGGTAGAGGTTCAAACCTATCCGATTGGAGGAACTGTAGCACCACGTTAAGATCCCATGGCGCCGTAGGTGGCACAAAGGGGGCTGGATGTGCAGAACCCCTTTCAAAAAGGTCTGAACCTCAGGGAGGGAAGCCAATTGTTACTGGAAGAAAATGGATAGGTCCGAAATCTGGACCTTTACGGATCCCAACCTCAGGCCAATATCCACACCTGCTTGCAGGAAGAGGAGAAACCTTCCCAGTTGAAACTCCACCGTAGGAAACTTCTTGGATTCACACCAAGATACATATTTTTTCCAAATGCGATGGTAATGTTTAGACGTTACTCCTTTCTTAGCCTGAATCAGGGTAGGAATAACCTTATTCGGAATGCCCTTCCGAGCAACCCCCATGCCGTCAAATGTAGCCGCGGTAAGTCTTGATAAGCGAATGGCCCCTGCAGCAGCAAGTCCTCCTGAAGAGAAAGAGACCTCGGCTCTTCCAGCAGTAGATCCAGAAGATCCGCGTACCAAGCCCTTCTTGGCCAGTCTGGAGCAATGAGGATTGCCTGAACTCTTGTTCTCCTTATGAGTTTTAGAACTCTTAGAATGAGAGGAAGTGGAGGAAACACGTACACCGACTGGAACACCCACGGAGTCACTAGGGCATCCACCGCCATGGCTTGCGGGTCCCTTGACCTGGAACAATACCTCTGAAGCTTCTTGTTGAGACGAGAGGCCATCATGTCTATTTAAGGTATACCCCAAATATCTGTTACCTCCTTGAATACCTCCGGATAGAGTCCCCACTGTCCTGGATGGAGATTGCAGACAGCGCCACTGCGTGCTTTTCTGCCCAGAGGATGAATCTTGTTACCTCTGACATTGCAGCTCTGCTCTTCATTCCGCCATGTCGGTTGATGTAGGCCACCGTCGTTACATTGTCCAACTGCACTTGAATGGCTCTATCTCGCAGAAGATGAGCCGCTTGGAGAAGACCGCTGTAGACGGCTCTTAGTTCCAGAATGTTTATTTGAAGACTGGATTCCAGGCTGGACCACCTTTTTTGGAAGGTTTTCCCCTGAGTGACTGTGCCCCAGCTCCGGAGACTTGCATCTGTGGTAAGAAGTACCCAGTCCTGAGTCCCGAACCAGCGGCCCTCCAGAAGATGAGGCATTTGCAGCCACCAGAGGAGTGAAATCCTGGCTTTCGGCGTCAGACGTATCCTCTGGTGCATGTGCAGGTGAGAACCCGACCATTTGTCTAGGAGATCCAGTTGGAAGGACCGAGCATGAAACCTTCCATACTGTAGAGCCTCGTAGGAGGCAACCATCTTCCCCAGAAGGCGAATGCAGTGGTGAACCGATACCCGGGTTGGCTTCAGGACATCCCGGACCATTGTTTGAATCACCACCGCTTTCTCCTCCGGCAGAAACACCCTCTGCACTTCCGTGTCGAGGGTCATCCACAGAAAAGACAATCTCCTTGTCGGCTCCAAATGTGACTTTGGAAGGTTCAGGATCCAACCGTGTTCCCTGAGCAGATGAGTCGTGAGAACAATGGACTGCAACAGCGTCTCCCAGGACGATGCCTTTATCAGCATATTGTCCAGATATGGGATTATGTTCAACCCCTGTCTGCGGAGGAGAACCATCATCTCAGCGATCACCTTTGGTGAACACCATCGGTGCTGTGGAGAGGCCGAATGGCAGTGCCTGAAATTGATAGTGACTGTCTAACAGTGCAAATCTGCAATAAGCCTGGTGTGGCGGACAAATCGGAATGTGGATGTGCACATACTTGATATCCAGGGATACCAGGAATTCTCCCTCCTCTAGACCTGAGATCACTGCTCTGAGAGACTCCATTTTGAATTTGAACACCCTCAGGAAAATCAGGTTCAACGATTTCAAGTTCAACATTGGTCTGACTGAACCATCCGGTTTCGGTACCACGAAAAGGTTTGAATAATAACCCCTGTTTTGCATATGAGGTGGAACTGGGACAATGACCTGTGACCTTTCCAATCTTAGGATGGCTTCCCGTAGAATAGGCCTGTCTGTCAGCACAGCTAGCAAGCCTGATTTGAAGAATCGGTGAGACGGAAGTTTTTGAAACTCCAGTCTGTACCCCTGAGACACAATATCCTGTACCCAGGGATCCAGGCCGGATGACACCAAGACGTGTCTGAAACGTCTGAGTCTCGCACCCACAAGCCCATCCTCCAGGCTGTGCGGTCCACCGTCATGCTGAGGATTTTGAGGAACCAAAGCAGGTTTCTGGTCCTGGGAGCCTGCGAGTGGAGGCTTTTTGGATTTTGCACAACAACCTCTAAATAAAGTGGTAGGAGGCTTGGATTTTTTTGCCTTAGTGATCCAAAACGACTGCGACACAGCTGAAGAAAATGGTTTCTTCGTAGAAGGTGTAGCACAGGGAAGGAAAGGTGACTTACCCGCAGTTGCCGTGGAAATCCACGCATCCAACGCTTCCCCAAAAAGAGCCTGACCTGTGTAGGGTAGGTTCTCCACACTTCACCTGGATTCCGCATCTGCAGACCATTGGCGTAGCCAGCGTCCCCTGCGAGCTGTGACCGACATGGAAGATATCTGTGCAGTCAGCGTACCCAGGTACTTCATGGGTTCCACCAGAATCCTGTATGTTACGTAGAAACAATTCAATGTCACTTCTATCCATTGTATCCAAATCCTCTAGTATTGTGCCTGACCACTTTACTATGGCTTTAGAAATCCATGCACAGGCAATAGTGGGCCTTAACGCCGCTCCTGAAGCAGTGTATATGGATTTGAGCGTAGTGTCAGTCTTACGATCAGCCGGTTCTTTTAACGCGGTAGATCCAGGAACAGTAAAAACCACCTTTTTAGACAGTCTGGAGACAGATCCGTCAACTATGGGTGGGTTTTCACATTTTTTCCTATCCTCCTCAGGGTAGGGAAAAGCAACCAGAACCCTTTTTGGGATCTGGAATTTTTTCTCCGGGTTTTCCTAGGGTTTTTCAAATATAGCGTTTAATTCTTTTGACGCAGGGAAGGTTAGTGAGGCTTTCTTATTGTCAGTGAAGTAAGCCTCCTTAACCGGCTCAGGTGGCGTGTCATTAATGTTTAACACATCTCTAATGGCCTCAATCATGAGCTGCACCCCCTTTGCAAGGGACACCGCCCCCCTCAGCACGTCCCCATCACCGTCTGCTGTATCAGAGTCGGTATCCGTTTCTGTGGGATCATACTAGGGGATTTTGCAGGAATAGGAACAGAACCTGACCAAACTGCCATAGAGTTCTTTAACACCTGAGTTTCAGTCTCAGTATGAGCTACCCTGTTAGAGATCTGAGAGATCATCCCCTTAATAGAGGACAACCACTCAGGCTCATTGATTGGGATCTGAGACAAAACATTACATTCCTGTGTACATGGAATGGATTCCTCCTGAGAAGAAATGTCCTCTGCTGCATATGACACAGAGTCCCTAGACATGGCTATGTGAGACACACACACACACACACACACACACACACACACACACACACACGGAAATGTCAGACATAGTTTCCCCCCAAGTATACCACAGAGAGACACAGAGATTGGAGCCAACCAACCACACACACACACACACACACACACACACACACACACACACACACACACACACACTGTTTACTGAGGTAGAAATAATGCAACTACCTAGCACTTACTGTGTACCTTAATTGACTACACAGTATTTACACAGCCTCCCCCCTTCTACAACCTCCTGGTACCACACAGGATAGCTGGAGTTGCTTGGAGGGACAGCTCTCCCTGTCAGCGTCTCTGTATAGGATCTGCAGGCAGGAAAATGGTGCTAAACACTGCTGGGCCCGCTCTGAGGAGAAGCTCTGCCCCCTGAACATGGCGCTGCTTCCCACTCTTCAATTCTTTATACTGGCCTGAGGATGTCTGCTGGCAGTGTAACCTGAGGTCCCTGACAGGCTTGCTTACCAGTGTAGGGTATAGGCGCTGGCTCAGGGCGCCCCCTCACAGCGCCGCACTATGTACCGCTGAGCCTCCAGAGCGCAGTTAATACTCCCTGTGCCTAACTTAACAACTTAGAAAAACAATAAACCTAAAGAAGCTCTAGGAGCTCCCCTAGCTGTGACCGACTCCTCCGGCCACATTTTCTAAACTGAGTCTGGTAGGAGGGGCATAGAGGGAGGAGCCAACCCACACTCTCAAACTCTTAAAGTGCCAGTGGCTCCTGGTGGACCCGTCTATACCCCATGGTACTAATGTGACCCCAGCATCCTCTAGGACGTAAGAGAAATAATAATAATCATCATAAGAAGAAGAAGGCAAAGAAGAAGAAGAAGAAGAAGAAGAAGAAGAAGTAGAACAAAAGCAGGCTAAATTTTGCTTAAAATAAAAATAGACATTTATTTTTTAAATATACTTTGCTTGAAGCTGTCTTTATAAATAAATTCTCTCAAAAGGTGAAGAAATTACACATATTTGGGGAGGCAAATATATTAGGAGAGTTCAGAACCATGCATTGTTTATTCTACACGAGAGAGTACCAGGCGAGGCAGCCATGTTGGGTGCACTACATAGATTACACTGTGTGTTAAATAAAACATGGCAGTAAGGCATACAAAGGTAAAATGAAAAGCAACTAACAGGACACCTAGTTTGCAGCTGGCCCCATACACTACAATGATATGTCTAGGCTGAAGTTTGGATGTAATTTCCCTTGAACTCCCCCGGGACCTTCCCGGGAGTGATTCCATACGATTTGGTACTTTTGTGCTATTTTTTCATAAGATATATTGCATGCAATTGATGAACAACTATACATCGCATGCAATATATCGTACGGCTTATGCTGGCCATACACTTGTGCGATGCCCTGCGACGCGACATCGCGGGGCTTCACACCGGCAGTTCAGGTGCGATGAAATCGCACCTGAACTGCCAAAGTGATTACCATGCGATCATGCGATAGATCGCATGGTAATCACGTGATGGGCACGTCACTGCCGAGTGGGAGCGGCCTCCATCCGCTCCCGGCGGGTGCCCATCGCACATCGCAGTGCGATATATCTCATGTGGGTTTAAAACCACATGCGATCACACTGCGATGCTAGAAATATTAAGTGCAGCACATAATATCTTGAGATGCGAGATTCGACCGGCGTGCCGCACATCGCGTCTCAAGGTACCTAAAATGTGCATACAATCCTTCGATTTCTCTCACAGATGTAGTCGAAATCGAAGGATAGCACCGATTATCTCACAAGTGTATGGGCACCAATACAATTGTACCATGAGATATATCTGATGGGCTGGATAGAGGGCTATGGGGGCTGGGAGTGTCCTGAGAATGCCAGTCAAACTACCCTGTGATACATTGCATGCGATATATCACATGCACAAAAAACACACTCTTTTCATCCAATTTCCGATATATCATTAGTGCAGCATCAACGACCTAGGGGATCCTATCCGACAGCCACGGGGACGCAAATCAGATTGGATACGATCTAAAACACATATGATTGTACACAATTTCATACAATATATCAGACGGATATATCGGAATTGTATGAAATCGTGTAAAATCGTCCTAGTGTATGGGGCCCTTTACAGTAAGGAAAATGGTCTTACTCTATAATTGCTTTTGGATAATTTTTCTCCTTTATAACTATTTTAAAGTGAGCTGAGGGGAAAATAACAATAGAGGGTCCAGTTACAGTTTTAAATAATTAAAAAAATAATAATAATCTGACCCAAAAATAAAAATGTATAATAATTCTCCAACACTCCGAAGATGGTAAGTTCATATTGTGAATTGCATAAAATATTTATATGAATCCCACTTAATCACTGTTACACACTGGTTCTCACTGAGCGGAGGTTGAGACAAGAGAGGTGTCATTCGGCTCCCCAGCTGATGAGTGTATGCAACAGATAGCAGTGTAGGATCACTGGAAGTGTTGTGTATCTCTGATAATCTCAGGTCTCTAAGGAGTTAAGTGAAAAACTACTGTCTCCCACTGTGATGCTCTAAGACATTGACAAGATGGTGCCGCACTTATGTGTAGCATTTAGGTCAGCAGCCATCTTGGTACAGGGAGTGAAGCCTCCCTGAAGGAACAGTATGGAATCTGCGCAGTAGCGCTCTCCCCTTTCAACACTTTTTACATACAAATAGGATAATAATGATAAAACTCCAACATAGTCATCTAAATGGGATGTAGTCACCATCCCGCGGTCAGCATACCGCCAACAGGAGCCCGGCCACCAGAATGCTGGCAGGACTATTCCCACTAGTTGGTGTCCATGACACCCATAGAGTGGGAACAGAACCTGTGGCGAGCGCAGTAAACCACCAAGCCTGCAGCGTGAAGCCAGCAGCATGGGTTTTTGTTTCGCTTGCCCCCCTGCCGGCATTCTGGCGGCCGGGATCCCGATGTCGGTATGCTGACTGCCAGGATCCCGGCCGTCGGTCAACCATAGCCAACGTATCTGAATGATTGAGATATGGTGCACCAGCACACTCAGGGGTCTATTTACTAAGCCTCTGGTGGAGATAAAGTGGCTGGAGATAAAGTACTAGCCAATCAGCTCGTAACTGCCATGTCACAGGCTGGGTTTGAAAAATGACAGGTTGTGATTGGCTGGTACTTTATCTCCGTCCACTTTATCCCCACCTGAGGCTTAGTAAATAGACCCCTGGGTACTAAATGTTCGGCGAGCTGCTACAACTAAGGTGACCAACCTTAACAAATGCAGATAAATGACAGGATGATGAAGCGCTCAACCTAGATGTGTTGTGTATTTATCTACTTAGTATATAACCTTGATTGCAAATAAAGTGCTTTGACAACTGAAATTATAGTATGATTTTTACTAAGCATTAAAGGTGAAGCATTCAAAGTATCAATTAAAAAACACAAAGTAGCACACACTTTGCAATGACCAGCTGATTAATCTAAACAGAACTACATTACAATCCACGTAGTTGACCCCTGAAAAGTCCAATTAATTATGTAGTATAGGGTGCTTGAGCCACAATAGGTGTCATGTGCAAAAAGAACAATTGAGGATGTAGTCCAACAAAAATACTCCTAGGGGAGTGCAATGTATTCTTTACAATTTGTTGTGGTCCAAATGTCAAGAGAGCTTTTTGATGGTAAGTCAGCTATTTGCGTGCTAACATGCAGTAAACGTATAAGAATGAAGTCTATATCGTAACAGAGTGTGGCGTCCCGCTCCTCTGTAATCCGATCTTGGTTTTTAGCAGTTAAACTGAGTCGTTGATTGTGGTGTTGCCCCAGGGTTTGGACCTTGGCATCTAATGGGTGGGTCAGGAGAAGTAGAAGCTCCGGACACCAATCTTACCTTGGTTGGTGTTTGCCCTCCGATGCCTGTCACTTTACAGACCCAGCACCGAGGGCAAAATACTGCTGAAGGTGGATCTCGTCTGCGGCAGAGACTCACTGGCTTAGGCTTGGCAGGCCGTACAAAGCGTGTCTCTCGCTGTGAACAGAGACTTGCCTTACTTCTTCCCCCCTCCACTGTGTGCTCAATGTCCCACCGGCTTACCTACCTCCACTTCGCTCCGTATACACTAATCCCAGAGGAAGGCCCCAAGAGGGTTGAAATGCATTGGTTACATAGCCCCATGTTAACAGACAATCCCTGCAATAAGCAAGTTTGAAGAACCATTGCAGTGCGGATTCAACTGCAGTCACGTGACTCACTGCACCCAGAAGCAAGTAGCCGCGACCTGAAGGACGGATGAACGGACGGACCGAAGTGGAAGTACTTTGAATGCTTCACCATTAATGCTTAGTAAAAATCATACTTTAATTTCAGTTGTCAAAGCACTTTTTTGCATCTGAATGATTACCTGTGCCTGGTGTAGGATTTTCAAATATGTGTAGTTTACTGTATACAAGGAGTTAAAACCTTATAGGAACTGAGATCTAAGGTGTATTACATGTAGTTAAAAAAAAAAATATATTTTATGGCAGTAATTTCCAAACTGGGGGCCGTGATACCCTGGGGTGCCTCGGGAAAGGGGAGGAGGTAAGGGGGGCCTTGCAGTGGTGCCGTAGTTTGGTGGTCCACGACCAATTCAAATTATAAATACTGAATTTAATTGGCAAAACCAGTCCTTCACCACATAACTGAACCTAAGGATGACATATTATAAACACAATTTACTTCATTTTATATTTTTTCTGAATTTCTCACTAAGAAACTTTGGTCTATGGGTGCGGTGAAACAAATTCTAATACTCTAGGGCAGGGGTGTCAAACTCGCGGCTCCTAACGCAACCTTTTGCGGCCCGCGGGCAGGGGTTCTTTTGCGTCCTGACCACCCTGCTTGCAGCGAGGGCAGGAGAGCGCAGCGCGCGCCTCTCCTGCTCCTCAATCCGGTATCCGGCAGCGGTGCGGGTATCTTAAATCAGGTGCCGGTTTGTGAGCTAATAAGAGCTTGCAGACCAGCAGCCAATCAGGAGCAGTGCCAGAGTCTTTGCTTTCTATGTGCAGCACCATCTTCCCGTAGAGATCACCGGGACGATGGCGCCACTGCCACTGGCTACAGCATAGGCATACTGGGGAGGGGTAGCAAACTGGGGCCCCTGCTGGGCCCCATCAACAGCCCCTCCACCAATGCACGTCTTTTGGCATTTTTAAAACAATATGGTGACGACACTGTAGCGCAGAGATTTTCAACCTTTTACAACTCGCGGCACACTGAACAAGATGTAAATATTGCCAAGGCACATTCAAATTTAATGGTGATGCATGGTGCAGTTGCGTGTCCTAGGATGTCATGTCGCAGCTTTTCCATAGGTAATGCCTGAGCAACATCTGAGAAAGACAGAAGAGCCCAACACTGCCGGGCCCAAAATTAGAACTGGCTCTGCAATCACTAAACCCACCGATCGTTCCAGGGCCTCAGTAGCGGCAAAACACTGAGGGGTCTGGCTTCGCTTCTATGGTGGCACACCTGGAGACTGTTTAGGGCACACTAGTGTGTCACGGCACAGTGGTTGAAAAACACTGCTGTAGCATATGCAGAATCAGACCAATCGGATAATGTTTGTGCTTTTCACAGATTTACTCCAATTTTTTCATTGTTTTGTCCTTAAATGGGGTGGTCTTCAGGTTGTCGACTGTTGGAATCCCGGCGCACAGTATACCGGCGCCGGAATCCCGACAGCCGGCATACCAACAGTTTTTCTCCCTCGTGGGGGTCCACAACCCCCCTGGAGGGAGAATAAATAGCGTGGTGCGCGTAGCGTGCCACCGTGCCTGCAGCGTGGTGAGTGCAGCGAGCCTGCAAGGGGCTCATTTGCGCTCACCACGCTGTCGGTATGCCGGCGGTCGGGCTTCCGCCGCCGGTATGCTGGTCGCCAGGAGCCCGGCCACCGGCATACCATACTACACCCCTTAAATGAGGGCATCACTGAAACACTGTAACAGTGATAAACAACATAACACCAGTGGAAATTGGGTTCACACAAAGCCTTACATAGCCAAAGATAATCAGGGACACCCTACAAAAAAATCTATACATATAATAAAACTGTAAGGGTTGTGTCTGTACATAGGCATTTTTTTTTTTGGAGAATTATACAGTATTTCTAGGGACTGTTTATGGACCATCGAGACAAAAAAACGATCACCAGGAAGATGGCACCACTGCCACTGGCTACAGCACAAGCATACTGGGAGGGGTAGCAAACTGCCGGGCCCCTCCACCAATGCATGTCTTTTTGTGTTTTTGGGTCGTTTTTATAACAACATGGTGACGACACTGTAGCACAGAGATTTTCAACCTTTCTCTTACGTCCTAGAGGATGCTGGGGTCCACATTAGTACCATGTGGTATAGACGGGTCCACCAGGAGCCATTGGCACTTTAAGAGTTTGAGAGCGTGGGCTGGCTTCTCCCTCTATGCCCCTCCTACCAGACTCAGTTTAGAAAATGTGCCCGGAGGAGACGGTCAGAGCTAGGGGAGTTCTCCAGAGTTTCTCTAGTAAAGTTTAGTTTTAGAGTTTATTATTTTACAGGGAGGCTGCTAACAACAGCCTCCCTGCTTCATGGGACTAAGAGGGGGGGGGGGAGTAGTGTCTGCCCTGCGGGGTCTGAGACACTATCTCCGCTGACAGGACACTGAGCTCCTGAGGGGATAGATCGTTCCCCGCCACAGGGGATCGCTCACCCCAGCAGCATGCCGCCACCCCCTTACAGAGCCGAAGATCAGTGGCGAGTGAGTCACCGACCCCCCTAGCAAGCGGCGGGCTGGTGTGAAGATGGCGGCATCAGGGTATTCACTGTACTCCGAAGGTTCAGCGGTACATAGTGCGGCACTGTGAGGGGTGCCCTGAGCCAGCGCCTACACCCTACACTGGCCAGTATAATCCTATGAAGAGCGGGAAGACTGCGCCATTAAGGGGGTGGAGCTTCTCCTCAGAGAGGACCCAGCAGCGTTCATTGCCATTTCTCTGACGTCCTAGTGGATGCTGGGAACTCCGTAAGGACCATGGAGAATAGCGGCTCCGCAGGAGACTGGGCACAACTAAGAAAGATTTAGGACTACCTGGTGTGCACTGGCTCCTCCCTCTATGCCCCTCCTCCAGACCTCAGTTAGAATTTTGTGCCCCGGCCGAGCTGGATGCACACTAGGGGCTCTCCTGAGCTTCTAGAAAAGAAAGTATAAATTAGGTTTTTTATTTTCAGTGAGATCTGCTGGCAACAGACTCACTGCTACGAGGGACTGAGGGGAGAAGAAGCGAACCTACCTGCTTGCAGCTAGCTTGGGCTTCTTAGGCTACTGGACACCATTAGCTCCAGAGGGATCGAACACAGGCCCAGCCTCGGTCGTCCGGTCCCGGAGCCGCGCCGCCGTCCCCCTTGCAGTGCCAGAAGCAAGAAGACGTTCCTGGAAATCGGCGGCAGAAGACTTCGGTCTTCATTAAGGTAGCGCACAGCACTGCAGCTGTGCGCCATTGCTCCCCATGCACACCACACACTCCGGTCACTGATGGGTGCAGGGCTCTGGGGGGGTGGCGCCCTGGGCTGCAATAAGAGTACCTTACTTGGCAAATTACCACATAATATAGTCATTAAGACTATATATGTGTAAAATCCCCTGCCATAACTTTCCATAAAAAAGCGGGAGAAGTCCGCCGAAAAAGGGGCGGAGCTATCTACCTCAGCACACTGGCGCCATTTTCCCTCACAGCTCCGCTGGAAGGACGCTCCCCAGGCTCTCCCCTGCAGTTTCCAGACTCCATAGGGTAAAAAAGAGAGGGGGGGCACTAAATTTAGGCGCAATCTGTGTAATATTAGCAGCTATAGGGGAAAAATCACTGTGTGTAGTGTGAATCCCTGCATTATATAGCGCTCTGGTGTGTGCTGGCATACTCTCTCTCTGTCTCCCCAAAGGACTTTGTGGGGTCCTGTCCTCAGTCAGAGCATTCCCTGTGTGTGTGCGGTGTGTCGGTACGGCTGTGTCGACATGTTTGATGAGGAGGCTTATGTGGAGGCGGAGCAGGTGCCGATAAATGTGATGTCACCCCCTGCGTGACACCTGAATGGATGGACATGTGGAAGGAATTACGTGACAGTGTCAACTCCTTACATAAAAGGTTTGATGACATAACAGATGTGGGACAGCCGACTTCTCAGCTCGTGCCTGCCCAGGCGTCTCAACAGCCATCAGGGGCTCTAAAACGCCCGCTACCTCAGATGGCAGACACAGATGTCGACACGGATACTGACTCCAGTGTCGACGATGATGAGACTAGTGTACATTCCAATAGAGCCACCCATTACATGATTACGGCAAAGAAAAATGTGTTGCACATTTCTGATATTACCCCAGGTACCACGAAAAAGGGTATTATGTTTGGGTGAAAAAACTACCAGTGGTTTTTCCCCCTTCGGATGAATTAAATGAAGTATGTGAAGAAGCGTGGGCTTCCCCCGATAAGAAACTGGTAATTTCTAAAAAGTTACTAATGGCGTACCCTTTCCCGCCAGAGGATAGGTCACGTTGGGAGACATCCCCTAGGGTGGATAAAGCGCTCACACGCCTGTCAAAGAAGGTGGCACTACCGTCTCCGGACACGGCCGCCCTAAAGGAACCTGCTGATAGGACGCAGGAGGCTATCCTGAAGTCTGTATATACACACTCAGGAATTATACTGAGACCGGCTATTGCTTCAGCATGGATGTGCAGTGCTGCAGCTGCGTGGTCAGATTCCCTGTCGGAAAACATTGATACCCTAGACAGGGACACTACATTGCTAACCGTAGAGCATATTAAAGACGCTGTCTTATACATGAGAGATGCACAGAGGGATATTTGCCGGCTGGCATCTAAAATAAACGCAATGTCCATTTCTGCCAGGAGAGGATTGTGGACTCGGCAATGGAAAGGAGATGCAGATTCTAAAAGGCACATGGAAGTTTTGCCTTACAAGGGTGAGGAGTTGTTTGGGGATGGTCTCTCGGACCTCGTTTCCACAGCAACAGCTGGGAAGTCAGCATTTCTCTGACGTCCTAAGTGGATGCTGGGGACTCCGTAAGGACCATGGGGAATAGCGGCTCCGCAGGAGACAGGGCACAAAAGTAAAAGCTTTAGGATCAGGTGGTGTGCACTGGCTCCTCCCCCTATGACCCTCCTCCAAGCCTCAGTTAGGTTTTTGTGCCCGGCCGAGAAGGGTGCAATCTAGGTGGCTCTCCTAAAGAGCTGCTTAGAGTAAAAGTTTTGTTAGGTTTTTTATTTTCAGTGAGTCCTGCTGGCAACAGGCTCACTGCAACGAGGGACTTAGGGGAGAAGAAGTGAACTCACCTGCGTGCAGGATGGATTGGCTTCTTAGGCTACTGGACACTAGCTCCAGAGGGACGATCACAGGTACAGCCTGGATGGGTCACCGGAGCCGCGCCGCCGACCCCCTTGCAGATGCTGAAGAGAGAAGAGGTCCAGAAATCGGCGGCTGAAGACTTCCCAGTCTTCTTAAGGTAGCGCACAGCACGGCAGCTGTGCGCCATTGCTCTCAGCACACTTCACACCAACGGTCACTGAGGGTGCAGGGCGCTGGGGGGGGCGCCCTGGGCAGCAATGAAAGTACCTATGCTGGCTAAAAATACATCACATATAGCCTCTGGGGCTATATGGATGTATTTAACCCCTGCCAGGTTGTCAGAAAAACGGGAGAAGAAGCCCGCCGAAAAGGGGACGGGGCCTATTCTCCTCAGCACACAGCGCCATTTTCCTACACAGCTCCGCTGCTAGGAAGGCTCCCAGGCTCTCACCTGCACTGCACTACAGAAACAGGGTTAAAACAGAGAGGGGGGGCATTTTGGTGGCGATATTATAATATATTAAGATGCTATAAGGGAAAACACTTATATAAGGTTATCCCTGTATAATTATAGCGTTTTGGTGTGTGCTGGCAAACTCTCCCTCTGTCTCCCCAAAGGGCTAGTGGGGTCCTGTCCTCTATCAGAGCATTCCCTGTGTGTGTGCTGTGTGTCGGTACGTGTGTGTCGACATGTATGAGGACGAGGTTGGTGAGGAGGCGGAGCAATTGCCTGTAATGGTGATGTCACTCTCTAGGGAGTCGACACCGGAATGGATGGCTTATTTAGGGAATTACGTGATAATGTCAACACGCTGCAAGGTCGGTTGACGACATGAGACGGCCGGCAAACCAATTAGTACCTGTCCAGGCGTCTCAAACACCGTCAGGGGCTTTAAAACGCCCATTACCTCAGTCGGTCGACACAGACACGGACACTGACTCCAGTGTCGACGGTGAAGAAACAAACGTATTTTCCATTAGGGCCACACGTTACATGTTAAGGGCAATGAAGGAGGTGTTACATATTTCTGATACTACAAGTACCACAAAAAAGGGTATTATGTGGGGTGTGAAAAAACTACCTGTAGTTTTTCCTGAATCAGATAAATTAAATGAAGTGTGTGATGATGCGTGGGTTTTCCCCGATAGAAAATTATTGGCGTTATACCCTTTCCCGCCAGAAGTTAGGGCGCGTTGGGAAACACCCCCTAGGGTGGATAAGGCGCTCACACGCTTATCAAAACAAGTGGCGTTACCGTCTCCAGATACGGCCGCCCTCAAGGAGCCAGCTGATAGGAGGCTGGAAAATATCCTAAAAAGTATATACACACATACTGGTGTTATACTGCGACCAGCGATCGCCTCAGCCTGGATGTGCAGCGCTGGGGTGGCTTGGTCGGATTCCCTGACTGAAAATATTGATACCCTTGACAGGGACAGTATTTTATTGACTATAGATGCATTTCTATATATGCGAGATGCACAGAGGGATATTTGCACTCTGGCATCAAGAGTAAGTGCGATGTCCATGTCTGCCAGAAGATGTTTATGAACACGACAGTGGTCAGGTGATGCGGATTCCAAACGGCACATGGAAGTATTGCCGTATAAAGGGGAGGAGTTATTTGGGGTCGGTCCATCGGACCTGGTGGCCACGGCAACAGCTGGAAAATCCACCTTTTTTACCCCAAGTCACATCTCAGCAGAAAAAGACACCGTCTTTTCAGCCTCAGTCCTTTCGTCCCCATAAGGGCAAGCGGGCAAAAGGCCAGTCATATCTGCCCAGGGGTAGAGGAAAGGGAAGAAGACTGCAGCAGGCAGCCCCTTCCCAGGAACAGAAGCCCTCCACCGCTTCTGCCAAGTCCTCAGCATGACGCTGGGGCCGTACAAGCGGACTCAGGTGCGGTGGGGGGGGTCGTCTCAAGAGTTTCAGCGCGCAGTGGGCTCACTCGCAAGTGGACCCCTGGATCCTACAAGTAGTATCCCAGGGGTACAGATTGGAAATTCGAGACGTCTTCCCCCTCGCAGGTTCCTGAAATCTGCTTTACCATTGTCTCCCTCCGACAGGGAGGCAGTATTGGAAACAATTCACAAGCTGTATTCCCAGCAGGTGATAATCAAAGTACCCCTCCTACAACAAGGAAAGGGGTATTATTCCACACTATTTGTGGTACTGAAGCCAGACGGCTCGGTGAGACCTATTCTAAATCTGAAATCTTTGAACACTTACATAAAAAGGTTCAAATCAAGATGGAGTCACTCAGAGCAGTGATAGCGAACCAGGAAGAAGGGGACTATATGGTGTCCCTGGACATCAAGGATGCTTACCTCCATGTCCCAATTTGCCCTTCTCACCAAGGGTACCTCAGGTTCGTGGTACAGAACTGTCACTATCAGTTTCAGACGCTGCCGTTTGGATTGTCCACGGCACCCCGGGTCTTTACCAAGGTAATGGCCGAAATGATGATTCTTCTTCAAAGAAAAGGCGTCTTAATTATCCCTTACTTGGACGATCTCCTGATAAGGGCAAGGTCCAGAGAACAGTTGGAGGTCGGAGTAGCACTATCTCAAGTAGTTCTACGACAGCACGGGTGGATTCTAAATATTCCAAAATCGCAGCTGATTCCGACGGCACAGTCTGCTGTTCCTAGGGATGATTCTGGACACAGTCCAGAAAAAGGTGTTTCTCCCGGAGGAGAAAGCCAGGGAGTTATCCGAGCTAGTTAGGAACCTCCTAGAACCAGGCCAAGTGTCAGTGCATCAATGCACAAGAGTCCTGGGAAAAATGGTGGCTTCTTACGAAGCGATTCCATTCGGCAGATTTCACGCAAGAATTTTTCAGTGGGATCTGCTGGACGAATGGTTCGGATCGCATCTTCAGATGCATCAGCGGATAATCCTGTCTCCAAGGACAAGGGTGTCTCTTCTGTGGTGGCTGCAGAGTGCTCATCTACTAGAGGGCAGCAGATTCGGCATTCAGGACTGGGTCCTGGTGACCACGGATGCCAGCCTGAGAGGCTGGGGAGCAGTCACACAGGGAAGAAATTTCCAAGGAGTGTGGTCAAGTCTGGAGACTTCTCTCCACATAAATATACTGGAGCTAAGGGCAATTTACAATGCTCTGAGCCTAGGAAGACCTCTGCTTCAAAGTCAACCGGTGCTGATCCAGTCGGACAACATCACGGCAGTCGCCCACGTAAACAGACAGGGCGGCACAAGAAGCAGGAGGGCAATGGCAGCAAGGATTCTTCGCTGGGCGAAAAATCATGTGATAACACTGTCAGCGGTGTTCATTCTGGGAGTGGACAACTGGGAAGCAGACTTCCTCAGCAGGCACGACCTCCACCCGGGAGAGTGGGGACTTCATCTGGAAGTCTTCCACATGATTGTGAACCGTTGGGAAAGACCAAAGGTGGACATGATGGCGTCCCGTCTGAACAAAAAACTGGACAGGTATTGCGCCAGGTCAAGAGACCCTCAGGCAATAGCTGGGACGCTCTGGTAACACCGTGGGTGTACCAGTCGGTGTATGTGTTCCCTCCTCTGCCTCTCATACCCAAGGTACTGAGAATTATAAGACGGAGAGGAGTAAGAACTATACTCGTGGCTCCGGATTGGCCAAGAAGGACTTGGTACCCGGAACTTCAAGAGATACTAAGAAGGGACTTGCTTCAGCAAGGATCATGTCTGTTCCAAGACTTACCGCGGCTGCGTTTGACGGCATGGCGGTTGAACGCCGGATCCTAAGGGAAAAAGGCATTCCGGAAGAGGTCATCCCTACCCTGGTCAGAGCCAGGAAGGAGGTGACCCCACAACATTATCACCGCATTTGGAGAAAATATGTTGCATGGTGTGAGGCCAGGAAGGCCCCCACGGAGGAATTTCAACTCGGTCGATTCCTGCATTTCCTGCAAACAGGAGTGTCTATGGGCCTCAAATTTGGGTCCATTAAGGTTCAAATTTCGGCCCTGTCGATTTTCTTCCAGAAAGAATTGGCTTCAGTTCCTGAAGTCCAGAAGTTTGTCAAGGGAGTACTGCATATACAACCCCTTTTGTGCCTCCAGTGGCACTGTGGGATCTCAACGTAGTTCTGGGATTCCTCAAATCACATTGGTTTAAACCGCTCAAATCTGTGGATTTGAAATATCTCACATGGAAAGTGACCATGCTGTTGGCCCTGGCCTCGGCCAGGCGAGTGTCAGAATTGGCGGCTTTGTCTCACAAAAGCCCATATCTGATTGTCCTTTCGGACAGGGCAGAGCTGCGGACTCGTCCCCAGTTTCTCCCTAAGGTGGTGTCAGCGTTTCACCTGGACCAGCTTATTGTGGTACCTGCGGCTACTAGGGACTTGGAGGACTCCAAGTTGCTAGATGTTGTCGGGGCCCTGAAAAATGTATTTCCAGGACGGCTGGAGTCAGGAAAACTGACTTGCTGTTATCCTGTATGCACTCAACAAACTGGGTGCTCTTGCTTCTAAGCAGACGATTGCTAGTTGGATGTGTAGTACAATTCAGCTTGCACATTCTGTGGCAGGCCTGCCACAGCCAAAATATGTAAATGCCCATTCCACAAGGAAGGTGGGCTCATCTTGGGCGGCTGCCCGAGGGGTCTCGGCTTTACAACTTTGCCGAGCTGCTACTTGGTCAGGGGCAAACACGTTTGCAAAATTTTACAAATTTGATACCCTGGCTGAGGAGGACCTGGAGTTCTCTCATTCGGTGCTGCAGAGTCATCCGCACTCTCCCGCCCGTTTGGGAGCTTTGGTATAATCCCCATGGTCCTTACGGAGTCCCACTTAGGACGTCAGAGAAAATAAGAATTTACTTACCGATAATTCTATTTCTCGTAGTCCGTAGTGGATGCTGGGCGCCCATCCCAAGTGCGGATTGTCTGCAATACTTGTACATAGTTATTGTTACAAAAATCGGGTTATTATTGTTGTGAGCCATCTTTTCAGAGGCTCCGCTGTTATCATGTCGAGTCTTACCCGGGATTCAAAATCCTTCCTTATTGTGTACGCTCGTCCGGGCACAGTATCCTAACTGAGGCTTGGAGGAGGGTCATAGGGGGAGGAGCCAGTGCACACCACCTGATCCAAAAGCTTTTACTTTTGTGCCCTGTCTCCTGCGGAGCCGCTATTCCCCATGGTCCTTACGGAGTCCCCAGCATCCACTACGGACTACGAGAAATAGAATTATCGGTAAGTAAATTCTTATTTTTTACCCCATGTTCCCTCACAGCCAAAGAAAGCACCGTATTATCAGGTACAGTCCTTTCGGCCCTAGAAAGGCAAGCGGGTTAGAGGCGCGTCCTTTCTGCCCAGAGGCAGAGGTAGAGGGAAAAAGCTGCAACATACAGCCAGTTCCCAGGAACAAAAGTCCTCCCCCGCTTCCTCTAAGTCCACCGCATGACGCTGGGGCTCCACAGGCGGAGCCAGGTACGGTGGGGCCCGTCTCAAGGACTTCAGCACCCAGTGGGCTCGTTCACGGGTGGATCCCTGGATTCTACAGGTAGTATCTCAGGGGTACAAGCTGGTATTCGATACGTCTCCCCCTCGCCGTTTCCTGAAATCTGCCTTGCCGACAGCTCCCCCGGACAGGGAGGCAGTGCTGGAGGCGATTCACAAGCTGTATTCTCAGCAGGTGATAATCAGGGTACCCCTCCTTCAACAAGGACGGGGTTACTATTCCACAATGTTTGTGGTACCGAAACCGGACGGTTCGGTGAGACCCATTTAAAATTTTAAATCCTTGAACACTTATATAAGAAGGTTCAAGTTCAAGATGGAATCGCTCAGGGCGGTGATTGCAAGCCTGGACGAGGGGGATTACATGGTATCACTGGACATCAAGGATGCTTACCTGCATGTCCCCATTTACCCTCCTCACCAGGAGTACCTCAGATTTGTGGTACAGGACTGTCATTACCAATTCCAGATGTTGCCGTTTGGTCTGTCCACGGCACCTAGGGTATTTACCAAGGTAATGGCCGAAATGATGATACTCCTTCGGAAAAAGGAAGTTTTTTAATTATCCCGTACTTGGACGATCTCCTTATAAAGGCGAGGTCCAGGGAACAGTTGTTGATCGGAGTAGCACTAGCTCGGGAAGTGCTACAACAGCACGGCTGGATCCTGAATATTCCAAAGTCGCAGCTGGTTCCGAAAAACGCGTCTACTATTCCTGGGGATGGTTCTGGACACAGAACAGAAAAAAATGTTTCTCCCGGAGGAGAAGGCCAAGGAATTATCGCCTCTAGTCAGAGACTTCCTAAAACCAAAACAGGTGTCGGTGCACCACTGCACGCGAGTCCTGGGAAAGATATTGGCTTCTTACGAAGCAATTCCATTCGGAAGGTTCCATGCAAGGATCTTTCCATCCAAGGGCCAGGGTGTCGCTACTGTGGTGGCTGCAGAGTGCTCATCTTCTAGAGGGCCACAGATTCGGCATACAGGACTGGATCCTGGTGACCACGGATGCCAGCCTTCGAGGTTGGGGGGCAGTCACACAGGGAAGAAACTTCCAAGGACTATGGACAAGTCAGGAGACTTCCCTACACATAAATATTCTGGAACTAAGGGCCATTTACATTGCCCTAAGTCAGGCAAGACCCCTGCTTCAACACCAGCCGGTGCTGATCCAGTCAGACAACATCACGACGGTCGCCCATGTAAACCGTCAGGGCGGCACAAGAAGCAGGATGGCGATGGCAGAAGCCACAAGGATTCTCCGATGGGCGGAAAATCATGTGTTAGCACTGTCAGCAGTGTTCATTCCGGGAGTGGACAACTGGGAAGCAGACTTCCTTAGCAGGCACGACCTCCACCCGGGAGAGTGGGGACTTCATCCAGAAGTCTTCCAAATGATGGTACACCGTTGGGAAAGGCCACAGGTGGACATGATGGCGTCCCGCCTCAACAAAAAGCTAAAAAGATATTGCGCCAGGTCAAGGGACCCTCAGGCGATAGCTGTGGACGCTCTAGTGACACCGTGGGTGTACTAGTCGGTTTATGTGTTCCCTCCTCTGCCTCTGATACCCAAGGTACTGAGAATAATAAGTAGGAGAGGAGTAAGAACTATACTTGTGGTTCCGGATTGGCCAAGAAGAGCTTGGTACCCAGAACTTCAAGAAATGATCTCAGAGGACCCATGGCCTCTACCGCTCAGACAGGACCTGCTGCAGCAGGGACCCTGTCTGTTCCAAGACTTACCGCGACTGCGTTTGACGGCATGGCGGTTGAACGCCGGATCCTGAAGGAAAAGGGCATTCCGGAGGAAGTCATCCCTACGCTGATTAAAGCTAGGAAGGAGGTGACAGCAAAACATTATCACCGCATATGGCGAAAATATGTTGCATGGTGTGAGGCCAGAAGGGCCCCAACGGAGGAATTTCGGCTGGGTCAATTTCTGCACTTCCTACAGTCAGGGGTGACTATGGGCCTCAAATTAGGTTCCATTAAGGTCCAGATTTCGGCTCTGTCGATTTTCTTCCAAAAAGAACTGGCTTCACTGCCTGAAGTTCAGACGTTTGTTAAAGGAGTGCTGCATATTCAGCCCCCTTTTGTGCCTCCAGTGGCACCTTGGGATCTCAACGTGGTGTTGGATTTCCTTAAGTCACATTGGTTTGAGCCACTTAAAACCGTGGAACTGAAATATCTCACGTGGAAAGTGGTTATGCTGTTGGCCTTGGCTTCGGCCAGGCGTGTGTCAGAATTGGCGGCTTTGTCATGTAAAAGCCCTTATCTGATTTTCCATATGGATAAGGCGGAATTGAGGACTCGTCCTCAATTTCTTCCTAAGGTGGTATCAGCTTTTCATTTGAACCAACCTATTGTGGTGCCTGCGGCTACTAAGGACTTGGAGGATTCCAAGTTGCTGGACGTAGTCAGGGCCCTGAAAATCTATGTTTCCAGGACGGCTGGAGTCAGGAAAACTGACTCGCTATTTATCCTGTATGCGCCCAGCAAGCTGGGTGCTCCTGCTTCAAAGCAGTCTATTGCTCGCTGGATCTGTAGTACGATTCAACTTGCACATTCTGCGGCTGGACTGCCGCATCCTAAATCTGTAAAAGCCCGTTCCACGAGGAAAGTGGGCTCTTCTTGGGCAGCTGCCCGAGGGGTCTCGGCTTTAGAACTTTGCCGAGCTGCTACTTGGTCGGGTTCAAACACGTTTGCTAAGTTCTACAAGTTTGATACCCTGGCTGAGGAGGATCTTGCTTTTGCTCATTCGGTGCTGCAGAGTCATCCGCACTCTCCCGCCCATTTGGGAGCTTTGGTATAATCCCCATGGTCCTTACGGAGTTCCCAGCATCCACTAGGACGTCAGAGAAAATAAGAATTTACTCACCGGTAATTCTATTTCTCGTAGTCCGTAGTGGATGCTGGGCGCCCATCCCAAGTGCGGATTGTCTGCAATACTTGTATATAGTTATTGCCTAACTAAAGGGTTATTGTTAAGAGCCATCTGTTGAGAGGCTCAGTTATTTTTCATACTGTTAACTGGGTATAGTATCACGAGTTATACGGTGTGATTGGTGTGGCTGGTATGAGTCTTACCCGGGATTCCAAAATCCTTTCCTTATTGTGTCAGCTCTTCCGGGCACAGTATCCTAACTGAGGTCTGGAGGAGGGGCATAGAGGGAGGAGCCAGTGCACACCAGGTAGTCCTAAATCTTTCTTAGTTGTGTCCAGTCTCCTGCGGAGCCGCTATTCCCCATGGTCCTTACGGAGTTCCCAGCATCCACTACGGACTACGAGAAATAGAATTACCGGTGAGTAAATTCTTATTTTTCCTGCCTGCACAATGCTGTCAGTGAAGAGCAAGTCCCTCCACAGCAACTCCAGCTATCTCTCACGGTACCAGGGGGTTGTAGAAGGTGGGGGAGGCTGCAAAACGACTGTGTAACCTATTAAGGTGCACAGTCAGCGGTGATAAGGGGTCTCCCTTTATATTAAAAGCGCTGTGTGTGGGTTGGCTCCAATCTCTGTGTCTCTCTTGCCATTCTTGGGGGTGAAACTCTGTCTGTCCTCCCCTGTGTGTGTGTGGAGTGTCTGTGGTCTCCATTAAGCTATGTCCAGAGACTCTGTGTTATATGCTGCAGAGGATATGTCCTCTCAGGATGATCCCATTCCATGTAATCAGGATTGCACTTGTTTAGTACAGATTCCAGCCCGGGGTGTTTCTACAGACGAGGGGGCCCGTGTGCACCTCCGGGTGGGCCCCCTCCTCTGTACGGCGCTGTAGACTCCGGCATTGTGCATGCGCAGGTTTCCAGAAACATGACGCCCGCCATGATCCGGAGACCAATTTGGCTATCGCGCATGCGCGGCGGCCATTTTGGCGGCGATTTCCGCCAAGATTGCAGGTCCCGGCGCTGGACTCCGGAAAGGTAAGTGTTAAAATGGGTGCATAGGGGGGCCCATGTGCACCGCACCCTTTGCACCCATTATAGAAACGCCAATGATTCCAGCAAGGGAGCCTGAGTAGGTATCCTCTGTCAAATCTATGATTTCTCATATTTCAAATAGGGTTGCACAAAATGAATCTGCAACTCAGGGTTTACAGAACTCTATGGCAGTCTGGCCCAGTTCTGGTACATCAGGGCTCCCCGCTGTATATTCACATAAACGTACTCTTACACAGATCATGCAGGATGATACCGATTCTGATGCTGCAAACGGTGACGGGGATGTGTTGCGGGGGGTGGCATCTCTTGCTAAAGGGGTGCAGTTGATGATAGAGGCTATTAGGGATGTGTTGAATATTGCTGATACAACACCCGAGCAGGTTGAGGCTTACTTCACTGAAAATAAGAAAGCCTCGCTAACCTTCCCTGTGTCAAAGGAATTAAATGCTATATTTGAAAAGGCTTGGGAAAACCCGGAAAAAAAATTCCAGATACCCAAAAGGGTTCTGGTAGCGTTTCCTTTCCTGAGGATAGAAAAAAATGGGAAAACCTGCCTATTGTTGACGCGTCAGTATCCAGACTCTCAAAAAGGGTGGTTTTACCTGTTCCAGGATCTACCGCCTTGAAAGAGCCGGCTGATCGTAAAATTGATAATACGCTCAAATCCATGTACACGGCTTCTGGGGCAATACTACACCCCACTATTGCCAGTGCTTGGATTGCCAAAGCTATAGTAAAGTGGTCAGGCACGTTACTTGAGGACTTGGACACTATGAAAAAATGTGATGTTGAATTGCTTTTACGTAACAGTCAGGATTCGGCAGGATTTCTGGTAGAATCCATGAAAGACCTGGGTTCCATGGCTGCGGGAATTTCCTCCATGTCAGTATCAGCTCGTCGAGGACTGTGGTTGCGCTAATGGTCTGCCGACGCGGAATCCAGGAGAAGTGTAGAGACCCTACCCTACACAGGTCAGGCTCTCTTTGGGGAAGCGTTAGATGCGTGGATCTCCACGGCTACGGCTGGTAAGTCACCTTTTCTTACCTCAGCTACACCTGCTCCGAAGAAACCCTTTTCTTCAGTTACATCACAGCCCTTTTGGTCTACCAAGCCCAGAAAGGCCAAACCGTCCAACACCTTCTTTTGGGGAGGTCAGCCCAAGTCCAAGAAACCTGCGGCTGCAGGTTCCCAGGAACAGAAAACTGCTTCAGGTACACCAATGTCCTCCACATGATGGTGGACTTCACGCCCCGGAGGTGGGGCAGGTGGGATTGAGACTCAGACATTTCAGTCATGTCTGGGTGTCCTCCGGCCTGGAGCCCTGGGTACAAGATACTGTGTCCCAGTGGTACAGTCTGGAATTTCAAATCTCCCTCCTCACCAATTTTTCAGATCAGGCTTGCCAGCTCTGCTGGCGGACAGGACTGTCCTTCAAGAAGCCGTCCAGAAGTTGGTGGAGGCACAGGTCATTGTGCCAGTACCATATGCAAAACAAAGTTTACTATTCAAACCTTTTCGTGGTACCAACACCAGATGATTCGGTCAGGCCCATTCTGAACTTAAAATCACTAAACCCCTTTCTGAGGGAATTCAAGTTCAAAATGGAGTCTTTAAGGGCAGTGATAACAGGTCTGGGGGAGGGGGAATTCCTAGTATCCCTGGATATCAAGGATGCGTACCTACACACTCAGATTTGGCTGCCGCATCAAGCTTATCTTCGATTCGCACTGTTGGACTGTCACTTTCAGTTCCAGGCCCTCCCATTCAGCCTCTCCACAGCACCGAGGGTATTCACCAAGGTGATGGCGGAAATGATGATTCTCCTCCGCAGACGGAGGGTGAACATAATTTCGTATCTGGACGATCTTCTGATAAAAGCATCGTCCAAGGAGAAGCTGTTACGGTCCATAGCACTCACGACCCAGCTTCTCAGGTACATGATTGGATCCTGAATCTTCCAAAATCACATTTGTAAACAACCAGGAGGTTGTCCTTTCTGGGAATTATCCTCTACACAGAGGTGTAGAGGGTGTTTCTTCCAGAGAAAAAGGCATTGGTGATTCAAACGATGGTCCGGGATGTCCTGAAGCCAGCCTGGGTGTCAGTTCATCAGTGCATTCGCCTTCTGGGGAAGATGGTGGCCTCTTTAGAGGCTCTGCAGTACGGGAGGTTTCACGCTCGGTCCTTACAACTGGATCTCCTGGACAAGTGGTCGGGATCTCATCTACACATGCACCAGAGAATACGTCTGTCGCCAAAGGCCAGGATTTCACTCCTCTGGTGGCTACAATTACCTCACCTTCTGGAGGGCCGCAGGTTCGGGATTCAGGACTGGATCCTTCTAACCACGGATGCCAGTCTCCGGGACTGGGGCGCAGTCACTCAAGGGGTAAAGGTGGCCAAGTCTGGAAGCCGGCCTGCCGATAAACATGCTGGAACTAAGAGCCATCTACAGCGGTATTCTCCAAGTGACCCATCTTCTGAGGAATCGGGTCATTCAAGTGCAGTCGGACAATGTGACAACAGTGGCTTACATAAACCGACAGGGCGGAACGGAGAGCAGAGCTGCAATGGCAGAGGTAACAGGAATCATCCTCTGGGCAGAAAAGCACGCGTTGGTGCTGTCAGCAATCTTCATTCCGGGAGTAGACAACTGGAAAGCGGACTTCCTCAGCAGACACGATCTCCATCCAGGGGAGTGGGGTCTCCATCCGGAGGTGTTCAAGGAGGTAACAGATCTTTGGGGTGTACCCCAGATCGACATGATGGCTTTTCGTCTCAACAAGAAGCTTCGGCGGTATTGTTCCAGGTCGAGCGACCCGCAAGCAGTGGCGGTGGACGCCCTAGTGACTCCGTGGGTGTTCCAGTCGGTGTGCGTGTTTCCTCCACGTCCACTCATCCTAAGAGTTCTAAAGTTCATAAGGAGAACAAGGGTTCAAGCGATCCTCATTGCTCCAGACTGGTCAAGAAGGGCTTGGTACATGGATCTTCTGGATCTACTGCAAGAAGAGCTGAGGCCTCTCCCTCTTCGGGAAGACCTGCTGCAGCAGGGGCCATTCGCCTATCAAGACTTACCGCGGCTACGTTTGACGGCATGGAGGTTGAACTCCTGATACTAGTTCGGAAGGGCATTCCGAACAAGGTTATTCCTACTCTGATATAGGCTAGGACAGGAGTAACATCTAAACATTACCATCGAATTTGGAAAAAATATGTATCTTGGTGTGAGTCCAAAAAATTTCCTGCAGTGGAGTTTCAACTGGGACGGTTTCTCCTCTTCCTACAAGCTGGTGTGGATATGGGCCTGAAGTTGGGATCTGTGAAGGTGTGAAGATCCAGATTTCAGCCCTATCCATCTTCTTCCAGAAACAATTGGCTACCCTCCCTGAGGTTCAGACCTTTTTGAAGGGAGTTCTGCACATCCAACCTCCCTTTGTACCGCCTGCGGTGCCTTGGGACCTTAACGTGGTGTTGCAGTTCCTCCAATCGGACTGGTTTGAGCCTCTACAGGAGGTTGAGGTCAAATTTCTTACGTGGAAGGCTGTCACGTTGTTGGCTTTAACTTCTGCTAGATGGGTGTCGGAGTTGGGGGCTTTGTCCTGCAAAAGCCATACTTGATCTTCCACGAAGATAGAGCTGAGCTCCGGACACGTCAGCAGTTTCTTCCGAAGGTTGTTTCAGCATTTCATATCAACCAACCTATTGTGGTGCCAGTGTTTACTGACTCCACAATTTCATCAATGTCCTTGGATGTCGTAAGGGCTCTGAAAATATTTGTGAAGAGGACTGCTCGTCACAGGAAATCGGACTCTCTGTTTGTCCTGTATGATCCCAAGAAAATTGGGTGTCCTGCTTCTAAGCAGACGATCTCTCGCTGGATCAGGTTCACTATCCAGCATGCGTATTCTACAGCAGGCTTGCCGTGTCCTACGTCTGTCAAGGCCCACTCCACTCGTAAGGTGGGGTCTTCCTGGGCGGCTGCCCGGGGTGTCTTGGTGTTACAACTTTGCCGAGCTGCAACTTGGTCTGGGTCGAACACGTTTGCAAAGTTCTACAAGTTCTATACTTTGGCCTCTGATGATCTGAAGTTCAGTCAATCAGTTCTGCAGGAGCCTCCGTGCTCTCCCTCCCGTTCTGGGAGCTTTGGTACGTCCCCATGGTACTAATGTGGACTCCAGCATCCTCTAGGACGTAAGAGAAAATAGGATTTTGGTTACCTACCGGTAAATCCTTTTCTCGTAGTCCGTAGAGGATGCTGGGCGCCCACCCAGCGCTTCGTTTTCCTGCAATTGTTATTTGGTTCAGTACAACTTTGTTTTAGTTAAGTACTGCATTGTTACTTGGTAAGTAATGTTGCAGCGGTTGCTGAGTTTTTAAGCTAAGTTAGCTTGATGTGCCTTGTATGTGGGAGCTGGTATGAATCTCGCCACAATCTGTGTTAACTTCTTCTCTCAAAGATGTCCATCTCCTTGGGCAGTTTCTAGACTGAGTCTGGTAGGAGGGGCATAGAGGGAGGAGCCAGCCCACACTCTCAAACTCTTAAAGTGCCAATGGCTCCTGGTGTACCCGTCTATACCCCATTTTACTAATGTGGCCCGCACATCCTCTATGGACTACAAGAAAGGGATTTACCGGTAGGTAACCAAAATCCTATTTTTACAACTCGCGGCACACTGAACAAGATTTAAATATTGCCAAGTCACATTCAAATATAATGGTGATGCATGGTGCATTTGCGTATCCTAGGATGTCATGTCGCAGCTTCTCCATAGGTAACGCCTGAGCCACATCTGAGATAGCCAGAAGAGCCCAACGCTGCCCGGGCCCAAAATTAGAACTAGCTCTGCAACCACTAAAACCACCAGTATTGATCGTTCCAGGACCTCAGTAGCGGCAAAACACTGACGGGCCTGGCTGTGCTTCTATGGCGGCACACTTTGAGACTGCTCAGGGCATACAAAATGCATGTAGCCATAGGGATCATTGTGTCTTTTAACCAGTGAAGGGAAATGGCACTTATGTTCCCATTTGAATGTATGTATCTGTGATCCCCCCCCCCCCCCCCCCCCGAAAAGAATGTAACAGCTATATAATGGGGTTAAGGTGCAATCAGGGAGATTGCTGGACTATTCAGGGATTTAGGGAGATTGCTTCTTTTTCAGGGAGTCTCCTGCAGAATGAGGGAGCGTAGGCAAGTATGAGTATATGTAGTTTTTTGGAATGTGTACTTGTACAGAATCGGACTTCTAAAATACTTCTTTATTAAATATGCAACAAAGCAAACTTCTTATGGGGGTGCCAGTAACTCCACTCTCAGCAAACAACAAGTATTGAAGATCAAAATAATCCTTCCTATAGCAGGGGTGCAACATTGTATTTATTTAGATTTTAACATAAAACGGCACATCTACCAATAACCTTGTAGTAACAAAGCACACCAGTTACTCCCTGACCCTGACAGCATTGCTTTTCAAATCTGCAAAGTCACTGATTTTTGACACTCGCTTAAGCTCAATTATGATCCTCAAAAACACCGGACTAGACTGATTGATTATTTGTGTGAGTATGCCTGCTTTTCCACCAAGAAAATTTCAAGGCGCTCACCCACATTCTGAATCTTGGTAGTGCCCCTGGAAATATAAATATAAAAATATATGTTTAAATATAAATATAAATCTGTGCCTCAACTTTGCAGATCTACCTGAAAACTGTGCATGGTGGAAAGGTGAAATGTTATTTTGCCGTTTACATGACTAAAACGTTAGCACTACTCACTTCATTAGTTTAAACTTTTATTTAATAATCAAATGTATTTATTAAGTGTACAGAAGAAGACAAACACAGCAGTAACATTGGCCAGTTACAGACATGAGCTATGCGGGCACAAATCACTCAGAAAATGGCCGCTGTGGCGCATGCGGCACTGGAGGTGTCCCCATGAACAAGTCACAGGCGCCATGTTCCCGGAGCCTGCGCATGTGCAGTTGACTCTGCAATATGCCAGAGTCTACTGCTGCCGGAGGCTGCACATTGGTCCCCTCCTCTCTTAAAATGCCCCTGACTCATGTCACTATAAGCAAGCTAAGATGCAAAATTGTGGCAAAAAGTAGCACAATGGAGGAAACATTGCACAGCACAGGAATCGTGCCATGTGGTGTTAAAGGATAGTTGTATAAGGACACATCTGTAAAAGAATTTTACACTCTATGGACGGAGCTTTTGTATTGTAGGTTGCAAGACAGTAATGGAAACCCACCCTGTGCGGGTGCATCACCAGCTGGACATTGCAGCTGTGAAAAAACTGCTGAAATTACCAGAGTAACTTAAGATCAGAAAAAACACAAGTTATGCCGAGTACACACTAGGCATTATGTTGACTCATCCGGCATATTGGAAGGACATATTGTGTGTATGTACTACCACCTACTTCCGCCTGCCGACATCAGAGTTGTCCCATTGGCTGTGCAGCAGCACAGTAGATGAGACGACCCGGCGATCGACTTCATGCTGCTGAATGTGGCCATGAACAATATAGCGCACAATTGTGCACAACAAGAAAGAATGACTATACACATTTTATCTATAGGGCCATCTAGTTTGTCTCGGTCTATTTGCAGAGCTAGCCTTTCAGGAAAGAGATCATTAACCATCACATCCTCATAATCCTCCAGAAAACGTAAAAATTGTTAAATCAAGATAAAATAAGCCCAGCTCTGGCCGGCCTATAACCCCAGCTGATATACCCATTATTGGACAGTCCACAAATCCGGACTATCCAGTAGGTGTGTGGTCAGAGATCTCCTGATAGTCTAATTACTGTCTAATAATTCTGTCACAATACAGTATGTTGGGTTGAGACCCAGTGGTAAAGCATAGCATAATAACATAGTGGGTGGCTATTACATCATTTAGGCACTGCCAGGACTGAACATATGACATGGTGTAGGCAAAGAAAGCTGATACAGCCCCCAAATATGTTCATAGCCTGCACAGTGGAATATCACAAGTCTGATAGACACAAGTAAGCAAAGAAAATGTTACAGTCCCTTAAAAATATTTTTCTCGGGGGGGCGTGGCCTAGCTGGCATCAGGGGAGGTCAGGTTTCTACAGAGCTCCAGCCAGCAACATTTTAAAAGGATCCCCTGGCCTAGATTTGAGGGCTTATATATAATAAAACAGACCCCTAAGCCCTGCTGAACCACCCTGCACTCAGAGGTCGAGGCTGCGGAGTCGGGGGTGCCCTGCGCTGCCCCCTGCGGATTGCGGCCTACCTCTGTTCCAGAAGCCGGGACTGTACGGACTTCCCCCTCCACCTAAACAGCTCTCCGGAGGTCGGACACCTCGCCCAGCAAGCCCCTAAAGCCCAACGGAGGACCAGAGACCGGGCGGCCTGCGGGAGATAGTGGCCGGGACGCATGGAACGGGTCACTGGCGGCCATCTTGGGGTTGGCGCCGCCTAGACCTCATCTTCTGCGCTGCCTCGCCGATCCCCGGCCTCTACGGACGCCTGACATCCGACCCCCGCCTCACATGCTCCCGTTTGACAGCTCCCCCACCCCGCTGACAGGAGATAACGGCCAGGAGAGCTCCGGAGGGACCTGGTCTCATCGACTGGCGGCGGCCATCTTGTGGTTGGCATGGCACCCATCCTGCTTCATGGCTGGAGATAGGCTGTAACACGAGCTCCCTCTGGTGGTTGCTTCCAGATTTGCAGCTGCTACACATTTATTCCTATAATCCTGCCTGTCCACAGGTCTCCTATCTGACAGCCGGAGGGGAATCATCATTGTATATCATCTTGAAATAACCGATGTGATACCTCAACAACCCTATCGCAATCTGCTGTGTCCTGAAGCTGTGGACTCACTGAGGTAGATGTCTAGCTCTTACCACGTCACCTCAAGCCTTTCGACATATACATCACACGGCTGTGACATTTTGGAGTGTCACATTGTGACACCTCTAACACGTTATTTCTTGTGAATCTGCTCCGCAACGCCCTGACATGCCGGCTATCTTCATAGCAATGTAACTTTCCAAGATCTCCCCTACACTGATGTGACCCTCATCGAATTACTCTCTGCGCCCTACTTTATTTCTATTTTACATACCTACTTCTGACGACTTCATATGGAAAAGTTCCTGGTGTCCATTCCAATGTCCTCAACTAGTCTTATTTCAGGCGCACGCGAGGACACATCCCACAGAAATTCTTCTGACTCCGATTGCTCCACCACCCGATCTCGTTCCCAAAGAAAACGTACTAACACTACGATTACTAAACAGCCTAAGATGAAACCCACTGACATTGCTGCGGTTCTTGGACCTCTCCTAGACGAAAAACTGGCGGGCATCAAAGAAGCCATTGACTCCACCTTAGCCCAGCTGACTCAACACAGTGGCCGTCTGGATGAAGTTGAACAGAGGATCTCAACATTGGAGGACGATCTACAAGCCGCACAGTCTACTATAAAGTCCCAGACCACAGAAATTAAAGGCCTTACTGAAAAACTCGATGATTTGGAGAATCGGAGCCGTCGGAATAACCTGAGGGTTGTGGGCATACCAGAGTCGGTAAGGGGCCATGCACTGCTGGACCTTTTATCCAACTGGCTACCTGATAAATTAGGTATGGACCTTCAGGGCTCATCGTTAGCCATTGAAAGGGCACATAGGATCGGCCCTGAACGCAGAAACTCAGCCGGACGCCCTAGACCTGTTATCCTATGGATTCTAAACTACGCGGATAAAGCCAAGCTCTTAGACCACTACCGCAAGTCAGAGAATCTTCTCTATAAGGGTGAAAGGCTGCTTATCTTCCAGGACTTCTCCACCCATGTCGCCAACAAGCGCAGAGAGTTCGCTCCGATATGCAAGCGACTGTTTGAAGACAACGTCAAGTTCTCACTAGTATACCCTGCCCGTCTTAGGGTCTTTGTCAATGGGAAACCATGCTTTTTTGATGATCCGATGGCGGCAAAGGCCCATTTTGCACACCCTGACACTTGACTATCCACCATTACTTAACGTTTGCATATCTTTATACTTGCCTTGATTAATAGGTCACACAGTGTTCGGGATATGATATAGGCATGCTATTTGCACATGCCGGAGGCTCCACCTCCCATTGTTTCATGTTTGTTAGTTTAATGTTTTTGTCTGTTTGTTTGTTTGCTCGTTCTGCCTGCTGGGATAATGTGTCTCGATCCTCCATAGGTTGGCCCCTCCTTGCTCATTGGGACGGGGGGGGGGCACCATTTCACCTATACGATTTTGATATTCTACTTTCCATCTACGGGGGTAGGATAGCATGGCTACCCATGCTGTCTCTCAGACCTCAACCCCAGTGACAACCCCACTTTTAGATTTTAATATAGTTTCTTGGAATGTGGAGGGTCTCAACAGCCCCATTAAATGCAAGAGGGTGACTGCCCACCTCTCTCGCTTGTCCCCCCAAGTCGTGTTCCTACAAGAAACACACTGGGTGCATGATTCCCCTGTGTCACTAAAAGCCCCTTGGATTGGGGAATGTATATCTGCTCCTTACACCAATAAAACCAGAGGGGTTGCCATCCTCTTTCATAGGAATCTTCAATTCTCCATCCTTAAAAAATATATCGACCCAGAGGGCAGATTTATCCTCCTAGATGTCTCCATTGACAGTGTGATATATACCTTTTTGAATTTATATGCACCCACTGGATCTAACAATCTCTTCTTTGCAGATATCCTTCAGAGAGTTCTGTCCTGGGGCGGCCAAAATTTAATCCTAGGGGGAGATTTCAACACGGTCGTTGATCCATCCATGGACAGGTCGGGGGTGAGTACCAAAAAACCCGGATCCTCCTCTACTCTGCTTTCCTCTCTTTGCTCTCAACTTACCTTACTGGACCCTTGGCGTACACACCATCCCCTTCAACGGGATTATTCTTTTTACTCACACCCGCACTCTACTCACTCTCGCATTGACTATCTATTTCTATCTAAACACCTTTTCTTTAAAGTCACCCACACCTCAATTAAGGACATCATTATTTCAGACCACGCTCCCATCACCCTGTCCCTACATTTATCCCTGCCCTTTCTAAATGTTGGAGATTCCCAGCATATCTTATACACTCAGAGGATTTCTTATTACATCTCAAACATTCCTGGCATAATTATACTACTGACAACTTGGATCAAGTATCTTACACTCCACTCTTTTGGGGGGTCTCTAAGGCAGTCCTTCGAGGCCATATTATTTCCTATGTTAATTCTAAGCGTAAGAAATTCAACACAAAATTGCAGGAACTTAGCGCGGCTCTCACACTCGCATATCGCACTTACAAACAATGCGACAATCCTACTCATAGAGAAACGTACCTCATGGCAAAACAAATTTATGATACCTTTCTCACCGAACAGGCCCAGATCAGCTATGACTACGGCAGGAATAGGTTCCATAGGTGGGGGAACAAGTCTGGCAGACTCTTGGCCAACTTGGTTAGGGGGCCCCGAAACAAAACATGGGTTAACTCGTTGCACAGCTCTGGAGGTGTTCTTTCTGATCCCACTGACATTTGCTCGGCTTTTATGAGGTTCTATAAATCCTTATATACTGCCGACATTGATAACATAACTGATGGTCAATTATTCCTGGTTGAGGCGCAGTTACCAAGGCTGGAGGTGGAGGAAAGGGACTCGCTGGATGCTCCCATAACTGACGATGAGGTACGGGCCACCATTAAGTCCTTACCCAATGGAAAGAGCCCTGGCCCTGACGGCTTCAGTGCCGAATTTTATAAGATGCTGGATGCCGATATACTCCCTACATTAACACGATTATATAACCACATCCTAACAACAGGGGAGACTCCCCTTCGTTTTAACGAAGCCAAGCTTATAGTACTCGCAAAACCGGGTAAAGACCCTGCCCAGGTAGGGTCATATCGCCCCATTTCACTCCTCAATCAGGACTTTAAAATATTGACCAAAATCATAGCTAATAGGTTGCAAGCCTACCTACCCCGCGGGTGAGTCGGATCTCACCCGCGCAGATGGGATTTGTCAAGGGTAGACAATCCACACGAGGAGTGCGGGCGGCCCTGACTGCGATATCTCACACCCGCTTCAATCAGGCCAAAAACAACAGCATTGTGAATTTGGACGCAGAGAAGGCGTTTGATAAAATTGCCTGGCCTCACCTATCCCGAGTACTCGCCCACCAGGGATTCGGCGCAGCGTTTTGCAACTTGGTACAGACCTTATACAATAACCCAGTGGCACAGGTCTTAGTCAACAATGTGACATCTCCATCCTTCACGTTGGAAAGAGGCACTAGACAAGGATGCCCCTTATCTCCCCTCCTTTTTGATCTAGCATTAGAACCTCTTATACGCCATATTCTGTTACACAAGAACTATAGGGGCATCGAGGTGGGTACACAGGAATTACGGGTGGTGGCATTCGCAGATGACCTCCTCCTTTTTATGTCAGACCCTCACCGTACGATCCCACAGCTGACTGCTGTGATTGATCGTTTCTCCTCTTTTGCAGGGTTTTCCATTAATTACAGTAAGTCGGAGGCACTAGCCATATATGGACAGGCGAGACTGGGTTGGGGGACCACTTTTCCCTTTAAATGGGCGAATACACATATTACCTATCTAGGCGTTGCACTCCCTACCCACCCCTGCCACCTGTATAGGCTCAATATCACCCCAGTCCTCCATAAGATTAGAACCGAACTTGGTCTCTGGCAATCCCTCCCCCTTAACATGCTAGGGAGATGTAACCTATTTAAGATGGCCAGCTTCCCAAAACTCCTCTATGTTTTACAGATGACCCCCCTTCTATTATCCAAGTCGGATCTATCTTCTCTGAATACCTCTATCTCCAGATACATCTGGGCTGGTAAACGTCCAAGGATTAGCATGAAAAAATTGTCCCAGACGGTACCTAGAGGAGGAATCAACCTACCTGATGTTAAACAATACAATCTTGCGTGCCTCCTCCGCATTGCTATGGACTGGCTTGGAGACAATAATTACTACACGGACTCCAGCCTAGACTCTCAACTTTGCGCCCCCTTGTCCCTCAGTTATCTTCTCCATGCCAAACCCTCCAAGTTGGCGCTACATATCACCACTACTTCGTTACTACTCCCCATAATACAGGCGTGGAAAATGGCGAGGAAATCTCTCAAACTTCAACACCTATACTCTCTCTCGATGCCCCTTATAGGCAACCTGGAGTTTCAGGAGGGAGAGGCTCTGCAACCCTTCATTGCCTGGCACTCTCTTGGTATCTGCAACCTGCGCAACTTGCTTAATTCCTCCCGCGTCCCGCTGTCTTTCGCAGAGGCACGAGAAAAATATGGCCTGCCTCCTCACCACGAATTTGCCTATTTCCAGGCAATACATTATCTTAAAACTGTACTTTCTAAATTGACGGGGAACGACTTTCTTAACTCTCTAGATACATTACTCCAATCAACATGTTACTCTATATCAACCATTTATACACGTATTCGTCATGAACTTATCCCTGACACGGACCTTCCAGAGCTGTCCCAATGGTCCTCCCACATTTCAATGGTAACCCCTGACTCCCTCCTAAATCACTTTCAACTAACCCTAAAACTTATCCCTGCAAGCTCCTATCAAGAGATGGCCTATAAAATGCTCCATAGGGCATACATCTCACCTAAACGCCGATCTTTGATGGGCATCTCAGAAGACAGCAAATGCACTAAATGCTCAATGGAGGGGGCCGACCTCTTCCATTGCTTCTGGGACTGCGCTCTGGTGTCACAGTTTTGGCATGAGGTACATCATTATGGAACCACTTCCTTAGGCATATCCTTTAGTTGCACTGTTTCCTGGGCATTGTTTGGGTGTTTGACTGACCAGCCAGACGTCCCCAGGTCTAACAAAAAACTACTTATGATATTATCAGCGGCTGGCAGGAAGGCAATCCTACAACAATGGATCCACAACATACCCCCTAATCTTTCGATGGTGACCTCTAGATTATTCTTTCTATTCACCATGGACTGGCTGGAGGCCTCTATCCATAAAGAGAGGCTCACCCCTGCCTTGTTCCAATGTTGGGACACATACATTTTGACACTCCCCTTACACACTAAACAAGCCATTGACAAATGCTTTCAATCTACCTCATGGTACCTCCTCCACACTTTAGCCCAACCTAACCCCTTGAACATCTGACTTGCCCTCTCTCCTTTCCTTTTTCCGGACCCCTCCTCCACTCCATTCTATATTCAATCATCTACCGGGTTGACTAGAAATATGGACCCCCGATATGGGAAGATTGCTCTGTGGATGGATCGACGGCCCGTGTCCCATAGTAGGCATTACAGGTTAGTTTATTTTCTTATGTTTTAGGTATTATATATATGTTTAGGGAATTCGAAATACTTTGTCCATATCGGCGGAGAACTGATGTTTAAACCACCCCTTTTTTCATCTATAATCTGCTCCGCTTGGGGAACTAAAGCATATCCTCAATTCCCTGATATCCCTAGTTATACATATGTTACCTTTCTTGGAAGGGTATAAAGGTTTTATGTGGAGAAAAGTTTGAAAATATGTTTTGATCTCTACCAGGTTTTATATGAGACTGAATAATCTATAACTTCCTGTCTTTTGTCAAGAGGCTTATATATAGTGCATATTATGTTGTACAATGCTAACTATATATTCCATTCGATGTCTCGAAATGCTGTATATCTACTCTGTATGGTGTGAGATTATAATAAAAATAGTTTGAAAAAAAATAAATATTTTTCTCTCATTATTTATTCTCAAATCAGTGAACAGAGGAGCCGAAAAGGTGGGACCATCACAGGTATAACAGGGGGGATTCAGGCAGAATAGAGGAAACTACTACTGTAGCTAACTCACTGGTGGCCAATCTAGAATAGGAAGAATGTGTTCTACAATGTAGAACTGTAATCCACTGTAAAACAGCTTTGAGAAACAGTCATGTATAGCAGAGACTATTTCACATGTACAACTTCTAAAGAATGCGACATAGGGGTAAATGCATTGCGTTAATACAGGACCATGCTGTGTACATAACGATCATCTAGATCTGGCTGACAGAGCCGTCACGGTTAACATTCCTCTGGCTGACCCCTCTTCATTTAGTCTCAGTGCTACAGTAATGGAGCCAGCTGTTCCCTGCAGAGTGGGGCAGTGACAACATGGATGTTTCTTAGTCGGTTAGCACCTGCCTTCTGCTATCGCACAGGGAGTTGGCAAGAGCATCCGAATAATCAGGTTAAAATTTCATGGGGAGACTGGCCCCAGGTGGTAACAGGATGACTTGTTTCAATTCAACCTCCCTCACGCATGTCTGATGTGGCCATAGCAATACCCGGAGTCAGCTCTTAGGAATCTGCATTCCTTTATTAATTTGCCATATTAGACTGTATGGCATTAACAATTCAGTGCAACTTTACCATCACATTGGCACATTCCTCGCTTATAGACTTCAGACTAAAAACAGGATGAATTACTATAGCAGCATACAGATGGGTCCATGTTTATCTTGGCCTTTACTAGGATTAACTGAGACTGGGCAGTCGGACTTAATCCCCTGCTGTAATGATTTAATCCCCTGCTGTATTGTTCTCTGTATTGTATTTGCAGCTAAGAACAATAGTTGAAGGGTTTATGTAAATAAACCATGGTGTGCCTAGGCGCAGTAAAGAAGCCAAGATAACCGTGGATCTATCTGTACAACGTGAATGGTGCAGAGCCGGGATGTAGGGTGATCGCCTCTTTTCATGCATACTGGCCGAGAAAAACTGGAGAGTACAAATCTGTGAACATGGAATTTCATTAACGCAAAACAGGTCAGAATTTATTTATTTATTAACAGTTTCTTATATAGTGCAGCAAATTCCGTTGCGCGTTACAACTGGAAATGTAACACAGCTCGCTTGTATTTCCCAGTATGGACCACTGAACTACCATAATACTGCGTCTCTCAATACCCTCTCTAGTGGTCACTCACTTTGGTGTTAGTAAAGCTGGGCAAACGCTATACAATTATCTGCCAGATCATCTGCCAGATCTGGTTGGTTGGAATGAAAATCTGGTAATGAATGAGAGCAAATGACAATCAACTATTTGTTCCCAAACATTTGAAAATGATCAAAAACATTAATACAAATTAGTTAATTTTGTGATTTGACCTATTTGTTTTAACAAATTACCTACCTATCTTTAAGACACTACGGGACAAATTTACCAAGGTTGGAGTTTTTTTTAGAACTGGTGATTCTATCTATTATCTTCTAGAAGCAGCTGGATAAATGCTAAGTAGAATCTGATTGGTTGTTATGAGCAACATCACCAGTTCTAAAAAAAACCTCCCACCTTAGCAAATTTACCCCAACATTGTTTTCTTAATGGTATGTTTAGAGTCATTTCTGTGTTGGAAGATGAACCACATACCCATCTTCAGATTTCTAGTAGAGGGCTGCAGGTTTTCCACAAGAATTTGGGTGTATATGGCAGCAGTGGCGTCAAGAGGGGGGTGCGGCCCGCACGCGGGTGTCACCCTTCAATGGGGTGACACCAAAATGTGCCGCACCCCCGCACCCCCAGTGGCGGAACTTGCGCTGGGCCCAGCGTTATTAAGGGACCCCCAGACTCAGGACAATCAGACTCATTATGCTGCGGCTGATGTACCGCTCTGTCAGCCGCCCGTGAGAGGAGTGGACCCTGGGTTAGGAGGACAGAGTAGCGGAGGTCAGTAGGAGCAAAGAGGACCTCCCCTGTTACCACTCCCTAGCTCCTCCTCTCTGCCTCCTGAGTGCCGGCCGGGGACTAGATGTGTGCTGAGGGTTAGGGCTGTAACACACTGGCCGGTTTCTCCCGGGTGGCAAAAAGCCGGACAAACTTTGTCCGGCTTTTTGCCATCCGGGAGAAACCGTCAGAGTCTGTCACACAGGGCGGCTTTGAGCCGTGTGTGATGCTGTGCACATGCGCAGCAACAGACACGGCTTGAGAAAAAAACATTGTGTGTGAAAGCTCCCCTTCACACACACGGTTTACTGGCTGCAAAGACGGCCCGGCGCTGGCCCGGCAGCCGGACCTTCCAGTGGATAGTTCCGGCTGCAACACGGTAAGGACACATTGTGCTCATTATGTCTTTGCATCACGGCAGCGGTTAAAAGTCGGCCGGGTTTTTGCCGGGCGGCGCCAGCCGGCTAGTGTGTTACAGCCCGGAGGCGGCAGTACGATCGCGGCTAAGTGAAGAACAGCCTTGCCTGCCTGTACAAATTAATCCAGCACACTGAGACGCTCTGTCGGTGGCTCACCAGCACTGTAAAACTGACGAAGTGATGAAACTGAAGTGATGAGGACCCGGCCTCAGAAGTAAGCATTAGTTCTATTGTAAATCATCTTCTCTCCTGCATCTGCTCTACCAGTACAGCCGCTAGAGGGAGCCCCCTCAGTCCCAGCCACAGCAGCAGATTGTGTTCCTGCTCACACTCACACACGCATCCTGTGGCCCTCTGAGACCCCAATAATATTTATAAAGGCAAACATGTCCCCAGGGGCCCCTCAAACCTGATGCCACCACAGACATCAGGTGCAACCCTCCCCACCCTGCTCCCCTTCCTTACTGTACTTCATAATGCCGCCGGATTCAAACATATTCTGGTGAGAACACTGTCATTGTCACCCACAGTCTCTCCCCAGTCACCCACTACCTTTCTCCAGTCGCCCGCTGCCCCTCCCTATCATCCCTTGCCTCTCATTGTCACCCTTCCGCTATCATCGTCTGCCTTCCCCTGTCACCCTATGCCTCTCGCTGTCTTCCACTGTCACCCTATGCCACTCCCTGTCACCCTCTGCTTCCCGATGTCACTCCCCAGTCACCCACTACCTTTCCCCAGTCACCCGCTGCCTCTCCCTATCATTCTTTGCCTCTCACTGTCATCCTTCCACTGTCACCATCTGCCTTTCCCTTGTCACCCACTACCTCTTCCCTTCATTTCTACCTGTCACTACCTGCCTCTTCACCACACAAAGACTCATTCGCTGTTACCCACTGCCTCCCATCTTCCTCTCACCCACTGACTACCCAGTCACCCACTGCCTCTGCCTGTCTGCAACTCCATCATCCACTGACTCTCTCTGTCACCTTCTCCCTGTCACCCTTTACCTCTCTGTCACCTATTGACTCCTCAGTCACCACCTGCCATCCACTGCCTCCCCCTGCCACCTTCAGCCTCTCCCATCACCCATTGTCTCCTCACTTATCTACCGCTCCCTGCCACCCACTGCCTCTCCCTGTCACCCCCTGTCTTTCCCAGACACCTCTACCTGACACCCACTGACTCCCCAGTCACCACTGACCTCTCCTGCTGTCACCCACTGCTTCTTCCCAGTCAGCCACTTCCTCTGTACTTATGGTGGGGGAGGGGAGGCCAGAGCATATATTTGCATCTGGACCCACCACTCGCAAGTTTCGCCACTGTGCACCCCCATCCCATCCATTGACTTAACAGAGACATGTCAGTGGCGGCGTCCACACCTACTCCTCCCCGGCATCAAGCACCGCAGTCACGCCCACCCCCCCGCCGACTTCACACACCCACCTCTACGCTGTCACCATGTCCATACTGCCGTATTCTCTCAGGATGCCGTGTGCAGCGCTGTACGGTGACGTCATCATGCACGCCGGCACCACATGCCATTCTGGGAGGGAGGAGTGCTGTGTTGCATTACCAGAGGAGGACCATGTCCTGCAGTCAGGCACAGCGGAACCCGCTCAGAGAAGGGATGCAAAGCAGGGAGGCGCTGGGCTGGAGAGGTGCTCTCCCTGCTCTTCATTTCTGCTGCTGTGCGTCTGCCGCCTGTCACACTGTAGAGGCAGCAACACCAGCAGCACGAGAAGCGCAGCTCTTCACGGTGTCGGCTACCTCACTCCCTCTTCTCAATGCAGTGATGGCCACGAGAAGCGGCTCTTCTTCACCCGTCCACATTTCGCTCTTCTCCAGAGTTAGGTGAGGTCACGGTCTGCCTCCAATCTCCTCCTCACTTCTCAATTAAGTGTTCAGCAGCGTAACCCTACACTCCTGTGGACGTTATGTATAAAGGGCAATGTCTTAGACTGCATAACGTTTTAACGTTTTATAATAAGCAACCGGTTTTATTTAAAAATATTAGGTTGGAAGTAGAATGACAGTGTGGTTGTCTGGCAAGAAGTTTAGGAGCGTTTGTCTCCCAATTCAGCGTCTGCATTTTTATTAATCGCAAGCTAGTGCGTCAAATCTTCATATATCTTGTTGCTATGGACCTTCTTTTCTACACAAAGCTTTGCCCTAGCGTGTAAGTGTGTGCATTACATGGGCTTACTAGATGGACCGAGTATAGTAGTCCTTACGTGACGTAACTTGCATAAGGGGTACTACTGTGTAGTGTAACCTGTATAAGGGGTACTACTGTGTAGTGTAACCTGAATAAAGGGTACTAGTACTGTGTAGCATAACGTCTATAAGGGGTACTACTGTGTAGCATAACATGTATAAGGGGTACTACTGTGTAGCGTAACCTGTATAAGGAGTACTACTGTGTAACATAACGTGTGTAAGAGTATTACTGTGTAGCGTAACATATATAAGGAATACTACTGTGTAACATAACGTGTATAAGAGCATTACTGTGTAGTGTAATATGTATAAGGGGTACTACTGTGTAGCGTAACATGTATAAAGGGTACTATTGTGCAGCATAACATGTATAAGGGGTACTACTGTGTGATGTAACGTGTATAAGGGACACCATGTGCAGTGTAATGTGAATAAGATTGTGCTACCGCCTACTGTAATTTGAATTGGGGGTACTATTGTGTGGTCATGCCCCTTCCTTGGGAAACCAAGGATATAAACGTATAATGTTAATTTTGTTAGCTGTTTTATGTCACTGCTATTGCTACTGCATTCAGTGATATACAGGAATTATGGGGATCAATAAGAGATCCCCGCGATCAGGAGACTGATGTTCCCGGGAGCTCAACACCAGGATCCTGGCGTCTAGGGCAGCGTGTCCCCCCCCCCCCCCCCCCCCCCCATCCATCTCTTGCTCTCTTTTTTCACTCTCTCACCATCGACATATAGGTGCATTCTTCACCGGGCGGGTAAAAGGTCAAAATTGCAGATTTGAGGAAACAGAAGGGATGACGGGTTAGTGGGTGCGCGGGTGGTCTGGGAAAACTCAGCATAGTCTCTTAATGCCTAGAGGAACGGGCAGTACTTCATCCATGGGTCCCCAGAGGTTTCCTACATAAGGGGGTTTTTCCTCTCCTGAGTGCTGAAGGATGAAACTTCATGAAGCATGAGGCTCCCGCCATCTTGTTCCTCTTATAGGACAAATTTGTAAGATTACTGGATCAATCTTAGTCTGAAATTCCCTATTTTATAATGCAATGTAAATAATAATAATAATAACAACAAAATAATAATAATAATAATAATAATAATAATAATAATCAGAAGAAGAAGAAAAACAGGCTACATTTTACTTAAAATAAAAATAGACGTTTATTTTTTAAATATATTTTGCTTGAAGTTGTCTTTATTTTTGTTAATAAATCCTTTCAAAAGGTGAAGAAATTACATATATTTGGGGAGACAAAAATATTAGGAGGGTTCAGAACCATGCATTGTTTATTCTACACAAGAGAGTACCAAGTGAAATATCTGAAAAATAATTTTATCTTCGAACAATACATCGCCTACCAGCCCTGTGTGACAATCAGAAACTATTCTACTGACTTATATAAAACATAGGAAACAATGGGCCTAATTCAGATGTGAATGGAATGGCTGTCACTTCATTGGAAGCAGCAGTGATAGCGCTGTATGTTGATGCAGCAGCAGGCGTTTGTTACATGTAGACACCTCCTGCTGCAGTAGTGATCTGACCTGCATCTTACTACGCAGGCATCGGGTCACTGACTTCGTATCGGGCAGCTTGCATAGATTCCTGGCTTCTTCCCTCCCCCTAAACAGCAGTGACATGCCTCCATTATTGGAAACTGAGGGCGCTGCCACCCCTCCCCGCCCCAATATGGCAGCAGACCATACTTGCCGACTTCTAGGCTGCTCTCTCCGGGAGAGAGCAGCCAGGTCGGCTCTGCAGGGGGGCGGACAGTGAGGTTACGTCCAGAGGGGGGCGGGCCAGAGGCGAGACGGGGCGTGGTGGAGGCGGGATGGGGGCGTGGTGGCGGAAATCGCGTCGTGTAAGCCGCTATTACCGGCATTATACAGAAGGGGGCGTGGCTATGATGACGTGATTCAACAAGAATCGCGTCATCTCCTGCCCGGACCGCCCACTTTACTCTACTACTTTACTTTAATGGGCGGCCGGGCAGAGAGGACCCCTGAGATCGGGAGACCTGCCTGCTCTTCCGGGGGGCCGGGAGGGTCACCCGATTTTCGGGAGCCTCCCGGCCATTCCGGGAGAGTAGGCAAGTATGCAGCAGACTGTCTATCACTGACAATTTGTAGCCATCCTACATCGCAGTATCCATTTGTGCAGGCACTCAATGAGTCCACATCACCTCCCTCAGCTCCTTTGTGGAGATGTGCCCTGTACTACAGGGCACATCGTGGCGGCGGGTGTCCGGTGCAGGGACCAGATATTTCCCTGCACCGGGCTGTCGTCGTCGGCGGGTAGCGGCGCTTTAAACTTGGCGCCACTTGGGCCGCCAATGAGAAGCGCCGCCGGCGTCTTTTCAAACCCGGCGCCGTCCGCGAGCCAGTCGCGGCTCGCAGGGCGCCGGCCAATCGGAGGCGGGTGTGGCGAGCCAATCGGCGCTCGCCACGTCATAGGCCCCGCCCCCGGCGTTGACGTCAGACGCCGGGCGGGAGCCTAAGAAGAGGTCGGGCGCGCGGAGGAGCGCGAGAGGAGACGCCGGGCGGGAGCCGAAGACGGAGGGCGCGCGGAAGAGCGCTGAAGAGCTCCGGTGGCCGCGGAAGAGGCGAGAAGACTCCAGGCTCCGGGAAGAAGATGTCCAGCGGCGGCTGGACGCGGCGAGGCGACGGCGGCGCCGCTGGCCAGGACGGGCCAGCGGCCGAAGAGTGAAGGGGAGCGCCGGAGAGGGGAAGGAAGAGAGCTGACGAAGCTCCCCCCTTGTGCCTCTCCCACCGGGTCAGGTAGGCCCTTATCAGGTGCCCCTGTACCCTCTCTCTCCTCCCTAGACCACTGGGTGTTCGGGCATTAGGCCCGTGGGCACAGTCAGGCCCTTCCGGCCTGTGGGCAGTTAGTCGGGCAGGCCAGGGAAGATATGGAGGTTCCCCTAATTAACCCAAAGTTTGAACAATAGAAAGCTGATATAGGGAATATTCCCTTCTGGTGCAAATCCTGGTCTACTAGGTGCTATATGCAGTGCTGCATTAGGCCCATATGTGAATGCATATAAAATGAATGCAGTATGATAAAATCAAACGGGCATTTATTTATCTCATAGACTGCCCCTAACTGTACGGGCCTCTGCCGCCCGCTCCCTGTAGATACTCCAACAGAAGGAAGAGCAGCCCAACTCCTCCAATAAGCCCCGATCCCTTTATCCGCTTACCAGCCCCATGGGTCTTGGGAAAGGACACCTGGCTCCCCATTGGTCAGCGGTGGCCATTTTCTTGTAGCCTGTCATGGAGCAGACATTTTCTGTTAATCCCTGCTGTTCAGCCGCCAGGTAGCGGGTTTAAACATTATAACGCAGAGCAATCATAAGCAGTCAGCCTCTGTTGGCCTCCTGCAGCCAGGCGGCCCTGGATCACTTACGTTTTACTGGCCCAGCCTCTGCTCAGGATGTACTGAACCATCTTGATCAGCAGGAGACATCACAACAACAAATGGTTCAGTTCATCCACATCTTGTCCATCTGCTTGGATGAGATCCAGGGTCTCCCATCTAGAGCTCCAGTTTTGGTTACCACCTCTCCCGTACCTCCTGTACAGGCGTCTGTTTCTGTTGCAACTCCTCAAATCCGTTTGGCTCTCCCCAGTAAATCTGACGGTAATCCCAAGCATTGCCGAGGGTTCTTGAACCAAATACACTTTGAACTTCAGTCACCCTGCTTTCCCACTGTGAGATCTCAAATTGCCTATATATTATCCGATTTATTCAGACCAGCTTTGGAATGGTGCTTGCCACTGTGGGAGAAGTCGGATCCCTTGCTCTCAGATTATTCCCCGATTTGTGACGTCTTTTCAGAAAATTTTTGACGAGCCTGAAAGGACTAATTCTGCTTCCATAGAAATTCTCCGGTTACGCCAAAGTGGGAAGACAGTGAGTCAGTATGTCGTACAGTTTAAGACACTCGTATCTGAGCTGAATTGTAAAGAGGATGCTCTGAAATCAGCCTTCTGGAACAGGCTCTCTAACAAGATTAAGTTGTAACTCGTGATACGCCTGCCACTGTGGATGACCTGCTATAGCTTCATAACAAGTTGGGTTTGCGTTACCGGGAATGCTTGTTGGAGAGAAACAAGTCTGAGTAGCCTAAGCCTCGTCCACTGCATCGACCACCTTCTTCACCATCTTTGGGTGATGAACCCAAACCAATTAGTCCAGGTTGTTGCCTGAGAAACGGCTCAGACGTTGTAGAGACCATCTCTGCCTCTATTGTGGTTCTGCTGACCATCTGTTAAAGTCCTGTTCCATCCGACTGAGAAACCCCTGCTCCTAACTTGCTTTGGAGAGGTCAAGTTAGGAGATAATCAAGCTTTCACCAAGAGACCGGAGGCCATATTATCAGTGACTTGTGGGGTACAAGGAACATCTAAAGTCCTCACTGCCTTACTAGATTCCGTGTGGGAGACAACTTTATTTCTTCTGAATATGTCTCCAACTACCTACAGAGCAATTACCTACAGAGCAATTACCTCGATCTATAGCTCTTACAGAAGTAGACGGAAATTGCATTCCAGATGCTATCATCTCCCGACACATGGCACCTTTGAATACTCCATTCCATTGGTGATACCTAAATCCTCTCATACCATTGTTCTTGGACTTCTCTGGCTCAAGCTCCATAATCCTCAACTGGACTGGACTACCTGTCAAGTAACGGCCTGGGGTCCTTTGTGTTTCAAGAATTGCTTACAAGCTTATTAGCTTCTTCATTCTGCTTCGCCTGTCATTGGTGGTTTACCTCACCAGCAATTCTCTGATGTATTCAGCAAGCAGGCTGCCTATTCCTTGTCTCCACACCGGAAGTGGGACTGTTCCATCAAAGTAATCCCAGGAAAGATGCCTCTTTGTGGTCGTACATATCCTCTCTCCTTACCTGAGACCCAAGCAATCTCAGAATACTTTAAGGAGAACTTGCAGAAGGGTTTCATGCGTCTGTCTTCCTTTCCGGCAGAGAGCAAAGCTCCCGGACCTCAGCGCCCAGCTCAAAGTGCACCACTTCGCCCATCGCACAGAGAACCTGCTAGCCCTCTCCCACCTGTGTGCAGTGCACTCCGGATGCAGCAGTTACCTTGATGCTAAGGTGCCGGGAGTGGACCTACCGGACCAAAGCAGCCAGCACTTACACACCCCTGCAGCCCCAGGACTAGTCTCCCAGCTGCTGCGGCCGCTCTGCCTCCCTCCAAGGCCGTACTGAGAGCCCGCTAGCCAGTGTGCAGCGCAGTCTGGGTGGCAGTGGTTTCCCATCTCCCTCGGCGCAGAACATCAGGGGTTGGAGGTCCCGGACTCACAGCCACAGCGCCGTGCAGCTTCTTCCACCCCCGGTCAAGCAGGGAGGTAACATTTTTTACTGCCATGGTCGCCAGAGCGGATCTGGGCCACGGCAGACCACACAATTTTTAAATAAACCTTTTAACCCCCTCGACACCTAGCGCCAAGGATACATTTTAATACAAGGTGCCTAGTTCCTATACATTTCAAATATGGCGCTCAGCGCCAGTGTCCGTATGAAAATGGCACCGAGCACCCATTGTCTGCTAAAAATGGCTCTGGGCATGGAGGGTTAACCCCTTCAGTGTTGCAGTCGCCATTAACCATGTGGCTGAAGAGAGTCTCCAGCCACATGGCCTATATCGCTTCTTGTGTAAAATACACTCAGAATAAGACTTCAAGACAATTACCCCAGGTCAGCTCCAGGCTCTCTCGATTCCTCATTAACCTTGGACCCATATGTCCATGGACTTCTTTTAAGGATCTGCCGTCCTCGCAAGGCTTCAACACCATCTGGGTAATAGTGGATCATTTTTTCAAGATGGCACCTTTCGTTCTTTTGACTGGCTTGCCGTCTGCTCCTCGTTTAGCCACCCTCTTCATACTTGAGATCTTCTGGCTTCATGGATTGCCTTCTGAAATAATCTCTGCCAGTTTGTGGCAGGTTTTGGAGAGCCTTATGTACAGCATTGCAGATCAAGCTAAAGTTCTCTTTCGCTTATCACCTGCAATCCAACGGTCAAACTAAGAGTGTCAACCAGGACTTAGAGACCTTTTTCATCTTTACATTTTCTCTTTGCAGGGCAATTGGGCTGAACTTTTACTGTGGACCAGATTTGCCCACAACTTCTACTACTACTCCTTTTCTCAGACTACTCCTTTCCATGTGGTGTATGGATATCACCCCAGGATTCCAGATAGCCAGCCAGTATCTTTACTGGGAGTTCCAGCTGCTGATAAATTTCTCCAGTGCTTTTTGGAATCTGGAAGCAGGTGAGGTCTGCCCTACTGAAGACTTCCTCTCAGTATAAAAGTTTTGCTGATCGGAAACCTTGTGCTGTTCCAAGTCTTGGTCAGTGGGATTTGGTGTGGTTTTCTACACAAAATCTTAAACTCCATGTTCCCACCATGAACTACACTCCTCACTACATTGGTCCTTATCCTGGAAAAAGTGATTTACACAGTTGCAAGGCTTCAGACGTCGCAGCTCCTCATTTAATACGAGCTTTTCACAATAGGTTTCCTCACCAGCCCAAAAGGTGTCCAGTGGCCACCTGAAAGGGGTGTGTGTGTGTGTGTGTGTGTGTGTGTGTGTGTGTGTGTGTGTGTGAGGGGGTTACTGTCACATCTCCAGGGGATGCCGCTAAGGCCAGTCCCCATTCCCTACCTGTCAAGCCGCTTGTGAGGGTCCGGCGTGCTCTGGCAGTCATGCGGCGTGCTCTTCGCACGGCCACAGTAGTCACAGCGATTAGGGTTGGGTCTTCTGTGTGCAATGCTCCTGCCAGCCCGGCAGCATGGACGATGCCATCTTGTTTAGTGTCAGCTGACCAGTCTCTGACCAATTCCATGCAGCGTGAGTGTGACACTCCCTGCCAATCCTGTGTCACCAAGGGGTTTAAAACTTCCTACTCCTCTGGGAATTCAGCTACTGCACAGTACCTACATTCTCTGAGCTGCTCCATTTGCTACCTGCATTACCATCTGCATTTCCAAGGGATCATATTAGAAACATAGAATTAGACAGCAGATAAGAATCACTTGGTCCATCTAGTCTGCCCCTTTTTATCCTTTAGGTAATCTCAACCATTTTTTAACCTTAGTTCTTTGTAAGGATATTTCTATACCTATCCCAATCATGTTTAAATTGCTCTACTGTCTTAGCCTTTACCACCTCTGATGGGGTACTATTCCACTTATCCACTACTTTTTTGTTAAGTAATTTATCCTTAAATTTATACTGATGTCCTCAAGTGCTAATAATTCTCTTCCTTTGAAGAATGTTTCCCTCCTGTACTTTAAGACCCTCGGTATATTCAAAAGTTTCTATCATGCCCCCCCCCCCTTTTCCCTTCTCTGCTCCAAGCTACACATGTTAATACGTATCTTTTAGCCTTTCCAGGTAAATTTTGTGATGTAGGACATGCACCATTTTAGTTGCCCTTCTTTGTACACTCTGTAATGTATTTATTTTATTCAGGAGATATAGGGGGTAATTCCGAGTTGATCGCAGCAGGAATTTTGTTAGCAGTTGGGCAAAACCATGTGCACTGCAGGGGAGGCAGATTTAACATGTGCAGAGAGAGTTAAATTTGGGTGTGGTGTGTTCAATCTGCAATCTAAGTTGCAGTGTAAAAATAAAGCAGCCAGTATTTACCTTGCACAGAAACAAAATAACCCACCCAAATCTAACTCTCTCTGTTATATCTGCCTCCCCCTGCAGTGCACATGGTTTTGCCCAACTGCTAACAAAGTTCCTGCCGCAATCAACTCAGAATTACCCCCATGGTCTCCAGAACTGGATAGAGTATTCCAGATGAGGATGTACCAATGACCTATACCAGGGGTCAGGGAACTTTTTTACCTTTTACCCCAAAATATATTTAAATACGCTGACGTTACCCCCTTGATTTGAAAGGGAGGAAATCATATACTATTGTGCACATATACTGGCATTTCTGAGATACTGCGTGTGTATGTATATATATATATATATATATATATATACATTTTTTTTATTTTATTATTTTCACCAATTATTTTTTGGCAATGAATGGGGTAATTAACACTTTCTCGCCAAAACACCAGAATGAATGTAAGAAACATGGATGAGGGGGCAAAGAGGGAGGGGGGGGGGGGGGACACGACTTTTAGGAGACAGATGGTCACATCCTCACCTCAGTAATGTCAGTTGGAATTTACCACTGTTATGTGGGCCACTGTCTGATCCTGCGGAACACCATCAGCGGTCAGCCACAGAAGACTTCAAGTTCTGTGTGTGGGTTGGCGGGCCGCGGGTGGGAGGACAGCACAGCGCAGGACGGGCGGGCGTGAGGGAGCACGGTGTGACATCAGCACGTCACACCCCGGCCAGGAACACAGCACAGGGCGGCCTGGAACACAGTGCAGGGCGGGCAGGAGGGAGTGCGGTGTGACGTCAGCACGTCACATTGCAAGCCGGACGGTGCTGGACGGGGCTGTGTCTTGGCAGCGCGACTGTCCATTACCCCTAGGGATTTCATTTTTACCCCATTTTGGGTAATTTACCCCTGTTCCCTAACCACTGACCTATACAGTGGCATTATTACTACTGATTCTTTTGCCTATGCAACCAAGCATCTGACTTGCCTTTCTCGTTGCTTTGAAATAGTGACTCCTAAATCCCTTTCCTCCTCAGTAGTTTCCATTATAGTACCCTTGATACTATATTTAGCCTTTGGGTTTTTGCGACCCAAGTGCATGATTTTGCATTTTTTAGCATTAAGCTATAGGTGGAACGTTTCTCAAATCTACCTAGGTCATTAATCATTTGTTTTACCCCTCCCGGTGTAGTCTACCCTGTTGCATATCTTTGTATCATCTGCAAAAAGGCATACTTTCCTTTCAATTCCATTTGCAATGTCACCAACAAATATATTAAAGTGCACTCAAGTGTCATCATTCCGGATTAAGCCTGGTCAGCACTCCAGTGTCATAATTCCGAATCCAGCCCAGTCAGCACTATGGTCCCATTAAAGTTACCATCAGTTCCAGTCTGATATTACAGATACCATTGATTCCAGTCCGATAATACATATACCCAGGGCCGGTTCTTGCCCTTTTGGCGCCCCGGGCGGGAAATATGGGCGTGGTCAGTTACGCCGTCTGTACAGTAGAGTAGTGCCGCTGAAAAAGAAAAAAGAAAATTAATACTTACTATCCCCGCTCACGACCGCTGCAGACCTCCGCCGGCGCCACTCCTCTCCTCAGATCTGGCATAGACAGACACTAGAGGTCAATTATGACCCCTAGCGTCTGTGTCAGTCCCACAATGCTGTGCGGTGCACAATGACATCATCGTGCATCGCACAGCAAAGGTCCTCTCCACTTCACAGCGGGGGACAAGCGGGGCGGCAGGGGACACAGCAGGGGGCACAGCAGTAGCAGATGTTGCCATGGTGCGGTGCCCTCCGGATGGCCCCGCCGCCCTCCGGATGGCGCTGCCACCCTCCGGATGGCGCCGCCACCCTCCGGAAGGCGGCGCCCTGGGCAAAAGTACTGCTTGCCCGTGGCAAGATCCGCTACTGCATATACCATCAGTTACAGATACCATTGGCTCCAATCCGATATTACGGATACCATCGGTTACAGCCCGATACTACAGTTATCTGCAGTCCCAGTTTCTAGTGCTAGCCCAGGTGACCCAGTCAGGGGGACGCGACCGTCCCACCGGTTGCAGCGAAACTCAAATTCCCTTGCGGGGTTCCCTGGAGAAGACCACCAGTGGGGTAAGACTTTGCCTCCCTGCTATGGGTTTTGTCAACTACCTAGTGCTAGTCACTGCATCTTTCAGCATCCTCTGAACATTAAATCCTTCTGCCTCTATGAGAAGGAACTACATAAAACCTCTGAGTTTTCAGCACAACACCGCTCCAGCCACCAATAATTTTGACACAGGTCCGGAAACATCCAAACACCAAATTAAGCGAAAAAAGAGCTGTGTCCTGTAGACCTAGGGATTGTAATGTTTGTATGAAAGAGAATGGTCAACAATGTCAAGCAGCAGAGAATAGTGGCCTTTGGACTTAGCAGTGACCAGATCATTTACCACTTTAGTCAGTGCTGTCTCTGTGGAGTGTTGGGCACGAAAGCCCGATTGAAGTCAGTTCAATAAGTTGTGTGAGTTAAGAAAGTGTGTGAGGTGAGTGTTGACAAGTCTCTCAAGTAGCTTGGAGGGACATGGGAGCTGAGAGATGGGATGGTAGCTTGATAGAGTTTGGGTCAGAATCGTGTTTTCTTAGAATGGGAGTAAACACTGCAAGCTTGAATGGTGAAGGAAAGATACCAGTAGAGAGAGAGATTACAGATCTTAGTTAGGGTTGGGATGAGCACAGGAGACCGAGCATTACTTGTGAGGTTATAGGATCAAAAGGGGATGTAGTAGAGCAGAGGTTCCCAAACTGTGTGCCGTGGCTCCCTGGGGTGCCTCGGGACACTTGCAGGGGTGCCCTGGTTGGTGGTCCAGGACCAATTTAAATTATTCATGGTCAATATAATAGGCAAAACCAGTGCTGGTGGCTGCCAGTCATAAAATATGTGGCCAAACAGAAGTAAATCTTGTCCCTCACCACACAACTGACCCTAAGGATGACATATAAATGCGATCTACTTAATGTAATATTTCTTTCTAAATTTCTCAATAAAAAATTTTGGCCTAGGGGTGCCGTGAAAAAAATTCTGATATTCTAGGGCGCCGTGATTCAAAACAGTTTGGAAACCACTGTAGTAGAGTAACAGGATGAGAAGAGTGTTAATACTTCATCATCATCTGTGGGATCAAACGAAGAGAAAGTGCCAGAGAGTTCAGGTAGGGAATTTCTAGAGTCTGGTTAAGGTATAATAGAGCTGTCTCAGGAGAAGTGAATTCAGAAATAGGTGAGAGTAGTTGTTGCAGAGAACTGGAAAGTTCTTAACAATTAATTGGTTACTAGTTCTGCAGGTTTGAGGAGTTTTGGAGGACTCCCGTGATATTGAGTTTGAAGTAATGGAGGAGAGCATGCAGGTGATAAGGTTGTGATCTGAAAGAGGCAAAGGAGTATTAGTAAATTCAGAAACTGAGTGTAGTCTGGTGAATACACGTTCAAAGCAGTGGCCTTCCTGATGAGTAGAGGAGACAATCCATTGGTAGAGGCCGAGAGAGGAGGTTAGAGAGACTAGTTTGGATGCATGAGCAGCAGATTTTGGACTATCAATAGCAACACTGAAGTCACCCATGACGATGGTGGCGATATCAGAGTATAGGAAGTGAGGGAGCCAGGCAGAAAAATCTTCCAGAAATTAGTTGTGTTGCCCAGGTGGGCGATAGATAGTTTCAATACGCAGAGAGAAAGGAGTGTTAATCCTGATAGAATGTATTTCAAATGATGTAAGTGTGAGTGTGAGGATACGGGGTTCTTCTAATCACTCAGACACAGAGCCGATGAAACCAAAGTGATGGTTTATTTCTCACAGCACACAGGAATAGATAATTCACAGGAAACAGACGTAAATATAGCCCAGAAACAGTATACAGGTAGCAGTCCAGATAGTAAGTCCCAGTAGAGGATTTAGGTCCACAGTAATTCCACACAGAAGTTCCAGATAAACAGGTCCACACAGCAGAACTATCACTGAGCCTACACAGCAGTGATAGCAGATTAGTCCATGCAGTAGTAAGTACATATGGTGATGCGTTCCACAAGGTTCCCTGGCAGAGAATCACCCCTTAGCCAGAGTCCTGCGACTAACATCAGGAACTGACCTGCGCAACCTCTTTTAAAACCTTCCAAATGCCCATCATGCAGCGCTCACCTGGGGAGGAGACGCAGGTTCCTGATTGGTGGAATCCCACCTCAGGTATTTCCCTACTCCCTCCCACAGCTGGCCTTCTCCTGCTGACCACATGCTGGGTCAGGCTCCGTGATGTCTGTCAGAGACCAGGATGGAACAGAGGACAGTAAACAGAAGGAACAATGACAAGGAAATTGGATTAGGTCCTGATTGTCCCCTGTGGAGGAGAAGCTTCAAAGAGACATTACCTGGTCCTCAAATGTATTTCCTGTGTGACCATATAAGGATCACAGGATGGACTCAATAGGCATAGCAATGATAACCTGTAATAACCTCCTACCAGACTGGCATCCTCCTACAATAACATAACATGGCAGCACTAGGTGCCAGGTCACAGCACACCTGTATTTACCTGGGTAAGATTATAGTTCAGAATATATAGGCTAATGGATGAACACACACATGGGGTAATAGTGACACAAGCCAGAGAGACATGGGAACAGAAGGAATAAAAAGTACATTAAACGCTATAAAGATTGAAACACCACAAATACAGTATTAGCCCCTGCCTATATCTTTACAGTGAGTGATGAAACTGTGTATATAAAAGATTGGGATAGTAATAATCCAACCCCACCTCCTTTACTCTTGCCAGGTCTGGAGGTGTGTGTGAATAGGAGAGCACCGTGTGACAGTGCTGCAGGGGAGGCCATGTCTGATTTTGTGAGTCATGTTTCTTTATAGCCAGCAGGTTGAAGTTGTTAGATATGAAGAGGTCATGGATGAATATTAATTTGTTACTAACAGAGAGTGCATTCCATAAAGCACATTTTAGTGATTTGAAGGGTGATGGGAGACATGTGATGTTTATGATGTTAGCTGGATTTCTATGTTGCTGCGAATCAGGTGAATGTGAGTGGGGCAGGGGGTTGGGGCCTGGATTTGGTGAAATGTCCCCAGCTAATAGAAGCGAGAGAGAGACATAAATATAAATATAGTTATAGGAGGTTAATGTATGTTTTTTATGTTGACCGGTTGTGGATGTTATTGTCAGAGTACATAGATAAGTAAAAAGCTCATGCGTGTTAACAAAAAGTGAGTGGATAATTGAGGCAGCAATGTATACAGAGGGGTGGGTTGCAGGGAGAATGAAGGATGTAAATCCATGTTCCAGGTGCCAAACAAACATATCATTGGGTATATGAAAGAGTTGTGGTATCTTGCGAACACAGGGAGTCCCAATCTTTATTTACTAGGTTTTGAAGTCTTCTTGCCTTGCTTAAGAATGGATTGGACAGTGGACTTAAGTTGTTTCCTTAGGGTTCAGGTTTCAAAAGAAGTTGTTCTTCATTCCAGAGGGTCAAACATTACATAGTGTTTTACACATCCAGCCCCCATATGACACCCTCTAGCCCACCCCCAAAACAGCATCCATCTGATCTTTAAATTGGCTCTTCAATGTCCTCTAATTGTAATTGTCCTGGAAACATACCTTACTTGTACCCAGTTATTTAGCACGGGTTGGGTATGTTTTACCAGCAGCCGGGATCCTGGCGGTCAGCATCCTGACCACAGCCTAACCTAGGGGTGGGCAACAGGCGGCCCGCGGGCCGGATGCGGCCCGCGGGCCGGATGCGGCCCGCGGACCGATCCTGCCTGGCCCGCTGTGCCCCACCAGAGTGCAATGACAAGCGGCCCGACATGCCGCTTGTCATTGCACTGCTCTCAGACGCGGCGCCGCTGAGGAAATCCCGGTCACGTCACAGGGTCAGCTGACCGGGATTTCCTCTGTTATCATGCGCTGGGAGGCACAGGGGCGGGCACTGCAGTGAGCAGGAGCGGCGGCCGAGAAGCGGTGAACGGCATCCAATTTGAGCAGCAGGAGGGCGTGATTATGCAATGCGTTTCCCACCCATACCTTCCCTACAGTGTGTCTCCCGGAGGGCATTTTTAAAATGACAGAATTTAAGGTTTTATCATTGATAAATAGACCACTAAAACATGTACACGTCTGCACATATATACATATAAGCAGAATGGGAATCCTACTGCGGCCTTCAACAGCTCAGTGCTAAAAACCACATAAATCAGTAAGAACATCTCTATTCTAGTTTGGGAAATGTATATCACGTCCCAGGGATTCAGGAACCATTCTAGAAGGGGGCGTTATAAATACATCATTCCTTCACTTTATACTCAGCATTAAAGTATTGAGTGATAGCTCTATTGCAATAAAAAAGCACATTGCATTGCCAGGATAAACAACAAGAGGTCAGTTGTGGGGCTGTCTCACTCCCATCTCCCAGAAAACGGGGGCGCTGTCTGCCATAATGTGTAAAAACGGGGACGCTGTCTGCCGTAATGTATAAAACGGGGGCGCTGTCTGCCGTAATGTATAAAAACGGGGGCGCTGTCTGCCGTAATGTGTAAAAAGGGGACGCTGTCTGCCGTAATGTGTAAAAACGGGGGCGCTGTCTGCCGTAATGTGTAAAAACGGGGACGCTGTCTGCCGTAATGTATAAAACGGGGGCGCTGTCTGCCGTAATGTATAAAAACGGGGGCGCTGTCTGCCGTAATGTGTAAAAAGGGGACGCTGTCTGCCGTAATGTGTAAAAACGGGGGCGCTGTCTGCCGTAATGTGTAAAAATGGGGGCGCTGTCTGCCATAATGTATAAAACGGGGGCGCTGTCTGCCGTAATGTATAAAAACGGGGGCGCTGTCTGCCGTAATGTGTAAAAAGGGGACGCTGTCTGCCGTAATGTGTAAAAACGGGGGCGCTGTCTGCCGTAATGTTTAAAAACGGGGGCGCTGTCTGCCGTAATGTTTAAAAACGGGGACGCTGTCTGCCGTAATGTTTAAAAACGGGGACGCTGTCTGCCGTAATGTGTAAAAAGGGATCTCTTTTTGAGTATTTTGTGTGTGGCCCTCGAATATTCGCTGGAAGTGTTAAGCGACCCCCAGCTGAAATAATTGCCCACCCCTGGCCTAACCTATAATATGTTTCTATCCTACACACAAGATCATTGAAAGCTTCTTTGGGGGTGCATGACGGAGCATTGGTCAAAGATCTATGGTTCTCTTTCCACACCATGATCAAGATTTACAATTGTCTTGATTTTACAGCCAAAGAAGCCGGCTTTGGCAGAAAGCTTTTCTGATCATTCACTCCCATAGGGGAGCTTAGACTTATCCCCCAGAGTAACCCTGCTAGGATGAGGAAGAATGAAGAATATTCACACTTGCATTATATCCATATCTTCAAAGTGATCTGGGACCTCACTTTCACCCTTATGCTGATTGTTTGGTCCTATTACTTGTTTGGATGGTATGTTTGGTTACTGTTCCCCTGTACACCCCTGGGCCTAATTCAGAGCTGATCGTAGATGTGCAAAAAAACGCACATCCACGATCAAAATCTCTGAGATGCGGGGGTACACCCAGGCATGACAGCGTCGATGCTTTCACACCTGGCAAGTAGAGCCCTGCCTATGCAGCCTAGCTACAAAGGCAGGCAGCTATCTGCCATGTTTTTGGCTGCAGCGGCTGCGTGTGATGTCACACAGCCACCGCAGGCAGCCCCGCAACTGGTCCGGACATGCCTGCGTTGTCCGGACCCTGCCCCGAAAATGCTGCTGCAACACTGTCGACATGCCCCGCGACTGCCTCTGCCTGTCAATCAGGCAGAGGCAATCACATCAGTGAGATGACTTTGCTACTCACTGTGTGCGCACGCACAGTGCGGCTGCTGAGCATGCGCACACCTCACAGGTCTTCAGCCTGCAATCGCTGCCACTGCAGCGACCAGCTCTGAATTAGGGCCCCTATCCTTTGTGGATTGAGATTGGGATACACTGGAGAGGGGATCAGTTTCAGACTTTAGGAGTTAACTATGCCCCAGCACCTACTCCCTAACCATAACCCCAAAGTAGGAGTTTCCTCAGATGGTTTTGGAGACATATTGTACTGTGAAAAAGTTTTAGGCTGGTGTCGAAAAAGAATGCTGCAATGTAAGAATGATTTAAAAATAGACGTGTTCAAAGTTTATTTTTATCAATTAACAAAATGGAAAGTGAATGAACAGGAGAGAAATCTAAATCAAATCAATATTTGGTATGACCACCCTTTGCCTTCAAAGCAGCATCAATTCTAGGTACACTTGCACACCGTTTTTGAAGGAACTCAGCAGGGAGATTGTTCTAAACATCTTGAAGAACTAACCATAGATCTTCTGTGGATATAGGCTTGCTCAAATCCTTCAGTCTCTTCATGTACTCCCAGGCAGACTCGATGATGTTGAGATCAGGGCTCTGTGGGGGCGAAATCAGCACTTCCAGGACTCCTTGTTCTTCTTTATACTGAAGATCGTTCTTAATGACATTGGTTGTATGTTTGGGGTATGGCCCTCACAGTGCCCTGATCTCAACATCATCGAGTCTGTCTTACTTTTAACTCTGGCTTCTGTTACACGTACTCGCTCTGGGAAGACAGGGTTAACTGCATCACTGAAAAACAGATGCATCTGTATCTTTAACCCGTGCTGTTCCGCAGTACCACAAGGGCTCACTACCTTGCCCTACTATGGCGCTTACTTATGAAGATGTTGTTAGGGCCATAAAGGACACTGTCACTCCTATTGTGGAAGTGCAGGCAAATAAGTTCTCTGCAGCCGTTAAAGAGCTAAAGGAACAATTGGACTCCACTGATCTTCAGGTCGTAGCGAATCAGAGCAAAATAAAAGAACATGAACAAGCATTGTTTGATATGCAACAGGAGCTGGATCAAGTACGTACTATCAACCATCAGCTGTTAAATAAGGTCGATGACCTGGAGAATCGTTTGAAACATAATAAACCCCGCATTGTGGGGCTTCCTGAACATCTTAAAGGCACAGTGTTATGAGACTTTATATGTATAAACTTTTTACAGCTTCTTGATTTGGCTTCTGATCTTCCAAACTTTGTACTAGAACGGGCACATAGACTGCGCGATTCCAGGAAACCACGTAGTCATATTACAATGCTTGAATTCGGCTCATAAATCTGTTATCTGGGAGGTGGCCCGCAGGAAGAATAAAATTGAATGGCAACAACACCGCCTCCTGGTATTTCTGGACTATTCCGCCGAAGTTTCCCGAGCTCAAATGACTCCCGTTTGTTCTAAGTAGTTCCAGGCACAACATAAATTTGCTCTCCTATTCCCGGCCAGACTCAGAATCTTCGGTTACTTTGGTTTTAAGGATTTCATGTCGGCTGCGGATGCACTGGCCTTCTTGGAGGAGAGCTCATCATCAGGGTCGGCTTCATTTGAGTAATTTGGCGAAGGTTTCTTGCTTTATGTTTGTCTACCCTGTTCTTATTGTATGTTTTCACGTTGTTTACATTATGTTGCGTGTTTCTTTCTTGTGCTCTTATGGCTCTGTCTTTACCATACGTGATTGCTCATTCTATATTTTTTACTGAGCCTGTGGCTTTTTTGTACTACATTTTTGCCCACTTGACATGCCTTTGCTGACTGTTCCAATGTTATGTTAGTCATGGTATTACCTCATTTTCTACTAGAAATTAATGAGGGGCTATCTGCCGGATTCCCTTTTAGTGTCCCATGTATATTACTTGGGTACAATTTCTCAGTTTATTGTATTTTACACTGTTATTACAAAATGGGTTTATAGATTTCACCCCCATCATCCCTTTCCTTCATCATTCCCTCCCTCCTAGAGAGGATTTGAATTATATCACTTTATTATATTATGTTTTTCTTTTACAATATGCATTACAGACCTTTAATCCATTACTTTTTACCATATTGTACAGACTACCTTATTGTTGTGGTACCTTCCCATGGTTTGACTGCTGTAGATATGTTTATTGTCTCCTACAATGTTCCAGATGCTTGAGTTGAAATTTTATTCCTGGAATGTTCAGGGAATAAACTCTCCAGCTAAACAGCGTAAGATTATTTTCGTACATTAATTTACATAAGGCTGATATTTCTTTTTTTACAGGAGACTCTCCTCATGTATCTGGAACATGACAAGCTTTCTATGTTGGGTCAGAAAAAATTAGTTTATGCCTCCTTTTCCTCCAAATCTAGAGGAATGGTCATACTGGTAAAAAAAAAGTCCCTGCCCCTCACGATTGTTCATCAGCAGTCTGACCCTGAAGGTCTTTATATCCTTCTCATAACTAAGATTTTTGATGTGCAGTATGTGTTTTGTAATATTTACACCCCAACAGTCTACTGTAAATCCTTTTACACTTCTTTACATAATATTTTACTCCCTTATATTGACTCTACTGTGATTCTAGGTGGCGACTTTAATATTGTATCCTCCCAATTTATGGATAATCAACCCACAAATACCTCCTTTCGTCCTCGTAAATTTGGTATCCCGTACCTTCTTAGGACTCTGCATTTAACTGACATATGAAGGCTCCAACATCCGATAGATAAAGAATTTACTTTTTATTCAGCACCCCATTCAGTGTTTACTAGATTAGATTCTTTTCTTCCTTTGGTTGTTTTAGCCCAATTGTGCAGCCTGATATTGGTACCTTGGGACTGACAGACCATGACCCTATTTGGTTGACGCTTAGTACTCAGGTTCCCTCTGGTGGTCATAGGCTTTGGTGTTTCCCCTCAGGTATGACAGCTTCTCATACCTTCTGTGATACTCTTCAGTCAGCGTGGAATGAATGTCTAATTTGCTACATCAACTACAACCAGCCCTTTACTGGCAGACCCTAAAGCGGTCCTGGGAGGTAGACTTATCTTACTTGTCCCACCATAATCAGCGTTATTCTGAAAAATTGCTTGCAGCGCAATTGGAATTAATTGACGCTTATAAATCCATGAAACGCACATCCTGCCCTACTCATTCTGCTAAATTTAAAGAATGTAAAGTGGACTTGGATACGCTAGTCCAGCAACTGGGTGACAGACATGTTAATAATAACAAATACCAATTTCATATGCATGGCAATAAAAATAGCAAATTACTTTCTAACCTTTTAGCTGGTGACCGTTCTAGTTCTACTATTCTCACACTAAAAGACAATTCTGGTGTACTACAAGCTTTAGGCCCTGGTATTATTAATACATTGCATAGCTTTTATAGTGAACTTTACACGCAGGAGCCCATTGATTTGAATCAAAACCAAAATTTTTGGGCTACTCTTTTACACACTCATCTTTTGGAGGAACACATATCCTCACTTATAGCTCCGATTTTGGAGGTTGAGGTTCTTACTGTGATTAAAGATCTTAAACCCGGTAAGTCGGCCGGTCCGGATGGGTTTGCATGGGAATTCTACAAATGTCTTTCACATTTCATCGTCCCCCCCACTTACCTCTTTCTATAACTCCATTATGTCAGGTGAACCACTCTCGCCCTATTTTAATGATGCCATCATAAAAGTCCTCCCGAAACCTGGTAGGGATCCTTTGTTGCCTTCTTCATATCGCCCAATTTCTTTATTAAATGTGGACTACAAAATTTTGACCAAAATAATAACGAATAGACGGAAGATTATTTTACCGTCTGTAATACATGGGGACCAGAATGGTTTTATCTGGGGCCGTAGTACTGTCTCTAACATCCGCAAAGTTTAGGCCCCTTTACAACAACATTTCAATGACCTTCATGAAAATGATCTTCACTTACTCATTTCTTTAGATGCCAAAAAGGCGTTTGACCTAGTGGTCTGGGATCATTTATATGAAACATTGCATAGGTTTGGTTTCTCTACCAACTTCATAACTCTTATCCGTACCCTTAACTCCGCCTCCTCCTCTACCATAGCCACTAATAATTACCTTTCTCGCCCCATCTTGATTCAAAGAGGGACTAGGCAGGGCTGCCCTATCTCACCCCTCCTTTTTGCTTTAGTTCTGTACCCGCTAGCCATAGCCTTACGTGCGCATACTGACTTTCATGGTATTCATGTCGGCCCCATTGAACTGAAACTCTTTGTTTGCTGATGATTTATTGCTATTTGCTTCCCGCCCCTCTGAATTGATCCCACACATATTACACATAATAACAGTTTTTAGTAGCTTTGCCGGATACAGAATTAATACCATTAAATCTGAAGTTTTACCTCTTACTAGAACAGATCTTGCTACTCAATGTCTACCTCTTATGACTGCTTTTCCTACTACTTCTATGAAAATTAAACATCTAGGGGGTATATTTACTAAAAATCCGAGTTTGTCCGATTTGTGGGTTTTTTTTCTAAGTGGCAACACAGGAATTTACTAACCAGAAATCTCGGCAGTGTTGGGGCTATTCGTAATGGTTTTGACACAAAGTTCAGAAATACGAATGAATAGACCATCGGTCAAAGGCAGCTGTTTGTTCATACAACACAGGAATTTACTATTCATTCGTATTTGGGTGTTAGTCTCTGAATGCTCAATTGTGGGTGTATTTTTTTTCGATTAGTTAAAAAAAGCAGCAAAAAAAAATAGACCTGCTTTTTCCAGGCGAGTTTGGATAATCATGCACGGATCAGTGAGATCTGTGTGTGGTTATCTATGGGAAAGGGTATGTTTAGTCTAAAAATTGAAAAACAAAATTGCGTGGGGTTCCCCCCTCCTAAGCATAACCAGCCTCGGGCTCTTTGAGCCGGTCCTGGTTGTAAAAATACAGGGGGAAAAATTACTGGGGTCCCCCTATATTTAAACAACCAGCACCGGGCTCTGCGCCTGGTCCTGGTGCCAAAAATACGGGGGACAAAAAACGTAGGGGTCCCCCGTATTTTTAACACCAGCACCGGGCTCTACTAGTCAGAGAGATAATGCCACAGCCGGGGGACAATTTTATATTGGTCCCTGCGGCCCTGGCATTAAATCCCCAACTAGTCATCCCTGGCTGGGGTACCCTGGAGGTGTGGGGACCCCTTAAATCAAGGGGTCCCCCCCTCCAGCCACCCAAGGACCAGGGGTGAAGCCCGAGGCTGTCCCCCCCATCCGTGGGCGGTGGATGGGAGGCTGATAGCCTTTTGTGTAAAAATAGAATATATTTTTTTTGTAGCAGAACTACAAGTCCCAGCAAGCCTCCCACGCAAGCTGGTACTTGGAGAACCACAAGTACCAGCATGCGGGGGGAAACAGGCACGCTGGTACCTGTAGTTCTACTACAACAAAAATACCCAAATAAAAACAACACACACACACACACACACACACACACACACACCGTGAAAGTAAAAGTTTAATAACCATACATGCACTCTTACATACATACATACTTACCTATGTTGACACGAAGCACTCGGGGTACCTGTAAATAATTTTATACTTACAAAGAATCCGGGGTAGATCGGTCTCTTCTTCTGTGGATACAATGTAGCGCGCTAACGCTACATTATATCCAATGGTGGGAACTTTGCGGTCTGCGGTAGACCGCGAGGTTAAATGGGGTCACTCTTGTGGTTGGCCCCACTTAACCTCGCAGTCTACCGCAGACCGCAAAGTTCCCACCACTGGATATAATGTAGCGCCGCTGTGCTACATTGTATCCACAGTGCGCCGCCTGACAGTTCAGGAGCGCATAGCCAATTAGGAGAGTGCCATAACGTGTCGCTCCCTGATTGGCTGAAGGGACCCTATTTGACAGGAGTCACGGGGGGTCCCGACATTTGGGGAAAGGGGTTCCATGTGTAAACATGGGACCCCTTTCAGTGCGTGGAGCGGGTATTTAATTTTTTTATTTTAACAAGTCCCTGGATTATAACTTTTAAGAAGAGGACCGATCTACACCGGATTCTTTGTAAGTATAATTTTATTTTCAGATACCACGGGATTCTACTGGACAAGAGGACCGAGTGCTTCGTGTCAACATAGGTAAGTATGTATGTATGTATGTATGTATGTATGTATGTAAGTGTGCATGTATGTTTATTAAACTTTTACTTTCACGGTGTCTGTGTGTTGTTTTTATTTGGGTATTTTTTTGTAGTAGAACTACAGGTACCAGCGGGCCCGCTTCCCCCCCCCCCCCCCGCATGCTGGTACTTGTGGTTCACCAAGTACCAGCTTGCGGGGGGAGACTTGTAGTTCTGCTACAAAAAAACAATATTTTTTTTTTAAACAAAAGGCTATCAGCCTCCCATCCACCGCCCACGGATGGGGGGGGGGGGGGGGACGACAGCCTCGGGCTTCACCCCTGGTCCTTGGGTGGCTGGAGGGGGGGACCCCTTGATTTAAGGGGTCCCCACTCCTCCAGGGTACCCCGGCCAGGGGTGACTAGTTGGGGATATAATGCCAGGGCCGCAGGGACCAGTATAACAGTGTCCCCCGGCAGTGGCATTATCTCTCTTACTAGTAGAGCTTGGTGCTGGTGTTAAAAATACGGGGGACCCCTACATTTTTTGTCCCCCGTATTTTTGGCACCAGGACCAGGCGCAGAGCCCGGTGCTGGTTGTTTAAATATAGGGGAACCACAGTCATTTTTCCCCCTGTATTTTTACAACCAGGACCGGCTCAAAGAGCCAGAGGCTGGTTATGCTTAGGAGGGGGGACCCCACGCAATTTATTTTACAGTTTTTAACCTATTCTACACTGCTCACAATGCACACAATTAAGCCCTGCACGGATCTCACAGATCCGGGCGGGATTCCTTGTGTTTTGTCAGGCAGTGTTTTACTAATCGACATCGGAAAATACGAATGTTGCAAACTCGGCAGGTTAGTAAATTACCGTATCTGGATTAAAAAAGTTGCAGTAAAATGCACCCGATACCACTCGAGATCAAACACCCTTAAAAATGGCAAAAACATGAATATTAGTAAATAAACCCCCAGGAATCTATATTACCCCCTCTCATTTCCCGAATGTATGAAGCAAATTTTCCACCTGTCATTGCCAAGATTGTGCAGAAAACACATCAATGGATGTCGCTTCCATTATCGTTATTGGGAAGGGTTGTGGTAGTCAAAAGTATTCTTTTCCCGAAGCTGGCCTATCCATTGCAGATGTTCCCTTTTTTTTTTTTTACAAAGTTAGATTCCAAAAAATGTATGGCGTCTTTTCGCCATTTTGTGTGGCGTGGCAAGAAACCATGCATTGCAATCCACCGTCTGTGTCAACTGAAACAGAAAGGAGGTTTGGGATTGCCTGATATCTTCACATATTCCTGTGCTGCGGCATTTCGATACATATCAGATTGGTGCTTAGGTCATTCTTGATTTACTAATAAATCCTTTGAGGAGGCTTTATTTGCTCCCTATGCGCCTGCTACCTTACTCCATTTGAAACGCTCCCGATTGCCAGGGTAACTTGCCCAGAATTTGTTTTTTGCAGCGACGTATACGGCATGGTCTGTCATTCATAAAAGGTTTAGCTCAGATCCATTAGTTTACAAATTCATTCCGTTATGGGGTAATCCCAATTTCTTTCCTTTCCTTCCCTATCCATTTAATTTTACCTCCTTTGGAAGCAGAACGGACTGGTGTCCATACGCCAGGTTTTTGATCCTGGAGGCCAATTGTATTCTTTCCAGCAGTGGAAAGATATCTATGCCATTCCTAATTCTCATTTTTTTGTTTACCTCCAAAAGACACTATATTCATAGCAAAGTTCAGCCCGGAGCATATGATATGTTAGTTCACTATAAGTCCCCTTCTCCCCTGAATTCTTAATTTCATTTAGGTGAACAGGGGACATTTTGAATCCGCTATGTCTATAACGCCCTTCTGCCATTAGATACAGACAAATTGTGGGGCAAAGTATGGTCGGTGCGGAAGCGAGATTTCCCAGATTTCCCGTCTCCTGAGGTGTCGTTTAAACAATTCCACTCGATCCTGAAGTGGGTGAAATCAGCCAAGCTAAAAGAAATCCATATAACATTTCTTAATAGGGCTTATGTCTCTCAGGCCCAATGGGGGCATTTTACTGACTCTGCCTCTACTAGCTGCCCTAAATGTTTCGCATCTTCGACTACCTACATCCATAATATTTGGCACTGTACTAAAATACAACGGTTTTGGTGCAAAGTTCATAATTTGATTCAGACTGTTTTGAATTGCAGTCTTCCTTTTCCATGGAAACCCTTGGTGTTGGCTGATTTCACACCATGTACCCCTACTATTGTCCAGACTACTATGTTACCCTTGTTGACTACACTTACCACCCTAGCTAGGCTATTAATATTAAGACAGGTGTTGGAGAAATCGGCTACTTCTGTTGGGATGCTGAAGACCGAATTACTGATCCACTTACACCATGACAGGCGATCTGCATGTTATGATATTGAGAAAGGGGCAGGGTCGGACTGGCCCACAGGGGTACCAGGGAAACCACCGGTAGGCCCCACTGCCTGAGGGCCCACTCCTTCCTCTAGGGATCAGGTTCCAGACTGTGCACTTGTATTAAACATGGTAGATATGTTGCATTACACTGCACTAAACTATTGTGTATTTCAAGCCTCTGTGGAGGCTGGCCACACCCCTAAGTATGGGCCCCTATAACTGCATTCCCCCGGTGGGCCCTTCATGCCCCAGTCCGACACTGGAAAGGGGTAGCAACCTTTCATGCTAAATGGGACTTATACCTAGCATATATACCGGAGGACACTTCCAGGTCTATCATGTGGATATTGGAAAATACTACATGATCCCTCTTGAGGAAATATATCCTAATGGCCTCACTTTTTTCACTTATTTTTCTGTACTGTATTTTTTGTATTTAATTCTGATTCCTCTCCCCTCCTCCCCCTCCTTTGTCTTCCCCCCCAAAAAAATTACAAAACAAATTCATATGTGTTTCTTTCTGATTTATTAATGATGTAATTTTGCTATTGGCTGTATCATTTGCAAGCTATATACATCAATTTTGTATTGATTTATCATCAATAAAATTGTTATACAAAAAAAAAAAAAAGCTTTTTAGGAACATTGTTAAATTACAATTTAAAGTGCAATAGAAATTCTCTGGATACCTAAACATATTTGATATTAAAATACAGATCTGTTTAAAACAAATACAGCATCTAAAATACGGTCATGCTGAACCAAAGAGTGGTAGCATCTACAGCACCCATAATTCTAGTGGTGAAATTGATCTGTGTCTGTAAAATTAAGCGAATGGGTAAATACTCTGCTACTGTCACATGGGGTGCTAATATTCTGAAGCTGCTGTATGCAATTCAGAATGTAAGCTGTAAGTCATGGGTCTTCAACCTGTGGACCTCCAGATGCTGTAGAAGTACACATCCCAGCATGCCCTGCCACAGTTCTACTTTTAAGGCATGCTATAACTGAGGCAGGGCATGCTGGAATGTGTTGTTTCACAGCAGGTGGAGGGCCACAGGTTGAAGACCCATGCTGTAAGTGCTCCCATACAGCGCCATAACTAGACATTTTAGCGCTGTGTACAAGAAACAGCCCCCCATATTGAAAATAGGGCCAGTGCACGCCTTATGCGCGTGCCAAAAATATAGGGGTGTGGCTTCATGGGGAAGGGGTGTGACCACAAAACAATACCAATTCATATTACGCTGCACAGTAGTCTCCATTATTCAAATTACACCAGGTACAGGCCATCACACAGTACGGCAGGCAGAGCTCTCTTTTACACATTATGGCAGGCTCCGGCAACAGCAACTCTGACTCTGAGATGGGGGAGGGAAGAGGGAGGCAACGGTGTGTACACGGGAGGATGCCAGGGTGAGGAAGCCAGCACCCAGCCGCAGCGCCGTGGACCATGTACAAGAGCAGCTACAGTATTGGATTGTGAGGTGCACTCCCAGCCCGGAAGTATAGATATATGGATGTATGTGGTGCTGTCTAGGGACTTTAACCTTCCCTTACACTTTACGCTACACACAGCGATACCCGTTATACATTACGCAGCACACGGTAATGCTCCTTACAAATTATGATACGCATGGTGTAATGCCCATTATACATTATGCCACACATTGTAATGCGCTCTACACATTATGACACACATGGCGTAATGCTTCTTACACACTATGCCACACATTGTAATACCCATTACACCAAACACTGTACTGCCCATTACACAGTGTGCACCATACCGTAATGCCCATTACACATTACATCTCACACCGTCATGCCCCTTACACATGGCAGCCTCATACTTACCAGGAGGCATGTTTAGAGAGAGAGAGAGAGAGAGAGAGAGAGGAGAGGCATGGGGGAAGAGAGGCATGGAGAGGGGGAAAAGAGGCCTGGGGAGGGAGAGAAAAAGAGAGGAGAGGCATGGTGGAGACAGGTATGGGGAGGGAGAGAGGCATGGAGAGGGAGAAAGACAAGAGGCATGGGGGGAGATGCATGAAGAGAGGCATGTTATATAGAGAGAGAGAGCGAGGGAGAAAGAGGTGGGGGGAAATGTTGAGAGACATGGCAGCCTCATACTTACCAGGCTTTGTTGAAGCTCCCCCCACTTCCTGCGCTGACCGGATTGTGGCCTGGCTGGCCACAGCACTTCCTGGACTCCTTCTCAGAATCCCTGGCCACTGCTGACCGATCGTGGGGGTTTTAGCACTCCCCCATATACTCTGCAGTGCTGTAGTATATCTTACTGTGGCCGGGAGCTCCCGTATCACACTTCTGGCCCCGGGCAGACAGGAGACGCGGTTGAGAGTTCTGGCTGTCCACAGTTAACTTCACCCCAGCTAAGCGACCCCCCCCGCCAGGGCCGACTATCATGTTCCTGTCACTGCACGTTCCTGTGACCACATGAACCTCCTCTGCATCTAGCAGTCTGAAGAGCCCTCGATCCTCTCCTGCCGCTAGCAGCCCGGTGACCTCCTGAGCAGGGCCAACTGAGCAGTAAATCCGGCCCTGGCTGTAAGACACCGCTGAGCTGCAGGGGGTATATTGGGTCCGTATGGTCAGCGAGGTCTCCACTTGGTGAGCGGCAGTCCGCACAGGTGTCGGGCCAGATGACTCTGGAGACTGGGGAGGGGAGAGGGATGCAGGGGTGATGATGCTAGCACTTAGCCGCAGGCAGCAGCAAACAGCCCTGTTAGCGGCAGCGTCTGCTTAAATTGAGTTTGTGCCAGCGGATGCGCCCTCAGTGCAGATGCGCTGTGTGCAACGCACCGCTGGCACACACCTGGTTATGGCCGTGCTCCCATATGACAGTTGAGAATAATTTCTCATTTACTTGAATATATCAGCATGCAAGAAATAGAGGGGGATATTTATCAAAGCTTGGAGAGAGAAAGAGTACCAATCAATCACCTCCTGTCATTGTTAAAACATAGCCTATAACATGGCAGTTAGGATCTGACTGGTTGGTACTTTGGGCCTGATTCAGACCTGATCGCAGCAGCAAATTTGTTAGCAAATGGGCAAAACCATGTGCACTACATGATTAGATTTGCGTGTGGTGTGTTCAAACTGAGATCTAAATTGTAGTGTAAAAATAAAGCAGCCAGTATTTACCCTGCACAGAAACAATATAACCCACCCAAATCTAAAAGGGGGTATACATCTAGAGATGTGTGCTGAGTGATCTATTACAGACTGCTCAGCGCTCAATCTAGCACCGGTGATAGCGATGCACGCTATCGCTGGGGGGCATACACACGAGAGATCAGTGCTTAATGTTTAAGCAATCTAGTCAGATTGCTTCGATTTTAAGCATGGATCCCTCCGTGTGTGTACCCCCCTCTACTCTCTCTGCACATGGTATACCTAACCCCCCCCCCCCCCCCCCCGCGCATTGCACAGGGTTTTGCCCATTTGCTAACAAATTTGCTGCTGCGATCAGGTCTGAATTTAGGCCCTTTTCTAGCTTTGATACATCTCACCCTGATAGCTTTGAACGACAACACTTGTGTGGTTGTAATAGCACTAGCAGTCAAAGCACCCGTGTGACACCACCCAAAAAGAACAGATTGTTTTACTTTTCATTTTTATTAACATCGTTTTAAAATAAATAGAATACTTGTAGCATGAACAAGGTTTATTAATAAAAAAAATGTACATAGGTTATACAAAATGTATTGCAACTATTTTGGAAACACTTGATTTTAAAAAACAAAACGGAGTCTATTTTGTAAAGACTTAGAAATTGCATTTTGTTTTGTTTTTTAGAATTGCAAATTAAACTGGACCACTTACTAATGAGCTATCTTTAAACAAAAAATACTGTCCACAGCAACATAGGTCATCTCTAGTCAACGTTTACACATGAAAATGATGGTCTTTATATATTTTTGTAATCACATAACCAGTAGCAAGTTTTTTTTTCCAATGGCTCATGCACAAAGCCGTAATGTGGGAAACAGTAGTCTGATTAAATTTCAGAAACTTAACTATCATTAAAGCATAACACTGAGACATTGTCATTCTAAACCAGGGGTGGGGAACCTTTTTTCTACCAAGGGCCATTTGGATATTTATAAAATGCTTTGGGGGTCATACAAAAATTATCAACTTGAAAATGAGCCTGCCCCCGGTATAGTCTGTTTTGAAGCAGGATGACCAATCTTGTTGGAAGCGTACAGGACAAACAGCGCCTCAGTTTTTCTGGCAACAGCGGTACGGGCGACGTAGATCTTCAAAGCCCTCACTACATCCAGAGACCTTGGAACTGCCACAGCATCCCTAGCCACCGGTACCACAATAGGTTGGTTAATGTGAAACGAGACCACCTTTGGTAAAAATTGTTGACGAGTCCTCAATTCTGCCCTATCCGTATGAAAGATCAAGTACGGGCTCTTATGAGATAAGGCCGCCAACTCAGACACCCGCCTGGCAGAAGCCAGCGCCAACAACATGACTACCTTCCAGGTGAGAAACTTCAACTCAACCTTACGCAAAGGCTCAAACCAGGAAGACATGAGAAACTGTAAGACCACGTCCAGATCCCATGGGGCCACAGGAGGCACAAACGGGGGATTGATATGCAAAACTCCTTTCACAAACGTCTGAACCTCTGGGAGGGCAGCCAATTCTCTTTGAAAGAAAATAGACAATGCCGAAATCTGCACCTTGATGGAGCCCAACTTCAGGCCTGCATCCACACGAGCCTGTAAAAAGTGGAGAAAATGCCCCAAATTAAATTCTTCCGCAGGAGCCTTCTTAAACTCACACCAGGAAACATACTTCTTCCAAATACGGTGATAATGCTTCGCCGTAACCTCCTTCGTAGCCTTGAGGAGAGTAGGTATGACCTCTCCTGGAATACCTTTACGAGCTAAGATCTGGCGCTCAACTTCCATGCCGTCAAACGCAGCCGCAGTAAGTCTGGAAACACGCATGCACCCTGCAACAACAGGTCCTCTCTTAGAGGAAGCGGCCAAGGATCTTCCACTAGTAATTCCTGAAGATCCGGATACCAGGCCCTTCTTGGCCAATCTGGAATTAAGAGAATCGCCTGAACCCTTGCTCGCCGAATGATCCCCAGTACCTTTGGAATGAGAGGAAGTGGAGGGAACACATACACCGACTTGAACACCCACGGAGACACTAGGGCATCCACCGCACTGGCTTGGGGGTCCCTCAACCTGGAACAATACCTCGGAAGCTTCTTGTTGAGACGAGACGCCGTCATGTCTATCAGAGGGAGTCCCCAACGCTTTGTCACTTCTGCAAACATCTCTTGATGAAGAGCCCACTCTCCCGGATGGAGATCGTGTCTGCTGAGGAAGTCTGCTTCCCAGTTGTCTACTCCCGGTAGGAAGACTGCTGACAGGGCGCCCAGGTGTTGTTCCGCCCAGCGAAGGATTCTTGTGGCCTCCGCCATTGCCGCTCTGCTCCTTGTGCCGCCTTGACGGTTGATATGTGCCACCGCTGTGATGTTGTCTGACTGTACCAGGACAGGTCGACCCTGAAGAAGGCTTCTTGCCTGTAGCAGGCCGTTATAAATGGCTTTTAACTCAAGAACATTTATGTGGAGACCCGCATCGTGGAACGACCATCTCCCCAGGAAGTTCTTGCCTTGGGTGACTGCACCCCAGCCCCGGAGACTCGCATCTGTCGTCAGTAGTACCCAATCCAGGATACCGAACCGGCGTCCCTCTAGGAGGTGAGACCCCTGTAGCCACCACAGGAGGGAAATTCTGGCTCTGGGAGATAGACTTATCTTCCGGTGCATGTGCAGGTGAGACCCGGACCATTTGCTCAGCAAGTCCCACTGAAACCCCCGGGCATGAAACTTGCCGAACGGAATGGCTTTGTACGCCGCCACCATCTTCCCCAGAACACGCGTACATTGATGGATGGACACGGTCTTCGGCCTCAGAAGTTCCCTTACCAACCACTGCAGTTCTAGAGCCTTTTCTTGTGGAAGAAAAACTCTGTAACTCCATGTCCAGAATCATGCCCAGAAAAGACAGTTGGGTGGTCGAAATCAACTGAGATTTTGGTAAATTTAGCATCCAACCGTGCTGTCGAAGCACCGACAGCACCAAAATCTGCACTCCTTAGCAACCTTTCCTTGGACCTCGCCTTTATCAGGAGATCGTCCAAGTACGGGATAATTGAAACCCCTTGCTTGCGAAGGAGAACCATCATTTCTGCCATGACCTTGGTGAAAACCCTCGGGGCCGTGGAAAGGCCAAACGGCAACGTCTGAAATTGGTAATGAGAGTCCTGTATCGCAAACCTGAGGAAGGCCTGATGCGAAGGAAATATCGGGACGTGTAAGTAGGCATCCTTTATGTCGACTGACGCCATACAATCCCCCCCTTCTAGGCTGGAAATCACAGCTCGAAGAGATTCCATCTTGAACTAGAAAACTTTCAAGTATGGAGTGAGGGATTTTAGATTCAGAATCGGTCTGACCGAACCGTCCGGTTTCGGCACCACAAATAGGCTCGAGTAGAACCCCTCCCCCCGTTGTGACGGGGGAACTGGAACAATGACCCTCTGTTGACACAATTTTTGTATCGCTGCCAACACCAGCTCCCTGTCCGGAAGAGACGCTGGTAAGGGCGAAACGAAAAAACGGTGAGGGGGCACCTCCCGAAACTCCAGCTTGTATCCCTGAGATACAATCTCTAGGAACCAAGGATCGAGGCCTGAATGTATCTAGACCTGCCTGAAGACTCGGAGACGGCCCCGCACCGGTCCGGACTCCCCCAGGGAAGCCCCAACGTCATGCGGTGGACTTGGTAGAGGCAGGCGAGGACTTTTGGTCCTGGGCGCCCGACACGGCAGGCGACTTCCTACCCCTTCCTTTACCCTTTGAAGCGAGGAAGGACGAACCCTTTCCACGCCTGTATTTATTAGGCCGAAAGGACTGCATCTGCTGATGTGGTGCCTTTTTGTGCTGTGTGGAAACATAGGGAAGAAAAGAGGACTTACCCGCCATCGCGGTAGAGACCAGGTCCGCCAAGCCGTCCCCGAACAAGACATTACCTTTGAAGGGTAAAGCTTCCATAGCTCTCTTGGAGTCGGCATCAGCATTCCATTGATGGATCCACAACGCCCTCCTTGCCGATATTGACATGGCATTGGCTCTTAATCCCAAGAGACAAACATCCCTCACCGCATCCTTCAGGTAATCTGCAGCGTCCTTGATATAACCAAGAGTCAGAAGAACATTATCTTTATCAAGGGAATCCATATCAGCAGCTAAATTCTCGGCCCATTTAGCAATAGCACTACTCACCCACACCGACGCCACTGCAGGTATTAGCGAAAATGGACTTCAGAGACGTCTCCAGCTTGCGATCCGCTGGATCCTTGAGAGCTGCCGTGTCCGGAGACGGAAGTGCCACTTTCTTAGACAAACGAGATAGAGCTTTGTCAACATTTGGAGACGACTCCCATTTTCCCCTGTCATCAGAGGGGAAAGGATACGCCATGTAAATCCTCTTGGGAATCTGCCACCTCTTATCCGGCGACTCCCAAGCTTTTTCACAAATAGTATTCATTTCATGAGAGGGGGGAAATGTCACTTCAGGTTTTTTCCTGTACCGCAGGTTCATCAGAAATGTGTAAAACATCCTTTATAGCCACAATCATGTTCTGGATACTCTTCACTAAACGCGGATGCAAAGCCGCCTCAGAAAAATCTACCTCAGAATCAGAGTCCGTGTCGGTATCAGTATCTACCACTTGAGTAAACAGCCGCTTTTGCGAGCCCGATGGGGTCTGTACCTGAGATAAAGCCTCCTCTATGGACTTCTTCCACACCTGCGTCTGTGACTCAGACTTATCTAACCTCTTTGATAAAGAAGCTGCATTCGTATTGATTGTACTTAGTAACGTGAGTAAATCAGGTGTTGGCTGCGCCGACAGACCTAAATCCAGGCCAACAACCGCACCCCCAACAACCTCCTCCGGTGAATCACATTCAGCCTCAGACATGTCGACACGTTTAATCGACACAGCGACACACACAGAATGTCTCAGCTAGGGGACAGGCCTATAGCTTAGCCCAGAGAGAGAGACCCAGAAGGAGTATGCCAGCTCACACCCCAGCGCCTATATATCCCTATAGGGGATATATATGACCAGCGCTGCTTTAAAACCAAATGATGCACCACACTGCGCCCCCCCCCTGAGAAATCTCCCCGTTACTTGCGAGGAGTAATCGTAGGTCCGGCCCAGCGTCTCCTTCAGCCGCGTGGAGGAGAAAAGATGGCGCTGTGAGCCGTGCGCTAAGCTCCGCCCCTTCCTGGCGGGCTTCAGCGCGCCCAATAATTTGAACATGCCGGCGGGGGCTGAGAAACGGTGCAGAGGCACCGAAAATGCTTCTGCCGGCTTCCCGGACCGCAGTGACCTGCTGCCCAGGGCACCCCCCCCAAGCGCCCTGCACCCTGTGAGTGCCGTCAGTGATGTGTGTGGGAGCATGGAGAGCAGCGTCACCGCTGCGCTGTACCTGGTCACCGAAGTCTTCTGCCGTCCTGAAGTCTTCTGATCTTCTCATACTAACCCGACTTCTTTCTTCTGGCTTCTGTGAGGGGGTGACGGCGTGGTTCCGGGAACAAGCAGCTAGGCGCACCAAGTGATCGAACCCTCTGGAGCTAATGGTGTACAGTAGCCGAGAAGCGGAGCCCTTAAACTAAGAAGAAGTAGGTCTGCATCTCTCCCCTCACTCCCACGCTGCAGGGAGCCTGTAGCCAGCAGGTCTCCCTGAAAAGAAAAAACCTAACAAAAGTCTTTTCCAGAGAAACTCAGTAGAGCTCCCCTAGTGAGTGTCCAGTCAGTCCTGGGCACAAAGTCTAACTGAGGTCTGGAGGAGGGGCATAGAGGGAGGAGCCAGTTCACACCCAGTATTAAGTCTTTTCAGTGTGCCCAAGCTCCTGCAGATCCCGTCTATACCCCATGGTCCTTTTGGAGTCCCCAGCATCCTCTAGGACATAAGAGAAAAACACAATATTCACCAGCCCCGCTCCTGCTTCCGGACCGTTGCCCTACGCCTAGCCGCTTGCTCCTCAGAACTATGGGAGAGAAGTCATGACATCTCTCCCATAACATCGCACAGCAGCACACGCAAACTGCCAGAGCCGGAAGCCGGAGCTCAGGAGTGAGCTCCTGCCTCCGGCTGCTACTGAGGGTAAGAAGCCAGGCGCCCACTAGTAACAAAATCTCAGCGGGCGCCTGGCTAGGTGAGCCTGGCCGGATCAAGTGGCTCTGCGGGCCTTATACGGCCCTCGGGTCTGAGGTTCCCACCCCTGTTCTAAACCAACGTTTCTTAAACTCTGTTCTCAAGGCACCGTAACAGTCCAGTTTTTAAAGAATACCCATGTTTGAGTGACTTAATTAGTATTTATTTTGATTTAACCATTGGTGTTCAAGGAAGTACTGAAGATCCTTAAATCCTGAACTGCTGAGATGCCTATTTAAGAACAGAAGTACCTCACTATATTTTTACATTGGTAACACTTTAACAGTGAGTTTATCCAATTTTTCCTGTATGTGAACACTGACATTTTTGGAGGATGAGACCTCATAACAGGTGTCTGTATACGCCTGTTCCCCATTTAATTTTGCCAGCACTTGTTGGTTTGATAATCACCAGCACAGAATGCTGTTCAAGGATTAGACTCTTCAAATACAGGCAACAGTAAGTATGGTCTTATTACGTCTATCTAGCCAAATACAAAAGATAGGCAGGTACAGTATGTCTGTTTTTATAAAGCCTGATCATTTGGGTATAGTCTGACTGGTTTCTTTATCCTTCATACCCTATTAAAGGTATAGATGGTCACATAGGGATCAATAATGTCTGTTTTATCTTGATCTATATCTGGAACACAACAGCACACAACATGTCACAGAGGGTAATCTGCATTGATGTGCATCTTTTAGGCTTTCTTCTCACCTTCAGATGCCATCTTTACAACAATTCCCAAACACTTAGCAAGAACTTGCATACTAACCATGTTCATTCCAAATAACTTACATAACAACAAAACTGTGAAACACTGCTACAGAGTGCAAGAAGTTACATCTATTAGGTTTCTTTATATATATCTATATAGATATACAGGTTGAGTATCCCTTATCCAAAATGCTTGGGACCAGACGTATTTTGGATATCGGATTTTTCCGTACTTTGGAATAATTGCATACCATAATGAGATATTATGGTGATGAGACCTAAGTCTAAGCACACAATGCATTTATGTTACATATCCACCTTATGCACACAGCCTGAAGGTAATTTTAGCCAATATTTTTAATAACTTTGTGCATTAAACAAAGTGTGTCTACATTCACACAATTCATTTATGTTTCATATACACCTTATACACACAGCCTAAAGGTCATTTAATACAATATTTTTAATAACTTTGTGTATTAAACAAAGTTTGTGTACATTGAGTCAACAAAAAACAAAGGTTTCACTATCTCACTCTCACTCAAAAAAGTCCGTATTTCGGAATATTCCGTATTTCGGAATATTTGGATATGGGATACTCAACCTGTATATATAAGAATATATATCGTACACAACAATTCAGAAATCCAGTAATTCTGGAATCTCCACATTGAGAGAGTTAAAAAAGAAAAAAGAAAGAAAAAGAAAGGAATTTTAGTATTTACGAACTGTAATTAATACCATGCTTTGGGAGATCTTTTCCCAACTAAGAGAAAGCATGTATCTATTCTACACATGTATACGTATGTATGTATGTATGTATGTATGTATGTATGTATGTTTTAGTTATATATACACATACATACATATGTATGCATAGAAATGTATGCAGTGTGTGATTATATATATATACACTGTATATACACACACATCATATAAATGAAGACAATTATAGACATATAACTCAAAATGAAAGTGAACAAAGCATTTTAATACAAAAATGCCTATAACAAGTGCATAGCATACAGCATGACAACAACATTTTACAGTGACAATTCTTAAGTGACATGGTATCAAAACTGTACAATTTACATAATCACAATACTACTTACACAGGTTATTTTCTACAAACACATGAAAGTATTTTTATATTTTTGCAGCTGGCACGGTAACAGCAGTAGTTTGCCAATTTTTGTTTTTGCGGTCAGTAAAAGGAGCGGTTTGCACATCCTCTAATTTGAAATGCATCATTGTAGCGTTCTTTCAAGACAATGTTTTTTCCTAAAATGAAAAAGATGCATTGAAAAGATAGCAGTGAGCGACATGTTCCTTATTCCCATTACAAACATCTGGTAAGTAGGAATCCATCCCACTGTTATGTCATGAAACATACTTTTTCCTGAAAAAGTCTGTATTCACTCATACACATGCATTCTACATAGAAAAACATATTAAAGCATCAGTCAGGGACAATGACTATTAAAATGTAAAAAAAAAAAAAAAAATGTAAATAAAATTTCAGGGCCATGCCCTTATTTAAAGTGAAAGGTCATGGTATAAAGTTTATACATACTTTAGAAAATGCTTTTATATTGTCTAAAAAAAATATGTTTTATAATGGGTTTAACACTGCTACTTGTTGGTATAGATGTGAATTGGCATATTTATCGTCAAGACATATCTCATATTAAAGTGCCTACAGTATGTCCCCCACACACAATGGATTAAGGATTTGTGGGCACAATTAATATTCAGGTGAATGCAGCCTATCAGTGCACTGGGAACCAATGACATCACAGATCAGAGACACAAGTGGCTGTCATTGGTTCTTATTAAGCAGAACAGACTACATTCTAATAAATATTGGTTCAGCCTCCAAGTATGGCTGCCTCCCTTTGAGTGAAGAAACCAGGGTGCAGTCTCTTATTTTTTAATAAAACATGTTTTTTTTAGAGAAATGTGTTTTGTTGAGCAAAAAGAACAACACAGACATTGAAATGAAAGAGTTACAGAAAAGCAGACTTCTGCTATTCCTATACATGTTTCTTATAATAAATTATTATATGTTTTCTAAGTGGGGGACCCAGCAACATAAATCTGGCCATTTTGGCAACAAATGTTCAAATAAATATCCAATATTGGCATAAATCTAAATCAAAACTAAGGCTATAAAGGAACAAACATTTTTTATTTTCACTGATACTACACAGTATTTGTTGACTCCGTAAAGCTTCTGTGCAAGTTGGGATTTTGGCTATGTCGGTTCCGACTACGCACAGAGGAAAACATGGTATTGCAGCCAGTCACTTTGCATTTGTGAAGTTGCCGGAGGTGCACAGTTTTGTAATGGGCCCTGAATGTCCCCTTGTTACTGTAAGTTTTTTGGCAGATGTGGCAGGTTATTGGTATACCAGAGGGTATATTTGAAAAACTCTGATGAGCTCTATTAACCAAATTAAAATTCTGGTAAAGCTCATCCTGGGATATAAAGCTCAAGCCTTCACAGCTTTCATCACTATCTTCCACTGGTTGGTTACCTTCTTCACTACCGCCGTCCGAGTCCCAGGAGGAATGTGAACTGCTTGCAGACTTGACACTTGCAGTGGTGCTCAAATCCAGCACAACGCTGTCATTCACAGGATCTGCACCAAAGCTGTCCAAACAAGGCTCTCTGATCTTGCTCATGGGATAAACCAGACTCCCTGTTCGGTTCATCCCTTTGAAGATCACAGACGTCTGTCCTGGGTTTTTCAGTGGGGAGTACTGGTGGTGATCCTTGGCCATGTCTTTCAGAAGATAAGGGATATTGTAAGGGTTATTCTGCAGTTCCAAAGCATCTCTGGTCAGTAGCTTATGATGGAGATTCAGATTAGAACTGTGCCTGTAATACAAAGGATATGTCAGAAAAAGTGCAGCAGTTCAGACGAGGTTATGAAGAGAAAATTATCCCTTGTGCCTTATATATGTTTCAATATATATATATATATATATATATATATATATATATATATATATATGTTTCAATTACAATGGGCAATTAACAATGATTAAAAGTTACACCAGCGGTGGCCAACCTGTGGCTCTTGAGCCACATGTGGCTCTTTCTTTCTTCAAATGTGGCTCCTAACACACAAAGTCACATGACCACAACATCCGGTAACCCCTGCTCTCCAGAAAAACACGCAGCAGCACTACGGGGACTTAGAACTGAGGGAGCCAAATACTAGAGATGAGACACCCACCAGCAAACAGAGGACACATAACGGGCTGTTGCAATGGCATGAATTGGGGGAAGCTGAAGTGACACTTGAGGGTGCTGGCTGAAGTGACACAGGAGGGTGCTGGCTGAAGTGACACAGGAGGGTGCTGGCTGAAGCGACACAGGAGGGTGCTGGCTGAAGCGACACAGGAGGGTGCTGGCTGAAGCGACACAGGAGGGTGCTGGCTGAAGCGACACAGGAGGGTGCTGGCTGAAGCGACACAGGAGGGTGCTGGCTGAAGCGACACAGGAGGGTGCTGGCTGAAGCGACACAGGAGGGTGCTGGCTGAAGCGACACAGGAGGGTGCTGGACACAGGAGGGTGCTGGCTGGAGTGACAGGAGGGTGCTGGCTGGAGTGACACATGGGGGAGCTGAAGTGTATTATGTGAAACTGGATTTTTCAATATATTTTATGTGGATCTGGCTTTTACAATTATTTTATGTGGAAGTGGCTTTTTCAATGTATTTTATGTTGGATCTGGCTTTTTCAATATGTTTTATACCAGGGGCGTGACCTAGAAGGCACTAGGTCACACCCCATTTTTGCATGTGCGCCTTCGGCTCAATGTCGGCTCTTTGACGTACCCAACACATTTTTTTGGCTCTTTGTCTCTGACTGGTTGGCCACCCCTGAGTTACACTATGTACTACAACAATAAAAAAATGTGACCATAATAAAAAAAACTGATATTGTGTGGCTGTGACAATAACCCAAACATAAAACAATATGTACCAAGTAGGATAATCTAGGTTTTATATAAGGAGTTTTTTTCCTTTGCAAATGAATAAGAAATATTATGGGAGATGTACAGTACTATATCGTGCCTCTCTTATCGAGTAGGAAGCAATAACACGGATATGTATTAGCATCTTGGCCGCCCGAGTAGGGGGAAGGCCCCACTGTGCATGCGCAAGATTTTCGCAAACATCACGAGATCTCAAGATACCTATAGCATAGACCCAGTCGCTGCAGGTTAGTACACAAACTGGCAGGTAATCCTGTCTATGGGGTCTATTCAATTCAAGCCAGAATTCCCGACTTGTCGGAAAAACGTCAGTTTCCGACATTTTAAAGTGAAATCCAGATTCGACCTATTCAATCCAACTGCTGTTTATCAGACAAGTCAGAAATTCCGACTTGTCCGAAAACATGTGGATCGGCGGATTTGGCTGCAAATTGAATACTGAAATGTCAGATCCTATCCGTGTCTACTTGACACTTTACTTTTCAAATCCTAAGCCGTATATACAGGTGGTATATGGCTGCACTTTAAAAAGTCTACAACGGGCTACAAACTACGACCAAAATACCCAAGTTTTTATTTGCTAGTTACAAACCCATATGTTCACGACTACCTGATCAGTCACTGTCCTTTCAACTCAAGGTGGCACAGCTATACAAATCCTGTGCCTCTGCCACATTCTACGGGTGTAACCAATTAGCCGCAATAACGTGATCCGTGATTGCGGCTAATGTTATTGCACCTATATCCCAAAAAATCCGCTTATCGCAGCAGGCGTGCTCCCGTTTATCACACCTATCCTATTCCAAAATGGCGATAATGGGATTCGCGTGATAATTCTAACCGGCAAAAACGGAGAAAAGCATAAGCGAAAGTGGGGAAATCTGCCTGTACCCCCCCCCCCCAAAAAAAAAAAAAAGAACAAAGTCTACTAGTGGCCAAAATAAAACTACTTTGTGTGATTAAACTAGGTCAAATGGCTTTTATATGCAGTTTTTTTAAACAATGAGAGAGAAAAAAATCATAGAAAGCTATTTTTTACCTGCAAAATAAGTTCTCTCATTAAATTTGAGGTACATAAAATGGGTATAAGTATATATTTGGATAATTTTAGGGGACTTTTAAAAAAATAAAGTGAAAAAGTACCGATTACTCCCGCTTGCAAGCCTACAAACACTTGTCCCACTCATAAAGCATCCCAAAATTCCTGTCCCATACAGTACCTTGTACCCCAATTTCCATCTCTTTGCATTTTTTGACCCAAAAAATTATGTCATTATTGACCAATTAAAAATAATGACAAACTTCTAAGTGCCGGGGTTCTCAACCAAATCCTGACATTTTTACCTTAAAATAGGGATTTTGCACTACTTTCACCTGCTCAGAGATGGGGAAGAGAAAACTGTGATTAACCCTATGGAGACTTATCGCCGATAACTTATCGTCACTAATACGATACCGAATTATCACATTTGCGATAATTTATTGCAAAACTGCATTATCATCGGTTGATTAGAACCCCCCCCCTTCAAGTCCTTTAAAACAACTGTAAACACCCTATTTGCCCAAAACAGGAGATACATTACCTTCAAGCAGACTGGTGGGAATACCTAATTGGAGGGTTCAGGAAGCACTTGAGGTACAGATGTGTCCTCATACATCTAATCTCAATACATCACACAGAGTGAGATGCCTGACATCAGTTACCTGTAGTTAACAGGTCCTGTGCAACTCTGCTAGCATTGTGTATTTTTTATTTTTTGAAAATGAATCTCAGTTGCAATGGGATGCCACTAGGAAGCACCAGGAGAGTGTCCTGATTAATTGATATATGACACTTGTATATTGTGTGCGACTGAGTGCCAGATGTACTAAGCCTTGGAAAGTGATAAACTGGAGAGTGATAAAGTATTAGCCAATCGGCTCCTAACTGCCATGTTACAGGCTGTGTTTGTAAAATGACAGGAGCTGGTTGGTTGGTAGTTTTTCACTCTCCACTTTATCACTTTCTAAGGCTTAGTACATTTGGCCCTGAGTCTGTATATGGAGCACAGCTTAACTGTCACTGGAAAAAAAGATGAAGCTGCTACATTGTAGCACTGCATATACAGATTCGGAGACTCAGTAGCACATAGGTATAAAAGCACCACATATTAATTAGCACAGTTTCCTGGTGTGTCCTAGTCACATCATGTTGAAACTAAAGGTACATACACACGGTGAGATTTATCCTTGCAATTTTGACTATGGGGTGTATTCAATAGGTGTCGGAAGCTGCGTCTTGTCGGAAAGACGGCAGTTTCCGTCAGGTTTAGGTCGGAAGGGGTTCCGACTTATTCAATGCCGGCTGATTTTTTCCGACAAGTCGGGATGTCCTAACTTGTCGGAAAACACGTGTATTGTCGGATTAGCTGCAGATCCACGTGTTCTGCGGCCAAATCCGACAGGTTTTGGCCCCTGTTACGACAATGTCAATCCAAATTGACACTGTTGGAACCGGGGGAAATGAGACGGGAAAGCGGGAACGGGTGAGTAGTGGCAGCCTCCCAGCAGCATGACAGTGGCAGCAGCGGCAGCAGCACGGATGAACACCGCCGCCCAGCAGACCCAGCTGCCGGAGTACACAGCATGGAGTTTGAGCGGCGTCTCTGCCGCCCCATGTACTGACAGTTGTCGGGAGCGGCCAAATCCAACAGTCGGATTTGGCCGTCTCATTGAATACTGACCTGTCGGGTCCTTTCCGTCGGAAAGGACCAGACAGGTATTGAATACACCCCTAAATAGGCAAAATCGCAAGGAAAGTTAGTGCAAATCGCAAGGTGTTAGCCAGCTTGTGATACCGATGCGCACTCTCGTGGGGGTCGGTATCGCAAGGAAAGACAGACTGTGCAGGCAAGTAGATCTTGACTATATAGTGTACTATCTAGTACAAAGTATAGTCAAAATGTCAAGTAAAGCTAGTCAATATCAGTGGTTCAGGGCTCTGGGGAGTTCAGGGGAAATCGCAAAGTCAAAATCAAAGATAGACAGAATCTCACCGTGTGTATGCACCTTAAGACCCATTTTCAGCACAAAGAAAGATGCAAAAAAGATGCCCGGCGCTAGCAACAGTCTCACAGGACCTGGAGCGCCAAGAGGGACTGTTTGGTGCAACTGCAGCAATGATGTGTGAGGAGTGAGGACACATCTGTACAGGGTGTAGTATGCTTCCCCGGCGATTGGGATCCTGGCGCGCAGCATACCGGCGTTGGAATCCCGACCGCCAGTATGCCGGCAGCAGGGGCGAGCGCAAAAGAGCCCCTTGCGGGCTCGCTGCGCTCGCCACGCTGGAACACGGTGGCGCGCATGCTATTTATTCTCCCTCCAGGGAGAATACTTGTTGGTATACCGGCGGTCGGGATTCCGGCGTCGGTATGGTGAGCGCCGGGATCCCGGCAGCCGGTATATCAAGTGCCACCCTCTGTATCCCCTTCAAAAGGAAAATGCAGTCCATCAACAACAGTCGGCACTGCTGTAGAAAAAAGCTATTCCCTTTTCCTTACTATTGTCCATTTGGCAGTTTCAGCTGGCCAGGCTAGAAATAGGAGAAACCTGCAGCTGTATGATGTTCATATGTAACATTTATACACAACTTGTGCACATAAGCTACATTAATTCCGTACTCAAATACCTAATAAATGTAACTGAGTAATTTGCATAGATGCTTTATATTTTTCACGTAGACTATTTTTCATAAAAATAAGAAAATGTATTCACCTAGCGATCTGGACCATATTTACTCAGAGCCGACCATCTTAATTTTGCAGAAGTCATCTTCAAATTAAAAACAAACCAGTCCTTTACAAGTTACTTCTACAGAGATATCCAGAACATTGGTGGTCATTCCGAGTTGATCGCTTACTAGCAGTTTTAGCAGCCGTGCAAGCGCATTGTCGCCGCCCACCGGGGAGTGTATTTTCGCTTTGCAGAAGTGCAAACGCATGTGCAGCAGAGCGCCTGCAAAAACATTTTGTGCAGAACAAGACCAGCCCTGTACTTACTCTTCGTGCGCGTTAATTCTAACGTTGGAGGGTTGGCTTTTGACGTCACACACCCGACCAGCGTTCGGCAAGCCACGCCTGCATTTTCCATGGCACGCCTGCGTTTTTCTAAGCACTCCCTGAAAACGGTCAGTTGACACCCAGAAACGCCCCTTTCCTGTCAATCTTCTTGCAGCCACCAGTGCAAATGAAAACGTCGCTAGAACCTGTGCAAAACCACAAAGGCCTTTGTACCCGTACGTAACACATGCGCATTGCGGTCCATACGTAAGCGCAGAAATGCAAATTTTTAGCCTGATCGCTGCGAACGGCAGCTAGCGATCAACTCGGAATGACCCCCATTGACCTGTCCAAACTACACGTTATAGATTATTATAGGGACATTAATGTAAACTAGATCATTTACTCATGGTAAGGTCATCTGTTTTGCTGGTTCAGTAATTATCCCACCTGTTTCCACAGGCAGACATCCTCAAAACATGACCTGTTGAGAAAACCTGAGGTTTGAAAACCACTGATCTAAACTATATCAGGAAAATCAGAGAATAGGAACAACTGTGTTACAGCATTCCGCTGCTGGACAGCAGTGCCGTAACTACTTGTGTGCCAGGTGTGCCTGGCACACAGCGCAGTCGCCCTGAGGGCACAATGGACCCCATTCCCTAAAGTCAGCGGCTTGTAATGAGTCAAATTGACTCATTACAAGCCACCTGTGCCAGAGAAGGAGAGGAGCAGCAGAGAAGGAAGAGGAGGGAGGGAGCCGCAGCAGCGCTATGTTATTGGTGGCGGCGCTGCTGCAGCAGTCCCTCTCCTTCCACATAGGCAGGCCGCTGCTCCTGTGAATGCTGGGATGCGCTTCCCTCATCCCAGCATTCACAGCGGCGGCCAGCCAATGCGTAAGGAGCGGGACTGCTGCAGCTCCTCCCCCTCCCTCCTCTTCCTTCTCCCCTGCCTCCGGAGCTGCAAGCACCGAGGAGTCTGACTGCCTGAGCCAGCGGAGAGATGGTAAGTATCTATCAATCTATCAGTCTGTCTACCTAATGTGTAAAAGGGGGACTCTGCCGTAATGTGTAAAAAGGGGACGCTGTCTGCTGTAATTTGTAAAGAGGGGGTGCTGTCTGCCGTCATGTGTAAAAAGGGGACGCTGTCTGCCGTAATGTGTAAAAAGGGGACACTGTCTGCCGTAATGTGTAAAAAGGGGACGCTGTCTGCCGTAATGTGTAAAAAGGGGACGCTGTCTGCCGTAATGTGTAAAAAGGGGACGCTGTCTGCCATAATATGTAAAAAGGGGACGCTGTCTGCCATAATATGTAAAAAGTGGGACGCTGTCTGCCATAATGTGTAAATAGGGGGACGCTGTCTGCCGTAATGTGTATAAAGGGGACGTTGTCTGCCGTAATGTGTAAAAATGGGACACTATCTGCCGTAATATGTAAAAGGGGCTCTACCTGGTGTAGTGGCGCTACTGTGCAGTGTAATTTGAATAATGGAGACTACTATAATATGTAATATGAATTGGTATTATTTTGTGGCCACGCCCCTATATTTTTTACGCGTGCCTGTTGCGCGCACTGCCCCAGTTTTACATAAAGGATGGGGGGCACAGATGCCCTATCTTGCACACAGTGCTAAAATGTCTAGTTACGACACTGCTGGACAGTTCCGGGTAGGAGAATAACATTTACAATTGTCTGATTCACTCTGAATGTCATACAAATATTGTATTTCTTATATATGAACGTGCATGTAGTTTGCTCTTCCCTTAGAACTAACTGTAGCAGAAAATCAGATCTCAAGGAAGGGAGTATTAACCATTTACCAGCAGGATGCGTCAGATTGTATTAAATAGCATATAATGTAAACGTTCTCTTGTGCTTTTTATACACTGCACATATTAGAAGTATAAGCCACTGAAAGCTAAAGTGCTCTAATGTTTCTGTCTGCAATCGCATAATTAACCCCCCCCCCCACTGATAAGGTAGAGACCAGTTGTGAAGATAAACTCCCTGACTACAAAGAGGCTAGTGCTATACATCTCCAGAGGTGCATTTCATCTAAGTCCAGTCGGATGGCAGGGTAGTTACTAAAGGAGCCCCAATCCCCTTCACACTGCCTCATGCAGAAACAGGGGAATTCTCGTTTGAAAAAGTGGAGTACCCTCTTTCAGGATGTGGTACTGCTTTGTAGTTCTATTGCCATACAGTAAATAACAAAGAGCCCAAGAATGGTGGGAGTCTTCTTTAGAGTATTATTGTTTCCATCGTGGCTCAGTGTGTGTGTGTGTGTGTGTGTGTATATATATATATATATATATATATATATATATATATATATAAAACCAATTAGGGGTTGGAATAGTGGAAGTTGATGCGACCCCCTGGCGCCAATTCTTCTGTTGTTGTATATTCCTTATTTCCAGTCCCTTCTAACAGGGGACTTAGTTGAATCAGGCTGCCTATACCAAATAGTTTACGTACGTATTTATTCAGGGTGACAGTTTTTACAAATTAGCGCAAAGGGAGAGTATTTGTTTGATATGACCGAAAGTAACCTCACCGCTGACCGCAAAGTTCCCACCATTGGATACAATGGAGCGCATAGGCGCAACATTGTATCTCTGCCGTGTGCAGCCTCACTGACACTACAGGAGCACACAGCCAATCAGGAGAGTGCCACGACGTGGCGCTCCCTGATTGGCTGAAGGGACCCTATTTGACAGGAGTCAGGGGGGGTCCTGGCAGTCGGGGAAACACATGGGACCCCTTTCAGTGCGTGGTCGGGTTTCCGTTTTATTATTTTGCCAAGTACGTGGATTATACAAAGGTCTGATTCTACACTGGATTATGTGAGTATAATTTTTTTCACAGGTACCCCAATGATTCTACATGGAGAAGAGGACCGAGCCTCGTGGGAACATAGGTAAGTATGTGTGTATGGAGGTGTGCATGTATGTAATAAACTTATACTTTCACGGTGTGTGTGTCCTGGTTTTTTGGGGGTATTTTTTTAGTAGTAGTACTACAGGTACCAGCGGGCCCAGTTTTCCACCGCATGCTGGTACTTGTGGTTCCAAGTACCAGCTTGCGGGGGAGGCTTGCTGGGACTTGTAGTACTGCTACTAATATTCACATTTTTTCAAAAGGCTATCAGCCCCCCATCCGCCACCCTTGGATGGGGGGGGGGGGGGGGGGCAGCCTCGGGCTTCACCCCTGGCCCTTGGGTGGCTGGAGGGGGGGACCCCTTGATTTAAGGGGTTCCCACTCCTCCAGGGTACCCCGGCCAGGGGTGACTAGTTGGGTATGTAATGCCAGGGCCGCAGGGACCAGTATAAAAGTGTTCCCCGGCTGTGGCATTATGTACCTGGCTAGTGGAGCCCGGTGCTGGTTTCAAAAATATGGGGGACCCCTACGCTTTTTGTCCCCCGTATTTTTGGAACCAGGACCAGGCGCAGAGCCCGGTGCTGGTTGATTAAATATGGGGGAACCCCTGTCATTTTTCCCCCCATATTTTTTCAACCAGGACCGGCTCAAAGAGCCCGAGGCTGGTTGTGCTTAGGAGGGGGGACCCCACGCAATTTTTTTCAGATTTTTTAAGACTTTAATCAACTTTTAAAGGTACACAATGAAGCCCTGCACGGATCTCACAGATCCGGCCGGGATTCCTTGTGTTTTGTCAGGCAGTGTTTTACTCATCACTCCCGTAAAACACTGCCTGATATTACGAATCACATCGACATCGGAAAAAACGATTGTGCAAAACTCGTCAGCTTAGTGAATTATCATATCAGGATTCAAAAAGTTGCAGTAAAATGCACCCGATACCATTAGAGTTCAAACACCCTTCAAAACGCCCAAAACACGAATCTTTGTAAATATACCCCCGGGTGTTTCAGTCTTGGGTTATATAAAAGGTAAGTGATCCGTAATTTGATACAGTAGGATGTTTGGTTTCTTAAATGGTGTGCCTTTTTGGACAGTCTATGTATATTCATTTTGTAGGCAAGTGAGGGTTACAAGTTGGCCGCAACCACCTGTAACACCCCATCGCAGAATGGAGCTGCTACAAATGCTCAATGGCAGCAGCTTTTCCAGACAAGAGGGACTAGAGAGGAACTGCCAGCAAGAAAAGATGGACATGACGTAAAAGAATGTGGGTTTAGAAAGCTCATTTATGTCTCTACTGATCATCCTCTACAGCTTATGGTATACATAGACCATCTACAGTATTAATAATTAATACTGTATTACATACACTATCCAATGCATAAGTAAATCAATGTGTGCATCTATATATAGGATCGTTTCTACCTCCCCCCCAGACACATGGACTTTCTCCAGTGCTCCGAAATGAGCCCACACTCAGACGGGCTGACCCCACTGCTGCATCTAGCAGCTTGTTGTGATCTGTAGCTGGTAGACTAGTTTGTTATGTCCTAATAACGACCTCTTCATTGGCTGAAATCAAATCAAGCATTTGGAAACCGCCCCCTCCACAAATTCTGCGTTTGCCCCTGGATTCCTACGCATTTTATTTAATAAATCATTTTCCTAATTGCTGCTGATTTTATTAGGAAATCTTGTTTGTACAGAGGAGTCCTCAGTCACACACTATTGCTGTAGTCGCGCAAAACAGCCCTTCTTCTCGCTCCATTTCCCATGCGGCTCAACTTGCGCCAAACATCTTAATTTTTCCCCCCGGAAAATGTATCTTAGTCGCAAACAGATGCCCCTTCATGAGAAAATGCCTACACAGGAATGAACAAGCAACAGAATGAAAGCAGAAATAAAGGAGGACATAAATTACTTATTGCAGGTAGAATGCAATATAATAATGCAATATGCATGTTATAAGTTATGCTGGGCCAGACCTTAGATCTAAGGGGGTCATTCCGAGTTGATCGTTAGCTGCCGTTGTTCGCAGTTCAGTGATCAGGCTAAAAAATGAAATTTCTGCGCATGCGTATGCCCCGCAATGCGCACGCGCGACGTACGGGTACAAAGCCCCTTGTGATTGTGCTCAGGTTCTAGCAAAGTTTTCAGTCGAACTGACGGCCGCAAGAAGATTGACAGGAAGGGGGCGTTTCTGGGTGTCAACTGACCGTTTTCAGGGAGGGTTTGCAAAAATGCAGGCGTATCTGAAAAAACGCAGGCGTGGCTGGGCGTTCGCTGGGCGGGTGTATGACGTCAGATCCGAACACGAATAGGCTGAAGTGATCACAAGCGCCGAGTAGGTTCAGAGCTACTCTGAAACTGCAAAAACTGTTTTTGCAGATCTCGGCTGCACATGCGTTCGCACTTCTGCTAAACTAAAATGCACTCCCCAGTGGGCGGCGGCATAGCGTTTGCATGGCTGCTAAAACTAGCCAGCGAGCGATCAAACCGGAATGACCCCCAATATACACATACCTTTACTGCATACCTGCCAACTTTTGGGAAGCGCTAATCAGGACCTTTGCAAAAAGGAATCGTGGCCTCGCAACAGGGGGCATAGCATTTCCGTAAATGAATATGCTTTCTCTGCATTAGGAAATATATACTGTAAACTCTAATGGAGAAAGCACTGCTTTGAATGACAAAATATTCCTTGTGCAGCGGGGCGTTATATGATTGGCACTATATAAGCTATAATACCAATGGCAATAATAATATATCACATGATGGAGGAGAACAAAACAGTCAACAAGAAAGGAAAAGTGATTAAACTATTTCCTTGGAATACATATGTTTTACTGGCAGCCGACAGCCGGATCCTGGCCACCAGTATGCCGGCAGTGGGGCGAGTGCTAGAAAGCCCCTTGCGGGCTTGCTGTGCTCGCCACGCTGCAAGCATGGTGGCTTGCTGTGCTCACCACAGGATCTATTCTCCATCAGTGGGTGTCATGGACACCCACAGAGGGAGAAAATCCTGGGGTACCCGTATTCCAGCGGTAGGATTTCATTGCCTGTCTGGATTCCAGCGTCAGCATTGTGACAGCCAGGATCACCTCCCATTTCCTTAGTGTACAGTGACAGTTCTAACAACCAAATAGAATTCAAACATTAAATTGTAATCTTAGTGGAGCGAGAATATACATGGAAAAAAATCTAAATGTATAGTAGATTGTAAAAGTTTCTTTATTGTGTAACTTTAACTATACAGTACCTGTCTCTGCTCCTTCGAGAAGGGAAAGCAGCGCTGCAGCCGTTGATTGTACATAAATGCATTTCTTTGGGGTGGACATTTTTGTAATGCATTTTAACACTGTAAGGGTTCTTAAATGCCTTCTTACAGATTTCACAGTGAAAGCGATTTTCTTCCTTGGGAATATCTAAGTGCTGGTCTCTGCGTTCTAGCTCTGCAGTGTTACCTAAGCCAGAGCTCTTGTTAGATATTGCACCAAATATGCCTCCGGTCAAAGGGTAATGTCGAAATTCAATACTGTCCCCAGAATCTGCATGTTTTGGCTGTTCATTATTATACAAGGAGGGGTCAGCCAGCTGCTTCACAACATTAAAGTGGTTGGAGTGTTCATATTTATTTTCACTAGGATCCACTTTCAGTGCTGGCTCTGTTTTGAAGGGATGAAATTCATTTTCAGATTCGGAAGAAGTATTGTCATAACTTTTCTCTATAACAGAGTGAAAATGTTGTTCCTCCCCATTCCGGGGCTGTATTGAATTAGAAAAATGCACATGATCCCTCTCGAGACTACTTGGAATTTCTACCGGGGATTCTACATTTTCCTCATCAAAAATGTGATCATCATCCTTGCTGGGTGACACATCCTCTTCAGAACGATTATTTTCCGTGCTTTCATTTGGGGCATCCACAGATTCTTTCTGGATTTTAATGGGCATGCTGGATTTTCTAGACTTCTTTTTCGGCATTGCATCTAAAGGTAGATCTGTGGAAACCAGCTTCTCACTGATGGATGAAGAGATGGATGGTAGGGAAGGGAGCATGCCAGGGGTAGTGGCAATCTCAGCTGGTGTGACCGGACTTCGGTAAAAAGGTAGAACTGGTTGAACAGTTTTCAAGTTAGGAATAAGAACACAAGACTGTCCAACATTGGGCAGACCAGTTGGAATCTTTAGGTCAGTACCAGGACTTCCATAGCTATTAGCAGATCTGTTGTCCATAGAGGGAGTTTTAAGTCCCAGCCTTTTGTGATCCTCCGATACAGAGATCATTAGTCCATTCCTGAGATCTTTATCTCTATTATTTCTATTCATTGGCATATGTAGTCGTGGGTTAGGGTTAGAACTGTGCCGATTTCTGCTGCGTAGAGAACTAAATACCATATTGCAGCCCTCAATGGTGCACCTGTGTTTTATCTTCAGATGGACAGCATTGTAATGTATCTTTAATGTTCCTTTGTCATAAAATGTCTTCTCACACGCAGTGCAGAAGACACGGCCCTTTCTGGGTCCAGCACCATTTCGCTCATCAGCCCTCAGCTTACTGTCAGGAGAAATTGAACCCATATCATAGTTTGTCACTGTGTTGTGCGAGCTGGAATCACTTAAGGGGCTATCATCTTCTGCTTTGGTGATGACATCATGAGCACTTATGTTGGGCTCATTTTCCAAATGAAATGATGCAGAACTGGAAGTCAAGAAGCTGCTCTCAGAGAATGACATATGGGCATCTTGTTTGCTTTCGTTCCCTCGGTCATGACTTCTTTCAGTGAGTGGCCTCTCAGGTGGTGAGCCGATGAGAGGGGGAGGCACCGGGCTAAAGAACTGGAATGGTAGTGTGAAGGCCATGTTATTGATCATGTTCTCAAATGGATGTAACGAAGATGAAGACACTTTATCCAGCGTAGAAGGTAGAATAGGGCTGCTCCTGGAGTTGCTGCTCTCAATAAAGGCTCTAATGTCAGAATTTGTTCTAGTGTTGGGCACGAGCACAGAGTATCCTTCTTTTTCATGGATTGCCATAAGTTCTACGATAGATTTTGTTTCCCCAAAACGCAGAAACTGCTGCAATGTCGCCAATTCTTCTTCAACTGTCATTATAGACCAGTGATCTAAGACTTTTCCAGATGCATCCTAAATAAAATTATGTATGAAAGAAAAAACTTTGTTATACAAGTGTAAATACTGCAGGTAAAACCCCCAACAAATTATAACCTAAAAAAAATAATAATAATTACAATATCTACAACCCCCCTCCCCCCCCCCCCCCCTCCCTTCCACTTCTAAAAACCTGCACATTAGTAAATCTACCCCATAGTTTCAACTGCAAGTACTGGTTGTTGTTGTTTTTTGTGTGTTTTTGCAACATCTCCACTTCTAAAAACCTGTGCTAAAGTAAATATACACATGCATTTGACTTAAAATCCTCTAAATGGCAATGGTTGGTTTAATACGGAGCTGATTGCTAAACACACTTCACACTCCAATAGCCAGTTTTAACACTTTTAGGGGGAATGTGTGGCGATGGGTGCAAGGTGCAGGCATTCAGACTGTTTCTTCAACACTTTGTATGCCAATCCCAATATCATAGTTTGATAGATTAACATTGTTTACATTTGGGGTATATTTTAATAAAGCAAGAACCCCCTGATCCTTTGTCTGTACATTAAAAACAGGTGCCAGCCACCCACTTGGAATGCTGAAGTCATTAAAGGAAAAGTACCCCAGATATAAAAGGCATCACATCAGCAAGTTATTATTATTATTATTATTTAAACACTCTTTTTATGATGGTGGATTATACGTAAAGAACAGTTCTCATCTAATTTTAAATTGATCGGTTAATGTAGGAATAAAAGTCCTCGCAATCAAAGTTTTAGATTTTAGATTAGTACTCATTTGAGTATCTTCTCCCCCCCCCCCCCTCCGCCCATCACAAGTTTAATAATCTTCCAGACAACTAAACATTGCAGAATAAATGCAGGCATATTGATCTATAGCCAGCGTCCACAGAGCACTGCTGTAATTACACTTGAGTGTTGGGAGTTATATCACACTCTGGCCTTGTCTAATTTTTCTCAATAACTACAATAAATATTTTATCACAGGACATGTGTTTGATAGCCTACTGAGACTTTTCACAGACCATGAAAGACTTTCCAGGTTAATAACAAATGTATCATCATATTTTTTTCATGCTGTAGAGGTTTCGAGATAATTGATTCCATATTTTTAATCCCAACACTAAAATGTACGATTATCCAGATCATTAAATATTGATCTGTGTCATAATATAAGACCATAATCGAGCTTAGCATAAAAAAACATAATTGAAGCGAGTAGTGTAAGGCTCTTGCAACGTGTTTTTAACATAGTTTAACTCTGTTCAGCTGTGCTCTTAATGAGTATGGAAAAGATTTACATGATAATCAGAGGGGACTAGAGAATAAGATTTGCACGTCATTTTATAACATATATTACTGGAGGATGTTGAAAAATACTTTGGCTTGTTGGCAACCAAACTACACTACTATAGTGCACTCTAAGAGCTGCTGCCGTTAAATTTGAATTTCAAAAGCGAGCCACTACCATACTGATATTTATGTACATAAGCCCATTGTTTCCAATATATAAATTCTTCGGGTGAACCCCATTATCCACAGTCTCACAAAATTGTCTCCAGTTCAAAGCCTTAGGCAAAATTCAAAAAGCCGTGAGTTCCGTACTTTGAGGTCCCGTGCTGTGCTAATTTTTCATGCATATAACTAGGTGGGTTTTTTTGGGGGGAAAAAAACAAGCAAACAAAAAAACACTAAACAGCGTGCGCATTTCATGAAACCCATATTTCTTCTTGAAATAAAATGAAAAATCACTTTAGTGAACATATTTTTACCATTTAAACATCTCTAAATAAATTATTATACACTGGAAGGGGTGTGGCAGAGGTGATGCACTATATAAGTTTTACATTAAAACAAGAATTTTTTCATAGCTGTCACTAGTATGGCGGTACGAACTAAAAACTGCAATTTCACAAATACTCCTTTCAGATGGGATGTAGTTATGTGACCGGCAGTCTCACAATACCGGCACCTACATCCCGCCTCCACACAGTCGGCATGCTGACTAACAGGGGCTAGTCCCACTCGTAGGTGTCCGCGACACCCATAGAGTAGGAATAGAACATGTGGCGGGCGTCCACGACCGTGTCCATGACCCTGCTTGCTATCACGGCTTTTCCCTTGCAACCCAGGTAGACGAACCGGCTGAGATCTGAAAAGTGCAAACCAGATCTTGATGACCCAGGACACGCCTAAAAGAAATTGATTGGCCGGGAACAGTAGTGCTCGGTGATTCTCATCTCCAAGCGCCCACTAAATGCTGGAAGACCCGGGTCTGATATGAAGGGTGACAACCTGGGAATAATAGTAACTCATGTGTGAAAGAGGTTGCACTGGCTTCAACCTGTGCTCTGTATCCCGGGTCCGAGCTGTGTTGAAGCCAGGTAATTATTTTTGAAAGGGGTATTTACTGAAACCCATGTTAACTTAACTTGGATAGCTCATTATATAGCGAAGAAAAAATGGAAGCTGAGAGTTCTGTCTGTGTGAATATGTTGCGCAACCTAGTTCAGGGTTAAATTAATCTTCTCCTTAAACTGCTACGCATTAGCCAAAAAAGCTACTTCGGGGTCTACACTATATATTATTCTGTGTAATATACTACACAGAGAACATAAATAACAACATACAAGGGGGTATTCAATTAGCCGTGGATAATTACTGCAGCTAATTGTCCCGCTGGGAACTATCCAATTAGCCCCGTAAAGCCACGGCTCGCGCCGGCTTACAGGTGGTTTTGTTTCACCTGCCTCAGGCATGCGAAACCAAATCCCTGGAATAATTGGGAGAAATATTGGGAAAAATCAAGAAAACCGTCTGTTTATCACGCCTGATGTATTTTCACCTGTAATTGGATACCCCCCACAATAAGGAGAAATTTTATAGGCTTATTTAACAGAGCTATCAATAACATTCACAAATATGTATGTATATGTTACAAGAGCTTATGGACTTGACTATATTTGAGAAAAAGTAAGGCTCACGGGGAATGATTTTCCTGTGCACAGGGGACTTCCTCTTGCCAATCCCACTGACACAGCAAACAATCAGAAAACAGAATAGCTTCACAGCAAATGTAAATGGAATGTTAGCCATCTGAAGTAAATTTTATATATATTATATTTAAAGAACCCATGAGGTAAAGTGACATGCCAAAAAACTGACTATCACTGCTGCTTTATGTATGGCGGTAACAGTTACACCACAAAAGTACCTGAAGAACATAACCACGGATGTAGTCTTGAAGTGTCCAGTCCAGTGAATGTAGGATCTGTAGAACCTCTTCTTGCTTCAGGACACTGAAAAGCCGATCAAGCAGAATTTTCAGCCGAATGGGAATAGCTTGAGTGCCATAAAGCATAAGGCTGCTAATATCAAAGACTACGCTGGACTGAACAATCTCAACTTGGCTGGTGGGATAGAACTGCGGAATCTGTAACTTGCTTAAAGCTGTATCAAAACAGGAGAGACATGTATCAGAAACAGGGTATCAATAAGCACACGCGCGCGCACACACACACCCGGATAGTTCAGATTTAAGTCACAGAACAATTACACAAACTTACCATGGGCCACCCATCCATGCCTGCATTGCTCACAATGGCGGGGGCTTATTTTTGCAGGCTTAAATCCCAGACAGATGCAGTTTACCAATGTACATCGAATTGCCTGCATAACAAAAGAAAACATATGCAATGTGAATACACAGAACTCTTAAATGAAACATTTGAAAAGTGATCCAACAAAAAATAATTTACATACAAGTTTGAAACTTCAAAACATGACGCTAAATAGTTCACAATTGTCATTACAATTTAGAAAGAAACAACAGATGCAATCATTATGAGTCACTGATTATTAGTAAACAACAATGAAATACAATTAGCATTTTCCAAAAACAACACAAAATATTTTGAAGACTGCAGACTTATTATAGTCTGTAGTCAGAGTTTACGGCCTACAGAGGCAATGTGAGGACCACATTTGCCCAAATTACACATCTTCTCACTCTGTACATGTTATGCAGGTTTTAGTGATTGCCAATATATTGGGGTTTCATACTAAGGTACACAAACCAGAACCTAGTGTATTGGAATGCATAGCATAGGAAGGAAGAAGACCTGCTAAAGGTTCCATGCCTGGTAATTGTGGACACTGCACATATTAAACAATGAGTCTACGTTGGGGATACATATTAATCCTCTGGGGAAACCATGCCTGCAAAGACTGGGAAACAGATTATGGGAGTCTCAGAAATCTAGTCTCAAGTTACTCCTATTAGCATTTCATGTGCAGCATTTCCTACAGGGGTTTAGAACATCTGTTGAAACTTTGTGTTCAAGTGATTTATATATTTAAACAATGTGTATAAATACTAAGAAAAAAAGCATAATTTTAAACACTATTACCATCCATTTTATATTGCACAGGAATAAGTAATACTGGGTCATTCAAGGTTTACAGACACCTCAACCTGACCCATTTCATCTGGGAGATAGTCGTCCTGGACGTAGAAATGACGTTCAAAATTAAATTAACCTATCTCAATTAACTAGTATAAACAATTTACATTAATTCATTCATTAATTGCGCCACGGCCCATGCAGTCAGAAAGTGAGAGCTGAGGTCAGGAGCAGAGCAATACCTTCAGGATGAGAATGGAAGGGGTCAGCTAGATGACTCTGGGATGTGATTTAATGATTTGCACTTAGATGCATTTCCCAGGTATGTGTTTTACACTAATGGACTGCATGTAATTCTAAAACAACTTTTACAAAACAATAACACAAACAATGGTTCTCGCACATATAAATATTATTACCATTACAGATTGTGTGTTAGATGAAGATCACACTAAATCCATAAAGAGAAAAAGATGAAAGAAGAATATATATGTATTGAAGCAAGTGAAGGAAAGTTTTAGGGGGCTTACCTCATTCATTTTGCGCTTTGGTTCAGTCCCCACAAACAGCTGAATCTCATTCCCTGGAATGCACTCACTAACACACAAAACAGAAGGTCAAGTTACTCTTCTTGGCAAAGCTTCCCAAACCAGCTACCACCCTCATTACAGATATTCACTCTGCTACAGCTAATGACTTCTGTTTAGTATCAATAAACCTTAACCCATTCACAGAACGTATTACAGAGAGAAAGATCAGACTGACAGGTCATGCCTTCTTCTTTCCCTATCACATGGATGACTGAGATTGTACTCATACGGCATTGTTTAATATCTGTACTTGTCTCCACCACATCCACTGGATGACGACTCAGTGTATTTATTACAGATTCTGTAATGTTATTGTGTTGCCTAGCAAATTATATCAGATACATTCCTTAACTACAATATTGGATAATTCCCCTCTCCCCCAAATTTAAGTTACACAGAAACATTAACCACCACACCACATCTGCCGAGAGACTGATCCATGCATAGGTCACCCTTTCTTATGTTCCAGTTTCCTTCTGTCCAATACAGAAGTGTGTTCCCTTGTGACATTTTACCAATTACTTATAAACAGACAATTTAACGGTTCTCTTCTGGATAATGCCAATATTAGCACAACCAAGTATTCTACTGACTTTTCCCACTTCTGGACCACGTCACTTTGCTTTCGTCCTTTTTATCTGAAACTATAACTACGTTACTTCAAGGTTTCCTTTTCTTAGTTGTGTACACATGTCACCACTAACTCTGTATCTCGCTTTCAGGTGTATATCACATATACATTTTACAGTACTGTATTCCATATTTGTTTTACATCTTCTGAGGAATCAACCTTCCCTAGTGGTAATATCACCAATAAACACATTAAACAAAACAGGATCTAGGACTGATCCTGGAGGTCAACTAACTAGTTTTCAGCACCTCTAAGCTTACACAACTTATTACTACAATGCCTCCTTTCTTAATCATACAATGCACTGATGGGCCACATTGTGAAACTTCAGTATGCTCCTGGTGAGGTCTCCAAACCTAACCGGAGGCAACTTTGACATGATTAGAGGAGGTCTTTGCTCTGGTCTTCTGGAGACTCAAATGCCTCAGGTAGGTTTGGGATATGCTTTGAGTGGCATGCGACCAGGCATTGCCAGGTCCACGCTCTGCTCCAGGCCCATTAGCTTCCACATACGCTGCGCTCACTGTTGTTGCTCATCTAGCTTTATCCATTCCACTACCAGAGTCAGATCCTAAGATGATCTGTGCCAGGTTAAATTATAATCACACATTATATGAAATACCATTATAGTAGATACGTAAGCCAAGGGCACTGAATTCATTCACCATAGCCATTACACAGTTTATGATATATTTAAAGGATAACTTAAATAGCAGAACATTTGCATAACAATAATCTAGTATCAACATAGCACCTACTTATAACAGTGCTGTAAAAAAATAAAATACAAGATAAAGAGTCAGACACTGATTGAAAGCAGGTGACCCACAATGCTACAGAGACTTGCATTGGAGAATCCTAAAGCCTGGAGATTGTTAATCTTCCAGTCAGGAACTCCATACTAATGACAAGTCTAACGACAATATGTTATACCAGAACACATAAGTGTTGGGGCAGTAACCTCTCTTTCAGCATAGGCAGCTCCAATTTGAAGTAAACGCTGGTCATGAACTTTAGAGAGATTTTATTAAAGTCATCTGTTTGTAGATATATGCAATCAGTATGTACAAAGCATAGGAACGCATCTCTGTCTCCTGTGAGTACATTAACAGCAATCGTACAAGTACAGTCCTGACAGGAGACTAGTGAAAATGAATGAGCAACATACAGACAAAAACTGATTCTGGAGCACAAAAGGCTCTGCATCTTCTACATGTGTATACAATCAGTTGATCCTAAAGTGCAAGAATAGGCAAAATAGCTATACAATAGTAGTCATGTCTCAATATCAAGAGGATAACTAATACACTTCCACTGTAACCCTTCCAAGTCATGTAGCAATCTTCCGCAGACAGTGACAGTCACTTTAGTCATACAATCCATTGTGTTTTTTTTTAATTCTACCCAAACAGCATACAATAACTTGCCTTTTGTATAATGTTAATCAAAAATAAAATCACAGAAGTTATTTCAGGCCATAAAAATCTTTAAACATTGCTACTGAATTTGGTCAATATTTCAACAAGCCACTTCTTTATAAACACTGTACAGAAATAAGTACTGTGATCATATCCTTTAGATTGTAAGTTCTAGTGATCAGGGCCTTCTGTGTGTATCTTCAGTTTCTAAGTACAGTATATGCCTGTATTGTTATCACGCAAGGTCCTATCTTTCTGTCTGAAGGTACGGCTCTGTGAAACATGTTGGTGATATAAAAAAAAATATTTATTTCAACAAACACTATTTTTTTCATGTACTTTACAGCACTGCTGAATATTAAACTGCAATAGTAAATGCAATTTAATCCATAAGCACAGCTAGGCATTAACGCTTGTACACTCCTAATTATTTGTTTATATATATTTTTGCAGTGCAATACACTGAAGCAACCCGCCCTGCCCCAATATCTGATCCTCCGATTTCATTTATGATTGTCACCCAACTCCACATATATACTTTCTGCTACAGTTCATATGATGATAGAACATAGCACCGAATTTGGTTCTGATGCTTTGTGACTGTGTAATGTGTACAGCATTATGTACTTGTACTGTATAATAAATGCTTCAGAGCATCACAAAACACAGTAATAGGCATATCTTCTTAATATGTGCAACAAAAATGAGAAGTGGTCATATCAGATGCAAGTCCACACCCAGGAGAGATGCACTAAAGCCATAGGAGCCTCATAACTAATACATCCTGGGGTTTCTTTGTCCATCTTTCCATATGCTCCCTACAAATCTACATCTAAACGAGTTGTGCTACCTGGTAGCAGCCAGTTAATAAACTAATGTGATTTCTGCAACTTTAGTTTATACATGCACATTAGGTGGCAAATTGGAACACTGGCAGTAATCACCGTACACCATCATGTATGTAATGTGTAGCTGGAAAACATGGGCAGACATGGATAAAGTGACACTAAATTCATAACTCCTGAGTGCACCTGGATACAGAAAATGATCATCAGCTCTACATCTATTATAGAAAAAAACACATGGATTTCACAGGTGCGGCAAACCTGACTCTAGTAAAATCTATATAGTGGAAAAAAGAACAGTGAATATTAGGGGATGCCCTTTAAATATATCATGCTGAGGGATTGTATATGTGGTTCATTCAAACGGATGGCAATGTACGAGAGAGATACATTTCTACGTTTGCATTTTGTGTTCATGTTAGCTGTGCATTGCCTCTTTTACACAATATACTTTCAGTAGCGCCATTGAAATCTATATCACAGCAATACCGTTAGCCATACTGAATGAACAAGAGACAGTAACCTAATTCCTACACACCTAGAACAGATCAAAGCACTCTGCTAAATGTTCTATGGCCAGTTACAGTAAGCTGGGAGGTGCACAGGGCTGACAAGTGACTAGCTACTGATTACAGTAAACGGTTATTTTGAATCATACATTGCAGCATACAGGGAATCATTTATAGGTTTGGCATCTATATGTAAAATAGCACTTTCATATACTTGTGCTTTTAGGTTACAACATTTTACTTAAAAAAAAAAAAAGACTAAAATTATATAAACAAAGTAAACTTGACAGCGGAGGAAACTGTTATCAGACATGGAAGAATGAGTGTGGCTAAAGCCCATATTGAATAGCATAAAGATATATTGCATACAGAAATGGATGAGGACAGATCGATCATCTCCATAATGTAGCACATGAAGAGAAAAGAATAAGCAAAGTGTACTGAACACCCATAAAACCCCCTGAAACTCCTAAGAAGGTCTCACTCTGTCAAATTAGCCTAGCATCACACCTACGCATCCTTCAATCAATTAAGAGATGGAAGGGTACACTGATTCTTATCTACATATCTATACTCATGGGCAACCACAGCTAATACCCTATGTCATGGCAACAGAGGCATCTTTACATACTAATGTAGATAGCTGATCTTACATAGACTGAAAAGCACATGAACTACTGACAGGGCTGTCTATTAACAACTGTACTTGGATATGTGTCATGCAGATACCTGTGCATGTAGCAGCCCATCAAATACTGTGTGCTAGACTCTTACCTGGCATTTTACACTGGCCATCAGGCCCCTGCACTGGTAAACCTTTGCAGAAGTCTGTGATTATCTAATAGTTATTTTATTTGCTTTAAAGTTCAGACTTTCATTAGACAAAAAATACATTGCAGAAAGTTCTAAAATACAATCAGTCACCTTTGGAACTTGCAAGCAAAAGAAATACTGTATTAAAATCATGTGCTAAAGTTACCAGTGGAAGTGCCTTTATATAACTCAGCCAGACTTCACTGTCCAGTGCACTAGGAGGGGTCATTAAGAAAACAGACCTACAGTATGATCACTGCCAGCACAATACTAATCACAATAATCGATTCCCCACATAAATTATAAAAACTTCAGGTGTGCAATTACTATTGTTGCAGAAATTATGAAGGTGGCCACTCGTGTCTCAGCAGGGGCACTTGTATATTGTATTTCATAGACACGGGGACCCAATTTGTCCTTGCGTACACTCTCATCCCTCATGCCTGAATACTTATTAACCTCAGCACTGCCTGCACAAGTTGGTGAAACAAGAGCGTTTTATAATGAGTGATGTAACAGCTCAGGTTTTGTAATTGCAATAAAAGGGCTTCCTATGACAAATAAATGTAGGGGATAATAAAGACTTTGGTTGCTTTGCAGACTGACATGCACATGCAACAAAAGACCATTATCCACTCTAGTCTGTAATAAACCAAGAAGTTGAGACAGTGGCAGCTCAATGGAAACGAGGAGCAGTAGAGAAGAACATGTTTCTACACTGCCTTTGAGAAAGTTTGGCTCCCAGCTATGCACTGATTAATATCAGATCTCCTCCTTTACTTGCCTCTTGACAATCGTGTCACATCTGGCTGACAAATCCTTACAAGCTTATCCAAACCTAGGCAGCCCAGATCATGCTTCAGGACTTGCTAGGAGGAAGCAGCAACACCAGCCCTTTACTGATGTGCCATCATGAGACTAATGAAGCTGACTTCACTTGTAGACTGCAGAAATACGAAGCAGCACAACATGCCTGGAGCTCCTTCCAACAAAGATGTTAGCTTACCCAACAGATAAAAACAACAATAAGTGTTCCAGATCAAGAAGCCAAAACAGCTACACGATTCCAAGCTGTGCAGGAGATAATCACAGATTAGCATGAGAGCAGACACCTATAGATACAGGCAAAACAGGACAGTTTGTCTCTAGATTGCACTTTCCATCGCCAGCATTACGTCAAACTCAGAAAATGGCTTAGGCACACCTATGTTAATGGATACTGCATAGTTAAAGCCATCTATCAGAGTATTGATTGTTCTGTACCAAGTTCAGTGGAAAGATTTGTTTCCTATCCACAACTACAGGAAAAGCTTGACATTAAAAAAAAAAAAAAAAAAAAAGAGAGAAAGGAAGAAAAAAGAATCTCGCCACATTTTCCCATAAAATAGCAGCTTTTTAAAAATTAATAACATGCACTTGTAAAGAGCATATATTTAGTCCATTAGGTGTTACGACAATAGAGCGCACAGAGAATATTCCATGGAATTGGAGAATTGCATCACACTCTGATGCACAGAGCCCACACTCTCATCATCATCATCATCATCATCATCATCATCATCACCACAGGGCTTTCAATGCACAGGGACTACAGGACTAAGTGTGCTCTGTGGGAGCACAATAACAGGAGGAGAAGATGGTATGCATAATTTACACACACTGATCACCGGCCACTAATAACACTGAGGAGGACTTTAGGAAAATTGTTTTTACTGCCTGCTCTAAAGAGCATTTCTGCATCATAATAAGAACATTAAAGCACTTTATACAGAACTCCTTCAAAGTTACCCTGTCACTTTTCAGCATTAGTCAGTATGTGGTAAAAGACTTGTGTAGAAAATGCACTAGCCGGACATAATAACCTGATTTAAAAAAACAAAAACTCAGTCTTCAGAAAAATCAATAAATACACAGGTTTAACATTTACAGAAAGAAACAGAAAATAAATTGATTTATAAATTGTTCCATTTTTTTCAAAAAGAACATTGTAATTTAAAATGAAATAAAATAAATTACACGTATAAAAAGTTTCCTTACTTTGTCCATTTCTAGGGAGAAATCATGTCACAGGCAGTTCCTCATTCCCTCAATGAGTACTCCAGCTATGTACTTGAAGCGCACTCCTGTCTGTACAAGTACTAAAACAGAACATCACACGCCTTCTTAGCCTTGTCTGAATATGAGCACCTCAAGGTCTGATGAATACCAAGACTGCACAGGGGAGTGGAATGAGATCCTCCCACTTAGTGTTCCGTGGGCCCTCCAAGTTTGTGTCTGCCTGGCTCACCTCTGCAGCATGCTCTCACCTCAGTGCCCTGGTGTGCTCTGTTCCAGCATGCTCTCAGTCACAGGGCTGTCCCCTCACAGCTGGCTTGAAGAGGGCATGACACTCATCTTTCACAGAGATTTGATCAAAAGGAATCACAGAGGCTTGAGGCACTCCTGATGCAGTCTAAGGAGATTCTACCTCAGTTCTGGCAGCCTAAGTAATGCATTAAATCAATGCAGCTGACCTAAGGCCACTTACCATTTTTTTTTACCTTCTGAAGAACAGAACAGTGTATAAACCACCAGGCTTATTTCAGATTGGAATTACTTGTTAGAACCAGTGACCTAACCCCAGCTAACTCCCCAAACTGATAATATTCACCACCTTTCCGATACCGCGCACTGTAAAAACGATTAAAGGGGATTTGGCAATCTCAAATCTAATGCACTTATTTGTAAATATTGCACAGAATTCAAATAAGAGTGACCAATTTAGCTTATTCACACATAATTAATTGCAGATCATGACACCTCTTGTTAGTGTAATTCTATCACTATTTTGCAGGGACACTTTTGTAGTGAGCTGGTGCATTGCAGTGTGTATATTCTAGCAGTTAAGTACTACAATTGCTATTACGGTTCTCATATCGCTAAAGTATATTTACATTTTCAATACACTACTTCAATAGATATTAAGTAGGGCAGGGGTCATAGACAGCCCTCTAACCTCGAAGGGCCGCACATTAATCTTGAACTCCGTGATTAGTTATGCGGCCCTAGTACCACCTGTTGCTCATCAATGTATTCCGTTATTCCAAGTATTGCAGTAATAGTTTATTGAAGAAAGCAGTTGGTCACTACTGAAAGCCAATGACCTCTTTAAACCAGGAACTGCTAATGCCAAGACAGAAAGACAGCATTGTCCTGCACTTATCAATAAAATGTAACCTAGGACTGCTGCAAGAAATTAGGAAATTGGTCAGCTATGCACCTGTTGGAGAGTAATGAGAGCAGAAACCTATATGTGAGGATGTGCGGAAAAGTGTACGGAAACTATTTTTAATGTATACTCTACTAAAGTGACATGAAGTGATTTAACAAAGTGTAATCAGAGTGACAGGAGAGTACCAATTATTCTCCTTCCGTTACTCCCCTGATCCTTACGACGTTGCAGTGTCTCTTATTCAACTTACCTGCCAGCCAAGCCTCCTAAGGAATGTATATATATTACTGCAGGAAGAAATTCCTGTGCAGTGTGCTTGGGTGTCAGGCAAGTAAAGGAAAATGCAGGAAGAATTAAAGGATAATTCCACACAAAACTGAACATTCAGCCTTGTGCGGAATATCCTATATGAAACCCGATCTCAAAAAGTGCACTGACAGCACGCAGCAAGAGTATACAGGAGTGAGAGGAGCAGCAGGCGCACATACAGGATGTCAGGGGCCCAGCGCAGTGCTGTAATGCTGGACCCCAGGTAAGGTTTGGGAAACAAATTAAATATAGAATATTGCAGATGCAAAAAAAAAAAAAAATATCAGTTATTGGTGAAATCTTCAGTTCAACCTGTCCTGCAACTGAAAGCGAAGATTTTAGCAAAATATACATTTTGGCCATTATTTAACAGCCACATAAGGGAAAAAATGACACACAACAAACAAAGCATACAGGTATCCACAGGTCACAAAGACAAATTTAAACACTTTTATAAACAGCAACTACCTACTTAGATACCTGCAACTGCTATACCAGAGTTATTTACTGTGTGCAAGGAATTACCTATTATCATCATTATCATCATCATTATGAATAATGTCAACCTGTCTAAAAAGGGAAATCACCATTTGCTCTGCAAGTGTGACCTCAACTTTTTACTGCCTTCCATTAGTTCTAGCAGCAACATTCACAACAGGAGGACGACAGCCCTAAGAGAAATTCTAAACCTGCAACTGCTCTTATCAATTTTTGTTGCTAAAGTGGTCACTTTCAATCCCAAAAGAAACAGACTACAAACTGTATACTTGGACTGTATCACATGTAGCCCAAAAAAGGTTCCACATGAAAATGCAAAGCACCTGGGAGAACAATTCAAAATTTCACAGTACACTGTCCAACATTCCCAAGAAATGGTCTTTGGAAACCTAAGCTTCCTCTGATTTAAGATTGCTGCATAGAAAGCCGAAATCTGAAAGGGAATCAATTTTCTCTGCTGCAGCTCATACAAGAGAACATTTATAGTCTCCAAAATGTTCTCTACAGACAGGAAGTGGATGGGACCAGTAGCCACATCTGGAGGAAACTTTGTTTTTTCAAACAACACAAATTTGACATCACATAAGAAACCTCATCTCCCCTTTATTATCCACTTTGCACCTAGAGGACAGACTTGTTCTTCAGAGGTATTTATATCTGGTAAACCATACAGCAGGGGCGGCCAGACTTTTGAAGTCGGTGATCTACTGTGAAAGCTAAAAAGCTTTTGTGATCTACCTAGGAGGAATAGTAGCGCGCGCCGTAGGCGTGCACAAAAAAGGGCGTGGTATAACAAAAAGTGGGTGTGGCATAACAAAAAGTGGGCGTGGTATAACTAAAAAAAAAGGACGTAGCCTTGCTGCGCAGAGTGTAATGACTGCCTCACACGAAATAACACATTGGCCCACACAGGTAAAAACCTCAAACAGATATGCCCCCACAGTGCCAGATACACATGCCCCCACATTGCCATGTGCCCACAGTGCCAGATATGCCCCCACAGTGCCAGATACAGATATGCCCCCACAGTGCCATGTGCCCACAGTGCCAGATATGCCTCCACAGTGCCAGATACACATGCCCCCACAGTGCCATGTGCCCACAGTGCCAGATATGCCTTCACAGTGCCAGATACAGATATGCCCCCACAGTGCCATGTGCCCACAGTGCCAGATATGCCCCCACAGTGCCAGATTACAGATATGCCCCCACAGTGCCAGATATGACCCCACAGTGCCAGATATGCCCCCACAGTGCCATGTGCCCACAGTGCCATGTGCCCACAGTGCCAGATATGCCCTCACAGTGCCATGTGCCCACAGTGCCAAATATGCCCCCACAGTGCCAGATACAGATATGCCCCCACAGCGCCAGATTACAGATATGCCTCCACAGTGCCAGATATGCCCCCACAGTGCCATGTGCCCGCAGAGCCAGATATGCCCCCAGTGCCACATATGACCCCACAGTGCCAGATATGCCCCCACAGTGCCATGTGCCCGCAGAGCCAGATATGCCCCCAGTGCCACATATGACCCCACAGTGCCAGATATGCCCCCACTGAGCTATGTGCCCACAATGCCAGATATGCCCCCATAGAAGAGCTCACCGTTGGTGTGTGGAGAGAGCAGCGCAGCGCGCGCTTCTCCTGTCTGCCGCTCTGCCTCCTCAGTCTGATCTCCGGCGGTGACGGCAGCGTGTATGGCTCAAATCAGGTGCCGGTCCGCGAGCTCTCATTGGCTAACGAACCGGCACCTGATTTGAGCTATACACTCGGCCGTCACTGCCGCAGACCAGACTGAGGAGGCAGAGCGGCAGGCAGGAGAGGCGCGGCTTCGGGTGGCTGGGCGGCGGATCGCGATCGACTGGTCGCATGTCCGCGATCGACCAGTCGATCGCGATCGACTGTTTGGCCACCCCTGCCAAACAGTATAATCTGGCATTCACCTTGTCAGTCACATACCATTGCCAGTTCTACACTCCATATATCTGGGGTACTATCCGAAAACCTGTGGTGAACTTCCCTTAAGCATGTACCGTCCTCTCCAGCAGACACGTATATAGTTCTTAAATTTTTAAAATACTAGCCGTCATATCTCTGTGTGTATGAATGCGGGTGATCTATCTATCTATCTATCTATATATTTGGCTTGATAAAGGTGCTGGGAAGCACTGAAACGTTGCCTTCAAGCTGTAGTCCGAGTCCATTTATTTTGAACCCGAGTGCCGCAATTGGAGCTTATATTACACATAGCCTATGGGCTGAAGGTGAGGAGGGCACCGGGCACAGCAACTTATCGTTTCCAGTGAGTGCCGGAGCTTGGGGACTTATAGGAGTGCCGGAGCTTGAGCCCCTGAGGAAGACCTGTGTCGGTCGAAACAGCTGTCGGGCTGTGCCTGTTTGTACGCTTGATGCCTCAGCATGGAATAAATCTTCTATTTTTCATCAAAATCGTGAGTGCTGGCTTGTTCTGCTTTTTCCTTGTGTTGGATTAAGTGAGTGCCTTCATGTTATTTTGCTGCCTTGCACCACTCTTACATTTATGACTGTGGCTTTGAGTGCTATCACTTTCCTTTATATATATATATATATATATATATATATATTTTTTAATTGTAATTTTTTTTTTACAGGGAGTTCAAAAAGTCCCTCCGTAGTGACTGTGTGCTAAGCAAGTCTCCCCACAGAGAACGTGTGCTGAGTAATATGACAACATAATTGTATTAAAACACTATTTGCATAAAATAAAACAGATTTTACGATTTTGATACGCACTTATCTACATTACGAGGTATATGCAATTGAAGTCGAAAGCTGCCGTCTGTCGTAAAGACAGCAGTTTTCGACTTTTTCAGGCCGGAAGGGGTTCCAACCTATTCAATATAACCCCTAATTTTTTGACAAGTCGATGAATTTGACTTGCCGAAAAGCAGCAGCGTCCACCCGGCTCCAGCAAGTGAGACCTCGCTTGCTGAAGCCGGGTGGACGCTGCCGTGAGCGGCGGCTGTGATGTGGGAACTTAGAGGACTTCAGAGAGGAGGGATGGGGAGAGGCAGAGAGACTGGGGTGGGGGGAGAGACGGGGGAGAGCCGCGGGCAGACGGGGGAGAGCAGCGCTACAGCAGTTGCTATGTCGAATTGAGATGTCATTGAATAGCCCAGGTCGGATCCATTCCGACAAATGAATGATGGAATGGATCCGACTTCAATTGAATATACCCCTAAGTGTTGTCCCTCTCTGGCCTCCCTCAGCTGCAGAGGAGATCTGCAGTAAGGCACAATGTTCACTGTGAAGGGACTTTCTGAACTCCTTCTACTGTATATATAGTATGTACTAAGTATAACCATCAATACATTTACTGACAAGCAAAAAAATAAGATTTTAAACCTACCGGTAAATCTTTTTCTCCTAGTCCGTAGAGGATGCAGGGGACTCCGTAAGGACCATGGGGTATAGACGGGCTCCGCAGGAGACATGGGCACTCTAAAGACTTTAGAATGGGTGTGCACTGGCTCCTCCCTCTATGCCCCTCCTCCAGACCTCAGAGAAACTGTGCCCAGAGGAGACGGACAGTACGAGGAAAGGATTTTTGTTAATCTAAGGGCAAGATTCATACCAGCCCACACCATCCACACCGTATAACCTGGAATATACGCAACCAGTTAACAGCATGAACAAAACAGCATCAGCCAAAGACTGATCTTAACTGTAACATAACCCTTATGTAAGCAACAACTATATACAAGCCTTGCAGAAATATGTCTGCACTGGGACGGGCGCCCAGCATCCTCTACGGACTAGGAGAAAAAGATTTACCGGTAGGTTTAAAATCTTATTTTCTCTTACGTCCTAGAGGATGCTGGGGACTCCTTAAGGGCCATGGGGATTATACCAAAGCTCCAAACCGGGCGGGAGAGTGCGGATGACTCTGCAGCACCGATTGAGCAAACATGAGGTCCTCATCAGCCAGGGTATCAAACTTGTAGAATTTTGCAAAGGTGTTTGAACACGACCAAGTAGCTGCTCGGCAAAGCTGTACACCCAAGACGCCTCGGGCAGCCGCCCAAGAAGAGCCCACCTTCCTAGTGGAATGGGCCTTTACCAAATTTGGTAACGGCAATCCAGCCGTAGAATGAGTCTGCTGAATCGTGTTACAGATCCAGCGAGCAATAGTCTGCTTAGAAGCAGGAGCGCCAACCTTGTTGGCTGCATACAGGACAAACAGTGCCTCTGTTTTCCTAACCCGAGCCGTCCTGGCTACATACATTTTTAAGGCCCTGACTACATCAAGGGACTTGGAATCCTCCAAGTCTCCCGTAGCCACCGGCACCACAATAGGTTGGTTCATATGAAACGATGAAACCACCTTAGGCAAAAATTGAGGACGAGTCCTCAACTCTGCTCTATCCACATGGAAAATCAGATAGGGGCTTTTGTGAGACAAAGCCGCCAATTCGGACACCCGCCTTGCAGATGCCAAGGCCAACAACATGACCCCCTTCCAAGTGAGAAATTTGAATTAAACTGTTTGAAGAGGCTCAAACCAGTGAGATTTTAGGAACCGTAACACCACGTTAAGGTCTCACGGTGCCACTGGGGGCACAAAAGGAGGCTGGATGTGCAGCACTCCCTTTACAAAAGTCTGGACTTCTGGGAGAGAAGCCAATCCCTTCTGAAAGAATATAGATAGGGCCGAAATCTGTACCTTAATGGAGCCTAACTTCAGGCCCATATCCACTCCTGTCTGTAGAAAGTGGAGAAAACGGTCCAAGTGGAAATCTTCCGTAGGAGCATTCTCGGTTTCACACCAAGATACATACTTCCTCCAGATACGGTGATAATGTTTCGCCGTCACCTCCTTCCTAGCCTTTATCAGAGTAGGGATGACTTCCTCCAGAATACCTTTCACCGCTAGGATTCGGTGTTCAACCGCCATGCCGTCAAACGTAACCACGGTAAGTCTTGGAACACGCAGGGCCCCTGCTGCAACAGGTCCTCCCTGAGAGGAAGAGGCCATGGATCTTCTGTGAGCATCTCCTGAAGATCTGAATACCAGGCCCTTCGAGGCCAATCTGGAACAATGAGTATTGTCTGGACTCTTTTTCGTCTTATGATTCTCAATATTTTTGAGATGAGAGGAAGAGGAGGGAACACATAGACCGACTGAAACACCCATGGTGTCACCAGGGCGTCTACCGCTACTGCCTGAGGGTCCCTTGACCCGGCACAATACCTCCGCAGCTTCTTGTTGAGGCGTGACGCCATCATGTCTATTTGAGGAAGTCCCCAAAGACTTGTTATCTCTGTAAAAACTTCTTGATGAAGTCCCCACTCTCCTGGATGGAGATCGTGTCTGCTGAGGAAGTCTGCTTCCCAGTTGTCCACTCCCGGAATGAAGACTGCTGACAGAGTGCTTACGTGATTTTCCGCCCAGCGAAGAATCCTGGTGGCTTCCGCCATTGCCACTCTGCTACTTGTCCCGCCTTGGCGGTTTACATGAGCCACGGCTGTGACGTTGTCTAATTGAATCAGAACCGGTAGGTCGCGAAGAAGATTCTCCGCTTGTCGTAGGCCATTGTATATGGCCCTTAATTCTAGAATGTTGATGTGTAGGCAAGCCTCCTGGCTTGACCATAGTCCCTGAAAATTTCTTCCTTGTGTGACTGCTCCCCATCCTCGGAGGCTCGCGTCCGTGGTCACCAGAACCCAGTCTTGAATGCCGAACCTCTAGAAGGTGAGCACTCTGCAGCCACCACAGGAGAGACACCCTGGCCCTGGAGGACAGGCTTATTTTCTGATGAATTTGAAGATGGGACCCGGACCACTTGTCCAGAAGGTCCCACTGAAATGTCTTCACATGAAACCTGCCGAAGGGGATGGCCTCGTAGGTCGCCACCATTTTTCCCATTACTCGAGTGCATTGATGAACTGACAGTCTGTTCGGTTTTCACAGGTCTCTGACCATGTTCTGGAGTTCCTGGGCTTTTTCCATTGGCAGAAAAACCCTCTTCTGTTCCGTGTCCAGAATCATGCCTAAGAACGATAGCCGAGTCGTTGGAACCAACTGTGACTTTGGTAGATTTAGAATCCAGCCATGCTGCTGGAGCACTCTCAGGGAGAGCGACACGCTTATCAGCAACTGATCTCTCGATCTCGCTTTTATCAGGAGATCATCCAAGTACAGGCTAATTGTGACTCCCTGCCAGCGCAGGAGCACCATCATTTCCGCCATTACCTTGGTGAAAATCCTCGGGGCCGTGGAAAGCCCAAGCGGCAACGTCAGAAACTTGTAATGACAGTCCTGTACAGCGAATCTCAGGAACGCTTGATGAGGGGGATATATGGGGACATGAAGGTATGCATCCTTTATGTCCAGTGACACCATAAAATCCCCCCCTTCCAGGCTGGAGATAACCGCCTGGAGCGATTCCATCTTGAATTTGAACTTTTGCAAGAACAGGTTTAGGGATTTTAGATTTAGAATGGGTCTGACCGAGCCATCCGGTTTCGGAACCACAAACAGGGTTGAATAGTACCCCTTCCTCTGTTGAACTAGGGGAACCTTGACAATCACTTGCTGTTGACACAGCTTTTGAATTGCAGCTAAAACTATCTCCCTCTCTGGGGGACAAGCTGGTAAAGACGATTTGAAAAATCGGCGCGGAGGCACCTCTTCGAATTCCAGCTTGTAGCCTTGGGATACAATTTCCATCGCCCAAGGATCCACGTCTGACTGAACCCAGACGTGGCTGAAGAGTCGAAGATGTGCCCCCACCGGCGCGGACTCCCTCAGTGGAGCCCCAGCGTCATGCGGTGCATTTAGTAGAAGCCGGGGAGGACTTCTGCTCCTGGGAACTAGCCGTGGCAGGCATTCTTTTCCCTCTACCCTTACCTCTGGCGAGGAAGGAAGAGCCCCGACCTCTTCTGGACTTATGCGACCGAAAGGACTGCATCTGATATTGTGGTGTTTTCTTTTGCTGTGGGGGAACATAAGGCAAAAAAGTAGATTTACCCGTGGTAGCTGTGGAAACCAGGTCCGCGAGACCTTCCCCAAATAAAACCTCACCCTTGTAAGGCAAAACTTCCATATGCCTCTTTGAGTCGGCATCACCCGTCCATTGGCAGGTCCACAGGGCTCACCTAGCAGAAATCGCCATGGCGTTGGCTCTCGAACCTAGCAGCCAAATGTCTCTCTGAGCGTCTCTCATATATAAGACTGCGTCTTTAATGTGACTTAAGGTCAATAAAATGGTATCCCTATAAAGGGTATCAATGTCAGCTGACAAGGTATCTGTCCAAGCTGCTACCGCACTACAAACCCAAGCCGACGCTATTGCTGGTCTGAGCAAAGCACCCGTATGTGTATAAATTGATTTTAAGGTAGTTTCCTGTATGCGATCAGCAGGATCCTTGAGGGCCGCCATGTCTGGAGACGGTAGCACCACCTTCTTGGACAAGCGCGTTAAAGCCTTGTCCACCCTGGGCGAGGATTCCCACCGTACCCTGTCCTGTGCAGGGAAAGGATACGCCATAAGAATCCTCTTGGGAATCTGCAGTTTTTTGTCTGGAGTTTCCCAAGCTTTTTCAAATAACGCGTTCAGCTCATGAGATGGGGGAAAGGTTACCTTGGGTTTCTTTTCCTTAAACATGCATACCCTCGTATCAGGGACAGAGGGGTCATTTGTGATATGTAAAACATCTTTTATTGCAATAATCATATCATGAATACTTTTGGCCACTCTTGGGTGTAACCTCGCATCATCGTAGTCGACACTGGAGTCAGAATCCGTATCGGTATCAGTGTCTGCTACTTGGGACAGGGGACGTTTTAGAGACCCTGAAGGGCCCTGTGACACAGTCAAAGCCATTGATTGACTCCCTGTTTTATCCCTGGACTCTGCTTTGTCCAATCTCTTATGTAATAAAGCCACATTTGCATTTAAAACATTCCACATATCCAACCAATCAGGTGTCGGCGTTGCCGACGGAGACACCACAATCATCTGCTCCACCTCCTCCTTAGATGAGCCTTCCGCTTCAGAAATGCCAACACACACGTACCGACACCCCCACCCTCTATATGGAGACAGTTCCCCAATAAGGCCCTTTGGAGAGACAGAGAGAGAGTATGCCAGCACACACCCAGCGCCACCGGACACTGGAATAAAATCCCAGTTAGTACAGCGCTTTTATATAAATATGTATAAATACACTCACTGTGGCAATTAAATGTGCCCCCACCCACCCCCTCTTTTTTGCCCTCTGTAACCGTGTTCAGCAGGGGAGAGTCCGGGGAGCCAGCTTCTCTGCAGTGGAGAAAATGGTGCTGGTTAGTGCTGGAGGATCAAGCCCCGCCCCCTCACCGGCGGGCTTTGGTCCCGCTCAAATTATTTATACTGGCGGGGGGTTATTAATATACTACCTCCGCAGTATCTACTTTATATGCCAGTGTCCCTAGAGGTTTTTATTGCTGCCCAGGGCGCCCCCCTGCGCCCTTACAGTGCCCCCTGTGTGCGTGTATGTGTGGGAGCAATGGCGCGCAGCGTTACCTCAGTGAAGATCTTAAGTCTTCTGCCGCCTTTGAAGTCTTCTTTTCTTCTTACTCACCCGGCTTCTATCTTCCGGCTCTGTGAGGAGGGCGCGGCTCCGGGACAAACGGCGAGGGTGAGACCTGCGTTCCGACCCTCTGGAGCTAATGGTGTCCAGTAGCCTAAGAAGCAGAGCCTATCATTTAAGTAGGTCTGCTTCTCTCCCCTCAGTCCCACGATGCAGGGAGCCTGTTGCCAGCAGTGCTCCCTGAAAATTAAAAACCTAACAAAAAGTATTTTTCAGAGAAACTCAGGAGAGCTCCCCTGCAGTGCACCCAGTCTCCTCTGGGCACAGGATCTAACTGAGGTCTGGAGGAGGGGCATAGAGGGAGGAGCCAGTGCACACCCATTCTAAAGTCTTTAGAGTGCCCATGTCTCCTGCGGAGCCCGTCTATACCCCATGGTCCTTACAGAGTCCCCAGCATCCTCTAGGACGTAAGAGAAAGTATATTTGTTTCTGAAACAAAGCCACAAAGTGTCGCTACTATGCTCCATGTACCGAACATAGATCTTCTGAGCCAGATTTAGCTGCCAAGTTTCATTCTTACCTCCCTGATCCTCCCCTCAGGTGTAATTACTGCTACTAAAAAAAATAAAAAATAAAAAATACAAGAACAAAAAAAAAAAACCCCACTGCTTTCTCTCCCTCTCTCATCATCATATGCAGCTCAAACTTATAGCAATCTGTCATTGATGACCAAATGTATACGTACTGCTCCAGCTTCATTCTTTCACTCCGCCCACCACGTTCTGCAGTTCCTATCACACCATCACAGGCTTCTATTCTCCAATCCCTTGGCATTTTAAAAATAAAACACAGGCGCATTCGTGGGAAGCGAGCAGGCCGGAAATGTATTTCCCCCGGTAACCATCTAAGTCCTTTGCCCACCTGCTCACCCCCATACTCAAAGAACAATCAAATAGAAGTGATACCCAAAAGACAGCCCTGTGTTTGGAAGGACAGAACTGTCAACTCTCACTTTGTGACCCCCATACCCAGAGCTACTGCACTTAACATAAAGAAAACTGAATGCCCTCTGGTATGCCCAATCAGCTCAGTCCTTTGTAATGCCAGATCTATAAGAAACAAGACTGCAACAATTGCTGACCTTATTGAATCTGCAGATCTAGCCTGTATTACAGAGACCTGGCTAAATGAAAATGCAGCACCTATATTGGAGGCTGCAGTACCAACAAACTACTCTGTCATCTACAACCCAAGACTGGACCGCAGGGGTGGCGGGGTGGCTATCTGCTTCAAAAAAGAACTTAAACTTAGGGTTCACCCTATTGAAACTACTCGCTCATTCGAGTGCATTGCTGCCCGGAGTTCGACAGGATTAGGTTTCAGAGTACTTCTCATTTACCGGCCACCTGGAGATGGAAAGATATTTCTACAAGAAATTGCAGACACTGTTGCTGGCCTGGTTCTGGAACATCAAAGATGGCTCATCCTCGGGGATTTCAATGCATGGGTGGATGATGAGCTCTCACGCCTTGACCAAGACCTCCTTTGCACAATGAATGGTCTGGGCTTCACCCAGGTCATTCCTTCTGCCACACATAAAAGTGGTCACACTCTTGACCTTGTCTTTCAGATAGGATTAGAAGTCACTGACCTAAAAATAAACCCAGTCATCTGGTCAGACCACTACTCCCTCTGGTTCTCAGTTGCAACCCCTCAAATAAGATCTCTGCCCATGGAGTTGACCAGGTATCGTCCAAGGAGGGGTGTGACTCCCCAGGCTCTTGCAGCAAATCTGGATCTCTCTCTGCTATACTGGATGCCTGTGAAGATCCCTGTTCCCTAGTCCGTTATTATAATAGGGATGTTATGGCTGCAATTGATATTATCGCCCCTGTGCGTTTAAGACCTCGTAAACAACAACGTCAAGCTCCATGGTTCGACAACAGTGTTAGTGAGCTCAAGAAAAGGGGGCGTAGACTGGAAAGACAATGGAGGAAGACTAACCTAGTGGATGACAAAATAAAACTAATAAAGCATAACGAAGAATATCAATCGACAATCACTCGTAAGAAAGCACAGTTCCTGTCAAATGAGATCACAGCAGCAAACAATAGGCCAGCTCAAATTTTCCGCACAGTGGAGATGCTTTGCAAGCCAGTATGCCTGCAGACTGATGAGACCCTCTCCCAGGCAAGATGCAACGAGTTTGCAAACTTCTTTGCAGATAAAATATCCACCATCCGGACTGGAATCTCCACAGTGCCATCAAAGGAGTGCCAAACTACAAAGCCTGCCAATATAAGCTACCTGCCTTCATGAACCAGCTTTGACCCAGTGGATGTAAAGGACACTGCTGAAATTGCTCAGATTTTGCGTCCCACCACCTGTGATCTGGACCCAGCCTCAACCAAGCTTCTAATAGGTTGTATGGATAAAATTGGTCCTGTCTTTACAAAAATTGTTCAATGCTCTTTGCAGACAGGCATTTTTCCTGGACCCCTAAAGGAAGCAATTGTTAGACCGCTTCTTAAATAACCTAATTTAGATCCTGACTGCATGACCAACTACAGACCGGTATCAAACCTTCCTTTCCTAGGAAAGGTTATTGAGAAAGACGTTGCAAATCAACTGGAAACCCGCCTGACAACCCATGATATTTATGATCCATTTCAATCAGGATTCAGGAGAAGACATAGCACTGAAACAGCCCTGGTGTGTGTGTTAAATGATCTGATGGCAAAAGACAGAGGTGACTGTTCAATATTAATCCTTCTGGATCTCTCGGCAGCATTTGATACCGTGGACCATGGGCTTCTGATTGAGCGACTGATACACTTCTGTGGTATGGATGGCACAGTCCTAAGCTGGTTCAAATAATTTCTCACAGGCAGGTCACAGAGAGTATCACCTGTATTATACTCATCACCACCAGTGCCATTGCCATGTGGTGTCCCACAAGGCTCTATACTATCCCCCACTGCTTTTTTGCAGTATACATGCTCCCATTGGGCAAAATAATCAGGCGCCATGGCCTGGTCTACCACTGCTATGCAGATGATACACAACTGTACTTGTCCTTTACTCCGGGCACTGATAACCCAATAGCAACCCTAAATGGCTGTCTAGCTGAACTACAGGAGTGGATGAGCGCCAGTTGGCTGCGACTGAACCCTGATAAAACAGAGGTCCTTATGATACGACTGCAACATCAAAGGACAAGACTGCAGCATAGCCAACCAACTGGACTTACACTCGGGGATTCAGAATTACAGACCAGTGATCGTGTGCGGAATCTTGGCGTTGTCCTGGATGGTGGCTTGACACTTAAACATCAGATATCAGCCACAATCAAATCCTCATTCTTTCACCTGAGGAACATAGCCAGAATAAAGCACTTAATTCCCTCAGATGATATGCCAAAAGTCATACATGCATTTGTATCATCTCAATTAGACTACTGTAATGCCCTCTACCTTGGTCTACCAGCAAAAGAATTGCAACGCTTACAGCTGGTGCAAAACACAGCTGCCAGGCTATTAACCAACCAGCCCCGTTCTAGCCACATAACACCCATCCTCTACTCCCTTCACTGGCTGCCTGTAAGATGGCGAATCATCTTCAAGATTGGCTTACTGAGTTTCAAAGCATTACATGACCAAGGCCCAAGGTACCTGAAACAGCTTCTGACCCCATACTGCCCTACTCGATTACTGCGATCTGTAGATGAAGGACTTTTAGCAGTACCTAGAATCTACCGTAATTCATCTGGGGGTCGAGCTTTTAGTCATGCGGCTCCGACTCTATGGAACTCACTTCCCCGCACAGTGCGAGAGGCCCCAACTATAGAATCCTTCAAAAGTAGACTCAAGACTTTTCTGTTTACTCAAGCATTTCCATAGTGTCCCTTTTAGTATCTTCATGCTTCTGTATTTTATGAAAATGTACTTCATTATTTTCTGTACTATATTATGCTATGTATCTGTTAAGCGCCTTGAGTCCTATTGGAGAAAGAGCGCTATATAAATAAAATTATTATTATTATTATTACTATTATAAAACTGTGTGTCAGTAAATAATTCTGCCCATCTGTACAATTTCAGTACTGTGTCAGTAAAAATATTTGAGACGGTTGGCAGCCCTGCTCTGACCTTGGCTTCACACATCCTGTATCATTCATCCTACTGAAATCTAGCATAGCCATGAACTGGGGCAAGGCATCACAAGGTGGGAAATACAGGCTGTTTTAGGAAAAAGTCAACAGAGACCAAAAGAAAACGTTTGAGCTGATAATAGCCCAGGAGAGCAACAGAAAACACTTAATACCCTTCAGAATAAGGTCATGACAGGGTTGCATGTCTTGTACATGGGTAGCACAGCTAAACATCACAGACAGCCATCCTAGCATTGTGAGCCATTCAAGGATTTACAGGGCACTTTAGAGTGGCTGAAGGCTGTGAAAATTGAAGGGTACAAGTGAGAGTCAGATTACAGCCTAAGGATATATCCTTGTACCTTTGAAAAGGTGCACATAAAGCTTTCAACATTCCATTATTTTAAAAGGGCATCAACTGGCAATCAGCATGGTCACATAGACGTCGCCAATTGCAAAATGAACGCCTTCACTTCAATATCACCCATCTCCTACATACTATGGGTACATACTATGGGAGTAGACACTTTGTGGGGTGAATCAAGATGCCTAAAACGAAAGCCTATGAATTCCCTAGAGACTAATGTCATCAAAGAGGCATGAGGCATTTTGCGCCTCACTCAGTAATAACAGCTTGCACAATTGATAAGCTGAATATTGGTTTAAAACAAAATGGTACACCTTTAATGGGGAATTGTTAACTTGTACATCACTGACTGGAGCGGAACGAGACCTTGAACTGTCTGAAAGAGTATTTAAAGGGTTAAAAGAATGGGGTATTAATAGAACACAATAGTTCATATAATGGTGCAAGTATTTGGTATCCAGCACTTTTGGAAGGTGGACAGCATCATGTTCTGTCAGTTTCCATGCTGACACTGAAGTGGTTAATTTGATGTCACTGCCAGCGGTAGACTGGTAAAGTGGAGCATTGCTTTCAAACAAGCAGCGTCTCCAACAACAAAAAACAGCTCTGGTACGGATGTTCCCCAGAGGTGTGGTTTTTAATCCATAAATTGCAACACAAGTTTTAACAGGCAGGTCTGGTCTGTCACCAGGAGTTTAGTAATTAACAAAAACTTCTTTTTTCCCTCTCTTTGCCTAATGGTTTATGAGAGATGCATGTGAGCAAAGGCACCAGTCACAGCTTTACACAGATACCCATCTACCGGGTGAGCCTTTTGCTGTTGCATCCAATTAAAAGAAGCCTATAGGCCAAGAGTACACATAAACATAACATTCCTCAAGTCATGTTTCAACTTCAGTGATGTTTTCAGAAGTGCAGATAGCAGCGTGAAATAGGTAGAAAACTGGAAGACACAGTAATCATGACAGAGTAGTCTTCATAGAAAATCACACACTACAGCAGCCGCATCCAAACTCCTCACAAAAGGAGAGCAAGGATTTGTACCCAGCTTGTTCTTCAGGTTTTATCACAAAAATTAGATCATTAACCTTTTCACTGGCAACTGTTCTGAAAAGAGAAATCACTTCATTCCAGCGTGCTGCAGAACAGTTATATAGATAACATTGATCAGCTATATTTTCCAGTGGTTCAGAGTCAGAAATAAAAGCGACATATAAAAACCTCAGGAGGACAACAATATTTGCTGGTCTATATCAGCTATATATGTTCACATAAATGTTACTCAGTGCAAAAAAACATCAAATGTTTGGAGCCAGTGGCAGAACTACAGTGGGGGCAGGGGGTACGGTCTCTGCTGCATACAGTTGCTATGGGCCCCGGAGCCTCATTGTACACCTCCAATGCCCCTGCGACCCACCACACACACAAAAACATGAGGCACCTGATCTCCTCTCAAAAAAGAAAAGCGGGGGCTTCTGAGAAGTTTTATCATCTTTCATTTTTAAAAACACCACAAAGTGTCTGCAGCACCATAGAGCATGGGTCTTAAACCTGCGGTCTTCCAGCTGCTATGGAACTACAAATCCCAGCATTCCCTGCCTCATGGCGGTTGGGGGTGAGGGAGAGTGTAATGGGATGAGAAGGCGGCGAGGTGGCGGATAATTGGTATAGTTGGGGGAAGTTTATAAGTTGTGCGTGGTTTTTGTCATGAGGTTCATGGGTAAGTTCAGATGCAGGGATGAAGTGGTTAATACTTTTTTGGGGGTTAACTAACATGATTTTGTTTTTTCTAATTAGTCAGGGAGGTACAGTAATGACTGTGAATGGAATTACTGATGTGGATAAGAAAATGTTTATATGGTGATTTTTTTTATCAAGAGGGATTGTTTTTAGGAGGAGGCGATAATATTGTGTCAGTCTCAGAACTACTCTGTGTTGTATAGTGGTCATTAATATGATCTCTGTATTATGGCTGTCATTCACATACGCTCTGAATTACATACACAGGAAAATGGAAAGTGATAGGCGCAAAACACATATAAAAGGCTCCTTACATCTGATATAGATGAATGTAAGAAAGTCCCCTTGTAATCCCTTTATAGAGTGTTTGTAGGTGTCCTCTGTGACGTCCTCCAAAAAGTAGTCTCTTATCTCAAGACAAAGAAGCAAATCATAGGGCAGACCAATTTGGAAAAGGACGGGACAACAAAATTTATTTCACAGAACACTCACAATAGGTAAAAAAAATACAAGGCATATAACCACACACGTAGGTGGGTAAACAGGGTGCTGGCAGCTGGAAAACGAATTACCCTCCCAAGAGGAAACACTGAAGAGTCCGGACTTCTACAGCGGATCAGAAGGGAAGAAGGTCATCCAAAGAAGACAGCTCCACTGCTCCACACCTGGTACCACTAGCTTGACGCGTTTCGGACGCCAACGTCCTTCATCAGAAGCATAGTGGTAGTCTCTTAGAGGGGCATATTTATACCCCTAAATATCATGTACAATTAGCCACACAAATGTCTTATTTTGCCCGCCGAAGAGCGCAGCGTTTCCAGCCGCGACCGGAAGTCGTCACCCCCGGAAGCGGAAGTGCGTGTGCGTTCCAGCGGTGAAGACAGGAAGTAGTTTTTGCGTTCCATCTCCGGGAAATTAGGCGGAACTTGATGTAATCAAAACAGAAGCTCTGTTATCTTGTCCTCCAATCATAACAAAGCAAAAAACGTCCGTATGTTCATCATAAAAGAAAATAAAAACAAACAGAAAAAGGATCAGGAGAATGTAATTCCGAATAAAAATAATAGAACAATAGCAGCATAAGACTTCATGTTTTACAGCAATGGTGGATTATAAACACATTTTTAAAAAATATTCCGAATAAAAATAGCAGCATGAGACTTCATATTTTACAGCAAAGGTGGATTATAAACACATTTTTTAAAGAATATTTATAAAAAACACATTAATAAAAAACATTATAAAAACCACTTCAACTCAAATTCACCATTGAGTCCTCCTGGAGTCAATGTTTTTAAAGTGTGGATCCACTTCATTTCAGCCTTTGCCAATCTTATATCATCATCTTTGTTTTTCCAAGATGGCAGAATAGCTTGTATTCCCCAGAAGGACTTAATTGCCCCTGGGTTAGAATTATGAGCTTTCTTGAAGTGGGCTGATACTGTGTGAGTTTCAAGTCCCTTTTTAATGTTATAAGTGTGTTCAGCTAAACGAACTTTCAAGTTTCTACTGGTTTTACCAATATAAACCAGCCCACACTTACATTCTAACCCATACACGACATTTTTCGTGTTGCACGTAAGGAATTCTCGGATAGGATAGGTAACATTTTTCACACAGAAATCCTTGATTTTACTCGGACCCTTTACCAGTCTGCACATAGTGCATAAACCACATCTGTGGAACCCCAAAGTTCTGACGCTAGATCTTTTGACATCATCTAAAGTGCTTCTAACAAGTTTATCCTTAATGCTGGGGGCACGTCTGTAGATAAAAACAGGTTTGTCAGGTAGTTTATCCCCTATTATTGGATCCTGTTTTAAAATCTTCCAATTATTCCTAAAAACAGTCTCAATCTCCTTATGTTGAGAATTAAAATTACTAATAAAAGACCAGCAGACTCTATCATCCTTACGGTCCTTTTTGGAGTTCACTAAAAGACTTTGCCTCTCTATACTCAAGGCTTTTTCTTTTGCCCCTTCTATTTGTTCCTCTTGGTAGCCTTTTTCTATAAAACGTTGGCCCATTTCCTTCATTTGTTCTTTACAGGTATCTTCCTCAGTGCAATTCCGTCTCACCCTCAAGAACTGGCTGTACGGAATCCCATCAAGCCAGTTCCTGTGGTGAAGACTTTGCCTGTCAATATAACCATTACAGTCAGTGTCTTTTCTGAAGGTTTTAGTGTGAAGGCATCCATCCTTCACATAAATGCACAAATCCAAAAAGGAGAGTTCGGATTCACTACTTTTAAAAACAATGCTTGCGGGTCTGGTGTCCTGGAGTCGTTATATAGACGACATCTTCCTGGTATGGAGTGGAACAGAGAATGATTTGTCTGTTTTCTGTGATAATTTAAACCGTAATCTTTTAAATATCAACATTGTTTTTAAAAGTAGTGAATCCGAACTCTCCTTTTTGGATTTGTGCATTTATGTGAAGGATGGATGCCTTCACACTAAAACCTTCAGAAAAGACACTGACTGTAATGGTTATATTGACAGGCAAAGTCTTCACCACAGGAACTGGCTTGATGGGATTCCGTACAGCCAGTTCTTGAGGGTGAGACGGAATTGCACTGAGGAAGATACCTGTAAAGAACAAATGAAGGAAATGGGCCAACGTTTTATAGAAAAAGGCTACCAAGAGGAACAAATAGAAGGGGCAAAAGAAAAAGCCTTGAGTATAGAGAGACAAAGTCTTTTAGTGAACTCCAAAAAGGACCGTAAGGATGATAGAGTCTGCTGGTCTTTTATTAGTAATTTTAATTCTCAACATAAGGAGATTGAGACTGTTTTTAGGAATAATTGGAAGATTTTAAAACAGGATCCAATAATAGGGGATAAACTACCTGACAAACCTGTTTTTATCTACAGACGTGCCCCCAGCATTAAGGATAAACTTGTTAGAAGCACTTTAGATGATGTCAAAAGATCTAGCGTCAGAACTTTGGGGTTCCACAGATGTGGTTTATGCACTATGTGCAGACTGGTAAAGGGTCCGAGTAAAATCAAGGATTTCTGTGTGAAAAATGTTACCTATCCTATCAGAGAATTCCTTACGTGCAACACGAAAAATGTCGTGTATGGGTTAGAATGTAAGTGTGGGCTGGTTTATATTGGTAAAACCAGTAGAAACTTGAAAGTTCGTTTAGCTGAACACACTTATAACATTAAAAAGGGACTTGAAACTCACACAGTATCAGCCCACTTCAAGTAAGCTTATAATTCTAACCCAGGGGCAATTAAGTCCTTCTGGTGAATACAAGCTATTCTGCCATCTTGGAAAAACAAAGATGATGATATAAGATTGGCAAAGGCTGAAATGAAGTGGATCCACACTTTAAAAACATTGACTCCAGGAGGACTCAATGGTGAATTTGAGTTGAAGTGGTTTTTACAATGTTTTTTATTAATGTGTTTTTTATAAATATTCTTTAAAAAATGTGTTTATAATCCACCTTTGCTGTAAAATATGAAGTCTCATGCTGCTATTTTTATTCGGAATATTTTTTAAAAATGTGTTTATAATCCACCATTGCTGTAAAACATGAAGTCTTATGCTGCTATTGTTCTATTATTTTTATTCGGAATTACATTCTCCTGATCCTTTTTCTGTTTGTTTTTATTTTCTTTTATGATGAACATACGGACGTTTTTTGCTTTGTTATGATTGGAGGACAAGATAACAGAGCTTCTGTTTTGATTACATCAAGTTCCGCCTAATTTCCCGGAGATGGAACGCAAAAACTACTTCCTGTCTTCACCGCTGGAACGCACACGCACTTCCGCTTCCGGGGGTGACGACTTCCGGTCGCGGCTGGAAACGCTGCGCTCTTCGGCGGGCAAAATAAGACATTTGTGTGGCTAATTGTACATGATATTTAGGGGTATAAATATGCCCCTCTAAGAGACTACCACTATGCTTCTGATGAAGGACGTTGGCGTCCGAAACGCGTCAAGCTAGTGGTACCAGGTGTGGAGCAGTGGAGCTGTCTTCTTTGGATGACCTTCTTCCCTTCTGATCCGCTGTAGAAGTCCGGACTCTTCAGTGTTTCCTCTTGGGAGGGTAATTCGTTTTCCAGCTGCCAGCACCCTGTTTACCCACCTACGTGTGTGGTTATATGCCTTGTATTTTTTTTACCTATTGTGAGTGTTCTGTGAAATAAATTTTGTTGTCCCGTCCTTTTCCAAATTGGTCTGCCCTATGATTTGCTTCTTTGTCTTGAGATAAGAGACTACTTTTTGGAGGACGTCACAGAGGACACCTACAAACATTCTATAAAGGGATTACAAGGGGACTTTCTTACATTCATCTATATCAGATGTAAGGAGCCTTTTATATGTGTTTTGCGCCTATCACTTTCCATTTTCCTGTGTATCAATTATTTGTGGAATTTTTTGTGAAAGGTTCCAGTGTTAGTGGTTGGCTGCACACACAATATTGGCAGCGCATGGTGTTTTATTCATTTCCGCATTTGCTCTGAATTACATGGCAGTCAGTGCTCTCTGCATTGTACGGTGGTCACTAAGATGCTCCCTGTATTATATGGCAATAACAAAAATGGTCCCTATAGTAGAATATGGCAATCACAAAAATGTAGTATATGGCAGTCACAAAAATGGGAAGGAGCCGTGCGTACCATGGTGGTCATTCCGAGTTGCTCGCTCGCAAGCTGCTTTTAGCAGCTTTGCACACGCTAAGCCGCCACCTACTGGGAGTGAATTTTAGCATAGTAGATTTGCGAACGAAAGATTAGCAGATTTGCGAATAGACAGTTCTTAGCAGTTTCTGAGTAGCTCGAGACTTACTCTGCCACTGCGATCAGTTCAGTCAGTTTCGTTCCTGGTTTGACGTCACAAACACACCCAGCGTTCGCCCAGACACTCCCCCGTTTCTCTAGCCACTCCCGCGTTTTTCCCAGAAATGGCAGCGTTTTTTCAAACACTCCCATAAAACGGCCAGTTTCCGCCCAGAAACACCCACTTCCTGTCAATCACAGTACGATCACCAGAACGAAAAAAAAACCTCGTAATGCCGTGAGTAAAATACCAAACTTAATAGCAAATTTACTTGGCGCAGTCGCACTGCGAACATTGCGCATGCGCATTAGCGACTAATCGCTCCGTTGCGAAAAAAATAATAATAACGAGCGATCAACTCGGAATGACCACCCATGGGGGTAATTCTGAGTTGATCGCAGCAGGAATTTTGTTAGCAGTTGGGCAAAACCATGTGCACTGCAGGGGAGACAGATTTAACATGTGCAGTGTAAAATTAAAGCAGCCAGTATTTACCCTGCACAGAAACAAAATAACCCACCCAAATCTAACTCTCTCTGCACATGTTAAATCTGCCTCCCCTGCAGTGCACATGGTTTTGCCCAACTGCTAACAAAATTCCTGCTGCGATCAACTTGGAATTACCCCCCATATTAGAATCGTATGTACCTATATCTATTTGCAACTGGGTGGGTATAACTGGATGGCAACAGTATAGATTTGCTATGATGTGCTGATGGACTTGCAGGCACTGCTGATTGAAAACGCTACCTATCACGGCTTATTGTTAAGCAAGACTCCCCATATGTGTTTTATTGCTTTATAGATTAGTTTGCTTTGTAATTTATTTCCTGTCTCTGTAGTTGGAAAGGGTCTTTGTAAGATTTTTTTTCAGCTCCATGTTGTCTAGAAAAGGTATTCATTGTATGAATGGATTAGATTGGGGGCCCCAAACCAGTATCTTGCCTAGAGCACTGTGAGGTCTAAATCCGGCTCCATCAGGAGTGGTCCCCGGCAGCAATGAAATTAAAATTGGAGGGGAATAAGGGGCAATGTAACTATAAAAAGGAGATTTATGGTAGACTTACCATTGTTAAATCTCTTTCTGCGAGGTATACTTGGTTCCACAGGGAAACATCGGGTGTAGAGATGGATCTTGATCCGAGGCACCAACAGGCTAAAGCTTTCAGACTGTCCCAGGATGCTCTGCGGGGCCTCGTCTATATCACCCCGCCTCCAGGCACTGGAGCTCAGTTTTAGTTAACCAGTCCAATGCAGCAGCTGGTATTTAGACAAGGCACATGTTAGCCATCCAGAACCACATTCTCATGACACGTGAAGTGACTAACGGCTAATGCCATACCAACTCAAAGGAGCTAAGTGCGTCAGGGTGGGCGCCCTGTGTAACCCAGTGTACCTCGCAGAAAGAGATTTAACAATTGTAAGTCTACCATAAATCTCCTTTTCTGCAGCGGGGTACACTGTGTTCCACAGGGAAACATCGGGGATGTCCTAAAGCAGTTCCTCAAGGGAGGGGATGCACCTTAGCGGGTATAAGAACCCAGTGTCCAAAGGAATCATCCTGGGAGGCGGAAGTATCAAAAGGCATACAACCTGATGAACGTGTTTCACTGAGGACCACGTAGCCGCCTTGCACAATTGTTCTGCGGATGCGCCACGGCGGGCCGCCCAAGAAGGTCCAACAGACCGAGTAGAATGGGCTTTGATAGCAGCAGAAGCTGGGAGTCCAGCCTGCGCATAGACTTGTGCAATCACCATTCTAATGCATCTGGCCAAGGTTTGCTTATTCGCAGGCCAGCCATGTTTGTGAAAACCAAACAGTACAAACAAGGTATCTGACCTCCTGATAGAGGCAGTTCTGTCTACATAGATACGGAGAGGCCGTACCACATCTAAAGACTTTTCTTTGGAGGACAAACCAGGAGAGTTGAATGCCGGAACCACAATCTCTTGGTTAAGGTGAAAAGATGACACCACTTTAGGTAAGTCACCGGGACGAGTTTGAAGAACCGCCCTGTCACGATGAAATATTAGAAATGGTGGACGACAGGACAAAGCGCCTAAGTCCAAAACCCTTTTAGCAGAGGCAATAGCCAGCAGAAACAGGACCTTGGCTGTGAGCCACTTAAGGTCCACCCACTCAAGAGCTTCATATGGGGACTCTTGGAGGGCATTCAGGACAACAGACAACTCCCATGGAGCCACAGGAGGAACATAGGGATACTGAATCCTTAACACACCCTGAGTGAATGTATGCACGTCAGGCATAGACGCAATTTTCTTCTGAAACCACACCGACAAGGCAGATATATGAACCTTGAGAGAGGCCAGACGAAGGCCTAAGTCCAGGCCTTGTTGCAAAAACTCAAGAAGCTTAGCAGTACTGAATTTGCAAGCATCATAATTCTTTTCAGCACACCACGTGAAGTACGAATTCCAAACCCTATAATAAATCCGCACAGAAGCCTGTTTGCGGGCTTTTATTATGGTTTGGATGACCGCCTCAGAGAATCCCTTGACTCTCAGGAGCGAAGCTTCAAGAGCCACGCCGTCAAAGCCAGTCTGGCCAGGTCTGGGTAGACACAAGGGCCATGAACGAGGAGGTCTTGTTGTTGAGGAAGTAAAAGAGGACGCTCTATCGAGAGACCCTGCAGGTCTGAGAACCAGCGCCGTCTGGGCCACGCTGGAGCGACTGGAATTAGTATTCCTCCTTCTTGCTTGAACTTCTGAAGTACCCTGGCAAGTGACACTGGAGGGAACACGTAGGGCAGCCGAAAGTTCCATGGATTTGCCAGTGCGTCCACGAACGTTGCTTGAGGATCCCTTGTTCTTGATCCGAATACCGAAACCTTGTGATTGTGTCGAGATCCCATCAGGTTTACATCTGGTAGACCCCACTTGTCCACTAGGCGTTGAAAGACTTCCTGATGAAGGCTCCACTCTCCGGTATGCACGTCCTGACGACTGAGGAAGTCCGCTTCCCAGTTGAGGTCTCCCGGAATGAACACTGTCGATATTGCTGGCACATGGCGTTCCGCCCAAAGAAGTATTTTTGACACTTCCAACACTGCCATGTGGCTTCGAGTGCCGCCTTGATGGTTTATGTATGCCACCGTGGTGGCGTTATCTGATCGTACCTCAACAGGCCTGTTCTGTACCAGAGGCAGGGCAAGAGTCAAAGCATTGAACACTGCCCGCAATTCCAGAATTATTTATCAGGAGGAGTGAGTCCTCCTTGGTCCACCGACCCTGGAAAGAGTGTTGCTCCAACACCGCTCCCCAACCCCTCAGACTAGCATCCGTTGTCAACAGGACCCAGTTGGGGATCTAGAAAGGACAGCCCCTGCTCAACTGCTTGTCTTGTAACCACCAGTTCAGGGACAAACGTACCTCCGGAGTCAGTGACCATCTGTGATCTGATCTGATGAGGTAGGCCGTCCCACTTGTGAAGAATTAACTTCTGTAAGGGACGAGAATGAAATTGAGCGTATTCTACTATGTCGAAAACTGACACCATGAGGCCTAGTACTTGCATCGCCGAATGTATCAACACTCTTGGGCAAGAGAGGAAGTATCTGATCCTGTCCTGTAGTTTCAGGACAGGATCAGAAACAAACTTTGACAGTGTGTCCAGTAGTGCCCCTAGATGCACCATGCTCCAAGCAGGGATCAGCGAGGACTTCTTCCAGTTGACTAGCCACCCGTGTGCTTGTAGGAAGGTTATCGTCAGTTGAAGATGACTGAGGAGGACATCGTGGGAATTTGACAGAATCAGCAAGTCATCCAGATATGGCAGGATCTTGACTCCCTGACAGCGCAGATGAGCTGTCATTACGGCCATAACTTTGGTGAAAATCTGTGGAGCTGTGGCCAGTCCAAATGGCAGGACCTGGAAATGATAGTGGAGGTTGCCAATACAAATTGCAGATATTGCTGATGTGACATAGCAATAGGGATATGCAGATAAGCATCCTGTATATCCAGGGATACCATGAAGTCTCTGGGTTCCATGGCCAGTACAATGGAGTGCAGTGTTTCCATTCTGAACTTGGACACTCTCACGTATTTGTTCAGTGACTTGAGGTTGAGTATCGGCTGAAACGACCCATTCGGTTTCGGAACAAGAAACAGGGTTGAATAACCTCTGCCTCTTTGGGTTTGAGGTACCGGCACCATCACTCCTGTCTCCAGGAGTGAACTCACAACCAGATGTAGAGCTTGCGCTTTTAACAGGTCTGAAGGGATCACCGTAGTGCAGAACTGGCAAGAGGGACGTCTCTTGAACGAGACTGCATGCCCGTGAGAGACTTCTCGTACCCATGCGTCTGAAGTGGTCTGTAACCAGACTTGGGAAAAAAGAAGAAGTCGGCCTCCCACCCTGGGGTCCCCCAGGGGGAGGCCCGCCCCATCATTCAGCAGGCTTGTCTTGCATGGAAGCAGGCTGACGGGCAGCCCAGGATTGTTTTGCTTTGGGCTTAGTTGTTTTGGAGGTTCGAGAATTTCTCGAGAATACTTGACCATTTGCCTTTCCTTGAGGACGACAGGAACGAAAAGTGGAACTTTTTGTTTTCTGCGCAGAAGGAGCAGCAGACGGTAGAAATGCCGTCTTAACAGTGGCTAATTCAGTCACTATGGCATTAAGACCGTCACCAAATAGGATATCTCCTTAGAAGTCAGTACCTCCAAAGTCTTTTTGGAGTCCAAGTCCACTTTCCAAGACCTCAACCACAGAATGCAGCATGCCTGAATGGACGTAGTCGATGCTTTGGCCGCCATTACACCTGCCTCTGTGGACGCTTCCTGAATATACTGAGAAGCTGCTGTAATACGAGACAGGTATTGTGTGGCTGTGTCAGAAATATCTTGAGGTAGCTCTCCCTCTAATGCCTGAACCCATTGTTCAATTTCTTTGGCAGCCCAGGAGGCTGCAATAGTGGCTCTACGTACTGCACCAGTGAGGTAGTAAATAGACTTCAGGCATCCTTCCAGGGCGGTAACACCTGCAGTAGATAGCGCCTGGGGCTACAGGTCAGCGCCTTATCCCCTATGCTGGTCCTAACCACCGGGTACTATGGAGCCTTTTTAAAATGGATATATCAGTATCCTGACCTGTGCTCCACTGCCCTGGTGGATATAGTGGGGTCCCTGCCACAATTTCCACGCCAGCGTCGCGGTCCGTCTCCTAAGACCGCGACAAGAATGCGATTTAATGGCGGGTCCCGCCTGGGGGACTCTTACCTCCTCCCTGTGTTGCTCCACGCGATCCAGGAGAGCGCTGCGGTGGTGTACCTGAAAAAGCACCAACTCTAAAACTGAGCTCCAGTGCGTGAAGGCGGGGTGATATAGACGAGGCCCCACAATGCATCCTGGGACAGTTTGAAAGCTTTAGCCTGTTGGTGCCTTGGATCCAAGATCCATCTCTACACACGATGCTTCCCTGTGGAACACAGTGTACCCCGCTGCAGAAATACAGACGCCCAGAATCTCGACCGTTCTTTCAGTGGGACGCGTCCTGCCACAGGGAGTGGGAGGTTAGGTTTAGGCATTAGAAGGGGGTTAGGGTACAGGGACGGGAAGGGTATGGTTAGGTACCAGGGAGTGAGGATAGGCACTAAGAAGGCATGGTTAGGCTTAGACACCAAGCGGGGAGGGTTAGGTTTAGGCATCATGGAAGGGAGGGTTAGGGTTAGGCACCACTGGGGAGGGTTAGGCACCCACAGAGGAGGGTTAGGGTTAGGATAGGGGGCAGAATAGGGTTAAGCTACTTTCTGGGGGGCTGTCAGGATTCTGATAGTCAGGGTGCAGCTGTCTGTATTCTGACCGCCGGCATCCCGTCCATTGGAATACCATACTGAATCCCTTTGAACAAAGATAGTTAATTGACTGAGGTACTAATTGGGATCAGGTCGGGATCCCTGCGGTCAGGAGACAGACACCGGGAGTCTGACAGCCGGGATCCTGGCGGTGAGCACAGAGTGTCCCCTTGCGGGCTCGTCAGGCCTGGTGGCGACCTTGGGTCGCACCTGGTTCTATTCCCTGGGACCACCATCCAAGAGGGGTAACCAGCCGGCGGTCAGGAGTCCGACCGCCGGTATTTCATCTGGTGTCGGGATTCCGGCGTCGGTATCCTGACCGCCGGGATCCCGACACGTGGTCGACTTACTGCCTCCCTACTAATTAAGTCATCTGTGTACAAGCATGGATATCCTTAAAACTTGGACTGTTAGGGGTACCCTGAGGACCGAAGTTGGTAATTTATGCAAAGGTCGTTGCCACACAAAGTTTACTGAACTTTCAAATATTTTAATAAGGTCGACTTTTTTCAAAGTGAACAGAATAGCGTTCCCTGAAAACGCACATCTTCAGACAAGCTTATCAAATTCCAGAACCACTCCCATAACCTTCATAAGCTTTCCTAGCTAATTATATCCCCACTGTACAGTCCACGCATATCCTCACATATTTTCTCTTCCTTCACTTTCCCTTCCTCCTGATGCCAGTTCATGATTGCTGTGTGGCCATATCATGCAGCTCACCAAGAACCTTTGCAATCTGGTAGACAACTATGCAGCAGGGGTGTGGTATTGAAAGTCGACAGTAACTAGGTCGACAATGTCTAGGTCGACCACTATTGGTCGACCGTAACTAGGTCGACAGGGTCTTTAGGTCGACATGTTCTAGGTCGACAGGTCAAAAGGTCGACATGAGTTTTTAATGTTATTTTGGTGTCGTTTTCTTTGTAGAGTGACGACCTAGTTACTGTCGACTTTCAGTCCGGATCCCATGCAGCAGATAGACTGTAAAGGCCTATACACACTAGACGAGAAAGTGAAAGATCTCGCTCAGAAAGGCCAATCTGAGAGAGATCTTTTACATTCTCATCCAATGTGTACACTCAATGGGCCTAATTCAGACCTGGTCACTAGTGTGCATTTTTTGCATCCCTGTGATCAGGTAATCGCCGCCTACAGGGGGGAGGGGGAAATCGCTGTGCAGGGGTGCGATCGCTTGTGCATGAGAGCTGCACAAACAGAAGTTTGTGCAGTCTCTGCACAGCCCAGGACTTACTCTTCCATTGCGATGATCGGGTCGGAAACCCTCCCTTCAAATGCCTGGTCCCTCCTGTGTTTCTTCAGACACTCCTTAAAAATGGTCAGTTGCCACCCACAACGGCCTCTTTCTGTCGCCCGTGCGATCGCTTTTCTCGCACCATACCGACGCTGCCCAGCACTCCCCGATGCTGTGGACCGGTGCGCCTGCGCATTGCGGTGCATACGCATGCGCAGTTCAGACCTGATCGCAGGCTGCACGAAAACGCAGCCTAGTGACCAGGTCTGAATTAGGCCCGAAGTCGTTAATGATGCGCGTACCCACGCATCATTAATGACCCCTCCCTCGTCTGAACATGTACAGACGAGGGAGGTCCTCGTTAACAACAGCCATGCTGCAGATGCAGCATGGGTGTCATTCCCCCTGTCGCCCCCCGCCATCGCTCCCTTCCCCGCTGGCATCGGCAAGTGTGTATGCCGCCAATATTTCGGCGTCGGCGGGGATCATGTAGTGTGTATGAGGCTTAAGCTTGCAAACAGGGCCTTACCACCTCTATGACTGTTTGTTATTACCCAGTTTTGTTTTATCATTGTGGTTTCCAATTGTAAAGCGCAACGGAATTTGCTGCCCTATATAAGAAACGGTTAACAAATAAATAAATAAATAAACAAATACATAAATAATAGTAACAGTACTAGATATTACTGTCAGTGCACAATACTTTATTGAAAAACAAAATACACAACATAGAGCCAGATGTACTAAGCCGTGGAGAGTGATCAATTTCACGGTGATAAAGTACCAGCCAATCAGCTCCTAACTGTCAGTTTTCAAACCCAGCCTGTGACGTGGCATTTGGGAGCTGATTGGCTGGTACTTTATCACCGTGAAATGTATCACTTTTCAAAGCTTAGTACATCTCCTCCATTGTGAGATAAGTATCTTGTCCAATGCACTAGATCTCTCTGGACCTACCTGAAAATTTCATATACAGATGTGTCCCAATACACTGAGCATCTTTACATCATACGGTGCAAGAAGGCCAACACAACTGAGCCGCGCCGAGACATGTAGCACACCGTATTTTTACATTAATCTGGTATCTTAGTCACATCGCAGAGCCAGCGAAATGCCACTACCAGTGTACCAGAGATGCTGGGCTGCAACTTTACCTACTCAGGAATTGGTTTTACACACAAACAAAGTCACAGTAGAAGCAAAACAGAACTTGGTATGAAAAAAAACCCACAGCCAATCGCATCGGAGCCCTTCTTACACAGATTCATACTCGCACTCGCACAAAGATGTACCCTGTGCAGGGTAGCAATTTAGTTTTGTTGCATCCAGTTAGTTATTTTAATTTGATGCATATTTTGAGCGCAAATTGAGCCACAGTGAGGACACATATGTAGAGTTCTTGCTTAAATTCTACTGTATATATTTTCAATTACAACAGCATTCAACTGTACAATGTATAAGAACGTAACATGGGCTTGGCTCACTTGGGAGTTGTACACTTTATTTGCCAGTACATACTGTAGCAGACACCAGTGGCAGATTTTATATAGGAGCTGCATTGCTGCACCCTTCACCCCTCCAAGTAAAAGTCCGCTACTCCCCTGTAACCTCGGAGTCCCCAACTATGTGAATTAGCTGTGGCTTCCCATTGGAAAATCGTTCCGATAATCTAACTTCAAACAGGCAGTTTCAGGAAGAGGTGTCGTACCCCCAACCCCCCTCTCCCCCACCGAGATTTCCAGTCCGGACTGTCATAAACAGAATGAGCGCTTTCAATAGGAAGCCTATCCTGCTTTTGCTTATGGCAGCCTTTGTTTTTTCTGTGCATGCACAGGTTTTTTCCATTTTTTTGCGAATGTGCAACGAATAGGAATTGGACCATGGCCGAGGCAAGGGACTGTAGCCCAGACAGCCACCCCAAGATAGGAAGGTAGGAACCGCCGCTAGTGAAGTACATCAACCTGTATGTATGGGTGACCTGCCAACTGACCGACTCATATGCTGGCCTTAGAAACTACCAATTCCTGTGGCCAGGCATGTAGAGTGGTGTATTGGTAATTGTGTATGCACAATATCGTTTGTTAGTCGGTGGTTTGGCCGTCTGGCTGATCCGCTGCCCAAGTGTATACCCACACTTGACCATTGTATAGTGTGAACACTATCGTTCGCATTCATCGTTCATTGCATCATCCTATTGGATGTTCTGCACATCCAATGGAACTATTCCATAGATGCAGCATTGTTATACGAAGCAATCAACAATAGACTGTCGTCTGACAATGCTTGTGTAGTGTGCACAGCGATATAGCGTTACATCAAATCAAGGCATTGCACCATCATTTAGGTGTGCCCAACCTAAAATGCTCTTCGAATTTAGACAAAGATATATGAAGTACTGGCTTGCTTCAGCTGTTACTGCCACCATTAAAAGCATCCAGCAAATCTACTAATCATTAGGATGGTGCAACTAATTCCATATCAACGGAAAACTTCTTAGATTAAATCAAATGGTTCACACCAATACTGTGTCCCAAAACATTAGAAGCCTCCAATTGGCACTCTATCAGCCTGACAGACGAGGTGGCTCTGGAGACTTCTCTGATCAGACAGAAAGCTACAAAACAGGTCAACAGTTTGACTCTAGAATGATCTATCACTAACTAAGCAGCCATTGTGGCAACCATAACATCAAAGGCACCAAAACAAGTTTTAGAGGCCCTCCATCAACACTTTGGTCAGAGTAATAGCGAATCCAGAGCTCGTACAACTGATGGTCATAACCCCACCATCACCTGCTCCACTAACACCCGAGGTGGCATCCGGACTGGACTGCCACATATCCCCCTCCTAAGCTTCGAGCCTACGGGTGAAGCTGCGTCCTTCTTTGGCGCACATACCTGCTCGCCAATCTCAGCAGGCGTACCCCTGTTCGGGTCGGTCTCTCTCCGAGTCCTCCCCCCCCCTCTAGCTTAACCCCACAGAGCTCTGTACCTTTTGAGGAGAGGAACTTCCTTGAAAGGGCATCCGCGTTGCCCTGTATTCCTCCTGCTCTGTGCTGGACCTTGACGCGGTACGGCTGGAGAGCTAGGAAACACTGTGTTACCCGGGCGTTGGTCTCCGTATTCAGGCATATCTTTTGGAGCGGAGCGTGATCGGTTATTAAAGGTGAACTCCCGTTGCAGGAGATAGTGCCTCAGAGTCTCCACTGCCCACTTGATAGCCAGGCATTCTTGCTCTACAGTGGCATATCGCTGTTCCCTAGGCAGTAGTTTCTTGCCGAGATAGAGGACTGGTTTCTCTTCCCCACCTACCTCCTGAGACAACACTGTTCCTGAAGCATCCATCTGCAGAATTAACCTTTTAACGAAGTCCGGGGCTATCAACACTGGTGCTTTACACAGGGCACTTTTTAAGTCTTTCCAGGCCTCATGTACCTGGAACATCCACACAAGCTTGTCCGGACTTAGCTTTTTCAAGCAGTGAGCGGGGCTGCTCTGGTGGCAAAGTTCAGGATAAACTTGCGGTGATATCCCACCAGCCCTAAAAAGGCCCTGAGTTGGGTTTTCCTCTCAGGCCTTGGCCAGGCAGCAACCACCTCCACCTTATTGACCTGAGGTTTGATTTGGCCTCGGCCCACCACGTACCCCAAGTACTTAGCCTCCAACATACCTATCGCACACTTCTCTGGGTTGGCCATGAAGCTGTGGAAGCGCAGAGTCTTTAATCCGGCTTCCACTTTGGCAAGGTGAGACTCCCAGTCATCACTGAAGATAACAATGTCATCTAGGTACGTGGCTGTGTACTTTTGGTGGGACTGGAGGAGCTTATTCATAGCCCGCTGGAACGTGGCCGGAGCTCCGTGAAGACCAAATGGCAAGACTCGATACTGAGACAGGCCAACTGGGGTGGAAAAAGCCATTTTCACCTTGGCAGCCTCGGTGAGGGGAATCTGCCAATAGCCTTTAGTAAGGTCAAGAGTGATCAAGTATTGGCTTTAGGCCAGTTGCTCGATCATCTCATCAACGTGTGGCATGGGATAGGCATCAAATTTAGATACTTGGTTCAACCTGTGGAAGTTGTTGCAGAACCACAGTGCTTCGGGACGGCTTGGGGACCAGCACTATGGGTTATTCCACCCACTGGTGGACTCTTCAATAATCCCCAGGCGTAACATGTCCTCCACTTCCTTGTGTGTACTGCGACCCTCTTTGCCTCGGGTATCCGGTACGGGGACAGATTGACCACTACCCCCAGAGGAGTAACGATATCGTGCTCGATGATCTTAGTCCTCCCTGGAATCGTCGAAAAGACATCTAAATTTCTCCTGACCATGTCTTGAGCTTGACGCGTCTTCACCTCGTCGAGAAATCTGTCAATTGGGACCGTGCATGCCGAGATCTTGGCCACTCGTGCAGTTGCTGTCTCTGAGCTTTCGTTCCAAGGCTTCAGCAGATTTATATGATATATCTGTGTAAGCTTTCGCTTTCCCGGTTGGCTCACATGATAAGTCACTGGTCCCACAGCCTCGAGCACTGTATATGGCCCTTGCCAATGGGCATAAAGCTTGCCCTCCACTGTGGGTACCAGGACCAAGACCTTGTCTCCAGGGTTAAAACTCAGTTTCTCAGCTGAGACATCATAATGACGTTTGTCTAGACTGAGTCATATGGTCCCTGACCAACGGAGCCATCTGCTGGAACCGCCCGTAGAGCTGGTGAACGAACTGAACTACATTTGGTTCTGGGGACATCTGTTGTTCCCATCCCTTCTTTAGGAGGTCCAAGATTCCCCGGGGCTGTTTGCCGTAAAACAGCTCAAAGGGGCTGAAGCCGTAGAGGACTGGGGAACCTCTCCGATGGTGAACATCAGAAAAGGTAGGAGCTGGTCCCAATCCCTTTTCTCTGACGTCCTAGTGGATGCTGGGGACTCCGTAAGGACCATGGGGAATAGACGGCTCCGCAGGAGACTGGGCACATCTAAGAAAGATTTAGGACTATCTGGTGTGCACTGGCTCCTCCCCCTATGACCCTCCTCCAAGCCCTAGTTAGATTTCTGTGCCCGGCTGAGCTGGATGCACACTAGGGGCTCTCCTGAGCTCCTAGAAGAAAGTATAGTTTAGGTTTTTTACTTTCAGTGAGACCTGCTGGCAACAGGCTCACTGCAACGAGGGACTAAGGGGAGAAGAAGCGAACCTACCTAAGTGAACCTACCTACTGGACACCATTAGCTCCAGAGGGATCGAACACAGGACCCGACCTCGTCGTCCGTTCCCGGAGCCGCGCCGCCGTCCCCCTTACAGAGCCAGAAACAAGAAGGTGGTCCGGAAAATCGGCGGCTGAAGACTTCTGTCTTCTCCAAGGTAGCGCACAGCACTGCAGCTGTGCGCCATTGCTCCTCTTGCACACCACACACTGCGGTCACTGATGGGTGCAGGGCGCTGGGGGGGGGGGGCGCCCTGAGCAGCAATAATAACACCTTGGCTGGCAAAACTAACACCATATATAGCCCCAGAGGCTATATAGGTGTATATTAACCCCTGCCAGAAACGATAAAATAGCGGGAGAAAGCCCGCCGAAAAAGGGGCGGAGCCAACTCCCTCAGCACACTGGCGCCATTATTCCCTCACAGCTTCGCTGGAAGGAAGCTCCCTGGCTCTCCCCTGCAGTCCTGCACTACAGAAAGGGTAAAAAAGAGAGGGGGGGCACAATTTAGGCGCAGTATATATATATATTATAGGCAGCTATAGGGGAAAACACTCTGTATAGTGATATCCCTGTGTTATATAGCGCCCTGGTATGTGCTGGCATACTCTCCCTCTGTCTCCCCAAAGGGCTTTGTGGGGTCCTGTCCTCTGTAAGAGCATTCCCTGTGTGTCTCCTGTGTGTCGGTACTGCTGTGTCGACATGTATGATGAGGATAATGATGTGGAGGCGGAGCAAATGCCTGTGAATGGGATGTCACCCCCTGCGGGGTCGACACCAGTGTGGATGGACTTATGGAAGGAATTACGTGACAGTGTCAGCTCCTTACATAAAAGGTTTGACGACATAGGACAGCCGGCTACTCAGCTTGTGCCTGTCCAAGCGTCTCAAATGTCATCAGGGGCTATAAAACGCCCGCTACCTCAGATGGCAGATACAGATGTCGACACGGATACCGACTCCAGTGTCGACGATGATGAGACGAGTGTACCCTCCAATGGATCCACCCGTTATATGATTGAGGCTATGAAAAATGTTTTACACATTTCTGATGATACCCCAGGTACCACAAAACAGGGTATTATGTTTGGTGAGAAAAAACTACCAGTAGTTTTTCCTGCATCTGACGAATTAAATGAGGTGTGTGAGGAAGCGTGGACTTCCCCAGATAAGAAATTGATCATTTCTAAACGGTTAATGGCTGCGTACCCTTTCCCGCCAGAGGATAGGTCACGCTGGGAAACACCCCCTAGGGTAGATAAAGCATTGACACGCTTATCAAAGAAGGTGGCACTACCGTCTCCGGCCGCCCTAAAAGAACCTGCTGATAGAAAGCTGGAAAGTACCCTAAAAGCTATATACACACACACTGGCATTATATTGAGACCCGCTATTGCATCAGCTTGGATGTGCAGTGCTGCTGCTGCGTGGTCAGACTCCCTGTCGGAAAACATTGATACCATGGATAGGGACAATATTTTGCTAACGATTGACCATATAAAAGACGCGGTCTTATACATGCGTGATGCACAGAGGGATATTTGCCGGCTGGCATCAAAAATAAGCGCTATGTCCATTGCCGCCAGACGGGGGTTATGGACTAGGCAATGGTCAGGTGATGCCGACTCCAAGCGGCACATGGAAGTTTTACCCTATAAAGGGGTGGAACTTTTTGGGGAAGGTCTTTCAGACCTCGTTTCCACAGCTACTGCTGGGAAATCGACTTTTTTGCCACAGGCTACCCCACAGCAAAAGAAAGCACCGTATTATCAGGTACAGTCCTTTCGGCCCCAGAAAAATAAACGGGCTAGAGGCTCATCCTTTCTGCCGAGGGGCAGAGGAAGGGGGAAAAAGCTGCAGCACACAGCTAGTTCCCAGGAGCAGAAGTCCTCCCCTGCGTCCGGTAAGTCCACAGCATGACGCTGGGGCTGCTCAGGCGGAATCGGGAACGGTGGGGGCACGTCTCAGGTTTTTCAGCGCACAGTGGGCTCTCTCACAAGTGGATCCCTGGGTCCTTCAAGTAGTATCTCAGGGGTACAGGCTGGAATTCGAGACGTCTCCCCCCCGCCGTTTCCTAAAATCTGCCTTGCCGGCAACTCCCTCTGCCAGGGAGGCAGTGTTGGTGGCTATTCAAAAACTGTATTCACAGAAAGTGATCGTCAAGGTACCCCTCCTTCAGCAAGGAAAGGGTTACTACTCCACAATGTTTGTGGTACCGAAACCGGACGGTTCGGTGAGACCCATCTTAAATTTAAAAACCTTGAACACTTATATCAAAAGGTTCAAGTTCAAGATGGAATCGCTCAGGGCGGTTATTGCGAGCCTGGAGGAGGGGGATTACATGGTATCCCTGGACATCAAGGATGCGTACCTGCATGTCCCCATTTACCCTCCGCACCAGGAGTACCTCAGATTTGTGGTACAGGACTGTCACTATCAGTTCCAGACGCTGCCGTTCGGGTTATCCACGGCACCGAGGGTCTTTACCAAGGTAATGGCCGAAATGATGATACTCCTTCGCAAGAAGGGAGTTTTAATTATCCCGTACTTGGACGATCTCCTGATAAAGGCGAGGTCCAAAGAACAGTTGATAGTGGGGGTGGCACTTTCTCAGGAAGTGCTACAACAGCACGGCTGGATTCTAAACATTCCAAAGTCACAGCTGGTCCCGACGACACGTCTTCTGTTCCTGGGAATGATTCTGGACACAGACCAGAAAAGAGTGTTTCTTCCACTGGAAAAAGCCGAGGAATTGTCATCTCTGGTCAGAGACATCCTAAAACCAGGAAAAGTGTCGGTACATCAATCCACACGAGTCCTGGGGAAAATGGTAGCTTCGTACGAAGCAATTCCATTCGGAAGGTTCCACGCAAGGACGTTCCAGTGGGACTTGTTGGACAAATGGTCCGGGTCCCATCTCCAGATGCAACAGCGGATAACCCTATCGGCCAGAACCAGGGTGTCGCTGCTGTGGTGGCTGCAGAGGGCTCATCTACTAGAGGGCCGCAGATTCGGAATACAGGACTGGGTCCTGGTGACCACGGATGCCAGCCTTCGGGGCTGGGGGGCAGTCACAAAGGGAAGAAATTTCCAAGGACTGTGGTCAAATCTGGAGATTTCTCTTCACATAAATATCCTGGAGCTAAGGGCCATTTACAATGCCCTAAGCCAGGCAAGACCCCTGCTTCAAAACCAGCCGGTACTGATCCAGTCAGACAACATCACGGCGGTCGCCCATGTAAACAGATAGGGCGGCACGAGAAGCAGGATGGCGATGGCAGAAGCCACAAGGATTCTCAGATGGGCAGAGAATCATGTGTTAGCACTGACAGCAGTGTTCATTCCGGGAGTGGACAACTGGGAAGCAGACTTCCTCAGCAGGCATGACCTCCACCCGGGAGAATGGGGACTTCATCCAGAAGTCTTCCAAATGCTGGTCAACCGGTGGGAAAAACCACAGGTAGACATGATGGCGTCCCGCCTCAACAAGAAGTTGAAAAGATATTGCGCCCGGTCAAGAGACCCTCAGGCGATAGCGGTGGACGCTCTAGTGACACCATGGGTGTACCAGTCGGTTTATGTGTTTCCTCCTCTACCTCTCATACCCAAGGTACTGAGAATACTAAGAAGGCGAGGAGTGAAAACCATACTCGTGGTTCCGGATTGGCCAAGAAGAGCTTGGTACCCGGAACTTCAAGAGATGCTTACAGAGGACCCTTGGCCTCTGCCGCTCAGACAAGACCTGCTGCAGCAGGGACCCTGTCTGTTCCAAGACTTACCGCGGCTGCGTTTGACGGCATGGCGGTTGAACACCGGATCCTGAAGGAAAAGGGTATTCCAGAGGAAGTCATCCCTACCCTGATCAAAGCCAGGAAGGATGTCACCGCAAGACATTATCACCGCATTTGGCGAAAATATGTTGCTTGGTGTGAGGCCATGAAGGCCCCGACGGAGGAATTTCAACTGGGTCGATTCCTGCACTTCCTGCAAGCAGGGGTGACGTTGGGCCTCAAATTGGGGTCCATAAAGGTCCAGATTTCGGCTCTGTCGATTTTCTTCCAAAAAGAACTGGCTTCACTACCCGAAGTTCAGACTTTTGTCAAAGGAGTACTGCATATTCAGCCTCCTTTTGTGCCCCCAGTGGCACCTTGGGATCTCAATGTGGTTTTGGCATTCCTGAAATTACATTGGTTCGAACCACTTAATACTGTGGATTTAAAATATCTCACGTGGAAAGTGGTCATGCTGTTGGCCTTGGCGTCGGCCAGGCAAGTTTCAGAATTGGCGGCTTTGTCTTGTAAAAGCCCTTATCTGATTTTCCATATGGATAGGGCAGAATTGAGGACTCGTCCTCAGTTTCTCCCAAAGGTGGTCTCAGCTTTTCACTTGATCCAACCTATTGTGGTGCCTGCGGCTACTAGGGACTTGGAGGATTCCAAGTTGCTGGACGTAGTCAGGGCCCTAAAAATGTATATTTCCAGGACGGCTGGAGTCAGAAAGACTGACTCGCTGTTTATCCTGTATGCACCCGCTAAGCTGGGTGCTCCTGCTTCTAAGCAGTCTATTGCGCGCTGGATTTGTAGCACTATTCAGCTGGCGCATTCTGCGGTAGGCTTACCGCAGCCTAAATCTGTAAAAGCCCATTCCACACGGAAGGTGGGCTCATCTTGGGCGGCTGCCCGAGGGGTCTCGGCTTTACAAGTTTGCCGAGCAGCTACTTGGTCGGGGGCAAACACGTTTGCAAAATTCTACAAATTTGATACCCTGGCTGAGGAGGACCTGGAATTCTCTCATTCGGTGCTGCAGAGTCATCCGCACTCTCCCGCCCGTTTGGGAGCTTTGGTATAATCCCCATGGTCCTTACGGAGTCCCCAGCATCCACTAGGACGTCAGAGAAAATAAGAATTTACTCACCGGTAATTCTATTTCTCGTAGTCCGTAGTGGATGCTGGGCGCCCATCCCAAGTGCGGATTGTCTGCAATACCTGTACATAGTTATTGTTACAAAAATCGGGTTTTGTTGTGAGCCATCTCTTCAGAGGCTCCATTTGTTATCATACTGTTAACCGGGGTTCCTATCACGTGTTATATGGTGTGATTGGTGTGGCTGGTATGAGTCTTACCCGGGATTCAAAAATCCTTCCTTATTGTGTCAGCTCTTCCGGGCACAGTTCCTAACTGAGGCTTGGAGGAGGGTCATAGGGGGAGGAGCCAGTGCACACCAGATAGTCCTAAATCTTTCTTAGATGTGCCCAGTCTCCTGCGGAGCCGTCTATTCCCCATGGTCATTACGGAGTCCCCAGCATCCACTACGGACTACAGGAAATAGAATTACCGGTGAGTAAATTCTTATTTTATCCTGGGCGACTACCCTCCTGAGCATCTGCTTGAGTGTGTGGTTAAAATGCTCCCCCAAGCCATCAGTCTGGGGATGATACACTGAGGTGCGAATCTTCTTAACCCCCAGCAGCCGATATAAGTCGTTCATCAGCCGGGACATAAAGGGGGTCCCCTGGTCAGTGAGGACCTCCTTGGGTATGCCCAGGCGGGAAAAGATCAGCAATAGTTCTTTGGCAATGGTTGCTGTCTTCATAGTTCTTAGAGGGATGGCTTCAGGGTATCTGTCGGCTCTTTTGGCGTAGACGTACCGACTCCACACACACAGTTCCTGAGGACTTACTCAACCTTTGAGCCACGAAGCTGGGAGAGGAAGGCAGCTCCTCGAGTTGAAATGCCAGCAGTTCCGATAGGCCAGGGAAATCTTGCCCCAGGATCAAAGGATAGGGCGAGCGCGGGGCGACTACTGCCACCAGCTGGATTGTCCGCCCCTGATGTTGCACTGGAAACCGCACTCTGGGGTACTTGCGAATAGCACCATGGTCAGCGCCTTCAGGGACTGACCCAGATAATTGCCAACTCACTCCCGGTATCGACAAGCACCTGGATTGGCCGTGCTGCAATCTGCAGGGTTACCTGGAACCAGGAGGGCACATATGAACCCTTGCTTCAGACACAGCTGTAGGCTGGTTGTCCGGATTCCCTGCTCCGCACTCCATAGACTCAGATTGTTTGGTACAGTTCTTTCGGATGTGGCCCTGTTCCCCGCACTCATAGCAGACGATAGGATTGCATCGGGCCCCCGTTTCCGGAGGTTGACGGGTCTGGAGACTTGGGCTGGTCGAGTCTGAGTGCTTAGCCATTTTCCCCAGCGCAGCATATCTCTCCATTGTGGCGGCTAGGTCCTCCATATTTTGAGGGTCAGCCTGGATAACCCACCTCTGCATGCCTCTGTCTAAGACCCACACACAGTGGTCTATGGCTACGGTCTCCACCACTTGGGTAGCCGTATTCCTTTCTGGCTGAAGCCAAGACCTCGCCATTTTTAGAAGCCAGCTGGATTTGAGAATTCTCTGTCGAGGTCCAACGCCAGTCCTGGAACTGCTGGGCTTTGCACGACTTGGTTACGATGATGCAACCCAGTATGGCAGCTTAGTTCGCCTCCCAGTTAAGAACACCCGGAATGAACACTGCCGATATGGCCTGCAGACGGCGTTCTGCCCACTGAAGAATCCTTGATACTTCCCTCATGGCCATGTGGCTTCGAGTGCCGCCCTGATGATTGATGTACGCCACTGTGGTGGTGTTGTCCGAATGTACTTGAACAGGTCTGTTCTGTATCAGATGCTGGGCCATTGTCAATGCATTGAACACTGCCCGCAGTTCCAGAATGTTTATCGAGAGTAGAGACTCCTCTTCGGTCCACCGACCCTGGAGAGAGTGTTGTTCCAACACCGCACCCCAACCTCTCAGACTGGCATCCGTCGTCAGCAGGACCCAGTTGGATATCCAGAAGGGACGGCTTCTGCTCAAACGTCGGTCCTGAAGCCACCAGCTCAGTGACAGACGGACATCCGGAGATAGAGAGATCATGTGAGATCTGATCCGGTGAGGCAGGCCGTCCCACTTGGACAGAATCAACTTCTGCAGAGGGCGAGAATGGAATTGAGCATACTCCATGTCGAAAGCCGACACCATGAGACCTAGCACTTGCATTGCCGAATGAATCGACACTTGCGGACGGGAGAGGAAGCATTGGATCTTGTCCTGAAGCTTCAGGACTTTCTCCTGAGACAGGAACAACCGCTGGTTGTGGGTGTCCAATAACGCTCCCAGGTGTACCATGCTCCGAGCTGGTACCAGGGAGGATTTCTTCCAGTTGATCAGCCATCCGTGGGCTTTCATGCACTGGATTGTCAAATCGAGATGACACAGGAGAAGTTCTGGGGAACTCACCAGGATCAACAAATCGTCTAGGTATGGTAGTATCCTGACCCCTTGACGGCGTAGACTCGCAGAGCCGTTGTCAAACCAAAAGGTAATGCCCAAAACTGGTAATGAAGGTTGCCCACTGCAAACCGCAGGTACTGCTGATGAGATACCACAATAGGAATATGTAGGTAGGCATCCTGTATGTCCAGGGAGACCATATAGTCCCCAGGCTTCATGGACAGAACAATAGAGCGCAGCGTTTCCATACGGAACTTGGAAATTCGCACATACTTGTTCAAGGACTTCAGATTGAGAATGGGCCGCGAGGACCCGTTCGGTTTCGGGACTAGAAACAGCGGTGAATAGAACCCCTCGCCCCTCTGAGTCAGAGGCACCTGTACCACCACTCCTGTGGACAGGAGGGAACGTACCACCGAATGCAACATGTTTCCTTTTGCCGGATCCAGAGGCACATCTGTTAGGCAAAATCGATGAGGGTGGAGATTCTTGAAGGGTGTGGCATAACCTCGAGCAACGACTTCCCTCACCCAGTTATCCGAAGTGGTCTTCAACCATTCCCGGGTAAAACCTAGAAGTCGGCCCCCCATCCAGGCTTATCAGTTTTTGAAGCTGGCTGATGGGTGGCCCAGGCAAACTTTGGTCTGGGCTTGGCAGGTCTGAAAGCACGGGCTTGCTTTGGGTACGCCTGACCTTTTGCTTTACCTGGAGTACGAAAGGGCCGAGGGATAGTACTTTTAGCCTTCTGTGTGGCAGTCTGTTTTAGCAGTAGCCAGGTCAGCCAAAATCTTATTGAGGTCTTCTCCAAAGAGAATGTCTCCCTTGAAAGGAAGAACCTCCAGGGTTTTTCTGGAATCCAAATCCACCGACCAGGATCTCAACCAAAGGATATGCCTGGCCAAAACGGATGCAGTAGCAGCCTTGGCCGCGAGCACCCCGGCATCGGAGGCCACCTCCTTAAGGTACAGAGAAGCCGTGGCAATATATGAGAGACATTGTTGAGCATGCTCAGAAGCATCCGAAGGCAGTTCCGTCTCGAGTCCACGCCTCAACAGCTTCAGCAGCCCAAGTTGCTGCGATAGTTGGCCTTTGAACAGCCCCAGACAGGGTATAAATCGCTTTTAAACAGCCCTCCACCCGACGATCCGTCGGTTCCTTCAGAGAGGTGATGGTAGTTGCTGGTAGGGCAGAGGAAACAACCATACGCGCCACATGAGAATCTACAGGCGGAGGGGATTCCCAATGTTTACACACCTCCGCAGAGAGAGGATAGTCAGCCAACAGTCTCTTATTCAGTGTAAACTTTGTCCCCGGATCTTCTCAGGATTCCTGATGTATGTCAATCAGGTGTTTAGAGTAGGGTAGGACCTGCTTAACCACCTTCTTATGCTTAAACCTATCCGGTTTCTTGGAGACAGTCTCAGGCTCAGAATCAGCCACCTGAAGAATGAGCCGTATCGCCTCTATCAAAACCGCGACATCCACGTATGATTTCCCCTCCCCATCTGAAACATCAGCGTCAGTGTCCAAGGGGTCAGTATAAGCACCGTCCTCTTCGGAGGACGTGTCAGTTAAGGCCGCGGATCGGGAGGAGGTAATGGCCCTTTTAAAAGATAACTTAGTCATATGCGGGCGAGAATGACCCTTAGGATTTGGATATAGAACGGTTCAAATGCTGTAACTGAGTGGAAAGCTGATCCGCCCATGGCGGGTTCACAGCGGGGACCATAATCTGTGGTAACGGCACAGGTGGTCCCACAGGGGGCGTCAATTTAGTTACAAGCGTGTTTAACAATGTGGAAAATGTAGCCCAAGGTGGTTCTTGTGATGCCCCGAGTGCTACCGACCCACCGGGGGGCAAGGAAGCCCCTGGACCTGAACTCTTAGCTGCTAAATTATCCTCCACTCCGTCAGTGGCCTCACCACCACGCAGTGTGGGAGAGGCCCCAACGTCGTTGCCACGTGTAGCAGACATAACAATGCGCACAGTAATGGGCAACTCGGTACAAACAGTAATTTTATATTTAGCAGCACTATACCCAGTAAGAACTCTCAGAATAACAGCAGCAGCTGGCACAGACCGAGGGTTCAATAGGAATAAAATATACAGGGACGATAATTCACAAGTACAAAATACTCCAGTAGTATATCTTGTGAGACAAACCTATACTATCAGAGAAAAACCTGAAACAATTGGCCCCCACATGTATAGTAATATAGGAATAGAACGCTGAGTGAAATACCCTGCAATAAGGCAACCACACAGCAGCTACATGCACACACACGTATATAGTCAGAAACGTACCATGCAGATATTATTTACCATAAACTGCACTGGACTAGCAATACAAAGTAATACTCAGTATGGCTATATGTGATAATAATAGATATAACATACACAGTAAGCACTGGATGTATATCACAGGGCGTTTGTACCACACAACCCTGACAGTATGCACTATCTTAACTAGCACAGTCCCAGTGACAGGTAGAATACTCAAGTGTCCTGTAGGAAGCACAGCACTGGCAGTCAGGCGGTTCCACAGAGGAGGATTTGCCCCAGCAGTCCTAGAAACAGCTCAGCTCAACCTGTAATGGCTGCTGATCAGGAGTGAGGGAGAGATATGCAGCTCCAGGGCGGGAACATTACAGAAATGGCGCCCTGGGGCTGGGGGGAGGGGCCTCAGGTCCGGCCTACTCCCCCTGCTGGCCTCCCCACCAGGCGTGTGAGCAGTAAAAGAAGCGGGGGATAATGGTACAAATGTCCCCCCTGACCTGTGCCCCTATAAAAACACCCTGGTGGCTAGTGGAACAGCAGCCCAGTAATCTGTGTCCACGCCAGCGCTCTTGCGACCCGCCTCCGACAGCTGCGCGCTCGCGTGGCACAGAAGCCCCTTACCTCCCCCTTGACAGCGGCCCCACAATCCGGGAGACGGCGGCGTGTGGATGACTCACGAGGACAGAGGAAGAAAAGCCGGCACCTCCGCTGTAGTGACCCGGCAACCGCGGCGCGGGAGTATACAGCGCCGCTGGGGGTGATGGAGCTGCTGCAGGGACGTCTTGTCTGACACAGCCTGCTGCAGCCCTGGGTAAAATCCTCTTCTTCTGTTAAGCTAAAGCTAAGAAATAGGCTGCCTGAGGCAGCCCCCCTATTAAGTGACCTGCTACTGCAAGCACCAACTACAAACTTAGCTCACTGGCATGGAGGCAGGGTTGTATAGGAGGCGGCGCTGTGCATCTTGGGAACAGTCTAAAGCTTTGCGCCTGTTGGTGCCTCGGATCAAGATCCTACTCTACACCCTGATGTTACTTCCTTGAGGAGCCCAGTGTACGCCGCAGCAGAAAAACCCTTTTTCTTTTTTTTAACTAATTGACACACACACAATGGCTAGTAATTACTAATCTGACTAGAGGAAGTTTGCAGAGTCTGTGCTTGGTGCATCCATCAGAGGGTCGCTGTCTGGGCGCCAATTTGTAACAAGCGACCTTCCACCAGACAAGACACTGACACAGTTGTATGAAAGAAATGCAGACCGTTTACTTCCATAGCATAGTAAGACTTTTTTTTACAGCAAGTTCAATGGGTACCTTAATTAGGCACCAGTTCACAAACAGCATGTACACAATCTAAGGCTCCCTGTCTCTAACCCACTGGCCCGCCCTCTTTCGCCTGGCCACTTGTTGGCATCAGGAGCCCTGAGCTCTTGCCCTAACTAGCTTTATGAAAGTGTGGCACAGAAGTGACTGATTGCTGGGAGCGCTTGCCAATACCTGGACCGGACCTGCATGGATGGGATCTCATGTATGAGAATGCAGGGTATTTCTGTGTATCAACAGCAATACAATAATATAATTTCCAACTGCCAGATAATCTTTGACACAACATTAAAGAGACAACCTGCTGTGTCCCAACACCTCCCTGGGCTTCCCCTTGGTCAGAGCCGGCCCTAACCAATATGATGCCCTAGGCAAGATTTTGTCTGGTGCCCCCTAGCACCACCGCTAGTTCCGCCTCTGACCCTACACCCCTTTCTCAGCACTATCACCCCTCACCCATTGCAGTTCTCATTTTGGTGTTCATACCCCCTATATTTTAAATAGGAAGACTGCGCACATTTGGTGCACAGCCCAAAAAGGGGTATGTTCTTGCTGGTAAGGGGCATGGCCACACAGTAGTAACCCCAATTGAAACACTATTGCACAACCAACCCACCCGCACACAGTACTCACATGGCTGCAAACACTGTGACCTCTGCCTCTGCTTGGATACAGATGTGTCCTCATAGATCTTGCCTCAATACACCATGCAGCAGGAGATGCCTGGCATGAGCCAGCTGGCAGCTCTGCTAACATCGGGTGCCCTTTTTGATGAAAATGCATCTTATTTGCATTGCTATGTGGCTAGGATGCACAAGCAGCATCTGCTGATTAAAATGATATGCGGCATGCCTATATTCTGTGTGTGAATGTGACTGTAGCTGCATATGGAATGCTACATTACAGTGATTTTCAGGAATACACTGTAGCGTAGCATTTCGTATGCAGATACAGCTGCAGTCACACACAGAATATAGGAATGCCGCATATCATTTTAATCAGCAGAAGCTGCTTGTGTCCCATGGCATTTCAAAAGCCCTAGGCATTTGACTAGTTTGCCTATGCCTAGGGCCAGCTCTGCTTTTGGTCCAGCCCTAAACCCAGGTCGCCTTAGCCTGGGGCACCCGAACTGTTGGTGCCCTGTCCTGCAAACACCCGGGGTGGCATCCGGAGTGGACTGCCATACTAGCATTACCATAAAGTCATAGTGACTATGGCAAAAGACACAAACATAATTCCGGCAGCAGGTGACTGAGAATCTGCTCTTAAGGTACGTACTGTACTGACTGTAAACAATTAACCTACAGTATGTTTTCTGCTGCGGGGTACACTGGGCTCCACAAGTCTGGACAATGGGTGTAGAGTAGGATCTTGATCCGAGGCACCAACAGGCTCAAAGCTTTGACTGTTCCCAGAATGCACAGCGCCACCTCCTCTATAACCCCGCCTCCTAGCACAGGAGCTCAGTTTGTCAGTTAGTGCTGCAGTAAGCAGGCACTAAACAGAAGGGCTGCTCCAAGCAGCCCTAAGAAAAGCTTTTTATGAGGTAAAAAGTGAAGACTTCAAGGGCAGCAGCAGGGGTAAACGTCTTCTGACATTCTCTGCTGCAGCTCCAGCTCTCCCCAGCGGCGCTGTACACTCCAGAGCCCTGGTTGCCGGGTACCTACAGCGGAGGCTCCGGTTTACTTCACGTTAGGCACACGTACGGCTGGGGCTCTCCAGGATCGCGTGGCCGCGCTTCGGGAAGTGGTAAGTGGGTCCCGCTCGCGGGACCCGGTCTTTATCGCGATCCGGCGCGGTCAGTGGGACTGTGGATACAGGCGATCCCACTAGATCACCAGGGCATGGGCACAGGTCAGGTTTTCTCTTAAAACCGATTTTAATATCGCCCACAGTACCCGGTGGTTTTGCCAGCAAGGGGGATAAGGCTTAGACCTGAAGCCCCTCCCCCAGCCCTAGGGCGCCATTTCCAGCAAGTGTTCCCGCCCTGGAGCTGCATCTCTGTCTTTCCTCACTCCCTGTCAGTGTCTGCGGCGCCATTACTCCTCAGCTCACTGTTCCTGGGACTGCTTGGGCAAATCCTCCTATGTAAAGCCGCCTGGTTGTCAGTGCTGTGACTTTACATGACACTTAAGTATTCTACCTGCCTTTTTAGTCAGTGTTAGTTAAGAAAGAGTGCATTTAGTCAGGGGTTTATAGTACAATTACCCTGTGATATACATCCAGTTTCTTACTGTGTAGTGTTATATCTATTGACTATATAGCTGTGTAAGCTAGTCCAGTGCAGTATTATTGTCTGTAATAACCTCTGCATTGTACATACTGTGACTATTTGTGTGTGCATTGATAGCTGAGTGGTGTCCATCTCGTGTCTTTCACTCAACTTGCTATCCCTATATGCTATAACCTGAGGGGGCTTGGTGTGTCAGGTGTTATTTAATATAGGATTTTAACAAAGATATACTGTATTACGGATTTTTCTCTGTGATTTAGTCATCATATCTCTCCTCCTTTATCTCTGCTGGTGCTGACTACACTGCGCAGGGGTTTGGGTTTAGGGATATAGTGCTGCTAATAATTGTACTGTGTTACCTCATACTGCAAGTTATATCATGTCTGCTTCTGAGGGTAACGGTTCTGGGGCAGAACACACTGCCGGTGTTGCTGAAGCCACAGGCACATATGGGGAGAATATAGCAGCTGTGGGCTCTGGTTCCGGGGGCTCCTTGCCCCTCAGTGGGACTGTGGCAACGGAGGCACATACTGACCCTCCGTGGGCTGCTTTTTCCACGCTTCTGCATACGCTAGTTCATAAACTAACACCCCCTATGGGATCCCCAATGCCGGTACAACCGTATGTGGTCCCTGCAGCTAACCCGCCGTGGGCGGACGATTTATCTGCACAATTAAAGAAGTTGAACCAGTCCCTGACTACTAAAAAGTCTGACCAACGCTTGCCTAAGTCCAAGAGGTCCTCTAAGCGAGCGCTCGTCTCCTCACAATCCACTGCTGCCACTGACACCTCGTCTGATGAAGACAGCACATACACTGACCCCACAGGTTCTGACTCAGATACGGCTGATGGGGAGGGTTTTTCACATGTGGATGTTCCTGATCTTTTGGAGGCTATTAAGTTAATTCTGCAGATTACGGATGATCCCGAGCCATCCGTTCCTCCTAAGAAACCAGATAGGTTCAAGCGTCAGAAGGTGATTAAACAAGTTTTACCTCACTCTGACCACCTAGTGGATATACGTCAGGAACCCTGGCAAAGCCCGGGGACGAAGTTTGTGCCTCAAAATAAGATGCTGGCTCGCTATCCCCTCGCGCCAGAGCTGTCTAAGAATTGGGAAACGCCTCCTCCAGTAGACTCACATGTGGCTAGGATGGTGGTTTCCTTAGCTCTACCTGTCACTACCGTCACGTCTCTAAAAGAGCCTACGGATAAACGTGTCGAGGGTTGTCTAAAAGCGATTTACACCCTCACGGGGGCTGCACAAAGGCCCACTATTGCAGCTAGATGGGCAGCAGAGGCTATTGAAGCATGGGCCTTGGAGTTAGAGGCTGAAATCTCCTCTGACCATGCTAGACAATGCTTGTCATATATTGTCACAGCTTCTCGCTATATTAAAGAGGCGGCTTCTGATGCTGGTATCCTAGCAGCCAAGGCCTCTACTACGTCAGTCCTGGCTCGCAGGATATTGTGGCTGTAATCCTGGTCTGTGGATCTGGACTCTAGAAAAACCCTGGAGGTACTCCCTTTCAAGGGGGATATTCTGTTTGGAGAGGACTTAAATAAGATAGTGGCTGACTTGGCTACTGCCAAAACTGCCTGTCTGTCTAATGCAGCTCCTTCTGTGTTGAAGGCCAAAGGCACGTCCTTTCGCCCCTTTCGTTCTTCATGTAAAGCAAAAGGTCAGGCGTTCCATAAGCAGGCCCGCACTTCCAAACCTGGTAAGCTGAAGCCCAAAAGAGCCTGGGCTGCCCGTCAGCCAGCAGCCAAGACCGATAAGCCTGCCGCATGACGGGGCGGGCCTCCCCCTGGGTGGGGGGCCGGCTTCTAGGGTATACCCAGGAATGGTTGAAGACCACTTCAGATGCCTGGGTACGGGAAATCGTCACTCGAGGTTACGCCGTAGCCTTCAAAAACCGACCCCCTCATCGATTTTGCCAGACAGACGTCCCGTCGGACCAGACAAAGGCAAGCATCTTCTCCTGCGTCATCTGGATATGATGTTCCGGTTTCTACAAGCCCACGGGTGGCTCAACAACTGGAAGAAATCCTCCCTGGTCCCTGCTCAGAGCATGGTGCATCTGGGAGCACTGTTGGACACTCACAACCAGAGGTTGTTCTCGTCTCAGGAGAAAGTCCTGAAACTTCAGGACAGGATTCGTTGCTTCCTTTCTCATCCGCAAGTGTCAATACATTCGGCAATGCAGGTGCTGGGCCTCATGGTGTCAGCATTCGACATGGTGGAGTATGCTCAATTCCATTCTCGCCCCCTCCAGAAGCTGATTCTAGCCATGTGGGATGGCCTGCCTCACCGGATCAGGTCTCACATGATCTCTTTGACTCCGGAGGTCCGTCTGTCGCTGCTCTGGTGGCTCCTGGACCGACAATTGTGCAGAGGCCGTCCCTTCTGGATATCCAACTGGGTCCTGTTGATGACAGATGCCAGTCTAAGAGGTTGGGGCGCGGTGCTGGAGCAGCACTCCTTGCAGGGTCGGTGGACCAAGGAGGAATCTCTCCTCTCGATCAACATTCTGGAATTGCGGGCGGTCTTTAATGCGTTGAACCTAGCCCAGCATTTGATTCAGAACCATCCTGTTCAAGTACAGTCGGACAACGCTACCACAGTGTCTTACATAAATCATCAAGGCGGCACTCGAAGCCATTTGGCAATGAAGGAAGCCTCACGGATTCTACGTTGGGCAGAACGCCATCTACCGGCAATATCGGCAATATTCATTCCGGGAGTCCTGAATTGGGAAGCGGACTTTCTCAGTCGTCAGGACGTGCATGCCGGCGAGTGGGGCCTCCATCCAGAAGTGTTTCAACTCCTCGTGGAAAGGTGGGGTCTTCCAGATGTGGATCTGATGGCGTCTCAACACAATCACAAGGCTCCGGTCTTCGGAGCAAGGACAAGCGATCCTCAAGCAGCATTCGTGGATGCGCTGGCAGTGCCGTGGAGGTTTCGGCTGCCGTACGTGTACCATCCGGTGTCACTCCTGCCCAGGGTAATTCGGAAGTTCAAGCAAGAAAAAGGAAATCTGCTTCTCATAGCTCAGGCGTGGCCCAGACGGCACTGGTTCTCAGACCTGCAAGGACTATTGTTAGAGCGTCCACTTCTACTTCCACAACACCCAGACCTCCTCGTTCAGGGCCCCTGTGTCTACCAGGACCTAGCCCGGCTGTCTTTGACGGCGTGGCTCTTGAAGCTTCCGTCTTATGAGCTAAGGGTTTTTCTGAAGAGGTCAGTAAAACTATGTTGCGGGCCCGTAAACCGGCCTCTGCTTGGATTTACCATCGGGTCTGGCATTCCTACTTTGTTTGGTGCGCATCTAACCATTATGACGCTTCCAAGTTTAGTACAGCCAAACTTTTGGCTTTTCTACAGCAGGGCCTAGATTTAGGCCTGCGTCTGGCCTCCCTCAAGGTTCATATTTCTGCCTTGTCGGTGTGGTTTCAGAGAAAAATTGCGACTTTACCTGATGTTCATACTTTCACTCAGGGTGTGTTGCGTATCCAACCTCCCTATGTCCCGCCTGTGGCTCTTTGGGACTTGTCGGTGGTTTTTGAGGCGTTGCAGGAGCCTCCATTTGAACCTCTTGGTTCAAGCTGACCTTAAGTGGCTTTCCCTTAAGGTCGTGTTCTTGCTGGCTATTGCCTCTGCTAGAGGAGTGTCGGATTTGGGTGCCTTGTCTTGTAGTTCCCCATATCTGATTTTTCACCGTGACCGGGCGGTTCTTAGGACTCGTCCCGGATATTTACCTAAGGTGGTTTCTTCGTTCCACCTCAATCAGGAGATTGTGGTTCCAGCTTTTGTCTCTCCTGATTTGTCTCCCAAAGAGCGGTCTTTGGATGTGGTACGGGCTCTCTGTACCGATGTGAAGAGAACTGCTTCTATTCGAAAATCTGATTCTCTCTTTGTTTTGTTTGGATTTCACAAATGTGGCTGGCCTGCTCACAAGCAGACCCTGGCCAGGTGGATTAGAATGGTGATTGCGCATGCTTATGTGAAGGCTGGTCTGTCAGCTCCTGTTCACATTACGGCCCATTCTACTCGGACTGTTGGACCTTCTTGGGCGGCCCAACGTGTTGCGACCCTTGACCAATTGTGCAAGGTGGCTATGTGGTCCTTCGGTAACACGTTCATAAGGTTCTATGCCTTCGATACTGCCGCTTCCCAGGATGCTTCCTTTGGAGGCTGGGTTCTTGTGCCCGCTACAGTGCTACAGACTTGTGGAGCCCAGTGTACCCCGCAGCAGAAAACGAGTTTTATGGTAAGAACTTACCCTTGTTAAAACTCTTTCTGCGAGGTACACTGGGCTCCACAAGGCGCCCACCCTGACGCACTTAGCTTCTTTGGGTTAATATGGCATTAGCCGCTGACACTTCTCTTGTCGTGAGAGTGTGGTGTATGTGGCTACTAACCGTTGTCGTCTCTTTTCCTGCTACTGCATTGCGCTGGTTAACTAAACTGAGCTCCTGTGTTAGGAGGCGGGGTTATAGAGGAGGCGGCGCTGTGCATTCTGGGAACAGTCAAAGCTTTGAGCCTGTTGGTGCCTCGGATCAAGATCCTACTCTACACCCGATTGTCCAGACTTGTGGAGCCCGGTGTACCTCGCAGAAAGAGTTTTAACAAGGGTAAGTTCTCACCATAAAACTCGTTTTTGTACGGTGGTAGACAACCAGAGCACCTAGAGGAAACCAACACAAATGTAGAGAACATGCAACATTACATGTATTTTCTTTTTCACATGACTGTATACTTTTTTAAAGTACTGAAACAGAATACCAGATAAAATGGTAATTGTGATTTTACTGCAGTAGAGAACGTGATGTACTCATGTGACCAGCGGTCAGCATACCGACGCCGGGATCCCGGCCGCCAGGATGCTGGCAGGGGACCTAGACCTATTCACACTCATGGGTGTTGCGATCGGCCCACCTGCCAGCATTCTGGTGGCTGGGATCCTGGTGCCGGTATGCTGTCTGCTGGGATCCCAACCAACGGTCACCCGACCCCAACCCGTAGAGAACATACCTAATTGTTAGAGACAATCTGAGAGTAGGTGGTTTTAATCAATTCAATAAAACTCTTCTCAGCCATATTATTCAGTCTCTACAGATAGGCTTATAATATGTAACGTATTGTAAATGATATTGGTATTAAAAGGTTATGTAGGTTAAATTTGTTGCAGGAATGTTCAGTCATCAACATCTTCAACAGGACTGTCAAGGTCAAAGAGGTTTTGAATAGACAAGAGGATTTAATGGAACAATGTTTACAGTAGTGGTTCTAATAAATCTCCAAGGACCATGATGTTGTCTAGTAGCAAATTAGATTTTTCGGGAATATATAATGATGGCAAAACAGCTTTTCTTCATACTAAAGGGACAGACCAAAAGGCATACAATGGATTGACAAAAATATGCTCAAATAATTAGGTTCAAGATGTTGGGAGCTAACAAGGAAATTATCTAGAAAACTGCAGCTAAAAACGTATAACATTTAGTTAAGAGGTTAGACCAAACATTCCAGGGCCTCAGCAGAATAACTGTACAGAAAGGTCCACCTGGATGCCATCAGTCTTGGCCATGTAAACAACACTGACACCAGCATTAGCCTGCTGACCAGTCCAGGTTATAAAGGGTCACACAAACCTAAGGGTGACCAAACTGTGCCTTAAGCAATAGAGGTTCTGGAAGTCATCACAATATCCAGGACAGCGACTACTCTTTCCATCTATCTTATAGGACAACTTATTACAAGACAGACTCATTGGTAAAAAAAAAAAAGAAAAGTATTTACACAAAACCCAAAAGAATCCAAATTTTAGTGGCAAATTGAAAACCATGTTCTAATTTGAAGATATACAGCCAGCTTTGCAGATCAAACAAACGGCAAGTGCAAAGGACAAAAAAAAGGGGGGAAAAAAAAACAAAAAAAAAAAAACAAAAAAACTACTGTGTGCACCTGCACATTGTTACACCAAAATCCTAATAACTAGTGACAGCTGAAGTCACTAACAGAGATGGACATTTGTTTAAAGATACATAAAAAGCAGATTATCAGCCCTGCTCTGGATGGATGAGGAGTGTGTTGTAGACACTAGTTTCAGTTATCAGGTGCTGTATCTCTCAGAAACATAAGACTGTAAAAATAAAACGTTAGACATATTTTAGATAATTCTCCTTTGTTCTTAAATCTAAATAAAACTGCATTTTAAAAAGAAATGCCAGACCTCACCTCATCTCTTTTAAGTTAATTCCACCAAAATGCATAAATATTGTTCATTTAATATCACCAGAAATACTATTCCTGAGATGAGGTTTTGTCCTGATAGCTATGGCAAGTTATCATTAACTAAAACAATAAAGGATTGAAGCTATACACAAAAATACTAAATGTACTTGCTGTGTGAAAGCATAAAACAATTCCCTTTTAAATGACTACAGTTAAGATACAAGTTGTATTATATAGAGGATCAAGTTATAACATGCATATATTTCTATGTAAAAATTCTCATGCCCTGATAATCTGGTCCTGACCACCTGTGCAGTATGAAATGATAAACTGTGATTTTTAGACTAAAGCTGGGTACACAAAGCTGGGTACACACTGGAACAACGGACATTCGTTTCGACATCGGAACAAATGCCCTGAAGCCCAGATTCTGTGTACACACATCAAACCTAGAACCTGTCAGAGGAGCGCGCAATCACCCGTACACACTAAGAGATGTAGGTGATTTGTCGTTACGAAGCGGCAAATGTGCCAGACAGTGCTCCAGTGTGTACCCAGTTTAAGAATGTGAAGTAATAGCTATAATAATATAGAAAGAACAGCAAAAAGCACATTAAATAAAAGCATTGTATTTATTGTAATTATGGAGTCCAATTAATGTTGTCTTCTATTAATTCGCTATACTAGAAAACTGGTGAAATGCCATTACAGACCAAGGTGCATTTGACCAGGAAGACACCATATGTTTCTCACCTCCATCCCTTCATTAAATTTGTGTGCCACAACCTCTGGAAAAAAGCCAGTCTAATGTGTAGGCAATTAGTAGTGTCCATGTGCTCGTTCCAACAGAATAGTAAGTCACAACTAGCTGAACGCCAGAGGCAGAGGAAGCAATGCTGTGCTAGTGCTGAGTATGTAAGATCACATTGTGAATTAACAAATATTCTCCTGAAATAAACTGCTTTTCTATCTCCACAGCTAATAACGGTTCTCAAACTCACAGAGTAACAGAAACAGAAATGCACATCAGAGTCTAAAAATTTAAAAAAGCATCAAATGCAGTCATATAAACAAAAGATAACTACAACAATAACATATATAAACCCATAAGCGTGGATCCACTGTACAACTGTGATATGGTCTGTTCATGAAAATGGTTAAATAAAATGTTAAAAAGCTGAATGGAGTTGTGCAATGCAGTACTGCAGATATATTTCACCCCCAATAGAATATGTATCTGTTTTAAGAACATGAATGACTCATGGAAAAGGAGCAGTAAGATAAAATAAGAATTTACTTACCGATAATTCTATTTCTCGGAGTCCGTAGTGGATGCTGGGGTTCCTGAAAGGACCATGGGGGAATAGCGGCTCCGCAGGAGACAGGGCACAAAAAGTAAAGCTTTAGGATCAGGTGGTGTGCACTGGCTCCTCCCCCTATGACCCTCCTCCAAGCCTCAGTTAGGATACTGTGCCCGGACGAGCGTACACAATAAGGAAGGATTTTGAATCCCGGGTAAGACTCATACCAGCCACACCAATCACACTGTACAACCTGTGATCTGAACCCAGTTAACAGTATGATAACAGCGGAGCCTCTGAAAAGATGGCTCACAACAATAATAACCCGATTTTTGTAACTATGTACAAGTATTGCAGATAATCCGCACTTGGGATGGGCGCCCAGCATCCACTACTGACTCCGAGAAATAGAATTATCGGTAAGTAAATTCTTATTTTCTCTATCGTCCTAGTGGATGCTGGGGTTCCTGAAAGGACCATGGGGAATAGCGGCTCCGCAGGAGACAGGGCACAAAAAGTAAAGCTTTTTCCGATCAGGTGGTGTGCACTGGCTCCTCCCCCTATGACCCTCCTCCAGACTCCAGTTAGATTTTTGTGCCCGGCCGAGAAGGGTGCAATCTAGGTGGCTCTCCTAAAGAGCTGCTTAGAAAAAGTTTAGCTAGGTTTTTTATTTTACAGTGATTCCTGCTGGCAACAGGATCACTGCAGCGAGGGACTGAGGGGAGAAGGAGTCAACTCACCTGCGTGCAGGATGGATTGGCTTCTTGGCTACTGGACATCAAGCTCCAGAGGGACGATCACAGGTACAGCCTGGATGGTCACCGGAGCCACGCCGCCGGCCCCCTTGCAGATGCTGAAGTCAGAAGAGGTCCAGAATCGGCGGCTGAAGACTCCTGCAGTCTTCAATAGGTAGCGCACAGCACTGCAGCTGTGCGCCATTTTCCTCTCAGCACACTTCACACGGCAGTCACTGAGGGTGCAGGGCGCTGGGGGGGGGCGCCCTGGGAGGCAAAATGATTACCTATAAAGGCTAAAAATACCTCACATATAGCCCTAGAGGCTATATGGAGATATTTAACCCCTGCCTGGATTCACTAAATAGCGGGAGACGAGCCCGCCAGAAAAGGGGCGGGGCCTATCTCCTCAGCACACGGCGCCATTTCCTCTCACAGCTCCGCTGGTCAGGACGGCTCCCAGGTCTCTCCCCTGCACTGCACTACAGAAACAGGGTAAAACAGAGAGGGGGGGGCACATTTATGGCGATATTTTGATATAACAAAGCAGCTATAAGGGAGCACTTATTATAAGGCTATCCCTGATATATATATAGCGCTTTTGGTGTGTGCTGGCAAACTCTCCCTCTGTCTCCCCAAAGGGCTAGTGGGTCCTGTCTTCGTTAGGAGCATTCCCTGTGTGTCTGCTGTGTGTCGGTACGTGTGTGTCGACATGTATGAGGACGATATTGGTGTGGAGGCGGAGCAATTGCCAAATATGAGGATGTCACCCCCTAGGGAGTCGACACCGGAATGGATGCCTTTATTTATGGAACTACGGGATAGTGTCAACACGCTAAAGCAGTCGTTTGACGACATGAGGCGGCCGGACAATCAATTAGTGCCTGTCCAGGCGACTCAAACACCGTCAGGGGCTGTGAAACGCCCTTTGCCTCAGTCGGTCGACACAGACCCAGACACAGGCGATGACTCCAGTGGTGACGGTGACGAATCAACCGTATTTTCCAGTAGGGCCACACGTTATATGATTTTGGCAATGAAGGAGGCGTTACATTTAGCTGATACTACAGGTACCACTAAACAGGGTATTATGTGGGGTATGAAAAAACTACCTATAGTTTTTCCTGAATCAGAAGAATTAAATGACGTGTGTAATGAAGCGTGGGTTGCCCCTGATAAAAAGCTGATAATTTCAAAGAAATTATTGGCATTATACCCTTTCCCGCCAGAGGTTAGGGAGCGCTGGGAAACACCTCCTAGGGTGGACAAGGCGCTAACACGCTTATCTAAACAAGTGGCGTTACCCTCTCCTGAGACGGCCGCACTTAAAGATCCATCAGATAGGAGGATGGAAAATATCCAAAAAAGTATATACACACATGCAGGTGTTATACTACGACCAGCTGTAGCGACTGCCTGGATGGGCAGTGCTGGGGTAGTTTGGTCAGAGTCCCTGATTGAAAATATTGATACCCTGGACAGGGACAATATTTTACTGTCGTTAGAACAAATAAAGGATGCATTTCTTTATATGCGTGATGCACAGAGGGATATCTGCACACTGGCATCACGGGTAAGTGCTATGTCCATTTCGGCCAGAAGAGCTTTATGGACGCGACAGTGGACAGGCGATGCGGATTCAAAACGGCATATGGAAGTTTTGCCGTATAAAGGGGAGGAGTTATTTGGAGTCGGTCTATCAGATTTGGTGGCCACGGCTACAGCCGGGAAATCCACCTTTCTACCTCAAGTCACTCCCCAACAGAAAAAGGCACCGACTTTTCAACCGCAGCCCTTTCGTTCCTTTAAAAATAAGAGAGCAAAGGGCTATTCATATCTGCCACGAGGCAAAGGTCGAGGGAAGAGACAGCAACACGCAGCTCCTTCCCAGGAACAGAAGCCCTCCCCGGCTTCTACAAAAGCCTCAGCATGACGCTGGGGCTTCTCAAGCGGACTCGGGGACGGTGGGCGGTCGTCTCAAAAATTACAGCGCGCAGTGGGCTCACTCGCAGGTAGATCCCTGGATCCTGCAGATAATATCTCAAGGGTACAGGTTGGAATTAGAGACGGATCCACCTCGCCGTTTCCTGAAGTCTGCTTTACCAACGTCCCCCTCCGAAAGGGAGACGGTTTTGGAAGCCATTCACAAGCTGTACTCTCAGCAGGTGATAGTCAAGGTACCTCTTCTACAACAAGGGAAGGGGTATTATTCCACTCTTTTTGTGGTACCGAAGCCGGATGGCTCGGTAAGGCCTATTCTAAATCTGAAGTCCTTGAACCTGTACATAAAGAAGTTCAAGTTCAAAATGGAGTCACTCAGAGCAGTGATAGCGAACCTGGAAGAGGGGGACTTTATGGTATCCTTGGACATCAAGGATGCGTATCTCCACGTTCCAATTTACCCCTCACACCAGGGGTACCTCAGGTTCGTTGTACAAAACTGTCACTATCAGTTTCAGACGCTGCCGTTCGGATTGTCCACGGCACCTCGGATCTTTACAAAGGTAATGGCCGAGATGATGATTCTTCTTCGAAGAAAAGGCGTATTAATTATCCCATACTTGGACGATCTCCTAATAAGGGCGAGGTCCAGAGAACAGCTAGAGATGGGATTAGCACTGTCTCAAGAAGTGCTAAAACAGCACGGGTGGATTCTGAATATTCCAAAATCCCAGTTAATGCCGACAACTCGTCTGCTGTTCCTAGGGATGATTCTGGACACGGTTCAGAAAAAGGTTTTTCTCCCGGAGGAAAAAGCCAAGGAGTTATCCGAGCTTGTCAGGAACCTCCTAAAACCAGGAAAGGTGTCTGTACATCAATGCACAAGAGTCCTGGGAAAAATGGTGGCTTCTTACGAAGCAATTCCATTCGGCAGATTCCACGCAAGAATTTTCCAAAGGGATCTGTTGGACAAATGGTCAGGGTCGCATCTTCAGATGCACCTACGGATAACCCTGTCTCCAAGGACAAGGGTGTCTCTTCTGTAGTGGCTGCAGAGTCCTCATCTATTGGAGGGCCGCAGATTCGGCATACAGGATTGGATCCTGGTGACCACGGACGCCAGCCTGAGAGGCTGGGGAGCAGTCACACAAGGAAGAAACTTCCAGGGAGTATGGACAAGCCTGGAAACGTCTCTTCACATAAACATTCTGGAACTAAGAGCAATATACAATGCTCTAAGCCAGGCAGAACCTCTGCTTCAGGGAAAACCGGTGTTGATCCAGTCGGACAACATCACGGCAGTCGCCCATGTGAACGGACAGGGCGGCACAAGAAGCAGGAGTGCAATGGCAGAAGCTGCAAGGATTCTTCGCTGGGCAGAGAATCATGTGATAGCACTGTCAGCAGTGTTCATCCCGGGAGTGGACAACTGGGAAGCAGACTTCCTCAGCAGACACGATCTTCACCCGGGAGAGTGGGGACTTCATCCAGAAGTCTTCCACATGCTGGTAACCCGTTGGGAAAGACCAATGGTGGACATGATGGCGTCTCGCCTCAACAAAAAACTGGACAAGTATTGCGCCAGGTCAAGAGATCCGCAGGCAATAGCTGTGGACGCGCTGGTAACGCCTTGGGTGTACCAGTCGGTGTATGTGTTTCCTCCTCTGCCTCTCATACCAAAAGTATTGAGAATTATACGGCAAAGAGGCGTAAGAACGATACTAGTGGTTCCGGATTGGCCAAGAAGGACTTGGTACCCGGAACTTCAAGAGATGATCACGGAAGATCCGTGGCCTCTACCTCTAAGGAGGGACTTGCTTCAGCAGGGTCCCTGTCTGTTTCAAGACTTACCGCGGCTGCGTTTGACGGCATGGCGGTTGAACGCCGGATCCTAATGGAAAAAGGCATGCCGGAAGAAGTCATTCCTACTTTGATTAAAGCAAGGAAAGAAGTAACCGTGCAACATTATCACCGAATTTGGCGAAAATATGTTGCGTGGTGCGAAGATCGGAGTGCTCCGACGGAGGAATTTCAACTGGGTCGATTCCTACATTTCCTGCAATCAGGATTGTCTATGGGTCTCAAATTGGGATCTATTAAGGTTCAAATTTCGGCCCTGTCGATTTTCTTTCAAAAAGAATTGGCTTCAGTCCCTGAAGTCCAGACCTTTGTTAAGGGAGTGCTGCATATACAGCCCCCTGTGGTGCCTCCAGTGGCACCGTGGGATCTCAATGTAGTTTTGGATTTTCTAAAATCTCATTGGTTTGAACCACTAAATAAGGTGGATTTGAAATATCTCACTTGGAAAGTGACCATGCTTCTAGCCCTGGCTTCTGCCAGGAGAGTGTCAGAATTGGCAGCTTTATCTTACAAAAGCCCATATCTGATTTTCCATTCGGACAGGGCAGAACTGCGGACTCGTCCGCATTTTCTCCCTAAGGTGGTGTCAGCATTTCATCTGAACCAGCCTATTGTAGTGCCTGCGGCTACAAGTGACTTGGAGGACTCCAAGTTACTGGACGTTGTCAGAGCATTAAAAATATATATTGCAAGAACAGCTGGAGTCAGAAAATCTGACTCGTTGTTTATATTGTATGCACCCAACAAGATGGGTGCTCCTGCGTCTAAGCAGACGATTGCTCGTTGGATCTGTAGCACAATCCAACTGGCACATTCTGTGGCAGGCCTGCCACAGCCTAAATCTGTAAAGGCCCACTCCACAAGGAAGGTGGGCTCATCTTGGGCGGCTGCCCGAGGGGTCTCGGCATTACAACTTTGCCGAGCAGCTACGTGGTCAGGGGAGAACACGTTTGTAAAATTTTACAAATTTGATACTCTGGCTAAGGAGGACCTGGAGTTCTCTCATTCGGTGCTGCAGAGTCATCCGCACTCTCCCGCCCGTTTGGGAGCTTTGGTATAATCCCCATGGTCCTTTCAGGAACCCCAGCATCCACTAGGACGATAGAGAAAATAAGATTTTACTTACCGATAAATCTATTTCTCGGAGTCCGTAGTGGATGCTGGGCGCCCATCCCAAGTGCGGATTATCTGCATAAATTGTACATAGTTATTGTTAACTAATTCGGGTTATTGTTGTAGGAAGCCATCTTTCAGAGGCTCCGCTGTTATCATACTGTTAACTGGGTTTAGATCACAAGTTGTACGGTGTGATTGGTGTGGCTGGTATGAGTCTTACCCGGGATTCAAAATCCTCCCTTATTGTGTACGCTCGTCCGGGCACAGTACCTAACTGGAGTCTGGAGGAGGGTCATAGGGGGAGGAGCCAGTGCACACCACCTGATCGGAAAAAGCTTTACTTTTTGTGCCCTGTCTCCTGCGGAGCCGCTATTCCCCATGGTCCTTTCAGGAACCCCAGCATCCACTACGGACTCCGAGAAATAGATTTATCGGTAAGTAAAATCTTATTTTCTCTATCGTCCTAGTGGATGCTGGGGTTCCTGAAAGGACCATGGGGATAATACCAAAGCTCCCAAACGGGCGGGAGAGTGCGGATGACTCTGCAGCACCGAATGAGAGAACTCCAGGTCCTCCTTAGCCAGGTTATCAAATTTGTAGGATTTTACAAACGTGTTTGCCCCTGACTAAATAGCCGCTCGGCAAAGTTGTAAAGCCGAGACCCCTCGGGCAGCCGCCCAAGATAAGCCCACCTTCCTTGTGGAATGGGCATTTACATATTTTGGCTGTGGCAGGCCTGCCACAGAATGTGCAAGCTGAATTGTATTACACATCCAACTAGCAATAGTCTGCTTAGAAGCAAGAGCACCCAGTTTGTTGGGTGCATACAGGATAACAGCAAGTCAGTTTTCCTGACTCCAGCCGTCCTGGAACCTATATTTACAGGGCCCTGACAACATCTAGCAACCTGGAGTCCTCCAAGTCCCTAGTAGGCGCAAGGCACCAAAATAAGCTGGTTCAGGTGAAACACTGACACCACCTTAGGGAGAGAACTGGGGACGAGTCCGCAGCTCTGCCCTGTCCAAATGGACAACCAGATATGGGCTTTTTTGAGAAAAAAACCACCAATTTGACACTCGCCTGGTCCAGGCCAGGGCCAAGAGCATGGTCACTTTTCATGTGAGATGCTTCAAATCCACAGATTTGACTGGTTTTAAACCAATGTGATTTGAGGAATCCCAGAACTACGTTGAGATCCCACAGTGCCACTGGAGGCACAAAAGGGGGTTGTATATGCAATACTCCCTTGACAAACTTCTGGACTTCAGGAACTGAAGCCAATTCTTTCTGGAAGAAAATCGACAGGGCCGAAATTTGAACCTTAATGGACCCCAATTTGAGGCCCATAGACACTCCTGTTTGCAGGAAATGCAGGAATCGACCGAGTTGAAATTTCTTCGTGGGGCCTTTCTGGCCTCACACCACGCAACATATTTTTGCCACATGTGGTGCTAATGTTGTGCGGTCACCTCCTTTCTGGCTTTGACCAGGGTAGGAATGACCTCTTCCGGAATGCCTTTTTCCCTTAGGATCCGGCGTTCCACCGCCATGCCGTCAAACGCAGCTGCGGTAAGTCTTGGAACAGACATGGTACTTGCTGAAACAAGTCCCTTCTTAGCGGCAGAGGCCATAAGTCTTCTGTGAGCATCTCTTGAAGTTCCGGGTACCAAGTCCTTCTTGGCCAATCCGGAGCCATGAGTATAGTTCTTACTCCTCTACGTCTTATAAGTCTCAGTACCTTAGGTATGAGATGCAGAGGATGGAACACATACACCGACTGGTACATCCATGGTGTTACCAGAACGTCCACAGCTATTGCCTGAGGGTCTCTTAACCTGGCGCAATACCTGTCCCGTTTTTTGTTCAGACGGGACGCCATCATGTCCACCTTTGGTATTTCCCAACGGTTTACAATCATGTGGAAAACTTCCCGATGAAGTTTCCATTCTGCCGGGTGGAGGTCGTGCCTGCTGAGGAAGTCTGCTTCCCAGTTTCCATTCCCGGAATGAAACACTGCTGACAGTGCTATCACATGATTTTCCGCCCAGCGAAAAGTCCTTGCAGTTTTTGCCATTGCCCTCCTGCTTCTTGTGCCGCCCTGTCTATTTACGTGGGCGACTGCCGTGATGTTTTTCCCACTGGATCAATACCGGCTGACCTTGAAGCAGAGGTCTTGCTAAGCTTAGAGTATTATAAATTTACCCTTAGCTCCAGTATATTTATGTGGAGAAAAGTCTCCAGACTTGATCACACTCCCTGGAAATTTTTTCCTTGTGTGACTGCTCCCCAGCCTCTCGGGCTGGCCTCCGTGGTCACCAGCATCCAATCCTGAATGCCGAATCTGCGGCCCTCTAGAAGATGAGCACTCTGTAACCACCACAGGAGAGACACCCTTGTCCTTGGATATAGGGTTATCCGCTGATGCATCTGAAGATGCGATCCGGACCATTTGTCCAGCAGATCCCACTGAAAAATTCTTGCGTGAAATCTGCCGAATGGAATTGCTTCGTAGGAAGTCACCATCTTTACCAGGACCCTTGTGCAATGATGCACTGATTTTAGGAGGTTCCTGACTAGCTCGGATAACTCCCTGGCTTTCTCTTCCGGGAGAAAACACCTTTTTCTGGACTGTGTCCAGAATCATCCCTAGGCACAGCAGACTTGTCGTCGGGATCAGCTGCGATTTTGGAATATTTAGAATCCACCCGTGCTGTTGTAGCAGTATCCGAGATAGTGCTACTCCGACCTCCAACTGTTCCCTGGACTTTGCCCTTATCAGGAGATCGTCCAAGTAAGGGATAATTAAGACGCCTTTTCTTCGAAGAAGAATCATCATTTCGGCCATTACCTTGGTAAAGACCCGGGGTGCCGTGGACAATCCAAACGGCAGCGTCTGAAACTGATAGTGACAGTTCTGTACCAGGAACCTGAGGTACCCTTAGTGAGAAGGGCAAATTTTGGACATGGAGGTAAGCATCCCTGATGTCTCGGGACACTATATAGTCCCCTTCTTCCTGGTTCGTTATCACTGCTCTGAGTGACTCCATCTTGATTTGAACCTTTGTAAGTGTTCAAATTTTTTTAGATTTAGAATAGGTCTCACCTAGCCTTCTGGCTTCAGTACCACAATATAATGTGGAATAATACCCCTTTTCTTGTTGTAGGAGGGGTAATTTGATTATCACCTGCTGGAAATACAGCTTGTGAATTGTTTCCCATACTGCCTCCTTGTCGGAGGGAGACCTTGGTAAACCAGACTTCAGGAGCCTGCGAAGGGGAAACGTCTCGACATTCCAATCTGTACCCCTGGGATACTACATGTAGGATCCAGGGGTCCTGTACGGTCCCAGCGTCATGCTGAGAGCTTGGCAGAAGCGGTGGAACGCTTCTGTTCCTGGGAATGGGCTGCCTGCTGCAGTCTTCTTCCCTTTCCTCTATCCCTGGGCAGATATGACTCTTATAGGGACGAAAGGACTGAGACTGAAAAGACGGTGTCTTTTTCTGCAGAGATGTGACTTAGGGTAAAAACGGTGGATTTTCCAGCAGTTGCCGTGGCCACCAGGTCCGATGGACCGACCCCAAATAACTCCTCTTCCTTTATACGGCAATACACCTTTGTGCCGTTTGGAATCTGCATCACCTGACCACTGTCGTGTCCATAAACATCTTCTGGCAGATATGGACATCGCACTTACTCTTGATGCCAGAGTGCAAATATCCCTCTGTGCATCTCGCATATATAGAAAATGCATCCTTTAAATGCTCTATAGTCAATAAAATACTGTCCCTGTCAAGGGTATCAATATTTTTAGTCAGGGAATCCGACCAAGCCACCCCAGCTCTGCACATCCAGGCTGAGGCGATCGCTGGTCGCAGTATAACACCAGTATGTGTGTATATACTTTTTATGATATTTTCCAGCCTCCTGTCAGCTGGCTCCTTGAGGACGGCCCTATCTATAGACGGTACCGCCACTTGTTTTGATAAGCGTGTGAGCGCCTTATCCACCCTAAGGGGTGTTTCCCAACGCGCCCTAACTTCTGGCGGGAAAGGGTATACCGCCCATAATTTTCTATCGGGGGGAACCCACGCATCATCACACACTTCATTTAATTTATCTGATTCAGGAAAAACTACGGTAGTTTTTTCACATCCCACATAATACCCTCTTTTGTGGTACTTGTAGTATCAGAAATATGTAACACCTCCTTCATTGCCCTTAACGTGTGGCCCTAATAAGGAATACGTTTGTTTATTCACCGTCGACACTGGATTCAGTGTCCGTGTCTGTGTCGACCGACTAAAGTAAACGGGCGTTTTAAAACCCCTGACGGTGTTTCTGAGACGTCTGGACCGGTACTAATTGTTTGTCGGCCGTCTCATGTCGTCAACCGACCTTGCAGCGTGTTGACATTATCACGTAATTCCCTAAATAAGCCATCCATTCCGGTGTCGACTCCCTAGAGAGTGACATCACCATTACAGGCAATTGCTCCGCCTCCTCACCAACATCGTCCTCATACATGTCGACACACACACGTACCGACACACAGCACACACACAGGGAATGCTCTGATAGAGGACAGGACCCACTAGCCCTTTGGAGAGACAGAGGGAGAGTTTGCCAGCACACACCAAAAACGCTATAATTATATAGGGACAACCTTATATAAGTGTTTTCCCTTATAGCATCTTTTATATATTTCTAACGCCAAATTAGTGCCCCCCCTCTCTGTTTTAACCCTGTTTCTGTAGTGCAGTGCAGGGGAGAGCCTGGGAGCCTTCCCTCCAGCCTTTCTGTGAGGGAAAATGGCGCTGTGTGCTGAGGAGATAGGCCCCGCCCCTTTTTCGGCGGGCTCGTCTCCCGCTCTTTAATGGATTCTGGCAGGGGTTAAATATCTCCATATAGCCCCCGGAGGCTATATGTGAGGTATTTTTAGCCAAAAAAGGTTTTCATTTGCCTCCCAGGGCGCCCTCCTCCCAGCGCCCTGCACCCTCAGTGACTGCCGTGTGAAGTGTGCTGAGAGGAAATGGCGCACAGCTGCAGTGCTGTGCGCTACCTTAAGAAGACTGAGGAGTCTTCTGCCGCCGATTCTGGACCTCTTCTCGTTTCAGCATCTGCAAGGGGGCCGGCGGCGAGGCTCCGGTGACCATCCAGGCTGTACCTGTGATCGTCCCTCTGGAGCTAATGTCCAGTAGCCAAAGAAGCCAATCCATCCTGCACGCAGGTGAGTTCACTTCTTCTCCCCTAAGTCCCTCGTTGCAGTGATCCTGTTGCCAGCAGGACTCACTGTAAAATAAAAAACCTAAGCTAAACTTTTCTAAGCAGCTCTTTAGGAGAGCCACCTAGATTGCACCCTTCTCGGCCGGGCACAAAAATCTAACTGAGGCTTGGAGGAGGGTCATAGGGGGAGGAGCCAGTGCACACCACCTGATCCTAAAGCTTTACTTTTTGTGCCCTGTCTCCTGCGGAGCCGCTATTCCCCCATGGTCCTTTCAGGAACCCCAGCATCCACTAGGACGATAGAGAAAGTAAAAAAAGCAGCATAAACTGTGTGCATTGATTTTCATTTGGGTTAGTGTGGTATATAGTATGGGTGCAGGGTATATGGTGCACATGGGTCCCTGGGTCCAGGAAGAGGGGCCACTACCCACGTTGACAGGTGCAGCCATGCACAAATCACTGGGTGCTTTGGCCATTCTCCCTGAGACCATGCCAAGTAGACTGGCATAACATCCCCTCATTTGCACTACCAATTATAGTGGAGTCAGCCTGGACAATGACTGCACATGGATCTCCTCTACTCTTAATATGCCCCTGATTAGGGCACATAGACTGCAGAAAGAGCAGCAGTTTGCAAATGCAGGGTGGAGGAATGATAGATTAAAGGTGTCCCTTGCCAAGTACAGAGTAGGCGCTCCATTACATCTTATTTTGCATAACAGAGTAACTGGCTTCCCATTTCCTCCATACATCTGTGAGCTTGTCATAAGATACACCCAAGGTCATCACACTTCTACCTCCAACTTAGGTCTCTGCTCCCCTCTTGTAAAACACCCATCTCCAAAATTTCTCTTGTGCTACACCCTACCTCTGGAATACCTTATCTTTCTCTAACAAGCTCTCCTCAGCCTAAAATCCTTCAAACATTCCCTCAAAACCCACTTCTTCATCCTACCTTCTACCTCCTAGAACCTCATTTCCTCTCCATACAGTACTTTTCCGTACCCACCACATTCATTTGTTTTAAACTTGCAGTTACTATCTCTCATTATCCCCATCCATCTATAACCGAGTTTCTCAAGCTCCATTACAGTCTGAGCTTTAAGGATCTCCAAGCTTGAGCACAGGTGATTTAATTATACCCCTCTCAGACATCAGACCCGGGAAATTGTCGGGTCTAGTACACCGGCAAATTGACTGCATCCCCGGCTGTCGGGTGAAATACCAATGCCCAGAATGCCGACACACGCTGGGTATTTCCACTCGGTTGGTAGGTCCATTCCACCACCCGAGTGGGAATATAATCTGTGGCAAGCGAAGCGAGCCACCGGTCCCAAAGCGTAGCCAGCATAGCGAGCCTGCGAGGGGACTCGCTGCTGGGATTCCGACAGATGGGATGTCACTGTTGGTATACTGACAGCCAGCATCCTGTCTGTCGGTAAAACACACCGATACCAAATAAAATGTTTTTATGAAAAACTCATGTCAACCATATGCTTTGTGTCGACCATTGTCATGTCGACCCAATGCATGTCGACCAATAGTGGTCGACCTGTTGACCTTTTTACTGTTGATCTATAGACCGGACATCCGCTATACACATTGATAAATACCATGTATATGAAGAGTTTATTTAAATAAAAAAGAGCCTTCCATACAAACTACCCTTTACCAATATGGGTCACGTGTCTACCTTATGTGCCAAAGACAGCATTTCTTTAAATGGTATTTTGTTTTTTTTACTACCATTCTGCTATCTGGCAATTCTTGTATATTTAACCAATTGTTTGTATTGCCATAATTCATTCCTCAATAAATACAATTCTGAAAAAAAAAATATTTTGTAATTGTTTATTGTTGCAAAAATGCATTATGTTTTTTTTTATTGTAAAAGCCAGTGATTCACAAACTGTGTGCCTAGGTACCCTGTGGTGCCGCAAGACTCTTGCAGGGGTGCCCTGGGTTGGTGGTCCAGGACCAAATCAAATTATTTATGGTCATAGGGATATGCAAAACCAGTGCTTCACATTCTTAAACTGTACACCACCACATAACTGACCCTAAGGACATAACTCCCAACTTGACCACCCATTCCAGGAGGACCAAAATGCTCTGTTACTGTACCTCTCTCAATTTATGATTCCATGTGTTGAAATGCTTAATTGATAAGAAAAGTGTTTGAGCACAGGAGATGGCAATCATAAGTTAAGAGGGAAGTCCAGGAATAGAGCATTTTACTCCACCTGGGATGGGTCATGTTGGGAGGTATGTAAGGATGACCGGCAGACACAATATACTTAATTTAATATTTTGTTAAAAATATGCTAATAAAAACGGGGTGCTATGAAGAAAATGCTGTTACTCTAGGGCACCGTGATTCAAGAATGTATGGGAATCACCGGTACAAGATACACAAATTCTGTAAGTGGTCTGTGCCCAAACATAATTTCTCTTACGTCCTAGAGGATGCTGGGGTCCACATTAGTACCATGGGGGTATAGACGGGTCCACCAGGAGCCATTGGCACTTTAAGAGTTTGAGAGTGTGGGCTGGCTCCTCCTACCAGACTTAGTCTAGAAACTGTGCCCGAGGAGACGACATAGGCCCTCATTCCGAGTTGTTCGCTCGCTAGCTGCTTTAAGCAGCAGTGCAAACGCTAAGCCGACGCCCTCTGGGAGTGTATCTTAGCTTAGCAGAAGTGCGACCGAAAGGATCGCAGAACAGCGTCTAAGTTTTATCAAGCAGTTTCTGAGTAGCTGCAGACCTACTCCTTCCTTGCGATTACTTCAGAATATTTAGTTCCTATTTTGACATCACATGCCCTGCGTTCGGCCAGCCACTCCCCCGTTTCCCCAGGCACGCCTGCGTTTTTATCCAACACGCCTGCGTTTTTTCACTCACTCCCCGAAAATGGTTAGTTACCACCCAGAAACACCCACTTCCTGTCGATCACTCTGCGGTCAGCAGTACGACTGAAAAGCGTTGCTAGACCTTGTGTGAAACTGCATAGTCTTGTTTGAAAGTACGTTGTGTGTGCGCACTGCGCACCATACGCATGCGCAGAAATGCCGCTTTTTTACCTAATCACCGCGCTGCGACCGAAAGCAGCTAGCGAACAACTCGGAATGAGGGCCATACTTCGAGAGAAGGATTATATACAGATAGTGGTGAGATGCATACCAGCTCACACATACAAGTCACGTCAAGACAACTAGCTTGAACTACTTGGCAACAGCTGAAGCATTACTTACCCAGTAACAATGCAGTATTCAACTAAAACGAAGTTGTACTGAACCAAATAACAATAGCAGGAAAACCAAGCGCTGGGCGGGCGCCCAGCATCCTCTACGGACTACGAGAAAAGGATTTACCAGTGGGTAACCAAAATCCTATTTTCTCTTACATCCTAGAGGATGCTGGGGTCCACATTAGTAAAATGGGGATATACCAAAGCTCCCAGAACGGGAGGGAGAGCGCTGAGGCTCCTGCAGAACTGACTGACTGAACTTCAGATCATCAGAGGCCAAAGTATTGAACTTGTAAAACTTTGCAAACGTGTTCATACATGCACACACTTATACATATATACATACATATATACACACACACACACACACACACACACACACACACACACACACACACACACACACACACACACACCGGAGTTAACGGTTAAAAGGTAAAACTTTGGCTTAGTGTACTGGGCTGGTAGCTGGGGGTTGCTGGAAATCTGACATGGATGAGACAGGCAAGAGTCTTATTGCTCCCCTGTGGCAGAAGCATTCACCATGAGAAGACTATTAATATGCCAAATATGCCTGGTGCTGTTGCTCAAGAATACAACAGCTACAAGGGAACTACTACAGTGAGCAGCTCCCAGGATATACTCCATTCACCAACAGGGCAAACATTCATAACCCTTTCCAGCGGATACGGTCGTTAGGTCGACACAACTTAGGTTGACAGTCATTAGGTCGACCACTGAATGTCGACATGAACAATTAGGTCGTCATGCACTAGGTCGACATGGGCGTTAGGTCGACAGGTCAAAAGGTCGACATGAGTTTTTTTTTAATACAAATAAATAAATTTTTGGACTTTTTCATACTCTAAAATCCATGTGGACTACAATTGGGAATGGTAACCTGTGCCGAGCGCAGCGGTAGTGGAGCGAGGCACCTTGCCCGAAGCTCGCGAGCCATGCGTGGGGACACGGTGCACTAATTGGGATTCCCTGTCACTTTACAAAGAAAACGACACCAAAAAAGTCCAAAAACTCATGTTGACCTTTTCACCTGTCGACCTAGTACATGTCGACCTAATGCCCATGTCAACCTAGTGCATGTCGACCTAATGCCCATGTCGTCCTTCAGTGGTCAACCTAATGGCTGTCGACCTAAGATGTGTCGACCCATACCCCTTTCCAGAGCAGAGGTGACTTACATTCTGTTACCAGGACCATGTTCATGGCTTTGTACTGCATCATGGTACAGGATGAGTCTCAAATGTCAAAAAAGCTGATATCCAAAATATTCTGAAATACAACATTCTTTGAGCGCAAACGAGATAGTGACACCTTTGATTTCTAAAGGTTCAATGTATACAACCGTTGTTTAATGCAGAAAGTAAACAAATGCATTTTGTGTTTAGACTTGGGTCCCATCCCCAAGTGATCTCATTATGGTATGCAAATATTCCAGAATACTGTAAAACCCAAAATAATTCTGGTCCCAGGCATTTTGTATATGGGGGACTCAACCTGCAGTTGGAAATCACTTTTTCAGTTCTCATGCAACGCAAACTTTATATACAGTATCTTTGGAAAGTATTAGGAATTATTTTTTTGGGGAAAAAAAAATCTTACAAATTATAAAATAACATTGTTAGTTATATATTATAAAACGGGATTGCTTTGGCTCCATATTGTAACAAGTATTTATTTTTATTTTTTTCGAAAAGAAACCTTAATGTTTTACTAAAGGTACATACATTACTGGTCGAACGTTTTAGAACACCCCCCATTTTTCCAATTTTTATTGAAATTTAGAAGACCCACTGGCACTTCATTATATGTGGCATCGCAATGAACTACTGTAAATGATGAATGACTGGAGATCAATAGTCCAGCATGAGCAGGCGTGGATTTCTAGTACACAACTAGATACAGGATCCGGATAGCGCTTCAGCAGAGATGATAGTGCTGGAGAAATACAGCTTACTCAAGAGACAAATAGCAAGTGCAGGAGTATGCACAGAACGCAGCAGGGCTTGCAGATACTGAAGGTGAACAAAGCAGCATTTTTCATTCTGCAATAAGGAACAATCAGGCATTCATCAGCAGAAATTGCAATGGCAATAAGATGTGAGCAGGGAAATACTTAAATAGTGCTCCCTGGCTACAAATTGGACACAGGAGTCGTGCTGAAGATCAGAGCAGGGACTGTCTGAATAGCGGTCAGACGACTTTGACCAAGATGGCGGCACCCATGTTCCGGTGGCACCGGTCCCATATGGGGGAAACAAATGGTCTAAGTGATCTTAGCGCTTCAAATATGTCCTTATACTATATGTGAGTGATGCACTACAATGAAGAGACAGTGCCTTTTGCTGAAACCAGTATATCAGTCCGGCGTGTAACACTACCTATGAAACTAAAAATGTCCTATTATTTTGGGCCTTCAGAGATTACATGCATCCTACAAGACTGCCATACAAAATGTAGTGTTGAACTATGTACTCAAAATCAAACTCAAAAGACATTAGGGAAATAACTAATTTCATAATGGGGTGTCTGCTACATGATGATGGACCTCTACTGCTAATAACAGATTTATGAATGTTATTTTTTAAAAAAAAAGTGGTTTAATGTAATGCTTGAAACTGAAATATAACAATCATTAGAGGTGGTCCAACTTTAAGGGCATGAGGTGGAAAACTTATAGCTGCTGAACACCAGTTGTGTCATCTAATACACAATCCACAAAACCCTCTTCCATAACAATGGCTGATCTATACTCCTCTTGCGTAGATGACGTGAACAATGATGGTCATCATGTAACACTGCCTCATATTCATGATGATGATGATGATGATGAGTTTAACACAGGCTCAGCTGAATCAGCAGATTGTATCGCAACTTAAGATGTGGGCATGGGCTTAACTGTACTTAGCAGTAGCACAGTAGAACCCTCCCACGACAGATGAGAGAGCAGGCACGCTATTACAAAGCCCTGCCCCCTCGCAGCAAATTGCTGCAATTTGTGGGTCAGTGGGGAGGGGATGGAGCCAATATGATTAGATTCCATTAGAATTGTGTCATTTTAGCCCCTCCTGATAGACCTGCGAATTGCAGCATTTACAGGGAGGGGGCGGGGCTTAATATTGTGGCCACTTTCTTCCCTTAGTATCTACAATACACTGCCGCTAGTTGTCTCCAGAGTGTGCATGTGTGTGTACAGTGTGTTTGTATGTATGTGTGTTATAAATAAATATATATCTGCCATGTTTTTGGCCGCAGCGGCTGCGTGACGTCACGCAGCCACTGCGGTCTGCCCCGCAAATGGTCCGGACACGCATGATAACGTTTTTATAGTGTTTATGTCATGGCTCAGCAGGGCAGACATCGGGAGCGCCGATACTTACCCGTCCGGACGCTCTGGTGTGAACCACCTGGCGGGGGTGTGGACTGCTGGTGGCAGGCGCCAACTGCAGGCAGGTCTGCGAAGTGCAGGAGTCGGCAGCAGAGGGTCTCAGAGAGCAGGGGTCCAGCTGCGGAAGTCTGGTATGCATGCCGCCATCTTCGATGGGTCAGGTGATTCTCTGGTCCAATGGCAGGCAGGTTCTTGGGAAACCAATTATATTCAGCCAGCAGGTATAAAGCAGGTAATTTGCTGTGCAGAGATTGCCAGTGCAACATCTTACACACAGTTGCTGTGTGCTCCAGTTCTTTGTGCTTCTCCGGGATGTTTGTTCAGCATCCAGCTCCCTTTATTACCCAGTGTCCCAGGATTTCGTAGCAAGTAATACGGACCGGCACCTTCCATTAATAGCTGCTCACTAGTCAGCCTCCTTCGGTGAATCCCAGCTTTGCCACAGCATCTGCAGTTCTTTGCCAGAGGCGAAACTTGGGTAGGGCAAGCAGGGCACGTGCCCTGGGCGCAGTGACGGGCACAGCAAAGGGGGGCGCCCGCACCGCCGTCCAGGACATCGCTCCCGCCCATGCACCCCCTGACCGGCCGCAGCCGCCGTCACCTGTTTCGCCGCCGAGCAAGTCCCGTTGTGGTGCTCGGCGGCGTTACTGCAGCAGCTCCTAGCCTCCCTCCTTGCTAGGGCTGCTGCCGGGAGCGTGACCGCGATGCCAGCGTCACTCTCCCTGAACTTCTGCCTGCCGCTGAGAGGTGAGGAGGGGGAAGGGGGGTTCCTGCGTTTGAGGGGACGAGACAGCTGCTGCCAGTGGCACCCACAGACGATGGCGGAGGAGAGGCCGCAGCCCAGGTCTGAGGAGGACAGCGATGAGGCGGAGGAGGCAGAAGACGCCGCAGAGGTCCCGGTGCGGCCGGGGATGGAGGCCCCTGGGGAGTCGGAGGAGGATGAAGGGGAAAAGGCCGAACTTCTGCCTGCCGCTGAGAGGTGAGGAGGGGGAAGGGAGGAACACTAGCCAGTGACACACAAAGAGACTACCCCCCCTCTCCCCCTATTCTATGTCTCTCTATGTTTATAGTATTATAGTATACCCCCCCCCCCCCCCCCCTTCCCCTATGCCTAAGAGAGGCATAGAATAGGGGTAGAGGGGTATACTATAATACTATAAACATAGAGAGGCATAGAATAGGGGGAGAGGGGTATACTAAAATACTATAAACATAGAGAGGCATGGAATAGGGTGAGAGGGGGTGGTATTCTATACACAAAGAGGCATAGAATAGGGGGGAGGGTATACTATACACAAAGAGGCATAGAATAGGGGGGGTATACTATACACGAAGAGAGGCATAGAATGTGGGGAGGTACTCTGCATATAATGTATTTATATCCGAGTGCCGCCGCAATTGTGTGTGTATGTATGTATATATATATATATATTTATTGTGTGTGTGTGTGTGTGTGTGTGTGTGTGTGTATGTGTGTGTATTTATATACCGTATATACTCGAGTATAAGTCGCCCCGAATACAAGCCGAGGCACCTAATTTTACCACAAAAACCTGGGAAAACTTATTGACTCGAGTATTAGCCTAGGGTGGGAAATGCAGCTCTAGCCGTACACAGCCCTCAGTGCCAGATATGCCCCCACAGTGCCAGATATGCCCTCATACTGCCAGATATGCCCCCACAGTGCCAGATATGCCCTCCTGCTGCCAGATATGCCCCCACAGTGCCAGATATGCCCTCATACTGCCAGATATGCCCCACAGTGCCAGATATGCCCTCATGCTGCCAAATATGCCCCACAGTGCCAGATGTGCAAGATATGCCCTCATGCTGCCAGATATGCCCTCATGCTGCTGCCAGATGTGCCCCTCATGCTGCTGCCAGATATGCCCCTCATGCTGCCAAATATGCCCCACAGTGCCAGATGAGCAAGATATGCCCTCATGCTGCCAGATGTGCCCTCATGCTGCTGCCAGATGTGCCCCTCATGCTTCTGCCAGATATGCCCCTCATGCTGCTGCCAGATATGCCCCTCATGCTGCTGCCAGATGTGCCCTCATGCTGCTGCCAGATGTGCCCTCATGCTGCTGCCAGATGTGCCCCTCTTGCTGCTGCCAGATGTGCCCCTCATGCTGCTGCCAGATATGCCCTCATGCTGCTGCCAGATATGCCCCTCATGCTGCTGCCAGATATGCCCCTCACGCTGCTGCCAGATATGCCCCCTCCCCAAGTGCCAAATATGCTCCCCCAGTGCTGTTACTTACCCCTCCGTTGATCCCGCGCTGTCTTCTGAAGGAGGGACACAGAGCGCACAGCGCACGGCTCTCCTGCGTCCCTCCTGCATCTCCGGCGGCCGCGGCGGGTCTATTAAAGGAAGTGCTGGTTCGTGATCAGAGGTCACGAACGGGTACTTCCTTTAATAGACCCGCCGCTGCCGCCGGAGATGCAGGAGGGACACAGGAGAGCCGCGCGCTGTGCGCTCCGTGTCCCTCCTTCACACTGCACTCCCTGTCACTGTGCACTGACTCGAGTAAAAGCCGAGGTGGCTTTTTCAGCACAAAAAAAAGTGCTGAAAAAGTCTGCTAAAGTCTCGAGTATATACGGTATATATATATATATATATATATATATATATATATACACATACTTATCCCTGCACTCTCACGCAGCTCTGCCAACAGCTGGGGTGCCAATCAGAGTCCGACCCATTTAGAGGTGGGACCCATAGTACAATACAGGGTTATCCAACAAGTGGAACAGATAGCACTCTCCAGACTTTATCTCAATTAATCAGCAAATAGTATTTAATGAAAAGGTAATCTCACAGTTCCAGTGTAATGTCCAATTCCGACGTTTCGGTCCACAGCAGGAACTTTGTCAAGGAGCTACAGCATAGTCACAGCAAACAGCATCACAGCATGGTCAGCATAAATGGGAACTGTTGTCACCTCATCCTGTGTGCTTTAATGTGAATTTCGGCTCATTCAGTGTGCTTTAATGTGAATTTCGGCTCATCCAGTGTGCTATAATGTGCATTTCGGCTCATTCAGTGTGCTATAATGTGAATTTTGCCTCATTCTGTGTGCTATAATGTGAAACTAGTTTCATTCAGTGTGCTTTAATGTGAATTTCGGCTCATTCTGTGTGCTATAATGTGAATTTTGCCTCATTCTGTGTGCTATAATGTGAATTTCGGCTCATACCGTGTGCTAAAATGTGAAAGGTCTAGTATTAAATAGTATAAGGGGTAGAATAAGAATAGTATAAGGTCTAGTACTAGTATAACCAGTACTAGATAGTATAAGGGGTCCTACTACACTGAAGGACACCCCCCCTTTTGAGTGGCCATGCCCCCTTTTCCGGAGCGCGAGCGCCGAAGGCGTGCGCATAATTACACCCTTCACTTTTCCATACCCTCACTTCAAAACTTCCACTTCAACCACTGCACCTACATCTATACATACACACCCAGACATCTATATACACGGTGACACCTATTTGTGTAGGAGATGATGATGGTAAGGTGCATGTGGAATTATAAAGAATGTTCCCAGTATGACATGAAACAGCTGGCGTGTCATGTTGGCACATCCTATTTTCTCATACGTCCTAGAGGATGCTGGAGACGACATCAAGACCATGGGGGTATAGACGGGATCCGCAGGAGACATGGGCACTCTAAAGACTTTTCATTGGGTGTGAACTGGCTCCTCCCTCTATGCCCCTCCTCCAGACCTCAGTTTTAGAAATGTGCCCAGGTCGACTGGATGCACTCTGAGGAGCTCTACTGAGTTTCTCTGAAAAGACTTATGTTAGGTCTTTTATTTTCAGGGAGATCTGCTGGCATCAGACTCCCTGCTTCGTGGGACTGAGGGGGCAGAAGTAGGAACCAACTTCCTAAAGAGTTTCATGGCTCTGCTTCTGGCTGACAGGACACCATTAGCTCCTGAAGGGAACTGAACGCTAGCCGTGCCTAGATGCTCACTCCCACAGCACGCCGTCACCCCCCTCACAGAGCCAAAAGTCAGAAGACAGGTGAGTGTTAGAAGACAGATCTTCAATCAAGAAAGTGACGGTTAAAAGGTACCGCGTGGCTGGCGGGAGCACACCGCGCCACGTTGCCCACACATACACAGGCACTGCAGGGTGCAGGGCGCGGGAGGGGGCGCCCTGGGCAGCATGAAACCTAAGGGAACTGGCATAAATAAGGGGCATAAGTTGCTGAGGCACAGTCCTACCCCCACCAGTAAAAAAAATTACCTCATAAAAGCTGAGGAGAAACACACCATTGAAGAGTGGAGCTTCCTCCTCAGTCAGCCAGCACACTGCTCAGCGCCATTTTCTCTCTCTCATCAGGCTGCAGAGACCAGGCTGGTCCTCCTCCACTACTGAACAAGTATCAGGGTGCAAAACAGGGGCGGGCCACAGTGAATTTGGTGCTATATAATTGTGTGATTAACATTATAAAAGCGCTGAATGTCAGTGGGCATTTTGTGTTCACAGACGTGTTACTGGCGCTGGGTTGTGAGCTGCCAAATCCCATCTGTGTCCTTCTGACAGATTTTACTGTTGGTCTGTCCCCCTATAAGTCCCGGAGTGTCTGTGGTGTGGTTCTGGATGTGTGTGACATGTCTGTGGCAGGGAACTCTGTGGAGACATGTTAGATACACAGAGGTGTAATATGACACCAAGAGCCTGACTGGGTGAAAGGTCATATGATAGTGTGAATCATATCAGTAAGAGGTTGGACTGAATCTCATACAGAAAATGAAAATAATCTGTTGAAGATGTGATTTTTAATAGTTCTGCCTTTCATCCACAGGGACCTTTGTGGGTCACATACAAATTTGCACAAGTAGTACAAACTGATACCGACACGGACTCTGATTCCTGTGTCGACACTAGTGATAGGTCCTAAGTTAGCAAAAAAGCATTCAAAACATGTTTTAGCTATAAAGGAGGTGTTAGAAGTTATGAAGCCCCCTCTTTTACCACAAGGAGAGGGTTTACTTTAGTAAAGAAGTAATGTAATTTTCCCTCCACCTAAGGTCTGATTTAAACTGAAAAGAAATTTCAGATTCCCAAAAGGAATTCAGGCAGCTTACCTTTTTCCAAAAAAGGTGGGAGTCACCCCGCATTTTAGACAGGGCCCTGTCATAAAAGGGAAAAGGTGTTTCTCCCTGCGCCTGGAATGGCTTCACTTAAGGAGCAGACAGACCGCAAGTGATTGAGGTGATTTATTGATGTGGCCAATGGGACACTACTCAGGCCTACCATTGTCTGTGAGTGGGTGAGTAGTGCTATTGAAAAGTGGTCAGAAAACTTATAATTAGACATTGACACAATGGATGGAGACGAGATACTCCTAACGTTAGGTCATATCAAAGACGCTGCTGTGTACGTACTAGAATCCATTAAATAAATTGGTTTCTTGGGATCAAGAACCGCTACCATGGCAGTATAGGCTCGGAGGGCGTTGTGGATTCGCCAGTGGAATGCTGATGTAGATTACAAAATAAAATAAGGAGGCTCTCCCGTATAAAGGTGAGGCCTTGTTTGGTGATGGGCTGGATGCGTTAGTCTCGGCGGCTACCACAGGTAAGTCGACATTCTTGCCTTATGCTCCTACACCGGCGAAAAAGACACATCACTCTCACATAAAGTCCTTTCGGCCCAACAAATACAAAAATGCCAAAGGTCTCCCCCTTTTTTTTTTTTTTGCAGGTAGGGGAAGGGGAAAAGGAAAGAAATCCACAGCGTCTCCCGGATCGCAGGAGCAGAAGTCCACCCCTGCGTCTGCCAAATCTGCAGCATAACGCTGGGGCTCCCTTGCCCGAGTCCGCTCGGGTGGGAGCACGTCTGAAACTTTTCAAATCTGGATTCAATCTGGCCTGAACCAATGGGTCTTACAAATAGTGTCCCATGGGTACAAACTAGAGTTTCAAGATGTCCCCCCATGCCGATTTTTCAAATCGACCTTGCCAGCTTCTCTTCCGGGAAGAGAGGCAGTAACAACGGCAATTCAAAAATTATGTCAGGATCAGGTCATTGTCCTGGTACCCTTGGCACAGTAAGGAGAAGGTTTTTTTATTCAAGCCTCTTCGTAGTTCTGAAGCTGGACAGCTCGGTCAGACCGATTTTAAACCTGAAAATCTGAATCTCTACCTGAAAAGGTTCAAGTTCAAGATGGAATCCCTGAGGGTAGTGATTTCCAGTCTAGAAGAGGGGGACTTCATGGTGTCAGTAGACATAAAAGATGCTTACTTGCATGTTCCCATTTATCCTCCTCACCAAGCTTATCTGAGATTCGCAGTACAGGATTGCCATTACCAGTTTCAGACGTTGCCATTCGGACTCTCCACGGCACCGAGGGTATTCACCAAGGTAATGGCGGAGATGATGGTTCTCCTTCATTAAAAAGGAGTCAATATAATTCCTTATCTGGACGATCTCCTGATAAAAGCGAGATCCAGGGAACAGTTGGTGCAGAACATCGCACTCTCCCTGTCAATACTCCAACAACACGGTTGGATCATTAATTTTCCAAAGTCGCAGTTGGAACAGACGACAAGATTGTCCTTTTTAGGGATGATTCTGGACACAGAAGTACGGAGAGTATTTCTTCCAGTGGAAAAGGCTCTGGAAATCCAGAAAATGGTCAAAAAATATTGAAACCAACAAGCGTGTTGATCCATCAATGCATTCGGTTGTTGGGGAAAATGGTAGCGACCTACGAGGCCATACAGTTTGGCCGATTTCATGCCAGAGTATTCCAGTGGGACCTGTTGGACAAGTGGTCCGGATGCCACCTACACATACACCGGAAAATAAGCCAGGATTTCGCTCCTGTGGTGGCTACACAGTTCTCACCTACTAGAGGGACGCAGGTTTGGGATTCACGACTGGGTCCTAATAACCACAGATGCAAGTCTCCGAGGCTGGAGAACTGTCACACAGGGGGAAAGCTTCCAAGGAAAATGGTCAAGTTAGGAAGCCTGCCTTCACATAAACGTTCTGGAATTGAGAGCCATTTACAACGGCCTTCTACAAGCGGTACATCTTCTTCAAGATCCCGTGCAGATCCAGTCGGACAATGTAACAGCAGTCGCGTACATAAACAGGCAAGGCGGAATGAAAAGCAGAGCGGCAATGGCAGAGGTGACAAGGATTCTCCTCTGGGCAGAAAGACATGTTAGAGCTCTGTCAGTAATTTTCATTCTGGGAGTGGACAACTGGGAAGAAGACGTCCTCAGCAGACACGATCTCCATCAAGAAGAGTGGGGCCTCCACCAATAAGTCTTCGCAGAGGTGACAATTCTTTGGGGAGTTCCTCAAGTAGACATGATGGCATCTCGTCTAAACAAGAAGCTTCAGAGATATTGTTCCAGGTCGAGAGACCCTCAAGCAATGGCAGTGGATACACTGGTGACCCAGTGGGTGTTTCGGTCGGTGTATGTTTTCCCTCCACTTCTACTGATTCCAAAAGTTCTCAAAATAATAATAAGAACAAGAGTTTGAGCAATCTTTATTGCCCCAGACTGGCCAAAGAGGGCTTGGTATCCAGATATTCAGGAGTTGCTCATAGAAGATCCTCGGCCTCTTCCTCCTCGAGAGGACCTACTACAGCAGGGGCCGTGTGTGTATCAAGACTTACCGCAGCTACGTTTGACGGCATGGCTGTTGAGCGTCGGATCCTAGCCCGAAAGGGTATTCCCAAGGAAGTCATCCCCACTCTTATTCAGGCCAGGAAAGGAGTAACGTCTAAACATTACCACCGTATTTGGAGAAAATATGTGTCTTGGTGTGAATCCAAGAAGGCTCCTACGGAAGAGTTTGAATTGGGATGTTTTCTCCATTTTCTGCAGGCTGGTGTGGATGCGGGCCTTAGATTGGGGTCAATCAAGGTCCAGATTTCGGCCTTATAAGTTTTATTTAAAAAACAATTGGCCTCCTTTCCAGAAGTTCAGGCGTTCGTGAAAGGGGTTCTGCACATCCAGCCTCCATTTGTGCCTCCAGTGGCACCATGGGACCTTAATGTGGTGTTGCAGTTCCTTCAATCGGGTTGGTTTGAGCCTCTACAAGAAATAGAGTTGAAGTTTCTCACTTGGAAAGTGGTGATGCTTTTGGCGTTGGCATCCGCAAAGCGGGTGTCTGAATTGGGGGCCTTGTCCCACAAGAGCCCTTACCTGATCTTCCATGAAGATAGGGCAGAGTTGAGAACTCGTCAACATTTTCTTCCAAAGGTGGTTTCCTTTCCACATAAACCAACCTATTGTGGTGCCAGTTGCTACTGACACGTTCGCTGAGTCAAAGTCTCTAGATGTGGTTAGAGCTTTGAAGATTTATGTCGCTAGAATAGCTCGAATACGGAAAACAGAGGTTTTGTTTGTCCTGTATGCTTCCAACACGATTGGGTGTCCTGCTTCCAAGCAGACTATTGCGCACTGGATCAGAGGTACGATTCAGCAAGCTCATTCTACGGCTGGATTGCCGTTACCGATGTCGGTGAAGGCCCATTCTACTAGGAAGGTGGGCTCCTCCTGGGCGGCTGCCCGGGGGGTCTCGGCATTACAACTTTGCCGAGCAGCTACTTGGTCAGGGTCAAACACATTTGCAAAATTCTACAAGTCTGACACCTTGGCCGAGGAGGAACTAAAGTTTGGTCAATCTGTGCTGCAGGGTCATCCGCACTCCCCCGCCCGTACTGGAGCTTTGGTATAGACCCCATGGTCTTGATGTCGTCCCCGGCATCCTCTAGGACGTATGAGAAAATAGGATTTTGATAACTACCGGTAAATCCTTTTCTCCTAGTCCGTAGAGGATGCTGGGCGCCCGTCCCAGTACGTACTTTACCTGCAGTTTAGTTATTACAGTTACACAAGTTGTGTTATCTTGGTTTCAGCATGTTGCTGCAATTAGTTCATGCCTGTTGGCGTGTTATGTTGAATGCCATGTGTGCGGCATGGTTGAGGGTATGAGTTGGTAGATATCTCACCACTAGTTAAGTAATTCCTTTCCTCGAAATGTCAGTCTCCCTGGGCACAGTTCCTACAACTGAGGTCTGGAGGAGGGGCATAGAGGGAGGAGCAAGTTCACACCCAATGAAAAGTCTTTAGAGTGCACATGTCTCCTGCGGATCCCGTCTATACTCCATGGTCTTGATGTCATCCCCAGCATCCTCTACGGACTAGGAGAAAAGGATTTACCGGTAGGTTATCAAAATCCTATTTTCAGTGTCCACTCCCCCTCATGGCCATTTTTTTCAGAGTGCGCCAATGGCGTGCGCACATACTTTCCGTTGTATTTTTTTTTTTTTGGGGGGTGGGGTGCCATTATTGATCTTGCCCTGGGCTCCAAAAACCCTATTTACGCCTCTGTTCCTAGCCTCTGGAGGGTACCTGGGGTCCGGCTCACGGTAACAGTCTCCTGCGGTCTGCCTCTAGCTGACCATTCGATATAACTTGACCAAAGTCTCATCCTCCTCAGATACTGATGAAAAAGACTTTCAAACAGCCAGCTTGGCTGATACTCGAAAAACCAGCACGTGCCGAACCCAAAACTGCAGTTCTGGATTCACAATTCTCGTCAAGTCTGACAGTTTAAAGTTACCATTAAGTAAATAAATAAGATTGTTTGGAAAAAGAAAAGGCAGTAGTAAGTATTTTAAATTATGCCTGTTTAAGCTTGAAAAAGTCAATTGGTCAATTTACCCCCAGATGGCTTAATTTACCCACTGACTCAGGTCAACTTACCTCTAAGACCACTTTTTTTTATTTTTTATTTGAGAAGTCATATTTTTACAGTCCTTTGTCACAGATGCATTTATATAATTTCGATTGACAGGAGACGTCCTGAAATACAGGTAGATGTTTTAATTTTACTTCTGTCTCATTTATTTTACCCCATTCACCCCTACAGCATATCCTTGTTCTTTAGTAAAAAGTGTCCACACAATGTAAATGCTTTATTTGTGACATTGGGCCTGATTCAGACGTGGTTGGAGATTATCGCTTCTATAAACATGTAAGCAGCGCTGCAGTGATAGCACTAATATGTTAATGCAGCAGGAGGTGTGTGATATACATGAGGCGATCACGAAACCGCCTGTGGGGATCCCAGCGGTCACAATACCGACGCTGGAATCCCGACAGGTGGTGAAATCCTGCCGCCAGAATATCGGCACCACAGGCTTCTCACCCTCTGTGGGTGTCGAGTGCAGAGAGCCCACAAGGGGTTTTCTAGCGCTCACCCCGCTGGCAGCCAGGATCCCGCTGACGGGATCACGACAACCGGCCACCGGTCAAACATACGTATTCCTAATATACGCCTCCTACTTGCATTAGTGAGCCTTGCTGCATTCAAGAATGCAGCATCGGATCACCTGTGACACCATCTGCTGGCTACGTGACCCATGTGGCCGTGCAAGCCGGCCAACACATATCCAACAAAGTGACCAGGAAATCCATCTCAATCATTGGTTATCTCTGTCTCGTACATTGGTGCTTTGTGGCATGTGCACAATCAGGTCCACTGTGGTGAGATTTTTTGTGTACAGCACCTTTTTATAAAGCAAAGCATATAGACGGAGCAGAAGAAGAAAATATTTTCTGTCTTATGCTTAAATTACCTATCTGTTAATTATTGACCTTCAAATAAACCTGCCACATTATGCAGCACAGAAGATATTTAATAAATGAAATGTCTCTGCCCTATTTCGAGCTTAAAACTTATGTTCTGTATCACAGAAACACCAAGAACACATCCACTAGGGTTCATTTTGTCAGAAGCCAATTAACCTATCAGTATGTTGTTTTTTGAAGTATGAAACCAGAGCGCCAGGAGGAAACCCACACAAATACAGGGAAAACATACACATTCCACACAGATAGTGCTCTGGTTGGAAATGAACCCACTGACCCAGTGTTGTGAAGCAGCAACAATCCCACAAAAGACAGCCTTCTCCATAGACCAGCAATTGCTACACCTGAGCTCTTGAGTTCTCTGCAGAGGCGGATTAAGACCCCCACGGAGCTCTAGGCAATATACAGATTTGGTCCTTCCAATTGCAAAATGAAAACAAATTTAAAAAAAACAAAACATATCAATAGTGATGTGCACCGGAAAGTTTTCGGGTTTTGTGCTTTGATTTTGGATTCGGTTCCGCGGCCGTGTTTTGGATTCGGACGCGTTTTTGGCAAAACCTCCCTGAAATTTTTTTGTCGGATTCGGGTGTGTTTTGGATTCGGGTGTTTTCTTACAAAAACAGCTTAAATCATAAAATGTGGGGGTCATTTTCATCCCATAGTATTATTAACCTCAATAACCATAATTTCCACTCATTTCCAGTCTATTCTGAACACCTCACAATATTATTTTTAGTCCTAAAATTTGAACCGAGGTCGCTGGATGGCTAAGCTAAGCGACCCAAGTGGCCGACACAAACACCTGGCACATCTAGGAGTGGCACTGCAGTGTCAGACAGGATGGCAGATTTAAAAAATAGTCCCCAAACAGCACACGATGTAAAGAAAAAAAGAGGTGCAGTGAGGTAGCTGTGTGACTAAGCTAAGCGACCCAAGTGGCCGACACAAACACCTGGCCCATCTAGGAGTGGCACTGCAGTTTTCTAGCGAGAGGATGAGTGCTTCCATCCTTATGTGAATCTTAACCACTGGCCATGAACATAGGCCAGGGCCTCAGCCGTTCCTTTCCACTCCGTGTCGTAAATGGCATATTGGCAAGTTTACGCTTCTCATCAGACGCTTTTAATTTTGATTTTTGGGTCATTTTACTGAACTTTTGTAGTATACTTGACGACACAGAGGTAGAGCAGTGGACTACTGTACCGTACTGCTAAATATATACTGGTGGTCAGCAAAATTCTGCACTGTCCTCCTACTATATACTTCGCACAACTAAAATGCAGCACAGGTATGGATGCATAGTATACTTGACGACACAGAGGTAGAGCAGTGGACTACTGTACCGTACTGCTATATATATATACTGGTGGTCAGCAAAATTCTGCACTGTCCTCCTACTATATACTTCGCACAACTAAAATGCAGCACAGGTATGGATGCATAGTATACTTGACGACACAGAGGTAGAGCAGTGGACTACTGTACCGTATTGCTATATATATACTGGTGGTCACAGCAAAATTCTGCACTGTCCTCCTACTATATACTACAATGCAGCACAGATATGGAGCGTTTTTCAGGCAGAGAACGTAGATATTTGCAGCACACTGAGCACAGATATTTGCAAGCACACTGAGCACAGATATTTGCAGCACACTGAGCACAGATATTTGCAGCACACTGAGCACAGAAACTGAGAGAACGCAGCCACGTCCTCTCGCTATCATCTCCAAAGCACGAGTGAAAATGGCGGTGACGCGCGGCTCCTTATATAGAATACGAATCTCGTGAGAATTCGACAGCGGGATGATGACGTTCGGGCGCGCTCGGGTTAACCGAGCAAGGCGGGAAGATCCGAGGCTGCCTCGGAACCGTGTAAAATGGGTGAAGTTCGGGAGGGTTCGGATCGCGAGGAACCGAACCCGTTCATCACTACATATCAATGGGTTAGGTGATCGGAGGCAGGGCTGTTTCTAGCCAATTTGGCTCCCAGTGCGAGATTTAAAAATGCGCCCCCCCATGACATAAAAAAATGTGCCCCCCCCCACACCTAGATAAAAAAAAAAACCTTGCGCGCGCAACCGGCAAGGGGGCGTGGCCTAATCTAAATGGGTGTGGTCTCATTTAAATGGGCATGGCCTCGTCTGAAAAGACTACCTCACAATCCAGTTTTTGACCCTGCTCCAACAGATCACGATCACCACAGGAAAAAAAAAATCTACCATATTAAGCCCCAGACAGTAATGCCCCCTGCACCATATTAAGCCACACACCGCAATGCCCTTGATACATTAAATCCCCACACTACGGCAGGCAAGAGTCCCCATTTCACACATTACGGCAGGTGTCCCCATTTTACACATTGAGAGAAAGAGAGAGAGAGAGAGAATACTTACAGAGGCGATTACCGCTCTTCGGCCCGCCTCACCAGTCGCTCCTCGTGCCGGCCTTTCCCTCTTCCTAACTTGGATGCCCCTCTGTACCCCGCTCGGGGGAGGGGAGGGGGGGGGAGTTTCGCGGAGTGACGGGGCACAGAGCGGGTTACTCTGGGAGAAATGGGAGGGGGAAGCAGGGAGCCACAGTTAGTGCCACGGCGGGCTCCCAGTACGGTTGCACTGCTCGCCTGCCCCAAGAAACTGCCCTGGGGGCCTCAATTGCCTAATGGGTGATCAGCTTCAAAAGTTCATTTTGTTGGCCTGCAGGGAACAGTGACCACTTTAAGAAACAGATCATCAAATTTACACTAGGCTGATTATAGGTTTAACAATGTATTCCCTAGTTACAGTAGGTAGCCTACAGACATTTCAACTTATTATAGTGTCTATTTAATAATTTGTGATCCTTTAAATAAACAATTGTCACAATTATATAGTAAACATCTAATTTTCCATGACATCATCAAATTCACAGCTATAAATGCCCGGTCAGCTTTCCACTTGCACAACACCTGATAGTACATTCTGTGAAGTGTATGTGCTACACACGCCGTGTTTTAAGCCATCATTTTCATGCTGAGAGCTGGCAAAAGTAATCACAGGTATTAATTATATCAGTTACATCAGCACTTCAGTGGAATGTGATTACCAACTTAAACACTGCTAAAAGATAATTAAGTTTATTAGACAGATCTCAACTTGTACTATTACCATGTCACACAGAGGGAAAAGAGCACCTTACCTGCACGCTATTAGGAATTATCCTGGGCTTTGCAGGTGAGAGGCAAAAATGAATTATACAGTATAATAAATTAACTGTAATTGAATAATATTAATAAAAAAGAATAATGCTTGTACTGAAGCAGAAGACGTTTTTCACAATTAGTATCATGCTATTTTAAAAGCTATAATTATTTGGAATCTATATATTTTACTGGCAGACGGGATGACGTCTGTCAGTAAACAGCGGCACAGGTTATATTCCCACTCGCCACAGGTTATATCCCACTCGGGTGGTGGCGCGGACACACCAACCAAGTGGGAATACCCCGTAGAGGTCGGGATTCCGTCCGGCAGTATTTCACCGGCTATAGGGATTCCGGAGTCGTTCTCCTGAACGCTTGGATCCAGACAGCCGGTATTTTAACTGCATCCCAATCATTTATGTGTATCAGCAAAATGACTCATGTCATGATATAATGTATTCATCATTAAAATAGTTAAACATAGATAGGCATTCTTTCAAGCACAGTGAGCAATCACTTTAAATTTGCTTTACCTTTATAATGTATGACCTTGTAATTTGAATATACAGTATTTTTATTAAAAAGAAGAAGAAACACAAGACTGGGCCTCATACATAGAGTCTATAGATGTTGCTCCATAGTCCAGCATTATGAAAGTATTAAAATCCACTGAGTGGATTCTTCTTAGACAATTAAGACTACTATGATTGAGGGTTTACCCAGGGGTTAAAGTGAGCTGGAACGGGGCGGAACAGAGTTCCGTCAGTTCCGCCTTCTCCTGCTCACCTAACCCGATGTGTGACCGGCGCTGCAGGGAGATGCCGGCCGCCCGCTGAGATTGTGTTACCAGTGGGCGCCCGGCTCCCTCTCCACAGCGGAAGCCGATGGCAGGCTCTCACTACTGAGCTCCGGCTTCCTGCTCCCGGCTCTGGCTGTGTGCTCTATGGGAGAGACGTCATGACGTCTCTCCCATAGTGCCGAGGAGCAGAAGCCGGAAGGACTGCAGCGGTCGGACGCGGGAGCGGGGCTCGTGAGTATTGTGTTGTTTTTTTAAATGTTTTAGTGTATTAGCAGTGTTTCTATTGGGGGCAACCTACAAGGCAGCATTACTAATGGGGGGGAGGGGGCTAACTACTGGGGGACATTACTACTGGGGGACATTACTACTGGGGGCTAACTACAAGGAGGCTAACTACAGGGGAGCTAACTACAGGGGGTAAACTACAGGGGGTAAACTACAGGGGGTAAACTACAGGGGGGGCATTACTACGGGGGGATAACTACATGGGGGCTAAACTACAGGGAGGCAAAACTACTGGGGGCATAACTGCAGGGCCTAAACTACAGGGGGCATTACCACTGGCAACAGGTGGGCTAAACTACACAGGGCTAAACTACAGGGAGGCTAAACTACTGGGGGCATAACTGCAGGGGCTAAATTACACGGGGCTAAACAACAGGGGGGCTAAACTACATGGGGGCATAACTACAAGGGCTAAACAACTGGGGGCAATACCACTGGGGGGTAAACTACTGGGGGCATAACCGCAGGGGCATTACCACTGGGGTCATAACTACAGAGGGCTAAATGACTGGTGGCATTACCATTAAGGACATTACTACTGGGGGCACTACTGAGGGCATTGTAAAGGGGGCACTTCATAAGGGGCATCACTCCTGGTGACATAAGGGGCACTACTACTGGGGGCACTGCATAAGGGGCACCACTACTATGGCTTCTACATAAGGGGCACTATCACTGTGGGCACTACCAGTACAGTGGACATTGCATAAGGGGCACTACTACTGTGGGCATTGCATTAGGGCACTATGTGTAATAGGGGCGCAACAACTGTGGGCTTTGTGTATAAGGGACACTAATGTGTGTCATAGCATGAATAAGGGACACTACTATGTGGTATAATGTGAATAAGATTGTGCTACTGTGTGGCATATTTTTAATTGGGGATACTATTGTGTGACCACACCTCTCTTTTTGAGACCACGCCCCCTTTTGGGGGCACGCGCCTAAGATGCGCGCAATACCTTTATTGCATGGGCGCTGGGGGGAAGGGGGCGTGAGTTCCACCACCTCTCTAGGACCACTTTAAGCACTGGGTATACCTAGTTACAGTATTCCTGCAACATAACTGACTGTCTTGCTGCTAAAGTTTCCCAATCGTAACTATCGTAACTACCCCCCTCCATTCCTACTTTGCATCCACCCTCTCGCATTTACGCCTTTATGTTCCGCATCCTTGGAACTTGGGGCCTAATTCAGCAGGAGTTAAAATTTTGCAAGAATTCACAAAACTACAACAAATTTCTCTAACATGCAGGGGGCCACCCAACATGCTGTGTCTCCACCCCCCGCACTGAAATGTGAGTGTATCGCTAAACAGAGATGCGCTCGCATCTTAAAGGTAGCCCCGTTTCGGGTCGCAGCGGCTGCCCCACAAGTGGTCCGGACATGCCTCCGTTGTCTGGACGCCCCCCCTCCAGTGGTGTGTGAGCATGCACAGGAGTGCAGGAATCACCAAATAGCGATTTTTAAAAATGCTTTGACGAGGGGGGGGGGGGGGGAATTATGTTTATTGGGAAGAACAGTACACTACTAGAATTATACAATATCATAGCATAACACAGAAGTTAGTATGGAGGTAAGTTAAGCAAATACCAGACTATGAAGAATGAGAAGCAGGTATCACAGGAGGTTGAGACAATAGGGTTGGATATCTTACTGTGCGCAAAAACAAAGCAGCCACTTAAACCAATATATGAGTTAACGGCAAAACTCTAATATCAAAGAAAAACATGAAAGCTACATTGGAAACAAAAGGCGCTAAGTAAAGTGCAAGGTACAGTATGTCCACATAAAAGTCAGGAATCCCCACCTGACTTTTATGTGGACTTACCTTGGACTTTGAGAAAGATCCTCCACTAATTGGATCCATTTTGACATCTTAGGAGGATTTTTTGCATCACCGTGGTATGAAATCCACTTACTTTTTATGTACTTGTTTTTAACTGTTTTTTTTTTTTATCTGTAACCATTTGTTGTATTATGGAATAAATTGTGTATGAACTATCAACAATGGCCAAATGTGTCAAAACATGACATTATCTTTGGAATATCAAGGAAGCTGTATTGGAGTTTTGATGTTATAGGCAAAGAAACGAGTGTATTGTATAGGGGGGATCCCAGTCTCATTTACCTATTCTGTGGTGATACTTACCTGAAGATTGAGAATACTTACTTTAGGATGCCTAAATATCAGTTCAGTTGTGAGTGAAATGTGTGAGGGGGCTACCCCAACAACTTTGAAACTTTAAGGTGGTGGATATTCTACACAAGTCTATTATCAATACCTACCCCATATTGGTGGCACATAATGTTGTAGAAATCAGTAGCAAAGCTCAACAGTATTGCACTATTGTTTTTTCTTTTTCTTTCCATGCATATATGTCTGAGGAGTCTTAACGATTTAGAAACCAGAAGTCTGGATGCACAGGGAAGTAAAATTCATTTTGGTTCATGTACTTAACGCCTTCTGTTTCCAATGTACCTTTCAGGTATCACGGAAGTAAAAATATATAATTTATTCTTAAGATTTTCTTATATAGCGCAGCAAATTCCGTTGCACTTTGCAACTGGACAAAACGTACTTTCTGGGCATCTACTGAAACAGTATTAAAGGTACTCCACAGGTAAGAATCCATAAGCTTCAAGGCAAATTTCTTTTGATTGAGTCAAGAACTCATTGCCAGAGTCATACAAAACAGAAAAGTCAGACTAGCGGTCAGTGTTCTGCTATGAGATTCAAGATCATCAAATATTTTAGCGCAGTGGGTCCCAAACTGGGTGCCGTGGAACTCTGGGGTGCCACAGGGCATTTGCAGGGTGTCACCAGGGCCATTGCAAGGTTTCCCGGAACCTTAGGCAGTACTTTAGCCTATTGTCCAATACCCACTTTCCAGCCAATAAGCGCTGTCACACTCACAAGTCCATATGGCGCTGCTAATGGGCTCACTGCAGATTGTGGGTCTCCGGTTGGTGTCACGGCTGCCCAGATTTGAACAGATGGACACCCTTGTGTTAAGCGCTGATCCACAAACTGCAGCTGCTGCCCTTTTAAAGGCAAATCAACCTTATAAGCCTAAATATCTTAAAGCCTGAGTCAAAAGAAAAAGGGAAAAATGCAGCGCTGTTCACAATGTTAGTCTCATATATCGGTCGATGGCAAGGATTTTCAATAAACAAATGCTTTCTCAAGTAATAAGTCTGCAAAAGTCCACAATATGCCGTAACCTTTTTTCAATAAAAAACGGCTTTATTTAAAATATACTGTATAATAAAAACTTCTTTCCATAACTGGGGAGCATTCAATCATGAAACAATGCAGGAGAAAACATACGGCTTCTAGATGGCAAAAAATAGGATTTTAATACCTACCGGTAAATCCTTTTCTCCTAGTCCGTAGAGGATGCTGGGGACTCCAAAAGGACCATGGGGTATAGACGGGATCCGCAGGAGACATGGGCACACTATAAGACTTTGAATGGGTGTGAACTGGCTCCTCCCTCTATGCCCCTCCTCCAGACCTCAGTTATAGGAACTGTGCCCAGGGAGACGGACATTTCGAGGAAAAGGATTTTTGTTAACCAAGGGCGAGAGACATACCAGCTCACACCACAACACACCGTACAACATGGCTTTTAAGCAATACCAGTTAACAGCATGAACTAAAAACAGCAACAAGCTGAACTTAACCGATACACAACCTCCTTGTAACAGAAGCAATAACTATCAATACTACTGCAAAAAACAGTCCGCACAGGGACGGGCGCCCAGCATTCTCTACGGACTAGGAGGAAAGGATTTACCGGAAGGTATTAAAATCCTATTTTCTCTAACGTCCTAGAGGATGCTGGGGACTCCAAAAAGGACCATAGGGTCTATAACAAAGCTCCAGACTGGGCGGGAGAGTGCGGACGACTCTGCAGCACCGATTGAGCAAACATGAGGTCCTCATCAGCCAGGGTATCAAACTTGTAGAACATAACAACCCGACCACGTAGCTGCTCGGCAAAGTTGAAGCGCCGAGACTCCTCAGGCAGCCGCCCAAGATGAGCCCACCTTCCTGGTAGAATGGGCTTTCACTGACTTCGGCAACGGCAATCCAGCTGTAGAATGAGCATGCCGAATCGTATTACAGATCCAGCGGGCAATAGTCTGCTTGGAAGCAGGAGCCCCAATTTTCTTGGGAGCATATAGGACAAACAGAGCCTCTGATTTCCTAATTTGAGCCGTTCTGGCGACATAAATTTTCAAAGCTCTGACTACATCTAGAGATTTTGAAACAGCCAAGGCATCCGTAGCCACAGGTGCCACAATAGGTTGGTTTATGTGAAACGAAGAAACCACCTTCGGCAGAAATTGTTGACGAGTTGTCAATTCCGCTCTATCCACATGGAAAATCAAATAGGGGCTCTTGTGAGACAAAGCCGCCAATTCCGACACCTGTCTTGCGGACGCCAAGGCCAAAAGCAGGACCACCTTCCAAGTGAGAAATTTCAACTCAACCTTTCGCAAAGGTTCAAACCAGTGAGACATAAGAAATTGCAACACCACGTCAAGATCCCACGGTGCTACGGGTAACACAAACGGAGGATGGATGTGCAGTACTCCCTTCACGAAAATCTGAACCTCTGGAAGGGCAGCCAATTCCTTTTGAAAGAAAATAGATAAAGCCGAAATTTGCACTTTAATGGAACCTAATTTCAGGCCTGCATCCACACCTGCCTGCAAAAAATGGAGGAAACGACCCAGCTGAAACTCCTCCATAGGAGCCTTCTTGGCTTCACACCAAGACACATACTTTCTCCAAATACAGTGATAATGCTTCGCCGTGACCTCCTTTCTAGCCTTAAGGAGAGCTTGGATTTGGCGTTCAACCTCCACTGGAAGTGGAGGGAACACATATACCGACTGAAACACCCACGGAGTCACCAGGGCGTCCACTGCACTGGCTTGAGGGTCCCTCAACCTGGAACAATATCTCTGAAGCTTCTTGTTGAGGCGAGACGCCATCATGTCTATTTGAGGGATTCCCCAATGACTTGACACTTCTGCAAAAACCTCTTGATGAAGACCCCACTCTCCTGGATGGAGATCGTGTCTGCTGAGGAAATCTGCTTCCCAGTTGTCCACGCCCGGAAGGAAGACCGCTGACAGAGCGCTTACATGTTTTTCCGCCCAGCGGAGAACTTTTGTGGCCTCCGCCATTGCCGCACTGCTCTTTGTTCCGCCCTGGCGGTTTATGTACGCCACCGCTGTTACGTTGTCCGACTGAATCAGGACAGGCAGACCTCGAAGAAAGTGTTCCGCTTGCCGAAGGCCGTTGTAGATGGCTCTTAATTCCAGAATGTTTATGTGCACACAAGCTTCCTGGCTTGACCATTTTCCCTGGAAAGTTTTTCCCTGTGTGACTGATCCCCAGCCTCGGAGACTTGCATCCGTGGTCACCAGGACCCAATCCTGGATCTCGAACCTGCGTCCCTCTAGGAGGTGAGAACTTTGAAGCCACCACAGGACGGAATGGCTTCGTAAGCTGCAACCATCTTCCCCAGCACCCGAGTGCATTGATGGATCGACACAATTGCCGGTTTCAGAATCTCCTTGACCATGGTCTGGATTTCCAGAGCTTTTACCGCTGGGAGAAACACTCTCTGCAGTTCCGTGTCCAGGATCGTGCCCAAGAAAGACAGCCGAATTGTCAGAATCAACTGTGACTTTGGCAAATTTAGAATCCAACCATGTTGTTGCAGAACTGTTAGGGAGAGTGCCACGTTTATTAGCAACTGCTCCTTTGATCTCGCCTTTATCAGGAGATCGGCCAAGTACGGGATAATTGTGACACCCTGCTTGCGTAGGAGTACCATAATTTTCGCATTACTTTGGTGAAGACCCTCGGGCCCGTGGAAAGACCAAACGGCAACGTCTGAAATTAGTAATGACAATCCTGAACCGCAAACCTCAGGAAAGCTTGATGTGGAGGATATATTGGGACATGTACGTAGGCATCTTTTATGTCGACTGATGCCATAAAATCCCCCCCTTCCAGACCGGAGATCACTGCTCGAAGAGATTCCATCTTGAACTTGAAAGTTTTCAAATACAGATTGAGGGATTTTAGGTTCAGGATCGGTCTGACCGAGCCATCCGGCTTTGGTACGACAAATAGGCTCGAATAAAACCCTTCTCCCCGTTGAGACGGGGGTACCGTGACAATGACACGCTGTTGACACAGCTTTTGTATCGCAGCATGCACTACTTCCCTTTCTGGGATAGAAACTGGCAAGGCTGATTTGAAAAATCGGTGGGGGGGCACTTCTTGAAACTCCAGTTTGTACCCTTGGGACACTATGTCTACCACCCAAAGATCCAGGCCCGAGTGAAACCAGACCTGACTGAAGAGTCGGAGACGCGCCCCCACCGGTACGGACTCCCGTAGAGGAGCCCCAGCGTCATGCGGTGGACTTGGCAGAAGCCGGGGAGGACTTCTGCTCCTGGGAGCCTGGCACAGCAGGCGACCTTTTTCCTCTTCCTCTACCTTTAGAGGCAAGGAAGGACGACCCTCTTCCTTTTTTGTATCTATTAGGCCGAAAGGACTGCATCTGATAATGCGGCGTCTTTTTCTGTTGTGCAGGAACATAAGGAAGAAAGGATGACTTACCCGCAGTAGCTGTAGACACCAGATCAGCGAGGCCGTCACCAAACAAGACCCTATCTTTATAAGGGAGAGCTTCCATAGCTATCTTAGAGTCGGCATCAGCATTCCATTGATGAATCCAGAGCGCTCTCCTGGCCGAGACTGCCATGGCATTGGCCCTTGATTCCAAGAGGCCAATATCCCTTGCCGCATTCTTTAGGTAAGCTGCAGTGTCCCTGATATAACCGAGAGTCAAAAGAATGTTATCCCTATCCAGGGTATCCATGTCAGATGCCAAATTATCTGCCCACTTGCCAATAGCACTACTCACCCATGCCGACGCCACGGCAGGTCTGAGCAGCGCACCCGTAGTGACATAATTGGATTTTAAGGTCGTTTCCTGCTTACAATCCGCAGGGTCCTTTAGGGCAGCAGTGTCAGGAGACGGAAGCGCCACCTTCTTGGACAATCGTGACAGAGCCTTGTCCACATTGGGAGATGACTCCCACTTTTCCCTGTCATCAGAGGGGAAAGGATATGCCATTAGAATTCTCTTGGGAATCTGACACCTTTTGTCAGGAGATTCCAAAGCTTTTTCACAAAGAGTGTTCAGCTCATGAGAGGGGGGGAAACGTCACCTCAGGCTTTTTTCCCTTATACAAACAAACCCTTGTATCAGGAACAGTAGGTACTTTTGAAATATATAAAACGTCTTTAATTGCCACAATCATGTACTGAATACTCTTGACAGTTTCGGATTTAAACTGGCCTCACTATAGTCGACACTGGAATCAGAGTCCTTGTCGGTATCAGTATCCGACATCTGGGTAAATGAACACTTTTGTGACCCTGAGGGGGCCTGCACCTGAGATAAGGCATCCTCCATGGATTTTCTCCACGTTTGTGTCTGAGAATCAGATTTATTCAGCCTTTTAGTCAATAACGCCACATTTGCATTCAATGTACTCCACATATCCACCCAATCAGCAGTCGGCGGTGCCGCCAGAGTCACTCCCAGCGCCTTGTCTGCCCCCACTGCAACTTCCTCCGGGGAGGAGCATTCAGCCTCAGATATCTCGACACACACGTACCGACACGCACAAACACACTGGCTATAGGGGACAGACCCACAGGAAAGCCTGTTTGAGAAACACAGAGGGATTTTACCAGCTCACACCCCAGCGCCTATCCCGGTACTGAGAGCAAATACACAGTGCCCTAGACCTGTTTGCGCCATTATTAAAGGGTTAATCGTACCAAATTACTGGTCATAGGCGTGCGCAGAACATTTTATTTGGGGGTGCACCGTCAGAGGGGTGTTTTGCACCACCTACTGGGCATGTCTAGCACTTCCTATTGGCACTCAATGCAATAAAAATCACATATAACAAGAGGCGTGACCATTGCAAATGGGGGGGGGGGTTCAACATGACACGCCAACTGATTCTAATCACTCTAGGAGTATTCCTTTCCATTCCATATGCACCTTACCTACAGTATACGGTGGTTTCTCACAACGGGGAACCTCTGAAGAAATGTCCTCCCTGGGCAGACACCGTCTCCAGACTGTAATCATTGTACATGTAGGAAATTACATGGTCCAGAAAATATCTGTCTGTTTAGGAATATAACCATGATCATCATCAACCGAGGTTCAACCAGACTCAAGTCACCTCCTGGTTGACTGGGGAGGCAGAAGTGACAGGGAGATATTACTGTAGGTGACTGGGGAGGCATGGGTGACAGGGAGACAGTAGGTGACTGGGGAGGCATGGGTGACAGGTAAGACAGTAGGTGACTGGGGAGGCATGGGTGACAGGGAGACAGTAGGTGACTGGGGAGGCATGGGTGACAGGGAGACAGTAGGTAACTGGGGAGGCAGAAGTGACAGGGAGATAGTACTGTAGATGACTGGGGAGGCATGGATGACAGGGAGACCGTACGTGACTGGGGAGGCATGGGTGACAGGTAGATAGTAGGTGACTGCGAGACAGTGGTGACAGGTAGACAATAGGTGACTGGGGAGGCAGGGGTGACAGGGAGATAGTAGGTGACTGGGAGTCAGGGTGACAGTAGGTGACTGGGGAGGCAGGGTGACAATAGGTGACTGGGGAGGCAAGTGACAGAGACAGTAGGTGACTGGGGAGACGGGTTACAGGGAGAGAGTAGGTGACTGGGGAGGCAGGGGTAACAGGGAGATAGTGGGTGACTGGGGAGGCAGTGGTGATAGGGAGACAGTAGGTGACTGGGGAGGCAGGGGTGACAGGGAGACAGTCGGTGACTGGGGAGGCAGGGGTGACAGGGAGACAGTCGGTGACTGGGGAGGCAGGGGTGACAGGGAGACAGTCGGTGACTGGGGAGGCAGGGGTGACAGGGAGACAGTCGGTGACTGGGGAGGCAGGGGTGACAGAGACAGTAGGTGACTGGGGAGACAGGGAGAGAGTATGTGACTGGAGAGGCAGCGGTAACAGGGAGATAGTGGGTGACTGGGGAGGCAGTGGTGACAGGGAGACAGTAGGTGACTGGGGAGGCAGGGGTGACAGGGAGACAGTAGGTGACTGGGGAGGCAGGGAGACAGTAGGTGACCCCCCTAGCAGTCCCTGCTGCTCTCATTCAAACTCATATTCCTAGGAAGAGGCAGCGCTACATGATTAGTGATGCTGACCTCAGTACAGTAGAATGCAGCCACAGGCTTAGGAGCAGGGTCCTGGAGGAGTTCACTCTGTTGGGTCCACACATCAGCAGCTGAGGGCCATGCTCTGGATGAGATGGTCTCAGTCTCTCTGCATAGCTCCACACAACAGGAGTAATCTTAGCACAGAGGGTGTAAGAATGGGGTTTGGTCTTCAGGGAGGGAGTAGTGCCAGCACAAGGACCCTGGTGTCAGTCTCTGTGGAGGGCAGAAGCACAGCTCCGTCAGTTCAGGGCCCCCAGAAATCTTCCTTCTATGTCACTGACTCCTCTGAATCCAAAGTACGGCTGACAGCAAGGAGCACTGGTTGATGTCAGTGCAGGGCTGCAGACAGTCACAGGCAGGTGTCAGTGCAGTGGGCAGCACTCACCCTCTTTCCAGCAGCACATCGCATGCCCCCCATCCTGGCTGCGGAACATGCTGAAGTTGTGTCCGGCATGCTCACCCTGGTGGAAGCACTCCGAGTCCGTGCACAGCTACATTAAGGGGGAAATGTCGCACATTTAGCAGCGGTAAACCATGCACAGGGTGGCGTTGTTATAGGAGCGCACACCATGGCAAAAGTCCTCAGAGCTGCCCCCCCTTGGCCAGCAGTAACCGGCACCAGTTCAGGGCCTCCCCCGCCGGCTGCTGCGCGCACAGCACCAACTTGCACTGCTGGGTTTTACTGGTCTCCACACACGGGGCTGGGTTCTCACACGAGAAGGGGAGGCAGCGGGTTAGCGTTTAAATCCCCTTCATGGAGAGGACCCCTCCGGGAGCACAGGAATCGGCAGGAGGGGAGGAGGACAGGTATCGGCAGGGAGGGTTGGGGAAGACAGGTATCAGCACGCATCACTGCAGCTGCAGGCGTGATGCGTGTGTGAGTGGGTGCCTGTGCGCACCAGGCACCCCCCGTGCGCACGCCTATGCCCACTGTAACTTTCGTGTACACCGCTGGTTGTACTGTGGTTTTCGGTCCCACCGCTCCCTCAGCGCTGCAGCGCTACTGCTCGCTCTGCACCGCATCTCCACCCTTCCGAACGTCAGCTCCCCGTCACTTCCACTGCACAAGAGACCAAGTTCTGCTGCTGCCGACGCGTTTCCACCCAAACGGTCTTTGTCAAGGCACAGGTGAACTTGGTCTGAACACTAATTTATACTACCTCCTGAGGATCCGGCATGCTTGTTCCTGTGTAAATTATACACATTACAGGTTTTCCTTAAAGGTATACATATTAAAATCTTGTTATTCATAATTGACACATAACCTGCCCAATGCTAAAACAATCCACCATTGGAAACAGCCTAAATGATTGATCGGCGAATTTGAAATGAAATGGTTTTTATAGCTATATGCATTAAGGGTTTATATATAAAAGTTATTGGCAATGGTGGATTATTTTAGCATTGGGAATTTTATGTGTGTGCCTGTATACATGCAAGTCTGAGAGCACTTACATCATCCAAAACATACTATTGCCCTTATTTATAAACGAGTGATAAATTTCACTGTGAGCGATAAATTGCACCAGCCAATCAGCTCCTATCTTCCATGTCACAGGCTGTGTTTGAAAAATGACAATTAGGAGCTGGTTGGCTGGTGCAATTTATCACTCACAGTGAAATTTATCACTCATTGATAAATAAGGGCATATATATATCTTCAGATGTAGAATGTTATTCACTTTAGTTATAGGGAAAAACTATGCAGTACTGTATGTTTTCTTACAATGACAAAGAATTCCACAACAGCTATGACCTCCCCCTCCAGCTGATGGGTGGACTTCAAGTTCGGTTCTTCTGGAAGAAGCCACAGGTGGCCGTCTTTGAGCTGTGGGTTTACAGCTGTTGAGTGACAGCTCCCATCAGCAGCTCCCTAATGAAGGACGTTATAGGGAAAAGGATCAGATTGCACAAGTTTATATCTGCACCTACCCATTCACCCTAAGGATTTAAAGTGAAAAAAGGACACAAAAGAGATATTAAGCCCTTGCTTATAAAAAAAAAATGTTCAGAGAGGAATGCCTTGCTATAATAAAAGCGACACGGAGCAGAATTGTGTCCTACTGAAGGATTTTAGACTCAGAATGAAGAAAAATGTCCCCAGAGGCATTGAGGAATGTAGATTGCTGTAATATAGTACAGGTGAGCATATTCAACAATGTGATCATTCTCAATACACCAGCATTTCATTCAGAGTGTTGTGCGGGATTATGCTGGCAAAGTGCAAACATAGCCTAATACATACAATCACAATCAATAACAGTAAGGACATTCTGGAATTGTGACATTGGACATGGATTATTATTATTATTATTTTTTTTTTGCATTTTATGGGACTTGAAATGAACTTTTGGTAGGAAAACATCTGTCTGCAGAGTTACGTCAGCATATTTTATCACACGTCTAAAATGTATCTGCATCATTTACTTGCCACATTACCCAAACTATTTTACATTTCTAAGTCTGAATCGCTTGGTATGAATGATGAAAGTGGCTATTTGAAGCTGAGAGTCTGGAACTATCCCATGATAGAAAAAATTAGTAATGAATTACAAATTTATGCATTAGGCAGATTCCACAAGCAGGCTAGACATCTTCTGGTTAGTGGTTAAAAAAAAAAAAAAAAAAGTCTTAACTGGGCCACACACATACACATATGGCTGGACAACTGTACTACACAGTGCAACCTATTGGGAACATATGTTGTCAATCACTCTAGTCCAAGTCCCACAAGATTATGAGGAATTTTTACAACAAAACGGCGATTGACATTGCTGTTTCCCAAGAGGTTCTGCAGAAGCGAACATCTGAGGTGGGCAACATGGTATTCATAAAGCAATTAGATGGGGCACACCCTGCAAAGGAAAATGTTCCAAGACTGTTGGGAATAGTAGACTTCAATAAATCAAGATATGATATACTCATCACAGTCACTGCACTGCTCCATCAGTGAGATCTGTTTATTGACAGGTAAGCCTAATATACATACAACATACTCCATCGTCTTGATACAACAGTGGTGCGTTCTTTCGGTTGATGAACTAACAAATTAGTCTAATGAATGTACAATAACATAACCATTTGCTGTCACAGGTTGAAATACACAGAGGTGACTACAGTTGCTATAAACACAATATGCAATCATATTTCCATGATCCATAACATTAAGCCATTAAAATAAAAAAAAGTACCTTTAGGGCCCTACATAGTAGGCGATATGCCGCCGAGGTGCCCGATGGCCGACCCGGTGGCGGGGTGGGGGATGAGTGAAATTTCTTCACTCCCCAGTCACCCAGCTCCGTAGCAGTGCTAGCTAATATGGACGAGATTGTCCATATTGGCTTGCATGCATAAGCAACCCGGCACCAACGAACGAGCACGGGGCCGCGCATCGTTCATCGTTGGTGCCTACACACTGAGATATATGAACAATATCTCATTCATTAATGAATGAGATCATTCATATCTTTCAGTAATATCGCCTAATGTGTAGGGCCTATTACTGTACAAGTGTGAGGGGCTGAGCTCCAAGAGGGGTATTTAATGCAGTTCAATATTATGGATGCAATGTGTCAGTCTGAAATGGCACATCGCACCCAAAAGGCATTGCAAGTTTTCCCTTGCACACCCATAGTGGTGCGAGGGGAAAACCATTGATGTTGGCACTACCATATATGGTCAATATCTGCGCAACCTGGCATCGCTACTGAATTGAATCCGCCCTAAAGGGTTATTAGGACGTTCTTTCAGACACACTTTGAAGAAAACTGAAACGGATAAGGAGAGATATGGTAGACTTACCAAGGTTTACTCTTTCTGCGAGGTACACTGGGTTCCACAGGGAAAACATTGGGGGTGTAGAGTGGGATCTTGATCCAGAGGCACCATCAGGAAAAGTTTTGACAGTCCCAGGATGCATTGGGGCCTCCACTATAACCCCGCTTCCAGGCACTGAGAGCCCAGTTTCGTTAACCAGTCCAATGCAGGAGCAGGTAAAAGAGAAGGCAGATATTAGTCACATAGTACCACATTCTCACGACAGGAGAGGGTACCAGTGGCTAATGCCATTCAACCCAAAGAAGCTAGGTGCGCCAGGGTGGGTGCCCTGTGGAACCCAGTGTACCTCGCAGAAAGAGTTAATCAAGAGGTTCATATGGAGACTCTTGCAGGGCATTCAGCACAACAGACAAAACCCATGGAGCCACAGGAGGAACATAGGGAGGCTAAATCCGAATAACGCCCTGAATGAACGTCTGAACATCAGGTATAGAGGTAATTTTTCACTGAAACCAAACTGACAAGGCAGATATATGAATCTTGAGGGAGGCCAGACGAAGACCTAAGTCCAGTCCTCTTTGCAGAAAAGCCAGTATTCTGGAAGGTCTGAATCTACGGACATCGTAATTCTTCTCAGCACACCAGGTGAAGTAAGGATTCCAAACCCTGTAATAAATCAGGGCAGAGGCCGGTTTGCGGGCTTTCAACATCGTTTGAATAACCGCCTCTGAAAATCCTTTGGCTCTCATGAGTGATGCTTCAAGAGCCACGCCGTCAAAGCCAGTCTGGCCAGGTCTGGTTAGAGACAAGGACCCTGTACGAGAAGGTCTGGAGACAGAAACAGTCTCTGACTGTGTGTCCGTCCAAAAGCACCCCTAGGTGCACCATGCTCTGAGCTGGGACCAGCGAGGACGTCTTCCAATTGATCAGCCATACGTGGGCTTGTAAGCAACTCACCGTCAATAGTAGATGACGGAGGAGGACATCGTGGGAACTCGCCAGAATCAGCAGGTCGTCCAAGTACGGCAGGATTCTGATGCCCTGGCGATGGAGGTGCGCCGTCATCACGGCCATAACCTTGGTGAAGATCCAAGGAGCCCTGGCAAGTCCGAACAGCAGAGCATGGAATTGGTAGTGACTGTCGCCAATAGCAAACTGCTGATGCAATATGGCAATAGGAATATGCAGATAAGCATCCTGTTAGTCCAGGAATACCATGTAATCTCTGGGTTCCATTACCAGCACAATAGAGCGCAATGTTTCCATATGAAACTTGGCTACCCTCACAAATTTGTTCAGTGACTTGAGGTTGAGTATAGGCCGAAAAGACCCATTGGGGTTCTGCACTAGAAACACGGTCGAATAATAGCCTCTGCCATGCTGGGACTGAGGTACCGGCACAACCAACCACCTTTGTAGAGCAAGCGCCTTCAACGGATCCGAAGGGAGTACCGTAGTGCAGAACTGGTGAGGGGGACGTCTATTGAAGGAGACAGCATACCCGTGAGAGACAACTTCCAGTACCCAAGCATCTGAAGTGGTCTTTAACCAAACCTGGGCGAACTGTAGAAGTCGGCCTTCCACCCTGGGATCCCCCAGGGGGAGGTCCGCCCCATCATGCAGCAGGCTTGTCTTGCTTTGAAGCAGGTTGACGGGCTGCCCAGGACTGTTTCATCTTGGGCTTGGTGGTCATGGGAGCACGAGCTTGTCTAGGGGAACTATTTGCAAGCTCCACCACGGCGAGCGTATATTCCAGCAGCACGCCGCCACCCCTAACAGCCAGAAGAAAGAAGAGTGGTGCGTACTAAGCCGGCGTCACGGTTAGCGGGTCGTCAGCCAGTATGGCAGCATGAGGGTACGGAGACGCACGGCTTCTAACTGGGGCGGATTGCGTCTCCAGACTCAGTACACAACTGCATCTCAGTACACAGTACACAGTACCCACACTGGCAAACAAAGCCTTAAAACGGTTCTGTCTCCATTTTAAGCACAAATGACCTCAGCCAGTATAAAAAAAGTGGAATGACTGCGTGCCCTTGTAGAGACGGGGCTTCACTATGAGAGGATCCAGCAGCTCTCCAGCCCCATTTTACCTCTGCAGTGGACACAGATGCTGACTGACAGGGACACGCAGCTCCTCCGGTGTGACTCCAGATTACCTCAGCGTTACCAGCGGGTCATAGCAGGGGAAGAGAGCGATTATTAGTGTACCAAGTCTCCAATCTGGGTACTTAGTCTACGACCTGGCTAAGCTTGGCACTAGCAATAGGGGCGTGGTGTGCTGGCTCCAAATACCTCTGTGTCTCCCTGGAAGGGCTCTTTGTGGGTTAATTGTGTTTCTAACCTTTCCGGTGTGTGTGTGTGCTGTCACATTTACAATATGTCAGGCAAAGAGTGTGTTTCATGTACGGCAGAGTGTTCCTCTTCCCCAGGGAGCTCACTACTATGTACTCAGTGTAGTGCACCTTCTCAGGCTAGTGGGGCTGAACCAGTGTGGCTGGATTACATTAAAGGAATGATTTCCAATATTTCTAATAAATTGTCCCGCAATGAGAAAGAGACGCAATACTTAAGAAAGTCTGTGGATGAGTTATGAACAGAGACTCAGTACCCAAACCAGTGTCTCAGTCCCCTCCCATTTGTCCACAATAGCGAACTCTGGCTCATGTCCTGCAGTCTGACTCTGACGCTGAAGGGTCAGACATGGAGGAGGGGGAAGAGGATACGGAAGGGGGGGGGATGCTGCTCTGTCACAGGGAATACCAGCTCATACAGAAACGACCTGCAAATTCCTGATAAGATGACAGGAGTGTGAGGAATCTTATTTCAATGTAAAAAAGAAGTCCTCAGTCACTTTTCCTGTGTCAAAGGAATTGAATACCCTGGGTTAATCCAGATAGGAAATTGCAAATCCCTAAAAGGTTACTCTCATGTTTTCCTTTTCCTCCTGAGGATAGGAAAAAATGGGAACATCCACCGACAGTAGATGCATCAGTATCCAGGCTGTCACGGAAAATAGTATTGCCTGTCCCTGGTGCAAACTTCCTGAAAGACACGGCTGATCGTAAAATTGAGACTACACTCGAATCCTAGTACACAGCTGCTGGGGTGGTCCAGAGACCCACTATTGCATGTGCGTGGATTACAAAAGCCATTGCTAAATGGTCAGGTAACCTAATTGATGGATTAGAATCCTTACCTAGGGGAGAGATTGCTTTACTCCTGCAAAACATACAGGACTCTGCGAACTTCATGGTGGAAGCCATAAAAGAGATAGGCTTGCTAAATGCACGCACCACTGCTATGGCAGTGTCAGCACGCAGGGGCTTGTGGCTACGCCAGTGGACTGCTGATGCGGACTTCAGGAAGGGTGTGGAAGGTCTACCATTCACAGGAAAGGCCATATTTGGAGACAAATTAGACAAATGGATCTCCAAAGATACTGCGGGTAAGTCTACATATCTTCCTTCAACAGCTCCCCCAGCCAGGAAAGCTTACTCAGCTTCAAATTTACAGCCCTTTCGGACGGCCAAGTTTAAGGGCAAATCCAGAGATGCTTCTACAGCCACCAGAGGCGCAAGATGAAAACCACTCAAACCAGCAACAGCCGGTTCTCAGGAACAGAGCTCAGGCTCTGCTTCCTCAAAGCCTTCAGCATGACGGTGGACCGCGATGCCTGGAAGACTGGCAGGTGGGAGCCCGGCTAAAATTCTTCAGTCACATCTGGACACGTTCGTGCCAGGATCACTGGGTCATAGATCTTATTTCCCAGGCTACAGACTGGAGTTCCAAGAGCTCCCACCTCACAGATTCTTCAAATCAGGCTTACCAGTTTCACAAGAGGCAAGTATAACTTTACAGGACACCATTCAAAAACTGGTACAGACTCAGGTCATTGTCACAGTTCCACCTCATCAGCAAAACAAGGGGCACTATTCCAACTTGTTTGTAGTACCGAAACCGGACGGTTCGGTAAGGCCGATTCTGAACCTCAAGTCGTTGAACCCGTGCTTAAGACTGTCCAAATTAGATGGAGTCTCTGAGAACTGTGATCTCAGGTCTGGAGGAGTGGGAATTCCTAGTGTCTCTGGATATCAAGGATGCGTACCTTCACATTCCGATCTGGCCGCCTCATCAGGCTTATCTACAGTTTGCACTGCAGGACTGTCACTACCAGTTCCAGGCCCTGCCATTTGGTCTCTCCACGGCACAGAGGGTGTTTACCAAGGTGATGGCAGAGATGATGTTTCTACTCCGCAAACAGGGAGGGAACATACTGTAATTCCGTACCTGGATGATCTTCTGATAAAAGCACTGTCCAGGGAGAGGTTGCTGGACAGCATTGGTCTTTCAACCAGACTTCTCCAGGATCACGGGTGGATTCTGAACCTTTCGAAATCTCACCTAGAGCCGACATGGAGGCTTCCATTCCTGGGAATGATACTGGACACATAAGGTGTTCCTTCCGTTGGAAAAGGCATTAGTAATCCAGTCAATGGTTCGATATGTCCTGAAGCCCACCCGGATATTGGTGCATCTATGCATTCGCATTCTGGGGAAAATGGTGGCCTCTTATGAGGCTCCTCAATACGGAAAGTGTCACGCAAGACCCTTCCAGCTTGATCTGTTGGACAAATGGTCCGGATCACATCTTCACATGCACCAAAGGATCCGACTGTCGCCAAAAGCCAGGATCTCCCTTATGTGGTGGCTACAGACTTCTCACCACGTTGAGGGTTGGAGTTTCGGTATTCAGAATTGTATTCTGTTAACCACAGAGGTAAGTCTCAGAGGTTGGGAAGCAGTCACCCAGGGGGTACAGTTTCAAGGAAGATGGTCAAGTCAGGAAGTCATCTTTCCAATCAACATTCTGGAACTCAGGACCATTTACAACGCCCTTCTGCAGGCCTCATATCTTCTTCAAGATCAGGCCATTCAGGTCCAGAATGGCCTGATGTGACGGCACTAATGTACATAAACCGACAGGGCGGAACAAAAAGCAGAGCAGCAATGTCAGAGGTGTCAAGAATTCTCCTCTGGGCAGAAAAACATGCTGTGGCGTTGTTAGTGGTCTTCATTCTGGGAGTAGACAACTGGGAAGCAGACTTCCTCAGCAGACACGACCTGTACCGAGGGGAATGGGGCCTTCACCCCGGAAGTGTTCAGGTGCTTTACACGTCGATGGGAATATCCACAAATCAACATGATGGCCTCTCATCTCAACAAGAAGTTCAAGCGGTATTGTTCCAGGTCGAGATGACCCACAGCCGGTGGCGGTAGATGCTCTGACGACTCCATGAGTCTATCAGATGGTGTACATGTTTCCTCCACTTCCTCTGATCCCAAGAAATCTCAAAAGAATAAAGAGGAAATGGTTTAAGCAATACTCATTGCTCCAGACTGGCCAAGAAGGGCCTGGTAAGCGGACCTTCTGGAGATGCTTCTCGAAGATCCGGGTCCTCTACCTCTTTGCGAGGATCTTCTGCAACAGGGCCCATTTGTCTATCAAGACTTACCGCGGCTGCATCTGAAGGCATGGAAGTTGAACTGCTGATTCTAGCCAGGAGAGGGATCCCTGACAAGGTTATTCCGACTATGATCCAAGCCACGGAGGGGGTAAAGCCTAAACATTACCACCGTATTTTGAAGAAATACGTCTCTTGATGTGAGAGCAGAAATTATTCTGCGGTGGAATTTCATCTGGGACGTTTCCGGCTTTTCTGCAGGCAGGTGTGGATATGGGCCTCCGGCTTGGCTCCATAAAAGTCCAGATTTCTGCCTTATCCATTTTCTTTCAGAAACAATTGGCTTCTCACCCTGAGGTCCAGACGTACTTGAAAAGTGTTCTGCACATCCAACCTCCCTTGGTGCCTCCCAAGGCACCTTGGGATCTCAATTTGGTGCTGTAATTCCTCCAATCGGAATGGTTTGAACCATTACCGAAGGTAGACATAAAATATCTTACGTTAAAGACTGTCACGCTGTTGGCCTTGACTTCGGCGAGGCGTGTGTCGGAGCTGTGGGAGTTGTCTCACAAGAGCCCAAATTCAATTTTCCATGAGTACAGAGCTGAACTCAGAACTCGTCAGCAATTTCTTCCTAAAGTGGTGTCGGCATTTCAAAACAACCAACCTATTGTGGTTCCGGTGGTTACTGACACCTCTGCTACTTCAAAGTCTTTGGAATGGCTCTGATGGTGTCTGTAAAGAGAACAGCTCATCACAGAAAATCGGACGCACTGTTTGTCCTTTATGATCCCAATAAAATTGGGTGTCCTGTTTCTAAGCAGTCAATTGCACGCTGGATCAGGCTCGCTATCCAGCATGCTTATTCCACGGCAGGCTTGCCAGTTCCAAGATTTGTACAGGCCCACTCTACTAGGTCGGTGGGCTCTTCTTGGGTGGTTGCCAGCAGTGTCTCGGCTTTACAGCTCTGCCGTCAGCTATTTGGTCGGGTTCTAACATGTTTGCTAAGTTCTACAAGTTCGATACTTTGGCCTCGGAGGACCTTCAGTTTGGTCAATCAGTTCTGCAGGAACCTCAGCACTCTCCCACCCGGTTTGGGAGCTTTGGTACATCCCCATGGTACTAAATGGAACCCCAGTATCCTGTAGGACGTAAGAGTAAATAGGATTTTAATTACCTACTGGTAAATCCTTTTCTCGTAGTCCGTAGAGGATATTGGGCGCCCGCCTGGTGCTTCGTTCTTCCTGCACTGTTACTTGGTTAAGTATTGTTGGTTCAGCTGTTGCTGTTCCTGTTTCCAGTTGTGTTAGCATAGCTTTCCTCTTGTTTGTGTGTGCTGGTTCGGAATCTCACCATTATCCTTTTATATCCTTCTCTCAAAGTATGTCCGTCTCCTCAGGCACAGTTTCCTAGACTGAGTCTGGTAGGAGGGGCATAGAGGGAGGAGCCAGCGCACACTATCAAATTCTTAAAGTGCCATGGCTCCTAGTGGACCCATCTATACCTCATGGTACTAAATGGAACCCCAGTATCCTCTACGTACTACGAGAAAAGTATTTAACGGTAGGTAATTAAAATCCTATTTTCTACCTAACCAAAGACTGATTTAACTGCTGCAGCTGGGTAGACAAATTTTCAGCCCAAGGCGGATTTACTATAGGGACAACTTGTGGCGGCAGTGGCACCGTAGGTCCCATAGGGGGGCTAAACAGTCCACCAGAGTCCCCAGGAGGGTAGTGAACATAGCCCAGGGTGGCTCCATTGTAGCTACAGGAGCTGCAGGCTGACTGGGAGGTGTAAGACATTTAGAACACAGACCATCACACAATACTTCCCCCTCAGGTAAACCTCTGGAGCATACCTTGCAACTGACAGGAGCCTCCAGAGTTTTACTGCCCTTATTGTTAGACATTGTAATAAAGCAACAATCAGGCTATTAGTACGATGAAGCCAGACCGAGTACACAACCTGCGGACAAAGGGGCTAATTCAGACCTGATCGCTGCTGTGCGTTTTTCGCACAGCATGCGATCAGGTCTGAACTGCGCATGCGCCGCAATGTGCATGTGCATGCCAAAGATGCGTTCGGCATCTCAGCCCAGCGATCACCTCTTCCTGACTGACAGTCAGAGGCGTTCGCTGGCATGCCCAGACCATGCGGGGGGCGGGCCGTGGCGGCTGCGTGAGGTCACACGCAGCCGCTGTGACCGGGGACGTGGCGAAGAGTCACCTACCAGCGGGTGCAATAGCATCACCGTCATGTGATGCTATCGCACCATTGTGGCGGGGGGTGGGACAGACATGCGGGGCATCCCCCCGCATGTCAGGGTGGCTGATCAGCTACAATCGGGTCTGAATTAGCCCCAAAATACACAACCAGCGTCAGAGTACACAAACTTTTGAACTACACCCCATTGTACGTGACCGTAACACAGTAAAATATCCGTACAGTGATAAGTACTGTGTACACTATATTAGAGGACACCAACGCACCTAGTCCCTTCGGGTACAGAACATAGTGATAGCTACCTTAGATGGGATACACATGAGAGTGAAACCATACACCAGATACAGGCAAACACAGTCACAGGCAATGCAGAGATTATTATTAGCACAATAAAACTGCACTGGACTAGTATAAATAACACAGCGCGGTCCTAGACCGGAGGTATATATCAGAATAATTGTACAATATATTCTGTAATAGGCACACTCTTTCTTAACTAACGCTGTCTGTAATAGGACATGTAGAATACTGAAGTGTCTGTAAAGTCTCAGTGCTGTGGAAAGGTGGCTTTACAGGGGATACCTTGCCCTGCAATCCCAGAGACCAGTAGTAGCTATGCTCAGAAGATGGCGCACAGCGTCTCTGTCAGGAACTGAGGGAGAGTGTGAGGCATCTCCAGGGCGGGAAATCTGCGAAGAGATGGCGCCATGGGCTGGGGCTACAGGTCACGCGCCGGCTCCCCTATGCTGGACCTCACCGCCGGTACTATGGAGCCTTACCAATAGGGGCGCTAGTACACCCGACCTGTACTCCTATGCCCTGGCGGATATAGTGGGGTTCCTGCTCGGTGACAGTGTCCACGCCAGCGTCGCAGTCCGTCTCCCTAGACTGCGATCAGGAACGTGATTGAGTGGTGGGTCCGTCCTGGGGGACCCTCTTACCTCCTCCCTTCTTAGCAGCCATGCAAACCAGTAGAGCGTCTGCGACCATGTACTTAAGCTGGAGTGTCTCCGCCGCAAGTCCCCGGGAACTGAGCTGCGGGAGTATGCTACGCCACTTAGGAGGTGACGGAGACGCAGCACTGAATGTCACCCTGATATAACAGTGCTGCGGCCCTTGAAGTCTTCTTAGCTTTTAGGTGACCTGCTGCCTGAAGGCACCAACTCGAAACTGAGCTCTTAGTGCCTGGAGGCGGGGTTATAGAGGAGGCCCCAATGTATCCTGGGACAATCAAAGCTTTCCCTGATGGTGCCTCTGGATCAAGATCCCGCTCTACACTCCGATGTTTTCCCTGCTGCACCCCGCTGCAGAAAAACATTTTTTCAAGAATTACTGTAATTTGAAGGTTACAGCATTCCCAATACTTTGTTTAATCTACGGTCATTTTAGCTTGATCAGCTATCATTTTGATGCTTATAAATGTAATTTCTGAATCCTCCATTTCAAAAGGTGTGTAAGTAAAACTATTGACTTCACTATATAAAAACTATTGCTATAGTTTTCCACTCACTTAACACTTCTTCTAAAAGAATTGTCCCACCAATAAAATTTATAATTGGAAAAAACAGTGAAAGAACAAAACTGGGTAATAGACATAGAGGTAGGAAGGTCCTGATTGTAAGCTTACAATCTATGGGGAAATAGTCTTTGATATACAAAAATAGGTGCTATCTATAGCAAAATGGTCCGACCAGAATGCAACGTTTCTTGGTAGGCTGTATGATATGGTCATACAGCAATGTTGGAGAAGGGTTAGGTGGATGCAAAAGTGAAGAAAGAGGAGAAAAAAAAATGTGAGGATGTGTAGACTGTACAGAGGCGATGTAATTGGATAAAAAAAGCTTATGAAGGTTATATGGGCGGTTCCAGAATTTGATTAGCATGCCTGAATAGGTGAGTTTTCAGGGAACACTTAAAGGTTTGGAGACTGGAGAATAGTCTTATTGTGCAAGGTATGGCATTCCACAGAGTGGGTGCAGCCCAGAAGAAAGTCATGCAATAAAAAAAACTTGGGCTTGACTTCCACTGCCTGGTACTCTGTTTAGGCAAATGTTCAACTCACTGTTGATACACATCAATGTCATATTGTTTTGTCCACCTACAGTGTGTAAAATAATAAAAAAGTAAAAAAAAAAAAAAAAGAAGAAAGTCATGCAATCATGAATGAGACAGAGTAATGAGTATGGATAAGAGACATCAATTTTGTGCAGAGCGAAGAGGTTGGGTTGGGAGATGTATGTTGGTATAGTGTGATTAATAGCCTTGTGTGTAAATAAAAGTATTTTATATTGAATACAGCAGAAGACAGGTAACCAATGGAGGGACTGACAGAGTGGATCAGCAGACAATGAACGATTAGCCTCGCAGCTGCATTCAAAATGTATTGTATTGTCGAGAGTCTGATTATGGTAAGACAAGTAAGAAGACAATTGCAATAATCAATGCGGGAGATAATGAGAGCATGAATTAGAGTTTTTGCAGTGTCTTGTGTAAAATATGGTCGTATTTTGGATATGTTTTTAGATATATGTAATGTGATTTAGAAGCAGATTGAATGTGGGGAACAAAGAACAGGTCAGAGTCATGAATGACACCTAGACAGCGAGCTTGTGGGGTAGGGTTAATTATCAAGTTATCAACAATGATAAGAGATATCATGTAACTACTATTGGCCGGTGGAAATCAGATTAATTCTGTTGTAGAAATATTAAGTTTCAGGTGGCGAGATGATATCCAAAATTAAACAGCAGAAAGACATTTATTGACACAGACCAATACAGATGGATTCAAATCTGGGTAGTATAGATAGATTTGAGTATCATCCATGTACAGATGATACTGAAATCGGAAAAGAGCTGATTAGTTTGCCAAGAGATGTGGTACAGATTGAAAAAAGCAGATGATTTAATACTGAGCCTTGCTCCAGCTGCAAGGACTGAGCCTTGCTCCAACTGTTAAAAGAAGCGAAGAGAAGGTGAATTCAGGGAAGCAAACCATGAAAGAGTGATTAGGTAGGTAGGATGAAAACCATGAAAACACTGTGTCCTAAAGTCCTAGGGACTGTAGTGTTTGCATGAGAAGACAGTGGTCAACGGTGTCTTGAAAAAGACTACGGTCGAAACGCGTTGGTGAGGAACTGAGAAACTTTATGAAGGACCGACGTACTGTTGCTTCATCCATCCATTGGTGAGAGACCCAGGCTTTCCATCATTCTCCCATAAATTGATGTTATTGTCACCTTGGCATACAGTTCAGAGGTCCTTTGTATTTTAAAAAGAACATTTTTTGGACGTTTTTATTATAATAAAATGTAAAGGAACTGGTTTACTTATATGGATCCATGGTTTATGCATTCAAGTATATTCATTACAAGTGAGGAAAAGATACCTTTATAGGAGTAAGAACAACCTGTCAAAGTAAGCATACAAGTGAGCATTGGTTTTATGCTGGTTTGATGTGTCCAACTTTGGGACCGGTAAAAGAAACCTTTATGTGTATTGCACAACATATCTGCGTGTAAGCATACATGTGAGTTCTTTCAGCACTGTGTTCACTGTTGGGTGATCCTATACTTATTTCAAAATCTCACGCACCCATAATCCGAGGGCTAATATCCAGGAGATTACACTGAAACCATACATGGAAAAATAATATTCACCTTTTTCCTGTTTTTTACTATTTCAATCCACATACGACGAGGGGAAGTAAACCAAAAATATATACAAAAGATTGGCGCTCTACAATACACACACTATATGTGGTTGGATTCAGACGGCTGCTCACCAGTTGTGGGCGGGCTGCCCCAACAATGGATCAAAGTAAGTGTGAAAAAAGAAAGAGTGGGAGCGCAGAATGAATCCAATATATTGTTTTATTTAAAATATTAATATGTCATCCACATAAAAATGCAATACATGAACTAGCCTAAAAATAAACAATTGATATTATATAAATGTAAACGAGACTGCCATATCTCCTGAACAAATATGAATAAAAAACCTTTAATAAACCCTAGTTAGGGCTGCATTAATGCTTCATGAAAATCAGCCGTGCGTCCACGAGCTGAAATGATTATAAAAAGGAGACTGATAAAAAGTGCCTCTGTTATAAGTCACTGTCCTCCTTATACACAATAGAATCTCATTGGTAGAGAGTGTCCCAGTACTGGACTTGCGGACAACCGTGCTGTAGTATTATGTGGCAAATGGATAGTGATGGTCAAATTCACTTTGTGGTATATCACCTGATGTAGAAGCCTCTCCGTCAAAGGCGCTGTACTGAGCCGGGTTTGCAGCGGCTCTGTGCAGTGAACGTACAGCTGGTCTCGTCACCGGTGAACCATCCAGATGAACACGGTTGTTTAATTCTGCTGAAGGATGCTGTACCAGTCTGGATATGCAACAGTGTAAAAAGACTGGAGCAGCAGATTCTCCGGCCGCTGGTGGAAAAATCAGTATTAATTGCGGCTGTGTACTCCTTTGAAGGACCTCATTTGGACTGCTATATTCTCCAGACACCCTGTGAGCCGCATGCATCGAGTGGACCGTAGCCGCAATTAATACGGATTTTTCCACCAGCGGCCGGAGAATCTGCTGCTCCAGTCTTTTTACACTGTTGCATATCCAGACTGGTACAGCATCCTTCAGCAGAATTAAACAACCGTGTTCATCTGGATGGTTCACCGGTGACGAGACCAGCTGTACGTTCACTGCACAGAGCCGCTGCAAACCCGGCTCAGTACAGCGCCTTTGACGGAGAGGCTTCTACATCAGGTGATATACCACAAAGTGAATTTGACCATCACTATCCATTTGCCACATAATACTACAGCACGGTTGTCCGCAAGTCCAGTACTGGGACACTCTCTACCAATGAGATTCTATTGTGTATAAGGAGGACAGTGACTTATAACAGAGGCACTTTTTATCAGTCTCCTTTTTATAATCATTTCAGCTCGTGGACGCACGGCTGATTTTCATGAAGCATTAATGCAGCCCTAACTAGGGTTTATTAAAGGTTTTTTATTCATATTTGTTCAGGAGATATGGAAGTCTCGTTTACATTTATATAATATCAATTGTTTATTTTTAGGCTAGTTCATGTATTGCATTTTTATGTGGATGACATATTAATATTTTAAATAAAACAATATATTGGATTCATTCTGCGCTCCCACTCTTTCTTTTTTCACACTGACGAGGGGAAGTGCAGGACTCCTACAGGGACCAGAAAAAGATACCTTTATGTGCATAACAACATCTCTCCTCGTGTAAGCATACATGTGAGCACCTTTTGGTGGTAGAATTAAAAAGAAAGCTTACATCAGTTTTATGTAAGAATATTGTGAGCACAAGTCTCCTACTTATCACAAGGGTGAACCTATAGAAGTATTAGTCATAAAGTGACCACCCCCCGTAAGGGAAAGGGAATATGACTCCCTCTTTTCCAACAATACCATTTGGATATCTGATAGACATGAGAAACTAAGCATGGTTTTCTGTTTTTTCTTTTTCCGGTTTTGCATATTTTGAACCCACAGAGATTCAAAGAAAATATCACCGTGAGAGGACTGAAAGATAACATCTAAGGGACTTTGAGAAGATCCACTGGGTATAATTAATACCATTGTATGTACATTACATCACTATCATTGTATGAGAATATCTGCTCAATACATATTGTTCTATCCCGTATGATAAGCAGTGTGCAGTTGAGGAAAGACTCAATTTTTGTTGTATATCTTAGAGATATCTAGAAGAATATGAAGTGAGAAATTGCCTTTAGACTTAGCGGTGACCAGATTATTCACTATTTTAGTCAGTGCTGTTCATATGCAGTATTGGGTACGAAAGCCTGACTGAAGTGGGTCCAATAAGTTATGCAAGTTAAGAAAGTGTTTGAAGGGAGTTTAGGCAAGTCTCTCAAGTAGCTTGGAAGGGCATGGGAGTGGAACGATGCGACAGTAATTTGAGAGTGTGTTCGGATCAGAAGTTAGTTTTTTTCAGAATGGGAGTAACCACTGCAAATTTCAACAGTGATGGAAAGATACCAGGAGAGAGAGAGAGAGAGAGAGAGAGAGAGAGAGAGAGAGAGAGAGAGAGAGAGAGAGAGAGAGATTGCAGATTTTAGTTAAAAGTTGGAATGAGCACTGGAGACATCTTTACTGATTTCGGAAGGTATTTGACCAAGAGGAGAGGTAGTAGCGACGGAGAATGAGATACTTCATCTTCATTTGTGGGAACAAATTCAAAGACGGTGCCAGTGGGTTCAGCTATGGAATTGAACAGGTCACTGGCTGAGGGAGAGGATACCATCTCAATGTTGGGTAAATGTATTGCCCGTCATTATGGGGGAGAAGCGGTATCAGTGCATGTTATGAGCGCTATACCGCTTCTCTACCATGTATGAAAGTAGCGGTATCTGCAGGGTGACAGGGGTGCTACTTAAAGGATAGCAGGCCGATATGCATAGGCAATGTATGAACGTTCAGCAACACTGACCATTCCTACACATGCAGCTGTCGATTTCGACAGCTGCAGGTGGCGTTGCCCATACACCACAGAGCTGTCCCTGGCTGTGGCAGGTGCCAGCTCCGGAGTGTGCAGGGGATCTCACGTGAGTAGCGAAACCCTGTGCAGACACACTGGAGCCAGCCAGAAGAGGGAGACCCATCGCTTCAGCACCGAGCTAAAGCGCTGTGTGCTAGGAGGACACAAGATGTTAGTACATCTTGTCAATATCCCTTCCTGCTTTGCCTCGGTAATGAAGCAAAATCAGAAAGTCTTGTCCTTGAAGTAGGAAGCAAGATCTTGCACATTGATAGTGGCTGGTGGGTTGGGTGAGGGAGAGATAACAGGATTTTAATTATCTACCGGTAAATTTTTTTCTCGTAGTCCATAGAGGATGCTGGGGTCCATTTTAGTACTATGGGGTATAGACGGGTCCACTAAGAGCCATGGGCACTTTAAGAGATAATTAGTGTGTGCTGGCTCCTCCCTCAGTCTAGAAACTGTGCCCTAGGAGACGGACATATTTCGAGAGAAGGAAATACACAGATATAGTGGAGAGATTCACACCAGCTCACACATATAACAAAAGGAAAGCCAAGCTAACCAACTCGGACACAAATCAGCAACGGCTGAACCAACAATACTTAACCAGGTAACAATGCAGGAATACGAAGCACTGGGCGTGCACCCAGCATCCTCTTCGGACTACGAGAAAAGGATTTACTGGTAGGTAATTAAAATCCTATTTTCTCTTACGTCCTAGAAGATGCTGGGGTCCATTTTAGTACCATGGGGAAGTACCAAAGCCACTAGTACGGGAGGGAGAGCGCGGAGGTTCCTGCAGAACAGGTCGACCAAAATTAAGGTCTTCAGAGGCCAAAGTATCGAACTTGTAGAACTTAGCAAACGTGTTCGACCCTGACCAAGTAGCTGCTCGGCAAAGCTGTAAAGCCGAGACACCCCGGGCAGCCGCCCAGGAAGAACCCACTTTACGAGTAGAGTGGGCCTTAACAGATTTTGGACACGGCAAGCCTGCCGTAGAATAAGCATGCTGGATAGTGCAGGATAGTTTCTTGCTGGATAGATCCAGCAAGAAATCGTCTGCTTAGAAGCAGGACACCCAACCTTGTTGGGATCATAAAGGACAAACAGAGCGTCCGACTTCCTGTGACGAGAAGTTCTCTTCACATATATTTTCAAAGCCCTCACAACATCCAAGGACTTTGAGGTAATTGAGGAGTCAGTAGCCACTGGCACCACAATAGGTTGGTTGATATGAAAGGCCAACAAAACCTTTGGAAGAAATTGCTGACGCATTCTGAGCTCAGCTCTATCTGCATGGAAAATCAAGTAGGGGCTCCTGCATGACACTGCCCCCAATTCTGACACACGTCTAGCAGACGCCAATGCCAACAGTGTGACCGCCTTCCAAGTAAGAAACTTGACGTCCACGTCCTGTAAAGGCTCGAACCAATCCGATTGCAGGAACTGCAGCACCACATTAAGATCCCAAGGTGCCGTAGGAGGCACAAAGGGTGGTTGAATGTGCAGAACCCCTTTCAAAAATGTCTGAACCTCAGGAAGAGCAGCCAATTGCTTCTGGAAGAAAATGGACAAGGCCAAAATCTGGACCTTTATGGAGACCAAGTGTAGGCCCACATCCACACCTGCTTGCAGAAGAGGAGAAACCGTCTGAAACGCCACTGTAGGAAACTTCTTGGATTCACACCAAGACACATACTTCTCCCAAATCCGATGGTAATTTTTTGACGGTACTCCCTTACTAGCCTGTATCAGGGTAGGAATGACCTTGGTCGGAATGCCCTTCCGAGCTAAGATCTGGCGTTCAACCTCCATGCCGTCAAACGGAGCTGCGGTAAGTCTTGACAGGTGAATGGCCCCTGTTGTAGAAGGTCTTCGCGATAAGGAAGAGGCCTCAGATCCTCCAGCAGTAATTCCAGAAAATCCACATACCAAGCTCTTCTTGGCCAGTCCGGAGCAATGAGAATTGCCTGAACTCTTGTTCTTTTTATTAGTTTGAGAATCCTTGGTATGAGTGGAAGTGGAGGGAACACATACACTGACTGGTACATCCACGGAGTTACCAGTGCGTCCACCGCCACTGCGTGTGGGTCTCTCGACCTGTAACAGTACCTCCCGAAGCTTCTTGTTGAGGCGAGAGGCCATCATGTCTATCTGAGGTACACCCCATTGGCTTGTCACTTCTGCGAACACCTCCGGGTGGAGGCCCCATTCTTCTGGATGGAGATCATGTCTGCTGAGGAAGTCTGCTTCCCAGTTGTCCACTCCCAGAAAGAAGACGGCTGACAGCACCATTGCGTACTTTTCTGCCCAGAGGAGGATTCTTGTTACCTCTGACATAGCCGCTCTGCTCTCCGTTCCGCCCTGTCGGTTTATGTAAGACACTGCCGTTGCATTGTCCGACTGAACCTGAATTGCCTGATTTTGCAGAAGATGTGTTGCTTGTAGGAGGCCGTTGTATATGGCCTGTAGTTCCAGAATGTTTATTGGAAGGATGGATTCCAGACTTGACCACTTTCCTTGGAAGTTTTCCCCTTGGGTAACTGCTCCCCAACCTCTGAGACTTGCATCCGTGGGATCCAATTCTGAATTCCAAACCTGTGGCCCTTGAGTAAGTGAGAAGTTTGCAGCCACCAGAGGAGTGAAATTCTGGCTTTCGGCGACAAGCATATCCGCTGGTGCATGTGAAGATGTGATTCCGACCATTTGTCTAGGAGATCTAGTTGGAAGAACCTTGCATGGAATCTTTCGTACTGTAGAGCCTCGTAGGAGGCAACCATCTTCCCCAGAAGGCAAATGCACTGATGAACAGATACCTGGGCTGGCTTCTGGACATCCCGGACATTAATTTGACCACCAACACTTTCCCCACCGGTAGAAACACCCTCTGCACTTTCGTGTCGAGTATCATCCCTAGGAAGGGCAGTCTCCTTGTCGGCTCCAAATGTGACTTTGGAAAGTTCAGGATCCACCCATGATCCTGGAGTAGTCGAGTTGAGAGAGCAATACTCTGCAACATCCTCTCCTTGGAAGATGCTTTTATCAGCAGATCGTCCAGATATGGAATTATGTTCACTCCCTGTCTGCGAAGGAGTAACATCATCTCTGCCATGACCTTGGTGAACACCCTCGGTGCTGTGGAGAGGCCAAATGGCAGTGCCTGGAACTAATACAGTCCAGCAGCGAAAATGTGAGATAAGCCTGGTGAAGCGGCCAGATCGGAATGTGAAGGTAGGCATCCTTGATATCTAGGGATACTAGCAAGTAAAGGTTTTTAGTTGTTACAATAGTGCGCTGTTAAAAACCGTGATATGCAGCAGAACACACAAAAGAGCATTCACCCAACACTCTTAGATAAACAGAGTAATAAAGAGATATGTGCGCTCAAGATCTGCGCTTCACTGTTTAAACATGTAAACCTTACACCGTGGTGTTACCTTAGAATTAAAAATGAACCACACACATTAATTACAAAGGCAAAAAAATACTAAGCTTATTCCAATTGGAGCAATCCAAATCCTTTTCAAAGATGGCTCACTGCAATGAATGGAAGTTCGTTTAGATCCAATAAATATTGTATCTGAAATAATAAGTGCCTCCCTCACAAATGCTCAGCAGCAACAGTGGGAGAAGCACAGAGAAGCAATCATAGTGCAGTAGTCAAAATTAACAAGACTGTTTTAAGACAGGTTGCACTTACAATAACATAGAATTTAAAATCACATGAGACAATTCCAGTGGCAAACAGGAACACAGCACAAGCGCTCACAGAGTTCCACAGATAGTTCTAATGTGGTCACGGCAGCTTCAATTCCAGAATTTGGAGTCACCAACTCATCAAGCAAACGTGCAACGTCCGCAGATGTCCACACCAATGGAAAGTCCCAGCCACACTTAAAGCGTTTCAGATCTCACTGGATCCTTCTTCAGAGACCTCTGAAGAAGGATCCAGTGAGATCTGAAACGCAATAAGTGTGGCTGGGACTTTCCATTGGTGTGTAATGAATTTGAATTCCCTCAAGTAGGGGTTCAATGACTTTAGGTTTAATATCGGCCTTACCGAACTGTCCGGTTTCAGTACCAAAAACAGGTTTGAGTAATAACCCTTGCGTTGCAGGTGAGGTGGAACTGGAACAATGACATTTGTTTGAACCAATTTTTGAATGGCTTCCTGTAGGATAGCACTTTCTGTCAGCGAAGCTAGTAAGCCTGATTTGAAGAATCTGTGAGGTGGGAGTTCTTGAAACTCCAGTCTGTATCCCTGGGCAACAATATCCTTTACCCAGGGGTCTAGTCATGATGACGCCCAAACGTGACTAAAAGCTTTTAGCCTCGCTCCCACCTGTCCGACCTCCAGGCTGGGAGGTCCACGGTCATGCTGAAGATTTTGAGGAAACAGAACCTAGTTTCTGTTACTGGGAACCTGTTGGTGCAGGTTTTCTGGACTTTTCCCCGACCTCCTCTAAAGAAGCGGAGAAGGAGGGGGTTTGGATTTTTGAAATTTTGCGGTCCGAAAGGACTGCAGTGTAGGCGAAGCATAAGATTTCCTAGCCGGTGGTGCCGCTGAGGGAAGAAAGGTCGACTTACCCGCGCAGTTGCCCTGGAGATCCACGCATCCAATGCTTCCCCAAACAGAGCCTGGCCTGTGAAGGGTAGGTTCTCCAAGCTTTTCTTGGATTCTGAATCCACAGTCCATTGACGTAGCCAGAGTCCTCTGCGTGCCGAGACTGCCTTGGAAGTAGCCCGTGCATTCAGCATGCCAAGGTCCTTCATGGGCTCCACCATGAACCCTGCAGAATCCTGTATGTGACGCAAAAACAATTCAATGTCACTCTTATCCATAGTATCTAAGTACTCTAGCAATGTGCCTGACCACTTAACTATGGCTTTAGAAATCCATGCGCAAGCAATAGTGGGCCTTAAAGCTACGCCAGTAGCTGTGTATAATGATTTGAGTGTAGTCTCAATCTTGCGGACAGCCGGCTCTTTTAAAAAGGTTGAACCAGGAACGGGTAAAATCACCTTTTTAGACAACCTAGATACAGAAGCGTCACCTATAGGGGGGTTTTCCCACTTTTTCCTATCCTCTTCAGGAAAAGGGAAAGCAATGAGAACCCTTTATGGGATCTGAAATTTTTTCTCTGGCTTTTCCCAGGATCTTTCAAACAAAGAGTTTAACTGCTTGGAAGCCGGGAAGGTAAGCGAGGATTTCTTACTGTCTGTAAAATAAGATTCCTCTAGCTGCTCAGGTAAAATGTCCCTAATTGCTTCAATCATTAGTTGCACCCCCTTAGCAAGTGATGCATCCCCCCCCCCCTGCATATACCCATCACCATTCCCTGTATCAGAGTCGGTATTAGTGTCAGCTTGCATTATCTGGGCAAGTGTGCGTTTTTGTGGGTACGTAGGGAGGTTCTTAGATGAAGCAGTGGGGGCTGAGTATGCCAAATCTTCCACAGATTTTCTCAAAAACTGTGTTTCTTTCTCAGTCTGTGACATCCTAGCTGAAATCTGGGATATCATGCCCCGTAAAGAATCCACCCATGGGGGTACAGATTCAGAAGGCTGAAAAAGTACATTGCAGTCCTGAGTACATGGAATAGACTCTTCAGGAGAAGATAAACACTCTGTACAGAACACAGGGTCCTTAGACATGGTAACATGGATATACACTTACACACCCACACAGGAAAATGTCAGACACAGTTTCCCCCAGAGTACCTGCAGAGAAGCACAAAGTATAAGGAGCCAGCCACACAGCGCCCCTGTCGGCGGTTATTATGATAAAAGCCCGGCGCTGACTAACCAACCTTAATAGGTTAATTAGTACTAGCAACACACTCCCCCCCCATCTATAACACCCTGGTACCGCAGAGGATAACTGGAGTTATGTGGAGGGCAGCGCTCCCTGTCAGCATCTTGTTTCTATGATCTGCAGGGAGAAAATGGCACTGGTGAGTGCTGGATCCGCTCTGAGGAGAAGCCCCGCCACCTGTAATGGCGCGCGGCTTCCCGCACAATTTATTATACTGGCCTGAGGTTTTGTATGCTAACAGTGGGATTAGCCTCTGTTAGCTGCTTGTACCAGTTTAGGGCGATTGCGCTGGCCCAGGACGCTCCTCAAAGCGCCTACACTATGTGTTGCTGAGCCGTCATGGAGCGCAGCCTGACAGAGCTGCGCTCCCACCCTTGTGCCGCCATTCTTGTCGGCGACCCGCTAACCAGGCCGCCGGTGCTGTACTCACCACTCTTCTTACTTCTGGCTCTGTTAGGGGGTGGCGGCCGTGCTGTAGGAGTGAGTGGTCGCCTCGTGGGCCCCCTCCCAGAAATTGGCAAAAGCAGTTGTTGCATAGAGGTAGAAAGTTCTTGAAAAATAATAGTATTAATATTTCGACAGGTCTTAGGAGGATTGGAGGACTTCAGGGACATGGAGTTTGAAGTAAAGGAGGAGAGCTTCCAGGTGATAAGATTGTGATTACCTATGATGGTGGAGGTGATGTCAGAGGATAGAAAGTGAGGGAGCCAGAAAAAAGTTTCCAGAAATTCTTTGGAATGCCCAGGTGGACGATAGATAGCTGCAACAGAGAGAGAGAGAGAGAGAGAGAGAGAGAGAGAGAGAGAGAGAGAGACGGGAATGGAAATACTGATAGAATGTACTTCAAATTATGTAAATGTGAGTGATGGAATCTGTGGATGAACGGTATATGTAAGTAAAAGATTGGAATAATATTATTCCAACTCCACCTCCTTTACTGTTACCAGGATTGGAGGTGTGTGTGTGTGTGAAGTGGAGACAACCATGTGACTCTGCTGCAGGGGAGGCAGTGTCTGATTGTGTGAGCCATGTTTCTATTATAGTCAGCAGATTGAGGTTGTTGGAGATGAAAATGTCATGGATGTATGTTAATTTGTCACAAAAAAAAGAGTGTGCATTCAATAAGGCACACTTTAGTGATTTGGAGGGCACTGGGAGACATGTGACATTTATGAGGTTAGCTGGATTTCTATATTGCTGCAAATCAGCTGAATGTGAGTGGGGCAAGTGGTTGGGGGTCAGGATTTGATTATATGTCACAAGCTAATAAAAGCAGGAGAAACAGATAAATATAGTTAAAAGAGGTTTGTGAATGCTCTTTAAATAGGTGAGAAGTTGTGGCTGTTTCCATCAGTGTATAAAGATAAGTAAAAAGTTCAATAGTGTTAATAAGAAGGGAGTGGACAATTGAGGCGGCAATGTACAAAGAGGGGTGAGTTGCAGGGAGAGTGAATTATGTTATAGCTTTCGAGAAAATATCATGGAGTGATATGAACAAAAGCAATTTGTGGTATTTTGTGTGTTTGAAATAAACCTTAAGTCATTTATGTTTAGAACATATTGAAGTTACAAATGGTAAAGTTCAAACACCTGTTTTCTATTATTGTTCCTTTTTTAAACATTTAGTGGTTAAACCCTAGACTGCATCTAAATAAATACCAGTAAGGCAAATTTTTAAAATATTAAAGGTGAGAAATTATACTGTGTTTGGCCATGCAAACATCAGCCCAGTATGACTTCATTAACTTTGAATCACTGACCAAAATTTCAAGCACAGGTATTTACAGTTCCAAGCAAATTATGATATTACAAAGGGTTCTAAAGAAAAATTAGTTGCATAGTGATCACAGAGTGAGGATTGTAGGGTGATAGACATGAACATACATTTAAAGTTGCAAAGAAATCCATCTGTAGTTGTATGAGTTGTCAGATGTTTCACTTTCAGTTTTTTTCCAGTTTAAGTCCAGGCTAAATATCAAATTGTAATAGTCACAATTTTCACGCTGACTACATCAGTCTACAGCTTATTCAGCCTCCTATCCCTTAATAAATATAGCTACAAACATGTGCCAGTTTATTTACAGATTGAGGCCCCACCTCAGTGCCAACCACCCACTAGGGCAGGCATTCCCAACCGCGGTCCTCAAGGCACACCAACAGTGCAGGTTTTAGTAATAACCAGGCTGCAGTACAGATGGTTAAATCAAAATAACTGAGGTACTAATTAAGTCGCCTGTGCTCAAGCCTGGATATCACTAAAACCAGGACTGTTAGTGTGCCTTGAGGACCGAGGTTGGGAAACACTGCACTAGGGAAATGAGCAATAAAATCTAAAATAAAACAAATGGAGAGATGGTACAATACCATCACAGATTCCCAATAAAAAACCACCACACACCAAAAAAATCCACAAACAACAAATACATAAATCAGGCTGCTTATAAAAAATAATTGCATATTATCTAAAGTATTAAGATATGTTATTCAAAGTTCTGCTATTGAGACAAATGCATTAGTGTCTGTTGGGAGCAGTAGTTGCACATTACCTAAAGTATGCAGTTATGTTAGTCTAACTTCTACAATCAAGACAAATGCATTAGTGCCTGTTGGGAGCAGTAGTTGCACTTTACCTGTGGATGACAAAGAAAGGGAGTTACATCCCAGTCCACACCGGCCTACTTTTTGGCAGCCAGATCACACACGAGGGGCATGGAGAAGGCGGTAAAGGGGCATGGTGATGTGATTGCATCATCCTAACCCTGCCCCTCGCTTTACAATGCCCCCATTGTTGGTATTGCAAAGCGGGGACCAGGGCTACGATGACGTAATTTAGCCCGAATCGCATCATCGTACCGCCCCCTCCTCCTGTGTGACGGGATTCTACGGGAAGCAGGTGGCGGTGAGAGGGGAGGAGCGGGTTGCGGGAGACTTGCCCACTTCCCCGGGGCATGGGGCACTCCCGGCCCTCGGGGAAGTGGGCAAGTCTCCTGCATCCCGCTCCTCCCCGATTTTTGGGAGCCTCCCAGCCTTTCCTGGAGAATAAGCAGGTATGTCCCTAACCTTCCGAGTGGGGTGCCTAACCATAACCACCCCTCCTTCCCTGCAGCCTAACCCTAACCTCCCGGGACACAGCCTAAACCTAATTTCACCCCCACCCGCGGCTTTCCTCTGCAGCACCGCAGAGTTTCCTTGTTCAGGATCCCGGGTATCGGGTTTCCAGCACTGGGATGTTGCTCCCTTTCTGGTTGCCAGTGTCGGCATTCAGACTAGTATCGGGAGCATCTATATTCTGACTGCCGGGTTCCCAACAGCCAGGATCCTGACTTCCTCCCTTTGATGTATTTATACAGTGTGTTTTATTAATAAGGAACTGATGTGGATTTCTTTAAAAATTGTTCATATAAACTGTATACAGTATATATTAAAATATTTTTATTTAAATTCTTCACAGCATTATAATGTCGTGGCATATTGTGTCATATCAGTATTTGATATTTTAGTATTTCATTATAAGCACCATCTCCCCTTGTTTTGTGTTTGTTATGTCTACAAAGAGTACAGGGCAATGCTCATGAGAAAGCTCTCAGGTGAAAGGAGAGAGTGTGACTCAAAGTGGAGATTAAGACAGTGGAGAGGGGACTTCATACTTCTGAAGTATCCTAATTTTGGTGTAAGAGTCCCAATTTGGGACTGCATGGTCTTGCTTCAGTTGAGAGGTCAGTTCCAGTCAATGCTATATTAGAAAGGCTCCCTGTGATGTGTGGCCATGACTTGTTCTCAGAGCCAAAGGTGGAATTATGGGGGTACAAATAGGCCCACTGGGGTTCTGGGGATATCCCAAATGCACCCACTGATTCAGAGGTCCACCCACTACTATGCAGGGGTGGAGACTGGTGGGCGCCAGAAAGTTAGTGATTGGTGGGCACCAACACTGTCAGAGCGGGCAGGAAGAGAAGAGCAGAACAAATCAGGGAGGGACAGTGCAGCAGGAGAAGCTGTTTGGAAAAGGGAGGCCCTTAGGTAAGTAAATCACTGTAGAGGTTCAAGGGAATGGAAGGGGAGGGGAGGGGAGAGGGGTGGCGGTGAATCATGCCACTACAGGAAATAGAAAGGAAAATTATAAAATTACTTGGCCAAAGTACTTAAAATAAAATGAAAGAGTCACAGATGCTAATCATGTATTAAACATTATATTTACTGATAGTATCAAATTAAAAGGGGCACCTATTATTAGACTAAAGGAGGCACAAATTAATAATAATAATAATAATAAAAAATAAAATTTAAGGCTGCACAGACTATTATTATGAAGCTAAAGAGGGACATTATTATTCTACTGTAGGCGATGTCGGAGTGGGGCATGAAGGGCATACCAATGAAGGGGCCCGCTATAAAGGCGTGATCAGTGTGGTCATCAACTGGAGGGGTGTGGCAAAAGAGCCTTAAAAAATGAAAGCTGAAAACATTATGAATGGAGGCAAGTTGGTTGCATACAGATCTAGCATTCCAGAAAACACACAAGACTGGGCAAAAGAGAAGTGACAGGATTACTGGCATTCAGGAGGAGGAGCAATGTTTGTAGATGGAAAATTTATGGGTGAGGTGTATATTATGGCAAAGGTATATGACATCTGATCTATAGTGGGGTATTCAATTGTTTGAAAAGTCAGTTGGGTGTCTGTGTTGTCTGTTTTTTCCTATCTAATATACAGGAAAAAAACAGACACCCAACCGACTTTTCAAACAATTGAATATCCTGCATAGTATAAAGAAATGATCAAATCGATTCTATTCTATTCTTCCATGAAATGTGCGGTGTAGTAAACTTTAACTACTGGAATAGCGCGATCGCATCTTATACCAGGCTGGGCCTTCCCTGACATGGTCAGAAACTCTCACTGGGCGACAGCTGGAAGATAATCTTCCAACAGCACCAATCTCAGAGGATCCTCCTGACCCCTCTGAACCCATGGCTCCTCCAACAGTGTCTGATGATCAGTCCCATAGGCAGTGATTGGCCAGCAAAGCGGCACCCATACCTGCGGCTGCATAGAGGAGCAGAGGACTGCTGAAGCAGGACAGTTGGGATGTATGGTTAAACTACTGTTTGGACTGTATTTATCTTGGCCTACAGTATGTATGCTGTGTTGGTGTATGCTACAGTATGTTGAGTGGTGTAGTGGGCTTTGAGAACACAGACTCGAGTTCAGCTTACACAGCAGTGCTGTCAGATAGAGGCTCTCAGTCTGTTAGCATTTTATTTAGAGGGGGGGAGAGAAAGAAGAGGATGTAACGGTTCGGATACAGCATCTATGCTCATTTCATCATGTGCCATGTAATCATTGTTACCATGGTGGTCCATGACCAGGGCTGGATCTAGACTTTGTGGTGCCCTGGGCGAAAAATGGGGGCGTGGCTTCATGGAGAAGGGGCGTGGTCAGTTATGCCCCCTGTACAGTTGTGCCCCCTAGTTGCGCCGTGCCCCCAGTACTGTGCCCCCTGTAGAGTTGCGCCCCCAAGTTGTACCGTGCCCCCAGTACTGTGCCCCCTGTAGAGTTGTGCCCCCTAGTTGTGCCGCTTAAAAAATAAAAAATAAAATTAATTAATACTTACAATCCCCGCTCCTGCTTCCCGACCGCTGCTGCCTTCCTCTGATCTATGGGAGAGACGTCATGACGTCTCTCCCATAGCACCGCATAGACACTAGAGGTCAATTATGACCCCTAGTGCCTATGTGCCGCTCCCACAATGCAGTGCAGTGTGCAATGACTTAATCGCTCACAGCACAGCACCGGGCATCTACCGAGCACTGGTGGGCACCAGTAGCGGATCTTGCCATGGCGCCGGCGCCCCAGGCAAAAATCCTGCGTGCTCGTAGCAAGATCCGCTACGGTCCATGACATTGCAAGGGTCTAAGGAGTTGCAGTCATTGATAGCGATCAGAGCATACCTCCCAACAATTGAATGATGGAAAACTGGACTCCTTTGGCGCCCGAAAAAGGGATGTGGCCTATGTGAAAGGAGCGTGGCTTCATGGCTGTGCCCCTGTTGCAAGACATGCCCCTCATTTTCCCGTCACAAAGGGGAAATGCCCAGCGCTCTGTAAGCTCCTGGCATGCCCCCAGTCCCTCGGTCTCCATTGAATATACGCTGTACACATGCAGTCAGCTGGTGGGAAAGCAGGACAGTCCCAAAAATAAAAACGGGACTGTCCCGCGAAAATAGGGACAGTTGGGAGGTATGATCAGAGGACCCAAACCAGGGGCAGGGGGTAGATATCAGACTGCTTCTTGTGGCCTGCCATGGCAATCTAGGTTATCTTTTTGGATGGTATCGTTGCTGTAAGATTCACAAACAGGATTGGATAATGGAGAAAGTGTAAAACTTATTAATAAATTCTGTACAGTAGGTACATGATATGCTAGATGCATCGTTGTTCGGAGTGATAAAATGAAGAGATATAAAATACCAGCCAATCGGCTTCTAACTGCCATATTACAGGCTGTGGGGTAAATGTATTTTATGGGGGAGATTCAAATGTTTGAAAAGTCAGTTGGGAGTCTAATAGACAGGAAAAAACAGACACCCAACCGACTTTTCAAACATTTGAATCTCCCCCTATGTCTTTATGGGGAGAAGTGGTATCAGCGCACATTGGGGTAAATGTATGAAGCAGTGATGAGTGGAGAAGTGAGCCAGTGGAGAAGTTGCCAATGGCAACCAATCAGCATTGAAGTAACATTTATAATTTGCATACTATACAATTGTACGAAGCAGCTGATTGGTTGCCATGGGCAACTTCTCCACTCTTATCACTGCTTCATACTTTTCTCCCGTTATGTGCACTGATACCGCTTCTCCCCCATGTATGACAGTGGCAGTGCTGGCTCGTGACAGGGGTACTACGCGTCCCTGTCCATATCGGTGCTGCTATCTAACAGATAGCACGCCGATATGAGGGGGCAATGTATGACAGCTGCAGATGGCGATGCCCTACCTCCACAGCAGGGACAGAGCGGTTCCTGGCTATGGCAGGTGCCAGCTCCGGACTGTGCGTGAATAGCGAGATTCCACGCATGCCCAGAGCCAGCCGGGCAGGGAGACACAGCTGATGCACTGTGTGCACAGGGGGCATCACCAGAGGGGGGAGCTTTCGCTGCTCTGCCTCGGCAGACAAGATGTTTATACAATCCGTGCAGCTAAAATACATTTACCCCTGTGTTTGAAAAATGACAGTTGGGAGCTGACTGGCTGGTACTTTTTCTCTCTCCACAAGATGATGCATCTTGCCTATAATGTTAATTCTTTAATAGAAAGTATAATCACCCCTTTAGCTACCGTTTGTGTCTTACATTTCTTTTTCAGCAACGTTCCTCCCATGTCAGTTTCTCTTTGGTGCGTATTTTGAAGAGGCCAGTATTTGTTGTGTACTGCTACTGATGGTGAACCCTGATTACATTCCCTAAAATCAATCTTCTTGTACCTCAAATAACAGGTCATTCTGATCATTTTGAATATAGAAACTATAATACACGTGCATTGTTTGTTTAGATCATATGATTGGTTCAGTGGCCCAAGAAAAATGATGATGAACCATGACCTGTAATAACTCTTGCTATATTCTATATACTGCAGAGACTCGCCTCCCTATGATAAACTAGTAAATGCCACCTCAATCACTGCCCGCTCTGCTCCACCCCTCCCTTCTGCCCTGTTATACTTAACCCCTGCTCCCAGTTGTCTTCTCTGAACAGTCTGTCCCGTTGCTACAGCTACTCTCCTGGAACTGCCGGTAGGCACCTGAAAATCGGGTGACACTCCCAAAACCCGGAAAAAAAGGCAAGTCTCCTGGAGAGGGGATCAACTTCCCACAAACCCCCTCATCCACTCACACCCCCCTCCACTTTCCTAATCATCAGTGGCATGCTGACGGAAAGTGCTTGGGGCGATGATGTAATTTGTGTCAAATCGCCTGTCAGTTGGGCATTGTTAAGCAGGGGGCGAGGCCCTGATGACACGATCTCGCCTCCACTCCCCCACACCGCCTGAGCCAATGGATTGATATATATTATATAGCTATATTACTGTATATAAAACTTATACTTAGATTACTGTAGGCCAACTTTGTGAACTGCTATTTGGACAATTTTCCCCAAACAGTGAAGCAGACGCCTGCATGACCGAGCATGGATGCACATGTTTGCAATGAGGTGTCATGGTTGCCATTGATTGGACACAAATTCATATATTACATGTATTTGTGCATACTCAACCTGGCAAATGACGGGACCAATTTCTAGTATACAATATAGCTACAAAATGCGGTCACCATATAGCACCATAAATGTAATAGACACAAGCCTATACAGAGCCCTACTTATAACATAATCCTGCAGTTGCTTTCAGACACCAGCAACAATAAAAGGTATTAACTAGCATTCCCAACAGCCAAGAGTTTCCCAAATTCTGCCATTACAGGTTTTAAGGATATCCATTCTTGAGTCCAGATGGTTAAATCAAATTGACTGAGGTACTGATTAAGTCACCTGTGCTCAAGCATGGATATCTTTGAAACATGAACTGTAATGGCAGATTTTGGAAAACTGTGAATAGTCATTACAGGGTATATTCCAAACCCCGGGTTTACCCACAGACAGGTCTCAAAGTGCACCTGTGACACACGCAACAGGGGTAGCTCTTATGGGCCTAATTCAGAGACTTACATAAATCCAATACTTACGCAAATATCTGATGATTAATAATCTGCACATGCACAGAAGATGCACTTGTACATGTGCAAATCAGCTCCTGCGATGTCAGTGGCATTGCGGTTGCAGATGTTGGGCAACTGACAGTCTGCAGCCATTTATAGATACTGAGGTGGATTGTTCCAGAAAACGGGCATGCTGGACTCATTTTCAAGGCGCTTCAAAGCCTGTGACTGTATCCTCGGACGTAGCTGCACTGGCCTCAACTGCATGGTTTGAGCAGGGTATAGTACTGGTGACCGGCGGTCTCCTGACCGCCGGTCACCTTACCGACACCGGGATCCCGGCAGCATACCGACGCCGGGATCCCGGCGGGGAGGGGCGAGTGCAGCAAGCCCCTTGCGGGCTCGCTGCGCTCGCCACGCTGCGGGCTCGGTGGCGACCTGCGGTCGCCACGGGTTCTATTCCCACTCTATGGGTGTCGTGGACACCCACGAGTGGAAATAGTCCCTGTTGGTCGGCATGCCGACCATCGGGATAGTGAGCCGTCGGGCTCACGGAGGAGGTCATGTGACTGTCGGTCAGCTGACCGGCGGTCACATGAATACCACCCTTTGAGCAGACATCCTGCGAAATCTGCGGGTTACTCTGATGTCCCATGTTCACGCAGTGGATCCAATGCTGCATCTTTGGATGCAGTGATCGGATCACAGAAGTCTGTAGTGGGTGTCTTTTTACTTAAGACTCCTCCTGCGGCTTTTGCATATTTTATCAGTGTCGCTGCATACAAAGACACAGCGGCGGTGCTCTAACAAACTTTAATGAATTAGGCCCTATGGGTTCAATTCAATTCAGCACGGATTGAATAGCGGCGGGTGGGAGCTCCTGGGTGCGAGCAGAAATCCAACAAAAGTACTGATGTGATTTCCTGCCCCTAGCATGGCGGAAACAGCATGGCGCTGTGCACTTAAGTTGGATAATGCCATTTTTTCTGACTAAACACCCTGTTTAGTCCGTGAGAACCGGCCTTGCCCGACATAACAGCGCACTGAATTGAATAGCACCAGGAGCTCCTTCCTGGTGCTATTAAATTGACCCATATGTTTACTAAACTGATGTCAGCTGCATGTAGAATTCTGATTAATTAGGACACCATGGGGGTAATTCAGAGTTGATCGCAGCAGTAAATTTGTTAGCAGTTGGGCAAAACCATGTGCACTGCAAGGGGGGCAGATATAACATTTGCAGAGAGTTAGATTTGGATGGTTTATATTATTTCTGCGCAGGGTAAATACTGGCTGCTTTATTTTTACACTGCAATTTAGATTTTAGTTTGAACACACCCCACCCCAATCTAACTCTCTCTGCACATGTTATATCTGCCCACCTTGCACTGCACATGGTGGTCATTCCGAGTTGTTCGCTCGTTGCCGATTTTCGCTATGCTGCGATTTGTTGCTAAATGCGCATGGTACGCAGCGCGCATGCGCTAAGTTATTTAACACAAAACTTAGTAGATTTGCTGGTGTTCGTGCGGCGCTTTTCAGTCGCACTGCTGATCGGTGAATGATTGACAGGAAAGGGGTGTTTTTGGGTGGTAACTGAGCGTTTTCCGGGAGTGTGCTAAAAAACGTAGACGTATCAGGGAAAAATGAGGGAGTGTCTGGAGAAACGGGGGAGTGGCTGGCCGAACGCAGGGCGTGTTTGTGACGTCAAACCAGGAACTAAACGGAACGGCCTGATCGCAATCTAGGAGTAGGTCTGGAGCTACTCAGAAACTGCAAAGAATTATTAAGTAGCAGTTCTGCTAATATTTCGTTCGCTATTCTGCTAAGCTAAGATACACTCCCAGAGGGCGGCGGCCTAGCGTTTGCAATGCTGCTAAAAGCAGCTAGCGAGCGAACAACTCGGAATGAGGGCCATGGTTTTGCCCAACTGCTAACAACTTTTCTACTGCGATCAACTCTGAATTAGGCCCCATGATATCACTGATGCACTTACTGCCTTTGCAGCACAGTGTGATCACTGAATAATCGTGCAGTCATAGACTGCATACAGTAGGTTCATTCCACAAAGAGCCTGTGTTTGTGGAGACATGCATTTTAAAGCATTTTGTACTAGAACAAATATTAGATTGTAGAGAAACTCTTCATTCACAAGCATTTAGTGCTTATAGTACTGTATGGCATTCTCCATTTAGGGACAGTTTTCCCTCAAAGTAAACTAGTAGAATTTTGCTACCACTCTGCACTCATCATCCAGCACACAGTTGACCTAAACAAAACTGCTGAAACAACTGGACGCAAGATTTATATTTTATGCATGACTGGGATTTACAGTAGAGTGTACATTCATACTACATGCTGAGTCTGTCAGTTTTAATTATCAGATTATATCCTTGTAGGCAGGAGAAGACTAGAAATCCAGCTGTTTGTTGTTCCTATAACAGATCGATTGCATCAGCACTGAAATCAATAGGACAAACATCTGTAACATGAAGCAATAACTTTTCCCATTATACTATCATACTTTGTTGGATATAATACAATCCAGGTTATATATACATGTTTCTATCTATACATAATTCCAGCTTGAAATAATCATAATAATAATTAAAAAAGGAAGCTTTAGCCAAGATATATATATATATATATATATATATATACACACACACACACACACACACACACACACACACACACACACAGGTTGAGTATCCCATATCCAAATATTCCAAAATACGGAATATTCCGAATTACGGAATTTTTTGTGTGAAAGTAAGATAGTGAAACCTTTGTTCTCTGAAGCTCAATGTCAACAAACTTTGTTTAATACACAAAGTTATTAAAAATATTGTATTAAATGACCTTCAGGCTGTGTGTACAAGGTATATGTGAAACATAAATGAAGTGTTTGAATGTACACACACTTTGTTTAATGCACAAAGTTATTAAAAATATTGGCTAAAATTACCTTCAAGCTGTGTGTATAAGGTGTATATGAAACATAAATGCATTCTGTGCTTAGACTTAGGTCCTATCGCCATGATATCTCATTATGGTATGAATTTATTCCAAAATACGGAAAAATCCGATATCCAAAATTCTTCCGGTCCCAAGCATTTTGGATAAGGGATACTCAACCTGTATATATATATATATATATATATATATATATATATATATATATATATATATACACACACACATACACACAGGTTGAGTATCCCTTATCCAAAATGCTTGGGACCAGAGGTATTTTGGATAACGGATTTTTCCGTATTTTGGAATAATTGCATACCATAATGAGATACCATGGTGATGGGACCTAAGTCTAAGCACAGAATTCATTTATGTTACATATACACCTTATACACACACAGCCTGAAGGTAATTTTAGCCAATATTTTTTATAACTTTGTGCATTAAACAAAGTGTGTCTACATTCACACAATTCATTTATGTTTCATATACACCTTCTACACACAGCCTGCTGGTCATTTATTACAATATTTTTAATAACTTTGTGTATTAAACAGTTTCTAGGGTATTCAATTATCCGCAAATTCGCTGCAATTTTTCACCCGAAAATTTTTCGCGGCAATCGGGCGAAAATTGCCGCGAAAACGCTTCGTTTTTCGACCTATTTAATTCCAAACGGGTTTCACCTGAAAATTCTTGCAGAGAAGAGTGCAGGTGAAAATGGGGAATTCAGCCTGTACCCCAAAAAATGCTAAACTAACATAGGAAAACAGAAGAGAAGTGTGTTAGAGATCACATTAGAGAGTTTTTGGGGACTTAAATTGTGTGAAATGGCTGTTATATGCATTTTTTTTTTCAAATGCAAAAAAATTATAGAAAGCAAGTTTTTTTTGAGCAAAATAAATGCTCTCATTAAATTTGGGGTACATGAAAATGGGTATAAGTATATATTTGGGTCATTTTAGGATACTTTAAAAAAAAAAAGTGGAAACAGACCGATTACTCCCATCTGCAAGCCTAAAAACACCTGTCCCACTCATAAAGCACCCCAATATACCTGTCCCATACCTTGAACCCCAATTTCCATCACTTTGTACTTTTTCACCCCAAAAATGACGTCATTATTGGCCAATTAAAAATAATTAAAAACCTCAACGTGCCTAGTCAGTCATTAAGGGGGGTGTCCCAGGAGTTCCGTACCATATCCAAACATTTTTACCTTAAAATAGTGACTTTTCCCAACTTTTCACCTGCTTCAGAGTAGGTGAAGTGAAATTAGTGAAAAAATGATCACCGATAAATTTTTCAGGAAAATTGAATAGGCTGTAATTGCGTTTTGCGGGAAAAGTCCGGTTTTTCACGGCGAAAAGTCAGTTATCGCTGCTAATTGAATATACCCCTTTGTGTACATTGAGCCATCAAAAAACAAAGGTTTCACTATCTCACTCAAAAAGTCCGTATTTCGGAATATTCCATATTTCGGAATATTTGGATATGGGATACTCAACCTGTACATACATACATATATATATATATATATATATATATATATATATATATATATACATATACACACACACACACACACACACACACACACACACACACACACACACATACATATACACACACATACATACATACATACATACATACATACATACATATATATATGCCAGACAAAATTTGGTGTGCCAATGTAAATAATAAGATATTTTTCTTAGATACCCTTTAGTATTTAAAATACCAATAACAAAATTCTTTAAAAAAGTTTATTCATATAAATAAACACAGGGGTGTAAAACTTTTACAAGAAAAATAACACTGTACATACAATGCAATACATTTTCATATGTGGTAATAACTAGTAACCTGCTAATTCCCTAGGGGTATGATGTTATATACCTCACCCTCGCGGGTGAGTTCATAGGTGAACTGCCCCTCTGGATTTGCAGGCTTGTAGTACAAATAACCCAACCCAATATAGATTATATATAAAACGGTAACAAATTATGACCAAATACATACTTCTACGTACATAGAATTTACAATTCATGTTATAGGGTATACAGATTTCATAGGAGGATGTATACATAAAACTCTTTCGGGTATATGCAATTGCGGTCGAATTCCGTCTGGAATTCGACCGTTTTTGGATTCAACACAATTCGACAGTCGAATCCCGATTGTCGACAGTCAGACACCCTGCAACACCCTTCAATAAAAAACGTATTCGACAGTCCCGCTGTCGAAAAACGGACTAATTGACAATAGTGTGCGTCCTGGATTCGACTTCATGGACGGCACAAAAGTGTTCAATAATCTTGGAAAAAAATGCGTGGGGTCCCCCCTCCTAAGCATAACCAGCCTCGGGCTCTTTGAGCCGGTCCTGGTTGTAAAAATAGGGGGGGGGGGGGGGGGGGGATGACAGGGGATCACCCGTATTTTAACAACCAGCACCGGGCTCTGCGCCTGGTCCTGGTGCCAAAAATACGGGGGACAAAAGACGTAGGGGTCCCCCGTATTTTTCACACCAGCACCGGGCTCCACTAGTCAGAGAGATAATGCCACAGCCAGGGGACACTTTTATATAGGTATATAGGTGACCCCACATAACCTCGCGGTCTACCGCTGACCGCAAAGTTCCCACCATTGGATACAATGGAGCACCTATGCGCTACAGTGTATCTCGAGTGCGCCGCCTGACAGTTCAGACGCGCACAGCCAATCAGGAGAGTGCCACGACGTGGCGCTCCCTGACTGGCTGAAGGGACCCTCTTTGACAGCAGTCACGGGGGTTCCCGGCAGTCGGGGAAAGGGGTCCCATGTGTAAACATGGGACCCCTTTCAGTGCGTGGATCTGGTTTGTCGTTTTTTTTATTTTGCCAAGTACGTGGATTACAAACAAAGAAGAGGACCGATCTACACTGGATTGTTGTGAGTATAATTTTATTTACAGGTACCCCGTGGATTCTACATGGAGAAGAGGACCGACACTTCGTGTCAACATAGGTAAGTATGTGTGTATGTCGGTGTGCATGTATGTAATAAAGTTATACTGTCACGGTGTGTGTGTACTGTTTTTATTTGGGTATTTTTTTGTAGTAGAACTATAGGTACCAACGGGCCCGTTTCCCCCCGCATGCTGGTACTTGTGGTTCTCCAAGTACCAGCTTGCGGGGGAGGCTTGCTGGGACTTGTAGTTCTGCTACAAAAACAATATATTTTTTTGACACAAGGCAATCAGCCCCCCATCCGCCGCCCTTGGATGGGGGGGGGGGGGCAGCCTCTGGCTTCACCCCTGGCCCTTGGGTGGCTGGAGGGGGGGGGACGCCTAGATTTAAGCGGTCCCCACTCCTCCAGGGTACCCCGGCCAAGGGTGACTAGTTAGTGATTTAATGTGGCATTATCTCTCTGACTAGTGGAACCCGGTGCTGGTGTGAAAAATACGGGGGACCCCTACGTCTTTTGTCCCCTGTATTTTTGGCACCAGGACCAGGCGCAGAGCCCGGTGCTGGTTGTTAAAATACGGGGGACCCCAGTCATTTCCCCCCCCCCCCCGTATTTTTACAACCAGGACCGGCTCAAAGAGCCCGAGGCTGGTTATGCTTAGGAGGGGGGACCCCACGCATTTTGTTTTCTGAAATTTTAACCCATTCCCACTGAAAAACATGCACCGATCTCTCCATATTATTTTAGTCAGTAAAAAAATAAAAATATTCTTTTAAAAAATCTATTAAATAATACTTGTGGCTCATAAATAGACAAACCAAGTAGATAATCCCTTCTAATATAAATAGATATGCGATTAGCAATCAAAAAAACACAAAAAAAAAATGTTTTTTAAAATTTTTATTAGGTCACGACAGCTAAATGAGGCGGAATGAAACGGACGAAATGACTGTCGAAAAGCACTGTTGTCGAATCGACATTCTTCAATTGAATATACTTATGTCGAAAAGCCGCATTTTTACCATTGCAGACATGTCGAATTTGACAAATGTCGAATTGCAAAAAGTCGAATCTGAAACGGCAGGTTTTTTGTCGAAAAGTACTGTATTGCATTGTCGAATCCAATTTGACAGGTTTTTTTTGTCGAAAATGACCCGTTTTTCAACATTTGCGGCAATTCGACAGTAATTGCATATACCCCTTTATGTTTATAAATGTAATGATTAATTTAGCCATAGTACAGTTTTTATATGTAGAAGGTAAGTATAATAATTAATTAATTTAGATGATAATACTTAAATAACATTAGTAATACGGTCACCTTGAATTTGTCCTATATCCAGGAAACTAAAACTATTGGTATGTATAACAAAAGGTGTAAAGCAGCTAACCCCGACCAAAGTGCTGGGCGCGATCGCCAAAAGTGCCATTTGGACACTCACTTTTCACACATTCCAGCTCGCCAATCCCGAAGTGTGCAAACTGAAACGCAGACGTCAGCAGCCATCACGCCGACACGAAGCTACAATGGAATAGCTCAGTTTGGGCATCATCTACTGGCTGCCAGTAGAAAAACTATTGAATTCCGCCCTATATCTGCATAACTGATTTATTTATTTGAGTGGGACCTGCCATGCTGTTTGCTTAATGTAATGTATTAAAGTGGTATCCTGGAAGGTGAGTTTATCATGGCCCGGCCTATAGCTGTAATGTGGTATGATTTTGATACATCTGATATATTGGGAAATTTGTTATGCATAGAATATGTTATAGATGAAAATAGCGGGATACAGGCAGGGGCGTATCAAGAAAGGAGGTGACCCGTATGCAGTCTCCATCCGGACCCCCTCACCTCCTCTGTAGCTGGCAGCACTGCTCTGAGCACTAGTAGACTCTGGTGCTATGCACAGCTCTCCAAGGGAAATGGTACGACCGCCATTTTCACAGTGATTTCCCTACCGTGTATGCATGAAACGCCGTACCATTTTCCAAGTGATTTTGAAGTGCTGCAGCTGCCGACACCGGACTCCGGAAAGGTAAGTATAGAAGAGATGGGAGCAGCCATGCGCCATTTACTACAGATTCTCCAAATAAGAATATGCATTCAGAAGGGAGCTTGCAATGTCTCCTGGGTACCACTATTATTTCATTCTCAGCAGTTACAACCAGAGGCACTGGAACAGGGGAAAGGGGGTAGGTGCAGTGCGGCCGCCATCTTGGGTTACCATGGGCAGTGTCAGGACAGAGATAATCCCCTTCTCAGCTACTCCACCTCCTCAATCCCCACAGCCCTCGTCTGCCTGCTTCCAGAGCCCACCTCCACCCAGCTCCAGCCCCTACAGTGTGTGGCTAGTTACTGTGAGCTGCCCCTTTATTCGCAGATCACGCTTGCTACACTTCTGATTGTTTTAAGTCTTTACACTACGACTCTTGCACTATACCCTGTACACTCTCTCCAGCTGGACCTCGATGCCCTGGTCGTTATCACTTGTCCACATACCCTAACAACCTAACCCTCAACTTTAATTCTAATACTCTAAAACAAATACCTTAACCCTCACCCTTAAGTGACTTGAGTCCTATTGCAGAAAGTGCGTTATATAAATAATAGGATTTTAATTACCTACCGGTAAATCCTTTTCTAGTAGTCCGTAGAGGGACTACTAGAGTACCATGGGGTATAGACAGGTCCACTAGGAGCCATGGGCACTTTAAGAATTTGATAGTGTGGGCTGGCTCCTCCCTCTATGCCCGTCCTACCAGATTCAGTCTAGGAAACTGTGTCCAAGGAGACGGACATACTTTGAGAGAAGGATAGATAAGGATAGTGGTGAGATTCCGAACCAGCACAAACAAGAGGAAAGCCAAGCTAACCAAACTTGAAACAGGAACAGCAACGGCTGAACCAACATTACTTAACCAAGTAACATTGCAGGAAGAACGAAGTACCGGGCAGGCGCCCAGTATCCTCTACGGACACTATGGGGGTAATTCCAAGTTGATCGCAGCAGGACATTTTTTAGCAGTTGGGCAAAACCATGTGGACTGCAGGGGGGGCAGATATAACATGTGCAGAGAGAGTTAGATTTGGGTGTGGTGTGTTCAAACTGAAATCTAAATTGCAGTGTAAAAATAAAGCAGCCAGTATTTACTCTGCACAGAAACAAAATAACCCACCCAAATCTAACTCTCTCTGCACATGTTAAATCTGCCTCCCCTGCAGTGCACATGGTTTTGCCCAACTGCTAACAAAAATCCTGCTGCGAATAACTTGGAATTACCCCCTATGAGAAAAGGATTTACCGGTAGGTAATTAAAATCCTATTTTCTCTTACGTACTAGGGGATACTGGGGTCCATTTAGTACCATGGGGATGTACCAAAGTTCCCAAACCGGGTGGGAGAGTGCAGAGGTTCCTGGAGAACTGATTGACGAAACTGAAGGTCCTCAGAGGCCAAAGTATCGAACTTGTAGAACTTAGCAAACGTGTTCGAACCTGACCAAGTAGCTGCTCGGCAGAGATGTAAAGCAGAGACACCCCGGGCAGCCGCCCAGGAAGAACCCACCGACCTAGTAGAGTGGGCCTGTACAGATTTTGGACATGGCAAACCTGCCGTGGAATAAGCATGCTGGATAGTAAGTCTGATCCAGCGTGCAAATGTCTGCTTTGAAGCAGGACACCCAATCTTATTGGGATCATAAAGAACAAACAGCGAGATCGTTTTTCTGTGACAAGCTGTTCTCTTCATACACATTCAAAGCCCTCACAACATCCAAAGACTTTGAAGTAGCAGAAGTGTTGGTGACAACCGGAACCACAAAAGGTTGGTTTATGTGAAACGCAGACACCACTTTAGAAAGAAATTGCTGACGAGTTCTGAGTTCAGCTCTGTCCTCATGGAAAATTAAATAGGAACTTTTATGAGACAAAGCCCCAACTCCGACACGCGTCTTGCTGAAGCCAAGGCCAACAGTGTGACGGTCTTCCACGTAAGATATTTTACATCCACCTCCTGTAACGGTTCAAACCAGTCCTATTGGAGGAACTGCAGCACCGCGTTGAGATCCCAAGGTGCCGTGGGAGGCACAAAGGGAGGTTGGATGTGCCGAACACCTTTCAAGAATGTCTGGACCTCAGGGAGAGAAGCCAATTGTTTCTGAAAGAAAATGGACAAGGACGAAATCTGAACTTTTAAAGGAGCCCAGACGCAGGCCCACATTCCACCACAGAATAATTTCTGCTCTCACACCAAGAAACGTATTTTTTCCAAATACGATGGTAATGCTTAGACGTTACCCCCTTCCTGGCTTGGATCATAGTCGGGATAATCTTGTTAGGGATCCCTCTCCCGGCTAGAATCAGCCGTTCAACTTCCATGCCGTCAAACATAGCCACGGTAAGTCCTGATAGACGAACAGGCCCTGTTGCAGAAGATCCTCGCGAAGAGGTAGAGGCCACGGATCTTCGAGGAGCATCTCCAGAACAGGTCCGCGTACCAGGCCCTTCTTGGCCAGTCCGGAGCAATGAGTATTGCTAGAACCTTTTCCCTTTTATTCTCTTTAGAATTCTTGGGATCAGAGGAAGTGGAGGAAACACGTACACCATCTGATAGACCCATGGAGTCGTCAGGGCCGCCGCTTGTGGGTCTCTCGACCTGGAACAATACCGCTTGAGCTTCTTGTTGAGCCGAGAGGCCATCATGTTGATCCGAGAGGCCATCATGTCTATCTGTGGATATCCCCATCGACTTGTCAAGCACCTGAACACTTCCGGGTGAAGGCCCCACTCCCCCGGGTGCAGGTTGTGTCTGCTGTGGAAGTCTGCTTCCCAGTTGTCTACTCCCGGAATGAAGACTGCTGACAACACCACAGCGTTTCTTTCTGCCCAGAGGAGAATTCTTGACACCTCTGACATTGCTGCTCTGCTCTTCATTCCGCCCTGTCGGTTTATGTACGTCACTGCCGTCACATTGTCCGACTGGACCTGAATGGCCCGATCTTGAAGATGTGAGGCCTGCAGAAGGGCATTATATATGGCCCTGAGTTCCAGAATGTTGATTGGAAGATCGACTTCCTGACTTGACCATCTTCCTTGAAACTGCACCCCCTGAGCGACTGCTTCTCAACCTCTGAGGCTTGCGTCTGTGGTTAACAGAATCCAGTTCTGAATTCCGAACCTCCGACGAGGTGAGAAGTTTGTAGCCACCACAGAAGGGAGATCCTGGCTTTTGGCGACAGATGGATCCTCTGGTGCATATGAAGATGCGATCCAGACAATTTGTCCAAAATCGAGCTGGAAGGGTCTTGCGTGAAACCTTCCGTATTGAAGAGCCTCATAAGAGGCCACCATTTTCCCCGGAAGGCGAATGCACAGATGCACCGACACCCGGGTTGGCTTCAGGACGTCCCGAACTATCGACTGGATCACCAATGCCTTCTCCAACGGAAGCAACACTTTCTGCGACTCCGTGTCCAGTATCATTCCCAGGAATGGGAGCCTCCTTGTTGGCTCTAGGTGAGATTTCGGAAGGTTCAGGATCCACCCGTGATCCTGGAGGAGTTTGGTTGAGAGACCAATGCTGTCCAGCAACCTTTCCCTGAACGGTGCTTTTGTCCATGTACGGAATTATGTTCACTCCCTGTTTGCGGAGTAGAAACATCATCTCTGCCATCACCTTGGTGAACACCCTCGGTGCCGTGGAGAGACCAAAGGGCAGGGCCTGGAACTGGTAGTGACAGTCCTGCAGTGCAAACCGTAGATAAGCCTGATGAGGCGGCCAGATCGGAATGTGAAGGTACGCATCTAGAGGCACTAGGAATTCCCCCTCCTCCAGACCTGAGATCACCGCTCTCAGAGACTCCATCTTGAATTTGAACACCCGTAAGTACGGGTTCAAAGACTTAAGGATCAGAATCGGTCCTACCGAACCGTCTGGTTTCGGTACTATGAACAAGTTGAAATAGTACCCCTTGTTGAACAGATGAGGTGGAACTGGAACAATGACCCGAGTCTGTACCAGTTTTTGGATGGCATACTGTAAAGTTATACTTGCCTCTTGTGAAACTGGCAAGCCTGATTTGAAGAATCTGTGAGGTGGGAGCTCTTGGCACTCCAGTGTGTAGCCCTGGGAAATAAGTCTTTGAGGAAGCAGAACCTGAGCTCTGTTCCTGAGCACCTGCAATTGCTGATTTGCGTGGTTTACCTCTAGCGCTGCTGGAGGACGTAGAAGCGCCTCTGGATTTGCCCTTGAACTTGGCCGTTGGAAAGGACAGTAACTTAGAAGCTGAATATATCTTCTTGTTGGGGGAAATGTGGAAGTAAGATACGTAGACTTACCAGCAGTAGCTGTGGAGATCTATTTGTCTAGTTAATCTCCAAACAAGGTCTCTCCTGTGAATGGTAGGCCTTCCATGCCTTTCCTGGAGTCCGCGTCAGCAGTCCACTGGCGTAGCCACAAGCCCCTGCGTGCCGACACTGCCATAGCAGTGGTGCGTGCGTTAAGCAAGCCTATCTCTTTTATAGCTTCCACCATAAAGTTTGCAGTCCTGTATATGCTTCAGGAGTAAAACAACATCTCCCCTAGACAAGGAATCTAATCCCTCAATTAGGTTACCTGACCATTTTGCAATGGCTTTTGTGATCCACGCACATGCAATAGTGGGTCTTTGGGCCACCTCAGCAGCTGTGTACAATGATTTGAGTGTAGTCTCAATTTTACGATCAGACGTATCTTTTAGGGAGGCTGCACCAGAACCAGGCAATACAATTTTTCATGACAGCCTAGAGACTGATGCGTCCACTATCAGCGGATTTTCCCACTTTTTCCTATCCTACAGAGGAAAGGGAAAAGATGAGAGCAACCTTTTAGGGATCTGATTTTTTTTTATCAGGATTAACCCACGGTTCTTCAAACAGGGTATTCAATTCCTTTGACACAGGAAAAGTGACTTCTTTTTTAAATTAAAATAAGATTCATCACACTTCTCTGACACCTTATCAGGGATATGCAGAACATGTCTGATAACTTCTATAAGAGCCTCTATTCCCTGTGACAGAGATGCATTACCCCCCCCCCCTTTCCCCTCCCTCCAAGTCTACCTCACAATCCTTCAAGTATGACCCTTCAGCATCAGACTGCAGGATATGGGCCAGAGATTGCTTTTGCAGACAAATGGGAGGGGATTGAGATGCTGTTTTGGGGACTGAGTCTCTGCTCAAAAACTCATCCACAGTCTTTAAGTATTGCGTCTCTTTCTCATTGTGGGACAATTTTGTAGAAAGAGTGGAGATCATTCCTTTCAGAGAATTAATCCACTCTGGTTCAGTCCCGCTATTCTGTGAATCCTGAGTACCCAGTAGTGAGCCCCCTGGTGAAGAGAAACACTCCGCTGTACAAGAAACTCACTCTTTGCCTGACATAATGTAAATGTGACAGCACACACACACAGGAAAAGGTTAAGCACAATTAACCCACAAAGAGCCCCTTCAGGGAGACACAGAGTTGTTTGGAGCCAGCCCCCACTGCGCCCTTACCGCTAATACCAAGCTTAGCCGGGTCGCAGACTAAGTACCCTGATAGGGGACTTAGTACACTAGTAATCGCTCCCCCCCTGCTATGACCCCCTGGTACTGATGAGGTAATTTGGAGTCACACTGGAGGAGCTGCGCCTCCACTGCAGAGGGAAAATGGCGCTGGTGAGCTGCTGGATCCTCTCATAGTGAAGCCCCGGCCCTTCAATGGCGCACGGTCTTCCCGCTTTTTTTATACTGGCTGAGGAATTTGGTGCTTAAAATGGACAGAAACCGTTTTAAGGCTGTCTTGCCAGTATCGGTACTGTGTACAGTATACTGAGATGCAGTTGTGTACTGTGTCTGGAGACGCATTCCGCCCCGTTTAGAAGCCGTGCGTCTCCGTACCCTTGTACCGTCATAATGTCTGGTGCCCCGCTAACCAGGACGCCGGCTCAGTACTCAGCACTCTTCTGGCTCTGTTAGGGGTGTCGGCGTGCTGCGGGAATGTACGCTCGCCGTGGTGGGGCTTGCGAATAGTTCCCTCAGTAGCTCAGTGTCCTGTCAGCGTGGAACGGGACCATTAACCCTTCAAAAGGTTGTGCCGTTCCCCCTCCCTAAGTCCCACGAAGCAGGCAGGCTGGTGCCACCCAGCCCTCCGTGAAAATAACAAACATACAAAATAAATGCAGAAAACTCTTCAGGAGCTTCCTTCAGTGTGACCGGCTCCTCCGGGCACATTTCCTAAACTGAGTCTGGTATGGGGGGCATAGAGGGAGGAGCCAGCACACGCTTTCAAATTCTTAAAGTGCCCATGGCTCCTAGTGGACAAGTCTATATCCCATGGTACTAAATGGACCACAGTATCCTCTAGGACGTAAGAGAAAATATGATTACTCTTATTATTAATCCTAATCCCAAACACTATTATTCTAACACTAATGCCCTAACCCTCAAGGTTGATCAATCCTACTACCGCGACACTAACACTTCAACCCTTACCTTTAATCCAAACCCTGACCTTAACTAATACTCCAATACCACACCCAAACCCCTAATGAGAACTCTAAACCCTAAACCAGAGGTTCCCAAACGCAGTCCCCAAGGCACCCCAACAGTCAGGGTTTTAAGTTTCTCCATGCTTGGCCACAGGTGACTTAATTAGCACCTCAGTGAATTTGATTTAACCACCTGTGCTGAGCCATGGATATACCTAAAACCTGGACTGTTGAGGTACCTTGAGGACCGCGTTTGAGAGCCTCTGCCCTAACCACACCCTAAAAGGACAGACTAGAGGGACCAAATTTTTCTCATCTGCCGTCACATTCTGTTTCTATGTTTGTTTCTATGGCCAGCCCCGCGCCCTTCTCACCTCCTGCTTCATGTGTTCCTCCCCTCTTCCCCCTTTGTCCCCCCAACCTTGCTCCCCCCACAAACACTCACTCATGGCACCCCTCCTTCCCATTGGGTTCAGCTGAAAAATGTACCCTATAAAGCAGAGCTGGCCAAACCAGTCCTCGAGATCTACCAACAGTTTACATTTTCCAGACCACCTAGTGGTGCACAGGTGTAGTCATTACTAATTAAGATGTGCTGCATTCATTCTTAACAGACAATTCTACAGATCTCAAGGAGGCATGGAAAACATGAACTGTTGGTAGATCTCGAGGACCGGTTTGGCCAACCCTGCTATAAAGTCTCATTACCCCCCATGCACAGCCCCTGTCAGGGTGTGAGCTATGACTGGATCCCGCCTTTTCATCGTCTACATGAAAGTAAAGTCACTTACATGTTACGGATATGTTTTAGCGGCATATTTATTAAAACACAATTTGTGGGAAATTTCCCAAAAAGGGATACCCTTAAAAATGAACTATACCCCTGCAAGTATTACAGGTGTTTGCCATGTCCGATCGCAATAGCGATGATGTTAACCACTGTAGCCTACGGGCTACATATTGTATAATTTACTGGGAGAGTGTTCCTCAGGATCCCTCCCTGGTAACAGCCACTGGCGCATGCACCGTCTAATGACCATATACAGACGTAGCCGCGCTCTAGCCGTGCCAGCAGTGCACGTTTGTGATGTAACCACACTGGATGAGCATGGCTACATCTATATGCGCAATAGGTCTGCAACATAAAGCAAAGCAATCGCTAATGCAATCACTTTACTTTACACATTGCAGGGATCGCCGTCTGTCAGAGTGCTTGTCCCTGGATGTGATTTTTAATGCATCTGGGTGGAAATTTATTTTATTGCCCAAATAGCAGAGATAAGAAATACTATTTATAGGGTCTAAAACTCATAAAATAATAAATGGACCCCTTATTGTTGTAATTTTATTTTAATGCACTATTATCTGCATTCCCCATAGTGTCCACTATGCTGTTTTTAGCATAAATGTGTGTGTGTGTTTGTATAGACAAATAAGATAGACAGATACTGTAGATTGATCAATCCATCTCTGTCATCGGGGAAGTGGTGTCGCGGCGCGATATTCAGCAATTTAGGGGTGCCAAATTGAAATTATATCTTTGCACCCCAGGAAACAACAGCTTTGTATACTACTAACACCTAGGGGGCAGCCTTGTACAAAGACACCTAAATGAGCAGTACACCATATACAGTACAGTGTATAAGAATGTGGGTTAAATGGTCACCAGACTGACTCTACAGTATATTGTATACTAGTTAGATGGGTACTTGCACGCCTCCCAACTGTCCCAATTTTTTGATACTGTCCCACCTGCTGAACGCATCGTCCCTCGGTGGAGGGGGAAGTTGTGCACAGCGTCCATTCCATGGAGAGAGGGACTTGGGGTATGGCCAGCTACTCCCAGATCGCTGCCCATGCCCCACAGTGGATAAAAATGGGGGTGGGGCTTGTGACTGGCATTTTCCCCGTGAGGCTATGCCCCCTATTTTCGGGCGTGCAGCTGCAGTGATCACAGATGTCCCTCCCCAACAGAAAAGACAGCTGGGAGGTATGTAACTGGTATTTTATTACACCCACAAACAGACAAATCACAACTAGATTTTTGCACGGGTGTGGAACATCAAATCAAGTGTCTGGGTCGACAGGGTTGGAAGGTCAACAGGGATTCTAGGACGACGTGTGCTAGGTCGACAGGTCAAAAGGTCGACATGAGGTTTTTTTGAGTGTCGTTTTCTGCGTACAGTGACCGGGAAGCCGAATTAGTGCACCGTGTCCCCTCGCATGGCTTGCGAAGGTGCCTCTCTCCGCTACCGCTTCAATCGGCACAGATTACCATTCCAATCGTAGTCCACGTGGATCATTAAGTATGAAAAAGTTCAAAAAAAGAAAAAAAAATGTGAAAAACTCATGTCGACCTTTTGACCTGTCGACCTAGCATATGTCGACCTAGAAACCATGTTGACCTAGAAAGCCTTTTGACCTAGTGACTGTCGACCTATAGTGGTCGACATAAAGATTGTCGACCTAGACAGTGTCGATCTTCAGACCGGATCCCTTTTGGGGTGTGGATCATCAAATCTACAGTGTCTAGGTCGACAATGTTTAGGTCGACCACTATAGGCCAACAGTCACTAGGTCGACAGGGTTGTAAGGTCGACAGGGTTTCTATGTCGACCTGTGCTAGGTCGACAGGTCAAAAGGTCGACATGAGGATGTTGTTGTTTTGTTGGGTGTCGTTTTCTGCGTACAGTGACCAGGAAGCCGAATTAGTGCACCGTGCCCCCTCGCATGGCTCGCCATGCTTCGGGCAAGGAGCCTCGCTCCGCTACCGCTTTGCTCGGCACAGATTACCGTTCCAATCGTAGTCCACGTAGATCGTTAAGTATGAAAAAGTTCAAAAAAAGGGAAAAAATTGTGAAAAAGTAATGTCGACACTTCGACCTGCCGACATAGCACATGTTGACATAGAAACCCTGTCGACCTAGTGATTGCCGACCTATAGTGGTCGACCTAAACATTGTCAATCTTCAGACCGGATCCCTTTTGCACTATGACCAGTAAACACTGTAGTTTTCAAAATCTAGCAAAACAAAGAAAAAAAAACATAAGTAATTCTGCCTCAGACCCAGTGGTGGCTCTGTAGGTTATTCTGTCCCTTACACATATAGCAAAACATGAGCAAATATTACATTTAACCAAAACATACCAGCTGTTTTTCTTTTATGCATTACACAATGAAAAAGGAAGTACTGATGTACTATTATATTCTCAATTACAATAGAAATGTTAGTCTTCTGCATGTAAAAGTGCAGGAAGCATGATACAGATTGCTGTTACTTTGATAAATATCTGTTCTAGACAAGAACATTCCATTTGTGACACGTCTTCAGGACTAACCGGAGGATGGAAGAGATATACGTCATGGGGAATCATATAATCCAGAAATGTACACTTTCAAAACAATCTGTAAAAAGTCTCAAATGCAGAGATGTTTACTTTACTTTTTTCCCCCCAACCTTTCATTAGAAACCAAAACTTTTGCACTTTAATAGTTTGCCTTTGTGATTCTTTCTAAAGTTTGCGAGGTCAAAGGGAAACTCTTTATAAATCAATCTTTCTTTTGATTGCCGTATTTGATCATGTCACTTGGAATGGAGCAGAACGGGGTCTGATGAAATTGGAAAAGCATGTGCAGATAGAAATCACTTTCAGATGAATTCAGACACTTCCTGCCACTCTGCAGATGCCACAGTGCTGGAAGCCACCCTCCCAGGAGAGATGATTCACCTGGAAGGAGGGCCAGGCTCTGCCAGATGTGTAGGAAGCTGCCTGGGACCCACACGCTAACACTGTCTCAATTGTATGAAGCATATGCTTTAAGTCAAGGGTGAAAAATGCAGGCACCAGCACATGCCAAAACGCTTTCAAGCATGGCCCACCAGTCAGCCTCAAGCTTAAAGCGCTGATCCATCGAGTCAGCAGATGTGTGTCACTGAGGTACAAGTTGTGGCTGGTTAGAACTATAAAGGAGTTAAGTGACCTAATCCAGACATTCAAACTTCTCGGATAAAAACACAGTACTGTCACTTCACAGGCTCGGAGCAGCAGACATCCCTCTAGTACTGGCACAAAGATGCTTATTTTAATCACACGCGGCAACAGAAAGAAACAGATAGGCAAACTGAATTTCTGTAGAAAGATTATAAAATAAACGTAACTATCAAGAGTCAAGGAACAAACAAACAAATAAAATTTGGATTTTATATCAAAGCACATTTTGCAACATTTATGAGATCTTGTAGAATTGTCTTATTAATTTAAAGTATTTTATTTTAGTCATTTGTAACATAGCATGACCTTTAGGACTTAATACGAAAAGAACAGTACGGATGGTGTAATGGTTAGCATTTCTGATTCACAAAACTGAGGTCATGGGTTTGATTCCCACCACGGCCCTAACTGTGTGGAGTTTGTATATCCTCCCCGCGCCTGCGTGGGTTTCCTCTCACAATCCCAAAAATATACTGGTAGGTTAATTGGCTCTTGACAAAAATTAATTCTAGTGGGTAATTGTGTGTATGTACATGTGTTTAAAGCAAACTAAATGGTTCTTTTCTGCCGTCAAATTCTTTATTTAGCTCTATGCAATAATTTCCCTGATAACTTGACTTTTGGGTGCGCTATTCTAATGCAGTGAATGCATTTTAAAATGTAACTAGTTAAGAAAAATACTCATATTTATCACTTTAAATGAAAATATACATTTAAACAATGTTCTCTGTATTACCTAAGGCATGGCTCACTGAACATTACTTACTTATATGTATCACTTTCCCTTTTTGAGTGATTCTTCCTAAGCAGTCAGTAAAAGCACTGCCCATCTTGATTGAGAGTAGATAGCATAAATGACCTGTCACCAGCATCAAATATACAAATATAAATAGCTTACAATTTGTTTGCAAACTCATAACCAAGATCCAGCTTTGTGAAGAAGCAATGTTAACCACTGTGCAACCCATATGTGTATTGTGTGCAGTATGTTTGATTTACATTTTATTAAAGTACCGTCAAATAATACGATTTTTAACCTACCGGTAAATCTTTTTCTCGTAGTCCGTAGAGGATGCTGGGACTCCGTAAGGACCATGGGGATAGACGGGCTCCGCAGGAGACATGGGCACTTTAAGAAAGACTTTGACTCTGGGTGTGCACTGGCTCCTCCCTCTATGCCCCTCCTCCAGACCTCAGTTAGAGAAACTGTGCCCAGAGGAGACGGACAGTACAAGGAAAGGATTTTTGTAATCCAAGGGCAAGATTCATACCAGCCACACCAATCACACCGTATAACTTGTGATATACTACCCAGTTAACAGTATGAAAAACAACATAGCATCAGTCCAAGACCGATGAAACTATAATATAACCCTTATGTAAGCAATAACTATATACAAGTCTTGCAGAAGTAGTCCGCACTTGGGACGGGTGCCCAGCATCCTCTACGGACTACGAGAAAAAGATTTACCGGTAAGTTTAAAATCTTATTTTCTCTAATGTCCTAGAGGATGCTGGGACTCCGTAAGGACCATGGGGATTATACCAAAGCTCCCAAACGGGCGGGAGAGTGCGGATGACTCTACAGCACCGATTGAGCAAACAGGAGGTCCTCATCAGCCAGGGTATCAAACTTATAGAACATTGCAAAGGTGTTTGACCCCGACCAAGTAGCAGCTCGGCAGCTGTAGTGCCGAGACCCCTCGGGCAGCCGCCCAAGAAGAGCCCACCTTCCTAGTGGAATGGGCCTTAACCGATTTTGGTAACGGCAATCCTGCCGTAGAATGCGCCTGCTGAATCGTGTTCCAGATCCAGCGAGCAATAGACTGCTTTGAAGCAGTGCCGCCAACCTTGTTGGCTGCATACAGGACAAACAGTGCTCCTGTTTTTCTGATCCTAGCCGTTCTGGCCACGTAAATTTTCAAAGCCCTGACCACATCAAGGGACTCGGAATCCTCCAAGTCACGCATAGCCACAGGCACGACAATAGGTTGGTTCATATGAAAAGGAGGAGACCACCTTAGGCAGGAATTGAGGACGGGTCCGCAACTCCGCTCTATCCATATGGAAAACCAGATAGGGGCTTTTCTGTGATAAAGCCGCCAATTCCGAAACTCGCCTAGCCGAAGCCAAGGCTAACAACATGACCACCTTCCAGGTGAGATATTTCAACTCCACTGTCTTAAGTGGTTCAAACCAATGTGACTTAAGAAAACTTAACACCACGTTAAGGTCCCAAGGCGCCACCGGAGGTACAAAAGGAGGCTGAATATGCAGTTCTCCCTTCACAAAAGTCTGTACTTCAGGTAATGAGGCCAATTCCTTTTGAAAGAAAATGGATAAGGCCGAAATCTGAACTTTTAATGGAGCCTAATTTTAGGCCCAAATTCACTCCAGTTTGTAGGAAGTGAAGAAAACGGCCTAGGTGGAATTCTTCCATAGGAGCATTCCTGGCCTCACACCAAGAAACATTTTCTCTATATTCGGTGATAATGTTTAGATGTCACCTCCTTCCTAGCCTTTATTAGCGTAGGAATGACCTCATCCGGAATACCTTTTTCCGCTAGGATCTGGCGTTCAACCGCCATGCCGTCAAACGCAGCCGCGATAAGTCTTGGAACAGACAGGGACCTTGTTGTAACAAGTCCTGCCTTAGAGGAAGAGGCCACGGATCTTCTGTGAGCATTTCTTGCAGATCCGGATACCAGGTCCTTCGTGGCCAATCTGGAACAATGAGAATTGTTCTCACTCCTCTTTTTTCTTATTATCCTCAACACCTTGGGTATGAGAGGAAGAGGAGGAAACACATATACCGACTGGAACACCCACGGTGTCACTAGGGCGTCCACAGCTACCGCCTGAGGGTCTCTTGACCTGGCGCAATACCATTGTAGCTTTTTGTTGAGACGGGATGTCATCATGTCTATTTGGGGTAGTCCCCACTGACTTGCAATCTGCACGAAGACTTCCTGATGAAGTCCCCACTCTCCCGGATGCACAGCGTGTCTGCTGAGGAAGTCTGCTTCCCAGTTGTCCATTCCCGGAATAAACACTGCTGACAGAGCGCTTACATGATTCTCCGCCCAGCAAAGAACTCTGGTGGCTTCCGCCATTGCCACTCTGCTCCTTGTGCCACCTTGGCGGTTTACATGAGCTACTGCGGTGATGTTGTCTGACTGGATCAGAACTGGTCGATTGCGAAGTAAGATCTCCGCTTGATGTAGGGCGTTGTATATGGCCCTTAGTTCCAGGATGTTGATGTGAAGACAAGTCTCTTGACTTGACCAAAGTACTTGGAAATTTCTTCCCTGTGCGACCGCTCCCCAACCTCGGAGGCTCGCGTCCGTGGTCACCAGGATCCAGTCCTGAATGCCGAACCTGCGGCCCTCTAGAAGGTGAGCACTGTTTGCCACCACAGGAGAGATACTCTGGCCCTGGGGGACAGGGTGATCCGCTGATGCAATTGCAGATACGACCCGGACCATTTGTCCAATAGGTCCCATTGGAAGGCCCTTGCATGGAATCTGCCGTATGGAATGGCTTCGTATGTTGCCACCATCTTTCCCAGAACTTGAGTGCAATGATGTACTGACACTTGTTTTGGTTTCAACAAGTTCATGACTAGAGTCATGAGTTCCTGCGCTTTTCCCTTCGGCAGAAAAAACCCTTTTCTGGTCTGTGTCCAGAATCATGCCCAAGAAGGGCAGACGAGTTGTAGGATTCAGCTGCGACTTTGGAATATTGAGAATCCAGCCGTGTCGCTGTAACACATTCAGTGAAAGTGATACGCTGCTCAGCAACTTCTCCCGTGATCTCGCTTTTATGAGGAGATCGTCCAAGTACGGGATAATTGTGACACCCTGCTTGCGCAGGAGCACCATCATTTCCGCCATTACCTTGGTGAAAATTCTTGGGGCCGTGGAAAGCCCAAACGGCAACGTCTGAAATTGGTAATGACAATCCTGTACCGCAAATCTCAGGTACGCCTGATGAGGAGGATATATGGGGACATGCAGGTATGCATCCTTTATGTCCAGAGATACCAAAAAATCTCCCCCCTTCTAGGCTGGCGATGACCGCCCTGAGTGATTCCATCTTGAACTTGAACCGTTTTAAGTAAAGGTTCAGGGATTTTAAATTTAAAATGGGTCTGACCGAACCGTCCGGTTTCGGAACCACAAACAGAGTTGAGTAGTACCCCTGCCCTTTTTGAAGCAGGGGAACCTCTACCACCACTTGTTGTAGACACAATTTGTGAATCACATGTAACGTTATCTCCCTTTCCAGGGGTTGTTTCGGTAGGGCCGATTTGAAAAACCGGCGAGGAGGCACTCTTCGAATTCCAGCTTGTAACCCTGGAAAACAATTTCTATTGCCCATGGATCCACCTGTGAGTGGACCCAGACGTGGCTGAACAGTCGAAGACGTGCCCCCACAGGAGCTGACTCCCTCAGGGGAGCCCCAGCGTCATGCGGTGGATTTAGCAGAGGCCGGGGAGGACTTCTGTTCCTGGGAACTAGCTGTGTTGTGCAACTTTTTCCCTCTGCCCTTACCTCTGGCAAGAAAGGACGATCCACGTGCTCTCTTGTTTTTATTGGAACGAAAGGACTGCATTTGATAATGAGGCGCTTTCTTAGATTGTGAGGGAATATATGGCAAAAAATTTGATTTACCTGCCGTAGCCGTGGAGACGAGACCCGAGAGGCCCTCTCCGAACAATTCCTCACCCTTGTAAAGCAACAACTCCATATGCCTCTTTTAGTCGGCATCACCTGTCCATTGCACGTTCCACAGGACACGTCTAGCAGAAATCGACATAGCGTTGACTCTAGAACCCAGTAGACTAACTTCCCTTTGGGCATGTCTTTATATATATATATATATATATATATATATATATAAAAGACAACGTCTTTTACATATAAATATATATATGTATACTAGGGACAATAACATGGCATCCTTATCTAGGGTTTAAATCTCCGCTGATAAGGTATCTGTCTACGCTGCTACAGCGCTATAACCCCATGCCGACACAATCGCCGGTCTGGGTAGTGTACCAGAATGTGTGTAAATGGACTTCAAAGTACTTTTAATGCATGCTATCTGCAGGATCCCTGAGGATAGCTGTAAAGTCAGCGCTACCTTTTGGGTAAACGTGTCAATGCCTTGTACACCCTAGGGGAAGATTCCCATCGTATCCTGGCCCCATTAGGGAAAGGATACTCCCTGAGAATTCTTTTTGGGAAGCTGCAGCTTCTTGTCTGGAGATTCTCGCTCTTTTTCTTCATGAGAGGAGGGAAATTTACCTCAGCTTTCTTCCCCTTAAACATGTGTACCCTTGTGTCAGGGACAGATGAGTCATCAGTGATATGCAAAACATCCTTTATTACAACAATCATATATTGAATACTTTTCTGCCAGTTTTGGCTGTAGTTTGCATTATCGTAGTCGACACTGGAGTCAGACTCCGTGTCGATATCTGTGTCTATTATTTTGGATAGTGAGCGTTGTGAGACTCTGAAGGTCTCTGTGACATAGGGACAGACATGGGTAGATTACCTGTCTGTTCTCTAATCTTTTGTGTAATAAATTCATCTTAGCACTTAATTTCACATATCCAATCAGGCGTCGGCGTTGTCGATGGAGACACCACACACACACACACACACACACACACACACATTTGCTCCATCTCCTCCTTAGGAGGGCCTTTTACCTCAGACATGTCGACACACACGTACCGACACACCACACACTCAGGGAATGCTCTACTGAAGACAGTTCCCCCACAAGGCCCTTTGGAGAGACAGAGAGAGAGTATGCCAGCACACACCCCAGCGCAATATGACCCAGGAAAAACACAGCAATTTAATGTTTACCCCGTAGCGCTGTTATTATCTGCGCCGAATTATGTGCCCCCTCTCTTCTACCGTGGTATAAGCAGGGGAGAGACCGGGGAGCTTCCTCTCAGCGGTGCTGTGGAGAAAAACATGGCGCTGGTGAGTGCTGAGGGAGAAGCCCCGCCCCCTCGGCGGCGGGCTTCAGTCCCACTACAAGTGTAAAATTGGCGGGGGCTCATGCATATATACAGTGTCCAGCTGTATATATGCTCTCTTTTGCCAAATAAGAGGTTTATATTGCTGCCCAGGGCGCCCCCCCCTGCGCCCTGCACCCTTACAGTGACTGCAGTTTGTGAGGTGTATGGGAGCAATGGCGCACAGCTGCAGTGCTGTGCGCTACCTCAGTGAAGATCAATGAAGTCTTCTGCCGCCTCTGAAGATCTTTTCCTCTCATACTCACCCGGCTTCTATCTTCCGGCTCTGTGAGGAGGACGGCGGCGCGGCTCCGGGACGAACTTCAGGGTGAGACCTGTGTTCTGACTCCCTCTGGAGCTAATGGTGTCCAGTAGCCTAAGAAACAGAGCCCTGAAACTCAGAGAAGTGGGTCTGTTTCTCTCTCCTCAGTCCATCAATGCACGGAGTCTGTTGCCAGCAGGCTCCCTGAAAATAGAAAACCTAACAAAAATGCTTTCTTACAGGAAACTCAGAAGAGCTCCAGAAATGCACCCAGCTCCTCTGGGCACAGTATCAAACTGAGGTCTGGAGGAGGGGCATAGAGGGAGGAGCCAGTGCACACCCAGAGTCAAAGTCTTTCTTAAAGTGCCCACGTCTCCTGCGGAGCCCACCTATCCCCATGGTACTTACGGAGTCCCAGCATCCTCTAGGACGTTGGACAAATAAAAAAAACAAAATGTGGGAGGAAAAAAAAAAAAAAGACTTAAAAATTCACTTGTGAACATACACTTGTGCGATGTCCCGCGATGCGACATCGCACCGGCAGTTCAGGTGCGATGAAATCGCACCTGAACTGCCAAAGTGATTACCATGCGATCAAGCGATAGATCTCATGGTAATCACGTGATGGGCACGTCACCGCCTAGTGGGAGCGGCCTCTGCCCATCGTGCATCGCAATGCGATATATTGCATGTGTTTTAAAAAACACATGCGATCGCACTGCGATAAATATTAAGTGCAGCACATAAGATCATGTGACGCGACATTCGACCGGCGTGCCCGTGCATCGCGTCGCATGGTACCTAAAATGTGCATACAATCCTTCAATTTATGTCACAGATGTGGTCGAAATCGAAGGATTGTATGCCATATCGCACTAGTGTATGGGCTACATTAGGGCGAGAGTCAAATGTATAAGAGGCCGGCAGGCACTAGCCAGCGGAGCAATTCAAAATGTAACTCTGATCGGGCGTGATCAGCTGACAAGCTGCACTTTTCCCGATTAGTTTAGTTGGGTTTAACAATAGGGGACATCAATTGAATATCGCCCCCTGCGATCTCCCGTCACTTTAGACGGGAGATTGGGGGCGATAACAATTGAATTAGCCCCATAAATGTGTACGCATCCCCCTACTCATATTGGGCCTCATTCAGATGTGATTGGAGGAGCTCTCGCTGCTGCTTACATGGAAGCAACAGTGATAGCACTAATGCATTACTGCATCAGGAGGCATCACGCCTCTTGCTTGCATAAGTAATCTGTGTGGGTGAACCATGGGCTCGAACAAGCCAGCCGCAGCTGATCCAACAATGGGAAACGGAGGCCATCACACCCCCTCCCCATCCCCAAACAGCAGCAGAATGTCAATTTCTGACAGTCTGCTGCCGATCTGCATCCGTACATACGCGGTATGGGCCCGGTGCATGCGCAACATACCGAGCATTGGTGCTTTGCGGCATGAGCCGTAGCTACGTTGGGATCTGAATCTGGCTCGTTGTGAACTAGATCAATATTCAGTAATGCTAGTTACATCAGAATCATCTTTATTGCCAAGTATATCAGTACATAATGAACAAGGAAATGGTTTCCGATAACCACAGTGCTCAGACAGAAAAAAGAAAAGAGAAAATCATTGAGGTATTATGAACTTGTGATATCACTGAGGTATGGGACATTCAGATGTGTCCTGTCTCATTGTTGCTTCTAGTCGCATTTAGTTGTGAGTGTGTTAACTTACGCCAGGCATCTTTTTGTGCACTTCCACTCCAGCCCCCCCCCCAAAAAAAGCATCTTATTTGAATAGCTTTGCGAATAACATGCACAAGTGGAAAACACTGTAATGAAGCATTTCGTATGCAAATACAACCGCAGTTGCACACAGAATATAGGCATGCAGAATATAATTTTAATCAGCCGCATAGCGATACGAATAAGATGAATTTTTAGAAAGAAAAAAAAAAAACGGCAGATGTTAGCAGAGTTGTACGGGAACGGTCGGCTCACTCACACCAGGCATCTCATGGTACATGGCGCATTGAGATTTAGGGCCAGATGTAATGACACCCGAGTATGGCGGCCATGCGGAATGCCGGCCCAACTCTGACTTTTTTTTAAAGGGACGATCATTTATAATGAATGGTTTTGCCTTGTAAGCGATTGCCCCTTAAAAAACGAGTCAGCAATGCTTCAGCCCAGAATACTGCTTCCTCCAGTCTGTGTAAGTGACATGTACACACTTTAAAAAGATAAAGGGAAAAAGGGTTTCCACTATTTTTTTTCAGAGTATCTAATTAGACCCCATTTTACACGTCTGAAATATGCGAAACACATCCATGAAAAGTTTGCTATCGGGGGAAAAATGGGCTTCTTATTGTGGATTTAGTTTTGCTTGCCACAAAATCCCGGATAAGTGCCAGCATCGGGGCTAATAGGATAACCCTGGGCGAGGTAATTCGCCATGGTAATTTACCGCGGTTAATAGGATACCGCCAAATGTTCAGTATGTTGGTCAACAATTGCATTAATCTCTTGTTCTCAACATGCAAGATTTATCCTTTAAATACATTTGTCTTTTAAAGTTAACTTCCCTTGAAGGGGTTAATAAACACTGCATGAATAGTACCATCCGTAAATGTCTCGGGTCCACTTAAACATAAGGCAGAGCTCCAAACATACCTAAGATGGAAAAAAAAAAGTTTATTTAAGGAGTACCACCATGTACTTGGTATAATCGCTGGGTTACATGAGGTATTCATTCCTTCACTCCCCACAGAGGGCCGACAGTGTCAGTACCATGGCTTGGCTGTGTTTTCTGACTCCTTCAGTTTTGTTTTCTCGTATCATTAATTCTTATTTCTGTGGAATTTAGTATGAAGTTCCAATAAATACCCACATTGCTTATTAGCACCAATGCCCTCACTTAGTAACTGTAAGGTGCACTAGTGATCTCCTACTGCATATATTACATAACACATACATATAGCAAAGCTCAGTTGATCACAGAGATAAACCTGTAAACTTGGCTGGCCTGCCGGGTCACAAATGTGACTATTGCTAGAAATATGCAAAGAACATCAGATAGGATTTTAGATTTGTTACGCATTTCTGCTTTCAATTTATTAATTATTGGCCTCAATTCCTCTTATATGTACTCTGGTTTAGTGGAGAAAAATATAAACAAAATGACTTGAACAGTTTCTACAAAAACAATACGTTTTTAAAAGACAAGTACAGCAAATATTTGACATTACATTATATTGGGGTTGACATGTTTTAATGAAGTGAAACTAATACCCCTTTTCCACTGAAAACCAGGGTCCGACCCGGGTATTGGAACTTGGTTTTAATCCGGGTCAGACCCTGTTCACACTAGAGATGAGCGGGTTCGGTTCCTCGGAATCCGAACCCGCCCGAACTTCATGTTTTTTTATACGGGTCCGAGCGACTCGGATCTTCCCGCCTTGCTCGGTTAACCCGAGCGCGCCCGAACGTCATCATCACGCTGTCGGATTCTCGCGAGGCTCGGATTCTATCGCGAGACTCGGATTCTATATAAGGAGCCGCGCGTCGCCGCCATTTTTCACACGTGCATTGAGATTCATAGGGAGAGGACGTGTCTGGCGTCCTCTCCGTTTATAGAGATTCGAGAAGAGAGTGAGACAGAGAGAGACACAGTAGTAATTTGGGGAGCATTAGGAGGAGTACTACTACTACTAGTACTTGCTGAAGTGATAGAGAGAGATAGTGTGACTGTATTATCTGACTTGTGGGGGAGACACTGACAGTGGGGAGCAGTTAGAGTCTGAGAGCAGGACTCAGGAGTACATATAACGTACAGTGCACACTTTTGCTGCCAGAGTGCCAGCCACACTGCCATTGTTTGTGACCACACTGACCACCAGTATAATATATATTGTGATTGTCTGCTTAGGACTCAGGAGTACTACTTGCAAGTTGCTGATAGTGTGACCAGTGACCTGACCACCAGTTTAATAAATCACCACCAGTTTATGAGTTTAATATATATTATATATATATATATATATATATATATATATATATATATATATAATTGTATATAATATATATATAATATTGTATACCACCTAGCACCTACCCGTGTTTTTTTTTTTTTTTTTCTTTCTTCTTTATACATACTACTATAGTAGCTTACTGTAGCAGTCTGCGGTGCTGCTGAGCTGACAGTGTCCAGCAGGTCCGTCATCAGTCATTACATAATAAATATATAATATATACCTGTCCGGCTGCAGTACTAGTGATATTATATATACATATATATTGATTTCATCTCATTATCATCCAGTCTATATTAGCAGCAGACACAGTACGTTAGTCCACGGCTGTAGCTACCTCTGTGTCGGCACTCGGCAGTCCATCCATAATTGTATACCACCTACCCGTGGTTGTTGTTTTTTTCTTTCTTCTTTATACATACTACTATAGTAGCTTACTGTAGCAGTCTGCGGTGCTGCTGAGCTGACAGTGTCCAGCAGGTCCGTCATCAGTCATTACATAATAAATATATAATATATACCTGTCCGGCTGCAGTACTAGTGATATTATATATACATATATATTGATTTCATCTCATTATCATCCAGTCTATATTAGCAGCAGACACAGTACGTTAGTCCACGGCTGTAGCTACCTCTGTGTCGGCACTCGGCAGTCCATCCATAATTGTATACCACCTACCCATGGTTGTTGTTTTTTTCTTTCTTCTTTATACATACTACTATAGTAGCTTACTGTAGCAGTCTGCGGTGCTGCTGAGCTGACAGTGTCCAGCAGGTCCGTCATCAGTCATTACATAATAAACATATAATATATACCTGTCCGGCTGCAGTACTAGTGATATTATATATACATATATATTGATTTCATCTCATTATCATCGAGTCTATATTATCAGCAGACACAGTACGTTAGTCCACGGCTGTAGCTACCTCTGTGTCTGCACTCGGCAGTCCATCCATAATTGTATACCACCTACCCGTGGTTGTTTTTTTCTTTCTTCTTTATACATACTACTATAGTAGCTTACTGTAGCAGTCTGCGGTGCTGCTGAGCTGACAGTGTCCAGCAGGTCCGTCATCAGTCATTACATAATAAATATATAATATATACCTGTCCGGCTGCAGTACTAGTGATATTATATATACATATATATTGATTTCATCTCATTATCATCCAGTCTATATTAGCAGCAGACACAGTACGGTAGTCCACGGCTGTAGCTACCTCTGTGTCGGCACTCGGCAGTCCATCCATAATTGTATACCACCTACCCGTGGTTGTTGTTTTTTTCTTTCTTCTTTATACATACTACTATAGTAGCTTACTGTAGCAGTCTGCGGTGCTGCTGAGCTGACAGTGTCCAGCAGGTCCGTCATCAGTCATTACATAATAAATATATAATATATACCTGTCCGGCTGCAGTACTAGTGATATTATATATACATATATATTGATTTCATCTCATTATCATCCAGTCTATATTAGCAGCAGACACAGTACGGTAGTCCACGGCTGTAGCTACCTCTGTGTCGGCACTCGGCAGTCCATCCATAAGTATACTAGTATCCATCCATCTCCATTGTTTACCTGAGGTGCCTTTTAGTTGTCCCTATTAAAATATGGAGAACAAAAATGTTGAGGTTCCAAAATTAGGGAAAGATCAAGATCCACTTCCACCTCGTGCTGAAGCTGCTGCCACTAGTCATGGCCGAGACGATGAAATGCCAGCAACGTCGTCTGCCAAGGCCGATGCCCAATGTCATAGTACAGAGCATGTAAAATCCAAAACACCAAATATCAGTAAAAAAAGGACTCCAAAACCTAAAATAAAATTGGCGGAGGAGAAGCGTAAACTTGCCAATATGCCATTAACCACACGGAGTGGCAAGGAACGGCTGAGGCCCTGGCCTATGTTCATGGCTAGTGGTTCAGCTTCACATGAGGATGGAAGCACTCAGCCTCTCGCTAGAAAAATGAAAAGACTCAAGCTGGCAAAAGCACCGCAAAGAACTGTGCGTTCTTCGAAATCCCAAATCCACAAGGAGAGTCCAATTGTGTCGGTTGCGATGCCTGACCTTCCCAACACTGGACGTGAAGAGCCTGCGCCTTCCACCATTTGCACGCCCCCTGCAAGTGCTGGAAGGAGCACCCGCAGTCCAGTTCCTGATAGTCAGATTGAAAATGTCAGTGTTGAAGTACACCAGGATGAGGAGGATATGGGTGTTGCTGGCGCTGGGGAGGAAATTGACCAGGAGGATTCTGATGGTGAGGTGGTTTGTTTAAGTCAGGCACCCGGGGAGACACCTGTTGTCCGTGGGAGGAATATGGCCATTGACATGCCTGGTGAAAATACCAAAAAAATCAGCTCTTCGGTGTGGAAGTATTTCAACAGAAATGCGGACAACAGGTGTCAAGCCGTGTGTTGCCTTTGTCAAGCTGTAATAAGTAGGGGTAAGGACATTAACCACCTCGGAACATCCTCCCTTATACGTCACCTGCAGCGCATTCATAATAAGTCAGTGACAAGTTCAAAAACTTTGGGTGACAGCGGAAGCAGTCCACTGACCAGTAAATCCCTTCCTCTTGTAACCAAGCTCACGCAAACCACCCCACCAACTCCCTCAGTGTCAATTTCCTCCTTACCCAGGAATGCCAATAGTCCTGCAGGCCATGTCACTGGCAATTCTGACGAGTCCTCTCCTGCCTGGGATTCCTCCGATGCATCCTTGAGTGTAATGCCTACTGCTGCTGGCGCTGCTGTTGTTGCTGCTGGGAGTCGATGGTCATCCCAGAGGGGAAGTCGGAAGACCACTTGTACTACTTCCAGTAAGCAATTGACTGTCCAACAGTCCTTTGCGAGGAAGATGAAATATCACAGCAGTCATCCTGCTGCAAAGCGGATAACTGAGGCCTTGACAGCTATGTTGGTGTTAGACGTGCGTCCGGTATCCGCCGTTAGTTCACAGGGAACTAGACAATTTATTGAGGCAGTGTGCCCCCGTTACCAAATACCATCTAGGTTTCACTTCTCTAGGCAGGCGATACCGAGAATGTACACGGACGTCAGAAAAAGACTCACCAGTGTCCTAAAAAATGCAGTTGTACCCAATGTCCACTTAACCACGGACATGTGGACAAGTGGAGCAGGGCAGGGTCAGGACTATATGACTGTGACAGCCCACTGGGTAGATGTATGGACTCCCGCCGCAAGAACAGCAGCGGCGGCACCAGTAGCAGCAGCTCGCAAACGCCAACTCTTTCCTAGGCAGGCTACGCTTTGTATCACCGCTTTCCAGAATACGCACACAGCTGAAAACCTCTTACGGCAACTGAGGAAGATCATCGCGGAATGGCTTACCCCAATTGGACTCTCCTGTGGATTTGTGGCATCGGACAACGCCAGCAATATTGTGTGTGCATTAAATATGGGCAAATTCCAGCACGTCCCATGTTTTGCACATACCTTGAATTTGGTGGTGCAGAATTTTTTTAAAAACGACAGGGGTGTGCAAGAGATGCTGTCGGTGGCCAGAAGAATTGCGGGACACTTTCGGCGTACAGGCACCACGTACAGAAGACTGGAGCACCACCAAAAACAACTGAACCTGCCCTGCCATCATCTGAAGCAAGAAGTGGTAACGAGGTGGAATTCAACCCTCTATATGCTTCAGAGGTTGGAGGAGCAGCAAAAGGCCATTCAAGCCTATACAATTCAGCACGATATAGGAGGTGGAATGCACCTGTCTCAAGCGCAGTGGAGAATGATTTCAACGTTGTGCAAGGTTCTGATGCCCTTTGAACTTGCCACACGTGAAGTCAGTTCAGACACTGCGAGCCTGAGTCAGGTCATTCCCCTCATCAGGCTTTTGCAAAAGAAGCTGGAGACATTGAAGGAGGAGCTAACACAGAGCGATTCCGCTAGGCATGTGGGACTTGTGGATGGAGCCCTTAATTCGCTTAACAAGGATTCACGGGTGGTCAATCTGTTGAAATCAGAGCACTACATTTTGGCCACCATGCTCGATCCTAGATTTAAAGCCTACCTTGGATCTCTCTTTCCGGCAGACACAAGTCTGCTGGGGTTCAAAGACCTGCTGGTGAGAAAATTGTCAAGTCAAGCGGAACGCGACCTGTCAACATCTCCTCCTTCACATTCTCCCGCAACTGGGGGTGCGAGGAAAAGGCTCAGAATTCCGAGCCCACCCGCTGGCGGTGATGCAGGGCAGTCTGGAGCGACTGCTGATGCTGACATCTGGTCCGGACTGAAGGACCTGACAACGATTACGGACATGTCGTCTACTGTCACTGCATATGATTCTCTCACCATTGAAAGAATGGTGGAGGATTATATGAGTGACCGCATCCAAGTAGGCACGTCACACAGTCCGTACTTATACTGGCAGGAAAAAGAGGCAATTTGGAGGCCCTTGCACAAACTGGCTTTATTCTACCTAAGTTGCCCTCCCACAAGTGTGTACTCCGAAAGAGTGTTTAGTGCCGCCGCTCACCTTGTCAGCAATCGGCGTACGAGGTTACATCCAGAAAATGTGGAGAAGATGATGTTCATTAAAATGAATTATAATCAATTCCTCCGTGGAGACATTGACCAGCAGCAATTGCCTCCACAAAGTACACAGGGAGCTGAGATGGTGGATTCCAGTGGGGACGACTTGATAATCTGTGAGGAGGGGGATGTACACGGTGATATATCGGAGGATGATGATGAGGTGGACATCTTGCCTCTGTAGAGCCAGTTTGTGCAAGGAGAGATTAATTGCTTCTTTTTAGGTGGGGGTCCAAACCAACCCGTCATTTCAGTCACAGTCGTGTGGCAGACCCTGTCACTGAAATGATGGGTTGGTTAAAGTGTGCATGTCCTGTTTATACAACATAAGGGTGGGTGGGAGGGCCCAAGGACAATTCCATCTTGCACCTCTTTTTTCTTTCATTTTTATTTGCGTCATGTGCTGTTTGGGGAGGGTTTTTTGGAAGGGACATCCTGCGTGACACTGCAGTGCCACTCCTAGATGGGCCCGGTGTTTGTGTCGGCCACTAGGGTCGCTTATCTTACTCACACAGCTACCTCATTGCGCCTCTTTTTTTCTTTGCGTCATGTGCTGTTTGGGGAGGGTTTTTTGGAAGGGACATCCTGCGTAACACTGCAGTGCCACTCCTGGATGGGCCAGGTGTTTGTGTCGGCCACTAGGGTCGCTTAGCTTACTCACACAGCTACCTCATTGCGCCTCTTTTTTTCTTCTTTGCGTCATGTGCTGTTTGGGGAGTGTTTTTTGGAAGGGCCATCCTGCGTGACACTGCAGTGCCACTCCTAGATGGGCCCGGTGTTTGTGTCGGCCACTAGGGTCGCTAAGCTTAGTCACACAGCTACCTCATTGCGCCTCTTTTTTTCTTTGCGTCATGTGCTGTTTGGGGAGGGTTTTTTGGAAGGGACATCCTGCGTGACACTGCAGTGCCACTCCTAGATGGGCCCGGTGTTTGTGTCGGCCACTAGGGTCGCTTATCTTACTCACACAGCTACCTCATTGCGCCTCTTTTTTTCTTTGCGTCATGTGCTGTTTGGGGAGGGTTTTTTGGAAGGGACATCCTGCGTGACACTGCAGTGCCACTCCTAGATGGGCCCGGTGTTTGTGTCGGCCACTAGGGTCGCTTATCTTACTCACACAGCTACCTCATTGCGCCTCTTTTTTTCTTTGCGTCATGTGCTGTTTGGGGAGGGTTTTTTGGAAGGGACATCCTGCGTGACACTGCAGTGCCACTCCTAGATGGGCCAGGTGTTTGTGTCGGCCACTAGGGTCGCTTAGCTTACTCACACAGCTACCTCATTGCGCCTCTTTTTTTCTTCTTTGCGTCATGTGCTGTTTGGGGAGTGTTTTTTGGAAGGGCCATCCTGCGTGACACTGCAGTGCCACTCCTAGATGGGCCCGGTGTTTGTGTCGGCCACTAGGGTCGCTAAGCTTAGTCACACAGCTACCTCATTGCGCCTCTTTTTTTCTTTGCGTCATGTGCTGTTTGGGGAGGGTTTTTTGGAAGGGACATCCTGCGTGACACTGCAGTGCCACTCCTAGATGGGCCCGGTGTTTGTGTCGGCCACTAGGGTCGCTTATCTTACTCACACAGCTACCTCATTGGGCCTCTTTTTTTCTTTGCGTCATGTGCTGTTTGGGGAGGGTTTTTTGGAAGGGACATCCTGCGTGAGACACTGCAGTGCCACTCCTAGATGGGCCCGGTGTTTGTGTCGGCCACTAGGGTCGCTTATCTTACTCACACAGCTACCTCATTGCGCCTCTTTTTTTCTTTGCGTCATGTGCTGTTTGGGGAGGGTTTTTTGGAAGGGACATCCTGCGTGACACTGCAGTGCCACTCCTAGATGGGCCAGGTGTTTGTGTCGGCCACTAGGGTCGCTTAGCTTACTCACACAGCTACCTCATTGCGCCTCTTTTTTTCTTCTTTGCGTCATGTGCTGTTTGGGGAGTGTTTTTTGGAAGGGACATCCTGCGTGACACTGCAGTGCCACTCCTAGATGGGCCAGGTGTTTGTGTCGGCCACTAGGGTCGCTTAGCTTACTCACACAGCTACCTCATTGCGCCTCTTTTTTTTTTCTTTGCGTCATGTGCTGTTTGGGGAGTGTTTTTTGGAAGGGACATCCTGCGTGACACTGCAGTGCCACTCCTAGATGGGCCAGGTGTTTGTGTCGGCCACTAGGGTCGCTTAGCTTAGTCATCCAGCGACCTCGGTGCAAATTTTAGGACTAAAAATAATATTGTGAGGTGTGAGGTATTCAGAATAGACTGAAAATGAGTGGAAATTATGTTTTTTGGGGTTAATAATACTTTGGGATCAAAATGACCCCCAAATTCTATGATTTAAGCTGTTTTTTGAAAAAAACACCCGAATCCAAAACACACCCGAATCCGACAAAAAAAAATTCGGTGAGGTTTTGCCAAAACGCGGTCGAACCCAAAACACGGCCGCGGAACCGAACCCAAAACCAAAACACAAAACCCGAAAAATTTCAAGTGCACATCTCTAGTTCACACTGCACTGGCGACTCCGGTTACTCCCAGGACGGTGGCATTACACAGTCTCTGATCTGCCGGAGCCTGGGGATAATAACATTTACAGTACAAGCACCGGTGATACGGATATTCCTATGATTTTGACGGGACCATGGACATCTGTCACTGCCCAGTTACCTGGGGTAAAAATAAAAAATAAAGTGGGCTTAAATAGTTACATAGTTGTTGAGGTTGAAAAAAGACAAACGTCCATCAAGTTCAACCTGTATTATAATTTTTATGTTAATTAAATACTGTATCCATGGATAATTTTTCCCGCTAGGAATATATCTAATCCATTTTTAAACTTATTGATTGAGTCCACCATTACTACATTCTCCGGCAGAGAATTCCAAATCTTTACTGTTCTTACTGTGAAGAACCCTTTTCTCCATTGGGTATGGAATTTTTTTTCTTCTAACCTCAGGGAGTGTCTTCGTGTCCTACTGTATGTAGTGTTTTTTTGATAAACAAATCGTTTGATAAATCCTTGTATTGTCTCTTAATGTATTTATAAATATTTATAATGTCCCCTCTCATTCGCCTCTTTTCCAGTGAGAACATATCTAACCTTTTAAGTATTTCCTCATAATCCAGTGCCTCTAACCCCTTAACCAGTTTAGTGGCTCGCCTCTGAACCCTTTAGAATTCCTAGAAATCTTTTTTATAGTTCGGTGCCCAGAACTGTACACAATGGCCCTCATTCCGAGTTGTTCGCTCGCAAGGCGAATGTAGCAGAGTTACACACGCTAAGCCGCCGCCTACTGGGAGTGAATCTTAGCTTCTTAAAATTGCGACCGACGTACGCGCAATATTGCGATTACAAACGAGTTAGCAGTTTCAGAGTAGCTCCAGACTTACTCTGCCTGTGCGATCATTTCAGTGCTTGTCGTTCCTGGTTGACGTCACAAACACACCCAGCGTTCGCCCAGGCACTCCCACCGTTTCCCCGGCCACTCCTGCGTTTTTTCCGGAAACGGTAGCGTTTTCAGCCACACGCCCCTGAAACGCCGTGTATCCGCCCAGTAACACCCATTTCCTGTCAATCACATTACGATCGCCGGAGCGAAGAAAAAGCCGTGAGTAAAAATACTTTCTTCATAGTAAAGTTACTTGGCGCAGTCGCAGTGCGAACATTGCGCATGCGTACTAAGCGGATTTTCACTGCGATGCGATGAAAAATACCGAGCGAACAACTCGGAATGAGGGCCAATATTCCAGGTGTGGCCGCACCAATGATTTATACAGTGGCAGGATTACACTCTCATCCCTTGTCTCCATACCCCGTTTTATGCATGCAAACACCTTATTAGCTTTTGTTGCTGCATTCTGACATTGCGTACTGCTACCAACTTTATTATCGATCAGCACTCCCAAATCTTTTTCAACTACCGTTATCCCTACACTTTACCCGTTTAGTTTATAGGCTGCCTGATTGTTTCTTAGTCCCAAAGTGCATAACTTTACATTTGTCTATATTGAACCTCATTCTCCATTTATCCGCACAGACCTCAAGTCTAGATAAGTCATTCTGTAGAGTAGGGGCGGACAACCAGTCAGTGACAAAGAAACAAAAAACCTTGTTAGGTACGTCAAAGAGCCGACATCGAGCCGAAGGCGCGCATGCAAAAATGGAATGTGGCCTTGTGCCTGCTAGATCACGCCCCTGGTATAAAATACATTGAAAAAGCCAGAACGACATAAAATAAAAAAAATTAAAGTCAGATCCATTGAAAAAGCCACTTTCACATTAAATAATTGAAAAAGCCAGATTCACATAATAAACTTAAGTTCCCCCATGTGTCACTCCAGCCAGCTCCCCATGTGACGCTCCTGCTAGCACCCTCCTATGTCACTCCACCCAGCTCCCCATGTGACACTCCTGCTAGCACCCTCCTATGTCACTCCAGCCAGCTTTCCCATGTGTCGCTACTTCCAGCACCCTCCTTCATCACTCCAGTCAGCTCCTCCATGTGTCACTCCTGCCAGGACCCTTCTGTGTCACTCCAGCCAGCTCTGCCATGTGTCACTCTAGCCCACCCTCATGTGTCACTAAAGTTCCCCCACCAAGTCGTGCTATTGCTGCAGCCCCTAATGTGTTCTGTTTGCCAGTGAGTGTCTCGCCTCTAGTATATGGCTCCTTCAATTTTCAGTCCCTGTAGTGCTGCTGCATGTCTGGCTGGAGTGTAGCAGTTTCTGCATCTGTTGTGGTCACATGATTTAGAGTGTTGGGAGCCACATTTAAATAAAGAAAGAGCCTCATGCGGCTCAATAGCCACTGGTTGGCCACCGATCCTGTAGAGACTCAACATCCTTGTCTGAATTAATTACTCTACATAGTTTAGTATCATCTGCGAAAATGGACACTTTTCCAGTCCCTTTCCTAGGTCATTAATGAATATGTTAAACAGCTATGGCCCGAGTACTGAACCCTGCGGTATTCCACTGAGTACTGAAGCCCATTCAAAGTACATCCCATTAAGCCCCACTCGCTGTTCCCTATTAAACAGCCAATTACTCACCCAAGTACAAATAGTGTTTCCTACCCCAAGCTCTTAGTTTGAGAATTAAGTCTCCTATGTGGACCTGTCAAAGGCCTTAGCGAAGTCCAAAAAGATCACATCCACTGCTTGACCCTGATCAATATTATCGCTCACTTTCTCGTAGAAGCTTATTAAGTTAGTTTGACATGACCTGTCCTTCACAAAGCCATGCTGATTCCTAGTAATAACCTTGGAGGTATCCAAGTATTTTAGTATGCTATCCCTTAATATACCTTCTAGTATTTTCCCGACTATAGATGTCAAACTTACCGGTCTATAGTTCCCAGGAAGCATTTTAATACCCTTTTTAAATATTGGGACTACCTCTGCTATACGCCAGTCCTTTGGTATCATTCCTGATCTAATTGACTCACTGAAAATCAAATATAGAGGTCTCGATATCTCTACGTTGAGTTCCATAAGAACCCTGGGGTGGAGTCCATCCGGCCCAGGAGATTTATTTATCTTAATTTTACTTAGTCTCTCCCGGACTACTCCCTCGTTTAGCCAAGTACCAAGCAACAAAGGGTGGTTATTATAGTTTATGTTATGCTCTACTCTCGTCAACCTATCCTCTTTCGTGAATACTGATGAAAAGAATTTATTAAATAAATCTGCTTTTTCCCTATCATCATTAATCAAGACATCCAACTCGCCCTCTAAAAGGCCCAATATTCTCCCTTTTTAACCTTTTACCGTTTATATACTTAAATAACTTTTTGGGGTTTGTTTTACTCTCCTTTGCGATTTGTTTTTTGTTTTCTATTTTAGCTGCTCTGATTGCTTTTTTGCATTTTTTGTTACATTCCTTGTAGAACTGGAATGATTCCACCGTTCCGTCAGACTTAAATGCTTTGAAAGCATGCCTTTTTTTATCCATTTGTTCCTTGGCCTTCTTAAGAAGCCACATCAGTTTGAATTTCCTACTTCTGTTTTTGTTGACTTTGGGAATACAGCTAGACTTTCCTAACAGGCACCTTCTATTGGAAGTCACTTTACTGGAATCACAAACTGCTAAAGTTATATCCACATTAACACTGGGTGCTGGATTCACTGTTTTTTAGCAACTGTTTAGACAAGTATATACTGTAATTATTCCTTCCTAATTGGATTAATTCCTATATTATTAAATTCCTAATTCCTATATTATTAAATTGATCGTTGTTTTGAAAACGGATTCTGTGCATGCGCTCTTTTTGGTGACACACAGTTATCACATCAGTAATCAGGGTATATGCGCATATCTGGTCAATGCATATTAAAATAAATAAATAAAAAGGTTTTCTTATGTTATCGCAATAACAGAACAAGTGCTGATTCAGTACACGTACTACCATGATACTAGTTATACAGAGGAAGCTATTGCCAGGTTGGTGTACATAAGTTGCATCATGGGGTAAAGCAAATTAAGATATGCCTTTTTAAATGGACATACGGTTCCTGGTCCTTTGGTAAATATGATATTAAGTAGTGTTCATTCTAGCACCCTCCACCTAACCAGTGAGGAGGGCATATTTGAATTTTGAAGGGCCAAAATTTTAGACATGATCTATCGCTAGAGCTACTGTAGCTGTAGAGATACATAACGTAGAAAATTTTCCCCTTAAAAATTAAAATATGCTCTCCTCACTGATTAGGTGCAAGGAGCTAGAATGAACACTATTAAATTGTATAATTACCAAGCAGTGGCAATATTATTAATCACATTTAAAAAACCTTTGCAAAAATGCATTGCTGTATTGCTTTAATTCATACGTGGCGGCTGGACAAGTGATGTCACAAAGGGACTCAATCAGTGGAGTACCCAGCTTTTGACATGAGAAGAGAGCATGGAAAACTATGCACACCAGGTCCATGTGTTTCCATGCTCGGTATAATTCCCATCAGACCTCCGCCCACTTGCTCCTTATATAGCTTCATACCCCTCCACATGCCCCTAATATGCCATCAGACCTCTATGTTAGTATATACAGTAGACCATCCACACACTTATATAAAAGTATATATATATATGTATATATGTATAAACATACTAAACATTTCTCTCTCTCGTCTTCTTACTCTCAGGGGTGTATTCAATTATAGTCGGAACAGCCGTCGTCTGGGAAAGACGACAGTTTCCAATTTTTTTAGGTGGAATCGTCATTCAACCTATTCACTATGGCTGCCGTTTTTCTGACAGGTCGGCAATTTCGACTTGTCGGAAAACACGTGGATTGGCGAATTAGCCGCAGATCCACGTGTTTTGTTGGATTTGCGTCCACATCCAACAGCTTTTATTCCTGTTTTTGACAATGTCAGTCCGACATAAAAAAAGATGTCGGCCTGAGATGTGGGACCCAGAGGAGGAGAGGGGGAGGAGCCAGGGGAAAGCCGCAGGGCATACAGGGGAGAGAAGCGTTACAGCACAGCGCTGCAGCAGGATGTCTCAGAGCCGCGCCGCTCATGGCAGCGTCCACCCGGCTCCAGCAAGTGAGGTCACGCTTGCTGGAGCCGGGTGGACACTGCCGTGAGGTCAGGCGGCTGTGATACATCCTCCTGCAGCGCTACTGTAACGCTGCTCTCCTCCGTCTGCCCGCGGCTGTCCCCGCTGGTCTCCCCGCAGCTCCCCCCCCTCTCCTCCTCTAGGGTCCCTCATCTCAATTCGACTTTTTAAAAGTCAAATTGAGATGAGATTGAATAGGCGTTGTCGGATCCATTCCGACAAATGCATGTCGGAATGGATCCAACCCTAATTGAATATACCCCTAAGTGTCATAGATCAAATTAATCAAAGTCTCTAAGACACATTTTCGACGACAAAAAAAAAAAAAAGACGCCTGACGTGAGCAGAGCCTCTCAGGACCTCGCAGGTCACTCATGCCAATATCGCACTGCACAGTATATTGAGGGTGGATGTATGAGGTGGAATAATTAGAAAAATTTGATTATAAAGATATTCATGCTAACTTATGCGCTGTGTCTCCGAAAACTAGCAACCATTTGTCATTGTGTGTGGTATGTAGTCATAATGTCGGCATCACAATCTTGACACTTAATGTCGACATGCCATCTGAAGAATGTCAACATTAGGGTTAGGCTGCAGGAGGGGGCGGTTAGGCTTAGGCTCTAGATGGAGGGACAGGGTTAGAGCTAGGGATTAGGGTTAGCGGAACAAGACTTTACATCAGAGGATCAGAGCTCTGAAGTGACAGTCACACGACTGCCGGGATCCGGGAGACGCCACTGGTGCCTCTGCAGCTGCAAGGAAAAGGAACATCACTGCTGAGCCACCAGGACGAAAGGTCAACAATATGACTGTGTCCACATGATAAATGTTAACATTAAGACTTTCAACATTTCATACCTAAACCATTTTGTACCCATTCAAGGTTGATTTCTAATCATTCATTTATTTTATTAGCAGTTTCTTTTATAGTGCAGCAAATTCCGTGGCGCTTTACAATTGGACACAATGATAAAACAAACCTGGGTGATAACAGACAGTCAGAGGTAGGAAGGCCCTGCTCGCAAGCTTACAATCTATAATCATTCACTGGAATGGTATCCAGATCATAGCATTACAAGAAAATGGCAAAAAAATGGCAAAATAAATCAAGTAAGAGAAACAGAGTCCTGGCAATAGCACATATTTATTTCCGGCAGAAAATGGTGTACTAACTGATGACTATAGACCTTATTTATAGATGGACGCAGGTCACTGCATACGCAGCCAGACCTGGGTCCATCTCCTCACATGCTTGAGGCTGCCCAGCACGTGTAGCGCCGCCTCACGATGCGTCCACAATTAAATTGACCCCTGGCAGTGCTGTCTTGCATCCCGCTGCCATTTTAAAGAAAATTAGAGCGGCTGCGTGTGATGTCATGCAGTCGCCACAAAAACGCTCCCAGACCGCACCCTTTCTGCCTGCCATGCCCCCCATCACCATCCTGAAAACGCCTGCCACTATTAATCACACTGCGGCCGCATCCTGGCGGCAATGTGTAAGGTTGTGCACGCACACTGTGGCCAGTGCATGTGCGCAGACTACCTGAATGCAGCGGCTGCGTACAGACACGCGTCTGTGTTCAAGTCTCACTTACCCCCTATGACCAGACATGGGTGCCCCCTTTAAACCACTGTAAAAGATACCAAAAAAAAAAAAATCTTTGCAAAGAGAAATACTGAGTGACAATACATTTCATCACATTGTTGGGGAATAAATGAAAAGAGCCAATGCACACTAAGTAAATAGAACAAGCAGATGCAGAGTCTTGTCTTTGAACAACATGGCTCCAATCTCTCACCTGGGATCCATTTCCCAGATGTCATGCTCTCTGCTTAAAGTCTTTGTAGGAATGTTGGCGTTAAACAATTACCTCATTGTGCTATGATAGATCTTGCCTAAGCTACAGTATGGGACACATACACACCTGTTCCACCTATGCCAAAAGGCCACTCAAGCCAAATTTACATCAATCAGCATACACAATCATCAAATAAACAGTCTGTGACATGAAATTATAATATGTTGTTTTATATATATATATATATATATATATATATATATACACATACATACATACATACACACACAGGCTTCCGTGCATTGGCCAATCCACCAACTAAACCCCCATCATTTATTTATTAAATTGTTGAGGATAAGTGAGTTTACTTTGGTGAGTGCTGGGTTCTCTGTTTGTATTTATTAGAGCGATGTGGTCATGGGCTACATGCACCCCGCCCTGTGAGTGGTAAGTACAGCTGTGTACCCCGCTTCTGTGGTGGAGAGTGCAGTGTTACATGCACCCCACCCTGTGAGTGGTAAGTGCATAGCTGTGCCCCGCTTCTGGTGTGGTGAGTGCTGTGGTTTTTCCTCTGTGTGTATATATATATATATATATATATATAACATATACACACTGCTCAAAAAAATAAAGGGAACACTAAAATAACACATTCTATATCTGAATGAATGAAACACATTCTTAATAAATACTTTGTTCTTTACATAGTTGAATGTGCTGACCCCAGCATCCTCTACGGACTAAGAGAAAAGGATTTACCGGTAGGTATTAAAATCCTATTTTCTCATACGTCCTAGGAGGATGCTGGGGACGCTTCAAGAACCATGGGGTTTATACCAAAGTTCTAGAACGGGCGGGAGAGTGCGGATGACTCTGCAGCACCGATTGATCAAACATGAGGTTCTCATCAGCCAGGGTATCAAACTTGTAAAATTTCGCAAAAGTGTTTGAACCCGACCAAGTAGCTGCTCGGCAGAGTTGCAATGCCGAGACCCCGCGGGCAGCCGCCCAGGAGGAGCCCACTTTCCTGGTAGAGTGGGCCTTCACTGATTTCGGCAACGGCAATCCAGCCGTAGAATGAGCCTGTTGAATCGTATTACAGATCCAGCGCGCAATAGTCTGCTTGGAAGCAGGCGTTCCAATCTTGTTGGCAGCATACAGGATAAACAGAGCCTCTGTTTTCCTAACTTGGGCCGTTCAAGGCCCTGACAACATCGAGGGATTTTGACTCCGCGAAGGCGTCAGTAGCCACTGGTACCACAATAGGCTGGTTCATGTGGAACGATGAAACCACCTTCGGCAGAAATTGTTGACGAGTCCTCAACTCTGCTCTATCTTCATGGAAGATTAAATAAGGACTCTTGTGAGACAAAGCCACTAACTCAGACACCCGCCTTGCGGATGCCAAGGCCAATAGCATGACCACTTTCCACATAAGAAATTTCAACTCAACCTTCTGTAAAGGCTCAAACCAATGTGATTGAAGAAAATGCAACACCACGTTAAGATCCCATGGTGCCACTGGGGGCACAAAGGAAGGTTGGATGTGCAAAACTCCTTTCTGAACTTCCGGAAAGGAGGCCAATTGTTTTTGAAAGAAAACCGATAAGGCCGAAATCTGTACTTTAAATCGAGCCTAACTTTAGGCCCGCATCCACACCTGCTTGCAGGAAATGGAGAAAACGCCCTAGCTGAAATTCTTCCGTAGGAGCCTTCTTGGATTCACAACAAGACACATATTTTCTCCAAATACGGTGATAATGTTTAGACGTCACTCCTTTTCTAGCCTGAAGTAGTGTGGGAATAACTTCATTGGGAATACCCTTTCGGGCTAGGATCCGGCGCTCAACCGCCAAGCCATCAAACGTAGCCGCGGTAAGTCATGGTACACGCACGGCCCCTGCTGTAACAGATCCTCTCGAAGAGGAAGAGGCCAGGGATCTCTTAGGAGTAATTCCTGAAGATCTGGATACCAAGCCCTCCTTGGCCAGTCTGGAGCAATGAGGATCACTTGAACCTTTGTTATGATCTTTAGCACCTTCGGAATGAGTGGAAGCGGAGGAAACACGTACACCGACTGAAACACCCATGGTGTCACCAGTGCGTCCACCGCTATTGCTTGAGGGTCCCTCGACCTGGAACAATATCTCTGAAGTTTCTTGTTGATGCGAGATGCCATCATGTCTATTTGAGGAACTCCCCAAAGACTTGTCACTTCTGCGATGACCTCTTGATGAATACTCCACTCTCCTGGATGGAGATAGTGTCTGCTGAGGAAGTCTGCTTCCCAGTTGTCCACTCCTGGAATGAAGACTGCTGACAGAGCGCTTGTATGTTTTTCCGCCCAGCGGAGAACTTTTGTGGCCTCTGCCATTGCCGCCCTGCTCTTTGTTCCGCCCTGGCGGTTTATGTGCGCCACTGCTGTTATATTGTCCGACTGTATCAGGACGGGCAGATCGCGAAGATGTTCCACTTGAAGAAGGCCGTTGTAAATGGCCCTTAACTCCAGAACGTTTATGTGTAGACCAGGCATGTCCAAACTGCGGCCCTCCAGCTGTTGTGAAACGACATATCCCAGCATGCACTGACACAGTTTTGCTGTCAGAGAATGCTAAAGCTGTGTCAGGGCATACTGGGATGTGTAGTTTCTCAACAGCTGGAGGGCCGCAGTTTGGACATGCCTGGTGTAGACAAACTTCCTGGCTTGACCATTTTCCCTGGAAGGTTTCCCCCTGTGTGACTGCTCCCCTGCCTCGGAGACTCGCATCCGTGGTTACTAGGATCCAGTCCTGGATCCCGAACCTGCGTCCCTCTAGGAGGTGAGAGCTGTGCAGCCACCACAGGAGTGAGATTCTGGTCTTGGAGGATAGGACTATTTTGCATGTGCAGATGGGATCCGGACCACTTGTCCAAGAGATCCCACTGAAACACTCTGGCATGGAACCTGCCAAACTGAATGGCCTCGTAGGCCGCCACCATCTTCCCCAGCAACCGAGTGCATTGATGAATTGACACTCTCGTTGGTTTCAGACTTTGTTTTACCAAACTCTGAATTTCCAGAGCCTTCTCTTCTGGAAGAAACACTCTCTGTAATTCTGTGTCCAGAACCATTCCCAAAAACAACAGCCGCTTTGTCGGATTCAACTGTGATTTCGGCAGGTTTAGGAGACAACCATGTTGTTGCAGCACTGTCAGGGAAAGCGCAATGTACTGCTCCAGCTTGTCTTTGGATCTCGTCTTTATCAGGAGATCGTCCAGGTACGGGATAATTGCGACACCTTGCTTGTGAAGGAGGACCATCATTTCCGCCATTACCTTGGTGAAAATCCTCGGAGCCGTGGACAGACCAAACGGCAACGTCTGAAATTGTTAATGACAATCCTGAGTAGCAAACCTCAGGTAAGCCTGATGCTGAGGATATATGGGGATGTGTTAGTAGGCATCCTTTATGTCAACCGACACCATGAAATCCCCTTCGAGACTGGAGATCACTGCTCGGAGAGATTCCATCTTGAATTTGAATTTTTTCAGGTAAAGATTTAGGGATTTTAGGTTTAGAATTGGTCTGACCGAGCTGTCCGGCTTCGGGGACCACAAACAGGCTTGAATAAAAGCCTTCTCCCTGTTGTGCCGGTGGAACCCTGACAATAACTTGATTTAGACACAACTTTTGTATTACATCGCATACTACCTCCCTGTTCGGAAGAGAAGCTGGTAAGGCAGATTTGAAAAAACGTAGAGGGGGGACGTCTTGAAGCTCCAGTTTGTACCCTTGGGACACTATTTCTACAATCCACGGGTCTAGGGCCGAACGAGCCCAGAATTGACTGAAGAGCTTGAGACGTGCCCCCACTGGTGTGGACTCCCGCAGAGGAGCCCCAGCATCATGCGGTGGATTTGGCAGAAGCCGGGGAGGACTTCTGCTCCTGAGAACCGGCCACGGCCGGAGATCTTTTACCTTTTCCTCTTCCTCTATTAGCAAGGAAGGAATAACCGCGGCCTTTTTTGTATTTATTCGGCTGAAAGGACTGCATCTGCAAGTGGTGAACTTTCTTTTGTTGTGGAGGAACATTAGGCAAAAATGACGACTTACCCGCGGTAGCCGTAGATACCAAATCAGCGAGACCTTCACCAAACAACACACCACCTTTATACGGTAGAGACTCCATAGCTTTCTTCGAGTCAGCATCAGCATTCCATTGATGAATCTACAATGACCTCCTAGCTGAGACTGCCATGGCATTGGCCCTTGATCCCAAGAGGCCAATATCTCTCGCCGCTTCCTTTATGTAGGCTGCAGCGTCCCTGATATAACCCAGCGTAAAAAGGATGGTATCCCTGTCCAGGGTATCTATATCAGATGACAAGTTATCTGCCCATTTTTCGATAGCACTACCCACCCACGCAGATGCAATAGCTGGTCTGAGTAGTGTACCTGTGGTGACATAAATGGATTTCAGCGTATTTTCCTGCCTACGATCCGCAGGATCCTTAAGGGCTGCCATATCAGGAGACGGTAACGCCACCTTTTTAGACAAACGTGACAGTGCCTTGTCTACAACGGGAGGTGACTCCCACTTTTCTCTATCCCCAGAGGGGAATGGATACGCCATTTGAATCCTTTCGGGAATCAGAAACTTTCTGTCAGGATTTTCCCACATTTTTTCAAAAAGGACATTCAGTTCATGATAAACGTTACCTCAGGTTTCTTACCCTTAAACATACTGACCCTAGTATCAGGAACAGCAGGGTCCTCAGTGATGTGTAAGACGTCTTTTATTGCAACAATCATGTACTGAATGCTCTTTGCCAATTTTGGGTCTAATCTGGCATCACTATAGTCCGTGTCGGTATCTGTGTCTGCTAACTGCGCAAACGAACGTTTATGTGACCCTGAGGGGGTCTGTACCTGTGACAACACATCCTCTACGGATTTTTTCCATACCTGGTTCTGAGACTCAGATTTATCTAATCTCTTATTAATAAGAGCCACATTAGCATTCAAAGCATTCAACACATTTACCCAGTCAGAAGTTGGCGGTGCCGACAAGGTCACTCCCACAGCTGTTTCTGCCCCCAACACAGTCTCCTGCTGGGAAGAGCACTCCGCCTCAGACATACCGACACACCTGTATCGACACCCACAGACACACTGGGCCAAAAGGGGGACAGACCCACACTAAAGCCAGAGGGAGTTTGCCAGCTCACAACCCAGTGCCTGTCCCGGTTCTGCGAGCCATAAATATAATGCCTCAGACCCTGCAGCGCTTTAAAAACACTTAAAATTTCACCAAATATGTTGTGCCCCCCCTGTTTTGCACACTGTTACTTGTAATATCAGTGGTGAGGAAGGACCAGCGTATCTGCATGCTCCGGAAAGAAAATGGCGCTGATGTGAGCTGTGAGGGATAAGCCCCGCCCCCTACATGGCGCGCTTCAGCCCGCTCTTTTTTTAAATAAATTATGCCGGCGGGGGTACAAATTTAGTGCCCAGGCACTTAATTTGTAGTCTGCTAGCCAAAACAGAGGTTTATAATGCTGCCCAGGGCGCACCCCCCCCCCACGCCCTGCTCCCTACCGTGCCGCTGTGTATGGAAGCATGGCGCGCAGCGCGATCGCTCTGCGCTACCTCAGATGCCGTCACTGAAGTCTTCATTTCTTCTTCTACTCACCTGTCTTCTGACTTCTGGCTCTGCAAGGGGGGCGACGGCAGGCTCTGGGAGTGAACCCCTAGGCGTACCTAGTGTTCCAAACCCTCAGGAGCTAATGGTGTCCTGCAGCCAAGAAGCAGAGCCTTTAAACTCCCTAGAATGCGGTCTGGCTTGTCTCCCTAAGTCCCACGATGCAGGGAGACTGTTGCCAGGAGCCTCCCTGAAAATAAAAAACCTAACATAAAGTCTTTTCCGAGAAACTAAGTAGAGCTCCTCAGTTGTGCATCCAGTCTGCCTGGGCACAGATTCTAAACTGGAGTCTGGAGGAGGGGCATAGAGGGAGGAGCCAGTTCACACCCCTTCAAAGTCTTAAAGTGACCATGTCTCCTGCGGATCGCGTCTATACCCCATGGTTCTTGAAGCGTCCCCAGCATCCTCTAGGACAGGGGTGGGCAATTATTTCAGCTGAGGGGCCACTTGACATTTCCTGTCAGTATCCGAGGGCCACATACAAAATAGCAGCTCGCCCCACTTGCCAAAAATATAGGGACGTGGCTTCATGTGGAAGGGGTGTGGGCAAAAAATAATACAGATTCATATTAGGCTGCACAATAGTCTCCATTATTCAAATTGCGCCACTTACAGACATTACACCAGGTAGAGCCCCTTTTACACACATTACGGCAAGTAGAGAGCCTTTTTACACATTAACATTTTATTTAGGATAATTATTGTGCAGCAAGCAAATTATCCAGTGTCTTATGGCCCCTGGGGAAAGGTGTGACACGGTGACAGAACACGGTGGGGTGACACGGTGACAGAACACGGTGGGGGTGACACGGTGACAGAACACGGTGGGGGTGACACGGTGACAGAACACGGTGGGGGTGACAGAACACGGGGGGGGTGACAGTGACAGAACACGGTGGGGGTGACACGGTGACAGAACATGGGGGGGGGGGGGTGAAACGGTGACAGAACACGGGGAGGGGGGGTGACAGTGACAGAACACGGGTGTGTGACACGGTGACAGAACACGGAACACGGTGGGGGTGACACGGTGACAGAACACGGGGCGGGGGGGGTGACAGTGACAGAACACGGGTGTGTGACACAGTGACAGAAAACGGTGGGGGTGACACAGTGACAGAACACGGGGAGGGGGGGTGACCGTGACAGAACACGGATGTGTGACACGGTGACAGAACACGGGGGGTGTGACACAGTGAAAGAACACGGGGAGAGAGGGGTGACAGTGACAGAACATGGTGGGGGTGACACGGTGACAGAACACGGGGAGGGGGGTGACAGTGACAGAACACGGGGGGGGGGGGGTGACACAGTGACAGAACACGGTGGGGGTGACACAGTGACAGAACATGGGGGGTGTGACACGGTGACAGAACACGGGGAGGGGGGGTGACAGTGACAGAACACGGGTGTGTGACACAATGACAGAAAACGGGGGGTGTGACACAGTGAAAGAACACGGGGAGGGAGGGGTGACAGTGACAGAACATGGTGGGGGTGACACGGTGACAGAACACGGAGAGGGGGGTGACAGTGACAAAACACGGGGGGTGTGACACAGTGACAGAACACGGTGGGGGTGACAGTGACAGAACACGGATGTGTGACACGGTGACAGAACACGGGGGGTGTGACACAGTGAAAGAACACGGGGAGGGGGGGTGACAGAACACGGTGGGGGTGACAGTGACAGAGCACGGGGGGTGACACAGTGACAGAACACAGGGGGTGTGTGACATAGTGACAGAACACGAGAGGGGTTGGTACAGCGAAAGCTAAAGATCTCTCCCCCAAACCTAAAAACAGTCTGACGCCACTATGCACGCGCGCACACACACACTTTCTTTCACTTTTTCCATTAACTTACTGATCTGGCTGGCAGTGGCAGGAAGGATGGATCTGTAGCAGTCTGGCTCTTGTCCCGTGTAGCTCCGCCCCCTGAGGTCCCGTGTAGCCCCGCCCCCTCATCGGCACGTAACCACGCCCCCTTCTCGGCTGAACACAGCCGTTGTCACTGGGGACTCTGGAGGAGGCTGTTACAACGCAGCAGCAGGGGAGAGAGGCTCCGCTGGCAGCTTGGAGGTACTGCAGTGCAGAGCAATGACAAGCAGCTCAGCCGGTCGGGCCGCTTGTCATTGCTCGCTGGTGGGAGGCAGTGGGCCGGGCAGGATCGGTTTGCGGGCCGCATCCGGCCCGCGGGCCGTATTTTGCCCACCCCTACTCTAGGACATATGAGAAATTATTAGTGATGTACACCGGACATTTTTCGGGTTTTGGATTCGGTTCCGCGGCCGTGTTTTGGATTCGGACGCGATTTGGCAAAACCTCCATGAAAATTTTTTGTCGGATTCAGGTGTGTTTTGGATTTGGGTGGGTTTTTTTTACAAAAAACCCTCAAAAACAGCTTAAATTATAGAATTTGGGGGTCATTTTGATCCCATAGTATTATTAACCTCAATAACCATAATTTACACTCATTTTCAGTCTATTCTGAACACCTCACAATATTATTTTTAGTCCTAAAATTTGCACCGAGGTCGCTGGATGACTAAGCTAAGCGACCCAAGTGGCCGACACAAACACCTGGCCCATCTAGGAGTAGCACTGCAGTGTCAGACAGGATGGCAGATTTAAAAAAATAGTCCACAAACAGCACATGATGCAAAGAAAAAAAGAGGTGCACCAAGGTCGCTGGATGGCTAAGCTAAGCGACACAAGTGGCCGACACAAACACCTGGCCCATCTAGGAGTGGCACTGCAGTGTCAGGCAGGATGGCACTTCAAAAAAATAGTCCCCAAACAGCACATGATGCAAAGAAAAAAAAGAGGCGCAATGAGGTAGCTGTGTGACTAAGCTAAGCGACCCAAGTGGCCGACACAAACACCTGGCCCAGCTATGGAGTGGCACTGCAGTTTTCTAGCGAGAGGATGAGTGCTCCCATCCTCATGTGAATCTGAACCACTAGCCATGAACATAGGCCAGGGCCTCAGCCGTTCCTTGCCACTCCGTGTCGTAAATGGCATATTGGCAAGTTTACACTTCTTCTCAGACGCTTTTAATTTTGATTTTTGGGTCATTTTACTGAACTTTTGTTTTTTGGATTTTACATGCTCTCTACTATGACATTTGGCATCGGCCTTGGCAGACGACGTTGATGGCATTTCATGGTCTCGGCCATGACTAGTGGAAGCAGCTTCAGCACGAGGTGGAAGTGGATCTTGATCTTTCCCTATTTTACCCTCCACATTTTTGTTCTCCATTTTTTAATGTGTGGAATTATAGGACAGTATCAATAGCAATGGCCTACTACTATATATACTGCGCACAACTGAAATGCACCACAGGTATGGATGGATAGTATACTTGACGACACAGAGGTAGGTAGAGCAGTGGCCTTCTGTACCGTACTGCTATATATTATACTGGTGGTCAGCAAAATTATGCACTGTACTCCTACTATATACTACAATGCAGCACAGATATGGAGCGTTTTTCAGGCAAAGAACGTATAATACTGGTGGTCACTGGTCAGCAAAACTCTGCACTGTACTCCTCCTATATAATACTGCTGGTCCCCAGTCCCCACAATAAAGCAGTGTGAGCACAGATATATGCAGCACACTGAGCACAGATATGGAGCGTTTTTCAGGCAGAGAACGTATAATACTGGTGGTCACTGGTCAGCAAAACTCTGCACTGTACTCCTCCTATATAATACTGCTGGTCCCCAGTCCCCACAATAAAGCAGTGTGAGCACAGATATATGCAGCACACTGAGCACAGATATGGAGCGTTTTTCAGGCAGAGAACGTATAATACTGGTGGTCACTGGTCAGCAAAACTCTGCACTGTACTCCTCCTATATAATACTGCTGGTCCCCAGTCCCCACAATAAAGCAGTGTGAGCACAGATATATGCAGCACACTGAGCACAGATATGGAGCGTTTTTCAGGCAGAGAACGTATAATACTGGTGGTCACTGGTCAGCAAAACTCTGCACTGTACTCCTCCTATATAATACTGCTGGTCCCCAGTCCCCACAATAAAGCAGTGTGAGCACAGATACTGTATATGCAGCCACCTGAATAAAACTGAGAGGACGCCAGCCACGTCCTCTCACTATAATTTCCAAAGCACGAGTGAAAAATGGCGGCGACGCGCGGCTCCTTATATAGAATCCGAATCTCGTGAGAATCCGACAGCGGGATGATGACGTTCGGGCACGCTCGGGTTAACCGAGCAAGGCGGGAAGATTTGAATCTGCCTCGGAACCGTGTAAAATGGGTGAAGTTCGGAGTGGTTCGGATTCCGACGAACCGAACCCGCTCATCACTAGAAATTATCAATGGAAATCAAATTTATTAACCCATGGAGGTCTGGATTTGGAGTCACACTCAAAATTAAAGTGGAAAAACACACTACAGGCTGATCCAACTTTGATGTAATGTCCTTAAAACAAGTCAAAATGAGGCTCAGTAGTGTGTGTGGCCTCCACGTGCCTGTATCACCTCCATATCATGTTCCTGATGAGGTGGCAGATGGTCTCCTGAGGGATCTCCCCCCAGACCTGGACTAAAGCATCCGCGAACTCCTGGACAGTCTGTGGTGCAATGTGGCGTTGGTGGATGGAGCGAGACATGATGTCCCAGATGTGCTCAATTGGATTCAGGTCTGGGGAACGGGCGGGCCAGTACATAGCATCAATGCCTTCGTCTTGCTGGAACTGCTGACACACTCCAGCCACATGAGGTCTAGCATTGTCTTGCATTAGGAGGAACCCAGGGCCAACTGCACCAGCATATGGTCTCACAAGGGGTCTGAAGATCTCATCTCGGTACCTAATGGCAGTCTGGCTACCTCTGGCGATCACATGGAGGGCTGTGCGGCCCCCCAAAGAAATGCCACCCCACACCATTACTGACCCACTGCCAAACCGGTCATGCTGGAGGATGTCGCAGGCAGCAGAAGGTTATCCTTGGCGTCTCCAGACTCCATCACGTCTGTCACATGTGCTCAGTGAGAACCTGCTTTCATCTGTGAGGAGCACAGGGCGCTAGTGGCGAATTTGCCAATCTTGGTGTTCTCTGGCAAATGCCAAACGTCCTGCACGGTGTTGGGCTGTAAGCACAACCCCTACCTGTGGACGTCGGGCCCTCATACCACCCTCATGGAGTCTGTTTCTGATCGTTTGAGTAGACACATGCACATTTGTGGATAAGTGGAATAGCCTCTCATCAGAGGTGGTAGAGGCTAAGACTGTAGAGCAATTTAAACATGCTTGGGATAGGCATATGAATATCCTTACAAAGAATTAAGGTTCAAAAAGGGTTGAGATTGCCTAAAGGATAAAAAAAAGGGGCAGACTAGATGGGCCAAGTGGTTCTTATCTGCCGGCAACTTCTATGTTTCTATGTTTCTATTTGTGGCTTGCTGGAGGTCATTTTGCAGGGCTCTGGCAGTGCTCCTCCTTTTCCTCCTTGCACAAAGGCGGAGATAGCGGTCCTGCTGCTGGGTTGTTGCCCTCCTACGGCCTCCTCCACGTCTGCTGATGTCCTGGCCTGTCTCCTGGTAGCGCCACCATGCTCTGGACACTACGCTGACAGACACAGCAAAGCTTCTTGTCAGAGCTCGCATTGATGTGCCATCCTGGATGAGCTGCACTACCTGAGCCACTTGTGTGGGTTGTAGACTCCGTCTCATGCTGCCACTAGAGTGAAAGCACCGCCAGCTTTCAAAAGTGACCAAAACATCAGCCAGAAAGCATAGGAGCTGAGAAGTGGTCTGTGGTCACCACCTGCAGAACAACTCCTTTATTGAGGGTGTCTTGCTAATTGCCTATAATTTCCACCTGTTGTCTATTCCATTTGCACAACAGCATGTGAAATTGATTGTCAATCAGTGTTGCTTCCTAAGTGGACAGTTTGATTTCACAGAAGAATTTTTTTGGGCAATGTATGTATGTATGTATGTATACACACACACACACACACACACACACACACACACACACACACACACACACACACACACACACACATCTATCCTTGTGTATCAATGCCTATTTCCCTATAGATTGTAAGCTTGCGAGCAGGGCCTTCCTACCTCTATGTCTGTCTGTTTTTGCCCAGTTCTGTTCTATAACTGTTGTTCTAATTGTAAAGCGCAGCGGAATATGCTGCACTATATAAGAAACTGCTAATAAATACATACATACATACATAGACACAGAAAAAAGAAATCTATAAATCTCAGCATGACAAAAACAAGCTAACAAAAAGAAAAACAACAGGGATGGTCTATACACAATCTATATTTTCCTATTAATGTCAAGTTTAGGACATGGACCCTGGCAGTAGTGATGGACAATAATGTTATCATTGTGACTGGAAGGCACCAGTTTGCCATCAGTCTATTAAATCACTTTGTGCATCAGGGTTGTTTATGAATGTCTTGGAGATAAAAGCAGGTACAACTCATCTACCACTAACCCAGCTTAAATAAACATATTACAGTAATTTAAAATCTCATCATACTATAAGTCAGTGCAGAGGTTCCCAAACGCCGTCCTCAAGGCACTCTGAGTGCTGGGCCACACATAGCGGCCAAGCGCCAGGAGGGGGGTTTGTGTGCACATGGATCCTGTTCTGTGGGATCCCACAGAACAGGATCTGGCCAGCGACACACAAGATTTCAGTGCGGCACAGCCGCACTGTGTGAACACATACATTGAAATGTATGTGTTCACTATGAAATCCTGCCATCCGGCCCGCCCACAGCAAGCTGTGGTCGGAGCCAGCGGCGGCGAGACTGCTGCACATGTTTGAGCGCCTGCATAGGCGCCCATGTGCAGTCTCCTTGCCCGCTTGGCCGCTATGTGTGGCCCTACCCAAACAACCCAAGGGGTCTATTTACAAACCTTAGGAGAGAGAAAAAGCACCAGCCAATCAGCTCCTAACTTCCATGTTACCGGCTGTGTATGAAAAAGGACAGGAGCTGGTTGGTTGATACTTTGTCTCGCACCAAGACTGTAACTAGACCCAAGAGTTAAAGGATATCCATGGCTGAGCACAGATTGTTAAATCAAACTGACTAAGGTACTAATTAAGTCACCTGTGGCCAAGCATGGTTATTTCTAAAACCTGAACAGTTTGGGTGCCTTGAAGACCGAGTTTGGAAACCTCCGTAATAATAATAATTATACTGCATAAAATTAAATAACGTATCCTGGGTGTAGCACAAGTTTACATATTACAAATTTGAACTCCTCACCCTGAGCATGGTTTTGTCATCGATACTGGTGGACAGCATCTGCTAGTCCAGATCAAAAAGCAGTATGTAGTCCAGATGTGTTAAGCTGTCATTACCAGAGTAAACAGTTGTGATGGACAGCGTGTTAACAGCAGCCTGCTCTCCATTCTGCATGCTGGTGGCTGCATGTCAGGCACACTGGGATCTGGTGTGAATACCTTAAACACTTCTTCATTCATCATTATTGCAGTAGTGTTTTTGATCATCCTGTCCTTCAGGGAGATGTCCAGTATCTAGAATGGTTTTTCAGTCACACATGTTGCAATACAGATGTAAAATGATACACATCGAAGGAAGAGAAATAATTTCATAGTGACACAGTGGGATACTGTATGTGTGCAGTTTAAGACATATGCAGTATACTGCACTTTTCAGCTTCACAAATCTATATTCATTATTTATTACCAGTTATCTATATAGCGCACACATATTCCACTGTGCTTTACAGAGAATATTTGACCATTCACATCAGTCCCTGCCCCAGTGGAGCTTACAATCTATGTGCCCTACCACATACACACACACACAAAATAGGGATAATTTTCTGTAGATAATTAATCTACCATTATATTTCTAGTTTTCAAAAAGCATTTCAGGGAGATGTGAAAGTGTACTGCTACATCTGAGAGGGGTGGTCTTCAGTATGCCGAATGTCGGGATCCCGGCACACAGTATACCGGCGCCGGGATCCCGACACCCGGCAATAAGACAGCTATTCTCCCTCGTGGGGGTCCACAACCCCCCTGGGAGGGAGAATAAATAGCGTGGCGCGCGTAGCGCGCCACCGTGCTCGCAAGGGGCTCCTTTCCGCTCGCCACACTGTCGGTATGCCGGCGGTCGGGCTCCCGGCGCCGGTATGCTGGTCGCCGGGAGCCCGGCCACCTCCAGACCGTACTACACCCTCTGAGAGGCGTGTCATAAACATGACTTACATCCAAATGTAAATGAGCCCCAAAGTTAGTAAGATCTACTTGTTGTAGAAAAGACTTATATTTTGCAGGATTTGTTAGTTTATTGTAGTTTACAAGGAGGTTACATATACTGTACTGTAAGTGGCCACGAGAAACCTTATTTAAAATGCATGTAACCATAGGGATCATTGTACCTTACAACCAATGCAGGGAAATGGCACTGATGAGTCCATTTGAATGTATGTATCTCTGATTTCTCTTTTCCCCCAAGAATGTAACAGCTACATAATGGGGATAAGGTGCAATCAGGGAGATTGCTGGTCTATTGAGGGAGTCAGAGAGATTGCTGGTATTTTAGGAAGTCTCCTGCAGAATGCAGCAGGGTAGGCAACTATGGTATATTGGAGTGTAGGAGGAAACCAGAGTACCTGGAGGAAACCCACGCAAGCATGTGGAGAATATACAAACTCTACACAGTTGGGGCCTTGGTGGGAATCAAACTCAAGACATCAGTGCTTTGAGGCAGTAATGCTAACCATTACCACACCTGTGCTGCGCTTTATAATAATTTATTTGTAAGATGCAGTATAAGTTTTACAGCAGCTAAACTATATATAAATACATTATATTACACTGGTTAAAATGTTGCTTGTAGGCTGCTATATACTCTACCGGATTTGGAAGATACTGTACAAGGTTTGCACTGTGCCAGGAGACTTTATGCATAGAATTTCACCTGCAATATGGAATATAGCGGGGCCAAAACTCATTTCCATTTAAAGCCAAAGGCATTAATAAGATACAGCAACAGAAAGTAGCATGTTTACAACACAGTTATAAAAAATAATTTATGGAAAACTGCATTGCATACAGGAAATTTTTTAAGTCCTAGGGGGTGATTCAATTGTTTCTTCACCCATCGCTGTCACTAGATGGTGCCTGATGGAGCAAGCAGGGGGACACACACACACACACACACCATTTCTTCCCGCGGCTTCCTGAGGTGATGAGAAGATAGGTAAAAAAAACTCTGTGGTTGGAGCTAAACCCATAAAGTCCTAAACCAGGACTTTGGATGGGTCTAGCCGCTATACACAATTAAACCCATCTATCTGGGCGTGATAAGCGCAATAATTGATGGGCGCCTGGAAAAACTGAATTGTTCTGTCAGGTACCCATTAATTCTAGCAGAACTCAAAACATGACATTAACAAAACCTCACTAATCTGGCAAGTACTGCCTCCTTTGTGCATATCACAGATTACTTGCTAAAAAAAATAAATGTCAATACTGATAGTTGGTTGTACACAAAATATTTCCCCAAATCTTCAACCCTGTGTTGAAGTGACATTATTCGGAGGGTATCCTGTCCCATATTTTCTGGTCATGTCTTAAAATACTGTAGCTTATTCATTTTATTTTTCTCATTACTGCTATTCAAATATTTACCTCATCAGGGGCGTAACTAGAAATTTGTGGGCCCAATAGCAAAATCTTGAAAGGGACCGCCAGTCTTTGTCACTACAATATCCCTTAGGGGCAGGAGAGAGAGAGGAGCGAGAGAGAAAGAGGGTGTCGGGGGAAGGAGAGAGAGAGAGAGAGAGAGAGAGAGAGAGAGAGAGAGATAGGGGTTAATGGAAAAGGAGGGAATGAGAAAGAGACAGTGTCAGGGAGAGAGAGAAAGAGGGGAGCGAGAGAGTGTTGGGGAGAGATAGAGGGAGGAGGAGCACGCAGGATAGACACTACTTGACTACAGCACAGTATGAGGGTAGAGGCATAGACTGACAGATAGAAGGGGGAAGGGTTGATGGACGGACGGGGGTAAGAGTGGACAGAGCACCATATGGGAGTATAAACGGACAGATAGAGCACCATATGGGCAGTGCCGTAACTAGAATCTGCACCCCCCCATATTGAAAATACGGCGAGTGCGCGCCGTAGGCATGCCTAAAAAATGTAGGGGTGTGGCTTCCTGGGGAAGGGATGGGGCCACAACAAGAGAGGAACCTGTGCAGGGGAGGGGGAGCCACGAATGGGGGTGAGGGGGATGCTGGAGCAGTGAGGGGGAGGGGGGGGGGGGCTGGAGCAAGGAGCGAACAAGAGAGAGGGTCAGGTGCGGGTGATGGGGGGGCGGGGCATGCCGCGGATGGGGAAACAAGCAACTCACCTCATCACTGTCAATAGGGACCGCAGCTCTGCTGCCTGGGTGCCTGGAGCAGATGAGCTGACTGGACTGATCTGGAGGAGCACTGAGCCTCTGTCCTCCAAGCTGTGGGTAATGGACAGGTGCTGGTGGGCTTCCAGCGCTGCCTGTCTGAATGGTGAGTGTCATGACCACATGACAAACTGCAGCAGGCAGGGAGGGGGGCTCCTTCTCCTCAGCTGCTGCGCCGGTGACAGGGGTGACGGGAGACAGCGTTTTCGTCAGTGGCATGACCAGAGACAGCTGGAGCCGGCGCAATGTATTGGAGCCTGCACAGATGCCCTAGGTAATTGCCTATTGGCTAGAGCCCGCTCTGGGCGGAGAACACGGGGTGAGACTGACACTGCTGCCCAGCGCTGTCAGCTAGCATCCGGCAGAGATGAGCCGGACGCAGCGCTATGGTAATAAACTGTAGCGTACAGCGCTGGTGCTGGCGGCGGCCAATCGGGGTGTATGCGGATGGTGCGCCCACAGCACAAGTGCACTGTGTGCTAAGCACCATCCGCCCACACCTAGTTATGGCCCTGCATATGGGGGTACAAACAGATGGACTGGAGTTGGCATAGACCAGACTAATGGGTGGAGAGAGCACCATATGGGGGTATAGACGGACAGACAAGGAGGAGGCATAGATGGACAGACAGGGGCATGGGCGGACAGACAGAGCACCATATGCAGGCATAGACGGACAGGCGAATGGTCAGGAGGGGGCATAGATGGTCAGACATGGCCGGCCCCTCTAATTATACAGGGTGCAGGGGATGCAACGGTTATAGGGCTTGGTGGCTTGTGGGAACCAATCCCATTGCACCCTCTATAATTTAATATTTATTTTTCTTCATTTTTTTATTTGTAATCACTGCTGCTGCGCTGGGTTCGGAGCCTGGCAGCGTACTTACAGAAAGTTAGGAGGGAGGAAGGAGACAAAGCCGCTTGTTCTACAATATCCTGAAGCGTTGCTACACCTGCAGAAGATGACGGACACGCACTGATTGTGCACCGCTTCTGCAGGCACAGCAACGCTGCTGGGTTCTGCAGAACAAGCGTCTCCAGTCTAGCTCCTCCCTCCCTGTAAGTAAACTGTTGGGCGGCAGCAGGTATTCTAAAAAAAATGAAGAAAAATATTTTTTTTGCGGATGCAGTGGGATTGCCATTGGGGCCCCCACAAGCCACAGAGCCCCAAAGCAGCTGCATCCCCTGCCTCCTCAATAGTTATGCCACTGTTAACCACACTCACTTCTCTCCAGAACAATACAAAATATATCTAAATTTACTGCTAAATTAAGCTGGCAGATATTAAGTGCAGTAAAATGCCAGATCACCCTAATCTGGAAGCACAATTCCTCTCCCTAATTATTTTTGTATAAAGAAGCAATCTGGTGTGCCTACGAAATGGAGCGTTCCTCCAGCATCATAGCCAACAAGGCCGATAACTTCTCAGCATCTCCCAAATGGATCATGACCTTTGGCTGGTTGAGGTTGTATGCTGCACATCGTCTTCTGCTACTAGATTGCTATGTCCCCCCAGGTGTGGATCATAGGGTCGACCACACTTAGGTCGACAGTGTCTAGGTCGACCACTATTGGTCGACAGTAAGTAGGTCGACATGGTTTCTAGGTCGACATGTACAAGGTCGACATGACAGAAGGTCAACATGGTTTTTTGATACCTTTTTGGTGTCGTTTTCTCCGTAGAGTGACCGGGTACCCCAATTAGTGCACAGTGTCTTCGGGCAAGGTTACAGTTCCCAATTGTAGTCCACGTGGATTGTAAAGCATGAAAAAGTTCAAAAAATGGGGGGGGGGGGGGGTGAAACTCATGCCGACCTTCTATCATGTCGACCTAGAGACCATGTCGACCAACTTAATGTCAACCAATAGTGGTGTCGACCTATAAACCGGATACCGTCCCCCCAACCCCACACTCCCTCCTTCCCCTCTTCTGTACCCCTTGTTCCCTTTGACATAAGTTATTCATAAAAAAAAAAAAGCAAAGGAGAGAACACACCAAAAAAAGAGTCAAAGTTAATAAACCAGCTTTTCAGGATAGAACATCTTCATATGATTATAGTGCACTTTCTCAACCAAGGGTTTGTAATTGATATGAATAATAGCCATTTCAGGACATTACCAATATTCTGTAATCCAGAACGCATGTGGATTGTGACTACACCACACTTGACTCCAATCCAAAAGGTACTTTATGATGTGGCCTTGTCACTCATCAGCAGAATTATACACATGGAACAGTCATGAAATTAATACAGCAGCATTTTACCCTCAACTTCAGATCTAGACTAGATTCTACCCATAATTAAAAAGTAGTGGAAAGCATCAGCAATAGTTTACATACTGCAGACTGATCTTGTACCATTGACCTCGACAAAGAAGAATGTTGACCTCTGACTAATGCTACAATTTCCAGACAACAAAATTCAATGCTCCACGTCCAATTAGCTCTGGTTTAGCGAGCAATTTCAAATTGAATCCTGGAAAACCTTAAAGCAGAATGTCAAGTTTAGACCCTGCCTCTAGTGATCTTTTAGATATTAAACATTCTGTACTCTGGAAAATGATTCTACCTCCATGCACAGCTGACATCAGAAATTGTGGAGCCCGAGACTGACAAAATAGACAGGGGTCTCTAACTCCCCCAAATCAAAAAGAAAGATTCTGCTGCACCGCTATGTGATGTCGTACATCGTGAAGTTACATATGGGTGGAGCGTTATGGACCTGCAGGAATGACTCACAGAGAGCTGATGTGCAGGGAAGGCTTGATTTAAGAGGTCCTCCCTCCGCATCATCCCGCTGTTGTAGTACGCACCTGGTGCAGCTCTCCAGGTATCGGCGGTAGGAGCCATGGGTGGGCCCCTCTCTCTGTAAGGGCCGGGACACCAGTCTCCCCCTATGGCTGTCCTGTCTCCATGATATTATGTACTGGAATACTTTGTCTACGTCTATTACTGCATCTGGTTTTATAAAATCGTGTTACAGTGATATGACACTATAGTGCACTTTATAATGGTACCCTGGGCGACTGTACTTCCAAATATTTGAAATAACCATACAGACAAGTGTTAGTGGAGAAACCCTTTCCCAACCTATGTATTATGATATGATGAAAAGGCACAACAGGGCAAAACTACAATGTACACCATGGATGCTGTCAAATATAGGTGCCTGGTAAGGAACCACTTTTTTTGAAAGATGCAAACAGCCATAAAAAATAAAAAGTTGGGTGCATAACCTTTACCATTTATCAAGGAATATTTTTTATTGTATTTTAAATTAGAGGTACTACATTTACTCATAAGCATTAAGGGCAATATTCAATTGATTATCACACCTGATACACAGTCTAAAGTGACGGGCAATCGCAGCGGCGATATTCAATCGTGTCTGATTTTTTGTGCCCACAGAGGTTAGGGTTAGACGCATAAAGTGGCTAAACCCGACCAAAGTGGTGGGCGCAATTGCAAAAAGTGCGATTTGGGCAGCCAAACAGGTAACTGGGGAGTGAACTCTGAAGTGTAGATGCCATCAGCCATCACGCACGAATGGAGCTACAATTGAATAGCTCAGTTTGGGCGCCATCTAGTGGCTGACGGCGGATAAACATTTGAATTCCGCCCTAACAGGGAGATGTACTAAGCCTTGAAAAGTGATAAAGTGGAGAGTGATAAAGTACCAGCCAATCAGCTCCTAACTGCCATGTCCACAGGCTGTGTTTGAAAAATGACAGAAGCCGATTGGCTGGTAGTTTTACACTGTACTCTATGAGTCAAAAACTGTACTGTAAGTTAAGGGCCAAATTCAATTTACCGCGATTGCCGGTTTCTTGGCTTTCTCCACTTTTTTGGCTGTGAAAATTGGATTTTCGCGGATATGCATGCTCCCGCGATTTGCGGATTCAATTGCAAATTCGCAAAACCGGGATTACTGAAAAAGCTGTTGCCAGTAATGAAAAGTGGAAAATTGTTAAAAGGCGCCCGTACAGCCCCCCCCAAAAAAAGCTAAAACTAACATTGGATAACAGTACAAAAAATTATTATTGGTTATAATAAAAGTATTTCTGGTACTTAAACTGGGACCAATGGCTGTTGTATGATTTTTTTTTTTAAATGTAAAAAAAAATTAATCGAAAAGCTATTTTTTTTCCAGCAAAATAAGTGCTAAAAGTAAAATCAGGGTACATAAAAATGGGTATAAGTATATATTTGGGTCATTTTAGGGGACTTTAAAAAGAAAGTGGAAACAGACCAATTACTCCCACCTGCAAGTCTAAAAACAATTGTCCCACTCATAAAGCACCCCAATATACCTGTCCCATACTTTGTACCCCAATTACCATCATTTTGCACTTTTTCACCCCAAAAATTAAATGTAATTTTAGGCCAATTAAAAAGTAATTGAAAACTTCTAAGTGCCTAACTAGTCATTCAGGGGTGGTGTCCCTGGGGTTTAGAACCAAATCTCAAAATGTGTAACTTAAAATAGAGATTTTCCCACAAGTTAATCACCAGCTTGGTGTTGGTGAATTGAAATTTGTGATACAATTACAGCAAATCCATTTTTTTGCAGATAATTGAATAGGCCTTTTTGAGAATTTACCGCAATTTGCGGTTAATTCGCGTTTTTATACCACAAAAACCCGTTTATATGGCTAACTGAATTTGGCCCATAGAGTTATGGAACAAACACTTAAAAATATGTTACACAATTAAATTTTTGAAGGTGGTCTTGAAGGTGGGGACTACAAGGTCTCAGCTGGAGATGCCTCTTTCAGAGACCTTGTCAGCCCTGCCTTAGGGAATATATGGATAACATGGCTTTTGGCCTGACGCAGAGATTCACTTAGGAAGTGTGGGAACCATAGATTTGAGGATTTGCATCTTCAATTGTCCCTTCCATGCTTTCTTTATGTGGATATCTTATTATGTAGAAGCAGGGCCGGTTCCGGGGCTTCTGGCGCCCCGGGCGGCATTAGGGGTCGTGGCTTCGTACAGGGGGCATGGTCATTTACGCCCCCTGTACAGACTGAAATGATGTGCGGTGCGCGATCACGTCATCGCGCACCGCACAGCAAAGGTCCTCTCCACGAAGGAAAACTAGACATGTAGCGTCTAGTTCCCTTCGTGGAGAGGACCTTTGCTGTGCGGTGCGTGATGACGTCATCGCGCACCACACAGTAAAGGACCTCTCCACGAAGGGAAACTAGACGCGTACGCGTCTAGTTTCCCTTCCCAGCGGCCAGCGGCAGCAGGGGGGCAGCGGGGGGCACACAGCAGCAGCAGACCTTGCCCTGGTGCGGCGCCCTCCGGATGGCGCCCTGCGCCCTCCGGAAGGTGGCGCCCCAGGCAAAAGTCCTGCTTGCCCGTAGCAAGATCCGCTACTGTGTAGATGGTGTGATTTTTTATCACATTCATTCTGTAATACTGGTTAACTTTATTATAAAACTGTAACTGTAAGGGGATTATTTATTAAAAAAGAAAGAACTGTTTCTGTAGGATTAAGGCACCTTTTTAATATTGGAGCTATTTAACAAAGGCTGAACAGTGAACACACATCAGAGATATTTCCTACATTCAGCCAAGTAATAAAGTCCAAATAATTCTTAATGGCGATGTCAGTCCTCATCAATTTATCAAGCTCTGAAAGCTTTTCGGGGCTTGTCTCCCCAATAGCAAGTTAGCCACAATTGCATATGGGCTAACTTTTTCACTATTTTTGGATCTTTGGGTACCTTCCTGACATCTTGTACTTGGACACGTGCATCCCTATGTCCACTCATGCACTGTAGGTAAGCAGAGTAAGAAACAACCAGTAAAGTGATAGCGTGGGGTGGTATAGTGGTTAACATTGCTGCCCCACAGTACTAGCGTCATATAAAAAGTTTCCAACAGGACTTTGTGCTGACATTATCCTTGTATTTACTTCAGCTTCTTTCAGACATTACGGGTTTGTCCGGACGGCAAAAAACGTACTTTATTTGTCGTGAATCAGTGGCTCTCACAAGCAACAATTTTGTGCGTATGTAATGTTGCGGCCAAGTCAACTTGAGCTATCACCATGTGCGCAACAGTGAAGAGGCACAGTTGCCGTCTTAGTCAGTGGCTATCACGGCTGTAACCAGAGGTTTAAGTGAGCCGAAACGGGGCGGAACTGCATTCTGCCAGTTACATTTGGAGATGGAATGCAGTTCCGCCTACTCTGGCTCACCTAACCTAGGGAAATGTCGGGCGCCCGCTGAGACTGTTACCAGTGGGCGCTGGCTCTTTCCCCTTCAGCGGCAGCTGGAAGCCAGAGCTCACTCCTGAGCTCCGGCTTCCGGCTCAGGCAGTGTGCGGCGCTATGGGAGAGACGTCATGACATCTCTCTCATAGTTGCGAGGAGCGGGCACCAGGCGGAGGCTGTGGTCCGGAAGCAGGAGCGGGGCTGGTGAGTTTTTTTTTTTTTTTGCTAGTTTGTGTGTGAAAGCAGCGCTACTAGAGGGAGGAACTGTGGGTATATCTACTGGGAGGCAAACAAACTGGAGGCATAACTACTGGAGGCAGACCAAATGGGGGCATAACTACTGGGGAAAACCAACTGGGGGCACACCAACTGGGGGGCAAACAAACTGGAGGCATAACTACTGGGGGCATAACTACGGGATCCGGTCTGAAGATCGACAGTGTCTAGGTCGACAATGTTTAGGTCGACCACTATAGGTCGACAGTCACTAGGTCGACATGGATGGAAGGTTGACAGGGTTTCTAGGTCGACATGTGCTAGGTCGACAGGTCTAAAGGTCGACATGAGTTTTTCACATTTTTTGGGGGGGATTTTTTCATACTTAACGATCCACGTGGACTACGATTGGAACGGTAAAGTGTGCCGAGCGAAGCGGTAGCGGAGCGAAGGCACCATGCCCGAAGCATGGCGAGCGAAGCGAGCCATGCGAGGGGACGCGGTGCACTAATTTGGGATCCCGGTCACTTTACGAAGAAAACGACACAAAAAAAATAGAAACCCTGTTGACCTTCCATCCATGTCGACCTAGTGACTGTCGACCTATAGTGGTCGACCTAAACATTGTCGACCTAGACACTGTCGATAAAACGAACCACACCCATAACTACTGGGGGCAAACCAAATGGGGGCAAACCAAATGGGGGGCATAACGACTGGGGGCATAACTACTGCAGGCACACCAACTGGGGGCAAAACTACTGGAGGCATTGGGGGCAAACCAACTGGAGGCATAACTACTAGGGGCATAACAACTGGGGGCAAACCTATTGGGGGCAATACTAATGAGAGCATTGCATAGGAGGCACTTAATAAGGGGCATCACTCCTGGGGACATAAGGGGCACTACTACTGGGGGCACTGAATAAGGGGCACCAATACTATAGGTTCCACATAAGGGGCACTACAACTGTGGACACTACCACTACAGTGGGTACTGCATAAGGGGCACTACTGCTGTGGGTATTATGTGTATTTGGGGTGCTACTACTGTGGGCTTTGTGTATAAGGGGCACTAATGTGTGTCATAACATGAATAAGGGACACTAATATGTGGTGTAATGTGAATAATATTGTGCTACTGTGCGGCGTAATTTGAATTGGGAATACTATTGGGTGACCACTCCCCGTTCTTTGAGGACACGTCCCTTTTGTGGCGTGCATGCAATCCCCTTATTTCACCAGCGTGGGAGGGGGGGGGGGGGGGAGAGGAGGAGTTCCAACACCTCTCTAGGACCACTTTAAGCACTGGCTGTAACACAGCGACCGTGCCATACTCGTGCCATGTGAAAGTACTAATGTATTGGTCACCTCTACTGAAGTTAAACGATGGAAAAAAAAGTCGGGTATTTTGCCTGATGGACACATCTCTGGTTTCCTCCCACAAGCTCCAAAATATATACCAATAGGTTAAATGGCCTGACAAATATAACCCCAATGTGTGTACACCTGTATGTAGGGAATATATGTATTGTAAGCTCCATTGAGACAGGGACTGATGCACATGTATAAAGTAATCAATAATTAATGTAAGCTATCACTTGACTTTTCATGCTTTACTGGATAGGTTTATATTGGAACTACTGCCATACTTACCGACTTCTGGGCTGCTCTCTCCGGGAGAGAGCAGCCCGTCGGCTCAGCAGGGGGGGCTGGCAGTCAGGTGACACGCAAGGGGGCGGGGGCGGACCGGAGGCGGAACGGGGCGTGGCTTCTGGGGCGCGTCATTTAAGCCACGCCCCCGCTGTGTAATGCCGCGATTACCGGCATTATACAGCAGGGGGCGTGGTTACGATGACGCGATTCAACAAGAATCGCGTCATCGCCTGCCCGGACCGCCCACTTTACTCGTTAAGTGGGCGGCGGGCAGGGGGTGACCCTCGTAAATCGGGAGACTTGCCTGCTCTTCCAGGGGGCCGGGAGGGTCACCCGTTTTTAGGAAGCCTCCCGGCCATTCCGGGAGGGTAGGCAAGTATGACTACTGCCCTAGCAACAAAATTGGATAAATAGGCGCACAAAATAATTTATTACTGCCATAACATGCAATGCTAAGAAACACTAGTTTACGGGGCACCACTGACTGCCACAATGGTAAAATGGACCAGAAGTTGCAACAACAACTATAGTGCATGAAACATCACAACAATAATTTCTGTTCTCTTCTCTAACCAAGAGAGCTGTCTATTTTGTAGAGCAGCTATAGAGACTGACATAGGTTATAGATGCCCCAACATCGCAGATACATACTTCACATCTACAAGTCATGCACAGGGGGCCAGCAGTGATCCTCCCAGACACTAAATCATAAACTTCATGTTTTTGGTATTTCACATTCTAGCCACAGTTTCAACATCCCACATCCCGTGACATTATGGAATGATAAATCAGCAGGCGTGACAGCTCCCTTGTAGAGACTGGTACGAACCTAGGATCTGCCACAGCCAACACCCACAGCTTCTGCCAGATGTCTTCATAAGGTCGGATGCTTTAACCCCACAAATGGAACAAGGAGTAACACTCTGCTACATGACACCGAGAAGGGGGAGGGGGGGGGGAATTCACTGTAGTCAAGATTAGTAAAAGATAATTCTGCAACCAAAAACATTTGATAGTAAGAACAGTGGCTTTATGTACTCAAGACTGCACATTAAACAAAAAATAAACAAACAGACCCTTGGATGTCATCCATTATTTTGATATTGTAGTAACAGAAGCGGTTTGCACTAAAAGGATTTGAACAAAAAGCTGGGTTTACGCATGTAGTATTCTCCAGAGTGGAGGAAATCAAAGCTGTGACAGATAATTTGATTGTACTAACTAAAGAACGCATGATTAGGTATTACACTGCAACAAAAGGGTTAAAGTCAAAGGACAATACTTTGTAAGTACTGAGACTAAAGAGACTGAAAATTAGTAAAGTGCTAGAGGCTATTTAAAACTGACAGATGAAAATCACTATTATTGCAACAGACTGCTAATGTTTACTGAAACAGGTGCTAGGAAACAAAACTGAAAACCTATAAAAGAAAGCCACGAGGTTGATAGATTTAATGTGTCCCAAAAAATGGCTTTAAATATATTAATTCACGTACTGGCAAAAATAATAAGCAATGTTCGTATATGAAAAACGTATATCGGGGCATGGCCTGGAGGCTGAACGGAGTGGCAGCCTGAACGGGAGGCTCCACTCTACCTGTGGAAATAAACCTCCGTTTTCTCTCCCCCTGCTATTTATATCCCCTCTGTCTTTAGCCCCTGCGGCTGTGGGGACCCCCTGCTGTGGTGGATTAGTGCTGCGGAATCGGGGAGCCGGTCTACTGGCTCCCGTGGATTGCGGCCTATCCACCTCTCTGAAGCCGGGGCCTCGATTTGGGGCCGGCGCTGCCCGCCACCTGCGGCACACTCCCGTGGAGCGTCGGACGGCGAACCCCGCTCCACACCCCTGCGGCTGGCTTACCTCACCTGCCTGTGGGAGCTGGCGGCGCTGCTGGAGGGCTGCTGGCCCGGTCGAACGCGGGAGCTCCGGGGTCCCGGCGGCCATCTTGGATCTCGGGAGCCGGGGACGGACGCAGGGGACGCTCGGCTCCGGTAACACTTCCTCCTGCCGAGGTGAGCTGATCCCCTGGCCCTGCAGTGCTACTCCCTACCCCCTCCTCTCACTGCAGCCTTGCACTTACTGCCTGCGGGCGGCGGCCGCTGGGGACCCTGGGTGAGGCACTAGACGAAAAATAGCCCCATCCCTCCTGCAAATTTATCCTGGGGCTGGCTCTCGTTCTCCCCTGGGCCTGCACTATATGGCCTCTCCCTCCTGGGTCATCTCCCCGGCCCCCCTGTGCTGATATTGTCTGGAGGCTGAGGGAGAACCCTTCGGCTACGGCCTGTGGCTGGGTCCCTCCTCGGCTTATCACCTTACGCGGGCCCTCGGCTGCCTCTGCCGCATCCTTGTTGCCCGGGACCCCGCGCTGGAGGTCCCCCTGCTGCGGCCCTCCAGAGCCCCTATTCCAGCCTGACTGAGGGCACCAGCGCTCTCTCGGTGCCCGTGGGGTCCCTGGCTGCTGCTGGGGCCGGACACCCCTTTCCTGCCACCTGATCCTTGTACTGCCTCGGTCGCTGGCTGGTCCGTGTCCGGGCATCACCTCCTACGGATCCTGGATGGGGGTGGGTTGCTGGAGTGTCCTGGTGCTGCCCCGGTCCCTGGCTGGTCCGTGTCTCATCCCCGCAGATCCTGGACGGGGGTGGACTTCCGGAGTGCCCTGTCTCCTGCAACCTCTGACTGCCTGGCTCCTCTCCGGGACCACGTGGACCCTCCTCTCTGCCGAGGCTCCCCGGCCCTGTCCCACCCGCCTTGCTCGGCTGGCCACGTCATGATGCTTCTCTAGGGCCCCCACCTTACCCCCCCTGGTCCTGAGCCTTACTGCTGGAACGCCTTCTCTACCTCCCACCCTGCTGTCCACCCCCTTTCTCATATGTTCACGATGCCCAGGGGCGGCAAAAAGTCACAGGGGTCCGACCTCACACCATTCCTTACTAAAAAGAGCACCCCAGCCAAGAGCAGGCCCCATGCTCCTGAACCCCCCCATGGTCCCTCCGATTCCGAGACCGAAGACGACGATCTCACACCCCTTACCCGCAGGGACTTTCTCTCCCTCCTTAAGGAGATGCGGGATGTTAAAACCTCTGTCCAGGCTCTCCACTCCCTGAAATCCGACATTGCCGGCATTGGCTCCAGAACGGATCAACTTGAGCGGTGAGAAGAGGTGGTGTCGTTCCAACAAACGGTCGAGACCGACTTCCATCAACTCCGCCAAGATGTTGCCCAATTGCGGGAGGAGCATGAGGACCAAGACAATAGGGCGAGGAGAAAAAAACCTGAGGATTCGGGGTATTCCTGAGGAGGTCGAAGCGGTCCACCTTGATCTTTACCTTAAGCGCCTCTTTGCCCACCTATCACCTGACACCCCTGAGGAACATCTTCTCCTGGATCGAGCGCATCGAGCCCTCCGACCTCGCTCCCAAGACTCCTCCCAGCCCAGTGATGTCATCCTCCGACTGCACTACTTCACTGCGAAAGAGGCCATTATGAGAGAAGCCCGACGGCTGGGGTCTGTAACTTTCCAGAACGCCCCCCTACAGATCTTCCAGGACTTATCCCCGGTCACCCTGACCAAACGTAGAGACTTTAAACCCGTCACTTCCCTGCTCTCCCGTCATAATGTCAAGTACCGCTGGGGTTTCCCTTTCCGTATCCTGGTTTGGCACCAAGGGAAGCTGCTCACGTCCAGGAACCTACCCGAGGCTCACACGCTGCTCTCCAAGCTGGGTATCCACGCCGCTGAGCAGGATATTTCTGCTCAATGCCTGCCACCGCGGACACAGCGGAACTCAACTCAGCCTCCCCGATCAGAGTGGTTCACGGTCCCAGCTTCTGCGGCCTCCCTGGCTCCACCTCCAGTTCCCTGATGGACCTCTAGCTCTCTGATTTAATGCCTTCTCTTTACAATTGTGTCGACCTTTCCTGGTCGTACTCCCCTAGCCGGGGAGCTGTTTCACTTTAGATCTCCCGCATCCTGATTTCCCGACCCCTTAGTTGATTCTCGATTGTTCTGTTGTTACCCCTTGTTAAAATGTTAGAATGTTAACATGTTAATATACTAAAAAGTGATAATCTGTTTTTGTTTTTTTTCTCTACCCCCTGCTTTCACCTTTCTTTCTGGACCTGGCGCTCCATCTGTTTTTTTGTTTCCGCTTTCTTTCCAGCTTTCTCCCTCAGGTACCCCCCCCCCCCCCCAGGGGAGGTTTGCCTCCTACCTATTGCTATGTGGTTTGTGATCCATCATCCGGATCCCATGCCGCGCCACCTTAGGGCTTTGAGCCCCCTTGCTGACCTAGGTGCCCTCCCGACACCTAGTATCCCTTCCCCCCTGTCAGCACTACCGGTCCCGGCCCCTATTGCCGGACGACCAACCACCCTCCCGCCCCTCCCGGTTTCCTTTCCTTCCTCCCTCCTTTCTAACCACGTTGTCTCTCGCTTTGTATCCTCCTTCTCTATCTCTCTTCTTCCTTCCCCTACTTTCAGTGTTCTACACTCCTTCTATTTTGCCTACCTCTTTGTTGCTTGCCCATGGGTCTCCGGGTACTCTCTTTTAATGTGAAGGGCCTGAATAGCCCTCAAAAGAGAGGTAAGCTCTTTGCCTCCCTTAAACTCCATAAAGGCGACCTGGTATTTCTCCAGGAGACCCACTTCCTACATAACTCCCACCCTACGCTGCAATGTAAACCATACCCTGATTCTTTCCATGCCTGTCATCATTCAGCCAAGAAACGGGGTGTCGCGATTTTATTCGCCCGTCACCTCACCTTTGAGCTTCTAGATTCCCATGCCGACAAGGATGGCCGGTTTCTTGTTTTAGTGGGGAAACTTAACAACAAACTATGCACCCTAGCTAACGTCTATGCCCCTAACCAACGACAGGAACTATTCTTTGCAAAACTAGATACTCTCCTTACTCGAGTCCGGCAAGGCGACCTCATACTTGCTGGGGACTTTAACTCTGTTTTAAATCCACAGATAGACCGCTCTCCCTCTCTCCCCACTGCTTCCCCGTCAGACTCCCTCCGCTCTAGATCCCTCCTCCGTCTCATGCGATCCCAGCTTCTCTACGACTCCTGGAGGATAAAAGACCCCTCTGCACGTGACTATACCTTTTATTCTGCTCCTCATAATTCCTACTCCCGCATTGATATGGTCCTGCTCAGCCATGATCTTGCCTTGAATCTCCACGCTGCCCATATACACCCACTGATCTGGTCTGATCATGCCCCTATCTCTTGCGACCTCTCGGGTCTGCTCTCACGCCCCCGCCCCATGACATGGCGTCTTAACGACTCCATCCTTCACAACCCAGAGATACGTTCCCATCTTCGGGACAAGATTTCAGACTATTTTACCCTGAACGATTCCCTTGACATTTCTAGGTCCACTCTCTGGTTGACACACAAGGCAGTTCTTCGTGGGCACATTATCAGCCTGGCCTCAAAAACCATGAAACAGTCCCTCACTCAGTTCAACAAACTCTCTATTAAACTCCACACACTCGAGGCCCAGCATAAAGCGTCCTCCGACCAGGCTATCTTGTCTGAACTCCGTACTGTCAAAGCAGAACTTGATCTCCTTCTCTCCAGACGGGTGGCCAAACGTCTCAAATGGCTTCACCAGTCTTTTTACGAGAAGGGAGACAAGGCAGACAAGATCCTAGCGGCACGACTCCGTTCCACGAGAGCCAAAACTAATATTATCTCTATCAGAAACTCTCTTAACCAGCTAGTTCATGACCCCACTGCCATTAGGGCCGCCTTTTAATCCTACTACACTGACTTGTACAACCTTCCACCCCCCTCACCTGGTTCTTCCTCTCTGTCCCACCCTGACCTAGTCTCTCATTTTCTTTCAGCTTCTAACTTGCCTAGATTGCCTCAGGACGCCATGGACCATCTTAACAGTGAGATCTCGGTGGAAGAAATTGCCCAGACTATACTCATGCAAAAAATTGGTAAATCCCCGGGCCCGGACGGGTTCACGGCTCTTTACTACAAAAAATTATCCGATCTTCTCTCCCCCCACCTTCAGACCCTGTTTAATAGGATTGTCCATGGCAACTCCTTTCCTCCTGAGATGTTGGAGGCTAGAATAGTGGTAATCCCTAAGGAAGGCAAGGATACCCTTAACTGCGCTAACTACCGACCTATATCTCTCTTGAACCTGGACCTGAAAATTTTCGCTAAAATCCTAGCCAACCGCCTTAACACGTATCTCCCTTCCCTTGTCCATTACGACCAGGTGGGGTTTATCCTGGGCCGCCAGGCGAGGGATAACACCAGACGTGCTATTGATCTTATACACATCTCGAATTCCAGGGGATCCCCCACTATCATGCTCTCCTTAGATGCTGAAAAGGCATTTGACCTGCTCTCGAGCCCTACGGCTTGTCTGGTGGCTTTCTCACTGGTGTCCTGGCACTATACTCCGCGCCCCCTCTGCCACAGTCTTAATCAATGGCGCCCCATCTGCTCCAGTCCGCATCTCAAATGGTACACGTCATGCCCTCTCTCACCGCTAATATTTGCCCTCATTATCAAGCCCCTCGCTTCTCAAATTAGAGCTCATCCACATATACACGGTATACAAGTAGGCCGTATCGATCCTAAAATCTCCCTCTTCGCTGACGACATTCTACTCTCCCTGACCCAGCCCCTTTTCTCACTCCCAAATTTATTTTCAGTCCTGCATTCTTACAGCCTTATATCAGGCTACAAGATCAATTATTCCAAGTCCAAGGCTATGCTGCTCCATGTCCCTCACCGAGTGGCTGAATCCCTTCGCGCCAATTTCAATTTTAAATGGCAGCCCACAAAGATTAAATATTTGGGTATTTATTTGACCTCCCGCTACGAGTCTCTCTTCCGGGAAAACTTTCCACCCCTCCTCACCAGAACACTCGCTGACCTGACATCCTGGAACAGTCTCTTCATCTCGTGGCTGGGCAGGATCATAGTGGTTAAAATGACCATAGTCCCCAAATGGCTTTACCTTTTCCAGACCCTCCCTGTGGCAGTTCCGGCCTCCTTTCTTCGCACAACCCAACGAGCCCTCATGCGTTTTATCTGGAACCACAGACCCCCCCCCCCGCATCGCCTCCAATACCCTGAAACGGCCAACCTCCGCTGGCGGTAGAGGTCTCCCTGATATCAAACTCTACTACCTAGCCTCCCACCTATCTCATATTGTCACCTCTTATGCTCCTCCGGGATCTGTATCCTGGTTGGATAGAGGCAGCCCTCGTTAACCTCTCGGACCTGACCCCCTTATGGGGTCTGCCCTCTACCTCCCGACCCCCAACCTCCTCCCCACTATTAAATTACGAGATTCCGTACATGGATAACGCTGGGCTTTGCTCCGAGTCCTCACTCCCTTTGAAAGTTTATGCATTAACGCTCACCTCTCCAAAGGCTTAATCTCCCAACTTTACTCCCTTTTACTAGATTCTTCCCTTCCCTCCTCCTGGCCCCACGAACTCGCATGGGAGCGTGATCTTGGGCCCCCTCCGGAGAGCGAAGACTGGGAGGACATGAGACTGGGGATTGCTAAATGCTCTATTGCTACTGCTTTTAAGGAGACTGCCTACAAAATTTACTACCGTTGGTACTACACCCCTGGTAGACTTAAACTCTTTCCGTCTTCCTCCCCTAATTGCTGGAGGAACTGCGGATCTAGAGGCACTATGTTACACATATGGTGGACCTGCCCGTCCATCGTCTCCTTTTGGAATCTAGTCTACTCCCTCCTTAACTCCCTTCTGGACTCCCCCATGCTGAAAGATCCCTGGATCTTTTTGCTGTGTTACCCTCCCCCGATGCTTAATAAATTCTCCCAAAAACTGACTGCACATATTCTAACTGCGGCAAAATCGCCGATAGCTCTTAATTGGAAGAACCCCTCTCCACCCTCTCTCTCGTCTCTTAAAACCAAAATTTGGCATATTGCATCAATGGAGAAGATTACATATTATCTCCACGACCGGGGTCACGTTTTTGAGCAGGTTTGGGCCCCCTGGCTCGCTGCTGAACGTAGATCGCCGTCTCCCCCCTCTTGCTCTTAGCTCCTTCCGCAGACCCATGGGCATTGCCTACTACTCCGCCTCCATCGCCTTGCTCCTTTTCTTCTCTTTTCTCTTCTTCTCTCCTTCTTATCTTCTCTCGTCTCACCCTTGCCCTCCCACTCTCTCTTTTTTCTGATCTCACTATTTCCAGGATATGTACTGTGATTGGATTATATTGTGGTTTCCCTCCCCCCTATCCCCCTCTTCCCCCCCCCCCCCAAATTTGATACTTGATTACTAATGTTTTACTTCTGATTATTCTCGTTGTTTATTCTAAAATTGTGGTTTCTGTTGGACGTTGGTTCCCCTGACCGCCTGTCCCTTTTGCCAATGTATTGTTTCCCCGTTCTGTTTAACCATGCAAAAATAAAGAATTAAAAAAAAAAAAAAAGAAAAACGTATATCAGGTAGGCGCTTGATAACAGAGACAATTAATTTAAAAAGTAAACAATTTATTCCACATTTAATAAAACACTTAAACAACACACCGTTAAAACAATAGTAATAAATATTGATGGTCAGGCGTTTCCCTGAATTGGAATAGATCGATCCGAAATACCACATTCATATGTGAAAGTGAGAGTCCCTGGAGTTAAAAGCATAAAAAAATTACATCAAATATAATTACCACCAATCTTTGTAGGGGACGGAGACTCTCAGTAATAGTTCAGTCAGTCTCAACGCCAAAGATGTATATATATGTAACGGTGGGTATTAGGTCTGCATGCAGAGATAGACAGATTGTATGTAGTTTATCCTCCGTATATTGATGCACTTATTGTATATACCATATAGGCAGTAGGTACTGTAGCTGTTGTATACCTGATGCAGCAAGATGACCGCTGATGACAGCCGTTTGTAAACATACAGCAGGTATGGTAATCTGGAGAGCTGCTGAAGGCGATCGCTAATGTCAGGCAGCGGATCCAGCCGCCACAGATGTCCGTTGATAAGCAGGCAACTGATGCAATGTTACAGAGAGCCACTGAGAGCATAAACTGGTGTCTAGCAGCGAATCCAGCAATATTACCAGGCGCTCGTAGCGTTACTGCAGCAGGTGTTGTAATACAAGGAACCGCTAAGCAAACAGTTTATAGATGGGTGGCAAGTCTAGTAGTCTCCGGAGCTAGGAGTGAAGCCAAAAGGTTTGCTGGTGCAAATATCCGGCACATACAGCCAATCTTCCCTCTGTTTCCTCAACGTGTTTCTCCGCACCTGGGGCGGCTTTGTTAAGAGGCAGAGTTCAAATGTCAACAAACCTTATATTGTTTCAATATGTTTGTATATAAACTTGTAACGGATTTAAACACCTTGCAAAATGCTCATTGTACAAATCACTAACTCTCCAGCCATTGCACAACTGCAGGTTCTATCATGCCCTCCAGCAACAGCTCATGCTGGGACTTGTAGTTCCACAACAACTGGAAAACCAGTTTGCCTACTTCTATGGCCTTCTGTGAATTCACCTTGCTTCATTTTAAACAGAAATTAACCACCAGGACCCAGATAAGATCCAGCCCCATGATCCCAAATGAGATCTAAGCCTTGAGAAGGCTACACGTGCCAATCCCGTCATTCAATCCAATCACTATCAAGGGTGTAGAGAGCTCTGGCGGGCCCAGGTACTTTTCTTGGGGGGGGGCCTAATTGTGGGGGGAGGCACATCACTTTTGCAATAGCGCGGATTTGGGAGGGCACTACTGTGCCTCTCAGCCAGAGGCAAATCCAGAGGGCTGTGAGACATCCTTCTGCAGCGCTGTGCTGTAGCGCTGCTCTCCCCTGTATGCCCGTCGATGTCCCCCCGTCTCCCTACGGCTCCCCCCCTCTCCTCCTCTGGGTCCCACATCTCAGTCCGACATTTTTTTATGTCGGACTGAGATGGTCGGAAACAGGGACAAATTCTGACGCATTTGGCCCCGTTTCACTCAAAAGTACGTGAATCGGCAGCTATACCGCCGATTCACGTACTATTCGACAAGTCGAATTCCACGACTTGACGAATAAAAACTGCTGGGACTGAATAGGTCGAATCACGATACGACCTTAAAAAGTTGAAAACTCCCGTATTTTCGACAGACAGCAGTTTTCGACCCTAATTGAATATACCCCCAAATCTAGTATGTGAATCGACGGTATAGCTGCCGATTCACGTGCTTCTGAGGGAAACAGGGCCAAATTCGACAGGTTTTGGCCCCGTTTCCAACCATCCCAGTTCGACTTACAAAAAAGTCGAACTGAGATGAAGGACCTGAGAGGAGGAGAGGGGGGAGAGCCGCGGGCAGACGAGGGAGATCCATGGGCAGACGGGGGACAGCAGCGCTACAGCACAGCGCTGCAGGAGGAGATGTCATAGCCGCCACTCACGGCAGCGTCCACCCGGCTCCAGCAAGTGAGGTCCCGTGCATGTCGGAATGGATCCAACTCTAATTGAATATACCCCTATGGGTGTCGTGGACACCCACGAGTGGGAACAGTCCCGGCTAGTCGGCATGCTGACTGTCGGGATTGTCAGGGGGCGGGATGTTGGAGGAAATATTGTGACCGCCGGTTACATAACGACGCCCCGTTTGACCTGGTTTCACTCACACACAATACTGTTACGCACATTTCTAGCCAATGTAGAATGTTAGTGTTCTATCAGTCTGATGTATGCCCCACATTCCATACCTCATGATACAATTCCCATTAACCCACTGTATTTCAGTTGATGGACAGAGTCCTTTGTACTGCAATATGTTTCACCTTTCACTGCAGAAACAACTATATATTGAGAATTATTTTAACAGGAGAATTGGTGGAATTCATTATCAGTGAAACCAGCAATGTGTTTTCTATCTGATAACCCTAGGACCTGTAAACTTATGTGAACAGGCTACTGAGGATCCTATCCAGAGGTATTATTCACTTAAGACTTGGATTCTCTCCTCTAGATGATCAGGAAGGACGGTGGAGGTATTGGACGATGACCACATCACATCGGACTGTACATGTGGTCATCATTTGGTCCGTCTAAAGATGGATCTGGCAAAGAACAAGTCCAGCAAATACAGCAGAGAGGCCAGAATACTTTGTGTACGGCCACCTTTATCACACAAACACGTCCGGCATGCAGCTTATACTGGCACTTTAGGGGGTATATTTACCAAGGCGAGAGTTTTTTAGAAGTGGAAATGTTGCGCATAGCAACGAATCAGATTCCACTTAACCTTTATCTAGCTGCTTCTGAAAGATAATAGCTAGACTCTGACTGGTTGCTGTGGGCAACATCACTTCTGAAAAACTCACACCTTAATAAATATACCCCTAGGAGTTACTCATATGGTCAATTCAGTTCAGAGGCTAGGGGTGACATATAAACCACTGTTACTTCACAACATCTGTTTTTCTAAATACTACAACTCCTATGAAGAAAATATACTGAACTTACATATTTGTCTGTGCAGCTCTTAAATAAACACGTGGCATTTTAAGTTCATGGTAGATAATAAGACAGACTTTATAAAAGATGATATGTAATGACACTGTAAAGCCAAGCTTCAATCCCACCTTATAAACAACGGTAATCTTGCTGATACAGGCCCACACCAAAAATGCCATAAAATGCACTCTACGTTTCATAACGATCATATCAAATAGTCTTACAAAATATACAGATGTCAAATAAAATTGTTTTTTTGTGTTACGATATTTTGTAGCACAAATACCTGGAAACTGGAATTTTTATTTATTTATTTTTTGCCTTTAACGGGCTTGAATGCAGGGAGTTAATCACGTATTTGTGTAAGTCTTAATAATATAGGCATTTGTCATATCTAATTCATTTCTTGTGAGCCACCATTAGTGACAAATATTAGCAGGTTTTCTTATGTGACCAGGCTACATTAATAAAATGCCATTTATACAGTATGTCATTATCGGACCACTGAGCCTTCAAATGCCTCTGTTCACATACTGTCCCCCCCTTCTTTGTGTGTGTATCTGGCATTTGTTAGAATAGACCCATCTGTACTGGTCTGCAATGAATCTCTGGCACTGAAGGAGTTGTTTGGCTCTTTCTAACCCATTTACTGGTCATTTATATAATCACACTGTTCTGCAAGTATGCACCCTTACATAAATACCTTGCTGGAAATGATAAGAAAAATGTACCAACACTGGCAATTTCTAAATTCCAGACTGATCTGGAATGCAAGGATTACAATTAGTGATCTTCTGCACAGACAGTTAAAGTAAAACTATCATGGAAGGTTTTGTTGCTGTGTAAATGGTATGCATGCAATCTAATGATAGTATAGCATATTCTGTAAATCAGGTTAATTTACCTAATTTTACTTACGTCCATGCATGTGGATGAATACAGGACTCAGTGTATATGATTGTCTGTCTGTCAAATACAAATAAAATAAAAACCAGGTGGAAAATGTACTGGCCATACAATTAGTTTTTATATATTCAAACACAAATGGACGGCACTCAGGGTCCTCCAGAAAACACCCCTTAAAAAAAGGTGTATTTATACCACCATCAAAAAAGTACACAGTCTGTCCCGGTGTTTATAATCCTCAGGACCAACATTGTATAAAACATATAGAGAACACACAGACCATATATATGTGTGGTCACATACCAACTTGAACCCAAATCTAGGAATGGTGAGATGCTTTACAGCAGGTGTGTTGGTATCTACCTCACCTTTAAAAGCAAAGTTGCTGTGAGTTTTAGACCAGGTAGCATACCTACAGTTTAACACTAATGTGATAGCGATTTTCATAGTAATTATTTTGAGCAATAGAGTAGGACCTGCAGTATTGTGGGGTCCCTTGTCAGGGGCTGCAGGCTTAAATGCAGTGAACAATACATGAACTAAAACTCCACTGTCTATTACTGCCAGTTAACATAGTGAGGGCAGAGCCTCTGTGATAGACAGATATAGATTGTATATAATACATACACACACACACTATATATATATATATATTTATATATATTACACACACACACACACACACACGTGTATTTGTGTATGTATGTTCCAGCATAACTCTGGAATGCCTGAAGCAATTTACACAGAGGCACACGTGGGTAGGGGCAGAGGCACCCACGTGTAAGGGCAGAGGCACCCGCGGGTAGGGGCAGAGGCACTTATGGGTAAGGGCAGATGCACACACACTGTCACACGCCAGGGGCAATCAATGGTACCCAAATTTCTAATGGTCTTATTTCAAGTCGCACAGTGCCAATCAAACTGCAGGTTGGAGCTCTACATCAAGAACATCTGGAGTTCCTAGTGATTCGGGAGATGCCTCACGATCTGGTTCTTGGTCTTCCTTGGCTTAAAGTACACAACCCTCACGTCGACTGGAAGTCGTCACAAATAGTATCCTGGAGTTCATTCTGTCATTCTAATTGTCTCACTCCTGTCTACCCGCTCCGTGTATCTTCCAAGTGGGATGAGGAGCTCATTCCGGAGGCCTATCGGGAATTCGCAGACGTGTTTTCGGAACAGGCGGCCGATCAGTTACCACCCCATAGACCCTGGGACTGTCCCATTGAGCTCATCCCAGGGAAGATGCCACCCCGGGGGTGCATTTATCCCTTGTCATTGCCCGAGACCCAAGCCATGTCGGACTATATCAAGTCTAATCTGCAGAAAGGATTCATTCGCCCCTCTACTTCCCCGGCGGGAGCAGGCTTCTTTTTTGTGAAGAAGAAGGACGGAGGGTTGAGACCATGCATTGACTACCGCGGCTTAAATGAGATCACCATTAAGAACAAATATCCTTTGCCGCTCATCACGGAACTATTTGATAGGGTTCGCGGAGCCTATGTCTTCACGAAGCTCGACTCAAGGGGAGCTTATAATTTGATTCGTATTCGACAGGGGGACGAATGGAAGATGGCCTTCAATATCAGGGACGGGCATTATGAATATCTGGTAATGCCGTTTGGGCTCAGCAATGCCCCTGCCGTCTTCCAAGGTTTTGTGAATTAAATCTTCCGAGATATGTTATACCTAAGTGTAGTGGTATACTTGGATGACATTCTGATATTTTCTAAGAATCTCACGGAGCATAGAATTCAGGTCTACGAAGGAATCATCTCTACGGTAAGATCTCCAAATGTACCTTTGAGGTTCCTTCAATTCCATTTCTTGGTTACATCATCTCAGGTACGGAGCTTCGCATGGATCCGGAAAAACTCACTGCTATTCGGGACTGGACTCAGCCTCTTTCTTTGAAAGCGGTACAAAGATTTCTGGGTTTTGCGAATTACTACCGGAAATTCATAAAGGGATTCTCTACCACTGTGGCACCTATTACTGCTCTAACCAAAAAGGGGTCTGACCCAAGTCACTGGTCTTCTGAAGCTGTAGCAGCGTTCGCCCAGTTGAAAGCAGCCTTTATGTCCGCTCCGGTACTCCAGCAACCAAATTTTTCAAAACCATTCTTCTTGGAGGTCGATGCTTCCTCGGTCGGCATCGGTGCCGTGCTTTCACAGTACTCCTCTGACGGGAAGTTACATCAGTGTGGTTTCCATTCTCACAAGTTCTCTCCTGCTGAACGAAACTACACCATCGGAGACCAGGAACTCTTGGCAATAAAATCTGCCCTGGAAGAATGGAGATATCTATTGGAAGGTGCTAAACACCTAATTACGATTTGTACCGATCACAAGAACTTGCTGTATCTCAAGACAGCCCAGTGCTTGAATCCCCGTCAAGCTAAATGGGCGCTCTTCTTCACTCGATTCTCGTTTGTCATTAAGTACCGGGCCGGGACGTTTAACACCAAGGCTGATGCTTTATCTCGTTCCTTGACGGCTTCAGATGAGGAGAATTCCGTTGGAAAGTCTTTGATTCTCAGTCCAGTTTCTATTTTGGCAGCTCCCACCGCTTTGGGTCCTCCTCCTGGGAGAATGTCTGTGCCAGCTGAATTTCGACCGAAGTTGTTGCAGTGGGCTCATACTTCCAAGTTTTCCGGTCATCCTGGAGTTAAAAAAATGTGGGAGTTTCTACGAAGGTCATACTGGTGGGACACTATGAAGAAGGACATACAAGATTATGTCAATTCATGTCCTCAATGTGCTCAGCACAAAATTCTTTGTCTGCCTCCTGCAGGGTTGCTTCATCCACTGTCCATTCCTAAGAGGCCTTGGACCCATATCTCTATGGACTTTGTCACCAAACTGCCCCTCTCCAAGGGTCACAATACCATCTGGGTGATTGACCGCTTTTCTAAAATGGCACATTTTGTTCCTTTGACCGGGTTACCGTCAGCTCCCAAATTGGCTTTATTATTTATCCGTGAACACTTCCGCCTGCATGGGTTACCTCAAGAAATAGTCTCTGATCGGGGCGTGCAGTTCACTGCAAGATTCTGGAGGGCTCTCTGTTCAGCCTTACAAAATAAACCTTAAGTTTTCATCTGCCTACCATCCTCAGACCAATGGGCAAACTGAACGCGTCAATCAAGATTTGGAGACTTTTCTCCGCGTTTATCTCTCTCCTTCGCAAGATGATTGGGTGGAACTGTTGCCCTGGGCCGAGTTTGCCCATAATCATTTGTACCACTCTTCCACTGGTGAGTCCCCATTCTTCATTAATTATGGATTCCATCCTCAAGTTCCAAAATTACCCGTCTGTCCTCCAGAAGATGTTCCTGCTGCAGCTTCTACTCTTCGGCACTTCAGTCAAATCTGGAGTAGGGTTCACGTTAACCTCAAGAAAATCTCCGGCCGCTACAAATTCTTTGTGGATAGGAAGCGACGGGCAGCTCCTCAATACAAAGTTGGTGATAGAGTATGGCTCTCTACCCGCAATCTCCGTTTAAGAGTGCCCGCTATGAAGTTTGCCCCGAGGTTCATTGGTCCTTATCCCGTGTTGCAAGTTCTGAACCCGGTTGTCTGCAAATTGGGTTTGCCTTCCCACTTTCGGGTACCATATTCCTTCCATGTTTCTCTCCTTCGTCCCCTTATTTTAAATCGGTTCCATTCAGAGTCATCTAGGCCAACCTCTGTAGAGACTGAAGCCGGAACGGAATTTGAAATTAAAGCTATTCTTGACTCTCGTTATCTTCACAAGAATCTGCAGTACTTGGTGGAATGGAAGGGTTATGGCCCTGAGGAGAGTAGCTGGGTCAAAGCTACTGAAGTTACGGCCCCCCGACTGGTGCGGATCTTCCATTCCAGACATCCAACAAAGCCCGGGAAGTGTCCAGGGGCCACTCCTGGAGGAGGGGGTACTGTCACACGACAGGGGCAGTGGCCGCCGCGCTTACCCCTGCGTGGCTGCTGGTCCGTTTGGCGGTCCTCACCTCCGGCGGTCCTCGGGTCCCGGCGTCTGGCTGGCGCGGCTCACCGGAGCGTGGGCGCCGCCATGACAGCCGGTGTCACGTGGGCGGGGAGCAGGTGATGTCACGAACCCGCTTCACCAATCCAGTAGAGGCGGGAGATTCAAAACCGGACGCCGGGCAGAGCCTCGGCGCCTGAGTATCGTCTCTTTTCTGAAGTGGATGCCAGAGCTCCCGTATGCAGTGTGTTTCCCAGCAGCTATACTCCAGTGCATCTAGCATTCAGGGTGCCTTCCTGCAGCACAGTCTCCAGTGATCCGAGCAACTAGTGTGTTCCTCTGCAGTGCAGTTGCCAGCGTTCCCTGGATTCAGCAAGGCCTGCGGGCCGAACCAACTTTAGTGTTTCCAGCGTTCAGTGTCATTCACCATCGCTCACAAGCTCCTCATTCATCAGTGTCCTTAAACATCGCTCACCAATTATTCAGTGTCATTCACCATCGCTCACAAGTTCTTCATTCATCAGTGTCTTTAAACATCGCTCACAAATTCTTCAGTGTCTTTCATCATCGCTCACAAGTTCTTCATTCATCAGTGTCTTTAAACATCGCTCACAAATTCTTCAGTCATTTACCATCGCTCACAAATTCTTCAGTCATTTACCATCGCTCACAAGTTCTTCATTCATCAGTGTCTTTAAACACCGCTCACAAATTCTTCAGTGTCTTTCATCATCGCTCACAAGTTCTTCATTCATCAGTTGAACATTGCTCACGAATTCTCCAGTAACTTTTTGACATTGCCCACAAGTTCACTTTCTTTCATGTGCCGCTGTATTGCTCCCTTCCCTTAATAAAGTTCCTCAGCATTCTTTCACCAAACCTAACTATCAGAGTCTTGTATGAGGAAATCCTATATCCGACCATCTCTGCTCCGACCAACCTGTGGTTCCTTTTCCCGACCATCGGAAGAACCCCCGAGTCCACAACATCCCCAACCCAGGTCAGTGACACACACGGGTAGGGGTACAGGAACACACAGGTGGGGACAGAGGCATACTGTACTTTAGAATCTAAGCAAGGAGACCTGGGGCCCTTTGACATAGAGTCAGCCTGCAAACCTAACATATTTAACATACAGCGGGCGCAGCTTGGCCTGTCGTCCCAGCATTTACAGCACTGAGCAGGGCAGCATCAGAGGCGGGACGGGGCAGAGAAGGAGGTGGATTATTTTCCTCAGCACCAGCATTTTGACAGCATCAATCCGGGGAAGCGCAGAGGTGCGGCCTGACAAAGATTGTCATAATTCTTTAAATTCCGTAGTGAAGCATGGATATTCAGCTAGTATATTATATACATACACACACACACAACACACACACACACACACACACACACAATGTCCAAAACCCGGCACTCTTGCGAACCTTATGTTTGCTCTGACGAGTGCACCTCAATGTGAGCCACTATATAATATTATTTATATATATATATATATATATATATATATATATATATATATATATATACATATATATACACACACATACATACATATACACACACACACACACGTACGTACGTACGTACGTACGTACGTACACACACTATTTTTTTTTTTTTATTAGGGGTGAGCGCCAGGCCATTTTTTCGGCTTTTGTGTTTTGGATGTGGATCTCCTTCGTGTTTTGGATCTGTATTGTTTTTGCCAAAACCGCCCTTGCGGGTTTTGGTTTTGGAACTGGATTTAAATAAAAAGAAATTTTTTAAAAAAAATCATAAAAACAGCTAAAATAAAAGAATTTGGTGGTGTTTTTGTTCCTACAGTATTATTAGCCTCAATAACATTCATTCCCACTCATTTGCAGTCTATTCTGAACACCTCACAGCTCACAATACTGTTTTTATCCAGTTTAGGCCAAAAGGTTGCACCGAGGTAGCTGGATCACTAAGCTAAGCAACAGCAGTCGGCAGCAAACACATGGCAGTTACCAATATATTTTTAAATGCTGTAATCATCTGTTAAAACTATTTTAAAATTAGGATCAAGTTCTTCTGTTCCTCAAAGATATCTTTGATATGCAGAAGGCTAGGTTATATTACTTTCATTTAAATTTAGTTAATTTATTTATTATTAATAATATTAATTTGAATTAATCACAATGTGGGGATACTAAGAATGATGGGCCTAATTCAGACCTGATCTCTAGGATGCGTTATTGTACAGCCTGCGATCAGGTCTTAACTGCGCATGCGTATGCACCACAATGCGCAGGTGCGTCGGTCCGCAGCGACGGGATGGTGTGAGAAAAGAGATCGCACAGGCGATCTCAAGGTGACTGACAGGAAGAGGCCGTTTGTGGGTGGCAACTGACAGTTTTCAGGGAGTCATGAAAATACATGGGATCTGGTACTTATCCCCGATCACGTGTTTTTGTGCAATTGCAGGGCCATCCTCTAACGGGATACCGTGATAATGGCCATCGATCATTAATCGTAATATCCAGCTGTATGTAAATTTGATAGCTTTAGTTGGGAGGTGGAGAAGTACAGGCTGAATAGGCAATTACGTTTGCATGAGCACTTTAAAGGTAGTAAGAATAAAGAAATGTTTGCACAAACTGAAACTATGATTCCCCCTCAACTACGGAAATTATTACCTAAATCAAGCTTTGAGCCGTTTACAAATAATGCATCTATCAAAACGTTTTCTCGTATGTTAGATCAGCAGGGCAATAATGAAGTTGTTAATAGTAACCGTAAATTTCAGAATAATTTATCTGCCTCCGAGACTCAGGCACTACGTGACCTGTCCACATATACTGATATCATTATTCGCCCTGGGGCAATAGTGATTCAGGATCTGTCGACATACAAAGCGGAGATTGAAAGACAGCTAGGTGATAAGTCTGTCTATAGATTGTTAGACTCTGATCCAACTGACCTATTTATGAGACAACTTAATCTTTACCTTGCCAATGTAGTCCAGGAGGGGAAAATACCCCAATCTTTGGCTGATGCTTTAGTACCTAAACATCCCACAGTACCGCTACTTTACACCTTACCTAAGGTACATAAAGATTTGTTTTCACCTCCAGGTAGGCCCATTATTTCGGCCAGGGGCTCCCTGTTTCAAAATTGTGCTGTCTATATAGACTCTCTGCTTCAGCCCTGCATAGTTGACCATCCATTTTACCTGCTTGATACTACCTCCCTATTAAATAGATTAAGTAAGTTACACGTTCCTCCAGGGTGTCTATTGTGCAGTGTCGACATCTCTAGCTTATACACTGTAATTCCCAATGATGCTGGCATTCGAGCTGTACGCAACTTGATACAATTACATCCTGCTTATAAAGGCCCTGATGCAGAATTGGTCTGTGATTTGCTCAGAATTATCCTTACCCAGAATTAATTTTATTTTTGACGGTAGATTTTTCCTTCAGACATCCGGCGTAGCGATGGGATCGAATGTGGCCCCATCCTACGCTAATGCCTATATGTTTGAGATGGAACGTGATATTTTTTTCTCTAACCCTGATATCTCAAAAAATATTTTTTATTACAGTCGTTATATAGATGATTTGTTCATCATATGGAGTGGCTCTAGATCTGATTTTGATAGTTTTATTTCTACACACAATGAATCTAGCAGTCCCATCAAATTTACTTATAACGCTGATGAATCCAGTATTCACTACTTGGATGTACAGATCACGATACAGGGTACTGAACTTGTCACTTCACTTTACCAGAAACCCAGTGATAGAAATTCTATTCTTCACGCTGGTAGCTTCCATCCCAAACCCCTTAAGTATGGTCTTCCTTTCTCTCAGTTTATTCGTGCTTGCCGTATATGCAGCAATAAAGAAACAGCCATAGCCAACATTGATAAGCAAATTGTTAATTTTTTGCAAAGAGGCTATGATTTGCGTCAACTTAAAGCCAAAGAGAAAGCGTTACGTATTCCTCGATCAACGCTGTTACAATGTAACAGGAAGGGACCTACTAATTGTGTTATGCCATGGGTTAATCACTTCAATCCTGCCAGTGGGTCTATTAGCCAGATCAGTAAGAAATTGTGGCCTATTGTCCAATCTGATGGAGCACTAAATCTTACACAGATGCGAGTGATGAATTGCTATACTCGTGGCCGCAATATTAGAGATATAGTTATGCGCACTGATGTCACTGATTTACAGCAACAACCTATTACTAGAGGTTTCCTTAAACGCAAGAATGGGCGCTTCCGCTGCTTGGATTGTACTACCGGTCGCTCCCTTGTCGTTGGCGACAGTTTTTGTCATCCATACAGCGGCAAGAAATTTTTTATCAGACACCGGTTATCTTGCACTACACGTTTTATTGTGTATCTTATCACATGCCCTTGCGGACTCAGTTATGTAGGGAAGACTGAGCGCACCCTACGAGAACGTATGGCTACTCATAGATATGCGATTAGACAAGCTATTACTACTAACCATAGTGACCAACCAGTGGCCCGTCATTTTATGCAGGCGGGGCACAGTTTGGCTACATTACGGTACATGATCATTGATCATATACCAATAGATTTAAGACGGGGCGATCGTGCCTCTAAATTGTTGAAATGTGAGGCTCGGTGGATTCACCGCTTACAAACCTTATCTCCCAAGGGTTTGAATGAGTTTTCAGGCATATCTGCGTGTATTTAAAATGCTCATTGGATGTTATTATATGCCATTGTGTATATCTCATTTTTGATATGTTACTTATTATACTCCCATAGAATGGTTTTGTTTGTAACTATCAGCCGATTTTATCTTGTTTTTAATGTTATTGTTTGGCTCGGATTCTTAGCAACGGACGGGTGGTGATGACGTCACTTCTGTGCGTCGTCCCCCTGTTTCCGGACGCTATCCCTGCCATGTGGGTGAGACGGGATATAAGGTCAGTTGTATGTTTGTATTGTTGTTGTGCCTGAAGACGATATAATAAATATCGAAACGTTGCAGTTATTCTGCTATCTCTCGTTTGCATTTATTACCGTGTGCTGCGGATTATCCTCACGCTTATATATACATACATACATATATACACACACACACACACACACACACACACACACACACATGCACGCACGTACGTACACTATTTTTTTTTTTTTTTATTAGGGGTGAGCGCCAGGCCATTTTTTCGGCTTTTGTGTTTTGGATGTGGATCTCCTTCGTGTTTTGGATCTGTATTGTTTTTGCCAAAACCGCCCTTGCGGGTTTTGGTTTTGGAACTGGATTTAAATAAAAATATTTTTTTTTTTAAAAATCATAAAAACAGCTAAAATAAAAGAATTTGGTGGTGTTTTTGTTCCTACAGTATTATTAGCCTCAATAACATTCATTCCCACTCATTTGCAGTCTATTCTGAACACCTCACAGCTCACAATACTGTTTTTATCCAGTTTAGGCCAAAAGGTTGCACCGAGGTAGCTGGATCACTAAGCTAAGCAACAGCAGTCGGCAGCAAACACATGGCAGTTACCAATATATTTTTAAATGCTGTAATCATCTGTTAAAACTATTTTAAAATTAGGATCAAGTTCTTCTGTTCCTCAAAGATATCTTTGATATGCAGAAGGCTAGGTTATATTACTTTCATTTAAATTTAGTTAATTTATTTATTATTAATAATATTAATTTGAATTAATCACAATGTGGGGATACTAAGAATGATGGGCCTAATTCAGACCTGATCTCTAGGATGCGTTATTGTACAGCCTGCGATCAGGTCTTAACTGCGCATGCGTATGCACCACAATGCGCAGGTGCGTCGGTCCGCAGCGACGGGATGGTGTGAGAAAAGAGATCGCACAGGCGATCTCAAGGTGACTGACAGGAAGAGGCCGTTTGTGGGTGGCAACTGACAGTTTTCAGGGAGTCATGAAAATACATGGGATCTGGTACTTATCCCCGATCACGTATTTTTGTGCAATTGCAGGGCCATCCTCTAACGGGATACCGTGATAATGGCCATCGGTCATTAATCGTAATATCCAGCTGTTTTGATCGATCAAAATTGCATCAGGTCCAATAGGATACCGCCCACAGGGATTTATTCAAACACAAACATAATCAGTCCAAATCAACAAAGGTCCATGGGGTCCGAAACGATGATTGGATTATGTTTGTATTCAAATAAATCCCTATATCCTATATATATATTTTATATAATGTTGGCCTGAGGGAGATTTCATATACAGGTATTTGTATGTACTTCACACGGTTTGTCTGCGTTAGGACAGGACACCTGGGCTTTTCAAGAGTTTGAGTGTTGGCATGTATGAGGTATTATAAAACAGAAAATATGACCACACTCTGTTTTACCCATATTGTACATGGTACCAGCTGCATGGCAGTATTAATGCCATATATGGTAAAAAAAAAAAAAAAGTAAAATATAGAGCTTCAAACATGCAAAATAAAAGTCCTGTACCGTATACACTGACACCATATATGTGCAGCATCCACAACATATGACCAGAACCTCAGCACAATAATATTTACACACCCTTTCTGATTGCCCAAGACCGTCGCCTTTCCTCCCGTTGTTACCAACTCTCACTCCCGTATCCAAGATTTTTCTCATGCTGCCCCCCTCTACTGGAACATTCTCTCTCATCCTAACTCCCAGCCTGCATAGCTCCTCCACTTTACTATGGCACTGCAAAGTTTTCCCCATTATCTTTCATGATCCATTTCTCCTACTCTAGCTTCCTGCCCCTAGCTCCCCTGTGTCATCCATTTTTCTCCCCCTTACCTTTACTAACATAGAATTAGAAACATAAAAACAGAATTTGGTGGCAGATAAGAACCACTTGACCCACCTAGTTTGCCCCTTTTTTAACGATATTATTACCTCAAACCCTATTTTATCCATATTTCTTTCTAAGGATATCTTTATATCTATCCCAAGGATGTTAAAATTCAGGGCCAGATTAAGGGAGGGGCGACAGAGGTGGTCATCCCACATAATGCAGTATGGAGCGGACGAGTCCCCTCCGGCGGCTGAACTGTTCATTAACAGCGGCTCCTCTGTCTAGAGCAGCCTTTTTCAACAGGTGTGCCGCCGCTGGCCACCAGAGAGACCCGCCGCTGCCACCCACTAGAGAGACCCGCCACAGCTGCCCGCCAGATATGCCTGCCCGGCTGCTAGCTCAGGCAGCACTGCACTTCCGCGACAGCTGGCCTATGACCTATGGTGACTCATAGGTCACGCACCACACATCCCATTCCTGCCTGCCCACTCACTCATTGGTGCTCCGTGCTGCCTTGTCCTGGTGCTCCTCACTTCTCCCCACTGAGAGGGAAAAATTACAGGTTACAAATGTGTATAATATAACATTATTAATGTGTGAGGAATTACTATTGGGGGACAGGTGTGTGGAATTACAATGGGGGACATGTGCATGCTCCACTTACCCCAGAGCCGGGACACACTGTGCTTTGTCCGGGCACCAGTAGTGTAAACGAGCTGGAATCGCTGCTGCCCACCTAGCCTGCACTCAGTGACACCACATGTCCCAGCATGCCAGCACAGCCCAGATCTAACAAATGCTGTCTCCACTGAGGGCTACAGTCACTAGCATGCCTGTTCGTGGTTTTTCCACAAGAGAGGTTGGCTGGGACGTGTAGTTCCACAACAGCCCAGGAGAGACCGGGTTCACTAACACTAGCTCAGTGTTGCTGCCAGTGGCCCGCTCGTAGGTGGGCTGGACACCCTAATGCTGCAGAACATTATCATACATATACAGTATTACACTGGTGTGTGCCCATGTGTTACATATATTGTGTTATTCCCTTTAAGTACTACACAGTGAGCTGCTGCTGTCTATACAATTTCTCTGAGCACAACGACGTCACATCCGGGCCCTGCCAGAGAGGTCACTACGTCCTGTCCTGCCCACTATCTATAGATCATCGCATTGCTCCTGTACAACCTCACTGCCTACTGCCCACTGTATGCGTGTATTATATGTTATTATTTTTATTATTGTGCTTATTTATATAGTGCCACAAGGGATACGCAGCACCCAATTAGACAGTACATAAAGAAATAAGCAAAAACAAGGTATTTAGGGTATAGTAAACATACTGTAGCTGGATCAGCAGACGACACTGAAGTATAAGGGTGGCAGAAAACCAGGGGATATGGTGCCGTCGAAGGGAGGATGGAGTAGAAGCTTGAATTGGATTCTAAAATGGAAGGAGAGCCAGTTAAGGGCTTGTAAGAGAGAGTGGAGGTGGACGTAATGCGTTTAGTGAGGAAGATGAGCTGGGCTGCAGCATATCTTCCACACATTGGGGTATATGCAATTGCGGTCGAATTCCCGAAATTGTCGAATTTCGGGACTTTTTCACCAAAAAAAAAAAAACGACAATGCAATTCAGTACTTTTCAAAAAAAACGGACTTTCAAAATTCGACTTTTTGAAATTCGACTTTTGTCAAATTCGACTTTTCTGCAATGATACAAGTGCTGCAATTCGACCAAAGTATATTCAATTGAAGTTTGGAAATTCGACAACAGTGCTAAGTTTTAGACAGTAAATTCGTCATTTTCAATCCGCCACACTTTGGTGGGTGAAACTAATAAAAAAAATTTAAAACATGTTTTTTTTGTGTTTTTTTTTCTTGGTAATAGCATATCTATTTATATTAGAAGGGATTAGGTACTTGGTTTGTCTTTTTTGGAGGCACAAGTATTATTTATATATTTATAAAAATAATATTTTTTTTTTTTTTTTTTTTTTTTAGATGGAATGGTAAAATCCCAGAAAAAAATGGCGTGGGGTCCCCCCTCCAAAGCATAACCAGCGTCGGGCTCTTCGAGCCGGTCCTTAAAAATCTGGGGGAAAAATGGACAGGGGATCCCCCGTATTTTTAAAACCAGCACCGGGCTCTGCGCCTGGTGCTGGTGCAAAAAATATGGGGGACAAAAAGAGTAGGGGTCCCCCGTATTTTATACACCAGCATCGGGCTCCACTAGCTGGACAGATAATGCCACAGCCGGGGGTCACTTTTATACAGTGCCCTGCGGCCGTGGCATTAAATATCCAACTAGTCACCCCTGGCCGGGGTACCCTGGGGGAGTGGGGACCCCTTCAATCAAGGGGTCCCCCCCCCCCAGCCACCCAAGGGCCAGGGGTGAAGCCCGAGGCTGTCCCCCCCATCCAAGGGCTGCGGATGGGAGGCTGATAGCCTTGAGGAAAATGACATGAATATTGTTTTTCCCAGTAGTACTACAAGTCCCAGCAAGCCTCCCCCGCAAGCTGGTACTTGGAGAACCACACGTACCAGCATGCGGGAGAAAAACGGGCCCGCTGGTACCTGTAGTACTACTGGGAAAAAAATACCCAAATAAAAACAGGAGACACACACCTTGATAGTAAAACTTTATTGCACACCTGCCGACACACACATACTTACCTATGTTGACACGCCGACTGCCACAGTCTCCGACGATCCGAGGGTACCTGTGAAAAAAATTATACTCACCTGCCACCTGCCTTGACAAAGGGGCGTGCGAGCCCCGAAACGTTGGTTGGGATGTTTGTGTAAATACACACTTTTTGCAGTAAAGACTCCGAGTGCCGCAGATTTTTTCCATTGGTATATATATATATATATATATATATATATATATATATATATATATATATATATATATATATATATATATATATATATATATATATAATCTATGTAGGGGAACCAGAAAATAGGATTTTAATACCTACCGGTAAATCCTTTTCTCTTAATCCGCAGAGGATGCTGGGGACACTTCAAGAACCATGGGGTTTATACCAAAGCTCAAGAACGGGCGGGAGAGTGCGGATGACTCTGCAGCACCGATTGACCAAACAAGAGGTCCTCCTTAGCCAGGGTATCAAACTTGCAAAACTTTGCAAAAAAGTGTTTGAACCCGACCAAGTAGCTGCTCGGCAAAGCTGTAATGCCAAGACCCAGGATGAGCCCACCTTTCTGGTAGAATGGGCCTTCACCGATTTCGGTAACAGCAATCCAGCCATAGAATGAGCCTGCTGAATCATATTACAGATCCAGTGTGCAATAGTCTGCTTGGAAGCAGGAGCCGCAATCTTGTTGGGATCATACAGGACAAACAGAGCCTCCGTTTTCCTAATCTGAGCCGTTCTGGAGACATCAATTTTCAAAGCTCTGACCACATCTAGAGACTTCAATTCCTCTAAGGCGTCAGTAGCCACTGGCACCACAATAGGTTGGATCATGTGAAACGATGACACCACTTTTGGCAGAAATTGCTGACGAGTTCTCAACTCCGCTCTATCTTCATGGAAGATCAAATAGGGGCTCTTGTGAGACAAAGCCGCCAATTCAGACACCCGCCTTGCAGAGGCCAAGGCCAACAGCATGATCACTTTCCAAGTGACAAATTTCAACTCTACCTTACGTAAAGGTTCAAACCAATGAGATTGCAAGAACTGCAACACCACGTTAAGATCCCATGGTGCCACCGGGGGCACAAAGGGAGGTTGGATGTGCAGCACGCCTTTCACGAAAGTCTGAACTTCCGGAAGGGAAGCCAATTCTTTTTGAAAGAAAATTGACAAGGCCGAAATTTGTACTTTAATTGAGCCTAACTTTAGGCCCGCATCCACCCCTGCTTGCAGAATATGGAGAAAACGGCCCAGCTGAAATTTTTCCGTGGGAGCCTTCTTGGATTCACACCAAGACACATATTTTTTCCAAATACGTTGATAATGTTTCACCGTTACCTCTTTTCTAGCCTGAAGCAGTGTGGGAATTACTTCACCGGGAATACCCTTTCGGGCTAGGATCCTGTGTTCAACCTCCAAGCCGTCAAACGAAGCCGGGGTAAGTCTTGGTACACGCACGGCCCCTGCTGTAACAGATCCTCTCGTAGAGGAAGAGGCCAGGGATCTCCTATGAGCAATTCCTGAAGATCTGGATACCAGGCCCTCCTTGGCCAGTCTGAAACAATGAGGATTGCATGAACCCTTGTTCTTCTTATGATCTTTATCACTTTTGGAATGAGTGGAATCGGAGGGAACACATATACCGACTGAAACACCCACAGTGTCACTAGGGCGTCCACCGCTATTGCTTGAGGGTCCCTCGACATGGAACAATATCTCGGAAGTTTTTTGCTGAGGCGAGACGCCATCATGTCTATTTGAGGAATTCCCCACTTCTGCAAAGACCTCTTGATGAAGACCCCACTCTCCTGGATGGAGATCGTGTCTGCTGAGGAAGTCTGCTTCCCAGTTGTCCACACCCGGAATGAAGACCGCTGACAGAGCGCTTTCATGCCTTTCCGCCCAGCGGAAAACTTTTGTGGCTTCTTCCATTGCCGCTCTGCTCTTCGTTCCGCCCTGGCGGTTTATGTACGCCACTGCTGTTACGTTTTCCGACTGAATCAAAACGGGCAGATCACGAAGAAGATGTTCCGCTTGTAGAAGGCCGTTGTAAATGGCCCTTAATTCGAGAATGTTTATGTGTAGACAAGCTTCCTGGCTTGACCATTTTCCCTGGAAATTTTCCCCCTGTGTAACTGCACCCCAGTCTCGGAGACTCGCATCCGTGGTCACCAGGATCCGGTCCTGGATCCCGAATCTGCGTTCCTCTAGGACAGTGATTTTCAACCTTTTTTTACTCGTGGCACACCGAACAATATTTTAAAATTGCCATGGCACACCATCAGTTCCCCACAGAAAAAAACAAAAACGCACACATTGGCCCTCACAGTAAAAAAAAAATCCACACGTACATTGGCCTACACAGATAAAACAATCACATTGCTCCCCACATAAATCATGTTGCTCCCCACATGTATTATTCACATTGTTCCCCCCCATAAATCCATAAATTCTTATTCTCCCCACATAAATCCTATTGTTCCCCACAGGAGAAATAAAATAAAATATTATTATCAGCTGTCCTCCTCCCTGTCCCTCAGTGGCGGGGGTTGTTCATTGTGGAGTTCTGCGAATACTGAGCAGCAGGCGGTCGGGCAGGTGTGGATGTGGGTTGGCAAGGAAAGCCGTGTATGCATGTGGGAACTGGAAGATGTGTATGCAGGCAGGTGGGCTGGCTAGGTGGTGAGACGCAGCGGCCGTGACCTCTGATATCACACCATTTTCAAGGCATAGGTCACGGCCGGAGCACGAATGATGCTCTAAGAAGAGCCTGGGCCAACAGTTCACTCTGAAGGTGCAGGAAGCTGCTCTGGCTCCGCGGCACACCTTGCAACTGGTCGCGGCACACTAGTGTGCCATGGCACACTGGTTGAAAAAGCCTGCTCTAGGAGGTGAGAGCTGTGCAGCCACCACAGGAGTGAGATTCTGGTCTTGGAAGACAGGATTATCTGTCGGTGCATGTGCAGATGGGATCCGGAACATTTGTCCAACAGGTCCCACTGAAACACTCTGGCATGGAATCTGCTAAACTGAATGGCCTTGTAGGCCGCCACCATCTTCCCTAGCAACCGAGTGCATTGATGAATCGACACTCTTGCTGGCTTCAGAATCTGTTTGACCAGGTTCTGAATTTCCAGAGCCTTTTCCACTGGAAGAAAAACTCTCTGTAATTCCGTGTCCAGAATCATACCCAAGAACGACAGCCTTGTCGTCGGAACCAACTGTGATATTGGCAAGTTTAGGAGCCAACCATGTTGTTGCAGAATTGTCAGGGAGAGCGTCATGCTCTGCAGTAATTGTTCCTTGAACCTCGCTTTTATCAGGAGATCGTCCAAGTACGGGATAATTGTGACTCCTTGCTTGCGCAGGAGAACCATCATTTTCGCCATAACTTTGGTGAAAACCCTCGGAGCCGTGGACAGACCATACGGCAACGTCTGAAATTGGTAATGACAATCCTGAACGGCAAACCTCAGGTAAGCCTGATGTGGAGGATATATGGGGACGTGTAAGTAGGCATCCTTTATGTCGACCGACACCATAAAATCCCCTTTCTCCAGACTGGAGATCACTGCTCGGAGAGACTCCATCTTGAATTTGAAATTTTTTAGATAGAAATTGAGGGATTTTAAGTTCAGAATAGGTCTGACCGAGCCGTCCGGCTTCGGGACCACGAACAGGCTCGAATAAAAGCCTTCTCCCTGTTGTGACGGGGGCACCGTGACAATGACTTGATTTTTACATAGCTTTTGTATAGCACCGCATACCACCTCCCTGTCTGGAAGAGAAACTGGTAAGGCTGATTTGAAATATCGTCGAGGGGGCACGTCTTGAAATTCCAGCTTGTACCCTTGGGACACTATTTCTAATACCCATGGGTCTAGGTCCGAACGAACCCAGAAATGACTGAAGAGTCGGAGACGTGCCCCCACTGGTGCGGACTCCCGCAGAGGAGTCCCAGCGTCATGCGTGGATTTGGTAGAAGCCGGAGAGGACTTCTGCTCTAGGGAACCTGCCACAGCCGGTGCCCTTTTTCCCTTTCCTCTTCCTCTAGAAGCAAGGAAGGAAGACCCTCGTCCTCTTTTGTATTTATTGGGCCGAAAGGACTGCATCTGATAGTGGTGTGTTTTCTTCTGTTGTGCAGGAACATAAGGTAAAGAGGATGACTTACCCGCGGTAGCCGTAGATGCCAGGTCAGCGAGGATGTCACCAAACAAGACACCACCTTTATACGGCAGAGACTCCATAGCCTTCTTAGAGTCAGCATCAGCATTCCATTGATGAATCCACAATGCTCTCCTAGCTGATACTGCCATAGCATTGGCCCTTGATCCTAAAAGGCCAATGTCCCTCGCAGCTTCCTTAAGGTAGGCTGCAGCATCCCTGATATGACCCAGTGTCAAAAGAATGCTATCCCTATCCAGGGTATCTAACTCAGATGACAAGTTATCTGCCCACTTTTCAATAGCGCTACCCACCCACGCCAAAGCAACGGCAGGTCTGAGTAGCGTACCCGTAGTGACATAAATTGATTTCAATGTATTTTCCGGCTTACGATCCGCAGGTTCCTTTAGGGCTTCCGTGTCAGGAGACGGAAGCGCCACCTTTCTGGACAGCCGTGATAGAGCTTTGTCCACATTGGGGGGTGACTCCCACTTTTCCCTATCCCCAGAGGGGAACGGATATGCCACCGGAATTCTCTTGGGAATCTGAAACTTCTTGTCAGGATTTTCCCAAACCTTTTCAAAAAGAGCATTCAATTCATGAGAGGGAGGGAACGTTACCTCAGGTTTCTTTCCTTTAAACATACAGACCCTTGTATCGGGAACAGCAGGGTCCTCCGTGATATGTAATACGTCTTTTATCGCCACAATCATGTACTGAATGCTTTTAGCCAGTTTTGGATTTAATCTGGCATCACTATAGTCGACATTGGAGTCAGAGTCCGTGTCGGTATCTGTATCTGCTATCTGGGTAAAAGAACGCTTTTGTGACCCCGAGGGGGTCTGAACTTGTGACAACACATCCTCCACGGATTTCTTCCATGCCTGGGTCTGAGACTCAGACTTATCCAATCTCTTATTTAATAGAGCCACATTCGCATTCAAAGCGCTCAAAACATTTACCCAATCAGGTGTCGGCGGTGCCGACAGGGTCAATCCCAGTCGTTTCTTTCCCCAATCCAGTCTCCTCCTGGGAAGAGCACTCAGCCTCAGTCATGCCGACAAACGTGTACCGACACCACAAACACACTGGGCATATAGGGGACAGACCCACAGTAAAGCCTGTCAGAGAAACACAGAGGGAGTGTGCCAGCTCACAATCCAGCGCCTATCCCGGTTCTGAAACTTTATATAATGCCTCAGACCTGTTAGCGCTTTTATATCATTAATCCAGCACCAAATTAACTGTGCCCCCCCCCCCCCCCCCCGTTTTGCACCCTGTTACTTGATACAGCAGTGTTGAGGAAGAACCAGCGTCTCTGCAGCTCTGTGAAGAGAAAATGGCGCTGATGAGAGCTGTGAGGGCTAAGCCACACCCCCTTAATGGCGCACTTCAGCCCCGCTATTTTTTAAATGATTTATACTGGCGGGGGTCCGGATTCAGTGCCTAGGCACTTAAATACCACATAGCCAGTCTTAACATGAGGATTTTATGCTGCCCAGGGCTCCCCCCCCCCCCCCCTGCACCTTGTAGTGCCGCTGCGTGTGTGGGAGCATGGTGCGCAGCGCGGCCGCTGTGTGTTACCTCAAAGCCGTCACTGAAGATCTTCTTCTACTCACCCGTCTTCTGACTTCTGGCTCTGTAAAGGGGGTGACGGCGGGCTCCGGGAACGAGCATCTAGGCGTACCTAGCGTTCAGACCCTCAGGAGCTAATGGTGTCCTGTAGCCTAAGAAACAGAGCCTTGAAACTCACAGAAGTAGGTCTGCTTCTCTCCCCTCAGTCCCACATGCAGGGAGCCTGTTGCCAGCAGGTCTCCCTGAAAATAATAAACCTAACAAAAGTCTTTTTTTCAGAGAAACTCAGGAGAGCTCCTCAGTGTGCATCCAGTCTCACTGGTCACAGATTCTAAACTGGAGTCTGGAGGAGGGGCATAGAGGGAGGAGCCAGTTCACACCCTTTTTAGAGTCTTGGGGTGCCCATGTCTCCTGCAGATCCCGTCTATGCCCCATGGTTCTTGAAGTGTCCCCAGCATCCTCTAGGACGTAGGAGAAATGTGTGATTTTGAATTTTGGATAAGGGATACTCAACCAGTATCTGGAAAAATGCAAGTCCACTAACAAAGATCATTTACACTTCTCTGCTATTGTTACACTTATGGCATGTTAATAAATACATGAAAGGCTTATTAAAAATAGGTCAGATGAGGTGGCTTTGAAAAAGGCTGCTTAGTAAATTTAAACTCAAAGCTCAGCTGGAGATGTATAGAGCCTTAGAGATAAAGTGGAGAAGTTGCTTACAACAATCAAGCGGATTGTTTGCTTTGGGCAACTGCTCACTTTATCACTCTCTAAGGAATAGATTTACTAAGGGGCCCCATTTGCAATACTAATATCGCGCCCAGATTGCACTGCTGAATGCAATGAAACCGGGCGTATGTACCACCCGTTGCAGGCAGGGGCTCCAACAGGGGCTTTGAAAAGAGCCCTTCCCTGCAATGCGCAGAGTGTGGTGCTGGGACTACTGCGCATGCACGGTCAGGGTAACCCTGCCGCAAACTACATTCCCCCACAGTGTGGCACAGAGCTGGCCAAACCAGTCCTCGAGATCTACCAACAGTTCACATTTTCCAGACCACCTAGTTGGTGCACAGGTGTTGTCATTACTAATTAAGATGTGCTGCATTCATTCCTAACTGACAATTCTACAGATCTCCAGGAGGCCTGGAAAACATGAACTGTTGGTAGATCTCGAGGACCGGATTGGCCAGCCCTGGTGTAGCACATCGGCTGCAATGTGCCACTGTAATGAAAATATTGCGGTAGTTGCGGGGGCCAATATCGGGAATGCTTTACATTTACATTAGGGCCAGGCTGTCATGTCATTAGGACCCACCCCCATGATGTGAAAATGTAGCTATTTGCAGGTCATATGACAGGGGGCATGGCTTAATTATGTGAATAGTGCCTTTAAGCCCTGCCCCGCTGCCACAATTACGGTGATTTTCTCCCCATCCTGCCCGCTTCTCTAGGAAGTGGGTGAGATGCGGTGGGACTATCCGAAAAATTGGGATTCTCTTGCAACTTCCAGGAGAGTAGGCAAATAGGAGTTAAAATCTGATCGGTTACTATGAGCAACACCTTTTTTCATTTTTAGAAGCTTTATTAAATCTACCCCCCCCCCCACGTCTTGATACATTTCCCCCTCAATCTCAGCACAGCACAATCCTATGCATTAATGTGTGCTACCATTGCAATAGATTTTTTTTGTTAAAGTGCATAGAAAATAAGCATGAAGAAAACAAATAAAAAAATAAAATAAAAATAAACATGATTTTAATACCTACCGGTAAATCTTTTTCTCCTAGTCCGTAGAGGATGCTGGCATCCACTTAAGTACCATGGGGTATAGACCGTTCCGCAGGTGCCATGGGCACTTTAAGACTTTTTCAGAGTATGAACTGGCTCCTCCCTCTATGCCCCCTCCTTCCAGACCTCAGTATAGGAACTGTGCCCAGGGAGACGGACATTTCGAGAAAAGGATTTACTTTTAAGTTAAGTTAATGGTGAGATTCATACCAGCTCACACTTCAACCATGCCGCATGCACAACATGGCATTCAACAAAACACATGCCAACGGGCATGAACCGTACAGCAATCTGCTGAAAACATTTTTAACAAAGTAACAACTGCAGGTAAAAGTACGCACTGGGCTGGGTGCCCAGCATCCTCTACGGACTAGGAGAAAAATGTTCTCATACGTCCTAGAGGATGCTGGTGTCCACTTTAGTACCATGGGGTTATACCAAAGCTCCAGTATGGGCGGGAGAGTGCGGATGTCCCTGCAGCACCGATTGACCAAACTGTAGGTCCTCATCGGCCAAGGTATCAAACTTGTAAAACTTAGCAAACGTGTTTGTCCCTGACCAAGTAGCTGGTCGGCAAAGCTGTAATGCTGAGACCCCCTGGGCAGACGCCCAGGATGAGCCCACCTTTCTAGTAGAATGGGCAGTCACCGAATTCAGTATCGGCAATCCTGCCGTGAAATGAGCGTGCTGAATCGTACCTCTGATCCAGCGCGCAATAGTCTGCTTAGAAGCAGGACACCCAATCTTGTTGGGAGCATGCAGGACAAACAGAGCCTCTGTTTTCCGTATCCGAGCTGTTCTTGCGTCATAAATTCTCAAAGCCCTGACCACATCCAGAGACTTTGAAGCAGCGAAGGTGTCAGTAGCCACTGGCACCACAATAGGTTGGTTATATGGAAAGAAGAAATCACCTTTTGAAGAAATTGCTGACGAGTTCTTAACTAAGCCCTATCTTCATGGAAAATCAAGTAAGGGCTCTTGTGAGACAAGGCCCCTAACTCAGACACCCTCCTTGCGGATGCCAAGGCCAACAGCATGACCCCTTTCCAAGTGAGAAACTTCAACTCTATCTCCAGGAGAGGTTCAAACGAATCCGATTGAAGGAACTGCAACACCACGTTAAGATCCCATGGTGCCACAGGAGGCACAAATGGAGGTTGGATGTGCAGAACCCCTTTCACGAATGTCTGAACTTCTGGAGGGGAGGCCAATTGTTTCTGAAAGAAAACTGACAAGGCCGAAATCTGTACCTTGATTGAACCCAATCGTAGGCCCGCATCCACATCCGCCTGGAGAAAACTAACTGAAACTCTTCCATTGGAGCCTTCTTGGTTTCACACCAAGACACATATTTTCTCCAAATACGGTGGTAATGTCTAGACGTTACTCCTTTCCTGGCCTGATTAAGAGTGGGAATGACTTCTTTGGGAATACTCTTCCGGGCTAGGATCCGGCGCTCAATAGCCATGCCGTTAAACGTTGCTGCGGTAAGTCTTGATACACGCACAGGCCCTGCTGCAGCAAGTCCTCGCGAAGAGGAAGAGGCCGCGGATCTTCTATGAGCAACTCATTAAGATCTGGATATCAAGCCCTCCTTGGCCAGTCTGGGACAATGAGGATCGCTCGAACCCCTGTTCTTCTTATGATCTTGAGAACCTTCGGTATGAGTGGAACTGGAGGGAAGACATATACCGACGCTGGGTCACTAGTGCATCCACTGCTATTGCTTGAGGGTCTCTCGACCTGGAACAATATCTCTGAAGCTTCTTGTTGAGACGAGATGCCATCATGTCTACTTGAGGAACTCCCCAAAGACCTGTCACCTCTGCGAAGACTTCTTGGTGGAGGCCCCATTCTCCTGGATGGAGATCGTGTCCGCTGAGGAAGTCTGCTTCCCAGTTGTCCACTCCCAGAATGAAAATTGCCGACAGAGCTCTTGCATGTCTTTCTGCCTAGAGGAGGATCTTTGACACCTCTGCCATTGCCGCTCTGCTTTTCGTTCCGCCCTGACGGTTTATGTACGAGACTGCTGTTACATTGTCCGACTGGATCTGTACGGGTTGATCTTGAAGAAGATGCACCACTTGTAGAAGGCCGTTGTAAATGGCTCTCAACTTCAGAACGATTATGTGGAGACAAGTTTCTTGACGTGACCATCTTCCTTGAAAGCTCTCCCCCTTTGTGACCGCTCCCCAGCCTCAGAGACTTGCATCCGTGGTTACTAGGACCCAGTCTTGAATCCCGAACCTGCGTCCCTCTAGGAGGTGAGAACTGTGTAGCCACCACAGGAGCTAAATTTTGGCTTTGGATGACAGGATTATCCTCTGATGGATGTGTAGATGGGATCCGGACCACTTGTTCAATAGGTCCCACTGGAATACTCTGGCATGGAATCGGCCAAACTGTATGGCCTCGTAGGCCGCTACCATCTTTCCCAACACCCGAATGCATTGATGAATCGACACTCTTGTTGGTTTCAGAATTTGTTTGACCATTCTCTGGATTTCCAGAGCCTTTTCTACTGGAAGAAATACCCTCTGTACTTCTGTGTCCAGTATCATCCCCAGAAAGGACAATCTTGTCGTCGGTTCCAACTGTGACTTTGGAAAGTTTATGATCCAACCGTGTTGTTGAAGTACTGTCAGGGAGAGTGCAATGTTCTGCACCAACCTTTCCCTGGACCTCGCTTTTATTAGGAGATCGTCCAGATAAGGAATTACATCGACTCCTTACTGTCGAAGGAGGACCATCATCTCCGCCATCACCTTGGTGAACACCCTCGGTGCCGTGGAGAGTCCGAACAGCAATGTCTGAAATTGGTAGTGACAATTCTGAATTGCGAATCTCAGATAAGCTTGATGTGGAGGATAAATGGGAACATGCAAGTAGGCATCTTTTATGTCCACTGACACCATGAATTCCCCCTCCTCCAGACTGGAAATCACTGCCCTCAGAGATTCCATCTTGAACTTGAACCTTTGCAGGTAGAGATTCAGAGTTTTCAGGTTTAGAATCGGTCTGACCGAGCCGTCCGGCTTCAGAACAACGAATAGGCTTGAATAAAACCCTTCTCCTTGTTGTAACAAGGGAACCAGGACAATGACTTGATCCTGACACAATTTTTGTATTGCTGCTGCTACCACCTCCCTGTCTGGAATAGAAGCTGGTAAGGTCGATTTGAAAAAATCGGCACGGGGGAATGTCTTGAAACTCCAGTTTGTACCCTTGGGAGACTATTTGTATGACCCACAGGTCCAGGCCAGATTGAACCCAGAATTGACTGAAGAGTTTCAGACGTGCCCCCACCTGAGCGTCATGCTGAAGATTTGGCAGAAGCAGAGGTTGATTTCTGCTCCTGTGACCCTGGAGACACTGTGGACTTTTTTCATTTTCCCCTTCCTTTACCCGCAAATAAAGGGGAACCTTTACCCTTTTTGTATTTATTGGGCCGAAAGAACTGCATCTGAGAGTGATGTGTCTTTTTCGCTGGTGCAGGAGCAATAGGCAAGAATGTTGACTTACCCGCGGTAGCCGCAGAAACTAAAGCATTCAGCCCATCTCCAAACAAGGCCTCACCTTTGAACAGGAGAGCCTCCATATTCCTTTTGGAATCTGCGTCAGCATTCCATTGGCGAATCCACGACGCCCTCCGTGCTGAGATCACCATGGTAGCGGCTCTTGATCCCAAGAGACCAATATCTTTCATGGCTTTTAGCATGTACGCAGCAGCGTCTTTTATATGACCTAACGTTAGGAGTATCTCGTCTCTATCTATTGTGTCAATGTCTGATGACAAGTTTTCTGACCACTTTTCAATAGCACTACTCACCCACGCACAGGCAATGGTAGGCCTGAGTAGTGTCCCATTGGCCACATAAATAGATTTCAACGTAGTCTCTAACTTGCGGTCTGCCGCCTCTTTAAGTGAAGCCGTCCCAGGCGCAGGGAGAATCACCTTTTTTGTTAACTTTGACAGGGCACTGTCTAAAGCAGGGGGTGACTCCCACCTTTTCCTGTCCTCTGCAGGAAAAGGGTAAGCTACATGAATTCTTTTGGGAACCTGAAATTTCTTTTCAGGATTTGTCCATACTTCCTCAAATAGACTGTTCAGCTTATGAGATGGAGGAAAAGTTACATTAATTTTCTTTTCCTTACAGAAGTAAGCCTTCTCCTGTGGTAAAGGAGGGGCCTCTGTAACTTCTAACACCTCCTTTATAGCAACAAACATGTATTGGATGTTTTTTGGTAACTTTGGATCTATTCCCCTGGAATCACTAGTGTCAACATAGGAATCAGAGTCCGTGTCGGTACCAGATATACTATTTGTGCAAAAACGAGTTTTATGGTAAGAACTTACCTTTGTTAAAACTCTTTCTGCGAGGTACACTGGGCTCCACAAGGAAAGACATAGGGGTGTAGAGTAGGATCTTGATCCGAGGCACCAACAGGCTCAAAAGCTTTGACTGTTCCTAGAAGGCACAGCGCCGCCTCTTCTATAACCCCGCCTCCCTGCACAGGAGCTCAGTTTTTAGTTAAACAGCCCAATGCAGTAGCAGGAAAAGAGATAACAACGGTTAGGAGCCACATACACCACACTCTCACGACAGGAGAAGTGTCAGCGGCTAATGCCATACCAACCCAAAGACGCTAAGTGCGTCAGGGTGGGCGCCTTGTGGAGCCCAGTGTACCTCGCAGAAAGAGTTTTAACAAAGGTAAGTTCTTACCATAAAACTTGTTTTCTGCTGCGGGGTACACTGGGCTCCACAAGGAAAGACATAGGGGATGTCCTAAAGCAGTTCCTTATGGGAGGGGACGCACTGTAGCGGGCACAAGAACCCAGCGTCCAAAGGAAGCATCCTGGGAACCGGCAGTATCGAAGGCATAGAACCTTATGAACATGTTCACAGAGGACCACGTAGCCGCCTTGCACAATTGTTCAAGGGTCGCACCACGGCGGGCTGCCCAAGAAGGTCCAACAGACCGAGTAGAATGGGTCGTAATGTGAGCAGGAGCTGATAGACCAGCCCTCACATAAGCTTGTGCAATCACCATTCTAATCCATCTGGCCAAAGTTTGCTTGTGAGCAGGCCAGCCCCGTTTGTGAAATCCAAACGGCACAAAGAGAGAATCAGATTTCCTAATAGAAGCAATTCTCTTCACATAGATATGGAGAGCCCGTACCACATCCAAAGACCGCTCTTTGGGGGTAATTCTGAGTTGATCGCAGCATCGAGTTTGTTAGCAATTGGGCAAAACCATGTGCACTACAGGGGGGGCAGATGTAACATTTGCAGAGAGAGTTAGATTTGGGTGGGTTATTTTGTTTCTGTGCAGGGTAAATACTGCCTGCTTTATTTTTACACTGCAATTTAGATTTCAGTTTGAACACACCCCACCCAAATCTAACTCTCTCTGCACATGTTACATCTGTCCCCATTGCAGTGTACATGATTTTGCCCAATTGCTAACAAACTTGCTGCTGCGATCAACTCAGAATTACCCCTTTTGGGAGACAGATCAGGAGAAACAAGTGCCGGAACCACAATCTCCTTGTTAAGGTGGAACGAAGAAACCACCTTAGGTAAATATCCGGGACGAGTCCTAAGAACCGCCCGGTCACGGTGAAATATCAGATATGGGGAACTACAAGACAAGGCACCCAAATCCGACACTCTTCTAGCTGAAGCAATAGCCAGCAGAAACACCACCTTAAGGGAAAGCCACTTAAGATCAGCTGAACCAAGAGGTTCAAACGGAGACTCTTGTAACGCCTCCAAAACCACTGACCCAAGTCCCAAGGAGCCACAGGCGGGACATAGGGAGGTTGGATACGCAACATGCCCTGAGTAAAGGTATGCACATCAGGTAAGGTCGCAATCTTTCTCTGAAACCACACCGACAAGGCAGATATTTGAACCTTGAGGGAGGCCAGACGCAGGCCTAAGTCTAGGCCCTGCTGAAGAAAGGTCAACAGCTTGGCTATACTAAACTTGGAAGCGTCATAACGGTTAGATGTGCACCAAAGAAAGAATGCCAGACCCTATAGTAAATCTGAGCAGAAGCCGGTTTCCGGGCCCGCAACATAGTTTGAATAACCGCCTCAGAAAACCCTTTAGCCCTCAAGACGGAAGCTTCAAGAGCCACGCCGTCAAAGACAGCCGGGCTAGGTCCTGGTAGACACAGGGGCCCTGAACGAGGAGCTCTGGACGTTGTGGAAGTAGAATTGGACGCTCTGACGATAGGCCCTGCAGGTCTGAGAACCAATGCCGACTGGGCCACGCTGGAGCTATGAGAAGCAGAATTCCTCTTTCTAGCTTGAACTTCCAAATTACCCAGGGCAGGAGTGACACCGGAGGGAACACGTACGGCAGCCGAAACCTCCACGGTACCGCCAGCGCATCCACGAATGCTGCTTGAGGAGCCTTTGTCCTTGCTCTGAAGACCGGAACCTTGTGATTGTGATGAGACGCCATCAGATCTATGTCTGGAAGGCCCCACTTTTCCACTAGGAGTTGAAACACTTCTGGATGGAGGCCCCACCCTCCGGCGTGTACGTCCTGACGACTGAGAAAGTCCGCGTCCAAATCCAGGACTCCCGGAATGAATATTGCCGATATGGCCGGTAGATGGCGTTCCGCCCAATGTAGAATCCGTGAGACTTCCTTCATTGCCAAACGGCTTTGAGTGGCGCCTTGATGATTTATGTAAGCCACTGTGGTGGCGTTGTCCGACTGTACTTGAATAGGACGGTTCTGAATTAAATGCTGAGCCAGCATTGAAGACCGCCCGCAATTCCAGAATGTTGATCGAGAGGAGAAATTCCTCCTTGGTCCACCGACCCTGAAGGGAGTGTTGCTCCAGCACTGCGCCCCAACCTCTTAGACTGGCATCTGTCGTCAACAGGACCCAGTCGGATATCCAGAAGGGACAATCGTTGGTCCTGGAGCCACCAGTGCAGCGACAGACGGACCTCCGGAGTCAATGAGATCATGTGAGACCTGATCCGGTGAGTGAGTCTGTCCCACTTGGCTAGAATCAGCCTCTGGAGGGGGCGAGAATGGAATTGAGCATACTCCACCATGTCGAATGCTGACACCATGAGGCCCAGCACCTGCATCGCACTTGCGGACGAGAAAGGAAGCAACGAATCCTGTCCTGAAGCTTTAGGACTTTCTCCTGAGACTGCTCTGAGCAGGGAACAGGGAGGATTTCTTCCAGTTGATGAGCCACCCGTGGGCTTGTAGAAACCGGACAGTCATATCCAGATGACGTAGGAGAAGTTCTGGGGAATTTGCCAGGATTAACAAGTCGTCCAGATACGGCAGTATCCTGACCCCTTGACGGCGGAGTACCACCGTCATCACTGCCATAACTTTGGTGAAGACTCGAGGAGCCGTAGTTAAACCAAAAGGTAACGCCCGAAACTGGTAATGGAGGTTGCCAATCGCAAACCTCAGGTATTGCTGATGTGACACTGCTATAGGAATATGCAGGTAAGCATCTGGTATGTCCAGGGAGATCATGTAGTCCCCAGGTTCCAAGGCCAGAACTATAAAGCGAAAGGTTTTCCATACGGAACTTGTAAATTTTCGCAAACCTGTTCAATGCCTTGAGGTTGAGAATGGGCCGGGAGGACCCATTCGGTTTCGGGACCAGAAACAGCGGAGAATAGTACCCCCGGCCCCTCTGAGCAAGAGGCACCTGTACTATGACTCCTGTACCACCAAATGTAGAGTGTTTGCCTTTGTCTGGTCCAACGGGACGTCTGTCCGGCAAAACGATGAGGGGGTCGGTTTTTGAAGGCTATGGCGTAACCTTGAGTGACGACTTCCCGTACCCAGGCATCTGAAGTGGTCTTCAACAATTCCTGGGTATACCCTAGAAGCCGGCCCCCCACCCTGGGATCCCCCAGGGGGAGGCCCGCCCCGTCATTCGGCAGGCTTATCGGTCTTGGAAGCTGGCTGACGGGCAGCCCAGGCTCTTTTGGGCTTCGGCTTACCAGGTTTAGAAGTGCGGGCCTGCTTGTTGTACGCCTGACCTTTTGCTTTAACTGAAGGACGAAAGGGGCGAAAGGAAGTACCTTTAGCCTTCGACACAGAAGGAGCGGTAATTGGCAGACAGGCGGTTTTGGCAGTAGCCAAATCAGCCACTATCTTATTTAAGTCCTCCTCAAACAGAATATCTCCCTTGAAAGGGAGTACCTCCAGGGTTTTTCTAGAGTCCAGATCCACAGACCAGGATCTCAGCCACAATATCCGGCGAGCCAGGACTGATGTAGTAGAGGCCTTGGCTGCTAGGATACCGGCATCAGAAGCCGCCTCTTTAATATAGTGAGAAGCTGTGACAATATATGACAAGCATTGTCAGAAGAGATTTCAGCTTCTAACTCCAAGGCCCATGCTTCAATAGCCTCTGCAGCCCATGTTGCTGCAATAGTGGGCCTTTGTGCAGCACCCGTGAGGGTGTAAATCGCTTTCAGACAACCCTCCACACGTTTATCCGTAGGCTCTTTTAGAGACGTGACGGTAGTGACAGGTAGAGCTGAGGAAACCACCATCCTAGCCACATGCGAGTCTACTGGAGGAGGCGTTTCCCAATTTTTAGACAGCTCTGGCGCGAGGGGATAGCGAGCCAGCATCTTCTTTTGAGGCACAAACTTCTTTCCCAGGTTTCCCCAGGGTTCCTGACGTATATCCACTAAGTAGTCAGAGTGAGGTAAAACTTGTTTAACCACCTTCTGACTCTTGAACCTATCTGGTTTCTTAGGAGGGGCGGATGGCTCGGGATCATCCGTAATCTGTAAAATGAACTTAATAGCCTCCAAAAGATCAGGAACATCCACATGTGAACTACCCACCCCATCAGCAGTATCTGTGTCAGAATCTGTGGGGTCAGTGTAAGCGCCATCTTCATCAGATGAGGTGTCAGTGACAGCAGTGAATTGTGAGGAGATAAGAGCTCGCTTAGAGGACCCCTTGGTCTTAGGTGAGCGAGGGTCAGACTTTTTAGTAGTCAAGGACTGGTTCAACGTCTTCAATTGAGCAGATAAATTGTCCGCCCAAGGCGGGTTAGCTGCGGGGAACACATACGGTTGCACCGGCATAGGAGGTCCCATAGGGGGTGTTAGTTTAGTAACTAGCGTATGTAGAAGCGTGGAGAAAGTAGCCCACGGTGAGTCATTATGTACCCCCGTTGCCACAGTCCCACTGGGGGGCAAGGAGCCCCCAGAACCAGAGTCCACAGCTGCTATAGTCTCCTCATAGGGGTCTGTGGCTTCAGCAACACCGGCAGTGTGTTCAGCCCCAGAACCGTTACCTTCAGAAGCAGACATGATATATACTTGCAGTATCAGGTAACACAGTACAATTGGCAGCAGCACAATACCTTTTACCCAAACCCCTGCGCAGTGTAGTCAGCACAAGCAGAGATACAGGAGAGATATGGTGACTAAAATCACAGAGAAAAAATAAGATTTTACTCACCGGTAAATCTATTTCTCGTAGTCCGTAGTGGATGCTGGGGACTCCGTAAGGACCATGGGGAATAGACGGGCTCCGCAGGAGACTGGGCACTCTAAAGAAAGATTTAGGACTATCTGGTGTGCACTGGCTCCTCCCCCTATGACCCTCCTCCAAGCCTCAGTTAGGAACTGTGCCCGGAAGAGCTGACACAATAAGGAAGGATTTTGAATCCCGGGTAAGACTCATACCAGCCATACCAATCACACCATATAACACGTGATAGGAACCCCGGTTAACAGTATGATAACAATTGGAGCCTCTGAAGAGATGGCTCACAACAAAACCCGATTTTTGTAACAATAACTATGTACAAGTATTGCAGACAATCCGCACTTGGGATGGGCGCCCAGCATCCACTACGGACTACGAGAAATAGATTTACCGGTGAGTAAAATCTTATTTTCTCTGACGTCCTAGTGGATGCTGGGGACTCCGTAAGGACCATGGGGATTATACCAAAGCTCCCAAACGGGCGGGAGAGTGCGGATGACTCTGCAGCACCGAATGAGAGAACTCCAGGTCCTCCCCAGCCAGGGAATCAAATTTGTAGAATTTAGCAAACGTGTTTGCCCCTGACCAAGTAGCTGCTCGGCAAAGTTGTAAAGCCGAGACCCCTCGGGCAGCCGCCCAAGATGAGCCCACCTTCCTTGTGGAATGGGCTTTTATTGATTTAGGCTGCGGTAATCCTACCGCAGAATGCGCCAGCTGAATAGTGCTACAAATCCAGCGCGCAATAGACTGCTTAGAAGCAGGAGCACCCAGCTTGTTGGGTGCATACAAGATAAACAGCGAGTCAGTTTTTCTGACTCCAGCTGTCCTGGAAACATAAATTTTCAGGGCCCTGACTACGTCCAGCAACTTGGAATCCTCCAAGTCCCTAGTAGCCGCAGGCACCACAATAGGTTGGTTCAAGTGAAAAGCTGAGACCACCTTCGGGAGAAACTGAGGACGAGTCCTCAATTCTGCCCTATCCATCTGGAAAATCAGATAAGGGCTTTTACAAGACAAAGCCGCCAATTCTGAAACCCGCCTGGCCGAAGCCAGGGCCAACAGTATGACCACTTTCCACGTGAGATATTTTAATTCCACAGTCTTAAGTGGTTCGAACCAATGTGATTTCAGGAATGCCAAAACCACATTGAGACCCCAAGGTGCCACTGGGGGCACAAAAGGAGGCTGAATATGCAGAACTCGTTTGACAAAAGTCTGAACTTCAGGCAGTGAAGCCAGTTCTTTCTGGAAGAAAATCGACAGAGCCGAAATCTGGACCTTGATGGACCCCAATTTGAGGCCCAACGTCACCCCTGCTTGCAGGAAGTGTTGGAATCGACCCAGTTGAAATTCCTCCTTCGCGGCCTTCATGGCCTCACACCAAGCAACATATTTCTGCCAAATGCGGTAATAATGTCTTGCGGTGACATCCTTCCTGGCTTTGATCAGGGTAGGGATGACTTCCTCCGGAATACCCTTTTCCTTTAGGATCCGGTGTTCAACCGCCATGCCGTCAAACGCAGCCGCGGTAAGTCTTGGAACAGACAGGGTCCCTGCTGCAGCAGGTCTTGTCTGAGCGGCAGAGGCCAAGGGTCCTCTGCCAGCATCTCTTGAAGTTCCGGGTACCAAGCTCTTCTTGGCCAATCCGGAACCACGAGTATGGTTTTCACTCCTCGCATTCTTATTATTCTCAGTACCCTGGGTATGAGAGGTAGAGGAGGAAACACATAAACCGACTGGTACACCCACGGTGTCACTAGAGCGTCCACAGCGATCGCCTGAGGGTCCCTTGACCTGGCGCAATATCATTTCAACTTTTTGTTGAGGCGGGACGCCATCATGTCCACCCGTGGTCATTCCCAACGGTTTACCCGCATTTGGAAAATTCTGGAAGAAGTCCCCATTCTCCCGGGTGTAGGTCGCCCATCGGAGAATCCTTGTGGCTTCTGCCATCGCCATCCTGCTTCTTGTGCCACCCTGTCTGTTTACATGGGCGACCGCCGTGATGTTGTCTGATTGGATCAGTACCGGCTGGTTCTGAAGCAGGGGCCTTGCTTGGCTTAGGGCACTGTAAATGGCCCTTAGCTCCAGAATAATTATGTGAAGCGAAATCTCCTTGGAAATTTCTTCCCTGTGTGACTGCACCCCAGCCCCGAAGGCTGGCCTCCGTGGTCACCAGGACCCACTCCTGTATTCCGAATCTGCGGCCCTCTAGTAGATGAGCCCTCTGCAGCCGCCACAGCAGCGACACCCTGTTTCTTGCCGACAGGGTTATCCGCTGTTGTATCTGTAGATGGGACCCGGACCATTTGTCCCACAGGTCCCACTGGAACGTCCTTGCGTGGAACCTTCCGAATGGAATTATGCTTCGTACGAAGCTACCATTTTTTTTCAGGACTAGTGTACTTCCACTGGAAGAAACACTCTTATCTGGTCTTTGTCCAGAATCATTCCCAGGAACAGAAGACGTGTCGTCGGGACCAGCTGTGACTTTGGAATATTGAGAATCCAGTCGCGCTGTTGTAGCACTTCCCGAGAGAGTGCTACCCCCACTACCAACTGTTCTTTGGACCTCGCCTTTATCAGGAGATCGTCCAAGTACGGGATAATAAAAACTTCCTTCTTGCGAAGGAGTATCATCATTTCAGCCATTACCTTGGTAAAGACCTTCGGTGCCGTGGACAACTCCAACGGCAGCGTCTGGAACTGATAGTGACAGTCCTGTACCACACATCTGAGGTACTCCTGGTGAGGAGGGTAAATGGGGACATGCAGGTACGCATCCTTGATGTCCAGGGAGACCCTGTAATCCCCCTCGTCCAGGCTCGTAATAACCGCCCTGAGCGATTCCATCTCGAACTTGAATCTTCTGATATAAAAGTTCAAGTATTTTAATTTTAAGATGGGTCTCACCGAACCGTTCTGTTTCGGTAACACAACCATTGTGGAATAGTAACCCCTTCCTTGCTGAAGGAGGGGCACCTTGACAATCACTTGTTGTGATTATAGTGTTGAATAGCCACCAACACCGCCTCCCTGGCAGAGGGAGGTGCCGGTAAGGCAGATTTTAGGAAACGGAGGGGGGAAGAACGTCTCGAACTCCAGCCTGTACCCCTGAGATACTACTTGAAGGACCCAGGGATCCATGTGAGAGAGCCCACTGGGCGCTGAAATTTCTGAGACGGGCCCCCACCGTACCCGGGTCCGCCTGAGCAGCCCCAGCGTCATGCTGTGGACTTACCGGACGCAGGGAGGACTTCTGCTCTTGGGAACTAGCTGTGTGCTGCAGCTTTTTCCTCTACCTTTGCCTCTCGGCAGAAAGGATGAGCCTCTAGCCCTCTTGCTTTTCTGGGGCCGAAAGGACTGTACTTGATGATACGGTGCTTTCTTTTGTTTTGGGGTAGCCTGTGGCAAAAAAGTCGATTTCCCAGCAGTAGCTGTGGAAACGAGGTCTGAAAGACCATCCCCAAACAGTTTTACCCCCTTATAGGGCAAAACTTCCATGTGCCGATTCGAGTCGGCATCGCCTGACCATTGCCGAGTCCATAACCCCCGTCTGGCGGCAATGGACCTAGCGCTTATTTTTGATGCCAGCCGGCAAATATCCCTCTGTGCATCACGCATGTATAAGACCACGTCTTTTATATGCTCTATTGTCAGCAAAATATTGTCCCTATCCATAGTTATTTTCTGACAGGGAATCTGACCACGCAGCGGGAGCACTGCACATCCATGCCGAAGCAATGGCTGGTCGCAATATAATGCCCGAGTGTGTGACTATATCTTTCAGGGTAACCCCCTGCTTTTTATCAGCAGGTTCCTTCAGGGCGGCCGTATCCGGAGACGGTAGTGCCACCTTTTCTGATAAGCGTGTAAGCGCTGTATCTACCCTATGGGGTGTTTCCCAACGTGACCTATCCTCTGGCGGGAAAGGGTACGCTGCCAATAACCGTTTAGAAATTATCAATTTCTTACCGGGGGAAGACCACGCTTCCTCACACACCTCATTTAATTTCTCAGATGCAGGAAAAACTACTGGTAGTTTTCTCTCACCAAACATAATACCCTTTTATGTGGTACCTGGGGTATTATCATAAATGTGTAATACATTTTTCATTGCCTCAATCATGTAACGGGTGGACCTATTTGGAGGGTACACTAGTCTCATCGTCGTCGACACTGGAGTCGGTATCCGTGTCGACATCTGTTTCTGCCATCTGAGGTAGCGGGCGTTTTTAGAGCCCCCCATGACATTTGAGACGCTGGAACAGGCACAAGCTGAGTAGCCGGCTGTTCTGTGTCATCGACCTTTTGTGTAAGGAGTTGACACTTTCACGTAATCCTTCCATAAGTCCAACCACACCGGTGTCGATCCCGCAGGGGGTGACATCACATTGACAGGCATTCGCTCCGCCTCCACATCATTATCCTCCTCATACATGTCGACACAGCCGTACCGACACACAGCACACACACAGGGAATGCTCTGACAGAGGACAGGACCCCACAAAGCCCTTTGGGGAGACAGAGGGAGAGTATGCCAGCACACACCAGGGCGCTATATATCACATATAAAGAGTGTTTTCCCTTATAGCTGCCTATATATATTGTATACTGCGCCCAAATTGTGCCCCCCCTCTCTTTTTAACCCTTTCTGTAGTGTATTGACTGCAGGGGAGAGTCAGGGAGCTTCCCTCCAACGGAGCTGTGAGGGAAAAATGGCGCCAGTGTGCTGAAGGAGATAGCTCCGCCCCTTTTTCGCAGACTTTCTCCCGCATTTTTATGGATTCTGGCAGGGGTTAAAAAGCACCTATATAGCCTCTGGGGCTATATATGGTGCCAGTTTGCCAGCCAAGGTGTCAGTATTGCTGCTCAGGGCGCCCCCCCCAGCGCCCTGCACCCATCAGTGACCGGAGTGTGAGGTGTGCATGAGGAGCAATGGCGCACAGCTGCAGTGCTGTGCGCTACCTTGGAGAAGACAGAAGTCTTCAGCCGCCGATTTTCCGGACCACCTTCTTGCTTCTGGCTCTGTAAGGGGGACGGCGGCGCGGCTCCGGGAACGGACGACGAGGTCGGGTCCTGTGTTCGATCCCTCTGGAGCTAATGGTGTCCAGTAGCCTAAGAAGCCCAAGCTACCACCACTTAGGTAGGTTCACTTCTTCTCCCCTTAGTCCCTCGATGCAGTGAGCCTGTTGCCAGCAGGTCTCACTGAAAATAAAAAACCTAACAAACACTTTCTTCCTAGGAGCTCAGGAGAGCCCCTAGTGTGCATCCAGCTCAGCCGGGCACAGAAATCTAACTGAGGCTTGGAGGAGGGTCATAGGGGGAGGAGCCAGTGCACACCAGATAGTCCTAAATCTTTCTTTAGAGTGCCCAGTCTCCTGCGGAGCCCGTCTATTCCCCATGGTCCTTACGGAGTCCCCAGCATCCACTAGGACGTCAGAGAAATACGTATTAGTGTATATCTTGTGAAAATCCTATATAATTATAAAACCTGACGCACCAAGCCCCCTCAGGTTATAGAATATAGGGATAGCAAGTTGAGTGAGAGACATGAAATGGAAACCACTCAGCAAGCTAATGCACACACATATAGTCACATGTAAACAATGCAGAGACTATTACTAACAATAATACTGCACTGGACCAGCTTATATAGCTATGTAGTCAATAGATATAACACTGCACAGTAAGTACTGGATGTATATCACAGGGTACTTGTACCAGAGAACCCTGACTAAATGCACTCTTTCTTAACCAACACTGTCTAATTGACATGTAGAATACTTAAGTGTCATGTAAAGTCACAGCGCTGACAACCAGGCGGCTTTACACAGGAGGATTTGCCCAAGCAGTCCCAGGAACAGTGTAGCTGAGAGAAATGGCGCCCAGACACTGACAGGGAGTGAGGGAGAGACAGATATGCAGCTCCAGGGCGGGAACATTTGCTGGAAATGGCGCCCTGGGGTTGGGGGAGGGGCTCCAGGTCTAAGCATTATCCCCCTGCTGGCAAAACCACCAGGTACTGTGGGCTACTAGTAAAACGGTTTTAAGGGAAAACCTGACCTGCACCCATGCCCTGATGATCTAGTGAGATCGCCTGTACTGCCACAGTGTCCACCGCCAGCGCGCGCGGCCCGCCTCCCACTAACCGCGCCGGATAGCGATAAAGTACGGGTCCCGCGAGCGGGACCCACTCACCACCTCCCGAAGCGCGGCCACGCAATCCCGAAGAGCCCCCGTCGTGTGTGCCTGACTGTAGAAGAAAACCGGAGCCTCCTGCTGTAGTTACCCGGCAACCAGGGCTCGGGAGTGTACAGCGCCGCTGGGGAGAGATGGAGCTGCAGCAGTGAATGTCACTAGACATGTACACACTGCTGCATCCCTTGAAGTCTTCACTTTTCTTCTCAAAAAGCTCTTCTTAGGGCTGGCCAGAGCAGCCCCTCTGTTATGTGCCTGATATCTGCGGCACCAACTACAAAACTGAGCTCCTGTGCAGGGAGGCGGGGTTATAGAGGAGGCAGCGCTGTGCATTCTGGGAACATTCAAAGCTTTTGAGCCTGTTGGTGCCTCGGATCAAGATCCTACTCTACACCCCTATGGCGTGAATTTGACCGTTTTTTAATTCAACACAATTCACAGTCAGACAGACACCCTGCCGCCGGGACCCGAATTCGACATATTCAATAAAAAACGGATTCGACAGTCCCGCTGTCGAAAAACGGACCAATTGACGGATAGTGTGCGTCCTGGATTCGACTTTTTCGACGGCACAAAAGTATTTAAAAAAAAAACAGAAAAAAATTTCGTGGGGTCCCCCCTCCTAAGCATAACCAGCCTCGGGCTCTATGAGCCGGTCCTGGTTGTAAAAATACGGGAGGGAAATTGACAGGGGATCCCCCGTATTTTTACAACCAGCACCGGGCTCGGCGTCTGGTCCTGGTGCAAAAAATACGGGGGACAAAAAGCGTAGGAGTCCCCCGTATTTTTAACACCAGCACCGGGCTCCACTAGTCAGAGAGATAATGCCACAGCCGGGGAACACTTTTATATCGGTCCCTGCGGCCCTGGCATTAAATCACTAACTAGTCACCCCTGGCCGGGTACCCTGGAGGAGTGGGGACCCCTTAAATCAAGGGGTCCCCCCCTCCAGCCACCCAGGGGTGAAGACTGAGGCTGTCCCCCCCATCCAAGGGCTGCGGATGGGGGGCTGATAGCCTTGTGTCAAATAATATTGTTTTTGTAGCAGAACTACAAGTCCCAGCAAGCCTCCCCCGCAAGCTGGTACTTGGAGAATCACAAGTACCAGCATGCGGGGGGGAAACGGGCCCGCTGGTACCTGTAGTTCTACTGCAAAAAAAATCCAAATAAAAACAGTACACGCACACCGTGAAAGTAAAACTTTATTACATACATGCATACCGACACACACATACTTACCTATGTTGACACGAGACTCGGTCCACTTCTCCAAGTAGAATCCACGGGATACCTGAAAATAAAATTATACTCACCATAATCCAGTGTAGATCTGTCCTCTTCTTTTTTGTAATCCACGTACTTGGCAAAAAAACACACCGCATTACCCGGACCACGCACTGAAAGGGGTCCCATGTTTACACATGGGAGCCCTTTCCCCAAATGCCGGGACCCCTCCCCCCCCCACCCCCCTTGCCCTGCACCCTGCTGTGCAATGTGTTATGGAGAGCATGTTCACGCAGCGTTCCCGTTCGCTGCGCGGCACTTTACGCCATCATGATGACCGGAGATCCCTCTCTGCAGACCTCCAGTAATATAACTCACCAGTCTTCTGACTTCTGGCACTGTTAGGGGGGTGACGGCATGCTGTGGGAGTGAGCGCATAGCCGCAGCTAGTGTTCAGTACCCTTCAGGAGCTAATGGTGTCCTGTCAGCAGAGGCAGAGCCATGAAACTCTTTAGGAAGTTGGTTCCTACTTCTTCCCCCTAAGTACCACGAAGCAGGGAGTCTGTTGCCAGCAGTCTCCCTGAAAATAAAAAACCTAACATAAAGTCTTTTAGTGAAACTCAGTAGAGCTCCACTAGAGTGCGACCAGTCTGCATGGGCACATTTTCTAAAGTGAGGTCTGGAGGAGGGGCATAGAGGGAGGAGCCAGTTCACACGCTGAAAAAGTCTTAAAGTGCCCATGGCTTCTGCGGAACAGTCTATACCCCATGGTACTGAAGTGGACCCCAGCATCATCTAGGACGTATGAGAAAAAAAAACACTAAAAAGGGTAGAATTCAATTGGGTTTATGGGTTGCTCCGATCAGATTCCTATTAGCCGCAGCAGACACATTTTAGCTTGCAACCCCCAGAGATGGTGAGCTGAAATGCATGAAATGTTGGCTGTTTGGGAGCTCAAACAGCACTTTTCCCATCATGCCCATTAGTTTAGTCTGGTTTGGCTTGATAATTAAAGGGCGCCCAAGACAATTGAATTGCATCAATGGGCGCCAATTAATTAACGCGGCTTACAAATCAACTGACTTGCTCCTTGTGGCCAGAGACCTATTACACACAATAAACTGCATGTTTGAAATTTTCTAAATGGACAAATCGGCACAATAGAGGTGTACTCCTACATCCTTGCTGCACTCACACTAAACAGCCCTTCAAGTTGTGTCATGCCATGGTGGGACTCGGTAGCAACGAGCGTCTTCTTTTGCGTTTTTTCCTGCGAAAATGCGACTAATGCTGGGCATACACTATACAATTATCAGATCTGACTGGTTGGAAGAAAAAAAAAATCTGATAATGGATGAGAGCAAATTACAATTGAACATTTGCTCCCCAACACTGGAAAATGGACAAAACCTGTTATTCAGACAAATTAGTTAAATCACAGATTTCAACAGTTTGTATGAACAACAGTTTTTATCCGTTTTCCAATACATGGGAGCAATTGGTCAGTTGCTCTCATCAATTGCCAGATTTCCATTCCAACCAGCCAGATCTGGCAGAATATCTGCCAGATAATTGTATAGTGTATGCCCAACATTAGTCGCAAAATAATGCAATGGGACGCACGAGCAGTACTACTGAGTCACACGGCTGCCAGGTGTTGTGTAATGCGACTTGTAACACACGGAACAAAGATGTAAGAGACACATCTGTAGGTGTCATATACTGCAAATGTATAGGTAATGTGTTTAACCTGGTATATTCAGAGCCCTGTGCATATTGGGTGCACTTATGAGGAATGTTTAAGCCAGAGGTTCTCAAACGCGGTCCTCAAGGCATCCCAATGGTCCAGGTCTTAAGTTTATCCATACTTGGCCACAGGTGACTTAATTAGCACCTCAGTCAATTTGATTTAACCATCTGTGCAGAGCCAAGGATATACCTAAAAACTGGAAAACCTGGACCGTTGGGGTGTCTTGAGGACTGCATTTGGGAACCTCTGGTTTGAGGTATACCATTTTAAAAGGCTTTGACCATTAAGGAACAAACTGCCCTTGGGTCATTCTCACATAGGAATTTGTATGTTAATGACCCTGGCACCTGCAATATATTTGAGATGCAGTCCATGCGAGTATTCTTGTGTCGATGTGTAACGTTTACAGAGACAAACAGGAGAAGAGACTATTTGTTTTTTTTAAAAATCTCCTGTGTGTGGGACTTTCTATGAATACAATCTAAGAGACAATATAGGCTAATGCTAAATCAGATTGAGCTTGAAAAAGCGAACTGGTTTGGGTTACATATATGAAAGGGAAGTAGGAAATTGCTTCATCCAGTTTTTTAACTCCTTTTGAAATGTAATATGTATTTATTTGTATTTTGTGAGAGAGCATGATTGGTTAAAAAGACCACAGGGCAGAACTAGCTCCTGTGGTACTGTGTGTAGGAACAGGATAAAAATTAGGCATGGGAGCCCTATGCAGAGATATCCTCTGACTGAGAGGAGATATACATTCTGTGACATCAAGAAGTATAGAACAGCTGTAACATCTGTATGCCCATTGCAAAAAGGGAGGAGTCTTTATTAAGACTACTGAAGCAATAAACATCTTGCCTGCAAGACGACAAACAGGAATGCGACACATGCAGTTCCGTTCCCCAACTGTTGTGGGTTGAGCCCAGCAGCTCCAAGTTCAGCCCTCTGCCAGCTACCATGCAGGACCTGGTCCTGGTCAGTTACCAGTGGGAGTCAATCGACACAAGTCAGGAGGTGTGGCAGCAGCGTATTCACACATACACAGAAGAAAGCAGTTCCAGGTGCTGGTGGGAGGAGCCTGTTGGTGGCAGCAAAATACCCACCCACTGCGCAGTGGATGGAATCAGTAACCAGCAGTTGCCGACAGTAAGAAAATCTCCTATTGGCCAGGTCCCGTGAGAACCAAAACCAATCTGTGATTGATTGGCTCGACAGAGAGGCGCATCCAGTCACACCCCCAAACTGTTTTATTGCCTTAAAAACGTAGTGATGGCAAAGTTCTTGTGTATGTAATTGTGCACAGGCCATATAAGGATTAATGGCTATAAAATTTGCAAAAGCTTAATTCGGCATTTAATCCAGTGTTTAGATTGTGAGAAGTTTATTGCTTACAGGCCGCTCTGTATATTTAATGTCAAATCAATATTATTGGAATGGAGTTTGTTATTTTAGGTCATTTAAAAAAAATTTTTTAGATAGAACTTGGATCTGCTTTACTTTTTCCCACTTATCTTTCATAATCTCTCCTCCAATTTTATTTTCCTAATTTGTCCCAGCAATGTTATTTTCTCCCATATTAGTCCTTGCAGCATTGCATAAATGCCTGATTATTCTGCCAATATTCTCATTCTGACATATATCTGCATAAAAAAACCTGCAGTTTTGACTTAAAAGAAACAACCCCTGCCTTTGCAAATGACTGTACAATGGTAGACTGTCAACAGTGCAAAGAAACATTACTCCCTCCGGTCTAGATAGCAGTGCTACCAGGGCGGCTCCCTGCCACTACAGAACTTCTTGCGACTAAACATGTGAGAAGTCATAATTAGAAATGCAGGAGGACGGAACGTGACAGGGCATGTCACCAGTAATGTTGCAAAATACCATTGACAGTGACTTACCATGTGACGGTGTAAAGATGCCGTCTGAGCATGCCAAGCCAGCGTTCCTTGTTTAAAATGCCACCTGGGGCAAAAAAGTTCTTTTGAGAACATTCAAATATTCATATATCTAACATAACTTAACACAGTAGTTTCTACAGAAGCTTGAAGTAATGCAGCTATGCAAAAAAAGGATACTCTTTACAAAAATGCATTTAATGGGAGTCAGTCAAACATTTTCTGTTACATTATTACTATGTTGTAGTAGAGTACAGTATATTTTGCGTACAGTACAGACTGCTTGATTAAAATACTGTTATTGGCCTATACACTGTTCATGAGGAGGTTACTTATGTACCATACACGGGGATTAGAAAGTCACTCTTATTGCTTCTGCAAAACTTGCTCAAAGTTCATAGCTTATTACTTATTGCTAGAGATATACTTTGTATTATATTACATATATATATTATATATTGGCTGTGTAACTGCATATACTCTAGACCAGGATATGGATGACGGTCATTAGGTCGACATGAGTTAGGTCGACATAAATTGTGTCGACCACGTTTGGTTGACATGCGTTAGGTCGACATGTACTAGGTCAACATGGAAAAAGGTCGACATTGAGTTTTTCACAATTTTTTTATTTTTTTATCTTTTTCATACTTAACGATCCACTTGGACTATAATCGGGAACGGTAACCTGTGCCTAGCAAAGCGGTAGCGGAACGAGGCACCTTGCCCGAAGCATGGCGAGCAAAGTGAGCCATGCGAGGGGACACGGTGCACTAATTGGGGTTCCCTGTCACTTTTCAAAGAAAATTACACCAAAATAAAGTAAAAAAACTCATGCCGACCTTTTTCCAGGTCGACCTAATGAACCACACCCCCAGGATATATAGTCATACTTGTATACTCTACAACAATGTACAGAAGACTTCCGAATTTCAAGGAGCTTGCGGCCGCCTGACAGCAGACTAGCTTCCCAGATCCTGCCACTTGTCAATGTGATGTGGGCAGGCTGACACAGTTAGCAGTAAATAGCATAATCATGTCCACGCCCCCAATAATGGCGGCATTGAGCAGTGGGGGATGCTGGCATGACTCATTGCACATAACTACCACTCACCCGGATGTTCCTTCCAGGATCTCCCAAAAAGGACACACTGAAAATGGGCAAGTATGATGTAGGTACAACAAATACTATACAGTAGTTGCAGCTGTTATCCCTGGAGCTTTTCTTCTTTACTTAGATTGACTTGTCAACTTTTCCTTGCACTAAAATAACAGGGGCGTTATCTGGGGCATAACAAAGGTGCATCGCCAGGTCCAATAGCAAAATTTGGGAAGGGGCAACTGAATACTCATCTAGCCTCTCAAGACAACGCTCTGCTCTGAAATGAAAAAGCATTTAGAAAGAAAGAGGAACTTAGAACAACCTCCATGTTGCCCCCTGAAAGAGCTGCCCTTTGCATGTACCTATATGGCAACTACAGCTTTGTAAAATGAATAATAGTATTAGGGGGCCCATTTATCAACGAGTGATAAAACTTGTGTGAATGAGAGAACTCGTTGCGTTTGATAGATGGTGCTCCAGACAATCAGCTCCTAACCGTCATGTGTTCAGCTCCTGTTATGTGTGTTGAAACATGTCAGGAGACGATTCGCCGCAGCACCATTTATCATATGCAACGAGTGTGATGAATGAGCACCTTGGTTTTGTGGGAATTTTTTTGTTAAAGGTGAACTTTGTAATTCCATTGCTGGATAGGTTCTATGGCAGGGAGGTCATATAAATGGTGTAAAAAAAACAACAAAGCCAATGTTTACCTTTTCCTTTATTAAAGTAAAAACACTGCTACTATCTGCCTGGAAATGAAATATGTATACTCGGCAATATGTAACCCATTATGTTTTTTACTGTTCTCAGACTTGTGCCCTCGGTGGGATGTGAGACTGCACCTTGAAAACCTCTGTATGGAATCTTGGATCCTTATGTTTTAAGGCATTATTTATGAAAGTTTCCCAATCCTGTTCTTTGTCAGGGTTGGGTTGTGAATGTGACCATTGTGCATTGGAATTCCTCTGCCACAGGCGGCAGGATGTTCCAATCAGGCACCAGCTGGGACATGCTGCAGTATTCCTACTAAGGTCACCCATATTAACCTCTTCTTAACCACAGACATGGGCAGAGTTACACTTCACTGCAAGTCTTCCTTGCAAACTCCAAACTTGCTATGGCTTGTTTAGTGGCACTAAATGTTCTGCAGGCCTGTGTGCTCTCAGGGTCTTTTGATTCACCAATGACACAGATCTGACCTAAGATTTAATATGATTTATAAAGCCATGCTCCAAAACCTGCAAATGTGCCCTGAAGATAAGCGGATGTTCCTCAGGAGTCATTGGCTTTGTTTTTTCTACAGTAACAGCATGGCTGATAAACAAAAACATCCAAAGCACTTACGTGTGTGCTCATCCTGTTCCCCAGCGATAGGCTGTGCTGGAATTGGGAGCTTCTAATACATGCCTAGGTTAATTGCGTGCTGAAGAGGAGAAGGCATATGTAAACCATAATGCCTGAAGTCCCTCAGTGCATTACAGAGTTAATGTTATAGGAATAGGCATGGCAATTAAAAGGCTTTTGACATAACACAGGTGGCTATAATCACAATACAGTTATTATCATCATGCAGTCAGGGATCACTGCATTCAGAATACTCGGTTATCTGCAAATTGCTGAACTAATACAATCAGAACTAATACATGCAGAAGAACACTTATTATGCAAACCGCGTCACATAATTTGCCCATTTATTTGCGTGGAAGTTTAGGGTTGTTCTAAACATACACATATCATTCACAATTGCAAAATAACTACACACACATTGTAAAGTGTATAACTAAAGGTCTTTTCTCCCAAATTATAAAAATGGATATATTGTTTATGTGGTGAAAAAGGATAGATAGATAGATAGATAGATAGATAGATAGATAGATAGATAGATAGATAGATAGATAGATAGATAGATAGATAGATAATACATTTACGACTATCTCTGTTTATTATTAGTCTTAATTATCTCTATTAGTTCTGCTTTGATGGAGTAACCTGCCTACAAAATTCTCCATTACACAAGTGTCAGAGGTATGCCGCTAACTAGACTGTTGGGAAAGGGGGGGGGGGGGGGGCAGGGATGGATGTGCATATTACACTGTATTATGATATACCTTTGCTAGTTGCGCACCGCTACAGAAAACAAGGACAAATTAGTGAGATTACTGGTTGTGATGTGCCTTCACCCGACCGTCCCAAGGCACTTTGCTGTCATCATAGAGAATCTAATTTCTCCCTTAGGACCATGTTTATCAAGAGAAATTTGCGAGATAATCACAAGTTTCATGCAACCCCGAATGTATCTAGGGGGGGGAAATCGCAGCTTTTGCGATTGCAGCAATCTCTGATCTCTGCTGCAACTGCATGTTTTTGCTCTCTAAGAGCAGTCCCCATGGGTCGGCTCTCTGCTTCCATCTCTTTGCATCTCTTTGCCAGGATGGAATCTTAGTGGAGTCCATTTCCCACCAAGAGAAATATGAAAATTCGAGTGAAAATTGACATGATAATTACTCATCACAACTGCGCATTCAGATACATAGGCCGGTTACAGTCACGTTGTACATAAATAAGCCATCTCATCCTATAAACCTGTGGTTCCCAACCAAAGGGACACAGTTCCATTCTTAGTGTATCACAATTTACAGGTCTTGGGGAAAAATCTCATAAAAGGAAGGTAGCAATGTGGAAGCTATCCAAAAATGATTTTTATTGAAAATATTTTTTTTTCCATTTATTAGAATACTGGGTGTAGCGGCCTTAGGGGAAAAAAGAAACATTTTTTTTTTTTTTTTTACAGTAGCAGTATATGGAATAAAAGACAGTTCTGTTGCTTTAACCCTTATTAGAGCTGCATCTTTATTCTTTTCCATCAAGAAATTAGTATTTAATTAATTATCTACATTTTGGCATCCTCCAAAGCCTACTGCCTGGGAGCAGCCTCAATTGTCATCATTTTATGTACAACTCTTGTACTACAGTAATAACAACCATTCCCCGGAAAAGCCGGTGTGGGAAAATTCACAAGGAATACTCGCAGGCTTTTAAAATTGAGCAATGAATTGTATGGTCTATCCCTATAATGCTTTCTCTCTAATGAGCACAACAGACACATATGACCTACTGACATGCTACCTACCTACCAACATTCCCAGCTGCAATATAGGGACATTACAGGCCACGCCCTCAATCCATGTCCCAATACACTCATCTCAAACCAATTCCAGTTGGGACACAGCCATGCCCTTTCTGGCTTCTAAAGTTGGGGTTTTCCCACAGAAATCCGAGGCCTGAGGCGACCAGTGATAAGATCTCTCCTCTTTCCTTATACAAAACAACAAACATTTGTTCTGTATGAAAACAGGCAGACATTGCCACTTTACTGATCAAAGGCTCTGCCAAAACAGTGCTACGTCTATTGTTTTGTTGCCCCAACCCCCTGCAGTCCAGGTAAGGTATGTACAGAGGGATCAGTACCTGTACAGGTACCTCAGCTTTGCTGCTGCTGCTGCATTACAAGCACAGCCCTGCCTCCAAGTGACACATCAGCACACATGCATAACAGGTGTCATAGAGCTCTGCTTAAAACCCAGTTTGCATGATTTTGTCAGTCACCATTGTCAGTTTCCTAGCTGTATAATAACAACACATTGAATGCAATTTAACAAACAAACAAAACATAATCTGTCATAGGTCAGCAGCAAGTGACTTCATTTATACTGAACAGTTATGCAGTGCTTCTGTCTGTACTTACATCACAATACATGATTATCTCCCACATGCACATTAGTCTGTGTGTTGGCTTTGCAGCTATGACCCCAGGGTGCATGGATCACAGAAGCTGGCTGACCAGCAGCAGCACCAGGCCCTGATCACTTCTTACCTCCACCAGTCTGTAGGGTGACTGCGAGTGCACACCCGAGCTCCTAGCAGGTCTTGCTCTGCCCTCCTACCTGCAGGAGGCCCAGCACATGCTCTCATCAGCAGATATTGGCCTCCACTGTGAGGGAAAGGTGTTGTGTGACAAGTTGATTGTCGCCCCATCATCATGTCACTGCCTCTCAGTTCATTAGCCACTAATCTGCTCATCAGCTCCGCCCCCAGGCCGGGGTAAGAGCAGCCCAGCACCTGGGAACAGCTCCACTACATTGTTTCTCTTGTTCCTCCAGGATGGACGTGAGAAGCTGCGAGTAACCAGAAACACACTGCAACCACCCAGTTTCCCGCAGCCCATGTGCAAAGTACAAAAGGTGCAATAAAATAGCAACTTGCATCACTGGGCCACCACTTTCCTGTAGACTTCCACCTTGTTCCCATGAAATGAAATCATCCTTATAACGCCAAATTTACCCAAATGTTCCTATAATAACAAAACAAAACAAAATCTCATGTAAAGTAGTTGCAGATGCTGGACCCAATGTGACAATACACAAGTCACTTCAATGGAAGGCCTTAACCCTGTCAGAGCACTATAGTTAACACAGAGTGTGTCTGATGAAACTGCTTTGGGACATGAAAGATAAGGAAAGCAGGAAGAGAGACTAGGTGTGTGATACAGAAGATATTGTAAAGGTCAACAGCATTAGGGTTGACAGTCAAAAGGTCAACAGGGTCAAAACATCGACATACGAAAGGGTGACATAAAAAAAAGTAGATTTTTTTTGTTATTTTGCACTTTTAAACATATTTCACCCAAATTTGTGACATGTGTCCCCTCACATGCTCGCTTCGCTCGTCACGCTTCTGGCACGGTTGATAAAGGTAATCATTTTTGACATATATAGTAAATGCAGCAAAAGCTGTAAAAACATGAAAAAGCCCTAAAATACACTTGTCGACCATATCTCAACATTTTTCATGTCAACCATATGTCGACCTTCTGAATGTTGAGCTTTTGACAGTCGACCCTATGGTGTCAACCTATTGACTGTCGACCATGTAACTATCAACTGCCTCCCAGATACTAGTTCTTACCAAGCAGCATCATGGACAGGCTGTTGGGGTTTTCAACATGAGGCTCTACAGCTGCTGTGGAGCTACACATCCCAGCATGCCCTGCTTCAATTTTAGCATGCCATAATAGAAGACTGTGGCAGAGCATGTGTAGTTCCACAGCAGCTGGACGGTCCTATTTTGAATAGCCCAGGGTAGTTCAGTAGTGGTTAACGAGCAGTATTGTGACTATGGGGGTAATTCTGAGTTGATCGCAGCAGCAAATTTTTTAGCAGTTGGGCAAAACCATGTGCACTGCAGGGGGGACAGATATAACATGTGCAGAGAGAGTTAGATATGGGTGGGGTGTATTCAAACTGAAATCTAAATGGCAGTGTAAAAATAAAGCAGGCAGTATTTACCCTGCACAGAAACGAAATAACCCACCCAAATCTAACTCTCTCTGCAAATGTTATATCTGCCCCCCCCTGCAGTGCACATGGTTTTGCCCAACTGCTAAAAAATTTGCTGCTGCGATCAACTCAGAATTACCCCCTATAAGTGTTATTGTGCTTTTGGGGTCTATTTACTAAGCCTTGGATGGAGTTAAAGTGGATGGAGATAAAGTACCAGCCAGTTAGCTCCTAACTGCCATGTCACAGGCTGTGTTTGAAAAATGACAGGAGCTGGTTGTTTGGTACTTTATCTCCATTCAAGGCTTAGTAAATAGACCCCTTAGTCAAAAATGGAGCATTAAGAAGGGCATTACTAATACACACAATTGTCTAGAGAGCCACTAGTTGTCTCTGGGCCTAATTCAGACCCGATCACTGCAAGTGCAGCAATCACAGCCTGATGCCCTTTGTGGACTGCGCGTGCGGACCACCTCTGCCTGATTTACCGGTAGAGGCAGTCGCGGGGCGGGAGAGGGCGTGCCAACGGCATTAGAAAACCCGTTAGGGTTGGGGTGCGGTCCGAGCAACGCTGTTGCTGAGGCGGGCCGCGGTGGCTGCGTGACGTCAGGGTAGGAAGCTACTAGGCGGGTGCGAAAGCATCGCCGCCGTGCGATGCTTTCGCACCTGTGTGTGTGTTAACCTTTTAGCTCACCGCACGTCCCTGGTGTGGAGGGGGGGGGCAGGGCATAACATGCGGCGCGGACTAGCCCTGTGCTGGGCGTCCCCCCGCATGTCAGAGAAACTGATCGTAGATGTGCTATGTTTAGCACATCTACGATCAGGTCTGAATCACCATCTCTGTTCTCTAACTAGCCATTAGTTGTGACAATCAAATGACACACCACAAGGTGGAGCTAGTGAGACAGTCAGCCTCAATGCCACAAACACAATGAGATCACCCCGATGGGAGAGACTGAGCTGTCCACAGGCATAATGTCAGTCACACTCACACCTGATAGCAACATGTTCATTACCTTTCTCACAGGAGTAATAGAACAAAACCCATTTGTGCCTTTAGCATCTCACCTGATACCCAACAATGCTGCTGGTTTGGAGACTATAGAAGGACGGGACAATTAAAGTTATATGGTTATGACTTTCTTGAGCATATCTAAGTGCTTTAATGCCTCTGATACGCTAATAAACACCCCTCTAATCAGGTTACACATGCCTATGAATGTTTTTGTGTAATAAAATGCCAGGTAGAAGGGGACTTTCCGTTCTTCTAGATACACAGAGGAGAAAATACACATATTCAGTCAGACAGAAAAATAAGGTCTGGACTTGACATAAGCATGTCGGTGTCATATGGGGGGTAATTCAGACCTGATCGATAGGCTGCGTTTTCGTACAGCGGGCGATTAGGTCTTAACTGCGCATGCATATGCACCGCAATGTGCAGGCGCATTGAACGGGTACAAAGCGGATCGCCGCTCAGCGATGGGTTTGTGCAAAGGATCCGTTCGCACGGGTGTTCACAAGGAGATTGACAGGAAGAAGGGGTTTGTGGGTGGCAACTGACCGTTTTCTGGGAGTGTTTGGAAAAATGCAGGAGTGTTCAAGCGTTTGCAGGGAGGGTTCCTGACGTCAATTCCAGTCCCGGACTGGCTGATGTGTTCGCAGTGGCTGAGTAAGTCCTGGGCTACTCAGAGACTGCACAAAATCTGTTTGTACAGCTCTGCTACACATGCATTTGCACACTTGCACAGCTAAAATTCACTCCCCTGTGTGATCACAGCAGTGCAAAAAACACTTGCTAGCGATCTTGGCCCTCATTCCGAGTTGTTCGCTCGTTAGTGATTTGTCGCAAACTGCGCATGCGCAATGTTCGCAGAGCGCATGCGCTTAGTTATTTTACTCAAAAGGTAGGTATTTTACTCACGGCATAACGAGGAATTTTCATCGTTCTGGTGGTCGGAGTGTGATTGACAGGAAGTGGGTGTTTCTGGGCGGAAACTGGACGTTTTATGGGTGTGTGCTGAAAAACGCTGCCGTTTCTGGGAAAAACGCGGGAGTGGCTGGAGAAACGGGGGAGTGTCTGGGAGAACGCTGGGTGTGTTTGTGACGTCAAACCAGGAACGAAACTGACTGAACTGATCGCAGTGGCAGAGTAAGTCCCGAGCTACTCAGAAACTGCAAAGAAATTTCTATTCGCAATTATGCGAATCTTTCGTTCGCAATTCTGCTAAGCTAAGATACACTCCCAGAGGGCGGCGGCTTAGCGTGTGCAATGCTGCTAAAAGCAGCTAGCGAGCGAACAACTCGGAATGAGGGCCCAAGTCTGAATTAGGGCCATACTCATTTTTATCTTACTAATCATGCCAATCCGTGACAACGGGCTCATCCTAGATATATAACATTTCATCTAACAAAAACAAAAATTCTGTTGACACAGAACATTTTTTTTTTATTGAATATTTTCCTGTGAAAACAGAAATCAGAGACTCTTATTACCGTAAAATCATCTCTTTGCACATAAACTCCATCCAAGATCCTATTTATTCAAATAATACTTTCCAGTGACCTGTAACCAGTGCTCATTATCAATGTACAGTAGCTACTTATGGAAGATCGCCAGGCAGTTGTTTCCTATGTCCTGAAGTGTAAAGTTAGTGTGAGGTATTGTTACGTTCCTGGGATGTACCGTCGGAAGGTGGGTGCACACCTTCCGACGGTACATCCCAGAAAAGTAACAATACCTCACACTGCCATACACTTTACGATCTGCTGTATGACAGTACAATATATTGTTACATGCTGCCGGCAGGAAATGTGGGGCCCAAGACTGCCAGAATAGGCAGTGCCCCCTCTCCCCCTCACCTTCCGCAGTCCCCATAACTTACTGCTCTGGGTGCCGGTTGCCGCTCCCAGGACAAGGCTGCAGAATACCAGGTGGCGCCCCTAGGCACAACAACGGCGGGCCTGGACCACAGCAGCAGCAAAGGGAAGGAGTCCGGAGCAGGCAGCCATAGGACAGCACCGGCAGAATTTCAAATTTGGAGCAGACCATGAGCCAATCAGAGCTCACAGACCGGCAGCCAATCAGGCGCTGTCCCTCTATGTTAGCCTGCAGTGCACTCCAATCTGCTGGCATGCCGGCCCCCTCTGGGTCCCAGCAGTCCCCCCTGATGGCAGCCCTGGGCACTAGTAAAATAAAGCATGTTTTCCTACCAATAATATAAATATCCTCATTTTTATTTCTGATAGCATCTGCTACTTGAAGCCCAAGTTTAGTACAGTGTGCATGTGTGAACCATCTATGCCAGGTCACACATGTGTATATGGTAGGTACAATGGAGTGTTGATGCAGGTGCAGGTGTAGATGTCGGTCAACGTACCTGGATCCCTTGCCCGGAATCACCTCTGGAACCGGATCTCACTACTGGAACCCTAGCGGGGGAACGAGGAACCCCCACCCCACAGGACCCAACACAGTAGTCACCACACATGAGGATGGTGACATAAGGATTTATTATACGGGAACAAACTGGTCACCTCTGTGTAGGGAGGCCAATCCCGGGATCGGGATCGGCGGGATCCCGGGATTTGGGCCCAAAAATGCCGGGATTTGAATCCCGGGATTGGAGCATCCAATCCCGGGATTCACGGGATTATACTGCGCATGCGCGGCGGCGGGAGGGTGGGCGTAAGTAATACTACTTACTAATATTAGGCGGGCGGCAGCCATGAACAAGTTGAACGCGGCGGCACTTCAAAAGTAGCGGCGGCCGCCAGCCAATCAGAGCTGGCGGACCGGCAACCAATCAGGGAAGCTGCAGCGGCAGCCAATCAGGTGCGACTGCTGCGGCCGCTTCCCTGATTGGCTGCCAGTCCGCCAGCTCTGGTTGACTGGCGGCCGGCGCTTCATTTGAAATGCCGCCGCGTTCAGTGTGTTCATGGTTGCCGCCCGCCTAATAGTAAGTACTATTACTTACACCCACCCTCTCTCCCTCCGTGCAGTCAGTGGTGCTCCCTACAGCCTTCCTCCCTCCCGCGCCGCTACCAACCCTCCCTGCTGCGACCTACACCCTCCCTCCTGAGTCCCGCACCGCTACCTACACTCTTCCTTCCTCCCGCACCGCTACCTACACCCTCCCTACCTCCCGCACCGCTACCTAAACACTCCCTACCTCCCGCACCGCTACCTACACCCTCCCTACCTCCCGCACCGCTATCTACACACTCCCTACCTCCCGCACCGCTACCTACACCCTCCCTACCTCCCGCACCGCTACCTACACACTCCCTATCTCCCGCACCGCTACCTACACACTCCCTACCTCCCGCACCGCTACCTACACCCTCCCTCCAGCGCTGCTCCCTACAACTTTCACTGATCCCTACTGCAATCCCGGGATCCCGGGAATCCTGGGATTGACCGTTTTTCAATCCCGAATCCCGGGATTGAAAAAACGGGCCGGGATTGGCCTCCCTACCTCTGTGGAATTAACCGGTTAAGAGGCAAATGCAATTTACGGTATGAGGAAAACAACGCATACACTAAAAACACAATAATATTGCAAGCAACAATGTGGAATTACTCTGAGATGATGGAATCATGTAGCATACAGTTTACATTGGCCTTTTACCACCTTTCAACTAACATAACTAAAACATCCAGCAAATGGTAGCCTAACTCCACTGAGACTTGTACTAAGCAGGAGGTCTAACCTCAGTAGCAAGGCATATACATATATATTTCAATAGCACAGATATATTATTAGTTGCAGTCTTACAGTAGCAAGTAAAGCTGAGTACTATTATTATTATTATTATTATTATTATCCTTTATTTATATGGTGCCACAAGGGTTCCGCAGCGCCCAATTACAGAGTACATAAATAATGAAACAGGAAAACAGCAACTTACAGTTGATGACAGTATAGGACAAGTACAGGGTAAATAAACATAGTTACATCAGCAGATGACACTGGAATAAGTATCAGGTGGCAGAATACTGCTGGATGTGGTACAGTTGAAGATTATTAAAGTAAGACAAAGGATAAGCACATGAGGGAAGAGGGCCCTGCTCGTGAGAGCTTACAATCTAAAGGGGAGGGGTAGACAGACAGGGGTGACACAGATGAGGTACATAGAGAATGTGGAACAGAGGCTTAGGATGAGATTTGGCTGGTTTTGTGAAGAAGTGGGTCTTGAGAGCCCGTTTGAAGTTTTGTAGAGAGGTGGATAGTCTGAGGGGGAGAGGTAGAGAATTCCAGAGAAGTGGTGCAGCACGTGAAAAATCTTGGAGGTAGGAGTGGGAGGAAGTAATCCGTAGGCAGGAGAGTCGTCGTGCATTAGCAGAGCGAAGAGGACGTGTGGGAGTGTAAAGGGAGATAAGGTCAGAGATGTAGGTGGGAGAGGAGTGGGTGAGGGCTTTGTAAGTGAGTGTGAGAATCTTGAAATGGATTCTGAAAGGGAAGGGGAGCCAGTGAAGGTCTAGTAGGAGAGGAGAGGTAGACGTAGTGCGTTTGGTGAGGAAAATGAGCCGGGCAGCAGCATTGAGGATAGATTGGAGTGGAGATAGGTGTTTGTCAGGAATGCCAGTCAGGAGGAGATTACAGTAATCCAGTCTGGAGATGACCAGTGAGTGGATAAGAGTCTTAGTAGCATCCTGGGTCAGAAAGGGTCTGATCCTGGAAATATTTTTTAGATGAAAACGGCAGGTTTGTGAGAGGTGCTGAATGTGTGGTTTGAAGGAGAGGGAAGAGTCAAGGATTACTCCAAGACAGCGCACTTGGGGGCTAGAGGAGATAGTAGTGCCATCAACAGATAATGAGATTGTAGGAGGTGAGGTTATGCGGGAGGGAGGGAAGATGATCAGCTCGGTCTTAGACATGTTAAGTTTAAGAAAGCGCTGGGACATCCAGGAAGAGGTAGCAGAGAGACAGTTGGAGATACGAGTGAGGAGAGCAGGGGAGAGGTCTGGAGAGGAAAGATAGATTTGGGTGTCATCAGCATAGAGATGATATTGGGAGCCAAAAGAACTAATCAGCTTACCTAGTGAGGATGTATAGAGAGAGATTAGAAGAGGACCAAGGACAGAACCTTGGGGTACACCTACAGTTAGTGCAAGTGAGGCGGAGTGGAGTCATGAGAGGAGACAGAGAATGAACGGTCAGAGAGGTAGGAAGGCAGCCAAGAGAGGGCAGTGTCACGCAGACCAATGGAGTGAAGGATTTGCAGTAGGAGAGGATGGTCCACAGCAGTGCCGTAACTAGGCATTTTAGCGCTGTGTGCAAGAAACGACATTGGCGCCCCCCCCCCATGTAAGACAGGGGCAGTGAAAAATATATAGGGGCGTGGCTTCACGGGGAAGGGGCGTGGCCACAAAATAATAGCAATTCATACTACGGTGCACAGTAGTCTACATTATTCAAATTATGCTGCACAGTAGCGCCACTACACCAGGTAGAGCCCCTTTTATACATTACAGCAGACAGCGTCCCCCTTTTTACACATTACAGCAGACAGTCTCCCTTTTAACACATTGCGGCAGCCAGTCCCCCTTTTTACACATTGCAACAGACAGCGTCCCCTTTTTTACACATTACAGCAGACAGCGTCCCCTTTTTTAACATTACGGCAGACAGCGTCCCCTTTTTACACATTACAGCAGACAGCGTCCCCGTTTTTACACATTACGGCAGACGGTGTCCCCCTTTATACACATTGCGGCAGCCAGTCCCCCTTTTTACACATTACGGCAGCCAGTCCCCCTTTTTACACATTGCGGCAGCCAGTCCCCCTTTTTACACATTGCGGCAGCCAGGCCCCCTTTTTACACATTGCGGCAGCCAGTCCCCCTTTTTACACATTGCGGCAGCCAGTCCCCCTAGTTTTTACACATTGCGGCAGCCAGGCCCCATTTTTACACATTGCGGCAGCCAGTCCCCCTTTTTACACATTGCGGCAGCCAGGCCCCCTTTTTACACATTATGGCAGACGGTGTCCCCCTGAGAGAGAGAGAGAGAGAGAGAGAAAGAGAGATACATACTTACCATCTCCCCGCTGACAGGCTCCTCGTGCAGCTCCCTCGGTGCGGGCAGGTGAGAAGGAGGAGGAGGGAGGGGGACTGGAGCCGCAGCAACGCTATTTCATTGGTAGTAAGCGCCGCTGCAGCATCCCCCTCTACTTCCGTATTGGCTGCCCGGCGCTGCTGTGGATGCTGGGATGGAGGAACCGCATCCCAGCATCCACAGCAGCACCGGGCAGCCAATACGGAAGGAGAGGGGGATGCTGCAGCGGCGCTTACTACCAATGAAATAGCGCTGCTGCGGCTCCAGTCCCCCTCCCTCCTCCTCCTTCTCACCTACCCGGCGCTGTAGCTCTCCTCCGCAGCGCGGCGGCGGCGCACGGCGCAGACTAAGGAGGCATGTAATGAGTCAATTTGACTCATTACATGCCGCTGGCCGTGCGCCCTCAGGGCAACTGCGCTGTGTGCCAAGCCCACTTGGCACACACGTAGTTACGGCCCTGGTCCACAGTGTCAAAAGCAGCAGAGAGATCAAGTAGAATAAGTATAGAGTAGTGTCCCTTAGATTTAGCAGCATGGAGGTCATTGCATACTTTTGTAAGAGCAGTTTCAGTGGAGTGGAGAGGACGGAAGCCAGACTGGAATGGGTCAAGTAGTGAGTGTGAGGAAAGAAAGGAAATAAGGCGGTTGTAGACAATACGCTCAAGGAGTTTGGAGGCAAAAGGGAGGAGAGAGATGGGTCGGTAGTTGGAGAGAGTATTTGGATCAAGGGTAGGTTTTTTAAGAATAGGAGACATGAGTGCATGCTTGAAGGCAGAGGGGACAGTGCCTGATGAGAGGGAGAGAATGAGAAGGTGGGAAAGATGGGAACAAGCAGAAGGAGAGAGGTAGCGGAGGAGGCGGGAGGGGATAGGGTCAAGTGGGGAGGTGGTGAGGGGACAGGAACGAATGAGGGCCATGACTTCCTCTCCAAATGCATGGGAGAAAGATCTCAGAGTTGGTGCGAGGGATGGGGAGGGGTGGTAAGGGATGGGAGAAAGCTGGTTACTGATGGTCTGGTGTGATGTGATGTCCTTACGTATGGAGTCAATTTTGGATGTGAAGTAAGTGGCAAAGTCAAGAGCAGAGAGTGAGGAAGGGAGATGAGGTGGAGGTGGGCAGAGGAGTGAGTTGAGAGTGGCAAAGAGGCGCCGGGGGTTGGAAGACTGGGAGGAGATGAGGTTCTTGAAGTATGACTGTTTAGCAAGAGAAAGGGCAGCACTGAAGGATGAGAGCATAAGTTTGAAATGGAGGAAGTCTGCCTTAGAGCGTGATTTCCTCCAGTCAGCACGGATGCACCATCCAAAGAATGCAGTTCAGACACAAAGGGGAGAATGGCATGCACTATTTGATTTGCAACAAGCAGCTGAATGCGGTAAAAACAAGAGGGACAGAGTTAGTAATTAATATGTATATCACAAGGCAAAGCACAGTCCTCCTATACCTATGCCCACATGCAATTAGGGTGTCTAGAAAAGTAACTCAGTTCCTTTTAGAACAGCGATTAGTGAGCATAGGTGGCAGAGGTAAATCGGTGGCTCCAACAAGAATAAGTCCACTGAAGCAGTACAAGCAGTGGTGAATTAGCAGGACACAGTTCCCCTTTATAAACACGCCTCCTGTGCTACAGTGTGTCACTGAAATGGATCTCTGTGCTAAGTGTCTCTCTCTCTCTGTCTCTCAAGTATTGCTTTATGATAGACTCATTAAACCTTGTTAGATTAGGCATCCTGCTCTATCTTCAGAATAGAGTCACATTGAGGAGCAGCGGGGTTTAGTGACAATTTAAGTCTCTCTCTCCCTCTAGTATTCTCTGCTCTAGCAAGTCTCTCTCTCTTTCTCTCTCTGCTGTCCCCGAATGGCTATGGGAATTGCCACTAACTGAGGGCTCTGGTGTCAGTGTGGCTGTGGGAAGTATCTGTTGGCAACAGCCAGCTGGAGCATGGATGCACTCCCCTCAGCGTGCAGCATCAGCAGCTCCATCTCTCCTGAGCATGTCCTCTCAGCATGGAGCAGACTGTCAGCTGTGTTACAGTCCCGGCTCCTCTCACTATGGTGCGGGCTGGTGGCAGTGCTCAGCGGTGACTGGCGGCTCTCCTCAGCAGCGGCTGGCGGCTCTCCTCAGCGGCAGCTGGCGGCTGTCCACAGCGTGTCTCCTCAGCATCCCCTCAGTGCAGCATCACTCTCCATGCTGTTACCTCAGAGCACCATTACTCACAGCATCTCTCTCCCTGTCACCTCAGGAGACTCCACAGCAATCACCTCAGGAGGTAACCCCGCCTCCTACTCTTCCCGCTCTGCACGACCCAATCAGCAGCTTCGATCCTCCTGCTCTGCAGGTCTGCACCTGGGTCCTAGCGCTCCGCTCCACAAGTTGCTGTCCTTTGGTTGCTGGCATTGCCTAGCAACCTAAGCAAGGGGAAGCTGTTAACCCTTTCAGCTGCACTGTGCCGACTAGTGAGAAGTGAGGGTTTCTTTTAGGGAAAATTTAGGTGTCTCACCCAGGTTGTCTCCAGTATATGGGTGATCAGAGCCGGCCATAGGCATAGGCAAACTAGGTAATTGCCTAGGGCATTTGATATATCTAGGGGCATCAGCAGCTTCTACTGATTAAAGTGATATGCGGCATGCCTATATTCTGTGTGTAGCATTTCATATGCAGATACAGCCACAGTCTCACACAGTATATAGGCATGCTGCATATCATTTTAATCAGCAAAAGCTGCTTGTGAATTCTAGCCACAAAGCAATGCAAATAAGATGCATTTTCATAAAAAAAAGTGCCCGGCGTTAGCATTGAGGCAAGATTTACGAGGACACATCTGTATCCAAGCAGAGGCAGAGGTCAGTGTTAGTGGCAGTATGGGTGCTGTGTGCATGTGAGTGGGTTGGTTGTGCAGTAGTGTTCGGAATATGTGTAAGGAGCATTATGTGTGTCATGTAAAAATGCATTAATAATGTGCAACATATGTGTAAGGGGCACTATGTGTGTCATTATGTGTATAAGGGCATTAATAATGTGCGGCATATGTGTAACAGGATACTACTGTATGTGTGTCATTATGTGTATAGGGGCACTAATAATGTGCAGCAAATGTGTAGGGGCACTATGTGTGTCATTATGTGTATAAGGGCATTAATAATGTGCAGCATATGTGTAAGGGACATTATGTGTAAAAGTGCATTAATAAAGGTTGTCATAATGTGTAAGGCGCATTATGTTTATAAGGACATTAATAATGTGTCTCATATGTGTAAGGGGCATTACTGTGTGGCATTATGTGTAAAAGGTGCTCTACTATGTGGCGTTGCGTATAGAAAAGGCACTACTGTGTTGTCTAATGTGAATAAAGAGCAATAGGGTGAGGTGTAATGTGAATAAGGAGTAATTCAGTGTGATGTAATGTGAATAAGGGGCTCTACTGTGAAGAGTAACATTTATAAGGTAAAGTGATACTACTGTGGGATATAATATGAATTATGGACACTATCACATGATCAAATGTGAATAAAGTTGCAGTACTGTGTGGCGTAATTGGAATTGGGGTTACTATTGTGTGGCCATGCCCCTTGCCAGCAAAAACACACCCCTTTTTGGGCTGTGCGCCAAATGTGCGAACTGTTCCTATTTAAAATATAGGGGGTACAAACACCAAAATAAGGACTGCTATGGATGAGGGGTGACAGTGCTGGGAAAGAGGTGCAAGGTCAGAGGAGGAACCAGCGGTGGTGCTAGGGGGCACCAGCCAAAATCTTGCCTAGGGCATCATATTGGTTAGGGCCGGCTCTGTGGGTGATGGTACCTATATAGCCACATATAGCCCCATAAATCCAAGTTAATGGGATATCCATGTCAGAGTGTCACACATGCACATACTCATACCTCCCAAGATCCGTAGCCCTTCAGGCATGACCGTTCACGCGAAAAAGCCGTGCATCGCCGAAAAGGGGGCATAGCCTGTTGAAAAGGAGTGGCTTCGCTTGAATGCCGCTATCGCAAGCCACGCCTCACATTTTCGTCACAGTTGGGGCACGGCCAGCGCTCTGTGAGCTGCTGGCCATTCCCTCAGTCCCTCTGGCTCACTGGAATAGAGCCGTGAGTGACAGGAGCCTCCTAACTTCCCCCCCACCACCACCACCACGGGACCATGTGGCCCCCGCGGGAGGGACAGCGGGACAGACACAAAAATAACGGGACTGTCCCAAAAAGTCAGGACAGTTGGGACCTTGACTGATCAGCAAAGATATAAGTCTATAAGTCTAAGATATAAGTTTAAGGTTTACACACAGTGAGATTCGGGCTAACCCCGATTCTCACTATGCGGGGACTGTGGTCGGTATTGCAACCATAGATGACTGTGCTTGCGATACTGACTATGTACAATTTTGACTATACTTTTAAAGTAGATAATCAAAATTGACTTGCCTGCACAGTCTATCTAGGCTTGCGATACCGACCTCACGGGACTGCGCATCGGTATCGCATCGGGATCGCAAGGTAACTTTCACCGTGCGATCTGCACTAACTTTCCTTGCGACTTTGACTAGATAGTCAAAATCGCAAGAAAATATCTCACCGTGTGTACACACCTATACTGCTGCCAGTCAGCATTGAGAGCTGAGGGCCCAATTCATGTTTGTATGCAATGGCTGATTTTCACACAACAGAGCTGTTATCAGCAGACTACACACATGCTGCTATTGCAATGTGCATGCACCAAGGTGACGATGCGATCTTGCTCGCAATGAGGATTTCATGGAAAAGTGATTGACAGGAAGCTGTTTGAAAGTATTAACACGGAGTTTAGGGGGAGTGGTTGGCAAAAAGGCGGGCTGTTCATGGCCATTTTTGGGGTGTGTATCTGCTGTCAGCTGCGAGCTTGTACATGCAAAAACTAGACGCCTGCGGTCAGTCTGCGTAGCACTAAACCATCCATTAGTCCCGTTGTTCCTTGTTTTTGCATATAGGCTGCGAATGTGTACGAAGCTGTGAATGAGTTTGTAATGGCTCCAGTAGGTGTCTCTTTTCAGTTCTAGGTCGCAGCAGCACTTGCTACTGTAAAATTAGCAATTCCGCATTTTAGAAAATCTCATTTGCAATTTCATTTGCATACAACAAACATGAATCACTGTTATTTGGGGCAATAGAAAATATTGACAAGTAAACAGCTTAGGCTGGTAATGATACAGGGACATATGAAAGATGGGCAAGATAATGGTCCTTTGCATAAAAATGTAGCCATGCTGGTTGTGGCTGCGAATAGCCGCAGGTGCGACTTGTTTAGCGTGATATGCGCATACTCCACTATGCGTGTGCGTCTAATTTGCACACGCGATCCATAGGTTTCTATGGAGCCGATCGCAGATGCAACTAGTCACAGCCCGACGTACCAAGCCGCACCTGCGGCACATGTGCCCGTGCAGCCGTGCCATGGGCTTAATGAGCATGGCTAAATCTGTATATCGCTATACTGAAATCTTCCATTTCATACTTGAACACATACTGTGGAACATTTATAAAAACATGTAAAGTGACTGCTAAAATAAAAGGTGCTGTAACCCATAGAAAGTTAACCAATCATATTCTTCCATTGTTCTAGCATGGTAGATAAATGCCTGGTTGCTATGGGGCATGCAGTTACCTGTGCACTAGATATGCAGTTTCCATAAATGTCTGTGACTGTAGATGTGAGCGAAGTATAGGTTTGATATTCACTTGTACAGTACAATGGTTAGGTAGCTGGGAGGAAGTACAATGAACGAAAGAAATAACATATGGTGTGTCGTAATTATTTGCTTGCAGAGCAACTGTCTGTAAAATAACTGGAGATGATTTGAGCTGACTTAATAAAATGGCGTTAGTTGTTAATGTCATCATCAAACCGGGCTTCCAAAGCCTGAGGAAAACATCCAGACGTACTTATAATTAGGACCTCTCCCCACCTGCTATCCTGCTTATGTGGCACACTGTGGAATGTGTAAGGAGGACCAGACCTACAATGATTCACTGCAACTTGCTAATCCAATTTGTCAGAGATAGCTGTACTGCAAGTCAACATGTCTGCAAAGTCAAACACTTTACAGAGATGGGTGTTAAAGGGACAGTAGGGAATTATTCAGTTAAAAACTCTGACATTAAGGGGTTTATTCAATTAAAGTCTGATCCATTCCGACATGCATTTGTTGGAATGGATATGACAGGACCTATTCAATGAAGGCCAAATCCGACAGGATTTGGCCGTTCCAGACAATCTCAATCCGACTTTAAAAAAAGTCGGATTGAGGAGGTGAGGGAGCTGAGAGGAGGAGATGGGGAGAGCAGTGAGGAGACGGGAGAGAGAAGGAACCCAGCGGCTGCAGGAGTGTAGCATCATCGACTGCCCGGACCGCCCACTTTACACACTAAGTGGGCGGACGGGCAGGGGGGACCCCGCAAATCGGGAGACTTGCCTGCTATTCCGGGGGGCCGGGAGGGTCACCCGATTTTCGGGAGCCTCCCGGCCATTCCCGGAGAGTAGGCAAGTATGGTTCAGGGGTTAAAGTGGGCCGGAACGGGGCGGAACTGCGTTCCGTCAGTTGTATTGGGAGTCGGAACTAGTTCCGCCATCTCCAGCCCACTTTACCTGGCCATGTGACTCTAGGGGCAGTGCTGCCTGACTGACTGGGCCGTCCCCGCCTCTCACTGTGCTCCGCGTCACTCACAAGTAGATGGGGTGAGCGACCAGCACTAGAGGTGAGTACCTTATACACCGCCTCTACAAGTCCCCCTCCAATGGCGCTGGCCGCAGCGACGGGAATCGGACGACAACGCGTCATCACCACATGTCTGTCTCTCCGGCGCCGTTAGTGGCTCTTAATGGCAGGGGCAAGTGATGAGAGTACTGGCACAAAGAGAAAGGTAGGAAAGAGGGGGTGGCAGGAGAGGGAGGGAGGGAGGGATGTTGTGCGCTGTGTCAGGGATTAAATGTGCTAGGAGGGGGAGCTGTGAGTAGGATTATATGTGCTGGGGAGGCGGGAGCTGTGAGTGGGATTACATCAGGGTTGCCTACTTTCAAAAGCTCCTCTACGGGAGGAGCCCGGAGAGGAGACACAGCAGGAGACTTCAGGGGGCGTGGCCGGGCTGTGACATCATTAAGTCCTACGCCCACATCGGAAAATGCTGCAATTTGCGGGTCCGCGGGGGAAGGGGGCGGGGCTAAAATGATGCAATTTGTGTCATTTTAAGCCCTTCCCCACCGCACGGACTCGCAAATAAGGCAGTGTAGCTCTTCATTCTGCCTGCATCACTAGGTTGCGAGCAGGATGCAGGAGACCTGCCTACTCTTCCAGGGGTGCGGGGGGCTACTCCAAAAAACTCATAGGCAAACGCAGGGGGGGTTTCTGGTTGCCTGGAAACCCCCCCTCCTCTTGGCAAGTGGCTCAAATGATGACAACAATAGTGATGGTATATACAGGTTGAGTATCCCATATCCAAATATTCCGAAATACGGAATATTCCGAAATACAGAATTTTTTGAGTGAGAGTGAGATAGTGAAATCTTTGTTTTCTGATGGCTCAATGTACACAAACTTTGTTTAATACACAAAGTTATAAAAAATATTGTATTTAATTACCTTCAGGCTGTCTGTATAAGGTGTATATGAAACATAAATGAATTGTGTGAATGTACACACACTTTGTTTAATGCACAAAGTTATTGAAAATATTGGCTAAAATTAACTTCAGGCTGTGTATATAAGGTGTGCATGTAACATAAATACATTCTGTGCTTAGATTTAGGTCCCATCACCATGATATCTCATTATGGGATGCAATTATTCCAAAATACGGAAAAATCCGATATCCAAAATACCTCCGGTCCCAAGCATTTTGGATAAGGGATACTCAACCTGTAGTACAATTACGACAGCTGCCGCCATATGATACAGTTTAAGGGACAGAGCAGAGCTGCTGCACATGCCTAGTGTTAGCAGCTTCTTCTACCAAGTATGCTGTGTGTGTGAATGTGAGTCCTCAATCAGTGCACTGGACCAGAGAGTAGCTACCAGGGGGAAGAGACAGGAGCTTTACCATGAGGTGGGAGAATGTGTGCTATTATGTTTGAGTATTTATTCATTATGGAATGTTTAACCTTTTCCTGACCACTTATTTAAATGTTTGATACAGCCTAAATTAGAGAACATCTATAGTGTTAAATATTAATACTGTTTTCCATACAGTATCCAGTGTATAAAAAGACCAATGATTACATTAATGTCCAGGATTGTCACTAGGTTCTTCTACTGCTCTCCCAGACTCCTGCATTTTCTCCAACGTTCCGCAGAGCGCGGAGACTGTGGACTGCATTTGGAAACCCCCTTCAAGAAATCCTGCGTTTGCCACTGAAACTGGAGCCTCCCACAGTTTCCGGGAGAGTAGGCAAGTGTGGATTACATGTGCTGGGGAGGGGGGAGCTGTGAGTGGGATTACATGTGCTGGGGGGGAACTGTATGTGGGATTTCATGTGCTGGAGAGGGGGAAACTGTGTCAGAGATTATACGTGCCAGGGATTAAATGTGCCAGGAGGGGGGAGTGGTATTACATGTGTTGGGGGAGTTGCTGTGTCGTGGATAAAATGTGCTGGGGGAGAGCTGTGTGTGGGATAAAATTTGCTGCGGGGGATCTGTGTCAGGGATAAAATGTGTCAGGGAGGGAGAGAGCTGTGTGAGGGATGTGTTAGGGGGAAGAGCTGTGTGAGGTATAAAATGTGTGAGGTGGTGAGAGCTGTGTCTGGGATAAAATGTGTGAGGGATAAACTGTGTCAGGAGGAAGTGCTGTGTGAGAGATATAATAGGCTAGGGCAGTGGGTGTTCCGTGGCACCCTGGGGTTCTGCGGGACACGTGCAGGGGTGCCTCAGGTTGGGGGTCCAGGACCACATCAAGCTATTTATTGTTAATGTAAAAGGCAAAACCAGTGCTGGTGGCTGCCAGTCATAAAATATGTGGACAAACAGAAGCAAATCTTGTTCCTCACCGCACAGTTGAACCTAAGGATGACAATATTTACTTAATTTCTCAATAACAAACGTTTGGCCTAGGGGTGCCGGGAAAAATATTCCGATACTCTAGGGCGATGATATGTGTATTGGGGGTCCCTTTTGGCTGGGTGCGTCAGGGACACTCCCCCCCCCCCCCCCCCCCTCCCCTGTTGCTCCAGCCTAGATCCGCTGAGATGTTGGTCTGGGGACAATGGGATGTATGAGTGTAGAAAGAGAAAATATATAAAGTTATGTGTGGACTGTGTAAAAGGTAATTGGGTAGGATAGCTTATGGAGGTAATGGTGGTTCTGGAATATGATAAACTGCATGAGTTCTCAAGGAATGCTTAAAGGGTTGGAGGCTTGAGGAAAGTCTTTTGCATGGGAGGGCATTGCCAGTGCCGTTTCTTGCGGCGGGCGAGCCGTGCAACTGCACGGGGCGCCCGCCGCGGCACTTCCTGAGCACTTTCAAACCTTCCTCCCCTCTCCTCCCGAGTGCCCAGCTCGGGGGGCGGGATTTCGCGGAATGACGCGTTTGCGTCGTGACGTCACGACGCAATCGCGTCATTCCACGAAACCCCGCCCCCCGAGCTGGGCACTCGGGAGGAGGGAGAAGGGGGAGCCAAGACGGCCAGCGCTGCGCAGACGAGGGAGAGGCGGCTGAAGAGCGGGAAGAACCGCTTCAAATGTAAGTCAGCCCCTCTCTCTCTCTCTCTCCCCCCCCCCCACCACCTGCCGTACTGTGTAAAATGGGGACACTTGTCTGCCGGAATGTGTAAAATAGGGACACTTGTCTGCCGGAATGTGTAAAATGGGGACACCTGTCTGCCGGAATGTGTAAAATGGGGACACTTGCCTGCCGGAATGTGTAAAATAGGGACACTTGTCTGCCGGAATGTGTAAAATGGGGACACCTGTCTGCCGGAATGTGTAAAATGGGGACACTTGCCTGCCGGAATGTGTAAAATAGGGACACTTGTCTGCCGGAATGTGTAAAATGGGGACACCTGTCTGCCGGAATGTGTAAAATGGGGACACTTGCCTGCCGTAATGTGTAAAATGGGGACACTTGCCTGCCGGAATGTGTAAAATGGGGGCACGTGCCTTCCGCAATGTGTAAAATGGGGACACTTGCCTGCCGTGCTGTGTAAAATGGGGGCACGTGCCTGCCGCAATGTGTAAAATGGGGACACTTTCCTGACGCAATGTGTAAAATGTGAACACTTGCCTGCCGTACTGTGTAAAATGGGGGCACGTGCCTGCCCCAATGTGTAAAATGGGGACACTTTCCTGCCGCAATGTGTAAAATGGGGACACTTTCCTGCCGCAATGTGTAAAATGGGGACACTTTCCTGCCGCAATGTGTAAAATGTGAACACTTGCCTGCCGTACTGTGTAAAATGGAGGCACGTGCCTGCAGCAATGTGTAAAATGGGGACACTTTCCTGCCGCAATGTGTAAAATGGGGGCACGTGCCTGCCGCAATCTGTAAAATGGGGACACTTGCCTACCGTGCTGTGTAAAATGGGGACACTTGCCTACCGTGCTGTGCAAAATGGAGACACTTGCCTGCCATGCTGTGTAAAATGGGGTCGCGTGCCTGCTGTAATGTGTAAAATGAGGACTTTTTTTTTTTAATCGTGTGGTGGCCGTGATGATGAGATCAGATGAGGCCACACCCATCTTAACAAAGCCACACCCATTTTAACGAGGTCACACCCCCTTACCGGTAGCGCGCGCCTTTGGCGCACGCATACTTTTCCTCTTTATATCTATGGGAGGGGGGGGGTGTGTGTGTGTGCATGTTTTCTTATGTGAATTTGGGGGGGGGGGCGCATTTTTAAATCTCGCACTGGGAGCCAAATTGGCTAGAAGCGGCCCTGGGCATTGCACAGAGTGGGTGCTGCACGAAAAAGTCCTGTAACTGCGACTGGAAGTAGGTAATGCGTGAATGGGATACATAGATCTTGTGCAGAATGGATGTGAGATTTGGTAGATATTGTGGGATAAGAGAAGAGATGTATGTTGATGTAGTTCTGTTAATGGTAAACTACAGGCAGCCATTGGAGGGACTGACAGAGTGGAGCAGCAGAAAATGTATGTTTTGCAGTGTGGGCAAGAAGGGGAGGGGCTAGGGGGCATGGCTTCTGACAGGTGGGCAAGATGGGGAGGGGCTTGTGATACAGCTCCCACAAGCCAGGGGCTGGGAAGGGGGAAGGGGGGCGGGGGGGAGTTTCACCACCTTTATAGGACCACTTTAAGCACTGGAGGGGTTATATTGTTTCTGTGCATGGTAAATACTGTCTGCTTTATTTTTACACTGCAGTTTAGATTTCAGTTTGAACACACCCCACACAATTGAATTGCTCCGTCAGGCACCCAGCACTGACAGCAAAAACAATTGAATTCCCCCCTTAAGTGTTATTTATGCTGCTTTTTGTTTGCAGTCCCTGAGCAGGTGGAAAGTAGGGAAAATCTCTATTTTTCATTGTGTGTGTGTTGTGTATAGTGTATACATAAATAGATACAGTAGATAGTTTTTAGAAAAGCAGCACACTAAAAATTGACTTTAAAATAAAACATATTATGGAAAATAAATTTTGTCCCAGGACAGGTTCAGAAACCCAGTTCCCGATTATTGGGCTGATTCAGAGATGGACACAGCCACACGTCGGTATGCAGCGGCCACGTCCATCAGGTCTGCGCACGTGCACTGGCCACAGTGCCCGTACACGACCCTTCTACTTGCGGCAGCAAGATGATTGACAGCGGAGGGTGTTTGGGGGTGGTCACACAGCTGTACGTGACCATGGCGGCCCGAATCGGGGCGTGCCAGGAGCATTTTTGGGGCACCTGTCGGAATAGCTGTCACACGCAGCTGCTCCAATTAAAAAATGACCTGACAGTGCAGCAAGGGGTCAACCTTAATTCAATGCATCCGCCCTGTGCTGTGCGGACCCCACCATGTTAGGAGAGGGACGCAGATCTTGCAGCGTATGCAGCGATCTGCGTCCATCTTTGAATCAGGTCCTATGTCAGATTTAATGAGAGGTTCAGGAACTGAGTTCCTGCTGGATAATAGCACTAGTGACAGGAATATAGGGTTGCAGTATTGTTGGTAGAGGTGTTTTTAAGTATTTAATTTGGACTAACATATTTTTTTGGGAGGCGGTCGTTATGTCGACAAGCATTAGGTCGAAATACATTGTGTCAACCACTGAAGGTCGACATGCATTAGGTCGACATGGTCACTAGGTCGACATGGTCATTAGGTTGACATGTACTAGGTCGGCATGAAAAAGGTCGACATGAGCTTCTAACAATTTTTTTTTATTTTTTCACCTTTTTTATACATAACGATCCACGTGGACTACAAATGGGAACGGTAACCTGTGCCTAGCGCAGCGAGGCACCTTGCCCGAAGCACGGCGAGCGAAGTGAGCCATGCGAGGGGATCCGGTGCATTAATTGGGGTTCCCCATCACTTTACGAATAAAACAACACCAAAAACAGTCAACCTAATGACCATGTCGACCTAATGACCATGTTGACCTAATGCATGTCGACCTAATAAACCACACCCATTTTTTCACATAAAAAAACATCACCTTACAGGCATTTTTATGTACCCCTAATTCATCTGGTAAAAAACAAACAAACCTTGTTCTCTATCATATTTACACTGTTAGTAATCAACCATTTGACACCTTTTAAGAGCCTCAAAATACTTTTCTTATTGAAACTGATAGCCTTCTATACAAACCACCTTTTTGGGGTACAGGATTATTTTCTCACTTTTAACCACAATTAATGCAGCTAACAGGTTCCGGACTGTAGATCGATTAATTAGTAATTAGGTCAACAGTCAATAGGTCAACCCCATTTAGTCAACATGCAAAAGGTCGACATGTTTAAAGGTCAAAAGGGCCACAGGTAAAAGATAGACAGTGCTTAAGGTTGACAGATTCAAAAGGTCAACGGGACAATGGTCGAAACAAGTTTGTTTGTTTGTTTTTCTTTTCTTTTTTTTCAGCTTTTTCATCCTTTACCATACACGTGGACTACTATTGGGAATAATAACCTGTGCGGAGCACAGCAGTAGCAGAGCGAGGCACTTTGCCTGAAGCGTTGCAAGCAAAGCGGTGAACCAATTGGGGTCACATGTGGTTAAACATTGACCATGGCATCAGAAAAACTTTTAAAAAAAGTGTTTCGTCATTTTTTGTATCGACCATTTCCATGTCGACCTTTTGACCCTGTCAACGTTTTCTACTCTCTACCTTTTCCTTGTCGACCTTTTGATTCTGTTGACCTTTAGCATGTCAACCATTTGGGATCGACCTATTGACTGTCTATCTTTTCCATATAGATCTATTGATTCACACACGCGGCTAATACTAGGCAGAATTACAGCGCAACCCCCATGATACGGCTTTTAGAATTAAATAGCACGACTAGCGGGACAGCGAATGCAGAGATTACAGCGCAATAGCCGTGGTAAATTAAGCTGCATTCAATTTTATGATAACCAAAATAATTGAATTTGGCTCCAAATCTGTCCATTCCCAATTGGAGTGTAAAGTTACCTGCCACAAGGAAAGAGATCCACAACACAGACTTATACCCCTTTTCACCAAAGTCCCAAGTCTGACCCGGAATATGAAACACGGTTCCAAGGCGGGTCAGACTTGGAATTTACCCCATTCCCACTACGGCGCCAACCCAGAATATTCCTGTTTCGGCGCTGTTCACACCGCACACGGGTGCAGTCATCTTGTCGGGACCCCAGGGCGTTGCCTCAGTCCTCTTAGGCCATACCCCCAAATTGATGGCGCTCCACCTCACGTTGAAGGCAAGCTCAGCACTCTGACAGCTGCTCGGCTGCCCCAGCCTCATCTGTGCACTAAATAGACACTCTGCACGCATGCGTATGGCATTCATTCACCTTTACCGGCACCAATGCTCAGTCTGCATAGGAGGCAGAGCAGCAGTGCAGGCAGCCTGTCCCCCCAACTCCCGAGGGACACTGTGGTTGGGAAGTACTTGCTCTACCCCTGCTGTAAACGGGTCCCGTGTCCCGTTTACACTGAGCCTTTACCTGGGTCCTTCCCAGGAAAAACCTTGCTCGATAGCAGGGCTGGGTTCCCAGGTCATTGGACCCAGGTTGAGCCGTTTACACTGTAAAAAATCCTGTGTTCACTCACAATAGCCCAGGATTTTCATGTCAGTGGAAAAGGATTATTATATTTTGTTAGGATCTCAACAACCTTTTTTGGGGTCTAAACTAGAGATGTGCACCGGAAATTTTTCGGGTTTTGTGTTTTGGTTTTGGGTTCGGTTCCGCGGCCGTGTTTTGGGTTCGAACGCGTTTTGGCAAAACCTCACCGAATTTTTTTTGTCGGATTCGGGTGTGTTTTGGATTCGGGTGTTTTTTTTAAAAAAACCTAAAAAACAGCTTAAATCATAGAATTTGGGGGTCATTTTGATCCCAAAGTATTATTAACCTCAATAACCATAATTTCCACTCATTTTCAGTCTATTCTGAACACCTCACACCTCACAATATTATTTTTAGTCCTAAAATTTGCACCGAGGTCGCTGGATGACTAAGCTCAGCGACCCAAGTGGCCGACACAAACACCTGGCCCATCTAGGAGTGGCACTGCAGTGTCACGCAGGATGGCCCTTCCAAAAAACACTCCCCAAACAGCACATGACGCAAAGAAAAAAAGAGGCGCAATGAGGTAGCTGTGTGACTAAGCTCAGCGACCCAAGTGGCCGACACAAACACCTGGCCCATCTAGGAGTGGCACTGCAGTGTCAGGCAGGATGGCCCTTCCAAAAAATACTCCCCAAAAAGCACATGACGCAAAGAAGAAAAAAAAGAGGCGCAATGAGGTAGCTGTGTGACTAAGCTCAGCGACCCTAGTGGCCGACACAAACACCTGGCCCATCTAGGAGTGGCACTGCAGTGTCAGGCAGGATGGCCCTTCCAAAAAACACTCCCCAAACAGCACATGACGCAAAGAAAAAAAGAGGCGCAATGAGATAGCTGTGTGAGTAAGCACAGCGACCCTAGTGGCCGACACAAACACCTGGCCCATCTAGGAGTGGCACTGCAGTGTCATGCAGGATGGCCCTTCAAAAAAACACTCCCCAAACAGCACATGACGCAAATAAAAAAAGAGACGCAATGAGGTAGCTGTGTGAGTAAGCTAAGCGACCCTAGTGGCCGACACAAACACCTGGCCCATCTAGGAGTGGCACTGCAGTGTCACGCAGGATGGCCCTTCAAAAAAACACTCCCCAAACAGCACATGACGCAAAGAAAAAAAGAGGCGCAATGAGGTAGCTGTGTGACTAAGCTCAGCGACCCAAGTGGCCGACACAAACACCTGGCCCATCTAGGAGTGGCACTGCAGTGTCAGGCAGGATGGCCCTTCCAAAAAATACTCCCCAAACAGCACATGACGCAAAGAAAAAAAGAGGCGCAATGAGGTAGCTGTGTGAGTAAGCTAAGCGACCCTAGTGGCCGACACAAACACCTGGCCCATCTAGGAGTGGCACTGCAGTGTCACGCAGGCTGGCCCTTCCAAAAAACACTCCCCAAACAGCACATGACGCAAAGAAAAATGAAAGAAAAAAGAGGTGCAAGATGGAATTGTCCTTGGGCCCTCCCACCCACCCTTATGTTGTATAAACAGGACATGCACACTTTAACCAACCCATCATTTCAGTGACAGGGTCTGCCACACGACTGTGACTGAAATGACGGGTTGGTTTGGACCCCCACCAAAAAAGAAGCAATTAATCTCTCCCTGCACAAACTGGCTCTACAGAGGCAAGATGTCCACCTCATCATCATCCTCCGATTCATCACCGTGTACATCCCCCTCCTCACAGATTATCAATTCGTCCCCACTGGAATCCACCATCACAGCTCCCTGTGTACTTTGTGGAGGCAATTGCTGCTGGTGAATGTCTCCACGGAGGAATTGATTATAATTCATTTTAATGAACATCATCTTCTCCACATTTTCTGGAAGTAACCTCGTACGCCGATTGCTGACAAGGTGAGCGGCGGGACTAAACACTCTTTCGGAGTACACACTTGTGGGAGGGCAACTTAGGTAGAATAAAGCCAGTTTGTGCAAGGGCCTCCAAATTGCCTCTTTTTCCTGCCAGTATACGTACGGACTGTCTGACGTGCCTACTTGGATGCGGTCACTCATATAATCCTCCACCATTCTTTCAATGGGGAGAGAATCATATGCAGTGACAGTAGACGACATGTCCGTAATCGTTGGCAGGTCCTTCAGTCCGGACCAGATGTCAGCATCAGCAGTCGCTCCAGACTGCCCTGCATCACCGCCAGCGGGTGGGCTCGGAATTCTGAGCCTTTTCCTCGCACCCCCAGTTGCGGGAGAATGTGAAGGAGGAGATGTTGACAGGTCGCGTTCCGCTTGACTTGACAATTTTCTCACCAGCAGTTCTTTGAACCCCTGCAGACTTGTGTCTGCTGGAAAGAGAGATCCAAGGTAGGTTTTAAATCTAGGATCGAGCACGGTGGCCAAAATGTAGTGCTCTGATTTCAACAGATTGACCACCCGTGAATCCTTGTTAAGCGAATTAAGGGCTCCATCCACAAGTCCCACATGCCTAGCGGAATCGCTCTGTGTTAGCTCCTCCTTCAATGTCTCCAGCTTCTTCTGCAAAAGCCTGATGAGGGCAATGACCTGACTCAGGCTGGCAGTGTCTGAACTGACTTCACGTGTGGCAAGTTCAAAAGGTTGCAGAACCTTGCACAACGTTGAAATCATTCTCCACTGCGCTTGAGACAGGTGCATTCCACCTCCTATATCGTGCTCAGTTGTATAGGCTTGAATGGCCTTTTGCTGCTCCTCCAACCTCTGAAGCATATAGAGGGTTGAATTCCACCTCGTTACCACTTCTTGCTTCAGATGATGGCAGGGCAGGTTCAGGCGTTTTTGGTGTTGCTCCAGTCTTCTGTACGTGGTGCCTGTACGCCGAAAGTGTCCCGCAATTCTTCTGGCCACCGACAGCATCTCTTGCACGCCCCTCTCGTTTTTTAAATAATTCTGCACCACCAAATTCAAGGTATGTGCAAAACATGGGACGTGCTGGAATTTGCCCATATTTAATGCACACACAATATTGCTGGCGTTGTCCGATGCCACAAATCCACAGGAGAGTCCAATTGGGGTAAGCCATTCTGCGATGATCTTCCTCAGTTGCCGTAAGAGGTTTTTAGCTGTGTGCGTATTCTGGAAAGCGGTGATACAAAGCGTAGCCTGCCTAGGAAAGAGTTGGCGTTTGCGAGATGCTGCTACTGGTGCCGCCGCTGCTGTTCTTGCGGCGGGAGTCCATACATCTACCCAGTGGGCTGTCACAGTCATATAGTCCTGAGTCTGCCCTGCTCCACTTGTCCACATGTCCGTGGTTAAGTGGACATTGGGTACAACTGCATTTTTTAGGACACTGGTGAGTCTTTTTCTGAGGTCTGTGTACATTTTCGGTATCGCCTGCCTAGAGAAATGGAACCTAGATGGTATTTGGTACCGGGGACACAGTACCTCAAACAAGTCTATAGTTGGCTCTGCAGTAATGATGGATACCGGAACCACGTTTCTCACCGCCCAGGATGCCAAGGCCTCAGTTATCCGCTTTGCAGCAGGATGACTGCTGTGATATTTCATCTTCCTCGCAAAGGACTGTTGGACAGTCAATTGCTTGGTGGAAGTAGTAAAAGTGGTCTTACGACTTCCCCTCTGGGATGACCATCGACTCCCAGCAGCAACAACAGCAGCACCAGCAGCAGTAGGCGTTACACGCAAGGATGCATCGGAGGAATCCCAGGCAGGAGAGGACTCGTCAGAATTGCCAGTGACATGGCCTGCAGGACTATTGGCATTCCTGGGGAAGGAGGAAATTGACACTGAGGGAGTTAATGGGGTGGTTTGCGTGAGCTTGGTTACAAGAAGAAGGGATTTACTGGTCAGTGGACTGCTTCCGCTGTCGCCCAAAGTTTTTGAACTTGTCACTGACTTATGATGAATGCGCTGCAGGTGACGTATAAGGGAGGATGTTCCGAGGTGGTTAACGTCCTTACCCCTACTTATTACAGCTTGACAAAGGCAACACACGGCTTGACAAATGTTGTCCGCATTTCTGTTGAAATACTTCCACACCGAAGAGCTGATTTTTTTGGTATTTTCACCAGGCATGTCAATGGCCATATTCCTCCCACGGACAACAGGTGTCTCCCCGGGTGCCTGACTTAAACAAACCACCTCACCATCAGAATCCTCCTGTTCAATTTCCTCCCCAGCGCCAGCAACACCCATATCCTCCTCATCCTGGTGTACTTCAACACTGACATCTTCAATCTGACTATCAGGAACTGGACTGCGGGTGCTCCTTCCAGCACTTGCAGGGGGCGTGCAAATGGTGGAAGGCGCATGCTCTTCACGTCCAGTGTTGGGAAGGTCAGGCATCGCAACCGACACAATTGGACTCTCCTTGTGGATTTGTGATTTCGAAGAACGCACAGTTCTTTGCTGTGCTTTTGCCAGCTTAAGTCTTTTCATTTTTCTAGCGAGAGGCTGAGTGCTTCCATCCTCAGGTGAAGCTGAACCACTAGCCATGAACATAGGCCAGGGCCTCAGCCGTTCCTTGCCACTCCGTGTGGTAAATGGCATATTGGCAAGTTTACGCTTCTCCTCCGACGATTTTATTTTAGATTTTTGAGTCATTTTTTTACTGATATTTGGTGTTTTGGATTTTACATGCTCTGTACTATGACATTGGGCATCGGCCTTGGCAGACGACGTTGATGGCATTTCATCGTCTCGGCCATGACTAGTGGCAGCAGCTTCAGCACGAGGTGGAAGTCGATCTTGATCTTTCCCTATTTTTGGAACCTCAACATTTTTGTTCTCCATATTTTAATAGGCACAACTAAAAGGCACCTCAGGTAAACAATGGAGATGGATGGATACTAGTATACTTATGGATGACGAGTGACTGCCGACACAGAGGTAGCTACAGCCGTGGACTACCGTACTGCGTCTGCTAGTATAGACTGGATGATAATGATATAAAAAATATATATATATCACTACTGCAGGACAGGTATATATTATATAATGACGGACCTGCTGGACACTGTCAGCAGCAGACTCCTAAACTACTAGTATGAAGAAGATAGAAAAAAAAAACCCACCACAGGTAGGTATACAATTATGGACGAGCACTGCCGACACAGAGGTAGCTACAGCCGTGGACTAACGTACTGCGTCTGCTAGTATAGACTGGATGATAATGATATAAAATATATATATATATCACTACTGCAGGACAGGTATATATTATATAATGACGGACCTGCTGGACACTGTCAGCAGCAGACTCCTAAACTACTAGTATGAAGAAGATAGAAAAAAAAAACCCCACCACAGGTAGGTGTACAATTATGGACGAGCACTGCCGACACAGAGGTAGCTACAGCCGTGGACTACCGTACTGCGTCTGCTAGTATAGACTGGATGATAATGATATAAAAAATATATATATATCACTACTGCAGGACAGGTATATATTATATAATGACGGACCTGCTGGACACTGTCAGCAGCAGACTCCTAAACTACTAGTATGAAGAAGATAGAAAAAAAAAACCACCACATGTAGGTATACAATTATGGACGAGCACTGCCGACACAGAGGTAGCTACAGCCGTGGACTACCGTACTGCGTCTGCTAGTATAGACTGGATGATAATGATATAAAAAATATATATATATCACTACTGCAGGACAGGTATATATTATATAATGACGGACCTGCTGGACACTGTCAGCAGCAGACTCCTAAACTACTAGTATGAAGAAGATAGAAAAAAAAAAACCCACCACAGGTAGGTATACAATTATGGACGAGCACTGCTGACACAGAGGTAGCTACAGCCGTGGACTACCGTACTGCGTCTGCTAGTATAGACTGGATGATAATGATATAAAAAATATATATATATCACTACTGCAGGTATATATTATAATATAATGAATGACGGACCTGCTGGACACTGTCTGTCAGCAGAATGCGTTTATAGAATAAAAAAAAAAAACACCACACGAGTGTTTAACTTTTTCAGGCAGACAATATACTGGTGGTCACTGGTCAGTCACACTGGCAGCAAAAGTGTGCACTGTTATGTACTCCTGCTATAACTGCTCCCCAGTCTCCCCCACAATTAAGCTGTGTGAGCAGTGAGCACTCAGCACAGTCAGATATACATAGATGATATTATCATGCAGCACACTGAGGCTGAGCACAGATATGGTATGTGACTGTGTATCGTTTTTTTTCAGGCAGAGAACGGATTTTAAATAATAAATAAAACTGGTGGTCACTAGTATAACTATCAGCAAAACTCTGCACTCTCTGAGTACTCCTAATGCTCCCCAAAATTACTAAAATTAAATTACTAGTAAATCAAGTGTCTCACTCTCTATCTAAACGGAGAGGACGCCAGCCACGTCCTCTCCCTATCAATCTCAATGCACGTGTGAAAATGGCGGCGACGCGCGGCTCCTTATATAGAATCCGAGTCTCGCGATAGAATACGAGCCTCGCGAGAATCCGACAGCGGGATGATGACGTTCGGGCGCGCTCGGGTTAGCCGAGCAAGGCGGGAAGATCCGAGTCTGCCTCGGACTCGTGTAAAAAGGCTGAAGTTCGGGGGGGTTCGAATTCCGAGGAACCGAACCCGCTCATCTCTAGTCTAAACTACCCTAATAATCTCTTATTGGTTAATACTATCGGATGTTTGAATATATAACTACAATATATATGCTTGCTTCTTAATGGAATTGTTTGATTAGTAGTATTTTACTGTATTGCAATGGTTCCTTAATCGTTTTTGAGTCACGGAGCCCTAGAGTATCAGGATTTTTTTCATGTCACCCCTAGGCCAATAATTTCTTGGATTTATATGTGACCCTTAAGTTCAGTTATGTGGTAAGGGACAGTATTCACTTCTATTTGTCCACATATTTTATGATTGGAAGCCACTAGCAGTGGTTTTGCCTATTGCATTGACCATAAATAATTTGAGTTGGTCCTAGACCAGTGGTTCCCAACAACGGTCCTCCAGCACCCCCAACAGTTCATATTTTCCAGGTCTCCTTACAGGATTGCAGGTGAAATAATTAGCACCACCTGTGGGTCTTGTTAAACGTGTCAGTGAGTAATAAATACACCTGTGCACCTTCTAGGTGACCTGGAAAACACAAACTGTTGGGGGTACTTGAGGACCGTGGTTGGGAACCACTGTCCTAGACCACCAACCTAAGGCACCTTTTCAAGTGCCCTGAGGCACCCAGTTTGGGAACTACTGCTGTATTGATTTCTTATGTATTTATATCCCTTTTATTACTATGGGGTCAATTCATCTTCACTTAATTTATACAAAAGTAGGTGAAAATTATAATTCAAAGTCAGTGCCATTCATGATAAAGGTAACACAGGAAATATCAGGGCTATCTCCTGCTTACCTGTCAGCCCTGATCTGGCCTCCTGTCCTCATACACTTGTATGGGGGCCTAAATTATGAAACTCTGAAAATACAAAATTTTCAGTGCTTAACTGCGGGAGCACTCGCCATCTTCAGATGATGTTTGTTACCACACCCCTGTTGCTTCCCTATTGGAAGGAGACCTGGTCATTAAGAGGGATCCAAACTCCTTGGCTCCTTCCACCAGAAGTCACAAATGTGTTAACCCACGGTCATACATATGCAGTAGCACTACTGGGTCAGACTTGGCAGTACTAAGTTTCACTGCTACTAAAGCAGGAACAGCGGGAACAACTGATTTCCGGGGCCTGTTTATTATGTTAATTATAGGTGGCCAGGCGGCCTGGGCGCTCTCAGTGAGTTCATTACTTAATTATCATAATGAATACGCCCCTGTGTGATTACATACTTTTATCACAGTAATGGAAAATTAGTTATGCAAAAAAATATCACTGGAGCATCTGAGTGACTGTCAGCTGCCTAGTAATAGTTTCTGGGAGCTGTAGTCTTATCCCTTCCCCAGGCCAGTCTTGGTGTATCTACTCATGCATGATCCTATATTCTGACTTATGTACAGTATGTACAGTAGAACAGGTAGTCCACACAGAGGTGGGTGCGGACCACATCTAGTTGTCACCCTTCCAGAGGGTGACACCAAAATGTGCTGTCTCCTTCGTGTAGACTGTAGTGTGACATTATTCCTCTGCACCCAGCTCCTCTCATTGAGAAGGAGTCAGCAATGCAGCCAGAGCCTCCGGGGGCAGCCCAGTATACAGTATCACGGGATACTGGTTACGCCCCTAGAGTGAAATAACCAGGGGGCTTCCCACAAGGACACGCCCCATAGTGACATAAACAGGGACTTCCTGTGAGGTCATGACTCTTTCTGTGAAACCACACCTTCTTTTCCGGCCTTTGGCACAGGGGTGCAATTGGCCGCACCATTGGGGGTAATTCAGACCTGATCGTAGCAGAAAATTTCTTAGTAGTTGGGCAAAACCATGGGCCTAAATTTAGCACATCTACCATCAGGCACACTAACATGCGAGGGGACGCCCAGCACAGTGCTAGTCCTCCCCACATGTCTGGCCCGACCCCCCTGCACAAGTACAAAAGCATTGCACAGCGGCGATGCTTTTGTACTGGAAGAGTAGCTCCCTGCCAGCGCAGCTCCTGCACGCTGGCAGGAGCTACTAGTCACTGTGAGGGTTGCAGCGGCTGCGTGTGACGTCAAGAAGCCACCGCGGCCCGCCCTACCAATGGTCCGGGCACACCTGCGTTGCCCGGACCACGCCCCCTACATGGCGGCCAAATGCCGCCAGCCCGTCCAGCGACTGCCTCTGTCTGTCAATCAGGCAGAGGTGATCGCAGGGCTGAGACAGCCGCCGGCTGTCTGGCATGCGCCGGCGCACTGCGCAGTTCAGAGACCTAATCGCTGCTGTGCTAAATTTAGCACATCTACGATCATTTACTCTGACATATGGGGGTACGTCCAGCACAGGGCTAGTCCGCCCCATATGTCAGGCCCTACCTTCCCCTGCACAGGTGCAAATGCATCGCACGCCGGCGATGCTTTTGCACCTGGCGAGTAGCTCCCTGCCAGCACAGCTCCTACGTGCTGGCAGGCCGCTACCCGCCGCATCCCGGGTCGCAGCGGCTTCATGTGACATCACGCAGCCGCTGTGGCCCATCCCCTCAAAGGTCCGGAGACGCCTGCGTTGTCCGGACCATGCCCCGCCAATGGCATTCTAACACCGTTGGCACGCTCCCTCCAGACTCGCGACCGTCTCTGCCTGATCGCAGCCCAGAGATGCTTTTAGCATCTCACTGGACTCCTGGGGTGCGCACACGCAGTAGCAGGCGCACTCCACAAAAAAATTCAGACTGCGATCGCTGCAGCTGCAGCAATCCAGTCTGAATTAGCCCCTATACTGTTAACAAAGTGCACTCCCGCAGGTCATTAATGAAGTCCGATATCTTTACTTCTTACCATGAAATGTTTAGATATCGTGAAAGCCTACATGGGGCCGGGTGACGGAACTGACAATATTGTTGACGATATCGTTCGGGGAAAATCGTACACGATGTCACATCTGATGTGCATCGGCAATTGTGTACTCAGCCTTACTGTCTAAGCTTGGCTAGGCAGGCATGGGTTAACCTCTTTGGTCTATTGCTAATACTGTGATTTCATGATGCGACATGATGTTTCTCAGTAACAGTAATGTGTGACTCTCCACTGCAGCACCAATGGCCCTTTGTGAAGTCTCTGCATAAAAAATGCGCTGGCCATCCCTGAGCTAAACCCAGTAAAATACACTTGTCGAGGCGGCAGCTGCAAGAAAAGCACTTCTGTTTACAAAATGAAAAATTTTGGTTGTTCCCGTTTAAAGTTAAAAATGCTCTATTAAACATTAACATGCATTACTGACACTGACTCCCTTTTTATTTTGTTGTCATGTGTTATGAATATTATTCTTTGGGTTTTTAAAAAAAAAAATCTGTAATAGCTGTCTGAAAAGTATTTATCTATGCGGATTGCTGATGGTACTTACAGGTCCTTTATCTCAACAGCCCTGTCCAATTTTACATAATTGCATGCGTACAGATAATGGTGCGCACTTGATTTATTCTGTACTCAGAACTACTGCTGCTCTAGTGTCTCTTTTAAGATGCATAATGTCTGCAGAAGTTCTGAACGCTGGGCAGAGGCAGTGCAATCCATACTTACTCTGCAATGAACTCACTGCTGTTGCAAATATATACGTTGCCAATATTTCCATTCATAGCTTTTAGCCGTTCCACAAGCACAGCTTTCTCTCTGAACATACACTTAATAGAGTTCCAATGAGCTGTAACCGTTCTCCATAGATTATGTTTTTTCAAGTGGTTCCCACAGGTTACAGTATGATTTATTTAGTATTTCAGTGTCTCAGTGTCTCTGTCAAAGTAGATGTAATGCTTTTAGTGTCCTTTTAAAAATATTATATTTAGTAATCCATAAATCACAAGGTTTGTGGTAAAGTACAAATAGAAGCAAGGGTTTTTCTCTCAAGCAGATTGCATTGTTTAGTGTCATAGAAAAACACGGACTCTGTAGGTTTTAAATCACAAAAACTCATTCTTCTAGAGTACCTGGTATGACGGACGTTCACTATGCATTGCTGTGCCGCAGGTTCATGTTGTGTATTGTACAATTGCTTCAACACTCTGCAATCTCAGACATATCAGACATTTGGCCCAATATTGTAACGTATGGACCCAAAATGACGACTGCCTGACAATTATACAAGATAAATTAATTGAATTATTATTTTGGGCTAGATGCATCGTCGCTTGGAAAGTGATAAAATGGAGAGTGAAAAAGTATCAACCAATCGGCTCCTAACTACCATGTCACAGGCTGTGTTTGAAAAATGGTAGTTAGGAGCTGATTGGCTGGTACATTTTCACTCTCCATTTTATCACTTTCCAAGCGATGATGCATCTGACCCTATGCGTGTTAAAAAATGTGGCTGAATGATGAATGGTTTGTTTTAGGCATTTGTCTAAAAGCATAAATGGAAATGATTCTGCATCTTGATCCTATGGCCAAATTACTAAAGCCTGTACTAAGTGACTATGGGCCTGATTCAGACCTGATCGTAGATGTGCTAAATTTAGCACATCTACAATCAGTCTTCAGACATGTGGGGGGACGCCCAGCACAGGGCTAGTACGCCCCGCATGTCAGGCCAAACCCCCTCCCCGCACAAGTACAAAAGCATTGCACAGCGGTGATGCTTTTGTACTGGAAGAGTAGCTCCCTGCCAGCGCAGCTCCTGCATGCTGGCAGGGAGCTACTCGTCGCTGCTCAGGTTGCAGCGGCTGCGTGTGACGTCATGCAGCCACCGCGGGCCACCCCCGCCAAAAGTCAATCAGGCAGAGGCGATCGCACAGCACCGATCAGGTCTGAATTATCTGCTATGGGCCTACTTCAGAGTTGATCGCAGCAGCAAATTTGTTAGCAGTTGGGCAAAACCATGGCCCTCATTCCGAGTTGATCGCTCGCAAGGCGATTTTAGCAGAGTTACACACGCTAAGCCGCCGCCTACTGGGAGTGAATCTTAGCTTCTTAAAATTGCGACCGATGTATTCGCAATAATGCGATTACTAACTACTTAGCAGTTTCAGAGTAGCTCCAGACTTACTCTGCCTGTGCGATCAGTTCAGTGCTTGTCGTTCCTGGTTGACGTCACAAACACACCCAGCGTTCGCCCAGGCACTCCCACCGTTTCTCCGGCCACTCCTGCGTTTTTCCCGGAAACGGTAGCGTTTTCAGCCACACGCCCCTGAAACGCCGTGTTTCCGCCCAGTAACACCCATTTCCTGTCAATCACATTACGATCGCCGGAGCGAAGAAAAAGCCGTGAGTAAAAATACTATCTTCATTGTTAAATTACTTGGCGCAGTCGCAGTGCGAATATTGCGCATGCGTACTAAGCGGAATTTTACTGCGATGCGATGAAATATACCGAGCGAACGACTCGGAATGAGGGCCCATGTGCACTGCAGGGGAGGCAGATATAACATGTGCAGAGAGAGTTAGATTTGGGTGGGGTGTGTTCAAACTAAAATCTAAATTGCAGTGTAAAAATAAAGCAGCCAGTATTTACCCTGCACAGAAACAATATAACCCACCCAAATCTAACTCTCTCTGCACATGTTATATCTGCCCCCCAGCAGTGCACATGTGGGGTCATTCCAACCCAATCACTCGCTGCTTACCCCAGCTCCACTACTATCTGTGTGTCCACCCATATGCCCTGAAGTATCTAATCTCTCTGCCCTATTATCTTTTACCTTAATAGGTAATTTATGTGTTTCTGTTAAAGGTACATTACGCACACACACAACCACATATACAGTATACACATACACACAGCCATATATATACATAAACACACAACCACACATATATATGCGGTAGCTGACCAGCCAGGGTGTTGTGCACAATCTGTGCAGTCTGGGGGTCAGGAGGTGGGAGCCAGACAGCCGGGAGTCGGGCAGCCGGGGATCAGGAGGCAGCGCCGCAGCGGCAGGAGCCGGACGATTAGGAGGCAGCGGCGGGAGGCGGCCGATTGGGAGACTGTGGCAGAAGCCGGGCAGTCGGGGGATCAAGAGGCAGAGGCGGGAGCCGAGCAGCCAGGGGGTTAGGAGCCAGGGGCGGGAGCCGGACGATCAGGAGGCAGTGGTGGGAGGCGGGTAGCAGGGGGATCTGGAAGCGGGGGTGGGTGCCGGGCAGCAGGGGGATCAGGAAGCAGGGGCAGGAGCCGGGCATCTGAGGGTCATGAAGGTGGGAGCTGGAGACTCAGAGTGCAGGAGTGGAGCCAGACAGCCTGGAGGTCACAAGGCAGGAGCCGGAGACTCGGAGTGCGAGGACGGGAGCCGGGTTGTAAGGGAATGGGCACACAGTAACTGAAGTGAACCGGAGGCAATGGAGGAGGTGCCCTCTTCACTGCTGGAGCCCGGCGGCAACTGACTCCATTGCCTCCGGGACTTCCGCCACTGGTTAAGCTCCAAAGCCGCATCAAGGCGTCTCTGTATATTTGGGGTCTCTAGCGCTATATCTAGGTGCAGGGTGTGGCACCCTAAAACACCAGCATAAGCCAGAAAGCCCATGGTAGCATACCAGTGAAAAAACTATAGTGTTAATAAATTAATGTTAGGCAGCCGAAGCTATAAAAGTGATACAAAAATGAAATGTAATTAAAATGGAGAAATAGTGTTAAAGAAATTAGTGTGTGAAAAGTGTTAATAGAATGTAAAGGTATGCCACACTTAAGCCATCCAGCTCAGCCAGTCCAGAGGCACCACACCTCACACCTCCATTACCCCAATCTGGGTCTATGATTAACCAGCAAGGAGCCACATGATAATGGCTCCTTACTTAAATATATCTAAGCTAAGAGCTACCTACCTTGGAGCAACCCCATAATGCTCCATATGGCATGTCAGGGCCTGCACCTCCTCCTAATGCAGGAACCTCTCTGCCTCTCACAACAGACATATATATAACTATATATGGCACTTTAAATTCATGTATGGGATATGTTGGAGATGTTCTCCGCAACCTTTTCTTTAGAACCAAAAGACACTAATCTTTCACATTCTCCGAGGTCTAAAAATCTCCACACACAACAGCAATTTGTCAGTGTGTAGTAGTCCCAACATTCCAACAGTCACAGTATCCCTGGCACAGTTCTGATTTAGGCAGACAAAGGGGACAAGGTGTTATTAGAAATGGACATGCCATGAATTTCTCAAGTCTTCCCAGTATCCACAGTTATCAGTTATACAGTACTTTGTCTGCTTTGACATAGACAGGCTCTGAATGGACTGTAATGTTACCAGCTGATCCAGACGTCCGTCCTCTCACATGCTTTGCACAATTCTTATTTTGTGGGTCAAAACATTTTTTAGATAGGCTTCTCCACCAGTTTATTGATAAGCTTATCCCCCTTATCCATTTTTCAGATAAGGTTATCGGATCCACCCGTTTAGATAAGGTTATCCCACGGTATGTGTATATTAGATAGATATTATAAATATATATATAGATACATACAGTATATAGTCACATTTTCCTTACACTCTAGGACCTGAACTGATCATGGTTTCTTTAACAAACCATTAACCACACCATAAAAATATGAGGCAGTCAGCAGTGCTTGAGTGGTAGCTGAACTAGAGGTAAGTCGGATGTGAGCAGCCAGTTTATAATGAATTTCTCCAGAGGGAAAAGATGAAGCTAAAGTGACTGCCATGAATATATGGAACATAATGGACTGCGCTTGGAAATGAAAGATTCATTGTTACAACAAATGAGGAAGAGAGTGGTCACTTCTACTGTACATTAATGTATATGCTTCTTGCTGGTTATTTATTAGATTTCTGTGTAACTTCCACTAAGACATTTGAAGATTATCTTTTCCAGAAAGGCAAATTTGCTCACCTACGGCACTTACACACCCTCAAACTGTACCGTTTTATCCAGTACAATACTGCTGTCTCAGGATTTCTGTAGATTTCTATAGCATCGCTGCAGGGGCATACCCCCTTTTCTCATGGCCACGCCCTCTTTCCTCATCTGTATCAGTTTTTAGCTCAGATATGTTGGAGGGTATGTACTTGCCTTTTCCAGACCCTGGTAAAGGAGCCAGCAGGGAAGTTTGTAGTGGTCCAAAAGAAAATTAAACTGCAGAGAAAGTATTAATTCTATTGCTGAAAAGTTGGAGTCTACACAAAATCACAGCAACCAATCAGAAATAAGCTTTTATTTGTTTAGTGTATATTGGACAATAAAACTAAGTTTCTGGTTGGCTGGTTGGTTTTAGTTCAACACAGGTGACATCAATCATATATTAAGAGGGAAATCCAGGTAGAGAGCATTTCCACTAGGGACCCCTCTGTCTTAATGCCCCGGGCACCCCCATGGCTTAATCCTGCCCTGCCTTTCAGTCATGTTATGTATTAACCCTCAGAATTTAGGCACAATATTTGCAGTGAACTACAACAACCAATGGGACACTTGCTTTCATTGTTTGATAGGTAAAGATTTATTGCAAACTTTTTGCTGTGGCTCAGAACACATCTTACACTTATAGTATCTGCAATGTTTTTAAGTGAGCCCTAGATTTTAAGAGCCTATTACTCAGCAATTAAAAATGCCAATTGGGTAGCTTTCTGGGATTCTATAGTGGCCCTAATAGGTAAGGCAATCAAAGTCGCAATCGTTAAAGATCCGTGGTCTCTCCTTATCGGACTTCCTTTAGAATCCTTAGACAAAGAATTTCCGGATTCTTATTCCAGCCGGATGCCTTATAGCCACCCTCTGGCAACGTCAAGAGCCTCCCTTCCCTCAAATGGTTATGAAAACAAAATTTGGCACATAGCTTCCATAGAGAGGATTACGGCGTACCTCCATAATAAATCACATATATTTTCCCAGGTATGGAGCCTAGTGGTTGAACTTATGAGTGGTGGGCCCAGGTGCAAAAATATGCCCCCCCCCCCCTCCATCTTACCCCAAGTTCATAATATGCCACATGGCAGAGGGTGGCAGGGAGAGGCAGTGGGTGACAGATGTACAAGCACACATTCCTGCACTGTGTAGAGAATGGGGGGATGTACAGTACCTTAATGGGAGCAGGAACACAGCAGCATCCTTAGCCTTCCTCAGATTGGTAGTACTCAGTCAGGCAGGCTCCAGCATTACCAGTTACAATGGCCATGAGCTGCCTTTAATTCACAGACAGGCAGTACACAGCAATACATGGCAGTACACGGCAGCAACTGTCGGCACTGATAGGTTGCAGGACTTCCCCTATCAGTCTGGCTCAGATGGATGACTGATGCAGCTGCACACATACAGTACAAGGCCAGCCCCACCTGTCCAAGAAAAGGGACAAGTTCCTCAGACGGCAGAGTCCACCCTGCTCCCAGCACTGAGCCAGTTTTCTGACACTGAGCAAAATGGTCAGGAGGGCAGACACTGGAAAACTCTTTGCAACAGTGTTCCAGATGTATGGGAAAGGGGGTACTCTTTACCTGTGCCTGTTGGAGGGGCCCAGGTTCTGGTGCCCTCCCCCTTCACATTGCTGACAGCAGCACCAGTAGCGGATCTTGCCACGGGCAAGCAGGACTTTTGCCTGGGGCGCCGCCTTACGGAGGGCGCCGACGCCATCCTGAGGGCGCCGCACCATGGCAAGATCTGCTACTGTGCCCCCCGCTGCAGCTGTGTCCCCCGCTGGTCCCACCGCAGTGAAGGGAACTAGACACTACCCGTCTAGTTTCCCTTCGTGAAGTGGACCTTTGATGTTCGGTGCGCGATGACGTTATTGCGCACCGCACAGCATTGTGGGACTGGCACAGACGCTAGGGGTCATGATTAACCTCTAGTGTCTATGATGTGCTATGGGAGAGACGCCATGACGTCTCTCTCACAGATCCGAGGAGAGGAGCGGCGCTGGCGGAGGTCTGCAACGGTCGGGATTCAGGAGCGGGGATTGTAAGTATTCATTTTTCTGCTGCGGAGTACACTGGGCTCCACAAGGATAGACATAGGGGTGTAGAGTAGGATCTTGATCCGAGGCACCAACAGGCTGAAAAGCTTTGACTGTTCCCAGAATGCATAGCGCCGCCTCCTCTATAATGCCGCCTCCCTGCACAGGAGCTCAGTTTTGTAGTTGGTGCTGCAGATAGCAGGCACATAACAGAGGGGCTGCTCCAGGCAGCCCTAAGAAGAGCTTTTTTGAAGAAAAAGTGAAGACTACAAGGGCAGCAGCGGTGTGTAAATGTCAGGAGACATTCACTGCTGCAGCTACAGCTCTCCCCAGCGGCGCTGTACACTCCCAAGCCCTGGTTGCCGGGTAACTACAGCAGGAGGCTCCGGTTTTCTTCCTTGGTCAGGCACACACGACGGGGGCTCTCCAGGATCGTGTGGCCGCGCTTTGGGAGGTGGTGAGTGGGTCCCGCTTGCGGGACCCGTACTTTATCGTGATCCGGCGCGGTCGGTGGGAGGTGGGCCGCGCGTGCTGGCGGTGGACACTGTGGCAGTACAGGCGATCCCACTAGATCACCAGAGCATGGGTGCAGGTCAGGTTTTCCCTTAAAGCCATTTTAATAGTAGCCCACAGTACCCAGTGTTTTTGCCAGCAGGGGGATAAGGCTTAGACCTGGAGCCCTTCCCCCAGCCCCAGGGCGCCATTTCCCGCAAATGTTCCCGCCCTGGAGCTGCATATCTGTCTCTCCCTCACTCCCTGTCAGTGCCTGGGCGCCCTTTCTCTCAGCTACTCTGTTCCTGGGACTGCTTGGGCAAATCCTCCTGTGTAAAGCCGCCTGGTTGTCAGCGCTATGACTGTACATGACACTTAAGTATTCTACCTGCCTTTTAGACAGTGTTAGATAAGAAAGAGTGCACTTAGTCAGAGTTTTCTAGTACAATTACCCTGTGATATACATCCAGTTTCTTACTGTGTACTGTTATATCTATTGTTATATAGCTGTGTAAGCTAGTCCAGTGCAGTATTATTGTTGGTAATAACCTCTGCATTGTATAACTGTGACTATACGTGTGTGCGTTAGCTTGCTGAGTAGTTTCCATTTTGTGTCTCTCACTCAACTTGCTATCCCTATATTCTTTAACCTGAGGGGGCTTGGTGCGTCAGGTTTTATATAGGATTTTCACAAGATATACTTTAATACGTATTTTTCTCTGTGATTTTAGTCACCATATCTCTCCTATATCTCTGCTTGTACTGACTACACTGCGCAGGGGTTTGGGTAAGAGGTATTGTGCTGCTGCCAATTGTACTGCGTTACCTGATACTTCAAGTTATATCATGTCTGCTTCTGAAGGTAACGGTTCTGGGGCGGAACACACTGCAGGTGTTGCTGAAGCCACAGATCCATATGAGGAGAATATAGCAGCTGTGGGTTCTGGTTCTGGGGGCTCCTTGCCCCACAGTGGGACTGTAGCAACGGAGGTACATAATGACCCACCGTGGGCTGCTTTTTCCACGCTTCTGCATACGCTAGTTAATAAACTAACACCCCCTATGGGACCCCCTATTCCGGTGCAACCGTATGTGGTCCCTATAGCTAACCCGCCGTGGGCGGACGATTTATCTGCTCAATTGAAGAAGTTGAACCAGTCCCTGACTACTAAAAAGTCTGACTCTCGCTCGCCCAAGCCCAAGGGGTCCTCTAAGCGAGCTCTTATCTCCTCACAATCCACTGCTGTCACAGGCACCTCGTCTGATGAAGATGGCACTTACACTGACCCCACAGAGTCCGACACAGATACTGCTGATGGCGAGGGTAGTTCACATGTGGATGTTCCTAATCTTTTGGAGGCTATTAAGTTAATTTTACAGATTACAGATGATCCCGAGCCATCCGTCCCTCCTAAGAAACCAGATAGGTTCAAGCGTCAGAAGGTGGTTAAACAAGTTTTACCTCACTCTGACCACCTAGTGGATATACGTCAGGAACCCTGGGAAAACCCGGGTAAGAAGTTTGTGCCTCAAAAGAAGATGTTGGCTCGCTATCCCCTCGCGCCAGAGCTGTCTAAAAATTGGGATACGCCTCCTCCAGTAGACTCACATGTGGCTAGGATGGTGGTTTCCTCAGCTCTACCTGCCACTACCGTCACGTCTCTAAAAGAGCCTACGGATAAACGTATGGTGGGTTGTCTGAAAGCGATTTACACCCTCACGGGTGCTGCACAAAGACCCACTATTGCAGCGACATGGGTTGCAGAGGCTATTGAAGCATGGTACTTGGAGTTAGAAGCTGAACTCTCTTCTGACCATGCTAGACAATGTTTGTCATATATTGTCACAGCTTCTCACTATATTAAAGAGGCGGCTTCTGATGCCGGTATCCTAGCAGCCAAGGCCACTACTACATCAGTCCTGGCTCACCGGATATTGTGGCTGAGATCCTGGTCTGTGGATCTGGACTCTAGAAAAACCCTGGAGGTACTCCCTTTTAAGGGAGATATTCTGTTTGGGGAGGATTTAAATAAGATTGTGGCTGACTTGGCTACTGCCAAAACTGCCTGTCTGCCAAGTACCGCTCCTTCTGTGTCGAAGGCTAAAGGTACTTCCTTTCGCCCCTTTCGTCCTTCAGGTAAAGCAAAAGGTCAGGCGTACAGCAAGCAGGCCCGCACTTCCAAACCTGGTAAGCCAAAGCCCAAAAGAGCCTGGGCGGCACGTCAGCCAGCTTCCAAGACCGATAAGCCTGCCGCATGACGGGGCGGGCCTCCACCTGGGGGATCCCAGGGTGGGGGGCCGGCTTCTAGGGTATACCCAGGAATGGTTGAAGACCACTTCAGATGCCTAGGTACGGGAAGTCGTCACTCGAGGTTACGCCATAGCCTTCAAAAACCCGCCCCCTCATCGATTTTGCCGGGCAGACGTCCCGTTGGACCAGACAAAGGCAAACACTCTACATTCGGTGGTATAGACCCTCCTGGATACAGGAGTCGTAGTACAGGTGCCTCTTGCGCAGAGGGGCCGGGGGTACTATTCTCCGCTGTTTCTAGTCCCGAAACCGAATGGGTCCTCCCGGCCCATTCTCAACCTCAAGGCATTGAACAGGTCTGTGAAGGTTTTCAAGTTCCGTATGGAAACCCTTCGCTCTATAGTTCTGGCCTTGGAACCTGGGGACTACATGGTCTCCCTGGACACACAGGATGCTTACCTGCATATTCCTATAGCAGCGTCACATCAGCAATACCTGAGGTTTGCGATTGGCAACCTCCATTACCAGTTTCAGGCGTTACCTTTTGGTTTAACTACGGCTCCGCGAGTCTTCACCAAAGTTATGGTGGTGATGACGGTGGTACTCCGCCGTCAAGGGATCAGGATACTGCCGTATCTGAACGACTTGTTAATCCTGGCAAATTCCCCAGAACTTCTACGTCATCTGGATATGACTGTCCGGTTTCTACAAGCCCACGGGTGGCTTATCAACTGGAAGAAATCCTCCCTGGTCCCTGCTCAGAGCATGGTGCACCTGGGAGCGCTATTGGACACTCACAACCAGAGGTTGTTCTTGTCTCGGGAGAAAGTCCTGAAGCTTCAGGACAGGATTCGTTGATTCCTTTCTCGTCTGCACGTGTCGATACATTCGGCGATGCAGGTGATGGGCATCATGGTATCAGCATTCGACATGGTGGAGTATGCTCAATTCCATTCTCGCCCCCTCCAGAAGCTGATTCTAGCCAAGTGGGACGGACTGCCTCACCGCATCAGGTCTCACATGATCTCATTGACTCCGGAGGTCCGTCTGTCGCTGCTCTGGTGGCTCCAGGACCGACAATTGTGCAGGGGCCGTCCCTTCTGGATATCCAACTGGGTCCTGTTGACGACAGATGCCAGTCTAAGAGGTTGGGGTGCGGTGCTGGAGCAACACTCCCTTCAGGGTCGGTGGACCAAGGAGGAATCCCTCCTCTCGATCAACATTATGGAATTGCGGGCGGTCTTCAATGAGTTGTACCTGGCCCAGCATTTAATTCAGAACCGTCCTGTTCAAGTACAGTCGGACAACGCCACCACAGTGGCTTACATAAATCATCAAGGCGGCACTCGAAGCCATTTGGCAATGAAGGAAGTCTCACGGATTCTACATTGGGCGGAACGCCATCTACCGGCCATTTCGGCAATATTCATTCCGGGAGTCCTGAATTGGGAAGCGGACTTTCTCAGTCGTCAGGACGTACATGCCGGCGAGGGCCTCTATCCAGAAGTGTTTCAACTCCTAGTATGAATATGATTGTGTCGAGACGTAGATCTGATGGCGTCTCGACACAATCACAAGGTTCCGGTCTTTGGAGCAAGGACAAGGGATCCTCAAGCAGCATTCGTGGATGCGCTGGCGGTGCCTTGGAGGTTTCAGCTGCTGTACGTGTTCCCTCCGGTGTCACTCCTGCCCAGGGTAATTCGGAAGTTCAAGCAAGAAAAAGGAAATCAGCTTCTCATAGCTCCGGCGTGGCCCAGACGGCACTGGTTCTCAGACCTGCAAGGCCTATCGTCAGAGCATCCAATTCTACTTCCACAACGCCCAAACCTCCTCGTTCAGGGCCCCTGTGTCTACCAGGACCTAGCCCGGCTGTCTTTGACGGCGTGGCTCTTGAAGCTTCCGTCTTAAGGGCTAAAGGGTTTTCTGAGGCGGTCATTCAAACTATGTTGCGGGCCCAGAAACCGGCTTCGGCTCGGATTTACTATAGGGTCTGGCATTCTTACTTTGTTTGGTGCGCATCTAACGATTATGACGCTTCCAAGTTTAGTATAGCCAAGTTGTTGGCTTTTCTTCAGCAGGTCCTGGACTTAGGACTGCGTCTGGCCTCCCTCAAGGTTCAAATATCTGCCTTGTCGGTGTGGTTTCAGAGAAAGATTGCGACCTTACCTGATGTGCATACCTTTACTCAGGGTGTGTTGCGTATCCAACCTCCCTATGTCCCGCCTGTGGCTCCTTGGGACTTGTCGGTGGTTTTGGAGGCGTTACAAGAGTCTCCGTTTGAACCTCTTGGTTCAGCTGATCTTAAGTGGCTTTCCCTTAAGGTGGTGTTTCTGCTGGCTATTGCTTCAGCTAGAAGAGTGTCGGATTTGGGTGCCTTGTCTTGTAGTTCCCCATATCTGATATTTCACCGTGACCGGGCGGTTCTTAGGACTCGCCCCGGTTATTTACCTAAGGTGGTTTCTTCGTTCCACCTTAACCAGGAGATTGTGGTTCCGGCACTTGTTTCTCCTGATCTGTCTCCCAAAGAGCGGTCTTTGGATGTGGTACGGGCTCTCTGTAGCTATGTGAAGAGAACTGCTTCTATTTGGAAATCTGATTCTCTCTTTGTGCTGTTTGGATTTCACAAACGGGGCTGGCCTGCTCACAAGCAAACTTTGGCCAGATGGATTAGAATGGTGATTGCACATGCATATGTGAGGGCTGGTCTATCAGCTCCTGCTCACATTACGGCCCGTTCTACTCGGTCTATTGGACCTTCTTGGGCGGCCCGCCGTGGTGCGACCCTTGAACAATTGTGCAAGGCGGCTACGTGGTCCTCAGTGAACACGTTCATAAGGTTCTATGCCTTCGATACTGACGCTTCCCAGGATGCTTCCTTTGGACGCCTGGTTCTTGTGCCCGCTACAGTGCGTTCCCTCCCATAAGGAACTGCTTTAGGACATCCCCTATGTCTATCCTTGTGGAGCCCAGTGTACCCCGCAGCAGAAAACGAGATTTATGGTAAGAACTTACCTTTGTTAAATCTCTTTCTGCAAGGTACACTGGGCTCCACAAGGCGCCCACCCTGACGCACTTAGCTTCTTTGGGTTGGTATGGCATTAGCCGCTGACATTTCTCCTGTCGTGAGAGTGTGGTGTATGTGGCTACTAACCGTTGTCATCTCTTTTCCTGCTACTGCATTGGGCTGGTTAACTAAAAACTGATCTCCTGTGCAGGGAGGCAGGGTTATAGAGGAGGCGGCGCTATGCGTTCTGGGAAAAGTCAAAGCTTTTCAGCCTGTGTGCCTCGGATCAAGATCCTACTCTACACCCCTATGTCTATCCTTGTGGAGCCCAGTGTACCTCGCAGAAAGAGATTTAACAAAGGTAAGTTCTTACCATAGATCTCGTTTTTTTTTTTTTTTTAAAGCGGCGCTACTGGGGGCACAAATGCGGGCGCTACTGGGGGCACAAATGGGGACACAACTCTACAAGGGGCGTAACTGACCACGCCACTGTATGAAGCCACGCCCCTATTTTTTGCCCGGGGTGCCACAAGGGCTAGAACCGGCCCTGAGCAGCACGTCTGACTGACAGAGAGAGAGGACCGACAGCTGCTGCAGCAGTTTCTTTCTCCAGCCCAGCACACAGTAGCAGTCAGTCCTCTCTCCCTGCGTGATGAAGGGAGGGGGGGATCACGTCCGAACAGCCACCCACCACTGCCCACAGGTTTTGAAACCACAGACATTGTATTTTTGAATCATTTACAATAGAGATGAACGGGTTCGGTTCTCAGAGAACCGAACCCTACCAAACTTCACGTCTCGAGCCCGGATCCGAGTCAGGCTCGAGTTTTCCCGCCTGACTCAGAAACCCGAACGTGGGAAAACGTCATCATCCCGCTGTCGGATTCTCGCGGGATTTGGATTCCATATAAGGAGCCGCGCGTCGCGGCCATTTTCACTCCAGTCTCGGAGAGTGTATAGAGAGGACGTGTCCTCAGTGTTCAGTGTCTGTGTGGGGGCGGGAAAGTGGGGTGGCAAGTGTTGTGCTGCTCAGTCCAGTCCAGTGTAGTTACTCAGTGTATTGTGCTGCATCAGTCCAGCCAGTCACAGTGTTGGTGTTCTCTGCTGCCATATATCCAGTGTAGCTGTATAAAGTGGTGCTGTGTTGTGCAGACCAGTCCAGTGTAGTCAGTGTATTGTGCTGCATCAGTCTAGCCAGTCACAGTGTTGGTGTTCTTTGCTGCCATATATCCAGTATAGCTGTATAAAGTGGTGCTGTGTTGTGCAGACCAGTCCAGTGTAGTCAGTGTATTGTGCTGCATCAGTCCAGCCAGTCACAGTGTTGGTGTTCTCTGCTACCATATATCCAGTGTAGCTGTATAAAGTGGTGCTGTGTTGTGCAGACCAGTGGTAGTGTCCTGTCTCATCAGTAATTCCAGTGACGATATATGCTGCTGCTATATGCCCACTGCTGCAGTATAATAATTATAAAAACAACCTGTTGTGCTGCATCAGACCAGTGGTAGTGTCCTGTCTCATCAGTAATTCCAGTGACGATATACGCTGCTGCTATATGTCCACTGCTGCAGTATAATAATTATAACAACAACCTATTGTGCTGCATCAGACCAGTGGTAGTGTCCTGTCTCATCAGTCATTCCTGTGCCGCATATTGTCTTATATAACTCCCAAAAAATAATGGAGAACAAAAATTTTGAGGAGAAAATAGGGAAAGATCAAGAAGAACCACTTCCTCCTAGTGGTGAAGCTGCTGCCACTAGCCATGACATAGACAATGAAATGCCATCAACTTCGTCTGCCAAGTCCGATGTCCAATGTGATAGTAGAGGGCATGTAAAATCCAAAAAGCCAAAGTTCAGTAAAAAGAACTAAAAAAAATAAACGTAAACTTGCCAATATGCCATTTACGTCACGGAGTGGTAAGGAACGGCTGTGGCCCTGGCCTATGTTCATGGCTAGTGGTTCAGCGTCACATGACGATGGAAACCCTCATCCTCCCGCTAGAAAAATTAAAAGAGTTAAGCTGGAAAGAGCACAGAAAAGAACTGTGCGCTCTGAGATGGTATCACAAATCCCCAATGAGAGTCCAAGTGTGTCGGCGGTTGCGATGTCTGACCTTCCCAACACTGGACGGGAAGAGGTGGCTCCTTCCACCATTTGCATGCCCCCGGCAAGTGCTGGAAGGAGCACCCACAGTCCAGTTCCTGATATTCAAATTGAAGATGTCACTGTTGAAGTACACCAGGATAAGGATATGAGAGTTGCTGGCGCTGAGGAGGAAGTTGACGATGAGGATTCTGATGGTGAGGTGGTTTGTTTAAGTCAGGCACTGGGGGAGACACCTGTTGTCCTTGGGACAAAGAAGCCCATTGTGATGCCTGGGCAAAATACCAAAAAAGCCACCTTTTCAGTGTGGAATTATTTCTCCACAAATCCGGACAACAGGTGTCAAGACATCTGTTGCCTCTGTCAATCTGTAATAAGTAGGGGTAAGGATGTTAACCACCTAGGAACATCCTCCCTTATACGTCACCTGCTGCGCATCATCAGAAGTCAGTGTCAAGTTGTGAAACTTTGGGTAAGAGCGTAAGCAGTCCACTGACACCTAAATCCCTTCTTCCTCCTGTACCCAAGCTCCTGCAAGCCACACCACCAACTCCCTCAACTTCAACTTCCTCCTCAGTCAGGAACGTCAGTAGTCCGGCAGGCCATGTCACTGTCAAGACTGAGGAGTCCTCTCTTAACCGGGATTCCTCCATAGGATCCTTGAGTGGTACGCCTGCTGTTGCTGCTGGCGCTGCTGTTGTTGCTGCTGGGAGTCGATCATCCTCCCAGAGGGGAAATCGGAAGACCACTTGTACTACTTCCAGTAAGCAATTGACTGTCCAACAGTCCTTTGTGAGGAAGATGAAATATGACAGCAGTCATTCTTTTTAAAAGCGGATAACTGAGGCCTTGACAGCTATGTTGGTGTTAGAGGTGCGTCCGGTATCCACCATTAGTTCAGTGGCACTTAGAGATTTGATGGAGATAGTGTGTCTCCGGTATCAAATCCCATCTAGGTTCCACTTCTCTAGGCAGGCGATACCGAGAATATACACAGACGTCAGAAAAAGAGTCACCAGTGTCCTACAAAATGCGGTTGTATCGAGAGTCCACTTAACCATGGACATGTGGACAAGTGGAACAGGGCAGACCAAGGACTATATGACTGTAACAGCCCACTGGGTAGATGTATGGCCTTCCGCAGCAACAACAGCAGCGGCACCAGTAGCAGCATCTTGCAAACGCCAACTCGTTCCTAGGCAGGCTACGCTATGTATCACCGCTTTCCATAAGAGGCACACAGCTGACAACCTCTTACGGAAACTGTTGAACATCATCGCAGAATGGCTTACCCCAATTGGACTCTCCAGGGGATTTGTGATATCGGACAACACCACCAATATTGTGCGTGCATTACATCTGGTCAAATTCCAGCATGTCCCATGTTTTGCACATACAATTAATTTGGTGGTGCAGAATTTTTTGAAAAATGAGAGGGGTGTGCAGGAGATGCTGTCTGTGGCCCGAAAAATTGTGGGCCACTTTTGGCATTCTGCCACTGCATGCCGAAGACTGGAGCGCCAGCAAAAACTCCTGAGCCTGCCCCGCCATCAACTGAAGCAAGAGGTGGTAACAAAGTGGAATTCAACACTCTATATACTTCAGAGGATGGAGGAGCAGCAAAAGGCCATTCAAGCCTATACATCCACCTACAATATAGGCAAAGGAGGGGTAATGCACCTGACTCAAGCACAGTGGAAAATGATTTCCGTCTTGTGCAAGGTTCTCCAACCCTTCAAACTTGTCACACGTGAAGTCAGTTCAGACACTGCCAGCTTGAGTCAGGTCATTCCCCTCATCAGGCTTTTGCAGAAGCAGCTGGAGAAATTGAAGGTGGAGCTAAGTGGAGCGATTCAGCAAAGTATGTGGGACTTGTGGTCGCTTTGCCAGGATTCAAGGGTGGTCAATCTGTTGAAATCAGAGCACTACATTTTGGCCACCGTGCTCGAAACTAGGTTTAAAGCCTACATTGTATCTTTCTTTCCAGCAGACACAAGTGTGCAGAGGTGCAAAGACCTGTTGGTTAGTAAATTGTCAACTCAAGTGGAACGTGACCCGTCAACAGCTCCTCCTTCAATTTCTCCCGCCACTGGGGCTGCAAGGAAAAGGATAACATTTCCTAGCCCACCCGCTGGTGGTGATGCAGGGAAGTCAAAAGCGATAGTTGACATCTGGTCCGGACTGAAGGACCTGCCAATGATTGCTGACATGTCTACTGTCACTGTATATGATTCTGTCACCATTAAAAGAATGGTGGTGGATTATATGAGTGACAGCACCCAAGTAGGCATGTCAGACAGTCCGTACGTATACTGGCAGGAAAAAGAGGCAATTTGGGGGCCCTTGCACAAACTGGCTTTATTTTACCTAAGTTGCCCCCCCCTCCAGTGTGTACTCCGAAAGAGTGTTTAGTGCAGCCGGTAACCTTGTCAGCGATCGGCGTAGGAGGTTACTTCCACTAAATGTGGAGAAGATGATGATCATCAAAATGAATGATACATTCCTCCGGGAAGACCTTTACCAGCAATTGCCTCCAGAAAGTACACAGGGACCTGTGATGGTAGATTTTAGTAGGGACGAATTAATACTCAGGGAGGAGGATGTACACGGTGAAAGGGATGAGGAATCGGAGGATGATGATGAGGTCGACATCTTGCCTCTGTAGAGCCAGTTTGTGCAAGGAGAGATTGATTGCTTCTTTTTTGGTGGGGGCCCAAACAAACCAGTCATTTCAGCCACAGTCGTGTGGCAGACCCTGTCGCTGAAATGTTTGGTTTGTTAAAGTGTGCATGTCCTGTTTATACAACATAAGGGTGGGTGGGAGGGCCCAAGGACAATTCCATCTTGCACCTCTTTTTCTTCTTTGCATCATGTGCTGTTTGGAGACTAGTTTTTGAATAGTGCCATCTTGTCTGCAACTGCAGTGCCACTCCTTTATCTACTGACTGGGCCATTTTCTCCTAAGCTTCTGCCTTTGCACGTCTGATCACTTTCTTAGCATCCTTCCGTCTGTCAAGATACACCTCTTTGTCGTTATTATTTTGAGTCTGTTTGTATTTCCTAAAAGCCATCTTTTTTGCTTTCACACTAGTTGATACTTCTTTTGTGAACCACACTGTCTTCCTTTTCCTGGTGCTTTTCCTAACCCTTTGGACATAAAAGTCTGTTGCCCTTAGTATTGCACTTTTCAGTTTTTCTCACCTCTTTTGCACTCCTTCCAAGTCCCTCCAGTCCGCCAATGAATCACTTAAACATCTCCCCATTTTTGCAAAGTCAGCATTCCTAAAATCCAACACCTTTGTTTTTGTGTGACAGGAGTTGGATCCTGTCTTTATACTAAACCATACTGCTTGATGATCACTGGATCCCAGGTGCTCACCCACATATATGTCTGACATCCTGTCCCCATTTTTGAGAATTAATTCTAATATTGAGTCTTTGCGAGTGGGTTCCCTCACCAGTTGCTTGAGAGATGCTCCCTGTAAGGTAAATTAAAGTCTCCCATGATTATGACATCTCCCTTTAAAGCAATTTTGGTGATGTTTAACAATAGGTTCCTGTCCAAATCCTGCCCCTGGCCTGGTGGTCTATAGATCACCCCAATGCGAATAATATCTTTCTCCCCGGTTTCTGTGGTGACCCAAAGGGCCTCAGTTTTGTCTTCAATATTTTGTATTAAAAGTAGCATTTATGGTTTTTTTCACATACATTACTACCCCTCCTCCTAATCTTCCCATTCTATCCTTCCTAAATAAATTGTATCCTGGTATAGCTATGTCCCAGTCATGATTCTCATTGCACCATGACTCTGTAATTGCCACAGTATCCAGGTTATCCCTTGTCATTATTGCAATTAGCTCTGCAATTTTGTCTCCTAAGCTCCTAGCATTTGCACACATAGCTCTAAGAATTTTGCCTTTGCATCTGTTACTAGTAGCCATGTCGAGAAAATACAAAATAAATGACAAGTTTAAAGTTGAAATTGCCTGTTTGGTGATGTTGCTTAGTGTTTGGTATTTGTTTTCTTTTACTAATTAGTAATCACACTCTGTCCTTTATATAACGATTACACCTCACTAAATATAAAGATATAGTACACCTGACCACAAATGGCCAAATGATCAAAGGAGGTAAACACCAGTCAGCATGCAATAATAAGCTGTTTCGCTGAGCAACTTCCCTATACATGCAATGACAATTACAAGCAAATCATTACGTAAAAAAACATACATGAGTTTGTATAAGAGAGAACTGTAGTGAGCAGATTGGGGATGTCTTTTCATAGGTTAAAAAGACAGATACTGTAATATGCATTAAATACATTACATACTTTTGAGGCATTAAGGCAGTCCATTTGTAGTAGTGTTGGTGTGTTGATGTTTCCCTTCTTTTTTCCTTCAGTTTAACGCAGGTATAACGCTAATTTTATAATAACACTTTTATGTCGATGGAAGCACTACCAGCCGACGGCTACCAGCCTTATACTAGACTTTAAATAGGAATAATTGCCATGTGAATGCAATGATTGTGATAAAGGGATCCCCAGGAAAGGGCACCCTTTGCTTAACCAAGTTCAAGCACGCATTCAGTCAGTCAACATCAGGTTCATACACGGCTGCAGCCAGTGACCAGTCAACAAAATAACCTTTGTAATAACTAGCCACACGTGTATTAAGTGGAAAGTAATAGAGCAGAGAGAGAGCTTTATTTCCTACCAGCAGTACATTATAAAGTGATACAAATTAACATATCGTGTCGTCAATTCCTGACACGAAGCTCAATCCTATTGGCTAATAAAACTCCTATCTTATACGTAATATATTTGCCAACGCCTATATTTTTTTATACTGTATGTGCTTTTAAATGGGTTAGTTAGGGGAATTTTGCTAACAGTGAGACATGCTATGTCTAATTATGTTTTTCACACCTCCCTTACCGCAAACCACTGGACACCTGTGAAGCATATATGTCTAGCTGCTGACATTTACATTTTACTCAGAAAAGTAATAAAAATAGATCATAAGAAGGTTTCTATATAGTTCACTCAAAGTGCAACGCCTTGCAGTTCTTTCCTATATCAACTCTGATCTGATAAACAATTATAAACAGCTTAGCAATATGGAGTCTATGAACAAAGATGGTTTCCATCTTTATCAATTGCAAACTCCTCCCAATACAATCCCACTTCAAAGCTAAGGTAATAAATTAGCTTAGACAAACAAGCATTACAGACCAACAAGGCAGACAACAAAATCTTTACAAAGGGAAAGAGCAGGAACTTCTTTCCTCATGTGCCTTTCCTTTTCTTACTTACACTATCTTATACTCCATACTCCCTTTGATGGCACCTAACCCCGGGTTTTCTATATCTGTCCTATATTGTCTTGTACTGTAAGTGCTGTTTTCTTGTTTGCTCATTTGATTTAGTACTGTGTAATGGGCACTGCGGATCCCTTGTGGCGCCATATAAATAAAGGATAATAATAATAATTTAAAAAAAATACAATACAAAACACTTTTTCAATGCACCTAAACTATGCAATCATGGTATTCATTTGCAATAATCAACAGATTCAATACAACTTGCTGGTATGTGTAGTTCCACGAATCGTACCTAAACTATGCAATCATGGTATTCATTTGAGATAATCATATTAATTTGAGATAATCAAATTAGTGGGCTACATTGCAAAAGTAGCCAGTATTTACCCTGCACCAGAGGTCAAAGTATACAGGTATGCAGCGGTATGACATACCGGCACTTTGACTGCACTGACCTGAAAGTTACGGCTGAGAGAGCGGCTTTACAGTAGGGGAGTGTCGTGCATGCTGTTGCTGCATATGTGACAGCTTCCCCCGCAGCTGCCTGCCCGGTGGCAGAGCCTCTCGGTGGCGGAGCCTCCTGTCTCAGTCCCTGCTGACTAGTGATCCAGTCTTCCTCCCTTCCAGGCTCCTTGCCTGCCTGGCCATCTCCCACTGCTGGCACCTCTAGCTTGTCAGCTTCACCTGCCCGGTCCCAGTGCCAACACACAGTTTAGTTATGTAAAAAGTCTCTGAATTTAGATTTTCACATATTCATGTTCAGGGGCACTTCTACTGTGGGAATTATGTGTATAAGGTGCACTACTGTGGGCACTGCATATAAGGGGTACTACTGTGTAGCAAAACATGAATAAGGGGCACTACTGTGTGTCATAACGTGAATAACGGACACTTCTATGTAGTGTAATATGAATTAGGGGCACTACTTGCGGTGTAATGTGAATAAGATTGTGCTACTGTGTGGCATCATTTAAATTGGGGGTACTATTGTGTGGCCATGTCCCTTCCTTGTGAGACCACATCCCTTTTTGCGGTCCCTTTATATAGTATGGGAGGAATAAATATGTGTGTGTCTGTGTGTGTGTATGTGCATGTGTGTGTTTCCCCTATCAGTGCCTATGTGTGTGTATTTTTCTTTTCCTGTAAAGCTTACAAGTTTTATTATTTAAAAATTATAAATGTGTTTTTTTTTTCCATACAAAGCCTATGGGCTAAATGTAATAATCTGCGAGAAGCAGGAAGTGGGGGATATCATGCGAGTCTGGCCAGATTTTGAAAGCAGCAATCATTTACACAGCATAACCAGGCTTTGTTTTCTTAGCAAATTCACATGAAATCCTGCACTTCATTCTTCTCCCAGGCTATTTCATTTAGCCCTATGTGTTTTATGATTTTCCTGTGGGGGCCGGTGTGTTTAATTTTTCATGTGTAGTCTATGCATTTTATTATTTTCCTATTTTTCAACTTCTACATTTTCCATAGCCCCGTTTCAAAATTCCCACTTTGACCGCTGCCCTGCACAGAAGACATATAAATGTATTTGCTCCCCTTGCATTGCTTTACTTACAAACATGAGCCATGCCCTTTATCTCTGTCCACTTTATCTCTCTTCAAGTCTTCGTATTTAGACCCCATAGTCCTGGAATTTTGGATTAGGCCTGGAAATTCTCCCAGACCTGATAATAAATAGAGGGGCTAATGGTGGGCAATGGCATGGGACTGTCCTGTATCCCAAAAGGTGCTTCTTTGGGGGTGTCATTATACATTTTGATGGGTATCCTGACATCCTCAGTCAGTGTCAGGTAAGGTGGAAGTCTTTTCTCACACACCCTAGGGTGGTGGTGCCTGTTGTGATCATACAAAACACCTTCATAATGCCACACATAGCTGTTAGGCCTGCTGGAAGATCCCTGCACTGTCCTGACTTTGTCAAAAAGGACAGGGGCCTGGATGCGGATGGTCTGCACAGGGGACAGTGGTCTTAAGCGATAGATGCATCATGAGCGGCTTTGAGCCTCAACCTGGAGTGCTGCAGAGCAACTTGCACGCTGTTCTCAACTTGTAGTATAAGATTGAACTTGGAAGTGGGAATGATGGTTCAAGTGCACCTGGGCATGAGGCATTATGGAGAGGGAAGTCCCCATCTCTCTGAGTTTTTGCCAAATTGAAGCGTGCCATACATGTCAGAAGAATCTCTATAACATTTGTCTAACAGGTGTTTTGCAGAATGTAACAGGTGTTTTGCAGAACTGTCCTTTCTGCTAGTGCATAGGACTGTGGATAGCGAGGACTGCTGGTGACATGTGAGATGTCCCATTCACTGGTGAAAGTCTGCAATTCGCCCCACCCACGAACCTCATAGAATTGTTAGTAAATTAGCTTACATCTCATGTCATGAGCGGAAAAGTATCTTTTCATTTTGTTAATGACTGTAGCACTTGTCAGTTTCTGAAGATAGTCTATCTCAAACCAACCAAAATAAGAATCTACTAACACAAGTACTCTTACCCCTCCATTAAAAAAGATCTGCAGCAAAGATAAAGGGATGTCAGGGACCTCATAAAGAGTGAGCTATTCCTTGGCATTACGGGCTCATAAAACATTGCAGGGAACACAGGTAGACACAAACCGTTCAATGTCAGCAGCCATATAAGGCCAAAACAGGGCATCCTTAGCCGGCGTCCCTGGTGAACCTGCTGAGTGTATAAACTTGAAGGGCATAAGGTATCAGGAATCACTGACCATGTAGGAGGATGCCATCTGAGAGGGTTAATTCATTGCGGAAGGTAAAGAAAGACTTGAGGTCACAAGACAGTTCCCTGGAAAAAGAAGGCAAGCCATGCAGGACAGCACAAGACAACCGTTGGCAGAGGTCATCAGAGTGTAGCATCACGGAGCTCCTCCATGTGCTGGGAGGAGAGAACATCTAACTCCATGATATCCAGGTCCTCATCAGCATTGGGGATACATGAGTTTGGGAGGGGAGTACATGATAAGGCGTCAGTGACATGGAAGTCCTTTCACATCTGCACACCACATTCAGATGTTACATGTGGAGCTTGAGCTGAGGCAGTATGCAGGGGTTTGTTAAGAATGGTAAGAAGGGGTTGATGGTCTGTCTCAACCAGCACTAAACACCAATAGGTGAACTTGTGAATTTTTTTTACAAGCAAAGATTAGCCAACAGTTCCTTTTCAACCTGAGCATAATGCCTAGTAACGGCCCAGGAAGCAAAACCAATTAATTTGTTACTATGCAAGCAGACAGCAGCAAGAACATGCTGGGAGGTATTGGCAAAGATCATAACAGATCAAAAGAATAGGAGGACTGGAAGTGAGTACAGCCATGAAGCGAGAAATAGCAGCAGCATGGCAGTCCAACCAACACCATTCACCATTGTTGTGCAAAAGCTGGTGTAGCGGGGCTGTGACTTTACTGTAGTGTGGCAGAAATGTTGAAAGGTAGTTGGTCATATCCAAAAAGCTCTGCAGACTCAATGTATCTGTGGGGGGTAGATATGTGTTGTATAGGCTGTGTCTTGGCAGGGTCCATCTTAACACCTCTGAGGTTAGGAAATTACCAATTTACAGATGTGCCACAATTGGCATCCCCAGTGGTAAATATCTTTGCCTTTGGCATATCAGATGTTACTTGCTCCATAGTTCTGAGGGGGGAATGCAGTCTCATCATAGCTGTACCATTGTTTTTTACTGCAGCAACTGGAGTGGTATTTAGTGACGGATAAATGACGCCCAAAGCTGTCATGTGATTTTACTCTGCTGTTACTTTGTTGTTCATGGTAAGAGTACATAGTACACATCTGGAGTATGTACTGCGAGAGAACCAGTCTCATCTAAACACATGTGATATGTGACAATTCCCAAATGGTAATACCGTTGAACAGATCATCAAAATCTTTTTCTCTGGAATGAAATGCACCCCAGTATTATGCTGGCAAACCTAGCAGTTACACTTTGTGCTAGTGTTAATTTTTATTTTGATGCCTTTATTTGTCCCCTTATGTATTATGATGGTAAATATTTCACCCTTTTTCTGTCCTACTGGCTGTAACCCACAAGGATCATATGAAGTCCACAATGATATTCTCTGATAATAATGCGACAAAACACTTTCTGTTTTATTCTCCTTAGTTTCCATTCCTTCTACTCCTCCTTAAGCAGAGATAGTTCTCAATACAGGTATGTAGCCAAAATAGAAAAAATGCATATAGTGTAACACCGCTTTAATAAAAACTTGCATAAAACTAGAACAGAATAGCTCACATACAGTAGCTAACAGGTACATAACAGGTTCAAAACCCCTTGTAAGGGTATATCTACCCACAGATAGGAGTAGGACAATTACTGGATTAAGGCAAGCACTGGTTTGGTACCTGTTATTTGTCTGCATTATTATCAGAGAATAACATTGTGGAGTTCATATGATCCTTGTGGGTAAGCGCCAGAGGGCTGGGTATTGTTCCTTATTTTGTACAGTATGTGTATGTTTGAGGTGTGGGGATTTTAGTAGAGATGTGCGGCGGGCACTTTTCGTGTTTTGTGTTTTGGTTCTAATTCTCTGCTCGTGTTTTGGTTTTGGCTTGGTTTTGCCAAAACCACCCTTTCGTGTTTTGGTTTTGGTTTTGTATCTGGATGGTTTTTGGAAAAAAACATAAAAACAGCTAAAATCACATAATTTGGGGGTAATTTTGATCCTACAGTAATTATTAACCTCAATAACATTCATTTCCACTCATTTCCAGTCTATTCTGAACACCTCACAATATTGTTTTTAGGCCTAAAAGTTGCACCAATATGGGACGTGCTGGAATTTGACCAGATGTAATACACGCACAATATTGGTGGCACAGGATAGCGTACCCCTAAACCAAACACACACACGGCAAAGCCTGTAAAATTAATTTGGATAATAATAACCCTTTTATTTGAAGCTATTATAATAATACACAGCACAGGTGAGCGTACCCCTACACCACACAGGGCAAACCCTGTAAAAATTATTTGGATAGTAATATAAGTAATGTATATAACCCTTTTATTTGGAGTAAATAATATACAGCACAGGACACCACCAATGGAGTTATGGCAGCACAAGACACCACCACTGGACTGATGCAGCACAAGACATCACCACTAGACTGGACTTACACGGGAGTACTCCTGGACTTATACGGCAGTACCCCTGGACTTGTACGGCAGTGTCAGACAGGATGGCACTTTAAAAAACTAGTCCTCAAACAGCACATGATGCAAAGAAGAAAAAGAGGAAGATGGAATTGTCCTTGGGCCCTCCCACCCACCCTTATGTTGTATATAAAGGACATGCACACTTTAACAAACCAATCATTTCAGCGACAGGGTCTGCCACATGACTGTGACTGAAATGACTGGTTGGTTTGGGCCCCCACCAAAAAAGAAGCAATCAATCTCTCCATGCACAAACTGGCTCTACAGAGGCAAGATGTCGACTTCATCCTCATCCTCCAATTCCTCACCCCTTTCACTGTCTACATCCTCCTCCTCACAGAGTATTAATTCATCCCCACTGGAATCCACCATCACAGGTCCCTGTGTACTTTCTGTAGGCAATTGCTGGTAAAGGTTTTCCCGGAGGAATTTATAATTCATTTTGATGAACATCATCTTCTACACATTTTGTGGAAGTAACCTCCTATGCCGATCGCTGACAAGGTTACCGGCTGTACTAAACACTCTTTCGGAGTACACACTGGAGGGAAGGGGGGGGGGGGGGGGACTTAGGTAAAATAAAGCCAGTTTGTGCAAGGGCATCCAAATTGCCTATTTTTCCTGCCAGTATATGTATGGATTGTCTGACATGCCTACTTGAATGCTGTCACTCATATAATCCTCCACCATTCTTTCAATGGTGACAGAATCATGTGCAGTAACAGCAGGCATGTCAGTAATCGTTGGCAGCTCATTCAGTCCGGACCAGATGTTAGCACTCGCTCCTGACTGCCCTGCATCACTGCCAGTCGGTGGGCTCGGAACTCTGAAATCTTATCCTTTTCCTCGCAGCACCAGTTGCGGGAGAAGGTGAAGGAGGAGCTGTTGGCGGGTCATGTTCCGCTTGAGTTGACAATTTTCTCACCAGCAGGTCTTTGAACCTCTGCAGACATGTGTCTGCCGGAAAGAGAGATACAACGTAGGCTTTAAACCTAGGATCGAGCATGGTGGCCAAAATATAGTGCTCTGATTTCAACAGATTGACCACCCTTGAATCCTGGCAAAGCGAATGAAGGGCTCCATCCACAAGTCCAACATACTGTGCAGAATCCCTCCGTCTTAGCTCCTCCTTCAATTTCTCCAGCTGCTTCTGCAAAAGCCTGATGAGGGGAATTACCTGACTCAAGCTGGCAGTGTCTGAACTGACTTCACGTGTGGTAAGTTCGAAGGGTTGGAGAACCTTGCACAAGACGGAAATCAATCTCCAGTGCACTTGAGTTAGGTACATTCCCCCTTCTTTGCCTATATTGTAGGTGGATGTATAGGCTTGAATGGCCTTTTGCTGCTCCTCTATCCTCTGAAGAATATAGAGTGTTGAATTCCACCTCGTTACCACCTCTTACTTCAGGTGATGGCAGGGCAGGTTCAGGCGTGTTTGATGGCACTCCAGTCTTCGGCACACGGTGGCTGAATCCCGAAAGTGGCCCACAATTTTTCGGGCCACAGACAGCTTCTCCTGCACGCCCCTGTCATTTTTCAAAAAATTCTGCAACATCAAATTAATTGTATATGCAAAACATGGGACGTGCTGGAATTTGCTGAGATGTAATGCACACATAATATTGGTTTCATTGTCCGATATCACAAATCACCAGAAGAGTCTAATTGGGGTAAGCCATTCTGCGATGATGTCCCTCAGTTTCCGTAAGAGGTTGTCAGCTGTGTGCCTCTTATGGAAAGCGGTTATACATAGCGTAGCCTGCCTAGGATCGAGTTGGTGTTTGCGAGATGCTGCTACTGGTGCCGCTGCTGTTGTTGCTGCGGGAGGCCATATATCTACCCAGTGGGCTGTCACAGTCATATAGTCCTTAGTCTGCCCTGTTCCACTTGTCCACATGTCCGTGGTTAAGTGGACAGTGGGTACAACTGCATTTTGTAGGAAACTGAGGACACTTTTTCTGACGTCTCTGTACATTCTCGGTATCACCTCCCTAGAGAAGTGGAACCTATATGGGATTTGATACCAGGGACGCAGTACCTCAAACAATTCTCTAAGTCCCACTGAACTAATGGCGGGTACCGGATGCACGTCTAACACCAACATAGCTGTCAAGGCCTCAGTTATCCGCTTTGCAAAAGGATGACTGCTGTCATATTTCACCTTCCTCACAAAGGACTGTTGGACAGTCAATTGATTACTGGAAGTAGTACAAGTGGTCTTCCGACTTCCCCTCTGGGACGATCGACTCCCAGCAGCAACAACAGCAGCAGCAGCAACAGCAGGCGTACCACTCAAGGATCCTCCGGAGGAATCCAGGTTAGGAGAGGACTCCTGAGTCTTGACAGTGACATGGCCTGCAGGACTATGGACGTTCCTGACTGAGGAGGAAGTTGACTTTGAGGGAGTTGGTGGTGTGGCTTGCAGGATCTTGAGTACATGAGGAAAAAGGGATTTAGATGTCAGTGGACTGCTTACGCTCTTACCCAAAGTTTCACAACTTGACACTGACTTCTGATGAATGCGCTGCAGGTGACGTATAAGGGAGGATGTTCCTAGGTGGTTAACATCCTTACCCCTACTTATTACAGATTGACAGAGGCAACACACTGCTTGACACCTGTTGTCCGTATTTGTGGAGTAATAATTCCACACCGAAGAGGTGGCTTTTTTGGTATTTTGCCCAGGCATCACACGGACAAAAGGTGTCTTCCCCGGTGCCTCATTTAAACAAACCACATCACCATCAGAATCCTCATTGGCAACTTCCTCCTCAGTGCCAGCAACACCCATATCCTCATCCTGGTGTACTTCAACAGTGACATCTTCAATTTGAATATCAGAAACTGGACTGTGGGTGCTCCTTCCAGCACTTGCAGGGGGCATGCAAATGGTGGAAGGAGCCACCTCTTCCCGTCCAGTGTTGGGATGGTCAGGTATCGCAACCGCCGACACACTTGGACTCTCCTTGGGGATTTGTGATACCATCTTAGAATGCACAGTTCTTTTCTGTGCTTTTTCCATCTTAACTCTTATAATTTTTCTAGTGGGAAGATGAGGGCTTCCATCGTCATGTGAAGCTGAACCACTAGTCATGAACATAGGCTAGGGCCTTATCCGTTCCTTGCCACTCCATATCGTAAATGGCATATTGGCAAGTTTACGTTTCTCCTCAGACCATTTCAATTTCCTTTTTTTTGGGTATTTTTACTGAACTTTGGCTTTTTGGATTTTACATCCCCTCTACTATCACATTGGGCATCGGCCTTGGCAGACGACATTGATGGCATTTCATCATCTTTGTCATGACTAGTGGCAGCAGCTTCAGCACTAGGAGGAAGTGGTTCTTGATCTTTCCCTATTTTATCCTCCAAATTTTTGTTCTCCATTATTTTTCTGGAGTTATATAACACAATATGCGGCACAGGAGAGCTTACCCCTACACCTCACAGGGCAAACCCTGTAAATATTATTTGGATAAAATATTAATAACCCCTTTATTTGGTGTAAATAATATACAGCACAGGACAGCACCACTGAATTTATATGGCAGCCCCACTGGACTGGATTTATACGGAATTATATGGATTTATATGGAATTATACGGCAAGATCACTGTAATTATATGGCAAGATCACTGGATTTATACGCCAGTACCACTGTAATTATACGGCAGGATCACTGTAATTATACGCCAGTACCACTGTAATTATACGGCAGGATTACTGGAATTATATGGCAAAATCACTGGATTTATACGCCAGTACCACTGTAATTATACGGCAGAATCACTGTAATTATACGCCAGTACCACTGTAATTATACGACAGGATTACTGGAATTATATGGCAGGATCACTGTAATTATACGGCAGGATCACTGGAATTAGACGGAAAGATCACTGGATTTATACACCAGTACCACTGTAATTATACGGCAGGATCACTGTAATTATACGGCAGGATCACTGGATTTATACGGCAGTACCACTGGAATTATACGGCATGATCACTGGAATTATACGCCAGTACCACTGTAATTATATGGCAGGATTACTGTAATTATATGGCAGGATCACTGTAATTATACAGCAGGATCACTGGAATTATACGGCAGGATCACTGGAATTATATGGCAGGATTACTGGAATTATACGGCAGGATCACTAGAATTATACAGCATGATCACTGGAATTATACGCCAGTACCACTGTAATTATATGGCAGGATTACTGGAATTATACGGCCAGATCACTGGAATTATACGGCTCACTGGAATTATACGGCAGGATAACTGGAATTATATGGCAGGATTACTGGAATTATACGGCAGGATTACTGGAACTATACGGCAGGATCACTGGAATTATACAGCAGGATTGCTGGTTTTATACGGCAGGATTACTGTAATTATACGGCAGGATTACTGTAATTATACGGCAGGATTACTGGAATTATATGGCAGAATCACTGGAATTATACGGCAGAATCACTGGAATTATACGTCAGGATTACTGGAATTATACATCAGGATTACTGGAATTATACAGCAGGATTACTGGAATTATATGGCAGGATTACTGGAATTATGCGGCACTATTACTAGAATTATACGGCAGGATTACTGGAATTATACGCCAGTACCACTGTAATTATACGGCATGATTACTGTAATTATACGGCAGGCAGGGACGTGCAGTCCTGTCCTTAATGATTAAAATAATACAAAGAAGATACTTATGACACATATTCTGTGTCATAAGTATCTGCTTTAGCCTTTATAGTATTTAAATAATTATTGTCATGTAAAAAAAAGGTTTAAATGTAGTTTTAAATGTGATCGGAGGAACCGCTCCCGGTGCCTCTCGCTGTCAATAGAGAAGTGCCGGAAGCGGGGGGCGGGGCCAAGCATCGGGCAGTAAAAGCCCATTAAAAAAAGCCTTGTTAAGCGGCACCTATAGAAGTGCCTCTTCACGCCCCTGTCACAAAGGCTGATCTGATTGGGCAGTGGGCAGGTTTGAACTGGCTATCTGTCACCAAACCACCCCCATCCCGGAGCTGGCTGTCGCGGCGAGCATCAGACGCTCCCTCCCTCCCACTACCAGTCGATAATGCCCCCTCTCCTCACCTCTGGAGATTACAACTGTGCTGCGGTGGCCACATCATGAGCAGGGCTGCCGCAGAGGCGCCAGCAGTGCTCACTGCTCAGGGCAGCGTTTCCAGGAACAACGATCTGTGATGTGGCCCGATCACCCAGTTTGCAATTTGCATGCATAACTTGGTGATCGGTGCCTGCATGTGGGGAAGCAGTGCGGGGGAAGCAGCATCTACAAGTGAAAACGGATGCCGGCGCCGACGATGATGGATTGCCCTGCCCGCCCGCACCCCAAATACGCAAATGCAGCTACAGAATGAGCGGGGGAGGGGGAATGGAAGCGCACCTACTCAGGACCTTCGTGCTCATTTCCATAGGGGGCGCAGCTCCTCCTCTACACATGCTGCGCTCCCTGTCATGAACTACTTCTACAGTCAGTGTTAAAGGTCAGTGTGTCACCATGTCCCCCAAAAAAAATTGTGTGTCACTGTGTCCCCCCCCCCCAAGCTCCTGTATGTTTGTCAACTCCCCCTCCCTCCAGTGTGTCAGCATGTCTCCCTCTCCAAGACCCACTGTGTGTGTATCTGTGCTACCATGTCCCCCCCATGCCCATGTATGTGTGCCACTATGCATTCCTATGTCCCCCCCCCCCCCAGGACCCAGTGTGTTTTTCACCATGTCATCCACAGGCCTCAGCATGTGTTACCACATCGCCCCCCAGGCCCGTGTGTGTCTCATCCTTTTTTCTTCTTTGCCTATTACTCCTTTTATATCTGCCTGCTGCAATGTGTAAAAACGGGGAATCTTCCTGCCGCAATGTGTAAAAACGGGGGAATCTGCCTGCAGCAATGTGTAAAAAGGGGGATGCTGTCTGCCGTAATGTGTAACAAGGGCACGCTGTCTGCCGTAATGTGTAACAAGGGCACACTGTGTGCCGTAATGTGTAACAAGGGCACGCTGTCTGCCGTAATGTGTAACAAGGGCACGCTGTCTGCCGTTATTTGTAAAAAGTGTACGCTGTCTGCCGCTATGTGTAACAAGGGCACGCTGTCTGCCGTTATGTGTAAAAAGTGCACGCTGTCTGCCGTTATGTGTAAAAAGGGCACGCTGTCTGCTGCTATGTGTAAAAAAGGGGGACGCTGTCTGCCGTAATGTGTAAAAAGGGGACGCTGTCTGCTGTAATGTGTAAAAAGAGGAATCTGTCCGCCGTAAAGTGTAAAAGTGTCTCTACCTGGTGTAGTGGTGCTACTGTGCGGCGTAATTTGAATAATGGAGACTACTGTGCACCGTTTTATGAATTGGAATTATTTTGTGGCCACACCCCTTCCCCACGAAGCCACGCCACTATGTATTTTTGCGCGTGCCAACGGCGCGCACTGCCCCTGTTTTGCATGCAGGGGTGGGGCTCCGATGCCGTTTCTTGCACACAGTGCTAAAATGTCTAGTTACGGCACTGTTGCTAGGTATCCACTTCCCTGAGCAGGTCCCCCTCACCAGATCCTCTCCAGGGGTGAGGGGGTGGACTTGGATGGGATGGGGGGGGGGGGCCCCAAGCAATTTTGTCGCACATGGGCCCACTGCTCGCTAGTTCCGCCACTGGCACTAGCAGCGGCGCTGCTGGCTACGGGAGAGGAGGGGGCCCACACACAGTCACCAATGGACGCCGGAAAGGTAAGTAAGGAAAAAATGGGTGCAAGGTGTGCAGTGAAGGCGATGGAGTCCTGCTGACAAGGAGTCAGAAGCGACATGGAGAAACCGGAGTATGGCAGGTAAGTACAAGTAAGATTCATTTCTCCCCCATTCCTCCTATCTCTCTGCCATCTCCCTCTATTCCTCTCTCTCTCACTCCCATCTCCCCCCTATTTCTCCTCTCTCCTATTTCCCCACTACATCTCCTCTTTCCCGTATAGTCTTTTCCTCCTCTCTCACTGCCATCTCCTCTATTCCTTCTCTCTTCCTTCTCCCCCTTTTACTTCTCTCTCTTCCTTCTCCCCCTTTTACTTCTCTCTCTTCCTTCTCCCCCTATTCCTCCTCTCTTCCTTCTCCCCCTATTCCTCTCTCGCTCTATCTACCCTCTCCCCCATTCCTCATCTCACCCTTTGCGTTGTTTCCCCCTATTCCTCACTCTCTGTCTGCCGTTTCTCCCGATTCCTCACTCTCTGTCTGCCGTTTCCCCCGATTCCTCTCTCTCTGTCTGCCGTTTCCCCCTATTCCTCACTCTCTGTCTGCCGTTTCCCCCGATTCCTCTCTCTGTCTGCCGTTTCCCCCTATTCCTCACTCTCTGTCTGCCGTTTCCCCCTATTCCTCCTCTTTATTCCTTCTCCCCCTATTCCTTCTCTCTCTGACTGCCCTCTCCCTCATTCCTCCTGTCTCCCTTTGCGTTGTCTCCCCCTATTCCTCTCTCTATCTGCTGTCTCTCTCTATTCATCCTCTTTCTCCTGTCTCCCCCTGTTCCTCACATCTCCATACTTCTCCTCTCTCTTCCATCTCCCCATATTCCTCCTCTTTCTTATCCATAAATTTATAAAAATTGATAATATATTAGCCTCTTGCTCATCACAAGTTTGATGAGCAGACAGGCTGCGGTCATTGACGGGGGCGGGGGCAGTAGCGGGCATTGGCTCGGGGGCTGTAGGAGTCATCTGCGGTACTCGAAGGACATTATGGCTGCAGTGCCTCACCAGCCACTGACCTCACCGCACGCCACTGACGGCAGGATTACTGTAATTATACGGCAGGATTACTGTAATTATATGGCAGGATCACTGTAATTATACGGCAGGATTACTGTAATTATACGGCAGGATTACTGGAATTATACAGCGGGATCACTGTAATTATATGGCAGGATTACTGGAATTATACGTCAGGATTACTGGAATTATACGACAGGATCACTGTAATTATATGCCAGGATTACTGGAATTATACGGCAGGATTACTGGAATTATACGGCAGGATCACTGTAATTATACGGCAGGATTACTGGAATTATACGGCAAGATTACTGGAATTATACGCAGGATCACTGGACATATACGGCAGTACCACTGGACATATACGGCAGTACCACTGGATATATACGGCAGCACAGGGACACCAGCACTGGACTGATGCAGGACAACACAGCACCACTGCAATGGACTGGATATACAGCAGCACTGGACATATGGCAGCAGAGGACACCACTGTGACTGGTCACTGGATTGACTGATGCACAGGAAGCGACTTATTATACAGCAGCACTGGACATATGGCAGCAGAGGACACCACCACTGTGACTGGACTGATGCAGCACAACACACCACCACTGAACTGATGCAGCACAACACAGCACCACTGGACAGCACTGGACATATGGCAGCAGAGGACACAACCACTGTGACTGGACAGATGCAGCACAAGACACGGACACTGAGGACACTGAGAGAACGGAGACACGTCCTCTCTCTACACTCTCCAATGCCGGAGTGAAAATGGCGGCGACACGCGGGTCCTTATATGGAATCCAAACCCCGCGAGAGTCCGACAGCGGGATGATGACATTTTGCCTCGTTCTGGTTTCCGAGTCAGGCGGGAAAACCCGAGCATGACTCGGATCCGGGCTCGTAGCGTGAGGTCCGGTAGGGTTTGGTTCTTTGAGAGCCAACCCCGCTCATCTCTAGATTCTAGGTTCCTTTACAATGCTGCTCAGGGGCGGATCCGGAAAAAAATTACAGGGGGGGCACCATAAGGGGCGTGGCTTCATTGGAATGGGCGTGGCTTCGTTGGAATGGGCGTGGTATTGCAGGAAAAGACTACCTTATACCCCAGTTTTGCAACCTGCACGCCCAGACGTTGGCCACCACAGGAAAGAAAAATAATCCTGATTCATGCCCCTTACATTATTTGTCATTTTTCCTCCTTATAGTAATGCCCAGTATACATTATTCCACATACTGCAATGGCCCTTAGACATTATTCCACACACAATAATGCACATGACACAATATGCACACACTGTAATGCCCCAGACACATTATGCCACACACCGTAATGCCTGTGACACATTATGACAGGAATCGCAATGCCCGTTATACATTATGCTACACACTGCACTGCCCCTGATACATTATAGCACATACAATGTCTGTGACACCTTATGCCACACACTGCAATGACCTTGAGACATTATACCACAATGCCCGTGATATAGTATACCATACACCGTAATGCCTGTGACACATACCGCAATGCCCGTTATACCCTATGCCACACACCGCAATGCCCGTTATATATTATGCCACACTGCAATGACCCTGAGACATTATACCACATACCACAATGCCCGTGATATAGTATACCACACACCGTAATGCCTGACACATTATGACACACACCGCAATGTCCGTGATACATTATGCCACACACTGCAATGACCCTGAGACATTATACCACATATCACAATGCCAGCGATATAGTATACCATACACCGTAATGCCTGTGACACATTATGACACACACCGCAATGTCCGTGATACATTATGCCACACACCGTAATGCCCATTACACATTAAGTCCTACAGTAAGGCTTCTAATTACTTTTCAAATACCTGCTCGTTGTCAGGGGTTTCATGCACTGGGTGTCATGCTCGTTGCCAGGGGTTTCATGCTCTTGGTTCCATGCACGGTGCCAGGGGTTTTCATGCTCAGGGTGTCATGCTCGTTGCCAGGGGTTTCATGCACTTGGTGTCATGCTCGTTGCCAGGGGTTTCATGCACTGGGTGTCATGCTCGTTGCCAGGGGTTTCATGCACTGGGTGTCATGCTCGTTGCTAGGAGGTAGTCCTTGTTGCTAGGGCTGTGCTCCCAGTGCCACATATGTCCCCAGTGCCAGATATTCCCCCACGGTGCCAGGTACTCACATGCCCCCAGTGCCAAATATAGCCCCCCCCCATGTGCCAGGTACACATATACCCCCAGTGCCAGATATTCCCCGACAGTGCCACATATGCCCCCAGTGCCAGATATCACCCCCCCAGTGCTATATATGCCCCCAGTGCCACATATGCCCCAGTGCCAGATATTCCCCCCCAGTGCCACATATGCCCCCAGTGCCACATATGCCCCCAGTGCCAGATATCCCCCCCCCAGTGCCATATATGCCCCCAGTGCCAGATATTCCCCCAGTGCCATATATGTCCCCAGTGCCAGATATTCTCCCCCCCCTCCCTGCCAAATATGCCCCCAGTGCCAGATATTCCCTCCCCAGTGCCATATATGTCCCCAGTGCCAGATATTCTCCCCCCCCTCCCTGCCAAATATGCCCCCAGTGCCAGATATTCCCCCCCAGTGCGTACCCCCCCCCTTCCTCCGCCGCCGCTGCTCCCCCCGCTCCCCTGCTGTTAGGAGGGACACGGAGGGCACAGTGCACGCCTCCCTGTGTCCCTCCTGTGTCTCCGGCGGCCGCGGGTCACTGTAATAAAGGAAGTGCTCACGAACGGCACTTCCTTTATGAGACCAGCGGCCGCCGGAGACCCAGGAGGGACACAGGAGAGGCGCGCACTGTGCCCTCCGTGTCCCTCCTAACAGCAGGGGAGGAAACGAGACCGTAGACTGACATGCGGACGCTCGTCCGCATGTCAGTCTGCACTAAAAATGACAGGGGGGGCACGTGCCTTGGTGCCCCCCCCCTAAATCCGCCACTGATGCTGCTAATCCTGTATGGCTTTTATTACATTTCACCCTTTTCTGTCCTGAGGTCAATACTTTTGCAGTGGAGACCAGTGTCTGAAATGTTTTCTGGCGGAGTGTCCAAATTTGAGCTTGGTGCAGAGGGCGCCTGGGACATGCACTGTAAGGTTGTCTGTTATCAACTTTAGGATTGAACCTGCACCAGCATGCAATATAAATTTGTTTGCCACAAGCATTGCAGCATTTATTGAAAGCAGGACATTTCTGGCATTCATAGGAATGGTGACCAGAACAATTCACATACATCAGACTGTCTTTTAAACTCCATTGCACTTTTATTGGACAGCTCATGCGGCATGCATTTATGTATAGCAGTGTCCAGTGTTTGGTTCTTTTCAAGAAATAAATTTACACAGGTTACATCATTATAAGCTCCACACAGTACTGTCCCTGATGAGCTCTCTTGCTAATGCACCATAATCACATTTCTTCCCTAGTAGGTTCAGTCTGGCAGCATATGGCTCTCACTATGGTGTAAGATTTGTTCAGAGGCAAACCGGTCCAGATTCATTGCCTAATTTAGAGTTGATCGCAGAAGCAAATTTGTCAGCAGTTTTGCAAAACCATGTGCAATGCGGGGATAGGGGGGGGGGGGGGGGGCAGATATAACATGTGCAGAGAGAGTTAGATTTGGGTGGGGTGTGTTCAAACTGAAATCTAAATTGCAGTGTAAAAATAAAGCAGCCAGTATTTACCCTGCAGAGGAACAAAATAACCCAGCCAGATCTAACGCTCTCTGCAAATGTTATATCTGTCCCACCCCCCCACCCCTGCAGTGCACATGGTTTTGCCCAACTGCTAACAAATTTGTTGCTGCGATCAACTCTGAATTACCCCCTCAGTCCGACAACGTCAATACCTCAACCACCAGAGCGGCACCCGCAGTCGGTTGGAGATGCAAGAGGTAACTCACATTCTCTGGTGGGCTGAACGCCATCTACATGGTCTTCATCCCAGGAATACTCAACTGGGAACTGGACTTCCTCAGCCAGCAGGATATACACACCGGCGAGTGGTCTTTACACCCAGAGGTCTTCAGCTCCTGGTGCACAAATGGCGACAACCAGATGTGGACCTCATGGCCTCCAGTCACAACTACAAGGTTCCCATGTACGGGTCCAGGACAACAGATCCTGAAGCAGCTTTCGTGGACGCCCTGACCATGTGGTGGCACTTCCATCCGCCGTGTATATTTCCTCCAGTCTCCCTTCTGCCACAAGTTCTTCAGAAGCTCAAACAGGAAGGAGGCACCGTCCTCCTGGTAGCTCCGGCATGGCTCAGGCATAATTGGTTCTCAGATCTCCAGAGTCTCTCCATCGACACTCCATTTTCACTTCCTCTCCAACCAGACCTGCTGTCTCAGGGTCCCTGTCTCTACCCGGACCTAGCCCATCTGTCTATGATGGTGTGGCTCTTGAATCATCCATCCTAAGGTCCAAAGGTTTTTCTTGCTCTGTGGTACGGACCATTCTCAAAGCAAGAAAGCCAGCCTCTGCCCGGATCTATTACCGGGTGTGGCATACCTACTTCCAGTGGTTATCTGCACAACACTACGACCCTCTGGTGTTTAGAGTTTCCCAGAACCTTGACTTCCTTCAAGCCGGATTGAATCTTGGACTCCGCCTAGCCTCTCTCAAAGTACAGATCTCTGCTCTGTCCGTCTGATTCCAGCGCCGGATTGCTCCACTGCCGGATGTTCGCACCTTTCTTCAAGGTGTACTCCGTATTCAAGAAAAGAAGGGGGAGTTACACCTTTGTGCAACAATAGTTCACAATAGAGACCTTTTTGTGTTTGTTTTATGTTGTATGTATTGTTGCATTGGTGTCATAGTTGTTGTGTATACCGGTATTAGGATTTTTAAACATACCAATAACATAGCACACAATTTACTTTTAGGAGATTTTATTAACGAAGTATTAAAATAAAACATCACCATTTTAGAAACACAAAAAGGTCTATATTGTGAGTTATTGTTGCACAAAGGTGTAATCCCCTCCTTTTTTTCTATGCAATTTTGGAGGTATTGAGATATACCTCACGCACCACGTGCAGCAACATATGAATTAATAGAAAGAGTCGAGTGCAGAGCTGTCACATCCCACTCTTGTACTCCGTGTTCAACCTCCCTATGTTCCTCCAGTGGCTACTTGGGATTTGTCAGTGGTTCTCCACGTACTTCAGGAGCCTCCGTTTGATCACTTAGAATCAGTGGATCTCAAGTTGCTGACGGCGAAGACTCTATTCCTTCTGGCTATTGCATCTGCCCTGTGGGTGTCTGATTTGGGGGTGCTCTCCCTTTCTGATTTTTCATCAGGACAGGGCAGTTCTTCGTACCCGGCCTAGTGACCTTCCTAAGGTAGTGTCTCGCTTCCACCTTAATGAAGAAATTGTGTTACTGGCCTCCCTCTACTGAATCTCTCAGCAGGGTATGCCTCCCCTGATGTGATGCGTGCTCTCTGGATCTACGTGGCTCGCCAGAGGGGTTGGCCAGTTGACAATCAGACTCTGGCCAGATGGCTAAGTATGACTATCTCACAGGCATACACACAGGCTGACCTCCCTGTGCCAACTACAATCTCTGATCATTCTATTAGTTCTATGGGTCCTTCGTGGGTGTCACGCCGCGGGGCGTCCGCCGAACAATTGTGCAAGGTGGCCACGTGGTCTTCTGTCAACACCTTTCTCAGGTTCTATGCATTTGATACATTCACTTCCCAGGATGCTTCCTGTGGATGCCGGATTCTCCTATCCGCTCAGGAGCGTCCCCTCCTTTGAACATCTGTTTTGGGACATCCCCATTGTCTCCCCTGTGGAGCCCTATGGGACCAGAAGAAGAAAAGGAGAGTTATGATACTTACCTTTGTTAACTCTCTTTCTTCAAGGTCCATAGGGTCCACAGGGCGCCCACCCTGTCGCACCTGGCTACTATGGGTTTCTTTTCTTGGTCACTGGTTCCCTTCTCCTGAGTGTGTTCTTGTGTGTACCAATTCTTCCTTCTCTCCTATTCTGCTCCTGCCTTGGGCTTGTTGACAAAACTGATCTGCCTGAGCATGGAGGCGGAGTATAAGGGGGAAGGACCAGAGCATCTTGCGATACCTAAAAGCTTAACAGTTTGGTGCCCAGTCCTATACCACCACCTACAGCCCATTGTGTCCCCTGTGGACCCTATGGACCTCGAAGAAAGAAAGTTAACAAAGGTAAGTCTACCATAACTCTTTTTTTCACTGGTAAGCATATGTCATCAAACTTTTTATAAGTGTTTCTGGATCCTACTGATCTTCCTCCTCTGAATAGACAAATGGGTCTGCCTTATCAGCAGCATCAGTACCAGCTAGGTTGGGCAAGGTATAAGTGTTTTTTGAAACTGCAAATGGAGTAACAAGTGTTTTTTATGAAATTATACAAACTTGTATAAAAAAATTTGCTGAAAAATGCTTGCTGGCTATCATTTTTCCACCATTAAGAAAAAAATCTGCCATTTACGCCTTTTGGGCCTAATTCAAGGTTGATTGCAAATGTTATTTTGCAATCAACCTAGAATTAGGCCCTTTATCCAATACTTTGGTAATGACCAATAACAGCCTTCTATATGGTCCTGCTATCTCTGGACCATATAGAATGACTTCCCCACTTTGTCATACTCTTCCCAGGTCTCATTTTTTTTACAACAGTCATACAACCTATCCGCAAATTCCGCATATTAGAATTTCTAATGGAATCTTGCATTTCTTGAGTGCGCGCATTCGTGCGATGTATGTGAGTTTGATGATGTGAGTTCACGTTAGCAAACTCCCACCTAATTGTATTGACCCCTATCAGGAAAATAAAATAACTGTTTTATTTCAGCTAGCCTTCGACTCCTAAGAGCTTTCATGCTACAGCAACCCTGCCTCTTCTTCCATGTCCTTAGCAAATGTTGCTGGACAAATGCCTAGCAGGTAGCTGATGTTTTGCCACTTCTGGTTTTATGGTTTCCATTATTTGGTGTTGGTTTTACTCAGCTTCACTTGTACAGTATGTCTGTAAGCTCGAATTCCAAACAAAAGAAAGCAGTACAGGACTTATTATGAAGATTAAGTCATTAAAAGGTAGGAAGAATTACACTGTACATTTAATTGCTAGCACATGTCTTCAAGAGTGAACCCAGGTTTATGTAACAGAAAGAAAAGCACGTGTATCGTCTTGGAAAAATACAGTGAAATCTTGGACTGATCCTCAGGTTATAAACAAATGCTCCTCATTATCCCCTGATTAAAAGAGAATATTTTTTTCTAACAGATCCATTTACCAGAACAGCTGGACAGAGCCCAATAGATGTAGGGTAAATTGCTGCCAAATGTTTGGATGTATACCATGTACTTTTTTCTTCTTTTTTTTGTATAAGTTCAGTTTTCTTAGAATAGAACAGAGTGGTGCGTAAAGGATAGGGGTAAACATCGAGACTGTGGACTTCCCACATGTTCTGGGCTGATTATTATAGATCACTGTGATTTCCAGAGACTAGGGACATTGAAAACTATTTCCCCCCTAGATTATGACTCATTAAATTAAACCATTTGTTCATGCTGCTCTATGCATGTGCTGCTTATTTTCTGTGTCATCTGACTTTCAGACTGGTTACTGATCTCCTTTGATATACTGTACATGACATCGTTAGAAAACCAAACCTTTAATCAGAATGATGAGGCTTGTAAATGTGTGCCACTGTCAGATGGCAGGCTGGGGCTGAAAAACAGCGGATGTGTAGTCGCAGGTCAGATGGAATGAATGGATTTACGACATACCAGTACAAGTCATTGTTAAATTAACCCCAAATCTCAGCAGCATGCCTTTTATGCAGATGTGTCATGATTAGACTACTTGTTCTTTTCCATAGAAAAGCATATACCTACCAACTTTTCAAATGGATTAGTACATCTAGAGACTAGTTCTGAGTTGAACGGTGCATTGTTACTGTAAAAATGTATCTGGGAGCACCACTGTAAATGCACACAAATGGCATTGTATTTAGAGTTCTACATATCCTGCACTTGGGAACCCTCGTGAGTGGTGAGGTGTCTCGGGGGTGGTAACATGCCATTGCAGTACGGTAAGGGTGTGCAGCAAGGTAACCATGCCCTCTTTGAGTTGTGTCTTAGTTTGAGTTGCACAGAATTTTAAATACTTGGAGCTGATGGAGTGATAAAGTCTCAGCTTTGCTCCAGACACATGTACAGTATATGCTGGATTTAAGACTGCATGTATCCAAGGATAAAACTGTATTGACGATGTTGCCCATTCAACTATTTAGGTCAATGATGCGTCTGGCCTATTTTCATTGATAAGCAGTGCTTAAAGTCGTCCTAGAGAGGTGGTGGAACTCACCCCCGGCACGTACGTAATAAAGTGACTGCACGCGCTGCAAAAAGGGGTGTGGTCAAAATAGAAAGGGGTGTGGCCATGCAATAGTATCCCCAATTCAAATTACGCCACACAGTAGCACAATCTTATTCTCATTACACCACATAGTAGTGTCCCTTACACACATTAGTGCCCCTTATACACAAAGCCCACAGTAGTAGCACCCCAATACACATAATGCCCACAACAGTAGTGCCACTTCTACAATGCCCACAGTAGTAGTATGCCCACTGTAGTGGTAGTGCTTCATATGCAGAGCCCATAGTAGTGCTGCTCATTATGCAGTGCTTTCAGTAGTAGTGTCCCTTATGTCCCCAGGAGTGATGCCACTTATGAAGTGCCCCATATGCAATGCCCCCATGTAGTATTGCCCCTAGTGGTAATGCCCCTGTGTAGTATTGCCCCCAGTAGTAATGCCCGAGTAGTAATGCCCCCTATAGTAGTGCCCCTAGTGGTATTTCTCCCAATAGTATTGCCCCATGTAGCAATGCCCCCATGTAGTACTGCCCACAGTAGTTATGCCCCAAGTAGTAGTGCCACCAGTGGTAATGCCCCATTTAATATTGCCCTCAGTAGCATTGCCCAATTGTATTAATGCCCCCAGTAGTTACACACACGAAAAAAAAATGCAGTACTTACCTTAAGCCCCGCTACTGCGTCTGACCGCTGCCGTCCATCTTGTGCCCACTCCACGGAACTATGGGAGAGACACCATGACGTCTCTCCCATAGTGCACACTGCCGGAGACGGAAGCCAGAGCTCAAGAGTGAGCTCCTGCCTCTGGCTGCCGCTGTCGGGAAGAAGCCGGGCGTCCGCTGGTAACAAAATCTCTGCATGCACCCGTTATTTCCCTGCAATTCTGACCTGACTTCAAATGGAACTGGCGGAACCGCCCCGTTCCGGCTAACTTATAGTTTCTTCCTTTCCCAGCAGATTTGTGCTGGAGGGCTGAAGTTGTGATCATGTACCATGCATGACCTAAATCAGCATGGAAACAGGACAGAATTTGATCATGAACTGTGTAAAAGCCTGTGGAGGACAACTGAAACTATGGCAGGAAAAGTTTCCTATCCTGGAGCTATAGGTAATAGCCTGCGAGTTGCCAGAGGTGCAGGACTTTGTGCGAGTCTGCCCTTTTTTTTAAAGGCAGCAATCATTTCCAAGTCAAAACCAACCTGGTATTGCCTTGTAAATGATTGCTGCTTTAAAAATTACATTTAGCCCCTTGTGTTAAAAGTGAGTCGCCACTTAGCAGACCACAGCGTTCTACCCTGGCCCGGCGCTAGCCGCTCAGGGAAGGGATGCAGAGCAGGTAGGTGCCAGGCTGGATGCTCTGCATCCCCTGTTCTCTGCACCTGTCTCTTCTGCTGCACCTGTCAGTGTGACAGGCATCGGCGCCAGCAGCTTGAAGCCAGCATCTGCAGGGCAGCCTTTACCCTACAACAGAACAAATCAGCCCCACTTCCTGACTGGAGGTTTCAGGCTTCTTTGCGGGATTTTTCTGCCGACAACCTCGCCACTCCAACCTGTAGGAGCTGTGGCTGTGCAGCTGGAATGACTTTGAGGAGCAGCAGACCTGATGGGTGCGCTCTCGCAGCTGCTGCTCCTGTCCACCCAGCTTCCGTGCCACCCTCGCCTATGCCGTTCTGATGGGAGACTTATCACAGTGAGTCAGACATCACCATCCCGGCTAAGCTGGACGCATTCAGAGGATGACGTGGGTGCCGGTTGATTGCCATGGACTCCCCCTCCAAGATCCTGCCCGCCTCCAGCCTCAGGAATGTCTTCTTCCTTCTGTCTCCTTGCCCAAGCAGCGGCGCTGACATCAGCCTCCAGCAGCTGAAAGATAAGTTCCTGCCTCAGCGGCTGCAGATCATCATCGTCAACAGGGTGACAGTGTACTGGCTGGACACGGCCAACTGCGACTGGTCCCAGGTCTGAAGAAGTAGCATTGCTGGGCACTAGCTGGGGGCTATTTACAGGATTCCGTTTTGAAAGTATTAGTGCCCCCTAGTTTTCTGATCAACTAATGTGGGTACCATATCATTAAAGTGGCCAGGTAGGTTATTGTGTGGGATAAAAATCATCTCATTATAATAATAGGCACAGTAAGAAGGGGAAAGGTAAGAGACTGGGAAGGTTTATAGGTGGTAAACAATTTGGAAATATTGTACAAATATACAGGCAATACAATAAGGTTTCCAAACTTCTGCTCCTGTGATAAACACTCAATACAGTGCCACACCACAATCACTATCCAGTCAGATACAGCTCCTTATACCGTTTCTATTCAATAAGTGGTGGGGCATACAGTAGAGCACAGGTTCTCAAACTCGGTCCTCAGGACCCCACACGGTCCATGTTTTGCAGGTCACCTGTAGGTGTTTGAAATGTGACAGTTGGTGATACAGGGCAGCTGCTGGGTGACATGGAAAACGTGAACCGTGTGGGGTCCTGAGGACCGAGTTTGAGAACCACTGCAGTAGAGAATAGGAGCTGTGGTCAGTGGGACCTACAGTAAAGCATAGAAAATAACTGCTAAGATAATGTCAGGCACTGCAGGGGAACTCTTAGGACACAGGCAGCCCTTTGGAACATCACTGGTTTTGCCTGTTCTTCTGTACTCAAAACCCTGAACAGCATGGAGTTGGTGAATATAAAAGGAGTTGTCCTTTTAAAAACTACAGGGGGCATTATGTGTATAAGTGGCACTACTACTGGGGGCAATATTTGTATAAGCAACACTATTACACACACGGTAATGTAAATAAGATTGTGCTACTGTGTGGCGTAATTTGAAATGGGGTACTATTGTGTGGCCACACCCCTTCCTTCTGAGACAACACCCCTTTTTTTGACACGCACTGTCCCTTTATAAAATATGTGATGGCGCAAATTTATAGTTTACAGGGGGAGCGCCGAACACCCTAGCACCGGCCCTGGCTCTACCTTGCACATGGTTTTTGTCCCCTGATGTTTTCACTGAAGAATGTCATTGAGACATTGGGGGTAATTCCAAGTTGATCGCAGCAGGATTTTTCTTAGCAATTGGGCAAAACCATGGTGGTCATTCCGAGTTGTTCGCTCGTTATTTTTCTCTCGCAACGGAGCGATTAGTCGCTAATGCGCATGCGCAATGCCCGCAGTGCGACTGCGCCAAGTAAATTTGCTATGCAGTTAGGTATTTTACTCACGGCATTACAAGGTTTTTTCTTCGTTCTGGTGATCGTAATGTGATTGTCAGGAAGTGGGTGTTTCTGGGCGTAAACAGGCCGTTTTATGGGAGTGTGTGAAAAAACGCTACCGTTTCTGGGAAAAACGCGGGAGTGGCTGGAGAAACGGAGGAGTGTCTGGGCGAACGCTGGGTGTGTTTGTGACGTCAAACCAGGAACGACAAGCACTGAACTGATCGCACTGGCAGAGTAAGTCTCGAGCTACTCAGAAACTGCACAGAGAAGTCTTTTCGCAATATTGCGAATCTTTCGTTCGCTATTTTGATAAGCTAAGATACACTCCCAGTAGGCGGCCGCTTAGCGTGTGCAAAGCTGCTAAAAGCAGCTTGCGAGCGAACAACTCGGAATGAGGGCCCATGTGCACTGCAGGGGAGGCAGATATAACATGTGCAGAGAGAGTTAGATTTGGGTGGGGTGTGTTCAATCTGCAATCTAATTTGCAGTGTAAAAATAAAGCAGCCAGTATTTACCCTGCACAGAAATAAAATAACCCACCCAAATCTAACTCTTTCTGCACATGTTATATCTGCCTCCCCTGCAGTGCACATGGTTTTGCCCAATTGCTATCAAAAATCCTGCTGCGATCAACTTCGAATTACCCCCATTAATTGGCAATACTGTATGTGATGATTACAATTTACTACCTTGGTTGTATATCCTGATAATACAACACAATAATTAGCATTGATGTAGAGTTGCAATGAAATGCTGTTGATTGGCTCTGGTACTAAGACATGCTTACCAAGGAATACATTTTTCAAAACATTTTTTAGAAAGTAAAATTAGCATTTAAGATTTTAGTGACCCTGGGACAAAGATAACATCACTGTGTTTTGCCAAAAGTGTAACTTGCAGCTGTATACCAAAAGTAACATTTTCTCAAATGAACAACACAAGTCAGAAAATATTATTTCCTTATGTTCCATTGATACAAATTACTCTGTCAAAGTCTTCTTATATTATTAGACTTTGGGAAAGTAAGATGAGCTCACTGAGTATTCAGACAGGTTTAGCTTCAGCGAGGTTTGGTTAGGAAGTTAGGTCTAAGGTTAAAATTAGGGGTAGCTTAAGATATAGGATGTAGTATAATGTTAGGCAGATGTAAGGCTTTGGGTTAAGAATATTAAATGCTATGGTTAATATATGTATGTTTATTTTAATACATTATTACATTTGAATCAAGATTATAATATAATTTTGACAATTTATTTAAATAACCCTATATAAAGTAGTATTTTCCAGTGTATGAGATAAGTGATTTAAGTGCAATATCAATAGAAAATGATAAAGGAAAGAGATTAATGTCTAATACATTATAGCATACCTTCCAACAGGGTGGTCTTCAGTTTGCCGGCTGTCGGGATCCCAGCGCACAGTATACCGCCTCCGGAATCCCGACAACTGGCATACCGACAATTTTCTCCCTCTTGTGAGTCCATGACCCCCATGGAGGGAGAAAAGATAGCGTGGCGCGTGTAGCGCGCCACCGTGCTCGCAGTGTGGCGAGTGCAACGAGCCCACAAGGGGCTCATTTGCGATTGCCCAGCTGTCGTTATGCCGATGGTTGGGATTCCGGCGCCGGTATGCTGACCGCCGGGAGCCCAGCCGCCGACATACCCATACTACACCCCTTCCAACATGACCCATATCACTAGGGACCTATTGTTTTCTTTTTTTCTTTTTATTTCTTAAATGAGAAGAAAAAGAGGAAAGAGAAGAAAGACTCTGTTAGGGCATGCTTAGACAATGAAGATAATAAAAAAAGTTATATTTTAAATTTATTAAGTATAAAAATGTAGCGTGACACACAGATTCAATGTAACATAAGACTACACCTAAGAGGTGGTAAGGTTAATTGGTGTTAACTATGTGTGGGTATCAATATTCCCCAGTAAGACACCGGCCTTACCTCTTTGGAATGTTCCATGAACTAAGATGCAATTTTTTAAAAACAAAGATCCCAGTGATATCTGAGATTTTATGAGTACGAATAATTATAATCAAGACAAAAAAAATTCTCTCACGCCATAGAGCAGTGGTGGCCAACGCGTGGCTCTTGAGCCACATGCGGCTCTTTCTTTATTCAAATGTGGCTCCCAACACTCAAAGTCACATGACCACAAGTGTAAACTGCTGCACTCCAGCCAGAGATGAAGCAGCACTACGTAGACTAAGAACTGAGGGAGCCAAATACACATGGAGGAGCTGGCTGTAGTGACACAGGCGAGTGCTGGCTGGAGTGACACATAGGGGAACTGAAGTGTATTATGTGAATCTGGCTTTTCAATATGTTTTATGCAGATCTGGCCTTTTCAATTATTTGATGTAGAAGTGGCTTTTTCATTGTATTTTATACCAGGGGTGTGGCCTAGCAGGCACAAGGTCACACCCCATTTTTGCAAGTCCGCCTTCGGCTTGAAGTTGGCTCTTTGATGTACCTAACAAGATATCTTGGCTCTTTGTCTCTAACTGGTTGGCCACCCCTGCCCTAGAGGATACTTGGGATCCATTTAGTACCATGGGGTATAGACGGGTTCACTTGGAGCCATGGGCACTTTAAGAATTTGATAGTGTGGGCTGGCTCCTCCCTCTAAGCCCCTCCTATCAGACTCAGTTTAGAAAATGTGCCCGGAGGAGCCGGTCACGCTTATGGAAGCTCCTGAAGAGTTTTCTGCATTTATTTTTCTGTTTGTTATTTTCAGGCAGGACTGGATGGCATCAGCCTGCTTGCTTCCTGGGACTTGGGGGGAGGGGGGGCGGCGCAACCTCTTGAAGGGTTAATGGTCCCGTTCCACGCTGACAGGACACTTGCTCCTGAGGGAACTATTTGCAAGCCCCACCAAGGCGAGCATATATTCCCGCAGCACGCCGCCACCCCTAACAGAGCCAGAAGAAAGAAGAGTGATGAGTACTAAGCCAGTGTCCTGGTTAGAGGGGCACCAGCCATTATGGATGGCATGAGGGTACGGAGATGCACAGCTTTTAACCGGGGTGGATTGCGTCTCCAGGCTCAGTACACAACTGCATCTCAGTTCACTGTACACAGTACCCAGACTATCAATTAAAGCCTTAAAATGGATCTGTCTTCATTTTGAGCACTAAATTACCTCAGCCAGTATAAAAAAAAGTGGGAAGACCGCGCACCATTGAAAGGGCGGGGCTTTACTATGAGCGGATCCAGCAGCTCACCAGCGCCATTTTCTCTCTGCAGTGGACACAGACGCTGACTGACAGGGACGCACAGCTCCTCCGGTGTGACTCCAGCTTACCTCAGCGGCACCAGGGGGTCATAGCAGGGGGGAGTGATTATTAGTGTCCCCAATCTGGGTACTTAGTCTGCGACCCGGCTAAGCTTGGCATTAGCGATAAGGGTGCTGTGTGCTGGCTCCAATATCTCTGTGTCTCCCTGGAAGGGCTCTTTGTGAGTTAATTGTGTTTTTAACCTCTCCTGTGTGTGCGTGGTCACATTTACAATATGTCAGGCAAAGAGCGTGTTTCATGTACGGCAGAGTGTTCCTCTTCCCCTGGGAGCTCACTATTATGTACTCATTGTACTGCACCTCTCAGGCTAGCGTGGCTGAACCAGCATGGCTGGATTCCATTAAATGTATGATTTCCAATATCTCTAATAAATTGTCCCACCATGAGAAAGAGACAATACTTAATAATAATAATAATAATAATAATAATAATAATAATAATAATAATAAAAAACAATACTTAAGACAATCTGTGGATGAGATTATGAATAGAGACTCTGGTGGTCATTCCGAGTTGTTCGCTCGTTGCCATTTTTCGCAATGGAGCGATTAGGTAGAAAATGCGCATGTGCATGGTACGCAGCGCGCCTGCGCTAAGTATTTTAACACAAAACTTAGTAGATTTACACAAGCTCGAGCGACTTTTTTTCCATGCTCGAGTGATCGTTGTGTGATTGACAGGAAGTGGGTGTTTCTGGGCAGAAACTGAGCGTTTTCCGGGAGTGGGCTAAAAAACGCAGGCGTGCCAGGTAAAAACACAGGAGTGGCTGGAGAAACGGGGGAGTGGCTGACCAAACGCAGGGCGTGTTTGTGACGTCAAACCAGGAACTAAACGGACTGAGGTGATCGCAATCTAGGAGTAGGTCTGGAGCTACTCAGAAACTGCTAGGAATTATTTAGTAGCAGATCTGCTAATCTTTCATTCGCAATTCTGCTAAGCTAAGATACACTCCTAGAGGGCGGCGGCTTAGCGTTTGCAATGCTGCAAAAAGCAGCTAGTGAGCAAACAACTTCGAATGATCACCTCAGCCCCCAGACAAGCGTCTCAGTCCCCTTCCATTTGTCTGCAAAAATGATCTCTGGCCCATATCCTGCAGTCTGACTCTGATGCTGAGGGGTCAGACATGCAGGAGGGGGAAGTGGACTCAGAGGGGGGGGGGGGGATGCTGCTCTGTCACAGGGAATAGAGGCTCTTTTAGAAGCTATCAGAGATGTTCTGCAAATTCCTGATAAGGTGACAGAGGAATATTATTTTAATGTAAAATTAAATACCCTGTTTGAAGAACCGTGGGTTAATCCTGATAAGAAATTTCAGATCCCTAAGAGGTTACTCTCATCCTTTCCTTTTCCTCCCGAGGATAGGCAAAAATGGGAAAGTCCACCGATAGTGGTCAGTGTCCAGGTTGTCACGAAAAATTGTATTACCTGTCCCTGGTGCAGCATCCCTGAAAGACACGGCTGATCGTAAAATTGAGACTAAATTCAAATCCTTGTACACGGCTACTGGGGTGGCCCAGAGACCCTACTATAGCATGTGCGTGGATTACGAAAGCCATTGCTAAATGGTCAGGTAACTTAATTGAGGGGTTGGATTCCTTATCTAGGGGGGAGATTGTTTTACTCCTGCAACATATACAGGACTCTGCAACTTTATGGTGGAAGCCATAAAAGAAGTAGGTTTGCTTTATGCACGTACACTGCTATGGCAGTGTCAGCACACAGGGGCTTATGGTTATGCCAGTGGACTGCGGATGCGGACTCCAGGAAAGGCGTGGAAGGCCTACCCTTCACAGGAGAGGCCTTATTTGGAGATGAACTAGACAAATGGATCTCCAAAGCTACTGCGGGTAAATCCACATATCTTCCTTCTGCAGCTTCCCCAACCAAGAAGACCTACTCAGGACCTACTCTACAGTCCTTTCGGACTGCCAAGTTTAAGAGCAAAGTCAGAGGATCATCTACAGCCAACAGAGGCACTAGAGGTAAACCGCGCAAACCAGCAACTGCCGGTTCTCAGGAACAAAGCTCCAGCTCTGCTTCCTCAAAGCCTTCAGCATGACGGTAGACCGCAATGCCTGGAAGACTGGCAGGTGGGAGCCTGACTAAAAAATTTCAGTCACATCTGGACAACATCATGCCAGGATCCCTGGGTCATAGATCTTATTTCCCAGGCTACAGACTGGAGTTTCAGGAGCTTCCACCTCACACATTCTTCAAATCAGGCTTACCAGTTTCACAAGAGGCAAGTATAACTTACAAGATGCAATTCAAAAACTGGTACAGATTCAGGTCATTGTTCCAGTGCCATCTCATCTCCAAAATAAGGGATATTATTCCAACTTGTTTGTGGTACCGAAACCGGATGGTTTGGTAAGGCCAATATTGAATCTGAAATCGTTGAACCCGTACTTACAAGTGTTCAAATTCAAGATGGACTCTCTGAGAGCGGTGATCTCAGGTCTGGAGGAGGGGGAATTCCTAGTGTCTCTGGATATCAAGGATGCGTACCTTCACATTCCGATCTGGCCGCCACACCAGGCTTATCTACGATTTGCACTGCAGGACTGTCACTACCAGTTCCAGGCCCTGCATTTTGGTCTCTCCATGTCCCCAAGGGTGTTCACCAAGGTGATGGCAGAGATGATGTTTTTCCTTCGCAAGCAGGGAGTGAACATAATTCCGTACCTGGACGATCTTCTGATAAAGGCTCCGTCTAGGAGGGAGAGGTTGTTAAACAGCATTGGCCTCACAACTAAACTACTCCTGGATCAAGGGTGGATTCTAAATCTTCCGAAATCTCACTTAGAGCCCACTCGGAGGCTCCCATTTCTGGGAATGATACTGGACACACAGTCGCAGAAAGTTTTCTTCCGTTGGAAAAGGCATTGGTAATTCCGGATTGATGAAGACAACCTGGATATCGGTGCATCTATCCATTCGCCTTCTGGGGAAAATGGTGGCCTCTTACGGGCCTCTTCAGTATGGAAGGTTTCATGCAAGACCCTTCCAGCTTGACCTGTTGGACAAATAGTCCGGATCACATCTTCACATGTACCAGAAGATCCGTCTGTCGCCAAAGGCCAGAATCTCCATTCTGTGGTGGCTACAGACTTCTCACCTAATCGAGGGCCGATAGTTCAGGATTCAAAATTGGATTCTACTAACCACGGATGCAAGCCTCAGAGGTTGGGGAGCAGTCACCCAGGGGGTGCAGTTTCAGTGAAGACGATCAAGTCAGGAAGTCATCATTCCAGTCAACATTCTGGAACTCAGGGCTATATACAATGCCCTTCTGCAGGCCTCATATCTTCTTCAAGATCGGGCCATTCAGGTCCAACCGGACAATGTGACGGCATTGACTTACATAAACCGACAGGGCAGAACGAAAAGCAGAGCAGCAATGTCAGAGGTGTCAAGAATTCTCCTCTGGGCATAAAGACACGGTGCGGCGTTGTCGGCGGTCTTCATTCCGGGAGTAGACAACTGGGAAGCAGACTTCCTCAGCAGACACGACCTGCACCCGGGGGAGTGGGGCTTGACAAATCGATGGGGATGTCCACAAATCGACACGATGGTCTCTCATCTCAACAAGAAGCTCAAGCAGTATTGTTCCAGGTTGAGAGACCCACAGGCAGTGGACGCTCTGACGACTCCATGGGTCTATCAGATAGTGTACATGTTTCCTCCACTTCCTCTGATCCCAAGAATTCTGAAAAGAATAAAAAGGGGAATGGTTCAAGCAATTCTCATTGTTCTGGACTGGCCAAGAAGGGCCTGGTACGCGGACCTTCTGGAGATGCTCCTTGAAGATCCGTGGCATCTACCTCTTCGTGAGGATCTTCTGCAACAGGGCCCATTTGTCTATCAAGGCTTACCATGGCTACATTGGACGGCATGGAAGTTGAATGGCTGATTCTAGTCAGGAGATGCATCCCTGACAAGGTCATCCTGACTATGATCCAAGCCAGGAAAGGGGTAACGTCTAAATATTACCACCGTATTTGGAAGAAATACGTCTCTTGGTGTGAGAGCAGAAAATATTCTGCGGTGGAATTTCATCTGGGACGTTTCCTGCTTTTTCTTCAGTCGGGTGTGGATGTGGGCCTACGTTTGGGCTCCATAAAAGTCCAGATTTCGGCCTTGTCCATTTTCTTTCAGAAACAATTGGCTTCTCTTCCTAAGGTCCAGACATTCTTGAAAGGTATTCTGCACATCCAACCTCCCTTTGTGCCTCCTAAGGCACATTGGGATCTCAATTTGGTGCTGCAGTTCCTCCAATTGGACTTGTTTGAACCGTTACAGGAGGTAGATGTCAAATATCTTACGTGGAAGACCGTCACACTGTTGACCTTGGCTTCAGCAAGACGTGTGTCAAAACTGGGGGCGTTGTCTTACAAGAGCCCCTATTTAATTTTCCATGAGGATAGACCTGAACTCAGGACTTGTCAGCAATTTCTTCCTAAAGTGGTTTCTGCGTTTCACATCAACCAACCTATTGTGGTTCCAGTTGTTACCGACACCTCCATTACTTCAAAGTCTTTGGATGTTATGAGGGCTTTGAAGGTGTATGTGAAGAGAACAGCTCGTCATAGGAAATCGGACTCGCTGTTTGTTCTTTACGATCCCAATAAGATTGGAAGTCCTGCTTCAAAGCAGTCAATTGTGCGCTGGATCAGGCTCACTATCCAGCATGCTTATTGCACGGCAGGATTGCTGGTTCCTAAATCTGTACAGGCCCACTCGACTTGGTCAGTGTTTTCTTCTTGGGCAACTGCCCAGGGTGTCTCGGCCTTACAGCTCTGCCGAGCAGCTACTTGGTCAGGTTCGAACACGTTTGCAAAGTTCTACAAGTTCGATACTTTAGCCTATGAGGACCTTCAGTTTGGTCAGTCAGTTCTGCAGGAACCTCAGCACTCTCCCACCCGGTTTGGGAGCTTTGGTACTTCCTCATGGTACTAAATGGTTCCCCAGTATCCTCTAGGACACAGGTTCTCAAACTCGGTCCTCAGGACCCCACAAGGTGCATGTTTTGCAGGTCTCCTCACAGAATCACAAGTGAAATAACTAGCGCCACCTGTGGACCTTTTAAAATGTGTCAGTGAGTAATTAATACACCTGTGCTCCTGCTGGGTTACCTGCAAAACATGCACTGTGTGGGATCCTGAGGACCGAGTTTGAGAACCTGTGCTCTAGGATATAAGAGAAAATAGGATTTTAATTACCTACCGGTAAATCCTTTTCTCGTAGTCCATAGAGGATACTGGGCGCCCGCCCGGTGCTTCGTTCTTCCTGCACTGTTACTTGGTTAAGTATTGTTGTTTGGTTCAGCTGTTGCTGTTCCTGTTTCAAGTTTGGTTAGCTTAGCTTTCCTCTTGTTTGTGTGTGCTGGTTCGGAATCTCACCACTATCCTTTTATATCCTTCTCACAAAGTATGTCTGTCTCCTCGGGCACAGTTTCCTAGACTGAGTCTGGTAGGAGGGGCATAGAGGGAGGAGTCAGCCCACACAATCAAATTCTTAAAGTGCCCATGGCTCCTAGTAGACCCGTCTATACCCCATGGTACTAAATAGATCCCCAGTATCCTCTATGGACTACGCGAAAAGGATTTACCGGTAGGTAATTAAAATCCTATTTTTTTAGTCAATCAGTGGTGTGCTCAGATAGTAGTAGCTTCTTAGGTAACCGCCAATGGTTATACCTTTAGGTATTGCTTATAATGCTGCTAGAGAGAGGTAGGAGTAGGTCCTGGGTTACGCACAGACTGCACAGACTGGAAAATCATTAGATGGTGAATGAGTTGCAAACGGATTTGCAGCTGACCGGCATATGCAAAGCTTTTCGCACAGTGGGGATCATTCCGAGTTGATCGTAGCTGTGTTAAATTTAGCACAGCTACGATCGTTAACTAAAACATGCGGGGGGACGCCCAGCACAGGGCTAGTCTGCCCCACATGTCAGTGCCGGCCCCCCCGCACAAATACAAAAGCATCGCACAGAGGCGATGCCTTTGTATCTGTAGAGTAACTCCCGGCCAGCGCAGCTCCTGTGGCTGGCCGGGAGTTGTGTGTCACTGCCGCTGGTCGCAGCGGTTGCATGAGACGTCACGCAGCCACCGCGCCACGCCCCCCCCCCAACGGTCCGGCCATGCCTGCGATGGCCGGAATGCACCTACTAATCGGCGGCTTAACGCCGCCGTTCAGCCCCCTCCCGCCCAGCGACCGCCTCTGTCTCAGAGGCGATCGCTGGGTACCGACGACTGCCATGCGCAGGCGCAATGCGCTTGGACACACCTGCCTTTTTCCAAACACTCCCAGAAAACGGTCAGTTGACACCCACAAAGCCCTTTTTCTGTCAATCACCTTGCGATCGGCTGTGCGAATGGTTTCTATGTTAAATCCATCGCCCAGCACCGATCCTCTTTGTACCCGTACGACGCGCCTGCGCATTGCAGTGCATATGCATGCGCAGTAGTAACCTGTTCGCTGCGCTGCGAAAAACGGCAGCGAACGATCAACTCGGAATGACCCCCAATGGCAAAGCTGGGTACTTACCACATGTTTTTGATGCAGATTTTGCTTTCATTGCTGATAGAATGCAGGGTGGGACTGAAGTCAAAAAAGGCAAAAAGAGCTAATAAGGAGGCAGGGAAAAGTTAACATCAGGGATAGAGAAAACATGGGTTTAATACCAGCTATTTAATAAACAGCTGGGTAAAGCTAGTGGTGCCCATACACTTGTGAGATATTAGGTGCTATCCTTCGATTTCGACCGCATCTGTGAGAGAAATCGAAGGATTGTATGCACATTTTAGGTACCTTGCAATGCGATGCGCGGGCACGCCGGTCGAATATTGCGTCTCAAGATAGTATGTACTGCACAAAATATTTTTCGCAGTGCGATCGCATGTGCTTTTTTAACACATGTAATATATCGCACTGCGATGTGCGATGGGCACCCACCGGGAGCGGTCAGAGGCCACTCCCACTCGGCAGTGACGTGCCCATCACGTGATTACCATGCAATCTATCGCATGATCGCATGGTAATCACTTTGGCGATGCCCCGCGATGTCGCATTGCGAGGCATCGTACAAGTGTATGGGTACGATTAGTTTTTAAAAGGATGCTATTTCTTGTGGGGCAGTAGCGATCAACACCAAACCAGCTGTATAATCTGATAGTTATTTGGACTATGATACCTAAGTGCTAGCGATCGTTAAGAAGAAATTGTCCTGTTTATGTGAAAGTTGAGTGCTATCCTGACATATACTGATTAATCTAGTGGTTCCCAAACTTTTTTGAATCACGGCGCCCTAGAGTATCAGATTTTATTTTGCGGCACCCCTAGGCCAATAGTTTCTTATTAAGAAATTTAGAAAAATATATTAAATTAAGTAAATTGTGTTTATATGTCATCCTTAGGATCAGTTATATGGTGAGAGACAAGATTTGCTTCTGTTTGTCCACATATTGTATGACTGGCAGTCACCAGCATTGGTTTTGCCTATTACATTGACCATAAATAATTTTAATTGGTCGTGGACCACCAATCCAAGGCACTACAGAGTGCCACGGCAAACAGTTGAAGATCCACTGGATTATTCCATAGTTACATTATAAGTGTCATTTTAATAACAAATAATGTAACAGAGATGTGTTAATAGTCAACGCTAAAATTGCATTACCTGACTACACAATATAATAATGCAATCAGTGTCATATTGCAAGAGAGAATATTGGTGGTCATTCCGAGTTGATTGCTCGTTATTTGTTTTCCGCAACGGAGCGATTAGTCGCTAATGCGCATGCGCAATGTCCGCAGTGCGACTGCGCCAAGTAAATTTGCTATGCAGTTAGGTATTTTACTCATGGCATTACGAGGAATTTTCTTCGTTCTGGTGATCGTACTGTGATTGACAGGAAGTGGGTGTTTCTGGGCGGAAACTGGACGTTTTATGGGAGTGTGTGAAAAAACGCTACCGTTTCTGGGAAAAACGCGGGAGTGGTTGGAGAAACGGGGGAGTGTCTGGGCGAACGCTGGGTGTGTTTGTGACGTCAAACCAGGAACAAAACTGACTGAACTGATCGCAGTGGCAGAGTAAGTCTGGAGCTACTCAGAAACTGCTAAGAAGTGTCTATTCGCAATTTTGAGAATCTTTCGTTCGCAATTTTACTATGCTAAGATTCACTCCCAGTAGGCGGTGGCTTAGCGTGTGTGAAGCTGCTAAAAGCAGCTTGCGAGTGAACAACTCGGAATGACCACCCTTGTCCTGAAAGTTATAGATAAAACCTAAAGTCAACTTTTCAATCTAATTAAATGGTAATACAAATTACAAATACCTATTGTTACCCTCTTTAAGAATGAAATGGGAATTATTATTCTTGCCATAGTTCAAATGTAAATGTAACTTAAGCAACTCAGATAAAAGCCCTCAATTTCATACAATACTGTTGCAACAGAAACACTAATGATATACATACTGCTTAGTACCAGATAGAGGTGTCAGTACACCATCAGCCAATCAGAAGCAGTTAAATAATGCTTCCAGTTATCATATTTATTGTGCTTTGTTACAACAGCCCACCAGCAACAACAAGAGATATCCTTCATGACAGGTTCAGGTCTACTTGAGTTGCACTTAGGTGAACATGTTCTTACACTTGAATGTCCCTCCTCCACCAATCAACCCCCCCAGGTATAAGGAGTTGTAATTGGAAGATGCACTTAAATCTGTACATCCAATTCTACCTGAGACCCCATACAGGGAGCATAGTGGATCTTCATGAGTGGAAATGATGGGGAGGACACAGGTGTGTACTGGAGATTAGGGGATGGTTGCCTTTTATAGGAGCCTTCTACATCATACTGTATATGATAATAGTCTAGAGATGAGCGCCTGAAATTTTTCGGGTTTTGTGTTTTGGTTTTGGGTTCGGTTCCGCGGCCGTGTTTTGGGTTCGAACGCGTTTTGGCAAAACCTCACCGAATTTTTTTTGTCGGATTCGGGTGTGTTTTGGATTCGGGTGTTTTTTTCCAAAAACACTAAAAAACAGCTTAAATCATAGAATTTGGGGGTCATTTTGATCCCAAAGTATTATTAACCTCAAAAACCATAATTTACACTCATTTTCAGTCTATTCTGAATACCTCACACCTCACAATATTATTTTTAGTCCTAAAATTTGCACCGAGGTCGCTGTGTGAGTAAGATAAGCGACCCTAGTGGCCGACACAAACACCGGGCCCATCTAGGAGTAGCACTGCAGTGTCACGCAGGATGTCCCTTCCAAAAAACCCTCCCCAAACAGCACATGACGCAAAGAAAAAAAGAGGCGCAATGAGGTAGCTGTGTGAGTAAGATTAGCGACCCTAGTGGCCGACACAAACACCGGGCCCATCTAGGAGTGGCACTGCAGTGTCACGCAGGATGTCCCTTCCAAAAAACCCTCCCCAAACAGCACATGACGCAAAGAAAAAAAGAGGCGCAATGAGGTAGCTGACTGTGTGAGTAAGATTAGCGACCCTAGTGGCCGACACAAACACCGGGCCCATCTAGGAGTGGCACTGCAGTGTCACGCAGGATGTCCCTTCCAAAAAACCCTCCCCAAACAGCACATGACGCAAAGAAAAAAAGAGGCGCAATGAGGTAGCTGTGTGAGTAAGATTAGCGACCCTAGTGGCCGACACAAACACCGGGCCCATCTAGGAGTGGCACTGCAGTGTCACGCAGGATGTCCCTTCCAAAAAACCCTCCCCAAACAGCACATGACGCAAAGAAAAAAAGAGGCGCAATGAGGTAGCTGACTGTGTGAGTAAGATTAGCGACCCTAGTGGCCGACACAAACACCGGGCCCATCTAGGAGTGGCACTGCAGTGTCACGCAGGATGTCCCTTCCAAAAAACCCTCCCCAAACAGCACATGACGCAAAGAAAAAAAGAGGCGCAATGAGGTAGCTGTGTGAGTAAGATTAGCGACCCTAGTGGCCGACACAAACACCGGGCCCATCTAGGAGTGGCACTGCAGTGTCACGCAGGATGTCCCTTCCAAAAAACCCTCCCCAAACAGCACATGACGCAAAGAAAAAAAGAGGCGCAATGAGGTAGCTGTGTGAGTAAGATTAGCGACCCTAGTGGCCGACACAAACACCGGGCCCATCTAGGAGTGGCACTGCAGTGTCACGCAGGATGTCCCTTCCAAAAAACCCTCCCCAAACAGCACATGACGCAAAGAAAAAAAGAGGCGCAATGAGGTAGCTGACTGTGTGAGTAAGATTAGCGACCCTAGTGGCCGACACAAACACCGGGCCCATCTAGGAGTGGCACTGCAGTGTCACGCAGGATGTCCCTTCCAAAAAACCCTCCCCAATCAGCACATGATGCAAAGAAAAAGAAAAGAAAAAAGAGGTGCAAGATGGAATTGTCCTTGGGCCCTCCCACCCACCCTTATGTTGTATAAACAAAACAGGACATGCACACTTTAACCAACCCATCATTTCAGTGACAGGGTCTGCCACACGACTGTGACTGATATGACGGGTTGGTTTGGACCCCCCCCAAAAAAGAAGCAATTAATCTCTCCTTGCACAAACTGGCTCTACAGAGGCAAGATGTCCACCTCATCTTCACCCTCCGATATATCACCGTGTACATCCCCCTCCTCACAGATTATCAATTCGTCCCCACTGGAATCCACCATCTCAGCTCCCTGTGTACTTTGTGGAGGCAATTGCTGCTGGTCAATGTCTCCGCGGAGGAATTGATTATAATTCATTTTAATGAACATCATCTTCTCCACATTTTCTGGATGTAACCTCGTACGCCGATTGCTGACAAGGTGAGCGGCGGCACTAAACACTCTTTCGGAGTACACACTTGTGGGAGGGCAACTTAGGTAGAATAAAGCCAGTTTGTGCAAGGGCCTCCAAATTGCCTCTTTTTCCTGCCAGTATAAGTACGGACTGTGTGACGTGCCTACTTGGATGCGGTCACTCATATAATCCTCCACCATTCTATCAATGTTGAGAGAATCATATGCAGTGACAGTAGACGACATGTCCGTAATCGTTGTCAGGTCCTTCAGTCCGGACCAGATGTCAGCATCAGCAGTCGCTCCAGACTGCCCTGCATCACCGCCAGCGGGTGGGCTCGGAATTCTGAGCCTTTTCCTCGCACCCCCAGTTGCGGGAGAATGTGAAGGAGGAGATGTTGACAGGTCGCGTTCCGCTTGACTTGACAATTTTGTCACCAGCAGGTCTTTCAACCCCAGCAGACCTGTGTCTGCCGGAAAGAGAGATCCAAGGTAGGCTTTAAATCTAGGATCGAGCACGGTGGCCAAAATGTAGTGCTCCGATTTCAACAGATTGACCACCCGTGAATCCTTGTTAAGCGAATTAAGGGCTGCATCCACAAGTCCCACATGCCTAGCGGAATCGCTCCCTTTTAGCTCCTTCTTCAATGCCTCCAGCTTCTTCTGCAAAAGCCTGATGAGGGGAATGACCTGACTCAGGCTGGCAGTGTCTGAACTGACTTCACGTGTGGCAAGTTCAAAGGGCATCAGAACCTTGCACAACGTTGAAATCATTCTCCACTGCACTTGAGACAGGTGCATTCCACCTACTATATCGTGCTCAATTGTATAGGCTTGAATGGCCTTTTGCTGCTCCTCCAACCTCTGAAGCATATAGAGGGTTGAATTCCACCTCGTTACCACTTCTTGCTTCAGATGATGGCAGGGCAGGTTCAGTAGTTTTTGGTGGTGCTCCAGTTTTCTGTACGTGGTGCCTGTACGCCGAAAGTGTCCCGCAATTCTTCTGGCCACCGACAGCATCTCTTGCACGCCCCTGTCGTTTTTTAAAAAATTCTGCACCACCAAATTCAAGGTATGTGCAAAACATGGGACGTGCTGGAATTGGCCCAGATTTAATGCACACACAATATTGCTGGCGTTGTCCGATGCCACAAATCCACAGGAGAGTCCAATTGGGGTAAGCCATTCCGCGATGATCTTCCTCAGTTGCCGTAAGAGGTTTTCAGCTGTGTGCGTATTCTGGAAAGCGGTGATACAAAGCGTAGCCTGCCTAGGAAAGAGTTGGCGTTTGCGAGATGCTGCTACTGGTGCCGCCGCTGCTGTTCTTGCGGCGGGAGACCATACATCTACCCAGTGGGCTTTCACAGTCATATAGTCCTGACCCTGCCCTGCTCCACTTGTCCACATGTCCGTGGTTAAGTGGACATTGGGTACAGCTGCATTTTTTAGGACACTGGTGACTCTTTTTCTGAGGTCTGTGTACATTTTCGGTATCGCCTGCCTAGAGAAATGGAACCTAGATGGTATTTGGTACCGGGGACACAGTACCTCCAACAAGTCTCTAGTTGGCTCTGCAGTAATGATGGATACCGGAACCACGTTTCTCACCACCCAGGATGCCAAGGCCTCAGTTATCCACTTTGCAGTAGGATGACTGCTGTGATATTTCATCTTCCTCGCAAAGGACTGTTGAACAGTCAATTGCTTACTGGAAGTAGTACAAGTGGGCTTACGACTTCCCCTCTGGGATGACCATCGACTCCCAGCGGCAACAACAGCAGCGCCAGCAGCAGTAGGCGTTACACGCAAGGATGCATCGGAGGAATCCCAGGCAGGAGAGGACTCGTCAGAATTGCCAGTGACATGGCCTGCAGGACTATTGGCATTCCTGGGGAAGGAGGAAATTGACACTGAGGGAGTTGGTGGGGTGGTTTGCGTGAGCTTGGTTACAAGAGGAAGGGATTTACTGGTCAGTGGACTGCTTCCGCTGTCACCCAAAGTTTTTGAACTTGTCACTGACTTATTATGAATGCGCTGCAGGTGACGTATAAGGGAGGATGTTCCGAGGTGGTTAACGTCCTTACCCCTACTTATTACAGCTTGACAAAGGGAACACACGGCTTGACACCTGTTGTCCGCATTTCTGGTGAAATACCTCCACACCGAAGAGCTGATTTTTTTGGTATTTTCACCTGGCATGTCAACGGCCATATTCCTCCCACGGACAACAGGTGTCTCCCCGGGTGCCTGACTTAAACAAACCACCTCACCATCAGAATCCTCCTGGTCAATTTCCTCCCCAGCGCCAGCAACACCCATATGTTCCTCATCCTGGTGTACTTCAACACTGACATCTTCAATCTGACTATCAGGAACTGGACTGCGGGTGCTCCTTCCAGCACTTGCAGGGGGCGTGCAAATGGTGGAAGGCGCATGCTCTTCACGTCCAGTGTTGGGAAGGTCAGGCATCGCAACCGACACAATTGGACTCTCCTTGTGGATTTGGGATTTCAAAGAACGCACAGTTCTTTGCGGTGCTTTGCCTTTTGCCAGCTTGAGTCTTTTCAGTTTTCTAGCGAGAGGCTGAGTGCTTCCATCCTCATGTGAAGCTGAACCACTAGCCATGAACATAGGCCAGGGCCTCAGCCGTTCCTTGCCACTCCGTGTGGTAAATGGCATATTGGCAAGTTTACGCTTCTCCTCCGACAATTTTATTTTAGGTTTTGGAGTCCTTTTTTTACTGATATTTGGTGTTTTGGTTTTGACATGCTCTGTACTATGCCATTGGGCATCGGCCTTGGCAGACGACGTTGCTGGCATTTCATCGTCTCGGCCATGACTAGTGGCAGCAGCTTCAGCACGAGGTGGAAGTGGATCTTGATCTTTCCCTAATTTTGGAACCTCAACATTTTTGTTCTCCATATTTTAATAGGCACAACTAAAAGGCACCTCAGGTAAACAATGGAGATGGATGGATTGGATACTAGTATACAATTATGGACGGGCTGCCGAGTGCCGACACAGAGGTAGCCACAGCCGTGAACTACCGCACTGTACTGTGTCTGCTGCTAATATAGACTGGTTGATAAAGAGATAGTATACTCGTAACTAGTATGTATGTATAAAGAAAGAAAAAAAAACCACGTTTAGGTGGTATATACAATTATGGACGGGCTGCCGAGTGCCGACACAGAGGTAGCCACAGCCGTGAACTACCGCACTGTACTGTGTCTGCTGCTAATATATAGACTGGTTGATAAAGAGATAGTATACTCGTAACTAGTATGTATGTATAAAGAAAGAAAAAAAAACCACGGTTAGGTGGTATATACAATTATGGACGGGCTGCCGAGTGCCGACACAGAGGTAGCCACAGCCGTGAACTACCGCACTGTACTGTGTCTGCTGCTAATATATAGACTGGTTGATAAAGAGATAGTATACTCGTAACTAGTATGTATGTATAAAGAAAGAAAAAAAAACCACGGTTAGGTGGTATATACAATTATGGACGGGCTGCCGAGTGCCGACACAGAGGTAGCCACAGCCGTGAACTACCGCACTGTACTGTGTCTGCTGCTAATATATAGACTGGTTGATAAAGAGATAGTATACTCGTAACTAGTATGTATGTATAAAGAAAGAAAAAAAAACCACGGTTAGGTGGTATATACAATTATGGACGGGCTGCCGAGTGCCGACACAGAGGTAGCCACAGCCGTGAACTACCGCACTGTACTGTGTCTGCTGCTAATATATAGACTGGTTGATAAAGAGATAGTATACTCGTAACTAGTATGTATGTATAAAGAAAGAAAAAAAAACCACGGTTAGGTGGTATATACAATTATGGACGGGCTGCCGAGTGCCGACACAGAGGTAGCCACAGCCGTGAACTACCGCACTGTACTGTGTCTGCTGCTAATATAGACTGGTTGATAAAGAGATAGTATACTACTAATATTATATACTGGTGGTCAGGTCACTGGTCACTAGTCACACTGGCAGTGGCACTCCTGCAGCAAAAGTGTGCACTGTTTAATTTTAATATAATATTATGTACTCCTGGCTCCTGCTATAACCTATAACTGGCACTGCAGTAGTGCTCCCCAGTCTCCCCCACAATTATAAGCTGTGTGAGCTGAGCAGTCAGACAGATATATAATATATATAGATGATGCAGCACACTGGCCTGAGCCTGAGCAGTGCACACAGATATGGTATGTGACTGACTGAGTCACTGTGTGTATCGCTTTTTTCAGGCAGAGAACGGATATATTAAATAAACTGCACTGTGTGTCTGGTGGTCACTCACTATATAATATATTATGTACTCCTGGCTCCTGCTATAACCTATAACTGGCACTGCAGTAGTGCTCCCCAGTCTCCCCCACAATTATAAGCTGTGTGAGCTGAGCAGTCAGACAGATATATATAATATTATATATAGATAATAGATGATGCAGCACACTGGCCTGAGCCTGAGCAGTGCACACAGATATGGTATGTGACTGAGTCACTGTGTGCTGTGTATCGCTTTTTTCAGGCAGAGAACGGATTATATTATGTACTCCTGGCTCCTGCTATAACCTATAACTGGCACTGCAGTAGTGCTCCCCAGTCTCCCCCACAATTATAAGCTGTGTGAGCTGAGCAGTCAGACAGATATATATAATATTATATATAGATAATAGATGATGCAGCACACTGGCCTGAGCCTGAGCAGTGCACACAGATATGGTATGTGACTGAGTCACTGTGTGCTGTGTATCGCTTTTTTCAGGCAGAGAACGGATTATAAATAAAAGTGGTGGTCACTGGTCACTATCAGCAAAACTCTGCACTGTACACTACTGAGTACTCCTAATGCTCCCCAAAATTAGTAAATCAAGTGTCTCTCTAATCTATTCTAATTCTAAACGGAGAGGACGCCAGCCACGTCCTCTCCCTATCAATCTCAATGCACGTGTGAAAATGGCGGCGACGCGTGGCTCCTTATATAGAATCCGAGTCTCGCGATAGAATCCGAGCCTCGCGAGAATCCGACAGCGTCATGATGACGTTCGGGCGCGCTTGGGTTAACCGAGCAAGGCGGGAAGATCCGAGTCGCTCGGACCCGTGAAAAAAAACATGAAGTTCTGGCGGGTTCGGATTCAGAGAAACCGAACCCGCTCATCTCTAGATAATACAATGGAACCTTACCTAGGTAACAGATATGCTTATAGCAATGGCTGGATGAAATAGTAATACAAGTTAATCAAGTATAATATCTTACTATGTATCACAGTATGAATAAATGTAGCAGCTCCCATTCATTCCAATACGCAGAGAAATCAACTTCTCTATGCAGAATGATTTATGGACATATACCTTAATGAACTTGTATCAAAAGTATTAAAAATATATATATTGATTGTCTTATAGTCATGGAGTGACCTATGTATTTGAAATCAATGTTTACAACAGTTCCAACTGAGAACTGTCTTCATGTTATTTCTTAATCATCCAGGGAGCTGAAACGTATTATTTCTGCACTAATTAATTGTTTGTTATGTATCAGTTAACTTTTAATACAAGCAAATCAATAATAAAAGAGCCATAAGATTTTCTACATGTAACCTCTATTAAAGCATTTCATCAGGCATGAACCAATAAACATACAGTATATCTGGCTACCAGTTTCAAGATCTTTAGGCCCCATTTGCTGGATTTATTGAGACTTCACTAGTTCCAGAATAGATGACACGTAGAACAGTACTGCATAATAAGCCCCTTTACTGGTGTGTGTAAAGCAGAACCAAGTTCACCTCTTTGGAAACTTGCTGGATTATACAATAGCATAATTACCACCACTAATTGGTGGGGATGCGGTCAGCATCCCGGCGCCCTGGATACTGGTGGTCAGGTGACCGATGCCTGAATCCCAACACCACTCAGAATCCCTGTGCCAGAACACTTACCTACGGCATCCCGAGGGTAATTATTGGGGTGTTGGTTAGGGTTAGGCACCAGAGTAGAGGTTAGCCACAGCTGTCACCCCCTGTGTCCTTAGCTGACACCCCAAGCTGGTTAGGGTTAGGGGAGGGGGCAGGGAAGGGGTAAATTAATTACCCTGTCCTGTGTCAGCATTCTTAAAGTCAGAATGCCGCGGTTGGCCATGTGACCACCAACATCCCAACTGTCGGTCACGCATATCACACCCAATTGGTGAATATTATGGATTGCTGTTTGTAAAGTAGATGACAGCCAATTGTATTGCACTGTACAAGAGACATATTACCTAGAGTGAAATCAAAATGCAACGAGCACAGTGGAGACTGATCAAATTGGGTGGATTAGGATTTAATGATTCTGTATTGTATAGTGATTGGGTTCTACTTTGTATAGGAGAAAGCAGAAGTCCTTAAGCAACCCTCCACTGCTTTGTCAGCTTGTTTGGATCCTGGACACCCCTGAGCAGCCAGGCTAGGTGCCGTACGTTGTGATAACAGCATCAAATCAGTGGTAATGGGGTTTGGCTGTTTAAGAGCCTCCTGTTTGGATCTGCTTCTTTATAGTATAAGAGTATTATTGATGCCATAAAAGAACGTTGGGAAGATTACCTTAATGCTCTGAAGCTTGTCTCCCCAACTAAAGTGAGCATACACATGTTCAAGCCAGAAATAAGGAAGCAATATTTATTTATTTATTTGTTTATTTATTTATTTATGAATATTTATTTATGTAGCAAAAGCATATTCCAATGCGCTTTACAATTGGGAACACAATAATAAAACAATGGGTAACAACAGACAGAGAGGTAAGTGCTCCCTGCTTACAAGCTTACATTCTATATGGAAACAGGTAATTTGATACTGTACATGAGACTAGGTGCTACATATTGTATAATGCTCCAGCTAGACTGCAAGGGTAAAAAGTGTTTAGTGAGTGTAAGGTTCTGGGTTTGTTTTGAACTGGGTTTCTGCTGGGACCACTTTGCAGGACTGGTTAGAACTGGAATGTCTGAAACTAGGCGGTTGAATGATGCTTCTCCTCATTCAGTACCACCCTCTGTATAGGGAGCAGAAGGAGAAAAGAGTAAGTGCAGGCTGAGGATAAAGTATGCTACCTGGCAGGGGTAGCAATATTAATTGGTGCCTAGAACACATGAGTACAGGTGGTGTGTGAGTGACACGCTGGAATACGAACACACTAGGGTTATGTGCTATCTGCCTATTGCAACATAGGATAATTGGAGACTGAAACTGAAAAACTGAAGTGGAAAAATTAATGGGGCCAGATGGGATCCAAAGATGCTAAAATAAAAAGCTTAAAGGTGTACAGGTAGCACCATTAACAGAATAATTTAACCAGTCACTAGCTACAGGAGCAATTCCAGAGGATAGGAAAAGAGCGAATGTAGCAAGGAAGAAGCAAATAAATACAGCCCAGTAAGTCTTACATGAGTAGTAGGTAATATAATGGAAACACTATTAAAGAAAAAATTGTGGAATACTGTATCTTAAATGCAGCAACTAACAGGATCCCAAACAACATGGATTTACTGGGGGTAGGTCATGCCAAACAAATCTTATTGACTTTTTTGACTAAAATAATAGATCAGGGAGGACATTGCATAGATGTAGCATATTTAGACTTTAGTAAGGCCTTTGACACAGTCCCACATCGCAGATTGCTAAATAAACTCTAAAACATGGGATTGTATTTTAAATCAGTTGAATGGATAAGAACCTGGTTGCAGGATAGGAAGTTGTAGTAAATGGAGTGCAGTGTAAGGAGGGGAATGTTACCAGTGGAGTACAGTGCTCTTTAATATATTTTTTGCTAACATTACAAATGGTATAAGGGAAAGTTTGTGTTTTTGCAGATCACACAAAGATATACAACAGGGTAGACACACCAGGAGGGGTAAAAACAATTATTGATGATCTATGTGACCTGAGGAATGTTCAAGAACATGGCAACTACAGTTTAAAGCTCAAAAATGCAAAATCATGCACTTGGGTCTCAAAAACCCAAAGGCGAAATAGAGTATCAAGGGCAAGAAACTACTAAGTAGGAAAGGGATCTCGCAAAAAAGGCAGGTAAGGAATGCAACTAAGCAATGAGGAAGGCAAGTCAGATGCCTGGTTGCATAGAGAGAGGAATCAGCAGCAGAGAGAAAGAAGTAATAATGCCACTGTATAAGTCATTGGTACGGCCTCATCTAGAATACTGTGTTCAGTGCTGGAGACCATGGCCCTCATCCACAGTTGTTCGCTCGCTAGCTGCTTTTAGCAGCATTGCACACGCTAGGCCGCCGCCCTCTGGTAGTGTATCTTAGTTTAGCAGAATAGCGAACGAAAGATTAACAGAACTGCTACTAAATAATTTGCTGTAGTTTCTGAGTAGCTCCAGACCTACTCCTAGATTGCGATCACCTTAGTCCGTTTAGTTCCTTGTTTGACGTCACAAACACGCCCTGCGTTCGGCCAGCCACTTCCCCGTTTCCCCAGCCACTCCTGCGTTTTTAACTGGCACGCCTGCGTTTTTTAGCACACTCCCTGAAAACGGCCAGTTTCCGCCCAGAAACACCCACTTCCTGTCAATCACACTACGATCACTCGAGCGATGAAAAAACGTTGCTCGAGCTTGTGTAAATCTACTAAGTTTTATGATAAATAACTTAGCGCATGCGCGCTGCGTACCATGCGCATGCGCATTTTCCACCTAATCGCTCCGTTTCGAAAAACGGCAACGAGCGAACAACTCGGAATGACCACCCATATATCCAGAAGGATATAAATACATTAGAGAGCATACACAGGGGTAAACTTACTAAGGTGTGAGTTTTTTGGAACTGGTGATATTCTACTTAATATTTATCTAGCTGCTTCTAGATGATAATAGATAGAATCTAATTGGTTGCTATGGGCAACATCACCAGTTCTAAAAAAAACTCCCACCTTAGTAAATTTACCCCAAAGAAGGTAAACTAAAATGGTGCATGGTCTACATCACAAAACGTATCCAGAAAGACTAAAATATCTTAACATATATAGTTTGGAGCAGAGAAGGGTAAGGGGAGACATGATAGAAACTTTTAAATATACAGTATCAAGGGTTTTCGGTCCAGGAGATAACCATTCTTCAGAGTAAGAGAAGTATTAGAACACGAGGACATGCACTGAAACTGGAGGAGGAAGTGTAAGAAATTTGAACAAAAATTACTTCAAAGAAAGGGTAGTGGACAAGTAGAACAGCTTCCCATCAGAGGTGGTAGAGGCTAAGACAGTAGAGCTATTTAAACATGTTTGGGGTAGGCATAAGGATATCCTTACAAAGAAATAAGGATCACGATTTAGATTACCTAAAAGCAGTGGCGTGCGGTGAGGTCAATGGCTGGGGAGGCACTGGCTTCACCACTAGATCCCCAACAGCATAAGAACACAAACCTCAACTCACGTTTTAAGAACAGCATCAGCCCCATCATGCGACTGTCAACAGGGATCTACCCTACAGTCTAACATTAGCCAAAGCTGTCACTGTTGGTAAGTCACCTTGTCTCATTATACCCCCCCCACTTGCGACTTGCACACCCCACTTGCCTCCCCTTTTGGATGCTCACGACTTGCATCCCTATTGCGGCTCTCACCCCCACAGTATGATGACCACAGTTCGTGCAACCCTATTCCCCCTATCGTGGCTCACTTCCCCCCAGTCACCTGATTGTTGCTCACCCCACATTCCCTGATTGCGGCTCGCACACACGCTGCTTGTGGCAGTGTTGGAGGAAAAAAATGCAAGATGCCTTCTGTGTGTTTGACAACAGCACAATAGCTGTCCTGACACACACCCTGCTGAGCACATAAGCACAGATGCAGGCAGAGTATAATCAGTGTATTAATGCCCCCATTTATCAACATTATTATTTTTTTACACATTAATTAACGTTACTGCCTGAAGTGGTTTTTAACAGGAACTCAACAATGAAGCTGCCGCTGGTGAGCGACAACGTAAAAAAAAACAAGTAGCGCTGACGAATGAAAACATAGCTGGGTTTTTCTTTCTCACAGGTTGGCACATGCGCAGTACCAGTGCTTCTTCCTTCCTGCCACATGCGCAGTCTCTCTGACCAGACGCTGAGGAGATTTGCTTGTGCTCCAGGCCGCGCTGCCGCACCTCGTACTCTTGAAAAGCCTGCAGGGAGGAGGAGGGCAGCCATGCTTGGGGATCTGAGGTGTCCAGCATGTAGGGGTCTGGGGCCAGCCCGTCACACCATTTGGCAGCAGGCGGATTATGGGTATAGAGCCGGGAGGGGGTCGACAGAAACATGGAGCCAGGAGGAGGTTGCGGAGAACATGGAGCCGAGACGGAGGTCACCGGGAACATGGAGCCGGTAGGAGGTCGCCGGGAACATGGAGCCTGAAGGAGGTCGCCAGGAACATGGAGCCTGGAGGAGGTCGTCGGGAACATGGAGCCTGGAGGAGGTCGTCGGGAACATGGAGGCGGGAGAAGGTTGCTGGGAACATGAAGTCGGGAGGAAGTCGCCGGGAACCTGGACCCAGGAGGAGGTTGTTGGGGACATGGAGCAAGTAGGAGGTTGCCGGGGACATGGAGCAAGGAGGATGTTGCTAGGGACATGGAGCAAGGAGGATGTTGCTAGGGACATGGAGCCAGGAGGAGGTTGCTAGGGACATGGAGCCAGGAGGAGGTTGCCGGGAACATGGAGCAAGGAGGATGTTGCTAGGGACATGGAGCAAGGAGGATGTTGCTAGGGACATGGAGCCAGGAGGAGGTTGCCGGGAACATGGAGTTGGGAGGGGGGCTCCGGCAATACAGCGCCGGTGAGTGCAAATTAACAGACAGCTACAGCTGACAAGCTTTAAATAGCGCAACGAATGGCAAATGGGGAATACCGCTAGTAAAATACACTTCTACATGTCAAATCAATTAGGGGAAGAATAACAATAGCAGTGAAGCTGTGGGGTCTTGTTAAATAAATAAAGCAGATATTTATCAATGGAAATGGGGCTTTGACAGCAAAACCTGTTGATAAATGGTGGCATTGGTGTGCTGCTGCGCACCCCCCCCCCCCCCCGGCCCCCAGACACACACACACCTGACAAAAAGTGCTGACAACCTGAACCATCTCTTATTTCCCTAGCCTCAGCACATCATTTGTGTCTCTCTCCTGCAGCCTCCACTTCTCTTACCCCTTCTTGCAGGTCGCAGGCACACACCGCTGCTGGGAGCCGCTCTGGAGGACAGGGAGAAGGCCGCGCCGTTGCCAGTCTCAGCACACCTATCTGGCATGGGGCGGGAAATAACCATGGGGCGGGGCCTCGGCTCCCATGCTGTAAGAGTGCCAGCGGCGGTGCACGGAAGGAGCCGGGTTTGTAGAGATTGCCGTCCCCCCCCAGTGTTCAATCGCTCGCCCCAGCCTACTTAGAGAGCTGCCTGGGAAAGTGTCTACCAGGCAGCTCACACAGAAGTACATATCTTCTTGTACCGCCGCCGCTTCCCCCTGCCGTGGTATGGGTGATTGGACAGCGGATCCAGCACTGGATCAAACAGCACACTGGTGTAATACAGTAGCACTTGCATACAGCAGAGAGTGACTGGAGATGCTGAGATGGTATAGCACTTACATAGACACATAGAATTTGATGGCAGATAAGAACCACTTGGCCCATCTAGTCTGCCCTTAGGAGGTAATCTCATATGCCTATCCTAAGCATGTTTAAATTGCTCTACTGTCTTTGCCTCTACTTCCACTGTTGAGAGGCTAGTCCACTTATCACTACCCTTTCTTTGAAGTAATTTTTCCTTAAATTTCTCTGCAACCTGTGTCTCCCTCCAGTTTCATTGTATCTCGTAGTTCAAGTGACTTTCTTACATATAAGACCGTGTACCACTCTTATCGTAATGCTCTGGACACTGCCAAGCAAACATATTTCCAATCTCTCATCTCTGCTCAAGCCTCTAACCTCAAGCGACTTTTTAATACTTTTAATTCACTTTTTGTCCCTCCCTCACCCAACCCACCAGCCACTATCAGTGCGCAAGATCTTGCTTCCTATTTCAAGGACATGATTGATAATATCCGAAATTAAATGGTATGCTCTTCCACAGCCAGTGACCTGCTCAATTCCCTTTCTGAACCCTCTAACACCTTCTCTTCATTTGATCCTACAAATGAAGATGACGTATCTGCACTCTTCTCATCTGCCTACTCTACTACCTCTCCCCTTGACTCTATACCCTCACAAATTAGTAAAGTTCTGTCTGCTGTGCTCATACCAACCTTACAGTAACTAAAATCTGTAATCTCTCTCTGTCTACTGGTATCTTTCCTTCTCTGTACTAGCGTGCAGGGAGGAAAAAGAGCGTTGCTGGGGCGGGGCAACCCGAACGGTGGGTTGTGCGCCGCGTATGGCGGTGTGTCGGGGGCGTGGTCGCGGTGGCCGTCGTGACAGGTAAAATGGCGCCGGGATTCCTGCAGCCACAGCTAAGCTGCGCCAGCAGGAGTCAACCTTAGTTTCTGCTAACAAGCAGAAATTGCAAGGCGAACGCAATTTCTGCTTGTAGCAGGGGGGAGGCGCCGGTCAGCATGCTGGGGGCCCCCCCGCATGCGTGCAAAAGGATAGCAAATTCTGCGGATTCTGCTTCACCCACTCTGTGGAATGCCCTCCCATGCACAGTAAGACTCACCTCTAGTCTCCAAACCTTTAAACGTTCCCTGAAAACTCGCCTCTTCAGACAAGCCTATCAAATTCCAGACCCACCCACATAACCTTCAGTGCTTCCCTATCTAATTACATCCTCTCTGTACAGTATACATAACAACACATATCTTGTCTTTCTTTACTCTAACACCCACCTAACACTTGGCCAACATTGCTGGGTGATCATATCATACAACCCATTAAGAACCTAGTAATCTGGTGGACCATTATACAATAGGTAGCATCTATCCTTGTGTATCCAATGCCTATTTCCCTATAGATTGTAAGCTTGCGAGCAGGGCCTTCCTACCTCTATGTCTGTCTGGTTTTACCAGTTTTGTTCTATTACTGTTGTTCTAATTGTAAAGCGCAACGGAATATGCTGTTCTATATAAGAAACTGTTAATAAATATATATATGTCCTTGACTACTAATACTTCCCCTCCAGTACATTGTTACCTTGGCATATTTGAAAGTTCACTTAACACTAGACTTATTGTAGAGAGTAGCCAGAGATGGAGTACACTGCAGAGAACTGGAACAAATGCCCCGCAGAGATCTCAACAGGAAGCGCAGGAGTCAGAGAGCAGAGCTACTGAAGTTGGAACCAATATCTTAGTGAAGACAAGTTGTACTGAGTGCCGTGTGAAGATGAGCTTTATGATCCAGTCACACAGCAGTGTTATTCTAGTGAGAAGGCTATTGCAGTAGTACAGTGTGGGAAATAACTAGCAAATAAATTAAAGTTTCTGTAGAGAATTGGGAGCAAAGGACAGTTGTTTGAAGAAAAAAGTTGATTGTTGTGTTGTCAAGAGAGAAAATGCAGGTAGGTAATTTCTTAGACTATTATTATTAACTCTGGTTTGAAAGAATAAGTTTAAACTGGCAAGAGGACATCCAAGATGGAATGGCAGATAGACAGCAAAACAGGTCAATATAGATTGTGAGAGACCCAGAGAGGACAAGTAGATTTGGTATCATCCACGTAGAGGTAAACCTGAAATACAAATTAGCTTATTAGTTTTCAAAGAGATGTGTTATAGATAGAGAAGAGCAGAAGACTTAGGACTGAGCCATTGGTACTATCCAACATGAAAAAGAAGGTGGTGCATTCAGAGAAAGAACATACCAGTGACTGCTGCACAATATCATGCCCTAATAATTAGTTAACCCCTACTTAAAACAAATTAACACCTTCAGAATCATTGCAGCAGCATCATTCAACATAATTAGCCCTTTACAATTATGTTTCTGATACCCAATATTATTTACCTCAACATTGTTAAATAATTTTAGTCATACTAATGAATCCCCTTATTAGCTACTCAGTCTCATCAAAACAACTCTTCAACTTAATTAAGTCCATTAAGAGCATTAACATCTTCACTTTACAGGTAAATCCTTTTCTCATAGTCCGCAGGGGATACTGGGAGTCCATTTAATACCATGGGGTATAGATTAGTGATGAGCGAGGTTCGGTTTTACTCGGTTTTACTCGGTTCTCAAAACGGCATCTTATTGGCTATCCAAAACACGTGACATCCGAGAGCCAATAAGATGCTGTTTTGAGAACCGAGTAAAACCGAGTAAAACCGAATCCGCTCATCACTAGTATAGATGGGTCCATTTGGAGCCATGGGCACTATAAAAGTTTGATAACGTGTGCTGGCTCCTCCCTATATGCCCCTCCTCAGTCTAGGAGACTGTGCCCGAGGAGACGGACACACTTCGAGAGAAGGAAATAGATAAGGAAAGTGGTGAGATTTCAAACCAACACAACCAGAACAAGAGAAAAGCCATGCTAACCAAATTTGAAAACAGGAACAGCAACAGCTGAACTAAACAACAGTACTTAAACAAGTAACCGTACAGGAATAACGAAGCACCGGGCGGGTGCCCAGTATCCCCTACAGACTACGAGAAAAGGATTTACCAGTAGGTAATTAAAATCCTATTTTCTCTTATGTCCTAGGGGATACTGGGAATCCATTTAGTACCATGGGGAAGTGCCAAAGCTCCCAAACCGGGTGGGAGAGTGCTGAGGTTCCTGCAGAACAGATTGACCAAACTGAAGGTCCTCAGAGGCCAAGGTATCGAACTTGTAAAACCTGGCAAATGTGTTTGAACCTGACCAAGTAGCTGCTCGGCAGAGCTGTAATGCAGATACACCTGGGCAGCCGCCCAAGAGGAACCCACCGACCTAGTAGAGTGGGCCTGTACAGATTTTGGAATCGGCAAGCCTGCCATGGAATAAGCATGCTGGATAGTGAGCCTGATCCAACGTGCAATTGACTGCTTAGAAGCAGGACACCCAATTTTATTGGCATCGTAAAGAACGAACAGTGAGTCCAATTTCCTGTGACGAGCAGTTTGCTTTACATATACCTTCAAAACCATTACAACGTCCAAAGACTTTGAAGTAGCAGAGGTGTCAGGAACAACCGGAACTACAATTGGCTGGTTGATATGAAACACCTACACCACCTTAGGAAGGAATTGCTGACGAGTCCTGAGTTCAGCTCTGTCCTCATGGAAAATCAAGTAGGGGCTCTTATGAGACAACGCTCCCAGCTCCGATATGTGCCTTGCCGAAGCCATGGCCAACAGCGTGACGGTCTTCCATGTAAGATATTTTATGTCTACCTCCTGTAACGGTTCAAACCAGTCAGATTGGAGGTATTTCAGAACCAAATTAAGATCCCAAGGTGCCAATTGTTTCTGAAAGAAACTAGACAATGCTGAAGTCTGAACTTTTATGGAGCCTAGGTGTAGGCCCACATCAACTCCCTACTGCAGAAAAAATAGGAAACGTCCCAGATGAAATTTGTTACCCCCTTCCTGGCTTGGATCATAGTCGGGATGACCTTGTCAGGAATCCCTCTTCTGGCTAGAATCAGCCGTTCAACTTCCATGTCGTCAAACGTAGCTATGGTAAGTCTTGATAAATGAATGGGCCCTGTTGCAGAAGATCCCCTCGAAGAGGCAGAAGCCACGGATCTTCGATTAGCATCTCAAGAAGATCCGCCTATCAGGCCCTTCGCGGCCAGTCCAGAGCAATGAGAATTGCTTGAACTCTTTCCCTTTTTATTCTTTTGAGAATGGGAGGAATCAAGTACACAGGCCGGTAGGCCCACGGAGTTGTCAGGGCGTCGACCGCTACAGCTTGTGGGTCCCTTGACCTGGAACAATACCACTTGAGCTTCTTGTTGAGTCGAGAGGCCATCATGTCAATTTGTGGATAACCCCACCAACTGGAACACCTCCGGTGGAGGCCATGTTCCCCCGGGTGCAGGTTGTGTCTGCTGAGAAAATCTGCTTCCCAGTTGCCTACTCCCGGAATGAAGATCGCCGACAATGCCACAGCGTGTTTTTACGCCCAGAGGAGAATTCTTGACACCTCTGACATTGCGGCTCGGCTTTTCATTCCGCCCTGTCGGTTGATGTAAGTCACCGCTGTCACATTGTCCAACTGAACTTGAATGGCCTGATTCTGAAGAAGAGATGAGGCCTGCAGAAGGGCGTTGTAGATAGCCCTGAGTTCCAGGATGTTTATTGGAAGAACGCTTTCCTGACTTGACCATCTTCCTTGAAACTGCACCCCCTGGGTGACTGCACCCCAACCTCTGAGGCTTGCGTCTGCGGTCAGAAGAATACAATTTTGAATCCCGAACCTTCGACCCTCCACTAGGTGAGAAGTTTGTAACCACTACAGGAGGGAGATCCTGGCTTTTGGCGAAAGACGAATCCTCTGATGCATGTGAAGATGCGATCCGGACCCAACAGATACAGCTGGAAGGTCCTCGCATGAAACCTTCCATACTGAATTGCTTCATAAGAAGCCACCATTTTCCCCAGAAGGGGGATGCACAGATGTACTGAGATTCAGGTCAGCTTCAAGACAGCCCGAACCATCGACTGGATCACCATTGCCTTTTCCAAGGGAAGGAACACTCTCTGAGACTCTGTGTCCAGTATCATTCCCAAGAAATGAAGTTTCTGCGTTGGTTCTAGGTGAGATTTTGGTAGGTTCAGAATCCACCCATGATCCAGGAGTAATCTGGTCGTGAGACCCATGTTCTCCAACAACTGCTCCCTAGATGCATCCTTTGTCAGAAGATCGTCCAGGTAAGGAATTACTTTCACTCCCTGCCTGCGGAGTAGCAACATCATCTCTGCCATCACTTTGGTGAACACCCTTGGTGCCGTGGAGAGACCAAATGGCAGGGCCTGAAACTGGTAGTTACAGTCCTGCAGTGCAAACTGTAGATAAGCCTGATGAGGCGGCCAGATCGGAAAGTGAAGGTACGCATCCATGACATCCAGAGATGCTAGGAATTCCCCCTCCTCCAGACCTGAGATCACCGATCTCAGAGACTCCATCTTGAACTTGAACACTTGTAAGTATGGGTTCAATGACTTGAGATTCAGAATTGGTCTTACCGAACTGTCTGGTTTCGGAACTAAAAACAAGCTGGCAGGGCCGGTGCAAGGGTGTTCGGCACCCCCCTGCAAACTGTAAATTTGCGCCCTACCTCCCATACTCAAGAAAGGGACAGTTTGCGCCGAAGTCGCACGCCGCAACTGAATGGGGCAATGCCACACAATAGTACCAATTGCAAAACTGCTTATGATAAAATTGCATGCTGGATGCTGCTGAGCACAGGGCAGATTTGTGAACGTCCACTGCCTCTGCAGCCAGGCAGCAAAGGCAGACGCAGGGCTGCCCCGAACCCACCTCCATTTCCCACGACCGACCAATGGCGCACCCCCGCAATGCCACGCTGCCTCGTACCACCCAGCAAACAACTCTACCTGTCAATCAGGCAGAGGCAATCGCATAACTGAGATGAGATCGCATCTCCCCACCCGCATAGAGTGAGTCCTGTGTGTGTGCACTGCGAGGTAAAGGGGGGAGATGCAATCGCATTTCAATAGCAGCTGCTACTGAATACCCCCCTCAGTTGTCTTGCCTTGTACCCCGGCCATCCCCGATTGTCTCCACTCCATCCGCTCTACAATAAAACAAATGTGGCAGCTGGGAGTGCAGTGCTTAACTTACCTTTCTGCCGGACTCGGACCCGCGGATTCAATGTGTGCGGCATCACTGGTATGGGGCTTGGAGCTGGGTAGGGGCTTGGAGCCTCTTCTTGCAATATAGATGGGCCACTCTAATAGCTATGCCAGCGGGCTGCCTGTAATGCAAGAATGCTGTGATGGGTATCATGCTTAGAGGGATAGAGCCACAGATGACAAGTGGCCCCACAGAAAATCTTCCCGCTATAGGTGACCTGCCAGTGCTCGAAGTGGAGGTATGCAATACTGCTGTATAATGCCCCACTTTGAGCATGCGATGGTTCCCTAGGATGGGACTGGCCTATCCTTGTAGAAGAATCCAGGCGGCACCCAGCGAACTTGATTAAAGAATTTTTTTGCGTATTATGATACAAAAGAAGGCATAGTGCATCGATGTTTCAATGCTGAGCAGGACGTTTTTCTCAAGGCGATATGCCAGTCCCATCCCAGGGAACCACTTACCATTATTTATCTGTATATATATATATATATATATATATATATATATATATATATATATATATATATATATATATATATATATATATATATATATATATATATATATATATATATATATATATATATATATATAGACAAGAATTCCACGTGGTGGAGGATGCACTCTCACTGTGTATAAAGTCCACACATTTCTTCAATAGAAATTTTTTATTGTAGCCTCAAAAGGTTTCGACGTTTCGATCAGAAAACCAGGATCTTTTTCAAGAAGGGCCATACATGAATCATCAAATCCAATCATAATATAATGAAGCCGAATAATTAAAAGTATATCTAGAAAAAATAGAACATAAACATGACTGAGTCTCCCAGGTCCCAATATATAACAATATTAGCGACAATGCTTGTAACTATTAACATAAACTACTACATAATACCAGATTTAGAAAAAAGGAACTCATATACCAAAAACAGGTGGCAGAGTAGTGAGACTACAAGGAGGAATACAATAACACCCTGTGTTCACCACTGGTCTTAAAATGCATGCAAGGCCCACACCTCCTCACCTCTATCAGCACATTCCAATGCGGCTGTATGTCTGAACTGCTGTATACCAGGTGTAGAGAATGTCCATATAATCACAGCTCTGCAACCAAACCACTGCAGTAATCAAAGGATATCTCTATTATAGATGTGTATCAGAATCAAATGTATATATCAAACCTCGTTACCACATAAATACCTATGGGTCTGGAGAGGTGTGCACAAGACTACACCTGGATAAGGCATTCTCCCGCACAGGGTTAACATCTGCAGGATCTCAAAAAGGATATTCAGCCACTGTGATTACACATATACTCTGTTTAAACAATGTGCATCTGAGGCATAGAAATATATATCAAAAAAGCCATAATCAACGATCAATAAATACCTATAGGTCCAAGAGGATACACATAGGGCAGCCCCTGGGTTAAGCGTTCTCCCACATCAAATCCATGGCTACAAACAATAAATAAACCCAAATCAAAAGATTATAGGATTATACAAACATCAAGCTTAGTCAGTGGGACAAACCCAACATAGTTACTCACAGAATCATGTGGAACACTGCACAAACCAGGGCTGCATGCACCAACTGGATCTAAGCAGGGGATTTAAATAACCCTTGACCCGGAAGTATCAAGGGTGTGAGGGGTCAACTCCAATAGTCACCTGAATAATTATCCAAACCTTTATTCCACTTCATTAACCATTTACCACCAGCACAAAAGGCCAAATAAGCAATCAGTATGCCTGTGTATGCATTAATAGTCACAGTACAACAGAGGGAATACACAAAATAGCGCTTCATGCGCCAGGGGACCGGAAACAGGAAGTGTCATGCGTTCCAACCGCCAAGCCTGGTGGAACGCATGCTGCAAACACCTTAGCGGACACACAGCGCAAGACACTTGCAAGGGGACAAAGTCCCCGCATCACGAGCACAGTCCCCTTGCCACCAAATAGACACATCTGCATTAACCCCACGGGCCGGAGGGACCGAATCGGTCCATACACGCCAGGGGCCAGAAACAGGAAGTCCCGTGCGTTCCAGCGGCCGAAGCCGGTGTAACGCACGCTGCTAACATAAATAGGGGATGAAAAAACGATCTAATATATTTAGAGACAAAGTGATGTTTTATATCAAAAGATGAGATCATCCCTCAAGAAATATGTATATATTAGAGATGAGCGCCTGAAATTTTTCGGGTTTTGTGTTTTGGTTTTGGGTTCGGTTCCGCGGCCGTGTTTTGGGTTCGAACGCGTTTTGGCAAAACCTCACCGAATTTTTTTTGTCGGATTCAGGTGTGTTTTGGATTCGGGTGTTTTTTTCAAAAAACACTAAAAAACAGCTTAAATCATAGAATTTGGGGGTCATTTTGATCCCAAAGTATTATTAACCTCAAAAACCATAATTTACACTCATTTTCAGTCTATTCTGAATACCTCACACCTCACAATATTATTTTTAGTCCTAAAATTTGCACCGAGGTCGCTGTGTGAGTAAGATAAGCGACCCTAGTGGCCGACACAAACACCGGGCCCATCTAGGAGTGGCACTGCAGTGTCACGCAGGATGTCCCTTCCAAAAAACCCTCCCCAAACAGCACATGACGCAAAGAAAAAAAGAGGCGCAATGAGGTAGCTGTGTGAGTAAGATTAGCGACCCTAGTGGCCGACACAAACACCGGGCCCATCTAGGAGTGGCACTGCAGTGTCACGCAGGATGGCCCTTCCAAAAAACCCTCCCCAAACAGCACATGACGCAAAGAAAAAAAGAGGCGCAATGAGGTAGCTGTGTGAGTAAGATTAGCGACCCTAGTGGCCGACACAAACACCGGGCCCATCTAGGAGTGGCACTGCAGTGTCACGCAGGATGGCCCTTCCAAAAAACCCTCCCCAAACAGCACATGACGCAAAGAAAAAAAGAGGCGCAATGAGGTAGCTGTGTGAGTAAGATTAGCGACCCTAGTGGCCGACACAAACACCGGGCCCATCTAGGAGTGGCACTGCAGTGTCACGCAGGATGTCCCTTCCAAAAAACCCTCCCCAAACAGCACATGACGCAAAGAAAAAAAGAGGCGCAATGAGGTAGCTGACTGTGTGAGTAAGATTAGCGACCCTAGTGGCCGACACAAACACCGGGCCCATTTAGGAGTGGCACTGCAGTGTCACGCAGGATGTCCCTTCCAAAAAACCCTCCCCAATCAGCACATGATGCAAAGAAAAAGAAAAGAAAAAAGAGGTGCAAGATGGAATTGTCCTTGGGCCCTCCCACCCACCCTTATGTTGTATAAACAAAACAGGACATGCACACTTTAACCAACCCATCATTTCAGTGACAGGGTCTGCCACACGACTGTGACTGATATGACGGGTTGGTTTGGACCCCCCCCAAAAAAGAAGCAATTAATCTCTCCTTGCACAAACTGGCTCTACAGAGGCAAGATGTCCACCTCATCATCACCCTCCGATATATCACCGTGTACATCCCCCTCCTCACAGATTATCAATTCGTCCCCACTGGAATCCACCATCTCAGCTCCCTGTGTACTTTGTGGAGGCAATTGCTGCTGGTCAATGTCTCCGCGGAGGAATTGATTATAATTCATTTTAATGAACATCATCTTCTCCACATTTTCTGGATGTAACCTCGTACGCCGATTGCTGACAAGGTGAGCGGCGGCACTAAACACTCTTTCGGAGTACACACTTGTGGGAGGGCAACTTAGGTAGAATAAAGCCAGTTTGTGCAAGGGCCTCCAAATTGCCTCTTTTTCCTGCCAGTATAAGTACGGACTGTGTGACGTGCCTACTTGGATGCGGTCACTCATATAATCCTCCACCATTCTATCAATGTTGAGAGAATCATATGCAGTGACAGTAGACGACATGTCCGTAATCGTTGTCAGGTCCTTCAGTCCGGACCAGATGTCAGCATCAGCAGTCGCTCCAGACTGCCCTGCATCACCGCCAGCGGGTGGGCTCGGAATTCTGAGCCTTTTCCTCGCACCCCCAGTTGCGGGAGAATGTGAAGGAGGAGATGTTGACAGGTCGCGTTCCGCTTGACTTGACAATTTTGTCACCAGCAGGTCTTTCAACCCCAGCAGACTTGTGTCTGCCGGAAAGAGAGATCCAAGGTAGGCTTTAAATCTAGGATCGAGCACGGTGGCCAAAATGTAGTGCTCTGATTTCAACAGATTGACCACCCGTGAATCCTTGTTAAGCGAATTAAGGGCTCCATCCACAAGTCCCACATGCCTAGCGGAATCGCTCCGTGTTAGCTCCTCCTTCAATGTCTCCAGCTTCTTCTGCAAAAGCCTGATGAGGGGAATGACCTGACTCAGGCTGGCAGTGTCTGAACTGACTTCACGTGTGGCAAGTTCAAAGGGCATCAGAACCTTGCACAACGTTGAAATCATTCTCCACTGCGCTTGAGACAGGTGCATTCCACCTACTATATCGTGCTCAATTGTATAGGCTTGAATGGCCTTTTGCTGCTCCTCCAACCTCTGAAGCATATAGAGGGTTGAATTCCACCTCGTTACCACTTCTTGCTTCAGATGATGGCAGGGCAGGTTCAGGCGTTTTTGGTGGTGCTCCAGTCTTCTGTACGTGGTGCCTGTACGCCGAAAGTGTCCCGCAATTCTTCTGGCCACCGACAGCATCTCTTGCACGCCCCTGTCGTTTTTTAAAAAATTCTGCACCACCAAATTCAAGGTATGTGCAAAACATGGGACGTGCTGGAATTTGCCCATATTTAATGCACACACAATATTGCTGGCGTTGTCCGATGCCACAAATCCACAGGAGAGTCCAATTGGGGTAAGCCATTCCGCGATGATCTTCCTCAGTTGCCGTAAGAGGTTTTCAGCTGTGTGCGTATTCTGGAAAGCGGTGATACAAAGCGTAGCCTGCCTAGGAAAGAGTTGGCGTTTGCGAGATGCTGCTACTGGTGCCGCCGCTGCTGTTCTTGCGGCGGGAGTCCATACATCTACCCAGTGGGCTGTCACAGTCATATAGTCCTGACCCTGCCCTGCTCCACTTGTCCACATGTCCGTGGTTAAGTGGACATTGGGTACAACTGCATTTTTTAGGACACTGGTGAGTCTTTTTCTGACGTCCGTGTACATTCTCGGTATCGCCTGCCTAGAGAAGTGGAACCTAGATGGTATTTGGTAACGGGGGCACACTGCCTCAATAAATTGTCTAGTTCCCTGTGAACTAACGGCGGATACCGGACGCACGTCTAACACCAACATAGTTGTCAAGGCCTCAGTTATCCGCTTTGCAGTAGGATGACTGCTGTGATATTTCATCTTCCTCGCAAAGGACTGTTGAACAGTCAATTGCTTACTGGAAGTAGTACAAGTGGGCTTACGACTTCCCCTCTGGGATGACCATCGACTCCCAGCGGCAACAACAGCAGCGCCAGCAGCAGTAGGCGTTACACGCAAGGATGCATCGGAGGAATCCCAGGCAGGAGAGGACTCGTCAGAATTGCCAGTGACATGGCCTGCAGGACTATTGGCATTCCTGGGGAAGGAGGAAATTGACACTGAGGGAGTTGGTGGGGTGGTTTGCGTGAGCTTGGTTACAAGAGGAAGGGATTTACTGGTCAGTGGACTGCTTCCGCTGTCACCCAAAGTTTCTGAACTTGTCACTGACTTATTATGAATGCGCTGCAGGTGACGTATAAGGGAGGATGTTCCGAGGTGGTTAACGTCCTTACCCCTACTTATTACAGCTTGACAAAGGGAACACACGGCTTGACACCTGTTGTCCGCATTTCTGGTGAAATACCTCCACACCGAAGAGCTGATTTTTTTGGTATTTTCACCTGGCATGTCAACGGCCATATTCCTCCCACGGACAACAGGTGTCTCCCCGGGTGCCTGACTTAAACAAACCACCTCACCATCAGAATCCTCCTGGTCAATTTCCTCCCCAGCGCCAGCAACACCCATATCCTCCTCATCCTGGTGTACTTCAACACTGACATCTTCAATCTGACTATCAGGAACTGGACTGCGGGTGCTCCTTCCAGCACTTGCAGGGGGCGTGCAAATGGTGGAAGGCGCATGCTCTTCACGTCCAGTGTTGGGAAGGTCAGGCATCGCAACCGACACAATTGGACTCTCCTTGTGGATTTGGGATTTCGAAGAATGCACAGTTCTTTGCTGTGCTGCTTTTGCCAGCTTGAGTCTTTTCATTTTTCTAGCGAGAGGCTGAGTGCTTCCATCCTCATGTGAAGCTGAACCACTAGCCATGAACATAGGCCAGGGCCTCAGCCGTTCCTTGCCACTCCGTGTCGTAAATGGCATATTGGCAAGTTTACGCTTCTCCTCCGACAATTTTATTTTAGGTTTTGGAGTCCTTTTTTTTCTGATATTTGGTGTTTTGGATTTGACATGCTCTGTACTATGACATTGGGCATCGGCCTTGGCAGACGACGTTGCTGGCATTTCATCGTCTCGGCCATGACTAGTGGCAGCAGCTTCAGCACGAGGTGGAAGTGGATCTTGATCTTTCCCTAATTTTGGAACCTCAACATTTTTGTTCTCCATATTTTAATAGGCACAACTAAAAGGCACCTCAGGTAAACAATGGAGATGGATACTAGTATACAATTATGGACTGCCTGCCGAGTGCAGACACAGAGGTAGCCACAGCCGTGAACTACCGTACTGTACTGTGTCTGCTGCTAATATAGACTGGTTGATAAAGAGATGTCTATGTAACTATGTATGTATAAAGAAGAAAGAAAAAAAAAACCACGGTTAGGTGGTATACAATTATGGACGGACTGCCTGCCGAGTGCCGACACAGAGGTAGCCACAGCCGTGAACTACCGCACTGTACTGTGTCTGCTGCTAATATATAGACTGGTTGATAAAGAGATAGTATACTCGTAACTAGTATGTATGTATAAAGAAAGAAAAAAAAACCACGGTTAGGTGGTATATACAATTATGGACGGGCTGCCGAGTGCCGACACAGAGGTAGCCACAGCCGTGAACTACCGCACTGTACTGTGTCTGCTGCTAATATATAGACTGGTTGATAAAGAGATAGTATACTCGTAACTAGTATGTATGTATAAAGAAAGAAAAAAAACCACGGTTAGGTGGTATATACAATTATGGACGGGCTGCCGAGTGCCGACACAGAGGTAGCCACAGCCGTGAACTACCGCACTGTACTGTGTCTGCTGCTAATATATAGACTGGTTGATAAAGAGATAGTATACTCGTAACTAGTATGTATGTATAAAGAAAGAAAAAAAAACCACGGTTAGGTGGTATATACAATTATGGACGGGCTGCCGAGTGCCGACACAGAGGTAGCCACAGCCGTGAACTACCGCACTGTACTGTGTCTGCTGCTAATATAGACTGGTTGATAAAGAGATAGTATACTCGTAACTAGTATGTATGTATAAAGAAAGAAAAAAAAACCACGGTTAGGTGGTATATACAATTATGGACGGGCTGCCGAGTGCCGACACAGAGGTAGCCACAGCCGTGAACTACCGCACTGTACTGTGTCTGCTGCTAATATATAGACTGGTTGATAAAGAGATAGTATACTCGTAACTAGTATGTATGTATAAAGAAAGAAAAAAAAACCACGGTTAGGTGGTATATACAATTATGGACGGGCTGCCGAGTGCCGACACAGAGGTAGCCACAGCCGTGAACTACCGCACTGTACTGTGTCTGCTGCTAATATATAGACTGGTTGATAAAGAGATAGTATACTCGTAACTAGTATGTATGTATAAAGAAAGAAAAAAAAACCACGGTTAGGTGGTATATACAATTATGGACGGGCTGCCGAGTGCCGACACAGAGGTAGCCACAGCCGTGAACTACCGCACTGTACTGTGTCTGCTGCTAATATAGACTGGTTGATAAAGAGATAGTATACTACTAATATTATATATACTGGTGGTCAGGTCACTGGTCACTAGTCACACTGGCAGTGGCACTCCTGCAGCAAAAGTGTGCACTGTTTAATTTTAATATAATATTATGTACTCCTGGCTCCTGCTATAACCTATAACTGGCACTGCAGTGCTCCCCAGTCTCCCCCACAATTATAAGCTGTGTGAGCTGAGCACAGTCAGATATATATATACATTGATGCAGCACACTGGGCTGAGCAGTGCACACAGATATGGTATGTGACTGAGTCACTGTGTGTATCGTTTTTTTCAGGCAGAGAACGGATATATTAAATAAAACAAACAACTGCACTGTCTGGTGGTCACTGTGGTCGTCAGTCACTAAACTCTGCACTCTCTTCTACAGTATCACAGCCTCAGGTCAATCTCTCTCTCTCTCTCTCAACCCTAATCTAAATGGAGAGGACGCCAGCCACGTCCTCTCCCTATCAATCTCAATGCACGTGTGAAATTGGCGGCGACGCGCGGCTCCTTATATAGAATCCGAGTCTCGCGATAGAATCCGAGCCTCGCGAGAATCCGACAGCGTCATGATGACGTTCGGGCGCGCTCGGGTTAACCGAGCAAGGCGGGAAGATCCGAGTCGCTCGGACCCGTGAAAAAAAACATGAAGTTCGGGCGGGTTCGGATTCAGAGAAACCGAACCCGCTCATCTCTAGTATATATATATATATGGTTCCTCAAAAAATCAACTGTTGAACAACATATAAAAAAGGGTCAAAAATTGTTATAGGGGACCCAGGAGGAGGCAGCAGCAATAACAATACAAAAACATAAACAAAAAAAACCATACATAAAACGGTTACAATTAAAAAGACAAGCTGGCTATATAGTGAACAAACCTATACAGCAAGTATATCGGTATCTATACATTATATACCGACACCAATCGAGGGGTGCATTAGACATGTGTTGAAGATATACCATTGATGAACTGGTCAGAGACTTATAGACAAACACTTAATGGATTATATTAATTGAGCCCCCTGGGGGCTACTGTGTCCAATTCATTGATCCAATAACATTCCCTCCGTTTAAGCTGCCCCACTCGATCGCCTCCAGTCGACAGAGGTGGAACCCAATCGATCAACATACACTTTAGACTTGCTACTTGGTGCTTAGCCTCTAGAAAGTGTCATGCGACAGGTTTATCAGAGGTTCCATTGTTTAAAGCGGTACGTATAGAGGACCGGTGGTTGGCCATCCGGTCTCTAAAATTCTGCATAGTCAACCCAACATAAAGGAACCCACATGGACATTTCAGTATGTAGATGACATGATCCATTCTGCAATGTAGATGAAATCTGATCTTGATGGCGGTCCCAGTGTGGGGATGATTGAAAGTTGGTCCAACCATCAATGACCTGCACGTCGTGCAGTTGCCGCACGAGAAACATCTGGGTTTCTGTATATACAATTGTGTACGGGAAGGCTTAGCTTCAGGATACATAGTGGGTCTCATCAACATTTGTTTCAAGTTCGGACCTCGCCTATACGCCAACATTGGTGGTTTCATACGGGTGAATGGTAACGTGGGATCAGAACTGACATGGCCCAATATTTCTTCAAAACTTTATTGACATGTCCGGAGTGGTTATCAAAGTGGGTGGTAAACACCATCCTATCTTTAGATTTATTACGCTCACTATCACATGTCCCTGAGAAGATCGCTTTTGCTTTTTCAAGACATCTAGATAATACTCTAGTATGGTAACCTCGTTCCCTAAAACGTGTAGTAACATCAGTGAGTTGTGTCTCTACCTTCTCACTGGCTGAGTTAATCCTAAGAACCCGAAGGTATTGGGACACAGGTAAGTTGTCTTTTAGGGCCGGTGGATGATGACTAGAGGCATGCAGGGTGAGGTTACGATCTGTTGGTTTCCGATATAATGTCGTTGCCAACAGATTGTTAGTTTTATTGATAGTCACATCAAGGAAACTAATACTGGTGTCCGAGGAGGTCGATGTAAATTTAATGGGACTAGCTAGAGAGTTTAGTTCACTGACCATAGATAAAAACAGCTCCTCTGTGTTGGTCCAAAGAAAAAAAATGTCGTCGATAAAACGACGATAGAAGAAAATTGAATGGCCATATTTAGGAAAGATGTTGACAGACTCATACTGTGTCATATATAGGTTAGCGTATGAGGGGGCCAGGTTTGACCCCATCGCTGTACCCGCTAGTTGTAAGTAATATGAATCTTTATACATAAAATGGTTGGTCTTCAAGACCAATTCGGCCAATTCGATAATAAATTTAATGGGCATGTTTATTTTAGGACCTTTAATCAATGCAGTTCTTAAAGAACTTAACCCGTCATCATGTGGTATCACTGTGTATAAGGAGTTGACATCCATTGTGGCCATCAGACAAGGGACACCATATAAGTCTACCCCTTTAAGCTGAGAGAGAAAGTCTCCAGTATCCTTGATGTAGCTATCACTCCTAGTTACTAGGGGTTGAAGAATATGGTCTACAAACTGGGCCAGTGGCTGTAACAAAGACCCCTCGGCGGCTATGATAGGCCTGCCAGGAGGTGCATTCAAACTTTTATGTACTTTGGGCAAAGTGTACAAGATGTATGCAGCTCACACACGCCTCAGCTCCCCGCTGGCCGCCATTCCTCTTCTTTCTCTGGGGAGCTGAGGCGTGTGTGAGCTGCATCCTTCTTACCAGTGTGAGGTCTAAACCTATGAAAAGGACCACCAGACCATTATTGATGACAACTAATCCTATCATATGTCAGAACCGTGACACTGTGCTATTCAGAGAAGTGGTCTGAATTCCACCATTCACGGTACACCTTGAATTCACTTGGGTGATACCGAGGGTGAAGGTCACACTATACATACATTATTGCACTAAGAGGCGCCTATTCTCACTTTTATTTTCCAAATTTCCAAAAGGTTTGCCTGAACAACAAACCCCCTGGAGGAAAGAGCTGCCACTCCATAAGAGAAATTAACAGGGGAGTGTACCAGAAACACAAAGAAGTCTGAATACTATCAAAGGAGATAGGACTTATGAGCTGAGAGGAAGGAGTAGCGCCCATTAACACCCCTTTTCCAATATATGTATTTGGCCTCTCTATATGTATTTGGCCTGAGGAAAGGGCAGAAGCCCTGAAACAGCTGTAGCCTGTTCAATACATTTTTTACTGCATTCTACTGTCTCCAGTGCCGTTCTTTTTCTGGACTTATATATATATATATATATATATATAGTGGCAGAGACAGCATTTTTCCATGTGGAAGTAATGTGGAGGATCCAGACCAGGTTTTGGAAGCAGTAGCAGAATCCCAGGTGTGTGATCAGCAGCACCTGGGATTTCCTGATATAAGGGTTTCCAGGGCAGAGTCACCTTGTTCTTGATGGTGGAATAGCTACCCAAGTAATAGGCCGGGTTGTGTGGGTTAGACTAGGGACCACTGGTGCCTATCAAGAGTCTGCTATGCTGAGAGTGCCTGTATGCTACTGCCTGTAATACTGACTGCATATGGATTTAACTTGCTATGTGGTGACCTGCTGTTCAAAATAAACACCAAAAGTGTTTATCTGAGTCTCTGTGTTTGTGATCCTTGTATATATATGGTTTAGAGTCTATAGACAGATACAGATGGAAGATAGACAGACAGACAGACAGACAGACAGATAGATAGATAGATAGATAGATAGATAGATAGATAGATAGATAGATAGATAGATAGATAGATAGATAGATCGATAGATCGATAGATAGATAGATAATCACACATAGAAAGAAAACTCACTTAGTTCCTCTGTAGGGTCCCGGGCACTCTCTCTGATGATCAGGGCCTTGGCAGGTGAGCTGATGACTCAAGGGAGATGGGGGGCACCTAGTGGCTCCTTGCAGTACTGCAGTCAGCAGTAATTGCAGCTCTCTCTCTCTCCAGGAGCCAGCTTTTGCTAGTCAGTCCGTTCTCCCCACCCTTCCTCCCTCCAGCACCACAGGAGATCACATCAGCGGCGGGGCAGGGCTATAAGACCCGCGATCATGCTGCCGGCGCCGCTGCTTGTACAGTGTGAGAGGCGCTGTGGTAGCCGGTAGCAACAGCGCACAGCAGCAGGGATGCAGAGCAGGGAGAGCGCCTTTCCAGGTTGGAGCCTCCTTGCTTTGCATCCCTTTGCTGAGCGGGTTCTGACAGCTCTGTAAGCTGGAATAGTATCCCTTGTTTTGTTTATGAGGTGGAACTGGAACAATGACCTGGGTCTGTAATAGTTTTTAAATGGCTTCTTGTAAGGTTATTCTTGCTTCTTGTGAAACTGGGAAGCCTGATTTGAAGAATCTGAGGTGGGAGATCCTGGAACTCCAGCTTGTAGCCCTGGGATATAAGGTCTATGACCCAGGTATCCTGGCAAGATCTTGTCCAGGTGTGACTAAAGAATTTCAGCCTGGGCTCCCACCTGCCTGTCTCCCAGGCATCGCAGTCCACCATTATGCAGAAGGCTTTGAGGAGGCAGAGCCAGAGCTCTGTTCCTGTGAACCCGCAGCCGCTGGTTTGCGTGGTTTACCTCTAGCACCTCTGGTGGCGGTAGAAGAACCTCTAGTCTTGTCCCTAAACTTTGCAGTCTGAAAGGACTGTAAATTGGGTCCTGGGTAGGCCTTTCTAGCTGGCGGAGCTGCAGAAGGCAGATTTGCGGATTTACCTGCAGTAGCTTGCAAAATCCACTTGTAGAGTTTGTCACCAAATAAGGCCTCACCTGTGAACGGTAGGCCTTCCACACCTTTCTTGGAGTCCGCGTCAGCAGTCCACTGACACAGCCATAATCCCCTGCATGCTGACACAGCTAGCTGTAGTGCATGCATTAAGCAAACCTATCTCTTTAATGGCTTCAACCATAAAGTTTGCAGAGTCTTGTATATGTTGCAGGAGTAAAACTATTTCCTCTTGAGGTAAGGTGTCTAACCCCTCAATTAAATTACCAGACCATCTAGCCATAGTGTAGTCTCAATCTAATCTTATCAGATGTATCCTTTAGGGAAGCTGCACCAGGCACAGGTAGTACTATTTTACGTGAGAGCCTGGAGACTGATGTGTGATCTATCGGTGGATTTTCCAATTTTTTCCTATCCTCAGGAGGAAAAGGAAAAGATGATAATAACCGCCTAGGAATTTGAAATTTCTTATCTGGATTAACCCACGGTTCTTCAAACAGGGTATTTAGTTCCTTTGACATAGGAAAAGTGGCTGAGGATTTTTTATTTATATTAAAGTAAGATTCCTCATACTCCTCTGTCACCTTTTCAGGGATATTTAGGACTTCTCTGATAGAATCTATGAGAGCCTCTACACCCTGCGACAGAGAACCCTCCCCTACTTCTATGTCCACCTCCCCTTCCTCCATTTCTGACCTGCATTATCAGAGTCAGAATGCAGGATATGGCCCAAAGTATGTTTTTGCGGACCAATGGTAGAGGACTGAGATGCTGGTCTGAGTACTGAGTCCTTTTACATAAACTGAGCCATAGACTGTATTAAGTATTGCGTCCCTTTCTCATTACGAGATAACTTAGTAGAGATGGTGGAAATCACCCCTAAAGGAGTCCAGCCCTGCTGGCTCCGCCCCACTAGCCTGAAAAGGGATACTACACTGAGTACACACAAGTGAACCCCCTGGAGATGAGGAACACTGTGCCTTACATGAAACACACTCTTTGCCTGACATACTGCAGCAGTGACAGCACACACACAGGAAACGGTTAAAAGCACAATTAACCCACAAAGAGCCCTTCCCGAGAGACACAGAGAGAGGATAGAACCAGCACACGGTGCCCTTATCGCTAAAGCCAAGCTTAGGCAGGTCTGCCGTCAGCGTTGCTACAGTGAGGGAAAATGGCGCCTGTGAGCTGCTGGATCTGCTCTTAGTGAAGCCCCGCCCCTGTAGTGGTGCGTGGTCTTCCCGCTCTTCTCTATACTGGCTTGGTGTCTAAGGGGGTGATTCCGACTTGATCGTAGCTGTGCTAAATTTAGCACAGCTACGATCAGGAACACAGACATGCGGGGGACGCCCAGCACAGGGCTAGCCCGCCCCGCATGTCAGTCCCTGCCCCGTCGCAGAAGTGCAAAAGCATCACACAGCAGCAATGCTTTTGCATTTCAGGAATAGCTCCCGGCCAGCGCAGTTTTTGCGTGCTGGCCAGGAGCTACTCGTCACTGCCAGGGTCGCAGACTCTGCATATGACGTCATGCAGCCACTGCGGCCCGCCCCCCGCATGGTCCAGCCAAAATGGCGGGCAAACGCCGACGTGCTGCCCCCTCCCGCCCAGTGACCACCTCTGCCTGTCAATCAGGCAGAGGCAATCGCTAGGCGACGACAGCCGTCAGCTGTCAGCCATGCGTCGGCGCACTGCGGCATCGGCGCATGCACAGTTCCGACCTGATCGCTGCACTGCAAAGAAATGCAGCAAGCGATCAGGTCAGAATGACCCCCTAAGTGCATAAAATGGAGTAAGCCCCCTTTTAAGCCTGTATTGCCAGTCTGGGTACTGTGTACACTACAGTGTACTAAGTCTGGAGAATCATTCCTCCCCGCGTAGAAGCCATGCGTCTCCGTACCGTAATGCTGCCATAATGGCCGGCGACCCGCTAACCGGGACGCCGGCTTAGTACTCATCACTCTTCATTCTTCTGGCTCTGTTAGGGGTGGCGGCGTGCTGCAGGAATGTACGCTCACCGTGGTGGGGCTTGTGAATAGTTCTCTCAGGAACTAACGTCCTGTCAGCGGGGAACGGGACCTTTAACCCTTAGTGGGGTTGGGCCGTCCCCGCCCCCTAAGTCCCACGAAGTAGGCAGGCTGGTGCCTGAAAATAACAAACTTTAAAAATAAATGCAGAAAACTCTTCAGGATCTTTCAGAGATGTGACCGGCTCCTTCAGGCACATTTTCTAAACTGAGTCTGTTAGGAGGGGCATAGAGGGAGGAGCCAGCAAATGTTTTCAAACTTCTATAGTGCCCATGGCTCCAAGTGGACCCGTCTATACCCCATGGTGAAAAATTGATTCCCAGTATCCCCTAGGACGTAAGAGAAATATCCTAACTAACCTTCTTATACTTAACATTACCTTCCCTTTATAAGTATACCAGATTCTCCCTGGTGCTCCACTCACCTGTTTGCAGATCTCATCTCTGTACCAGTTCCACCGGCTACTGTGGAGGAATTAGGCCCTCTGGCAGTGTGTGAGGAGGTAGCTGCTGTACAATGTGGAAATAGGAAGCAGAATATCTACTAGGGGTAGAATAGTAAATTACTTTATCCTGGCGGCCCTTGACCACCTGTCCACAGTACATAGGTACTTACATATTTATTAGTGATGTGCACCGGACATTTTTCGGGTTTTGTGTTTTGGTTTTGGATTCGGTTCCGCGGCCGTATTTTGGATTCGGACGCGTTTTGGCAAAACCTCCCTGAATTTTTTTTGTCGGATTCAGGTGTGTTTTGGATTTGGGTGTTTATTACAAAAACCCCTCAAAAACAGCTTAAATCATAGAATTTGGGGGGTCATTTTGATCCCATAGTATTATTAACCTCAATAACCATAATTTCCACTTATTTTCAGTCTATTCTGAACACATCACACCTCACAATATTATTTTTAATCCTAAAATTTGCACCGAGGTCGCTGGATGACTAAGCTAAGCGACCCAAGTGGCCGACACAAACACCTGGCCCATCTAGGAGTGGCACTGCAGTGTCAGGCAGGATGGCACTTCAAAAAAATAGTCCCCAAATAGCACATGATGCAAAGAAAAAAAGAGGTGCACCAAGGTCGCTGGATGGCTAAGCTAAGCGACACAAGTGGCCGACACAAACACCTGGCCCATCTAGGAGTGCCACTGCAGTGTCAGGCAGGATGGCACTTCAAAAAAATAGTCCCCAAACAGCACATGATGCAAAGAAAAATTAAAGAAAAAAGAGGTGCAAGATGGAATTGTCCTTGGGCCCTCCCACCCACCCTTATATTGTATAAACAGGACATGCACACTTTAACAAACCCATCATTTCAGCGACAGGGTCTGCCACACAACTGTGACTGAAATGACTGGTTGGTTTGGGCCCCCACCAAAAAAGAAGCAATCAATCTCTCCTTGCACAAACTGGCTCTACAGAGGCAAGATGTCCACCTCTTCCTCATCGTCCGATTCCTCACCCCTTTCACTGTGTACATCCCCTCCTCACAGATTATTAATTCGTCCCCACTGGAATCCACCATCTCAGGTCCCTGTGTACTTTCTGGAGGCAATTGCTGGTGAATGTCTCCACGGAGGAATTGATTATAATTCATTTTGATGAACATCATCTTCTCCACATTTTCTGGAAGTAACCTCGTACGCCGATTGCTGACAAGGTGAGCGGCTGCACTAAACACTCTTTCAGAGTACACACTGGAGGGTGGGCAACTTAGGTAAAATAAAGCCAGTTTCTGCAAGGGCCTCCAAATTGCCTCTTTTTCCTGCCAGTATACGTACAGACTGTCTGACGTGCCTACTTGGATGCGGTCACTCATATAATCCTCCACCATTCTTTCAATGGTGAGAGAATCATATGCAGTGACAGTAGACGACATGTCAGTAATCGTTGGCAGGTCCTTCAGTCCGGACCAGATGTCAGCACTCGCTCCAGACTGCCCTGCATCACCGCCAGCGGGTGGGCTCGGAATTCTTAGCCTTTTCCTCGCACCCCCAGTTGCGGGAGAATGTGAAGGAGGAGCTGTTGACGGGTCACGTTCCGCTTGACTTGACAATTTTCTCACCAGCAGGTCTTTGAACCTCTGCAGACTTGTGTCTGCCGGAAAGAGAGATACAACGTAGGTTTTAAATCTAGGATCGAGCACGGTGGCCAAAATGAAGTGCTCTGATTTCAACAGATTGACCACCCGTGAATCCTGGTTAAGCGAATTAAGGGCTCCATCCACAAGTCCCACATGCCTAGCGGAATCGCTCTGTTTTAGCTCCTCCTTCAATGTCTCCAGCTTCTTCTGCAAAAGCCTGATGAGGGGAATGACCTGACTCAGGCTGGCAGTGTCTGAACTGACTTCACGTGTGGCAAGTTCAAAGGGTTGCAGAACCTTGCACAACGTTGAAATCATTCTCCTCTGCGCTAGAGTCAGGTGCATTCCCCCTCCTTTGCCTATATCGTAGGCAGATGTATAGGCTTGAATGGCCTTTTGCTGCTCCTCCATCCTCTGAAGCATATAGAGGGTTAAATTCCACCTCGTTACCACCTCTTGCTTCAGATGATGGCAGGGCAGGTTCAGGAGTGTTTGGTGGTGCTCCAGTCTTCGGCACGCGGTGGCTGAATGCCGAAAGTGGCCCGCAATTGTTCGGGCCACCGACAGCATCTCTTGCACGCCCCTGTCGTTTTTTAAATAATTATGCACCACCAAATTCAATGTATGTGCAAAACATGGGACGTGCTGGAATTTGCCCAGATGTAATGCACGCACAATATTGCTGGCATTGTCCGATGTCACAAATCCCCAGGAGAGTCCATTTGGGGTAAGCCATTCTGCGATGATGATCCTCAGTTTCCGTAAGAGGTTGTCAGCTGTGTGCCTCTTCTGGAAAGCGGTGATACAAAGCGTAGCCTGCCTAGGAACGAGTTGGCGTTTGCAAGATGCTGCTACTGGTGCCGCCGCTGCTGTTCTTGCTGCGGGAGGTAATACATCTACCCAGTGGGCTATCACAGTCATATAGTCCTGAGTCTGCCATGCTCCACTTGTCCACATATCCGTGGTTAAGTGGACATTGGGTACAACTGCATTTTTTAGGACACTGGTGACTCTTTTTCTGAGGTCTGTGTACATTTTCGGAATCGCCTGCCTAGAGAAATGGAACCTAGATGGTATTTGGTACCGGGGACACAGTATCTCAATCAAATCTGTAGTTGCCTGTGAATTAACGGTGGATACCGGGAACACGTTTCTCACCGCCCAGGCTGCCAAGGCCTGAGTTATCCGCTTTGCAGCAGGATGACTGCTGTGATATTTCATCTTCCTCGCAAAGGACTGTTGGACAGTCAATTGCTTACTGGAAGTAGTATAAGTGGTCTTTAGACTTCCCCTCTGGGATGACGATCGACTCCCAGCAGCAACAATAGCAGCGCCAGCAGCAGTAGGCGTTACACTCAAGGATGCATCGGAGGAATCCCAGGCAGGAGAGGACTCGTCAGACTTGCCAGTGACATGGCCTGCAGGACTATTGGCTTTCCCGTGTAAGGAGGAAATTGACACTGAGGGAGTTGGTGGTGTGGTTTGCAGGAGCTTGGTTACAAGAGGAAGGGATTTAGTGGTCAGTGGACTGCTTCCTCTGTCATCCAAAGTTTTTGAACTTGTCACTGACTTATGATGAATGCGCTGCAGGTGACGTATAAGGGAGGATGTTCCTAGGTGGTTAACGTCCTTACCCCTACTTATTACAGCTTGACAAAGGCAACACACGGCTTGACACCTGTTGTCCGCATTTGTGTTAAAATAATTCCACACCGAAGAGGTGATTTTTTTTGTAATTTGACCAGGCATGTCAATGGCCATATTCGTCCCACGGACAACAGGTGTCTCCCCGGGTGCCTGACTTAAACAAACCACCTCACCATCAGAATCCTCCTTGTCAATTTCCTCCTCAGCGCCAGCAACACCCATATCCTCATCCTTGTGTACTTCAACAGTGACATCTTCAATTTGACTATCAGGAACTGGACTGCGGGTGCTCCTTCCAGCACTTGCAGGGGGCGTGCAAATGGTGGAAGGCGCCACCTCTTCCCGTCCAGTGTTGGGAAGGTCAGAAATCGCAGCCAACACAATTGGACTCTCCTTGGGGATTTGTGATTTAGAAGAACGCACAGTTCTTTGCTGTGCTTTTGCCAGCTTAAGACTTTTCAATTTTCTAGCGAGAGGATGAGTGCTTCCATCCTCATGTGAAGCTGAACCACTAGCCATGAACATAGGCCAGGGCCTCAGCCGTTCCTTGCCACTCCGTGTCGTAAATGGCATATTGGCAAGTTTACGCTTCTCCTCAGACGCTTTTCATTTAGATTTTTGGGTCATTTTACTGAACTTTTGTGTTTTGGATTTTACATGCTCTCTACTATGACATTGGGCATCGGCCTTGGCAGACGACGTTGATGGCATTTCATCGTCTCGGCCATGACTAGTGGCAGCAGCTTCAGCACGAGGTGGAAGTGGATCTTGATCTTTCCCTATTTTACCCTCCACATTTTTGTTCTCCATTTTTTAATGTGTGGAATTATATGCCAGTATCAATAGCAATGGCCTACTACTATATATACTGCGCACAACTGAAGTGCACCACAGGTATGGATGGATAGTATACTTGATGACACAGAGGTAGGTAGAGCAGTGGCCTACTGTACCGTACTGCTATATATTATATACTGGTGGTCAGCAAACTGTGCAAAACTGAAATGCACCACAGGTATGGATGAATAGTATACTTGACGACACAGAGGTAGGTAGAGCAGTGGCCTACTGTACCGTAATGCTATATATTATATACTGGTGGACAGCAAACTGTGCAAAACTTAAATGCACCACAGGTGTGGATGGATAGTATACTTGACGACACAGAGGTAGGTAGAGCAGTGGCCTAATGTACCGTACTGCTATATATTATATACTGGTGGTCAGCAAACTTTGCAAAACTGAAATGCACCACAGGTATGGATGGATAGTATACTTGACGACACAGAGGTAGGTAGAGCAGTGGCCTACTGTACCGTACTGCTATATATTATATACTGGTGGTCAGCAAACTGTGCAAAACTTAAATGCACCACAGGTATGGATGGATAGTATACTTGATGACACAGAGGTAGGTAGAGCAGTGGCCTACTGTACCGTACTGCTATATATTATATACTGGTGGTCAGCAAACTGTGCAAAACTGAAATGCACCACAGGTATGGATGGATAGTATACTTGACGACACAGAGGTAGGTAGAGCAGTGGCCTACTGTACCGTACTGCTATATATTATATACTGGTGATCAGCAAACTGTGCAAAACTGAAATGCACCACAGGTATGGATGGATAGTATACTTGACGACACAGAGGTAGGTAGAGCAGTGGCCTTCTGTACCGTACTCCTATATATTATATACTGGTGGTCAGCAAAATTATGCACTGTACTCCTACTATATACTACAATGCAGCACAGATATGGAGCTTTTTTCAGGCAGAGAACGTATAATACTGGTGGTCACTGGTCAGCAAAACTCTGCACTGTACTCCTCCTATATAATACTTCTGGTCCCCAGTCCCCACAATAAAGCAGTGTGAGCACAGATATATGCAGCACACTGAGCACAGATATGGAGCGTTTTTCAGGCAGAGAACGTATAATACTGGTGGTCACTGGTCAGCAAAACTCTGCACTGTACTCCTCCTATATAATACTGCTGGTCCCCAGTCCCCACAATAAAGCAGTGTGTGCACAAATATATGCAGCACAATGAGCACAGATATGGAGCGTTTTTCAGGCAGAGAACGTATAATACTGGTGGTCACTGGTCAGCAAAACTCTGCACTGTACTCCTCCTATATAATACTGCTGGTCCCCAGTCCCCACAATAAAGCAGTGTGAGCACAGATATATGCAGCACACTGAGCACAGATATGGAGCATTTTTCAGGCAGAGAACGTATAATACTGGTGGTCACTGGTCAGCAAAACTCTGCACTGTACTCCTCCTATATAATAGAGATGAGCGGGTTCGGTTTCTCTGAATCCGAACCCGCACGAACTTCATGTTTTTTTTCACGGGTCCGAGCGACTCGGATCTTCCCGCCTTGCTCGGTTAACCCGAGCGCGCCCGAACGTCATCATGACGCTGTCGGATTCTCGCGAGGCTCGGATTCTATCGCGAGACTCGGATTCTATATAAGGAGCCGCGCGTCGCCGCCATTTTCACACGTGCATTGAGATTGATAGGGAGAGGACGTGGCTGGCGTCCTCTCCGTTTAGAATTAGAATAGATTAGAGAGACACTTGATTTACTGATTTTGGGGAGCATTAGGAGTACTCAGTAGTGTACAGTGCAGAGTTTTGCTGATAGTGACCAGTGACCACCACTTTTATTTATAATCCGTTCTCTGCCTGAAAAAAGCGATACACAGCACACAGTGACTCAGTCACATACCATATCTGTGTGCACTGCTCAGGCTCAGGCCAGTGTGCTGCATCATCTATATATATTATATATCTGTCTGACTGCTCAGCTCACACAGCTTATAATTGTGGGGGAGACTGGGGAGCACTACTGCAGTGCCAGTTATAGGTTATAGCAGGAGCCAGGAGTACATAATATTATATTAAAATTAAACAGTGCACACTTTTGCTGCAGGAGTGCCACTGCCAGTGTGACTAGTGACCAGTGACCTGACCACCAGTATATAATATTAGTAGTATACTATCTCTTTATCAACCAGTCTATATTAGCAGCAGACACAGTACAGTGCGGTAGTTCACGGCTGTGGCTACCTCTGTGTCGGCACTCGGCAGCCCGTCCATAATTGTATATACCAGTGACCTAACCGTGGTTTTTTTTTCTTTCTTTATACATACATACTAGTTACGAGTATACTATCTCTTTATCAACCAGTCTATATATTATTAGCAGCAGACACAGTACAGTGCGGTAGTTCACGGCTGTGGCTACCTCTGTGTCGGCACTCGGCAGCCGTCCATAATTGTATATACCACCTAACCGTGGTTTTTTTTTCTTTCTTTATACATACATACTAGTTACGAGTATACTATCTCTTTATCAACCAGTCTATATATTAGCAGCAGACACAGTACAGTGCGGTAGTTCACGGCTGTGGCTACCTCTGTGTCGGCACTCGGCAGCCCGTCCATAATTGTATATACCAGTGACCTAACCGTGGTTTTTTTTTCTTTCTTTATACATACATACTAGTTACGAGTATACTATCTCTTTATCAACCAGTCTATATATTATTAGCAGCAGACACAGTACAGTGCGGTAGTTCACGGCTGTGGCTACCTCTGTGTCGGCACTCGGCAGCCCGTCCATAATTGTATATACCACCTAACCGTGGTTTTTTTTTCTTTCTTTATACATACATACTAGTTACGAGTATACTATCTCTTTATCAACCAGTCTATATATTAGCAGCAGACACAGTACAGTGCGGTAGTTCACGGCTGTGGCTACCTCTGTGTCGGCACTCGGCAGCCCGTCCATAATTGTATATACCACCTAACCGTGGTTTTTTTTCTTTCTTTATACATACATACTAGTTACGAGTATACTATCTCTTTATCAACCAGTCTATATATTAGCAGCAGACACAGTACAGTGCGGTAGTTCACGGCTGTGGCTACCTCTGTGTCGGCACTCGGCAGCCCGTCCATAATTGTATATACCACCTAACCGTGGTTTTTTTTTCTTTCTTTATACATACATACTAGTTACGAGTATACTATCTCTTTATCAACCAGTCTATATATTAGCAGCAGACACAGTACAGTGCGGTAGTTCACGGCTGTGGCTACCTCTGTGTCGGCACTCGGCAGCCCGTCCATAATTGTATATACCAGTGACCTAACCGTGGTTTTTTTTTCTTTCTTTATACATACATACTAGTTACGAGTATACTATCTCTTTATCAACCAGTCTATATATTATTAGCAGCAGACACAGTACAGTGCGGTAGTTCACGGCTACCTCATTGCGCCTCTTTTTTTCTTTGCGTCATGTGCTGTTTGGGGAGGGTTTTTTGGAAGGGACATCCTGCGTGACACTGCAGTGCCACTCCTAGATGGGCCCGGTGTTTGTGTCGGCCACTAGGGTCGCTAATCTTACTCACACAGTCAGCTACCTCATTGCGCCTCTTTTTTTCTTTGCGTCATGTGCTGTTTGGGGAGGGTTTTTTGGAAGGGCCATCCTGCGTGACACTGCAGTGCCACTCCTAGATGGGCCCGGTGTTTGTGTCGGCCACTAGGGTCGCTAATCTTACTCACACAGCTACCTCATTGCGCCTCTTTTTTTCTTTGCGTCATGTGCTGTTTGGGGAGGGTTTTTTGGAAGGGCCATCCTGCGTGACACTGCAGTGCCACTCCTAGATGGGCCCGGTGTTTGTGTCGGCCACTAGGGTCGCTAATCTTACTCACACAGCTACCTCATTGCGCCTCTTTTTTTCTTTGCGTCATGTGCTGTTTGGGGAGGGTTTTTTGGAAGGGACATCCTGCGTGACACTGCAGTGCCACTCCTAGATGGGCCCGGTGTTTGTGTCGGCCACTAGGGTCGCTAATCTTACTCACACAGCTACCTCATTGCGCCTCTTTTTTTCTTTGCGTCATGTGCTGTTTGGGGAGGGTTTTTTGGAAGGGACATCCTGCGTGACACTGCAGTGCCACTCCTAGATGGGCCCGGTGTTTGTGTCGGCCACTAGGGTCGCTTATCTTACTCACACAGCGACCTCGGTGCAAATTTTAGGACTAAAAATAATATTGTGAGGTGTGAGGTATTCAGAATAGACTGAAAATGAGTGTAAATTATGGTTTTTGAGGTTAATAATACTTTGGGATCAAAATGACCCCCAAATTCTATGATTTAAGCTGTTTTTTAGTGTTTTTGGAAAAAAACACCCGAATCCAAAACACACCCGAATCCGACAAAAAAAATTCGGTGAGGTTTTGCCAAAACGCGTTCGAACCCAAAACACGGCCGCGGAACCGAACCCAAAACCAAAACACAAAACCCGAAAAATTTCAGGCGCTCATCTCTACTATATAATACTGCTGGTCCCCAGTCCCCACAATAAAGCAGTGTGAGCACAGATATATGCAGCACACTGAGCACAGATATGGAGCGTTTTTCAGGCAGACAACTTATAATACTGGTGGTCACTGGTCAGCAAAACTCTGCACTGTACTCCTCCTATAATACTGCCGGTCCCCAGAATAAAGATATGCAGCCCCCTGAAACAAAGTGAGAGGACGCCAGCCACGTCCTCTCACTGTCATTTCCAATGCACGAGTGAAAAATGGCGGCGACGCGCGGCTCCTTATATAGAATCAGAATCTCGCGAGAATCCGACAGCGGGATGATGACGTTCGGGTGCGCTCGGGTTAACCGAGCCATACGGGAGAATCTGAGTATGCCTCGGACCCGTGTAAAATGGGTGAATTTCGGGGGGGTTCGGATTCCGAGGAACCGAACCCGCTCATCTCTAATTTATATATGTATATTTATATACATATTACATATTAATAGGTACAGGGATCTTTTGCTATAGAAGAAGTGGGGCTGTACACTGTGAGTAGGCACAAAAAGAGAACCCTAGAAGAGGTGTAGTACTTTATTTGGGAAGCTGCAGATCGTCCGGCACCTAATTATCATCCCTATCTTGTTGAACAGTTAGTAAAACATGGGAGAAAAACAAACAAACAAACAAACAAACAAGCAAACAAACAAACAAACAAACAAACTGTCAAGTGGACCTATGAGGCCATCAGCCTACCAGGAGAATTTCTGGTAAGGCCTATGGCCAATCTGCCCATGGGTATAGAATCAAAAGGAGTGGTAGAGTAGGAAGAAAAGAAGAGAGTAGATATGGGTCTAATCATGCAGCTGTGAAAAGTCCTTAATCACTCTTCTACTGTGATAACATGGATTTGCCGCTTTGCCTCATTCAGGAAGGGATTACCATTTATTATTATTATTATTATTATTATTATTATTATTATCCTTTATTGATATGGCGCCACATGGGATCTGCAGCGCCAAATTAGTAAACAAGCAAAACATGAAGACAGTGACTTACAATTCAATACAATATAGGACAAGTACAGGGTATATAAACATAGCTGCGTCAGTAAACAGCACTGAAATAAGTATCAGGGTGGCAGAAAACCGAAGGATTTGGTGCCATCTAAGGGAGTATTGAAAAGAAGATAAGTAAGAGACGTAAAAGCACATGAGGGAAGAGGACCCTGCTCGTGAGTGCTTACATTCTAAAGGGGAGGGGCACACAGACAAGGGTGACACAGACGGGATAGAAAGTGAGCGTGAGCCACAGAAGGCTTAGAATGAGAGACGGCTGGGTTTGGTGAAGAAGTGTAGTGCAGAAAGAAATGGAAATTACCCTAGGGTAATTACCTCCTGGCGCTAGATGCGGAGATTCAACACAGCAGCTAAACAAATAGAGGTTGGTCAGACCTCAAAAATAGAGATACACAAAAAACAGAACATAAAGCGCTTAGTGGTCACGTATGAAATGAGTAGGTCTCTGCAATCCACATATTAAATTATTAAAGAATTTAATACAACAAAAAAATTAATTAAAAGAACAATATATTCCACATTTAAAATGTAAATGAAGATACAGTAAAATTGCTGCTTAAAGTCTTGCTCCCAAGTGGGAATATTAATCTGAATCAGATAGACTTCAAATGACCTGTTCCTTTTGAATAGTCCCCTTTTGATCCCATATGGACCTAAATAGTAGTGTGCAACCGTGAATAATTACCACTGATGTATTCAAGGTGTTTTAAGCGGTTCAGCGTCCCACAGAATGGCAGTCCCTTGATGTAGAATGTGGAAAAGTTGCCACGGTTTCGTGGAGATCCCTCCAGCACGGTCCAAGGGTGATGAAATGTGGGGACTTGGTCCAGGTCTTTGTTTCTTCTAATTGTAGATCCAAGGGAGCAGAAGCACAAAGGATAAAACAGCAGCCTTCACCAACACTTTTCGTTGCGTTCACGCAACTTTTTCAAGGTTCTCACAGTACTGCAGATAAGGCTTTATATATATACCCTAACAACATGGCTGCTCATTTGCATATGTGATTGAATCTGACCTTCTCATCTCATAATGTGACCAAATAATAACAGACACTAATCTTAACAGTAATTCTTATTCAATAGTATGATCCTATATATGAAATAAATAGCAATATTAGTCATATTCAACATAAAGGTTATTTATATAATCTGGTCACATGACCTCTAATTCTCATAGAATAATATATCTTAATGAATATATGGAGTACTGCTTAATGGATTTTAAACATACCAGTAATGTGGACGCTTGCATCAGAGTACTCCACATATTCCAGGTATCCCTCCAATTGGGGTCCGCCTTCTAGTTATTATAAACTTAATCCTGCTGGGCCATTGTGTTTTGGGAATAATTCCCGTCGCGTCACCCAGCCGCGTCGAGGCGCGCATCGGGTGACGCTACACCCAACACATGCACGCCGCGTCATTGTCATGCGCGGACACGCACACACATCGCGTCACTGTCCAGCGTGGATGCGCACAGTGACGTGGCAGAGAACTCTCTCATACCCCTTTCACACCGCAGCTTATACCCGGTATTTTGCCGTTTTAACTGGCTTCCTAAACGGGTCAAGCTGCGATGTGAAAGGGTCCCCTTCAATTTACCGTTTTCAAAATACCTGTATTTTGAAACGGTAAAAAAGAAGGGTCCTACCCGTTTCAGTCCCATTTCACTGTGCAGTGTGAAAGGGTCTGAAACGGTATTTGCAAGCCCCAGCAGATCATAGGCTGTCTCCATGTGTGATGTCAGCAGCCACAACCAGGAAACAGCTTGGAAAACACAGGAGACACATGTGAGAGTGGCTTTATAAACGTTTAGACTGCAAAGCCATTATAAAATGTCTAATTGGAGTGATGAAGAGGTGAGGGAGCTGCTTTAGGATCAGAGGGGATGAGGAAATCTGCTGCCAAATTACTGGGACAGTCAAGGATACCCTCATATATAAAAACATAGCAAAAATGCTTCAAGCTGCTGGGTTCCATCGTACGACTATCCAAATTATTAATAATGAATTAATTAATAATTATTAATAATGTGTGGGCCAGAAAAGTCCATTTATAATGACAACCACTGTTTTCTATGGGTGAAACGGGTTCAGTGTGAAAGGTACCAAAACGGTAATGAAATGGTAATATACTGGTTACAACATGCGATGTGAAAGGGGTTTAACTGCTCAGACCCGTTTTAAGAACCGTTTCAAATATCATTTCAAAAGCAGGTTTTGCGATGTGAAAGCAGCATTAGTTGCCGGGGAAACGCATAGCCTCCGTATCATCCCGACCTAACTGGCTGTAGTCAGCCAGAATACCCAGAAGAGCCACTCTCGGCGGCACATACGTAAACCTGCCAACCAGAGTGCCAACCAGGAAGTTGATTCTATACATATACATATTTCTTATATTATGTTTAATTCTTGGAATAACAGTGTATATTTTATAGCTCAAAATTTGCATATACATACATATATATACCAGATCTTTAGTTTATATGGGTCTCCCTTCTCAGAGCTAAACTTGCATTAATATACAGAGAATTCTATTATACAGCAGTTGTTTCAATAGTCTGTTATGAAGATCTATATAACATTAAAGCCTACATTATCCGAAGCTAAATGATCGACATATGTAAAGCTCAAGGAACATATGATATTATCAACTGTATTGACATCTAATTTGAAATAATATTTCGATGCATCTTCCATATTGTATATTCTACATATCCACCATTAGATACAAGTATAAGAGTTTAAGGTTGAAAATAGAATAAAAATCATATGAAAAAATACACATATAGACAGATGATGGAAAATTGGCAATATTTATGAAGGATCACAACACTGAGTTGAGTTCGACTGCTTCATTTAGCCCTAATGGGTAAATAGTGTTCAACTTAAACATCCAGTATAACTCCTGCTTGCATAAAGTTTTATAGCGATCCCCTCCTCTCTTTGTCACCTCTATATGTTCGATCGCTACTAAATGAAGAGAGGCTGGATCACCACCATGATAATCCCTAAAGTGCTTCGACACACTATGTGTAGGCACTTTATTGATAATATTTCGGCGATGTTCCATAAATCGCACTTTTATACTTCTTGTAGTGCATCCTACATACCTCTGATTGCAGCTGCAGGACAAAAGGTAGAAAATATACGTTGTATCACAATTCATAAAACTAGTGAGCATATATTCTTCTCCATCCCTAACTGAAAGATGCGTTGTTTTTCTGGACATATGCTTGCAAGTAGTGCACCTAGTGGCCCCACAACGAAAAAAACCTTTTGGTCTAGATGGTAACCAGTTTTCCTGCGAAGTCACTTCATTCTCTCTAATAGTTACTTTCTTAATAAAGCTGGGGGCAAGTATATTTTTAAGAGATCTATTTTTCCTAAAAATAAATTTGGGTCTATTTGTTATATGGCCCCTAAGTAAAACATCTTGGTTGAGAATCTTAACATTTTTACAGACAATTCTTTTAATCTGCATACTTTCATTATTAAAAGTGGATATGAAAGCTATATCCTCTTGCTTCACATTGTTATCACAAATCCCATCTCTCTTGTCTACTCTATCTGGTCTGAGTAAAACATCTCTGTTTAGATCAGAAACCTCTTTAATGGTTTCTTTCAGAGGTGAGAGTGGATAACCTCTATTACTAAATGCTTCCATCATGGAATCAGCTTGTTCCATGAATTTAGCATTTTCCGTACAGTTGCGTCTCAAACGTAGGAACTACGGTGAAGAAGTGTGTCTTGAGAGCCTGTTTGAAGTTTTGTAGAGAGGTGGAGAGTCTGCCACAGAAGGCTTAGGATGAGAGACGGCTGGGTTTGGTGAAGAAGTGGGTCTTGAGAGCCTGCTTGAAGTTTTGTAGAGAGGTGGGGAGTCTGAGGGGGAGAGGTAGAGAATTCCAAAAAAATGGAGCAGCACGTGCAAAATCTTGGAGGTAGGAGTGGGATGAGGTAATCAGAACGCAGGAGAGGTGGCGTGCATTAGCAGAGCGAAGAGGACGAGCGGGTGTGTAAAGCGAGATAAGGTCAGAGATGTAACTGGGAGAGGAGTGAGGACTTTGTAAGTGAGTGTGAGAAGCTTGAAATGGATTTTGAAGGGGAAGGGGAGCCAGTGAAGGGCTAGTAAGAGAGGTGAAGTGGATGTACTGCGTTTGGTGAGGAAGATGATCTGGGCAGCAGCATTGAGGATAGATTGGAGTGGAGAGATATATGTGTTAGGGATGCCAATCAGGAGGAGATTACAGTAGTCCAGCCTGGAGATGACCAGTGAAGGGCTAAGGGTCTTTGTTGCATCCTGGGTGAGAAAGGGTCTGATCCTGGAAAAAGTTTTGACAGGATTGTGATAGGTGTGATAGGTACCATGGAGAAATCTTTGATTTCCTCAGCTGTGCTCCTGATTAGTGTACCTATTGCTTCCCCATATTATGGGAAAAGTTATTCAAAGAAGCACAGAATGTTCAGATTTCCGTTTCACTTCTTAAAAAAAATTGCCATCTGTGAATGGTGCAATGAGCATTTGAGGTTAGGAGAAAAGGTGAAGAGAATCATAGTGAAGACTACTGTCCTCTTGCCTCCTCCTCGAGAGGTTCCCAGGTATAAATTACCAGAAAAAAAGTGCACTGTCAGCACATTCTCAGACCTCCACATGACCTCCAGGACTGCCTGGAGTGCAATGCTGAACTTGAGATGTCACATTACACTTCCTGCAGTGAAGAGGAGCCACCAGCCACACAGGAAGTGGACTGTTCAGCCGCTAACACAGTGACAGGAGGCTGGTAAGACAGGAGAGGGGAAGGCTGGAAAGACAGAAAGACTGTGGGGGCAGGAGGCTGGGAAGACAAGGCTGATAAGACAGTGGGGGCAGGAGGCTAGAAAGACTGGGGCAGAGTCTGGAAAAAAGGGGGGCAGGAGGCTGGAAATACAGTGGCGGCAAGAGGCTGGAAAGCTAGTGGGGGGTAGGAAGCTGGAAAGACAGTGGGACAGGAGGCTAGAGTGACATGAGGCAGTAAGTTGAAGTGACATGGGGCAAGAGGTGACTAAGGGCGGGATGTACTAAGTGAAAATTAAATAAACCCCAGTTTTTGTGGTTTTTACCGCATTTTCATATGTACGTACCTCCATCCGCCAGGTCACCACTACGCTGGGTTACGTCAGCTTTTACTGTACTTGAATTGCACAGAGACAGTCCAATCAGATTCAAAACAAAAGATGCGGAGAAGCAATTCCGCAGATGATATCCATTGTGCTGCAGCTCATTGCTCTGCTTTCTCTCCACAATTCCAAAAGCCCAGCACATGTTCTGTGTGCAATTCTATTTGGCACAGATACTATGCAAACAGTCCAGTCACATGGCTCATGGATATGGCATACACTTTGAGGCCTCGCCCCTTGTTGCGAGCATGTTCACTTTCCCAGGAGTGCAAGTGCCTTCGACATGCGCAAAAAAGTGTCCCCCCCCCTTTCCCTCTCATGGTGCCCGCCCTGTCATTTTGTTCTGGATTCGCCCCTGTAAGTTATTAAATTATGATATTATATTCATGAAGGCAAATATGCAAAAAAATAATTGCCCAGTTAATGTATTTTTTTGCCACTATTAATTTATGGTTTAATAGATTGCATTTTCTCCTACCTTATTATAAAAGTGGCTTACATGTCTAAGGTTGGGTACACACTAGAACAATATATATTCATGATTTCTCATACTGGAACAACAAATTGTGAAGATCGTTCAGTGTGTATGCAGTTTTGCTCGCTCTCGTGGGTCGCATACGAGATTTTCTCACTGGACGTGCTGCACAGCCAATCAGAGGATATCATATGTGCAGTGTAATGAAGGATGGAATGAGATATCGTTACGCCATTCATTACATCACTCAGTGTGCAGTGGCAAATGCAGGATTTACTATGGGGGGATTCCGTGTGTGTGTGTGTGTGTATGTGTGTGAATATATATATATATATATATATATATATATATCGTGGTTGTTAGTCTTGCACTCCAGTTACCTCTGTAGTAGTTGCCATGGTGCCCTTAGTGTAGGTGTGATACAAGCAAAAAAAGAAAACTGCGGTGCTCAGGGTCTGATAATCAAAGTGTGTGTATTAAAACACAACAAAAGTGGTCACATAGATCTCCAACGTTTCGGGACCTTGCGTCCCTTTGTCAAGGTGTTCACACCAGAGACCAGGCTACCACTGCTGATCCACAAGAGGTTTCTCACCTAAGTGAATCCCTTCTGTACCTGAGTTTCTAGATTGTACACTCAAGTAGTCGACCTATGAGGCTTGACGGACGGTTCAACAGAAAATCCCTTTGATACAAGGGGTCTTTTTCCAAGCATTCATGATCGTTTTGTCGGGTTGCCATATCCATTTATTTTGACATTACTTACCATTCAGTTGAGATGTACCCCTGATGAAGTCTTATAATAAAACGAAATGCGTTGGGTTATTCTTATTCTTCGTATTTGATGCTACCTCTGAATTCATATTGAGGATAAAGAGGAGACTGTAGAAATTTACCTACAATTTCTACTTCTAAAGCGGAATTATATTAAATGTGGAGCAACATACTTCTCCTTTTCTGTATAATCATCAACATTGAACTTGTTTTTTTGTTTATATAATAAATTTGTTATGATGGAACATGTTACTACCATGCTTTGACTCATGAAGTTGTGAAACTAATTTTTAGTGCCTTTCATAGCATAGGGTGTTGATATAACCCCCAGGCGCCAGTTCATCTACTGTTACATATATATATATATATATATATATATATATGTGTGTGTGTGTGTGTGTGTATATATATATATATATATATATATATATATACTGTATATACATAAATATTAGTACAGCCCAGCACTCCCCTGCTACTTTCAGCATACTGCACTCGGTGCCTTACTTTTTAATAGCAAGCACGGGAGACAATGTACATACAGTACGTATATATATATATATCTCACACACATTAATACATACATGTACCAGCACATACACACAAACATACATGCATACATACATGCACAAACTTACATACATTTATACATTTATACATTTATACATACAGTACCAGCCCAGGGGCGTAGAGCAGACCGGCTGCACTATAAGATTGCCTGTCACTCTGGTGTGCACCCGAAAATTGCTACAATATAATAAGTAGCATAGACATAGAGTACATTAAAAAAGCTACACTATCACATAAAATCATATTAAAAGCCATCAGGACATAATATACACTAAATGTCATTCTGAACCATCTTAACTTTTAGATATTTGCCTGCTCCCATATTTAGCACCAGCTTTCGCTTTTTCTGGGGGCAATTAATTTACTTTACTGCCATAAAACATTTTTTTTTTCTCATTTCAGTTTAGTCTAGGGGCCAAATAGACAGTAAATGCCTGCGATTTACCTTTGAACTGATTGCCAAATCTAGTACTATCTTGCCAGAGTTGTAACGACTCCCGCAAAATGAAGATTACATTTAGCCCTATGTTAGAACAGTAATAAACTCAGCGTTACACACAGAGGCAGGCAAATATATCTTCAGGAAGTAAGTGGTTGATATCTCCACAACAAGCCGTAACTAAGGGTGTAAGAGCGCCCTGGGGGCAGCACTGTCACTGCCCCACCGCACCTGCATTTAGATTGCAGGATGTCTAATACAGCACCCTGCAGCCTATAGTGCTGCTGCAGAGCCACCCAGAGCATCTATTGGACACAACCGCACAGCATGTACAGCTGTCATGTTTTCAGGGGCAGGGCCGCTCGCACAGGGCTCAAAATCTCTTTGCCCGGCGCTGCTCCTTAATGCCAGTATAGGAAAAAATATTGAAGTATATGAAATAACCTGCAAGTTGCCGCAAGATTGCAAGATTCAGATGCAATAGTTAAAGTGTGAGAGGGGCAGTACAGTGTAGTGCCTACTGCTGTGTCAGTATGATCCCACTTCTTTCCGTAAGTTGTCACTCTTGCCTTCCGGTGTCGGAACTCCTTTAGGCTGGGAACCTTTTCTGGAATCCCAACGCAACGGTTTGTCCTCGGAATACCGACGTCCTCGGAATACAGACGAGCTAAGGGAAGAGGAACACTAGTCACCGAGTATCAACCCTTTCCCGCGGCGAGGAAGAGGACACCACGGGGTGGCGGCGACCTTCACTGGTTAGGTGGAAATCATCACTGGCCTTAAGGCCTCAGCCACCCAAACGTAACCTATTGGCACCTGCGCACCACCTGGAGGTGAGCCTCACTCGGCCTAGTGAGGTCTCATGAACCGGCGCTCAATGCGGACCAACACACAAACACAGAGGGAAATACTCACATGGCGCCTCTTGTCACCTTGCTTGTTGCGGGTCCCTGCTCCTGGAGAGATAATGACAGCAGCCTCCCTAACGATAAACTAGTAAATAGGCTAACAACTAACCTGGCCTATTGTACTGCAAATCTCTGAACAACAAATACAACTCGGGCTAACTGCTACACCTGTCTTCAGCTAACAGAACATACACATACTAAGTGACAAGAATAGTGACATGCAGCAACAGTGTGAAATACCGACAAATCCGATTTGGTGGATGGTCTAGCCCCTTCGCGCCGGCTAGTAAGTAAGTGCCTATACTGAACCCTCAAGCGCAAGCAGGTTTCCTGTCATGGACAGCCATCCACTTCAGGATTACGGGATGGTAGAGTGCGTGGGGCGGGACCGTCTCTCCGCAGCCTCTCCAAATCCCAAATGGCGTACAGAAAATGAGGGCCAACCAGCCCTTCACACCCAATCAGAAACAGGCCCTGTGCAAGCGGCCTCACTCACTGCGAGGACCTGGCCAGAGAGGGCTCTGTAGTGTATGACATTACCCCGTTACAGGGGTGGAGCCCTGCTATACCAACTTGGGCGGGGCTGTTCTGACCCTGTCCTCTTGTGTGTCCCTTGGTGTATGGCACAGGCCTAGGGGCCTGGCTACAGTGGCACAGGCCAGGGGTTTGGGTGGGAGCACAGGCCAGAGGCCTGGATAGGAGCACCGGCTGAAGGCCTGGATAGGAGCACTAAGGGGCCACAGGCCGGAGGCCTGACTGCGGGCACAGGCCGGAGGCCTGACTAAGAGGGCACAGGCCGGAGGCCTGACTACTGGCACAGGCCGGAGGCCTGACTGAGGGGGCACAGGCTGGTGGTCTGACTGAGTGGGCACAGGCCGGAGGCCTGGGTATGTGGGCACAGGCCGGAGGCCTGACTAAGCGGGCACAGGCCAGAGGGGCCTGACTACACCCACAGGCCTAACGCCTGAACCCTGGTGGCCTAGGAAGGAACTAGAGATATGTGCTGGTGGCCCAAGACCGCCTACCCGTCTTGCTGGAAGAGGCTGCGGTGGGGCGCTTCGTTAGTTCTTTAGCGTAACACACACCGCAGTCCTCTCCGGTCTTCAGCCGAGCAGGGAGGTCGGATCGCCAGCCGTCATCTTCAGGACTCCACCACCGTCTTCTGGCTTGTTCCCGCCGGCTGCCGCCGGCTTCTGGATACAGCCACCGTCTTCTGGCTTGATCGCACCGCTTTCGTCGCTTCTGGCGCTTCCGACGCTCTTCTCTCTTCAGGAGCTCTTCCCTGCTCCCTCTCCGCCGAACGACTGAGCTCTCCCGCTCTGCAGCGTCTAATATAAGATGCTGGGAGGGGGCGGAGCTATGACGCAGCGAGTACCGATTGGCTGCCACCCCGCGAGCCATGATTGGCTCACGGGGGTCACCAGATCATGTCCGTTGCAGCCTGATTGGATGAGCCTGGATCCCTTTGGATGCAAGCTCATCCATGCCCACTTCCCCCGTACCCGCCGCCGCACATCGGGGGTGAGAAAACCCAGCTGACGCGGGGAATCCTCTCACAAAAGCAATATTTATTTTTTTAAAGTTAAGAACAACATGTTTTTTTGTTTTAAAAAATTGGCCTTCATATAGGGAGTCATTCAGGTGCAGCTGTTCTTCCCACTCCTGTTGAAATGATTTGCCGTATGCAATTGCAATTATATTCTAATATGGGCAGAAGCTAACCTGTGCAAAAATGCCCATCATTTGTGTACGGTGCAGCATCATTGCCGAAACTTCGGTCACATTGTCACACATCGGGTCGCCACGCAGAGCCTGAGTACCTCTGTAGACGTGCAGGCTGAGCTGCTCTGCTGGGACGCACAGACCCCTCCAGTAGCAAATGTGATCACAGCTGCTAATGTATGCATACCCGGAAAACACTGTCTGAAGGGCCATGGCATTCTGCGTTCACCCAACCACTCCCCACCTGAATGATGGCTAAAACACAATTTAGTGACTAAAACGACAATATCTTAAGGCTACCAGCAACTCGCAGGCTATTACATACAGGCCCGGCGCTACCCGCTCAGCGAAGAGATGCAGTGCAGGGAGGCGCTGGGAGGGAGAGGCGCTCCCCCTGCTCTGTATCCCTTCCCTGCTGCGCCGTTCTGTCCCCCCTGCTGCTGCCAGCTGCTGGCAGCATGAAAAGCCCACTCCCCTCCCCTCACCTGTGTGACAGCGGCTGGACAGGACGCTACTACTGGGGGGCATTATGTATAAGGCCGCTACTAATACTGGGGGGGCATTACATATAACGATGCTACTACTACTGGGGGGGGGGGCATTACATATAAGGACGCTACTACTACTGGGGGGGGCATTATGTATAAGGACGCTACTACTACTGGGGGGGGCATTATGTATAAGGACGCTACTACTGGGGGGCATTATGTATAAGGACGCTACTAATACTGGGGGGCATTACGTATAACGATGCTACTACTACTGGGGGGCATTACATATAAGGACGCTACTACTACTAGGGGGGCATTATGTATAAGGACGCTACTACTACTGGGGGGCATTATGTATAAGGACGCTACTACTACTGGGGGACATTATGTATAAGGACGCTACTACTACTGGGGGGCATTATGTATAAGGACGCTACTACTGGGGGGCATTATGTATAAGGACGCTACCAATACTGGGGGGCATTACGTATAACAATGCTACTACTACTGGGGGGGCATTACATATAAGGACGCTACTACTACTGGGGGGGCATTATGTATAAGGACGCTACTACTACTGGGGGGCATTATGTATAAGGATGCTACTACTGGGGGGCATTATGTATAAGGACGCTACTAATACTGGGGGGCATTACTTATAATGATGCTACTACTACTGGGAGGGCATTACTTATAATGATGCTACTACTACTGGGGGGGGCATTACATATAAGGACGCTACTACTACTGGGGGGCGCATTATGTATAAGGACGCTACTACTACTGGGGGGGCATTATGTATAAGGACGCTACTACTACTGGGGGGGCATTATGTATAAGGATGCTACTACTACTGGGGGTGCATTATGTATAAGGACGCTACTACTACTGGGGGGGCATTATGTATAAGGATGCTACTACTACTGGGGGGGCATTATGTATAAGGATACTACTACTACTGGGTGTGCACTACATATAAGGACGCTACTACTACTGGGGGGGGCATTACATATAAGGACGCTACTACTACTGGGGGTGCACTACGTATAAGGATGCTACTACTACTGGGGGGGCATTATGTATAAGGATGCTACTACTACTGGGGGGGCATTATGTATAAGGACACTACTACTACTGGGGGGGCATTATGTATAAGGACGCTACTACTACTGGGGGGGCATTATGTATAAGGATGCTACTACTACTGGGGGGGCATTACATATAAGGACGCTACTACTACTGGGTGGGGCATTATGTATAAGGATGCTACTACTACTCGGGGTGCACTACGTATAAGGATGCTACTACTACTGTGGGTGCATTATGTATAAGGATGCTACTACTACTGGGGGGCATTATGTATAAGGACGCTACTACTGGGGGGCATTATGTATAAGGACGCTACCAATACTGGGGGGGGCATTACGTATAACAATGCTACTACTACTGGGGGGGCATTATGTATAAGGACGCTACTACTACTGGGGGGCATTATGTATAAGGATGCTACTACTGGGGGGCATTATGTATAAGGACGCTACTAATACTGGGGGGGCATTACTTATAATGATGCTACTACTACTGGGGGGGCATTATGTATAAGGATGCTACTACTACTGGGTGTGCACTACATATAAGGACACTACTACTACTGGGGGGGCATTATGTATAAGGACGCTACTACTACTGGGGGTGCATTATGTATAAGGACACTACTACTACTGGGGGGGCATTATGTATAAGGACGCTACTACTACTGGGGGGGCATTATGTATAAGGACGCTACTACTACTGGGGGTGCATTATGTATAAGGACACTACTACTACTGGGGGGGCATTATGTATAAGGACGCTACTACTACTGGGGGGGCATTATGTATAAGGATGCTACTACTACTACTGGGGGGCATTACATATAAGGACGCTACTACTACTGGGTGGGGCATTATGTATAAGGATGCTACTACTACTCGGGGTGCACTACGTATAAGGATGCTACTACTACTGTGGGTGCATTATGTATAAGGATGCTACTACTACTGGGGGGCATTATGTATAAGGACGCTACTACTGGGGGGCATTATGTATAAGGACGCTACCAATACTGGGGGGGCATTACGTATAACAATGCTACTACTACTGGGGGGGCATTACATATAAGGACGCTACCACTACTGGGGGGGCATTATGTATAAGGACGCTACTACTACTGGGGGGCATTATGTATAAGGATGCTACTACTGGGGGGCATTATGTATAAGGACGCTACTAATACTGGGGGGGCATTACTTATAATGATGCTACTACTACTGGGAGGGCATTACTTATAACGATGCTACTACTACTGGGGGGGGCATTACATATAAGGACGCTACTACTACTGGGGGGCGCATTATGTATAAGGACGCTACTACTACTGGGGGGGCATTATGTATAAGGACGCTACTACTACTGGGGGGGCATTATGTATAAGGATGCTACTACTACTGGGGGTGCATTATGTATAAGGATGCTACTACTACTGGGGGGGCATTATGTATAAGGATACTACTACTACTGGGTGTGCACTACATATAAGGACGCTACTACTACTGGGGGGGGCATTACATATAAGGACGCTACTACTACTGGGGGTGCATTATGTATAAGGACGCTACTACTACTGGGGGGGCATTATGTATAAGGATGCTGCTACTACTACTGGGTGTGCACTACATATAAGGACACTACTACTACTGGGGGGGCATTATGTATAAGGACGCTACTACTACTGGGGGTGCATTATGTATAAGGACACTACTACTACTGGGGGGGCATTATGTATAAGGACGCTACTACTACTGGGGGGGCATTATGTATAAGGATGCTACTACTACTGGGGGGGCATTACATATAAGGATGCTACTACTACTGGGTGGGGCATTATGTATAAGGATGCTACTACTACTCGGGGTGCACTACGTATAAGGATGCTACTACTACTGTGGGTGCATTATGTATAAGGATGCTACTACTACTGGGGAAGGCATTATGTATAAGGACGCTGCTACTACTACTGGGGGGGCATTATGTATAAGGATGCTACTACTACTGGGTGTGCACTACATATAAGGACGCTACTACTACTGTGGGTGCATTATGTATAAGGATGCTACTCAGGTCCGGTTCTAGCCCTTTTTGCGCCCCGGGCGGGAAATAGGGGCGTGGCTTCATACAGGGGGCGTGGACAGTTACGCCCCCCTGTACAGTAGAGTAGCGCCGCTGAAATGCTGTGCGGTGCGCGATGACGTCATCGCGCACCGCACAGCAAAGGTCCTCTCCACGAAGGGAAAGTAGATGCTACATGTCTAGTTCCCTTCACAGCGGGCAGCGGCAGCGGGACACAGCGGGCAGCGGAGGAAACTAGACGCTACGCGTCTAGTTCCCTTCACAGCGGGCAGCGGCAGCGGGACACAGCGGGGAGCACAGCAGTAGCGGATCTTGCCATGGTGCAGCGCCCTCCGGATGGCGCCGGCGCCCTCCGGAAGGCGGCGCCCCGGGCAAAAGTCCTGCTTGCCAGTGGCAAGATCCGCTACTGGTGCTACTACTACGGGTGGGGCATTACGTATAAGATGAATAAGATTGTGCTACTGTGTGGGGTAAATTTAAATGGGGTTACTATTGTGTGGCCATGTCCCTTACTTGTGAGAACACACCACTTTTCCTGGCGTGCGCCAAAGGCGTGCGCTGACCCTTTGTCGGATATGGGATGGCGCAAATTTATAGTTTGCAGGGAGGCGCCGAACACCCCAGCACCGGCCCTGATTACATAAATACATATACCCCATTATATTGCATTTGCTGAATGCAGAAACTTTAGAACAACAGATTTATTTCTGTAATTTTACATGTGAAACTGTTAGCATAATGAATGAAAAATAGTTTACAGTATAACCAAGATTATGAATGCTGATCGCCCTCTAGTGTCTAGATAGTTTGTTGCATAAAGCATTGAATTTGTTAAAACTATATTTAATAAGGAATTAAAATAGACATTCACTTAATATTAAATGTATGAATTATTGTGTGTTCTCATATAACTTTTTCTGCATATTCACTGTTTATGAGTTCATGACTTCATATAAGCAACAGTTATACTTCAGGCAGCTATCAAATAACTCATAAAATACCTACAATAGTATATACAGTATGCCATGTTGTGGCAAAAAGTATTTCACCAGTATATAATCAAACTGCAGTCTATCACGTGATTATAGTGTTACTATATGGGACAAAAAGAAAGAGAATTCCCAGCCTCCTATAACCTAGTAAATAAGCAATAATTCTCCCTAAGTACAAAATGAAATGCTCCTGTACTGTACATATTTGAAAGACTTCGGACATCCTGTTGTGTAAAGTCAGTTATTTCAATTGTGGGTGTATATGAAGAAAAACCTAGCCTAATGCTATTTTTTTTTTTTTTTACGTATGTTACTAAACCAATGTAGTCAAACGAAATTATATATATATATATATATATATATATAACGACTGGTATCGGATCGGCACTCTCCTGAATGAGAGTAAGTTGCTCAGGTGCCTTCTGGAAGGATTCATGCAAATGGACACTGTAATGCAATCAGCGGCACTCAGAGACTGACACAGCTAGAAACAAATGAAGTGCTGGTGCTTTTTAATCCATAGTAAAGGTTGAGTGATCCAACGTTTCGGGGCACGCAAGCCCCTTTGTCAAGGTGAGCCAAATACAGAGTGAATCAGAACAAAAATAAATCGTTACCTTTATGGTAAATAAGACCCGCGGGCGGGAAGAACAGCAGTGTCCTGGGGAACGTGACGCTTCCGTCCCGGATGGTGTGACGTGTGTGCGCCGCGATCACGTGATCATCCTACGCGTCGTTGGATGCCTACGTTGCCATGGCAGCCTAACAAACTGATGTTGTCATGGATGCCTGGGACTTCCGTGGTCTCCCGATCGCGGAGGTGAGGGAACCGGGCTGCAAAAAGTGACAAGTGTATAAACAATATGTGTAGTTACAGATATTTAAGGAGGATATATGTAAGTCAAATACTACATCAAATGATTGAAACTGCCTGTATACAGCGGTCTTAGAGTGGCAGTAAATATCAAATAAAAATGTATTAATGAATGTCAGTCTGGCACTGTATTGTGGAAGTGGCAAATACTTAAACACACGGACATTCATCATAAGGGGATAACAATAATGCTGTAGCTAGAACAACTGAATAGGAGACAAAAATACAGCATGTTATTAGATTGCCTGAAAACGACCAATACTGATAAACTGGAACTTCTGTAAAAGGAACTGTCTCCACATCCACTAGTGTGGTACTCCCTATAGTTCACATTATGTTAGGCCCCATTCGCCAAGGGAATATGACTTAAGGTGTGTACACACGGTGAGATTTTTTCTTGAGATTTTGGCTATATAGTCAAAATCGCAAGAAAAGTTAGTGCAAATCGCAAGGTGAAAGTCACCTTGCGATCCCGATGCGCGGCCCCGCCAGGTCGGCATCGCAAGAAAAGATAGACTGTGCAGGCAAGTCAATCCTTGCTAGATCGGTGTACTATCTAGTTCATCTCACATGTCAATGACATCTCACATAAGCCAAAATCTCACATAAGCCAAAATCGTAAGCACACATAGTCCATATCTCAAGAAAAGTTAGTCAAAATCTGTCCTATCTGGGCTCCGGGGAGTTCAAGGGAAATCGCAAGTAAAAATTGAACATAGCAAGGATCTCACCGTGTGTACACACACTTAGAATACACTCCATTGTATTCTGTCATTGAGACCCTTCGGTCTCACGGTGTCCAACTTGAACATCCAGATGGCCTCACGTTTGAGCAGAGTGCCAGCCCTGTCACCACCTCTCAGATTGTGGGGTATGTGGTCGATGATTTGAAACTGTAGATCCTTCAGAGAATGTTGTTTTTCTACATAGTGTCTGGCAACAGGTTGTTCAGATCTCTTCAGTGTTAATGCCGCCTTTAGCGCAGATCTATGTAACGCAAAGCGTTCCCTGGCATTGCGTATGGTCTTGCCCACGTATTGGTACTTGCATGGACAGGTAATTAAATAGACAATATGTGTCGTTGTGCATGTAAGCACATGCTTGATGTTATATATTCTACCTGTCGATGTAGAAGTAAAGGTCGGGCCGGTAATCATAAGTTTGCATGTCTCGCAACCTAGGCATTTATAGCAGCCTGCTGGTTTTGTTAAGAAATTAGAAACTGGTATGGAGTCGAAACCTGTGATGTCAGAGTGGACTACGAAATCTTTGATGCTTCTTCCCTTGGTGTGACACATCAAGGGCCTTTTTTTCCGTAACGTGGTAAGATTTTTATCCGTCGTGACTATGGGCCACAGCGCATTGAGGGCTCGTGGAACCACTGGACTGGAGGTGTTGTATCGTGAGACGAAGGGTACAATAGCCTGGTCATTCTTGGTTTTGGGTTTCAAGAGGTCATCTCTGTTCATAGCTGTTACTTGTTGTTCATATTCCTGTAGTGACCCACTCTTGTAGCCTCTGTTCTTGAATCGTTCAGTTACATCCATCAAAGCCCCTTTAAGTTTATCCGGGTCACTTGTGATTCTAGCTGCCCTGATGTATTGCGACTTGGGTAGCCCCCTTTTGAGAGCTACAGGATGATGGCTGTTGTAGCGCGAAAGGGTATTTTTGTCGGTGGGCTTGTGGTACACCTCAGTATGTATTGCACCATCTCTAATGGTAACATTCACGTCCAGGTAATTTAACCTACTGGGGTCACATTGAGCTGTGACTTTAATGGGAGACCGTCTGTTGTTAATACTTGTAATAAAGATTTCAAATTTTTCTTTACCGCCAGTCCATAATATAAAGACATCATCTATATATCTGGAATAATGTAAGATGTACTTTGTGAATTCGCCACTGTTGAAGAACATTAGCTGTTCTTCCATCAACATAAATACGTTGGCAAATGAAGGGGATACATTGCTCCCCATGGAGCAACCGCTTAGTTGGCGGTAGAATTTCCCATCAAATAAAAAATAATTGCGGGTCAGTGTTAGTTCTAATAATTGGAGAAATAAATTATGGTCCAGACTTTTCATATTTGATTGGACCAAAAACGACTTCATCGCAACTAACCCCTGATCGTGCGGGATGCTCGTGTAGAGACTGCAAATGTCTACGGTACAGATGATGGTCCCTACGGGTACCGTGCCAACTGTTTTAAGCTGATTCAGGAAGCTAGTGGTGTCCTTGATGTAATTTGGTTGTTGACCAATGGTGGCTGAAGAATGCTGTCCAGAAAAATGGATATAGGCTGGTAAAGTGCGTTGTGCGCGGAGATTATGGGCCTACCGGGCGGACTTTCCATGCTCTTGTGGATTTTGGGGACTAAGAATAGTAGCGGCACTACAGGAAACTCTTGTTTGAGAGCGTTGCATAATTTGCTAGATATAAATCCTGATGTGCGGGCTGCATCAAGTATGTCATCAACTTCAGCCTTGTATTGTTTGGTCGGATCTGTAGCCAGAGCTTCATATACTTTCATGTCCGCCAGCTGTCGGTATGTCTCACTTTTATAGTCAGTCAAATTCATTATGACTATTCCGCCCCCTTTGTCAGCGGGGCGGATTACGATGTCTCTATAGGTTCCCATTTTCTTTAACGCTTTAAATTCAGATCGTGACATATTGTAATGATTATTTTGGTCTGCTTCTGTGTATTTCATTATTGACTCATCCAACAGTCGAGTGAAGGTCTTTATCGATGAGTTGGACGAAGTCGGATCGAATTTGGAATTCCGAACGGAATTGATGAAACCTTGATGTGGTTCAGGTGTAGCAGTGGATGTGTGTTCTTGGAAGAGCTCTTGTAAGCGGAGTTTACGGGTGAACTTGTTTAGTTCAGTTTGCCAGGTTAGTTCGTCAAACCTGCTTGTGGGAACAAATGACAGGCCGTGATTAAGAACTTGAATTTCTAACTTGGTCAGTACACGGTATGAAAGATTGTAAATCATGTTGTCTTCTTGGTGTTTCTGGAGCCTTTTGTTTTGTTGTCCCCTGCGGGTGGGCGTCCTCTGGTTTTTGTGCCTGCCGTTGTGGCAGGCTTTGCCCCGAAAGGGGCCTCCTGAAATTCCATAGGGCTTTCTGAGTCGGCTATAACAAAATCGCTGTCGCTGTTGGAGGTGAAGTTGTCTCTAGGTCTCTCTTCTCTACGTCTACGCCATCCATGCTTAGATCAGTAATTGTATGGTTTGTGGTTACCAGGTTCTCCTCCAGAGAGCCAACGGTAGACGCGGTTTGTTTCATAGTCCTCCTGGACTGTTTGCTGTTTAACCCTTTTAAATTTGATTAACTCCTTTTTGTGATTGTCGCATGCTGATTGCATCTTTTTTATGGTTGCCTGATTGCACTCCATAGTTAATAGTTGATGATGTTCCTGCTCAAAAGCTTGGATCTTATCCCTGGTAAGTTTGAGTTCCCTGCCGGCTTCCTCCACCACCAGCAGCATGAGATCCATACTGCATTTGTTAAGGATCCCTGTCCACCGGTCACAGAAATCTTTGTTGAACCGGCCAATGGTGGGGACATTGCGAATGCGGAAGCCTCTGGGGATCATTTTGTCTCGATGGTAATTAGACAGAGAAATGCCATGCATGAGATAGTCCAGTTCTCTTTTTTTCATTTTAATCAGTTGATGGTATATGTCGTCCATGCTGAGTTCTTCATCAGCTGGTGTGAGTCCCTCTGTGAATAACAGACGGTCGGCATCTGCACTGGTGAAACTGTATAAATTAGCCTGATGGCTAGATACTCCTCCACGTGCCGTAGGTAGCGACATATTGTGTCAGTCCGTCAGACCGGTCAGCAGCAGTATTGAAATAGTCGTGCAAAACTGCAGAAATTAATGTATGCTGAAAAGGTCCTCCATATAAAGTGCAAAGAAGTGAAAAGTATGAAAGTGCTGAAGTGCAAATAGTGCTGTGCTTGACTCCTGCGGTTCAAGATTTCCACAAGGGGAACTTGGAAACAATGTCAATAAGTATCATATGCTTTATCAATTGGGGTGCCTTATCCCAGGTGGACGACAGCAACAAGCGATGCTGGAGTCCTGTAGATAACGACTGGTATCGGATCGGCACTCTCCTGAATGAGAGTAAGTTGCTCAGGTGCCTTCTGGAAGGATTCATGCAAATGGACACTGTAATGCAATCAGCGGCACTCAGAGACTGACACAGCTAGAAACAAATGAAGTGCTGGTGCTTTTTAATCCATAGTAAAGGCTGAGTGATCCAACGTTTCGGGGCACGTAAGCCCCTTTGTCAAGGTGAGCCAAATACAGAGTGAATCAGAACAAAAATAAATCGTTACCTTTATGGTGAATAAGACCCGCGGGTGGGAAGAACAGCAGTGTCCGGGGGAACGTGACGCTTCCGTCCCGGATGGTGTGACGTGTGTGCGCCGCGATCACGTGATCATCCTACGCATCATTGGATGCCTACTTTGCCATGGCAGCCTAACAAACTGATGTTGTCATGGATGCCTGGGACTTCCGTGGTCTCCCGATCGCGGAGGTGAGGGAACCGGGCTGCAAAAAGTGACAAGTGTATAAACAATATGTGTGGTTACAGATATTTAAGCAGGATATATGTAAGTCAAATACTACATCAAATGATTGAAACTGCCTGTATACAGCGGTCTTAGAGTGGCAGTAAATATCAAATAAAAATGTATTAATGAATGTCAGTCTGGCACAGTATTGTGGAAGTGGCAAATACTTAAACACATGATGAATGTCCGTGATACCTCCTATCATTGTGGGGATGAATGTACTTCAAAGTTGCCCAGCCGAGCTAATCTCAGCTTTAAAGACAGAAGTTACCGCGGCACCACCCGATGCACAGAGGGCCCTCAGTGTGACGATAAGAACCCTACAGGGACAGCAGCGGTTCATCAAGCACGATGGAGAAGTGACTAAAGTGAGGGTTGCCAGCAACAGACCCCTGACGCTTCAGCCAAATACAGAAACTGTGGTGTGGGGGAAGGCCAAATGCGGCCCAGAAGGGTGGACCTATAATGCGGTGGTGGAAGCATGTCTGACCACCATAAGAAATTATTTCGCAATTGCACGGGCCGTGGTGACAGTGATGGGAGGAAGGGTGCCAGTAAGGATCCTCAACCCCAATGATGATCCGATCCGACTCTATCGCCGCCAAATCATGGCGAGCCTATCCTGGGTGACTTTCCAGGACGTGGTAGAAGTATCCACGGTGACCGCCCAAACCCTCACGCAAGGGGAAGAGCCTGCTGAAGAAAAGACTGAATGGTGGCGTGACATTCACATAGGAGATGAGAATACGTCAGTGGAACACCGGGAAGGGGTACTACACGTGGTCCAAGAGAATGCCCGAAGTTTCAGCCAACACCCTGCTGATTTCAGGAAAGTCCGCGACATCCAGCACCATATTCCCACTGGAGAAGCACCCTCTATTAAATAACGCCACCGGCCTTTGGCCCGTGCGTTATACCAACCTGTTCGCAAGATGCTGGAAGAGATGAAGGCCTCCGGGGTGATTAGCGAAAGTCACAGCCCTTGGGCGGCGCTTATGGTTCTGGTTCGGAAGAAGGATGGAAGTCTACGTTTTTGCGTAGACTACAGGAAGCTCAATCAGTTTACTCACAAGGATGCGTATCCCTTACCCCGCATTGAAGAGTCACTCACCGCCCTCAATTCAGCTGCCTATTTTTCAACGCTGGACCTAACCAGTGGCTACTGGCAGGTAGAGGTGGCAGCGGAGGATAGAGAAAAGACAGCATTCACCATGCCCATGGGCTTATACGAGTTTCTTTGAATGCCCTTTGGGCTGTGTAATGCCCCAGGAACTTTTCAGAGGGTGATGGAGCACTGCATGGGGCACAAGAATTTTGACATGGTACTCCTCTACCTCGATGATGTAGTTATCTACTCTAAAACCTATGAGGAGCATCTGCAACACCTAAGTGATGTATTCCAGCACCTGGCGGGATACGGTCTAAAACTAAAACCCTCCAAATGCCATCTATTGAAGACCAGCGTCCAATACTTGGCACACATCGTGGGCACCAATGGAGTCGCCCCTGATCCCGATAAGATTTCTGTTGTCCGGGACTGGCCAATACCCACGACTGTAAAGGAGGTGAGAAGTTTCCTCGGATTTGTCAGATACTACACGAGATTCGTACCACGATTCTCCCAGGTTGCGGCCCCTCTCCATGAACTGCTTCGTGGAGTACCCTCAGCTCAGCATGGGAAGAAGATACCTGTGGTGTGGACAGAGGCTCAACAAACTGCATTTGATAAACTGAAGAGCCTGTTGATGGAGGCCCCGGTTCTGGCATATCCAGATTATAGTCGACCATTTCACCTTTACACCGACGCGAGCAATTGTGGTCTGGGAGCTTTACTGTCACAAGAACAGCAGGGGCAAGAACGTGTCATTGCCCACGCAAGCAGGAGTCTCAGGAGAACTGAGCGCAATGATGCCAACTACAGCGCATTCAAACTGGAGTTTTTGGCGCTGGTGTGGGCCATAACTGAAAAGTTCAAAGATTATCTGTTAGCAACACCATTCATAGCCTTCACCGATAATAATCCACTGGCCCACCTGAATACGGCTAACCTCGATGCATTGGAACAACAGTGGTATTCTAGGCTGGCGAACTACAATTTCACAATCAAATATCGGAGTGGCAAGGTCAACGCTAACGCTGACGCACTATCCAGGTTACCATCAGTAACGGCGCCAGAAGTGAATGAAGATGAGTGGGAGGAAGTGGAGATCCCTCGGTTCCAAGCTGCAATGAACTGTTGGAAAAAAACCCCCACCAATGTTCTGGCCCAGACAGCAGAAAGTGATCAACAACTGCCTCCCGATAGCACCGACTGGGTGCAAGTACAGAGCTCTAGCCCTGTTCTGGAAAAGTTGAAAGTCTTACTGATCTCAAGAAGGATGTTGTCAAAACAAGAACGGCAGGCACTGGATCCAGAACTGTTAAAGCTGTGGAGACAGAGAGAACAACTACGAATCCGCAAAGGTTTGTTGATTCGCCGTGGTATCAATCCCAAGACTCACCTGCCGGTAACGCAGATTGTACTGACCAGACGGGATAGTGACCGAGTGCTGGAAGCCTATCATGATCAGTCTGGGCATTTTGGCCTACAAAAGCTAGAAGCCACACTGAGACGGCGATTCTATTGGGTGAACATGAGAGAGGATATCGAAGAGTGGAATTAGAATTGTCCAAATTGTTCGATGAAGAAGAAACCCCCTGCAGATCAGTGAGCAGAGCTACATCCCATAGTGACACATCATCCACTCGAGTTGGTTGTGATTGATCATGTTAAACTGGAACCCAGCAGGAGTGGCTATTAGTACGCCATCACTATAATTGATCACTACTCCAAATTAGTTGTTGCCCTTCCAGTTAAGGACTTGACTGCATCCACGACAGCAGAATTATTGTGGAGAGCCTTTGTGAGACCGTATGGCTACCCTGAAAAGATATTGACAGACCAGGGATCTGCCTTTGAGTCTCGCTTGTTCCAGGAATTGTGTGACCTCTATGGGTGTCGAAAACTGCATACGACAACGTATCACCCCCAATGCAACGGAGTGTGCGAACGAATGAACCAATCCCTTATCAACATGCTGTGGTCAATACCCACGGAGGCTAGGAGGGATTGGCCCGATCTTCTCTCAGAAATCACATTCCTGTATAACAATACAGAACACAGTTCCACCGGGTATACTCCATTCTACCTCCTATTTGGCAGAGAAGGACGACTACCTGCAGACGCACGGCTATCCCTCCCGGAGGAGGTCACTCAAGGGGATATGCCACAGACGGATTGGGTATTGGAGCACCAGAGGCGCCCTCAGACCGCCTATGCTGTTGTCAAACAGCGAACAGAACAAGGGCAGAGACGCCAAGCTGATGATTACAACCGCCATGCAAAGGCTGGTCCTCTCACCGTGTGAGAACTAGTGTGGAAGAGGCAGAACCGTCGTGGTAGTAAACTTGACGGATATTGGGAAGAGACTCCCTATAAAATTATTGAAGTTCCATATCCAGAGAGTGATGTCTACAGAATTGCACGTCTTGGTGACAAGAAGTCAATGTTTGTTCATCGTAACCAGCTAAAGAAATACTTGTCTAGTCATCGAGAGGCGGTGGAACCCCAGCTCACAGAGGCGAAGAGGTCGAGTATACCTGACTCCCCGTGCAATAGCGATCCTACTGCTGAAATGTTGAATGTGTTCTGGCCAGTGTGGGGGCTGTTACACCCTACGATCAGGTCTGAAACTGTACCCTGTTCTATGTATGACATTGGTAATGATAATGTGGTAGATGGCTGTCCCCTTGTACCGAATGTGCCTGTTCCTGATGTAACAGTCAATTGATCAAAGTGAGGTAATTGGCCCATCAGAGGAGAGACGATCGACCCGCTCTACGCGGGGCCAACTGCCGGCCCGATACAGATATTGATGTACTTTTAGTCATTAACTTTTGGCAGGTCTCTGTGTTATAAGGCGTGAGGACACGCCTCATTTCAGTGGGGAAATTTGTGGCATCCCAGTCCTGAGGGATACCCCTTTTATGGAAACATAGGAAAGGGTTACAAGCTGTGGCTCGGCTGTGTCACTTGTGAACTTAATGAACTGTGACAGTCTGGGATCTGCAATTGCAGCCTGGGTGCTAGGCAACCGAGGCTGTGCAAAACGGAAGCAATCTGGAGGGTATTGAGACCCAGGAGAATCTGACTGTGCCTGAGATGAGAGCGGGAAAGAAGGGAGGAGATTTATAGGCTGGAGAGGGGGATGTGACGTCAGACGCCAGTGGGATGTATGCTGAGAAAGCCTGCACCTGACGGAGTTTTACGGAGTGCCTGTGAGATTCAAGCAGTGATCAGCGTGGTTTGAAGTGAACATTCCACATGCTGTGATTTACTGCAGCTCAGAAGGAGGCAGCAATAGTTAATGTGCACCGAGGAGAAGCAGAGCGGAGTGATCGTTCCACTCAGTAACCGGATGACAGTGATCTGAGGAGCGGCTACACTGACAGCGCAGCACTGCATGGTGAGACAGCGGAGATCATGTGGGGTGGCCCCCTGAGTAAGCAGATCATCACTACAGTCATAGGACACGTGAGTCTGGCTAAGTTAGCCACTGAGTACTGGAGTAGCCTGTTATGCACACCAGTGCCTGCAGGAAAGTACTGGTGTCAGGACTGTTATGCACTCCAGTGCCTGCAGGAATGTACTGGTGTTCGAACTGTAATGCAAAACAAATGGACTTACAGACAGACTGGGGAATATGACATAACGTACACAGAAGGTGATAGGGTAACAAAATACACACAAAGTGAACAGAGAAGCCCAGAGGCTAAGGAACTGGGTATCTCCCTTGTATTAGAACTGCTCAGATGGGAAAAGCAAGATGTTGTGTTTTAATACGTAGAGAACCCGAAATGCTGTTGCTAAGGGCAACAGCAAAACCCTAAAGGGTTACCAACGGGTGTGGCAGTAAACTCCTTGGTCAGAGATGGAATGATAGACACAAGGAGAGTCTCCACAATCCTAATTCTCACTTGCAGTGCACAGGTTCAGCTTACTGCCACTAAACTGACCCCTGACACCTAGCACAGTGAGACAGGATTAGACAGGCAAGTCTTAGAATACAGCCGCAAACTTGCTAAGTTCACAGAGTAGTAACAGAACCCCAGCAAGCTAAACGACTGACTCCAGTCTTACTGCTAGGTCTGGATTGGCAGAGTGTAATACCAAATCCCCAGGCCTATTTGCAGTAAGCAACAAACAAATACAAAGCTACACAGTACTGGCTAACTTTCAGAAACTGACTAACCAACAAAGATTCAGCAGCATCTGCTTACCCTGAGAAGAGGCCTTATAAAGCAGGTGCTGTCCACGCCCCACTCAGACCTCACAGACTGTGAGCACAAAAACCAGCACCGGATCCCCTGCCATGCACAGAGCCTATAACCACTGCACAGCAAAAGACCCGAACCGGAGTATCAGCTGCGCTCAGGTCACTCCGCTAGCACTTGTCTCCCGGTTGCCATGACGACGTGGCAGCACAGGGCAGGAGACCCTAACAGTACCCCCCCCTCTGACGAGGGGTCAAAGAACCCCTACCACCGGGTTTATCGGGGAACTGCGAGAAGAAAGAGCGTATCAGTCTGGGGGCATGAAGATTACAACTGCGCACCCACGACCGCTCCTCCGGGCCATACCCCTTCCAGTGCACCAAAAATGACAGCCGACCCCGAACCACCTTGGAGTCAAGAATCCTTTCAACAACAAACTCCCTCTGGCCACGTATCAGAAGAGGGGAAGGTCTTCCACTGGAAGAAGGATTACTAATCGCCCGTTTTAAAAGGGAACAATGAAATGTTTTATTGATACCCAAAGAACGGGGCAGATCTAACTGAAATGCCACCGGATTGATAACCCTGGTGATCTTATAAGGGCCGATGAACCGGGGGCCTAACTTATGAGATGGCTGTCTCAACTTCAAATTCTTGGTAGACAACCAGACGAAGTCTCCTAATTTGAAGCTGCAGGGTCTTTTCCGCTTATCAAAAACCCTTTTGGTCACTAATGACACAGACACAAGGGCTTTCTTCACTTTCCGCCAAATACCTCTAAGGACCGAAACCACAGAGGAACCACCAGGCGTGGAGTCCAGGGGGTCAAAAGAATTGGCCTTAGGATGATGCCCATACACACAAAGGAAGGGAGAGATCCCTGTAGCAGAGTGAGCCGCGTTGTTATAGGCAAACTCCGCCATGGACAGATGAGCAACCCAGTCAGTCTGACACTTGGAGACATAACACCTGAGGAACTGCTCCAAGGACTGGTTCACCCTTTCAGTCTGCCCATTAGACTGCGGATGGTAGCCCGACGACAAGCTGACAGAAATCTGGAGATCGGAACAAAATGCCCTCCAGAATTTGGCCACAAACTGGGATCCGCGGTCAGAGACCACATCAAGTGGCAACCCGTGGAGACGCACAACATGCAGCATAAATAATTCAGACAGGCGTCTGGCCGATGGCAGCCCAACCAGTGGAACGAAGTGCGCCATCTTCGAAAACCTGTCAACGACAACCCAGATGGCTGTCATCCCCGAGGATTTGGGCAAGTCCACCACAAAATCCATTGAAATGTGGGTCCATGGCTTAGATGGGATAGAGAGTGGATGTAATGGGCCAACAGGAACCCCTCTAGGAGTCTTATTTCGGGCACAGATGTCACATGCCCGAACCCACTGATCCACATCCTTAGCCACCGAGGGCCACCACACCGCCCTAGATAGCAACTCCCGAGTTCTGGCAATACCCGGGTGACCTGCAGACTTCTTGGCATGGAATTCCAGGAACACTCGCTGTCTTAACCTAGGAGGCACAAACAAAAGACCTACCGGAAGGTCTGGAGGAGCCTGCTCCTGTGCTCTAAGGACTAATGATAAGAGGTCCTGGGTAATGCCCACTTTAATACATGATGGGGAAACAATGGGCAACGGCTCCTCGGTGGTCTCCTGGATTGGAGCAAAACTCCGCGAGAGCGCATCAGCCTTGATGTTTTTTGACCCTGGGTCGCGATATGTTATCAAAAAATTAAAGCGAGCAAAAAACAAAGCCCATCGTGCCTGCCTGGCATTGAGACGCTTCGCTGACTCTAAATATGCCAGATTCTTATGGTCAGTGAGAATTGAGACCACAAACTTAGCCCCCTCAAGCCAGTGTCTCCACTCCTCGAGTGCATCCTTAATAGCCAACAATTCCCGGTTACCCACGTCATAATTCATCTCGGCAGGCGAAAATTTACGGGAAAAGTAAGCACAGGGATGAAGGCGATTATCAGACACTCCCATCTGAGAAAGCACTGCCCCAATACCCATCTCAGAGGCATCCACCTCCACCACAAAAGGACGCTCTGGATCTGGGTGTCGCAGCACCTTGGCCGAAACAAATGCCCTTTTGAGACGGGCAAAAGCCGCTTTAGCCTCACAAGACCAGTGAGCAACATCCGCCCCTTTCTTAGTGAGTGCTACCAAGGGCGCCACTATAGACGAAAATCCAGCGATAAATCGTCTATAAAAATTCGCAAAGCCCAGGAAACGCTGAAGCGCCTTCAAACTAGTGGGCTGCACCCAATCCAGGACTGCCTGTACCTTGGAACCCTCCATTTGGAAACCTTCTGGGGAAATAATATATCCTAGAAATGCGATTTGCTGAACTTCAAATTCGCACTTCTCCAGCTTCGCCCCAAGCCGGTGGTCTCTGAGTTTCTGGAGGACTAAGCGTACATGCTTCCGATGTTCCTCCAGGGAATGGGAGAAGATTAGGATGTCATCTAAGTATACAACTAAGAATCTATCCAAATATTCCCTGAGCACATCATTCATGAAATCCTGGAAGACTGCCGGGGCATTACAGAGCCCAAAAGGCATCACCAAATATTCATAATGCCCTGAGTGGGTATTAAAGGCAGTCTTCCATTCATCCCCCTCTCTTATTCGGATTAGATTGTACGCACCGCGTAGGTCAATCTTAGAAAAAATGGTGGCAGTACGAAGCTGGTCAAACAAGACCGAAATGAGAGGCAGTGGGTATGAGTTTTTAATTGTGATACGGTTCAATTCCCTGAAGTCGATGCAGGGTCGCAACGAACCGTCCTTTTTACCCACAAAGAAGAACCCCGACCCAACTGGAGACTGTGAAGGTCTGATAAATCCCTTAGCCAAGTTCTCCTGAATGTACTCTGCCATAGCCTGAGTCTCAGGACGTGACAGGGAGTACAACCTGCTCTTGGGAAGCTTAGCATTTGGCAACAAATCAATGGCACAGTCATAGGGGCGATGGGGAGGTAGTACCTCTGCAACTTTTTTGGAGAACACGTCCGCAAAATCTGCATAACACCCTGGCAATCCTGGCAAACTGAGCTGCGAGAGCCTGACTGGAAGGCTCAAGCAATTCCTGAAACAATCAGTACCCCAACTAAGAATCTCCCCAGAGACCCAGTCAAATTGAGGATTGTGGGCCCTTAACCAGGGTAACCCCAACACCAATGGGGCAAAAGTACAGACAGTCACATAAAAGGACAATTTTTCAGAGTGTGTGGCTCCAATAAACAAAGAAATCTGGCTAGTGCAAGAGGTAATTTTACCTTGGGATAAAGGTTCCCCGTTTAACCCACAAATCTCAATTTCCGATGCCAAGGGTACTAAGGGAACAGAGTGTTTCAGGGCGAATTGGCGGTCCATAAAAACCCCGTCGGCCCCACTGTCCACAAAGGCCTCAGTCTTGACAGTTTGACCGAGGATCTTCAAGGTCACCGGAATGATAAAAGTCTTCTTGGGAAATTCTGACTTCTGGCCTGACAGGATATTTCCCATCACCCTCAGGCCCTGAAGTTTTCCGGCTTTTCTGGGCATGATACTACAACATGACCTTTATTCCCACAGTACAAACACAACCCCTGCTGTCTCCTCCGCGTCTTCTCACGCGAGGAGAGGCGGGTAGCCCCAATCTGCATAGGCTCCTCGGAAAATTCCTCAGAGTCTGAGGTTCCCTTGGGAAGGAAGGAAATCTCAGTCTCCCTTTCAAGCCTACACTCTCTCAGCCGTCTATCCACCCGGATGGATAACTGCATGAGCTGATCCAAGCTATCAGGCAAGGGATATTGTACCAGTTGGTCCTTTATCTGGTTAGAAAGACCTCTTCGGTACTGGTGTCTCAGGGCTGGGTCATTCCACTGGGTATCATGGGCCAACCTCCGAAACTCCGTACAGTAAACCTCAACTTGCCTTCGCCCTTGCTTAAGGATCGAAATCTGAGCCTCGGCTGAGGCCGTCTTGTCAGGGTCATCATACAACATGCCCAGTGCCGTAAAAAAAGCATCAACACTTTTAAGCGACGGACAGTCAGGCTGCAACCCATATGCCCAGACCTGTGGGTCTCCTTGTAGCAAGGAAATCACTATGCCCACCCGCTGAATCTCCGACCCAGAAGACTGAGGCCTAAGCCGGAAGTATAGCTTGCAGCTCTCCTTGAAACAAAAGAACTGCGAGCGATCTCCAGAAAAACGATCCGGGAGATTTCCTTTCGGCTCCTTAACCCCTGCAGGTGCTGCTGCTGCGGGAGCTCCGCCAGCAGCCTGGGAGGTGTGCATTTTAATGGACAAATCATTAAATTGTCGAGTCAGGACCTGCACCTGATCGACCACCTGTTGCAACGTATTTTGAGGGGTATGCTCCATATTCCCACAAAATTTCAACAGGAGTATTAGGCTGCTGAATATGTTATGCACACCAGTGCCTGCAGGAAAGTACTGGTGTCAGGACTGTTATGCACTCCAGTGCCTGCAGGAATGTACTGGTGTTTGAACTGTAATGCAAAACAAATGGACTTACAGACAGACTGGGGAATGTGACATAACGTACACAGAAGGTGATAGGGTAACAAAATACACACAAAGTGAACAGAGAAGCCCAGAGGCTAAGGAACTGGGTATCTCCCTTGTATTAGAACTGCTCAGATGGGAAAAGCAAGATGTTGTGTTTTAATACGTAGAGAACCCGAAATGCTGTTGCTAAGGGCAACAGCAAAACCCTAAAGGGTTACCAACGGGTGTGGCAGTAAACTCCTTGGTCAGAGATGGAATGATAGACACAAGGAGAGTCTCCACAATCCTAATTCTCACTTGCAGTGCACAGGTTCAGCTTACTGCCACTAAACTGACCCCTGACACCTAGCACAGTGAGACAGGATTAGACAGGCAAGTCTTAGAATACAGCCGCAAACTTGCTAAGTTCACAGAGTAGTAACAGAACCCCAGCAAGCTAAACGACTGACTCCAGTCTTACTGCTAGGTCTGGATTGGCAGAGTGTAATACCAAATCCCCAGGCCTATTTGCAGTAAGCAACAAACAAATACAAAGCTACACAGTACTGGCTAACTTTCAGAAACTGACTAACCAACAAAGATTCAGCAGCATCTGCTTACCCTGAGAAGAGGCCTTATAAAGCAGGTGCTGTCCACGCCCCACTCAGACCTCACAGACTGTGAGCACAAAAACCAGCACCGGATCCCCTGCCATGCACAGAGCCTATAACCACTGCACAGCAAAAGACCCGAACCGGAGTATCAGCTGCGCTCAGGTCACTCCGCTAGCACTTGTCTCCCGGTTGCCATGACGACGTGGCAGCACAGGGCAGGAGACCCTAACATAGCCTAACGACTGGGACAGTCTCATACACTATACTAAACAGCTGCATACGGGTGTAAAGACCCATAATTAGCCTCTGAAGAAGAGTCAAGTAATATAAAGGCCCCCTCTGCCCCTCCGTAGACTACCAGGCTGGCAGACTATAGAAGAGACTCTGGTCACGAATGACTGAACACTGCCTTACAAGCTAAATCACTGCTATGTCAGTGAAACTGACATTGATTAGACCTTGAGCATTTAGAAGTGATCCTTCACACTGCAGCACCACCTGGGAACAAATAGAAATTAACAAGACTATATCCCTCATACAGAGAGGAAATTCAGCAGACTTCCAGTTTGGGATCTCCACTTTAAATAGTGATCTGTGGGGGCTCCTCCTAGATACAGCAATTGGTGCCATTTCCACTATACTTGCCAGTCCCTACATATTATATGGAAAGCAAGCTTTACCAAAGGATTGCAATCCTAAAACCCTGTGCACAGGTATAAAATCAACATTTGGACACTATTCATGTTATGTGTGTTCGGGTACCCGATGCTAATGTTTATACAGTAATTAAGCATAGTTGTGATAATTGATTGGTGTCTTGTTTGAAGTCTATTTTTGAAAGGTGTTAAAATCACTTAACATGCCTAATAAAGGGTGACAGAGTTGGGCCCTGCCTAAAGGTCCAATAATCTGAGTCACTCAAGTAATAACCCTAGAGTGGTTGTGCCTATTACTGATTTATGCATATAACGATTAGTAAGTTATATACAAGTTGTCATTACAGTGAAAGAAAGACAGTATCAGGCAACAAGTAATCATATGCAAAGTTTGTGCTTAAAGTTGTCATTGTTGTGATCCCATGTATTATACTGAGTTACTACTGTGCTAGTGTACAGACTATATTGCGTGCACTGGTTCTTGAAATAAATACACCTGCATTATTAATGAACGTTGTTTTTCACATTCAAAAGTGTGTTACTCATACCTTCAGACCTCTCTGCGAAGAGAATAGGAGTATCATCGTGAAGCTGAGTTCTGGTAAGCACATTGCCATAAGGGGCTAACCTGAGGGTACCACAGGTACTTGTTTGACATTCTCTGAATCCGAGGCTGATGGTATTTTATTTAAAGAAATCTTTGGTGATGATACTGAGAAATCTGCAGAGCATTTATACCGTGACATTTTAAAGTTAAAACAGCGTGAGCTGGATATTCACTACCATGGTGTGACTTTGAGTAATTACTATAAAGAGAAGATGATCCCACGTGGCCTTAGGGTCAAGAACTGTCCCACTATTGGCAGACACAATGCCACGTTTTGCAAACGGTGGATTGCTATACTGAACAAGTGTAGTTACAATCTGATGTTACTTGTTATAAAGGAAGCTAGTAGGGAATTAACGGTGATACGTGACAAAATTAAAAGCTTTGAGACCTCCTTTTTGGGGATATTGGAAGCTGATACTGACACTAAGTGGTTGGAAAAACTGGATAAACAGGTGTCTGTATACAAGCGTGATTTGGTCCAGTTTAAACGTCACACATTGAACAAAGTCACAGCTGACTATGAACAGAATAAGGTGTATTTGTGGACTGGTTCTGCGCCTAATAAAAGGGTCTATCATAATAGGAGGAGACACTACAAACCTAGAGATGATTCTGATTATTTACCTGAAAATCCCACCACTAGTGACTCAGATTATAATGATTCTTCCAACGGTAATACCACTGCAGCCACCCCTTTAGGTGTTCTGACCCGTATGCAAATCCGAGGCGGAGGACGCGGCATGGTGGCCACAAAGCGAGGTCGAGGAAGGCCAGGAAGACCGCCTCTTCAGAGGAGAAAGTAATATTTAATTTGTCTTCACGTGTTTTGACAGGGACTGAGCTTAAAGTCTTAGGTTTGGGACTATCATTCGTTCCTACTGTACGGTTTAACAAATTTAAATGGGAAGTTGAGCAATATCATCTGAACAGGCAATTTCGTTTACATGAACATTTTAATGGTTCAAAGGCTGTCGGTAGTAGTAGTGAACATGAGACTCTTCCTGCGCAATTGCGCAAAAAACAGAAAAAGTCTTCTTTTGACCCTTATACCACGAATATGTCTATTAAAACTTTTTCTAGAATGCTTTCTCAAAAGGTTGAATCTGCCACCAGATTTGATTGTGCTTCTACATCTGGTCCAAATAATCTATCTGCTGTTGAATTTCAGGCTCTTAAGAACCTTTCCAGTTACAATGATATTGTAATTCGCCCCGCCGATAAAGGCGGGGCTATTGTTGTTCTAACTTTAATTGACTTAGGTGACACTTTGGATAACCGCATGCCATGGGTGAATCACTTTAATTCGTGCAGTGATTCTATTAAATCAGTGTCCAAACAGTTGTGGCCAATTGTGAGTACTGATCAGGATTTGAACCTTGGAGATAGGAGGCTCATGCCCTGCTATACCAGGGGCCGTAACATCCGGGACTGGGTAGTAAGGACGGACATTACTAATATGTCCAATACTATGAGTTCACAGCATTTTCTTAGTCGACGCAACGGATGCTATAAATGCATCAATTGTGTCACTTGTCGCTATCTCATAGCCGGTGACAGTTTTTGTCACCCGTACAGTGGTAAAAAATTCTATATTAGACACAAGGTCACTTGCACGACAAAGTATATTGTTTATCTCATTAGATGTCCCTGTGGACTAGTTTATGTCGGCAAAACCGACAGAACTTTGCGGGAGCGGATGGCGGCACATTGTTCCACCATACGTGCTGCCATTGAGTCTGGTAAGAGTGAACATCCTGTGGCACGGCATTTTGCTGAGGCCGGTCACAGTATGGCCAATCTTAGATATATGATTATTGATCATATACCACCATCTTTAAGGGGTGGTAATTGCTCATTGAAACTTTTCAAATGTGAATCAAGCTGGATCTTTAGATTGGGGACACTTACACCCCGTGGGCTTAATGACAATCTTGGCCTTCACGCATTTATTTAACTTCTTTTTGTGCATCAACCTTTTTGAATATCGGTTTTCAGCTCTGACACTGCATGTCAATATATGTACATGTGTTATTTAGATGTTGTACTATGTATCCATTTACATTGTGATGTACTTTACTCCCTTCCGCCGCTGTTTGGTTCATTATGTTTTATGTATATAGGTTCCCGTGGCAACGGACGGTGGGAGATGACGTCATTCGTGGGCATCATACTTCCGGGTTCCGGACGCTGCGGGAAGTAACACACGAGGTGGGGATATAAGGTGAGCAGAGTTTTATCTTTGTATTGTTTGTGCCTGATGATGATGTAAATACACATTGAAACGTTGCATTTATCTACCTGACTACTTGTGCAGTTATTTTCCGTGTGCTGCCGATACAATTTGCTGTACATTGGACTCCTAGCTGGGGAAGTTCTACGGCTGGCACCGGGACCTTTACTTCAGAAAGGTGTGCTGCCCTAATATCTATGCTATATTATATATATATATATATATATATATATATTAGATTAAATATACACCATGATACAAGTATAGACATGGCAGACGTAGGTCATATATTATACATGCATACACATGATGTCATGAATACAATGTTTTTGCCCATTTCGTTCTCACAATATGGTTACTGGCATCTAACTATTGCGGGCACACAAACACGCACAGAAACACACATTTCTAAAATAGTGTGTTATAATGACAGAAATCCCACTGACACGATTGTACACATTAGAGGGTCTATTCAGCCAATGTCATGATGAACTATCTTCAGCATAAAGAAGAAGAACAAGGAGTCCTGAAAGTGATTACATGGCCCCCACACAGCCTTGATCTCAACATCATTGTGTCTATCTGGGATTACATGAAGAGACAGAAGGATTTGAGCAAGCCACGTCCACAGAAGATCTGTGGTTAGTTCTCCAAGATGTTTGGATCAGTCTCCCTGCCGAGTTCCATCAAAAACTGTGTGCAAGTGTACTGTACCTAGAAGAATTGATGCTGTTTTGAAGGCAAAGGATGATTTGATTTAGATATTGAAATATTGATTTGATTTAAATTTATTTTCTATTCATTCACTTTGCATTTTGTTAATTGATAAAAAATAAACTATTAACACTTCTATTTTTGAAAGCATTCTTACTTTGCAGCATTTTTTCCATACCTGCCTACAACTTTTGCACAGTACTGTATATATAAAAATATATGTACCACTAAGCTGAGTTCTGTATAATTCCTAGAGATGTGTTGGATTCCCGAACTTCAGGGATCCAAGGGAATCCGAGCGCCGGCTCAGGTTTTCCTGCCTTGATTGAATTTCAAAACGAGGCAAACCATCTTCCCGGTGTAAGATTTTGCGTGTTTTAGATTCAATACTAGTCCCTTCTACTGTGAGTCAGGCACCATTTCACACTGGACTGCCAGAGGTGTTTGTTGGATGTCAGGCATTCAATCAATACAAAGAGAGAGTGCACTGTTTCATGACAGTGGCAGTATCCCTTACTGTATTTTAGTGTTAGGAAAAAACAATGTGTTCCCTAATGCACACCGAGTGAAAAATATTACTACATAATAGTCAGATAATACGGAGATCTTAGTTGCGTATATCTGCAGATATAGGGTTAAGCCCCCAGGCCGATTGACAAGGCTTCTCCGTCACTGGGGGTCCCTAATACTAGGTATGGGTCCGGGGTGCAGGACCCCATAACGTCGGCACAGGTCGGCTACCCCAGGTCAGCACACAGGTGAGAATTAATAAGGGTTAATAAGAAGCACAGAAGTGCTATATAAGTGAAGTGTGATTAAAATAATACAAAAATATATACAAAGTGATAGGGAAAATCATAAGTGTTAATAAAGTGTTAGGGTGTGCCGACCTGAAGCAGCCCAGCCATACCGACACAGGGGCCACCGCACCCCACACCCACCCCATAAATAATTACAAATATGTCTGGGTTAAATTCCCAGTGTAAGGCCACATGGTAATGGCTCCTACAGCATCTGAGAGACAGTTTACCTGGAGATACCCCTAGCTTCTCCTATGGCACTCTGGAGTCAGCAATCCCTCCTAATGCTGACCCATCCATGCCTCTCTAAATACAATGCACAAAATGGTAAGCTGCTCAATCAGATTGTGATGTCACTCAGGTGCTAAAAGGGAGGGGTAATTCTATGTAGGAAAAAACAATGTGTTCCCTAATGCACACCGAGTGAAAAATATTACTACATAATAGTCAGATAATACGGAGATCTTAGTTGCGTATATCTGCAGATATAGGGTTCACACGAGGCTCGGTCCTCTTCTCCATGTAGAATCCTAGGGGTACCTGTGAAAAAAATGATACTCACATAATCCAGTGTACCTTCTGTTCTTTGTATAATCCACGTACTTGGCAAAATAAAAAACCGGAAACCCGACCACGCACTGAAAGGGGTCCCATGTTTTTTTTATTTTTTTTTATTTAATATTTTTATTAGAGAGAAGTCGAGTATGCTGATACAAAACAAACAGGAGATGACAGCTCCAAATAAATGCTGGGTCACATACATGTTATCCCATGGGGAATAACCAAATATAACAAAAACAAGGGAGTACGTCATCAATAGCAAATATATATATCGACAACAATTTTTCTGTGTTTAAACAAAAAAAATATAAAATAAAAAGAAAGATAGTAAGAAGGAAGATTCTGAGAAGAAGAGAGAAAGAGTGGGGGGAAGAAAGGGAAGGGGGGGGGGGGATGGGAGAATGATGGATCGTCAGAGAGGCTAGCAAGGTAGAGACGTGCCATGGAAGGCATTACCTCCCAGCTATAAACCATGTCATCTGTACAGCCAAGAACGGCATAACACCTCTTTTATTTATTGGGACCTGTTTGGCGTAGAGTATTGCGTCGTACCGCATCATATCACATCACACCCCGGAAGTGGAGGGCGTAGTAAAGATGAACCATGGATCCCATATCCTCCTATATTTGTCCGATTTGTCGTGTAAGGATGCTGTAATTTTCTCCATCATGGAGATATGCCAAATTTTTGCTATTAGCATGCTCCTAGGGGGGGTAATGGTTTTTTTCCAATTTTTAGCAATTACTCATCGGGCCACATGTAAGATTTGGAGTATTAGGCTATTCGCATGGCTATCTAGGTTGGATAAGGGAAGGCCCAGCAGGGCTGACCAGGGGCCCAGGGTTATCCGTGAACAGAAAATAGAACCAATAAGAGCTTCCACCTGAGTCCAGAACGTGCGCATTTTTGGGCATGACCACCAGATGTGTTTAAAATCTCCGGTTTGGCCGCACCCACGCCAACACAATGGGGAGGACCCGGGAAAGATCTTATGCAATGTTGCAGGGACCCGATACCATCTAGTGTAGACTTTATAGGAATTTTCCTTCACTAAAGAGGAAATTGAGGACTGGGCTACTTTTTGTCTAATGATTTCCCAGGAGTCGTCATCGGGTGGAGGGCCTAAATCCTGCTCCCACTTGCGTTCATGGGGAAGTATGTTTGCTGCCTTCAGAGAACGTAATAAACCGTAGAGTATAGAAATAATACCTTGCCGCATAGGAGAGTAAATACAGAGACGCTCCAAGGGGGTGAGCTGGCGAATAACCTGGGGTTTGGGAAGGGAGCTTAAAAAAGAGCGGAGCTGTAAATATTCATATAATACAGGTTGGGAGATATCATATCTGTCACATAGAGATTGTAGAGAACGCCATGAGGACCCTTCCATAAAATCATATACCAGACCCGGACGTGGGTTCAAATGAAGCCACGAATGGGATCGCAAGGTGGAGCCTGGGGGGAAATCCCGGTTATCCCAAATGGACGTAATGGGTGATGGAAAAGTGGACAGGCCATAATGCCGAAAAACCACAAGGAGCAGGTGAGTTTTGTCGAAGGGACACAGGTATGCATTGTCCGTAGTGGTTTAGTCGGCGTAAGGAGGGAAACCAAAGTGGAGACCCCGGCCGCTAAAAGTTCGATTCGAATCCAGGGCAGGTGGGGGGTTGGGGAGAACCATGCTAGAGCCTGACTCAGGTGAGTTGCATGATAGTATTTACGGATATCCGGCAATCCTCTGCCTCCTGCTAACGGGTCATGTACCAGAGTGGAGGTCCTGATTCTAGGGGGCTTACCAGACCATATAAATTTTACGAAGAGTTTCTGCATTCGACATAAGGCCTCAGCGGGGATGCTTACGGGAATTGTTTGAATCAGATACAAAATCCTGGGAAGGATGTTCATTTTTACTGATACTATCCATCCGAACCAGGCTATAATCTGTTTGTCCCAAGCTCGAAGGTCAGACTCTATACACTTAAAAAGGGCTGGGAAGTTTTCGGAGTATAAAGAGTCGTAGGAGTTTGTGATATACACGCCTAGATACCTGATTTTCTTGGAGCACCAAGAAAAGTTAGTTAGCAGCTAGGAGAGATCTGGTATTCTCATCAAGATGCAGAGGGAGGGCTTCCGATTTAGAGTAATTAATACGATATCCCGAGTAGTGAGAGTATAATGATAGAGTTTTAAATAGATTAGGGATAGATATATTGGGAGAGGAGAGAGTTAAGAGAACGTCATCAGCGAATAATGACAATTTGAATTCCTCTTCACCAACAGAGATTCCTTTGATGTCGGGGTTGGCCCTAACCATACACGCCAGAGGTTCGATTGTCATAGCAAAAATTAGTGGTGACAGGGGGCACCCCTGGCGTGTACCGTTGCTGATATGAAAGAGGTGAGAGTCTTTGCCGTTAACCCGAACTCTAGCAGAGGGGTTGGAGTAGAGTGCCTGAATACCCTGAAGTAGGCTTCCCGCCAGACCGAACCTGCGTAGGGTGGCGAACATGAAGGGCCATAGTATTTTATCAAAAGCCTTCTCTGCGTCGAGCGAAAGAAGGATGGAGGGCAATCTAGTTTTGTTAATAAGATGGACCAGATTAATAGTTCTGCGTGTATTGTCTCTAGCTTGTCGGCCTGGGATGAAGCCCACCTGGTCAGCGTGTATTAAGCGCGGGAGAATTGGGTTTAATCTAAGGGCTAGGATTTTGGCAAATAGTTTAATATCGTTATTTAATAAGGAAATGGGGCGGTAGCTAGCACAGGAGTTGGGGTCTTTCCCGGGCTTATGGATTAAAACTATTCGTGCCTCCAATGCACGGGGTGATAGAGGGTTACCCCTTAGGAAACCATTGAAGAGCCTACACAGGTGGGGTAATAAGGAACCCTTGAATTTCTTGTAATATGTAATTGACATCCCATCAGGTCCAGGGGCCTTACCTGGTTTCTGAGTTTTAAGAGCATTCTCAATTTCCTCGATAGTGATCTCTGAACCTAGCTGGGACACTGTCGAGCTACTCAGTGAAGGTAGGTTACATTTATCTAGGAGAGAGTCAATCCCCCCATCAAATCTCGGTGACGAGGAGGGAGTCACTTCCGAGTTATACAATAATTTATAAAATTCCTCGAATTCACCCAGAATACGGTCAGGATCGTGAGTTAGAGCTCCTTGTTTGGTGCGAATGGATAGGATATTTTTGGAAGAAATCTGAGGCCTCAACTTTCTGGCTAGAAGTTTATCTGCTTTATCCCCTTTTTCATAATATATCTGGTTAAGACGTCTAAGGCACTGTTCAGTCTTGTGCGATAACAGCATATTAAGTTCGCCCCTGATTTTAAGTACCTTTTCTAAATCAGCAGGGTTTAAAGAGGACTTATGAACTTCCTCCATTTGATGGAGCTGATTGGTTAACTCTAGAATCTTTTGGGAACGCTGTTTATTGAGCCTGGCCGCGGTCTGGATAAAGTGGCCCCGGAGGACCGCTTTATGTGCCTCCCACAGGGTCATATCAGATATACCGGGTGTTTGGTTCTCATTGAAGTAATCAGTTAATGCCTGAGTAGTTTGTTGTAACACTTCAGGCTGTTGGAGAAGGGCATCGTTAAGGGACCAAGAGGGGGGGGGAAGGAGAGCGAGCCAGCCCAGTCAGAGCCAGAGATATCGGGGCGTGGTCGGACCACGTAATTGGATAAATACAGCAGTTCTGGATTCTAGAGGTCAGATCTCTTCCAACCATAATCATATCAATTCTAGTATATAGATTATGGACTGGGGGAAAAAACGTGTAGTCTTTAACTAAGGGGTCGACAACCCTCCAGGAGTCAAAGGGGTCCCATGTTTTCACATGGGACCCCTTTCCCCGACTGCCAGGACCCCCCCTGACTACTGTCAAAGAGGGTCCCTTCTGCCAATCAGGGAGCGCCACGTCGTGGCACTCTCCTGAATGGCTGTGTGCTCCTGTAGTGTCTGTCAGGCAGCACACGGCAGAGATACAATGTAGCGCCTATGCGCTCCATTGTATCCAATGGTGGGAACTTTGCGGTCAGCGGTGAGGTTACTTTCGGTCAACCGCTGACCGCAAAGTTCCCACCATTGGATACATTGGAGCGCATAGGCGCTACATTGTATCTCTGCCGTGTGCTGCCTGACAGACACTACAGGAGCACACAGCCAATCAGGAGGGTGCCACGACGTGGCGCTCCCTGATTGGCAGAAGGGACCCTCTTTGACAGTAGTCAGGGGGGGTCCTGGCAGTCGGGGAAAGGGGTCCCATGTGAAAACATGGGACCCCTTTCAGTGCGTGGTCGGGTTTCCGTTTTTTTATTTGCCAAGTACGTGGATTATACAAAGAACAAAAGGTACACTGGATTATGTGAGTATAATTTTTTCCTAGGATTCTACATGGAGAAGAGGACCGAGCCTCGTGTGAACATAGGTAAGTATGTATGTTTGGAGGTGTATGTAATAAACTTATACTGTCACGGTATGTGTCTCCTGTTTTTTGTTGGATATTTTTTTAGTAGTAGTACTACAGGTACCAGCGGGCCCGGTTTTCCACTGCATGCTGGTACTTGTGGTTCTCTAAGTACCAGCTTGTGGGGGAGGCTTGCTGGGATTTGTAGTACTGCTACTAAAAACAATATTCTCATTTTTTACACAAGGCTGTCAGCCCCCCTTCCGCCGCCCTTGGATGGGGGGACAGCCTCGGGCTTCACCCCTGGCCCTTGGGTGGCTGTAGGGGGGGGGACTCCTTGATTTAAGGGGTTCCCACTCCTCCAGGGTACCCCGGCCAGGGGTGACTAGTTGGGTATGTAATGCCAGGGCCGCAGGGACCTAGATAAAAGTGTCCCCCGGCTGTGGCATTATGTACCTGGCTAGTGGAGCCCGGTGCTGGTTTAAAAAATACGGGGGACCCCTACGCTTTTTGTCCCCCGTATTTTTTGAACCAGGACCAGGCGCAGAGCCCGGTGCTGGTTGATTAAATATGGGGGAACCCCTGACATTTTTTTCCCCATATTTTTTCAACCAGGTCCGGCTCAAAGAGCCCGAGGCTGGTTTTGCTTAGGAGGGGGGACTCCGCGCATTTTTTTCCTGAAAATTTAACACTTTCCCACCCCTTCCCACTGATAAACATGCACGGATCTTATGGATCCGTGCATGCCTATCAGAACATGGTAAAAAAAAGCAGGTCTGTTTTAAATCTGCTTTTTTTTACGATTTGTATTTTTTCACTGCAGTGTTTGGCTATTGTCGGCAGTGTTCGTGAAATACACTTTTTAGTAAATTACCGAGTTGTATCAAAAAACAGTCGTATTTGACCGATGGTGTATTCATTCGTATTTTTTTTCTTTGACTTTCAAAAAAATACGAATGCCCTCATCACTGCCGAGATTTGAGTTTAGTAAATTCCCGAGATGACACTTTGAAGAAAAAACACCAAATCGGTCAAAATCGGGAGCTTAGTAAATATACCCCTGTGAGTCCACAGTGTGAATTTACCTTTTGAGGGAAAGAAAAAAAGTTGGGGGTTTTTTGTACAACTTGTGTGTTCATAAAGCCCAGTAGGTGCCAAAAAAACATTAAATTGCTACTATACTGTACAATACACTACACACAGTGGCAAGAAAAGAAGTGGTGGTTCTGCAACTGTCAGTGAGGCTTCTTCTTCTGTCTCTCATGATGTTGCAAGAACTTCTCCCTCAGGGGTAAATTTACTAAAGCTTCTAAAACAGATAATTAGTGATGTTGCCCATAGCAGCCAATCAGATGTTGTCTATCATTTCTCTAATACCTTTTAGAAAATGATAGACAGCATCTGATTGGTTGCTATGGGCAACATCACAAATTGTTTTAGAAGCTTTAGTTAATTTACCCTATGGAGCCTAGAAGAGGTGTCAAAAAATGAAAAATGGAAAATCAGTGCTGAAAAGACCCGCTAAGACAGTAGAACAAACTGTGTGTTCAGAAATGTCACACATCCCTGAGTAGAGTCTACATGTGCCCATGAGTGTTATTGTAGAGAAGCCTTCTTATACCATTTCTGCATCCTCTGCAAATGTGAGGATGAGCAGCACAAATCAAAATGCTGAAATAGAAATTGAGGTGTCTACCCTGGAAGCGCAACAAGATGAGGGGAATATTTGTATAGCTGATGCTGGCGCAAATGAGGAGGTTGATGAGGAGAATGTTGTTTGTGTAAGTCAGCACCAGTAGAAGCAGTTCTTGTCCGTGATAAGAAGGCCATTATCAAACCTAGACATAAGACCAAAAAATACAGCTGTTATATGTGGATATATTTTTACCCAAATCCTGACAGTTGTCAAGCCATCTTTAGCATTTATAAAGCCACAGTAAGTAGAGGCGGGGATGTCAACCATGTAGGAAACCCCTCCTTGTTACATCATTTGTAGCGAATTCATGAAAAGTTTTATCAAAATTAGACTTATGCTAAAAAAAACAAGCAGTCCAGCATCAGTTAGCTTCCTTCTCTCAGCTAGATCCCAGCACCTGCAAGCTCCACCTTCAACACCTTCATCACTAATTGTTACGATCTGGGGAGTATATCTGGACAGAGTGTTGATTGAAATGATCTGGGGAATGTATCTGGATGGAGTGTTACAGAAGCCCAGCAAACCTCAAGTCTCCTGCGTTCTAAAGCTTCACCTTTAGCAGCCACCTTTCCTAGGTGGATTAAGTCCACCCAGTACTCAGTTGGCCCCAGGTCTTAATGTGGACAAAGAAACTATTAGAGGATGGGCAAGTGCAAGGAAATATGCTGGAGTAGAACCCACCTGACATGGAGTGGGTTAAGACTGGACAGACTGGCACACACTAGACAAGGACAAGACCAAGAATACCATAAGACAAGAACAACACAAGAGAATAATGAATTAATAACTAGGTATGGTAATAAGGTAAAGGTACTAATGAGACATCTAGGTATTGAGAGACACAAAAGGAATGATGCACTAATGGAGATAGCAACGGGGAAGTTGTCAGGAGAGAAGGCAATAACAGACTAGCAGGCTCGGTGATCTAATTAAAGAGACACGTAAGAAACATAAATCAAATGGTACATAAATAGCAGGGAATGCTCTGAACTCACAGTGGTTGCTACTGACAACAACAGAAATGCATGACAATAGAATACAGACATGGAAAGCAGAACAGACATACATACAACACAGAATGCTCCAGGCCAGTGGATGTTACTCCTGGCAACCACAGTACCAACACAAAGGAGCAAAGAAGACGGAGACAAGGAATTGTTCAAAGAACAGACTAACAGGACTGTGACAATGTACACTGATAAACAGGCCAGAGAGGGACTGTAGTGGAATGGGACGGTTGTAATAGAGACACAGGTGGTGGTATGTGTAAAGCAGCTGTATGCAAATTAAATGATACTGGATAACAACAGAAAGACCAAGATACAGACAAAACAAAGAACAAGTATAGTGTGGAGAAATCCCCACTGCAGCTAAAGCCAAGACAGACAGGAACTAGACAGGACTGGGTCAGGCAAGGACACTTTAGCACAGGATCTAAAAGGACAAGAATATGAAACTGAGAGCCAAAGGCTTCCGCGGCAAACAGGATTTATGACCAGCAGGGAGTAATGCGCAGACTGGGAATATAAAGAGAGCACCAATCAATGGCAAAGTTCAATGCAGCCAGACCACCTTTAATTACTAACGCAGTACAGCTGTGCTACTGCACATCACCCAGGCTCCTGACTTAACAAGAACCACATGCTGAATCAGCAGCAAGCAGGGATGAGCTGCTGCTGCAACTCATAACACTAATATCCTCACTAATGATTGGAAGTAGTCCTGCATCCACTTTGATTAGGCTGACTTCTTCCCTATCCAGGATTCATCAGAAGAATACTTGAGCACTAGGCCTGCTGCTGCTGATGGTGGCTCTTCATCCCATAAGGGGACAAAGAAGACTACTAGTAGTGTTTAAAAGAAAACAGTTGACTGTGAAACAATCCTTTGCAAGAGGCAGCAAGTATGATAGCTGTCACCCAGTTGCACAGTGGATCACTGACACCATAACGGCTATGCTAGTGTTAGATATACGTCCAATATCCGCCATTCATGCAGTGGGTTTTAGACAGTTAACTGAGGTACTGTGTGTCCGCTACTAAAATCCATCTTGGTTACATTTTACTAGACAAGCAATTCCTTGCCTGTACCAGGACATTAAAAAAAAAAACTAATTATTGGCCTACAAAATGCCATTGTAACCACTGTCTACTTCTCAACAGATATGTGGAAAAGCAGAACTGGGTGAACTAAAGATTACATGACTGTGACAGCCCACTGAGTGGGTGAATCACCTTCAGCAGCAGGAACAGCAGCAACATTTAATAAACAACACCAGCTCATTCCGAGGCAGGCTACTCTGTATCAGCGGTGCAAGTGGGCGGGTACGGGTGGGTACGGTGTACCCTTAAGAATTTAGCTGTGGGTATGCTGTACCCACCACCGACGGACCATCGCTGGCTGCCTCCCTCCCTCCTGTGCACCACCGCTGCTGCTTGAGGGGATGAGAGCGCAGCGTGCGCTCTCCTCCCCTCAGTGGCTACCTTCAATTCAGCGCCGGCCAATCAGAGCTCGCAGTCCGGCAGCCAAGGCTCCTGATTGGCTGCCGGACCGCAAGCTTTGATTGGCTCATGGATCGGTGCTGAATTAAAGGTAGACACCCGCACCGCCGCAGGAGACTGAGGGGCAGGAGAGGCGCAGGATGCGCTCTCCTCCCCTCACACACAGGATCAAGACAGCAGCAGCAGTGAGCAGCAGGAGAAAGGGGGGGGGGGGGCATATCTGGCATTGAAGGCATTTCTGGCACTGGGGGACATGTGTATCTGGCACTGGGGGCATATATGGCACTGGGAGCAAATCTGGCACTGTGGGGGCATTTCTGTATCTGGCACTGGGGGCATATCTGGCACTGGGAGGACATGTGTGTCTGGCACTGGGGGCATATCTAGCACTACAGGGACATGTGTATCTGGCACTGGGGGCATATCTGGCACTGGGAGCATATCTGGCACTGTGGGGGCATTTCTGTATCTGGCACTGGGGGGGCAATGTATATCTGACACAGTGGGGGCATTTGTGTATCTGGCACTGTGAGGCAATGTATATCTGGCACACTGATGGCATTTGTGTATCTGGCACTGTGGGGCAATGTGTATCTGGCACTGTGAGGCAATGTATATCTGGCACTCTGGGGGCATTTGTGTATCTGGCACTGTGGGGCAATGTGTATCTGGCACTCTGGGGCAATGTGTATCTGGAACTGTGGGGCAATGTGTATCTGGCACTCTGGGGGCATTTGTGTATCTGGCACTGTGGGGCAATGTGTATCTGGCACTCTGGGGCAATGTGTATCTGGAACTGTGGGGCAATGTATATCTGGCACTCTGGGGGCATTTGTGTATCTGGCACAGTGAGGCAATGTGTATCTGGCACTCTGGGGCAATGTATATCTGGCACTGTGGGGTAATGTATATCTGGCACTGTGGGGTAATGTATATCTGGCACTGTGGGGTAATGTATATCTGGCACTGTGGGGCAATGTGTATCTGGCACTGTGGGGCAATGTGTATCTGGAACTGTGGGGCAATGTGTATCTGGCACTCTGGGGGCATTTGTGTATCTGGCACAGTGAGGCAATATGTATCTGGCACTGTGGGGCAATGTATATCTGGCACTGTGGGGTAATGTATATCTGGCACTGTGGGGCAACGTGTATCTGGCACTATTGGGGTCATATGTGTATCTGCCCCTCCCCCATATGTGTATCACGCCCCCAATTTTCATTGGCCACACCCCATGTGGCATTTAGCCACACCCATTTTTAGGGTACGCACACACAGTACCTATAAGACATTTTTTTCTACTTGCACCACTGCTCTGTATCATGGGCTGAGTGTCGGACTGGGTCATGAAGGGCCCACCGGGAAAATGCTGTGGTAAGGGCCCATGCTTAGAGGCTCGGCTAACCACTAGTGCATGGTCTGGGCCCCTTCATAGATAAATATATGCAGTAAACACTGCTAGTGCATGTATGATAATGTACCAGATTTATAATAGCAATGCACTGTAGAAAATACACCATAGTCCTATGCTGTATAATGTAACACATGCATAGTATATAATTCAAGTGCACAATCTGGGTCCTAATTCAGACCTGATTGCAGAATCAAAATCTTTCTCTAATAGGCAAAACCAGGTGCACTGCAAGGGGGGGGCAGATATAACATGTGCAGAGAGATTAGATTTGGGTGGGTTATTTAATTTCTGTGCAGTGTAAATACTGGCTGCTTTATTTTTACACTGCAATTTAGATTTCAGTCTAAACACACCCCACCCAAATCTAACTCTCTCTGCACAAGTTATATCTGACCTACCTGTAATGCATATGGTTTTGCCCATTAGAAAAAAAGTTTGCTATGGCTAACAGGTCTGAAATAGGTCCCTGGTCTCTAGAGGATGAGGTGGGGTCCCAGGCAGTGGGTTCCACCGGAAGTTTCCCCTGGACCCCTGTGGGCCAGTCCAACCCATCACGGGCTTCATTACGAGGCACACCGCTGACAACTTCTTAGAGAAAAAAAGGATATCATTGCTAAAATGGCTTACTCTGATTGGACTCTCCTCAGGATTTGTGATTTCTAAAAACAACGCAAATATTGTGAGAGCATTACAGCTGGGTGAATTCAAACATGTCCAATGTTTTGCTCACACAATCATGTTGGTGGTACAGAGGGTTTTTTTGTTTGTTTTTTAAATGACAGGGTCATGCAGGAGATGCTATATGTGGCCTCAAAAATTTTGGGACATTTTTGGCATTCAGCAGCTACAAGCAGAAGATTGCAACACCAGCAAGAACAGTTCAATTTGCCCTGCCACTGACTGAAGCAAGGAGTATTAGGAAGGTGGAATTCCACCCTTTATATGCTTCAGCAGATGGAGAAACAGCAAAAAGCCATCCAAACCTACACAACTAACGATTACATTGGGAGAGGAGGGAAAATGTACCTTAGTCCAGCACAGTGGAGAATACTTTCCATGTTGCGCAAGGTGCTGAAAACATTCAAAGTAGTCATCTGTGAAGTGAGTTTAAATACTGCCAGCTTGAGTCAAGTGATTCCTTTACTTAGACTTTTGGAAAAGCATCTCGAGAAATTGAAGGAGGAGATTCTATTAAGTATGTTGGACTTGTAGATGAAGTCCTTTATTTATTTTACCAAGATCCAAGGGTTGCCAATATCTTGAAATTGGATGACTACATTTTGATTTTGTCAACCGTGCTTGATCCTAGGTTTAAGTTGTACGTCATGTCTTTTTTTCCAACTGACCCAGATCTTAAGAGATGCAAAGAGCTCCTGGTGAGTAAATTGTCAGCTCAAGTGGCACATGCACATTACGTCTTCTACAGTTTCTCCAGCAACTGCTGCAGCAACTGCTGGGCCCAAAAGACCCACTGGTGATGCAGATAAGCCAACACATTATTATTATTATTATTATTATTATTATTATTATTATTATTGAGAAAATCAAGAGAACAGCGACTTACAGTACAAGACAAGGTAGACAAGTACATGGTATATAAATATTGCTGCACAAGGGGATATGACACTGAAATAAGCATCAGGATGACAGAAACTGAGAGCTAGGTGCTGTTGTAAGGTGTATAGATTAGAGGATAGTCTAAGAGAAGGAAAGCACATAAGGTGAGAGGGCCCTGCTTGTGAGAGGTTACATTCTAAAGCTTACAACCATTAAAATCAGGGCCGGCTCCAGGCACGTTCGGCTTGAGCGGCAGCGCAGGGTACTGGGTTTTTAAGGGCGACTGTCACTTTCAAATTTGATGCCGGCCGCTAAGCCAATCAGAGCTCGCGAACCGGCTCCTGATTGGCTGCTGGATCGCGAGCTTTGATGGGCTCACGAACTGGCGACATATTTGAGATGCCCGCCGCACTCACTGCCGCAGGAGATGGAGAGACTGTACTTACTGAGGGGAAGGAGAGGCATGTGCTGCGCTCTCCTCCCCTCGGACACCAGCAGCATGCCCTGTCCGTGGAGCCCAGTGGCAGTGCTAGGAGAAGGGGAGTCCAGCAGCGGAGGAACCCGGCGGTGTTTGAAAAGGACGAAGCCCAGCAGCGGAGGAGCCGGTGGCGGTGTTTGAAGAGGATGGAGCCCAGCGGTGGTGTTTGAAGGAGTCCAGCAGCGGAGGAGCCGGCAGCAGTGAGTGGCACTGTGGGCCATATCTATATCTGGCACTGGGGGCATATCTATCTGGCACTGGGGGCATATCTGGATCTAGCACTGGGGGCATATCTATCTGGCACTGGGGGCATATCTGGATCTGGCTCTGGCACTGTGTGGCATATCTGGATCTGGCACTGTGGGGCATATCTGGATCTGGCACTGTGGAGCATATCTGGATCTGGCACTGTGGGCATATCTGGATCTGGCACTGGATGCATATTTATCTGGCACTGTGGGGTATATCTATCTGGCACTGTGGGGCATATATATCTGGCACTGTGGGGCATATCTATCTGGCACTGTGGGCATATCTGGTCCTGGCACTGTGGGGTATATCTGGTTCTGGCACTGTGGGGCATATCTGGATCTGGCACTGTGGGCATATCTGGATCTGGCACTGGATGCATATCTATCTGGCACTGTGGGGCATATCTATCTGGCACTGTGGGGCATATATATCTAGCACTGTGGGCATATCTAGTTCTGGCACTGTGGGGCATATCTGGTTCTGGCACTGTGGGCACATCTGGTTCTGGCACTGTGGGCATATCTGAATCTGGCACTGTGGGGCATATCTGGCACTGTGGGGCATATCAGGATCTGGCACTGTGGGGCATATCTGGATCTGGCACTGTGGGCATATCTGGATCTGGCACTGTGGGGCATATCTGGCGCTGTGGGGCATATGTGGATCTGGCACTGTGGGCATATCTGGATCTGGCACTGTGGGGCATATCTGGCACTGTGGGGCATATCTGGATCTGGTGCTGTGGGGCATATCTGGATCTGGTGCTGTGTGGCATATCTGGATCTGGCGCTGTGGGGCATATCTGGTTCTGGCACTGTGGGGCATATCTGGTTCTGGCACTGTGGGGCATATCTGGATCTGGCACTGTGGGGCATATCTGGATCTGGTACTGTGGGGCATATCTGGATCTGGTACTGTGGGGCATATCTGGATCTGGCTTGGGGGCATATCTGGAACTGGCACTGTGGGCATATCTATCTGGCAATGTGGGGCATATCTATCTGGCACTGTGGGGCATATCTGGCACTGTGGGGCATATCTGGTACTGAGGGGCGTATCTGGATCTGGCACTGTGGGGCATATCTGGATCTAGCACTGTGGGAACATGTGTATCTGGCACTGCTGGAGGGCATATCATGTGTATCAGGCACTGCTGGAGGGCATATCATGTGTATCTGGCACTGCTGGAGGGCATATCATGTGTATCTGGCACTGCTTTGGGGCATATCATGTGTATCTGGCACCGCTTTGGGGCATATCATGTGTATCTGGCACTGCTGGGGGCATATCATGTGTATCTGGCACTGCTTTGGGGCATATCATGTGTATCTGGCACTGCTTTGGGGCATATCATGTGTATCTGGCACTGCTGGGCGGCATATCATGTGTATCTGGCACTGCTGGGGGGCATATCATGTGCATCTGGCGCTATACTGGAGACATTATGTGTAAGGAACACTACTGTGGCTGTTATGTGTAAGGCTGCTAATTGTGTATATAGAGGGGGTATGAAAATTAATTTATTTATAGTTTGATAATATGAAGTATTGAAGTTGCGAGGTCATGGGTATCTTTCAAGGAGCGCACGCGCCTTCGGCGCACGCATGGGGGGGCACTTCGAAATTTTCTCGCTCGGGGTGCTAGTAGACCTGGAGCCGGCCCTGATTAAAATAACTTGTGAGGTATAAGTCAAAGTTACATCACAGTAGTTGCTTTGTGGGTGCTAAGGGCCCAGCATGAATTACAAGGTCACCATCTATTTAATAAACAAACAAACACAAACAAACAAACAAATAACCATGTTTGTCCTTTAGTGAAATATTAGGGGTCTTAGCAGGTTTTTGAAAGTCTTGATATAGTCGCCCACCTACATCTCCGATTAGGAAAGTGCCTTGGTAACACTGTGTTGTGGTTGACATTGAAAATTGCACAAATAGACAGGGGGTGTGTTATATTCAAAACACAGTATCCATATACCAGGAATCTCCTTATATGGGTTCATGGAATCAAGGCATTTGGGGGTATAGTCCTAATAATCCCATGTTATTCTGGATTTAAGAGAAACACACACACACACACACACACACACACACACACACACACACACACACACACACACACACACACACACACACACACACACACACACACACACACACACACACACACACACACACACACTGGTAACTTTAATAGTGAGCCAAGCACAGCTATGGGTTATAGAACATTATATCTGCCTTATTTGTGTAATGTTATTATAATCTATGAAGATTATGTCACCAGAGTTCAATAGACATAAATTCTAAATCTATTATGTTTGATATTCTATAAATAGTTTAAGAAATGGACTATAATCCAATTACACGTTTTGTATTTGCAGGTCCGAGTTAGTGGTCTGCAAAATTGAGCAAATGTAGGCAGAGTGTGCTACGAGGGGTGCAAGATGCAATGCCGTTACCGGTGTTTCAATGCCGTTGCCAGCGTATCAATGCCGTTGCAACTGCATCTCGCACCCTTCCCAGGTAATTCGATTAACTCCTTAAGGTAAATGCTTCAGCTAGTTTCAGAATGTCCAATAATGAGTCCATGATCCTTTAGAATGTAAGCTCTCACGAGCAGGGCCCTCTTCCCTCATGTGCTTTTACGTCTCTCACTTAACTTATCTTCTTTTCAATACTCCCTTTGATGGCACCAAATCCTTTGGTTTCTACCACCCTGATTCTTATTTCAGTGCTGTTTACTGACGCAGCTAAGTTTATATACCCTCTAGTTGTCCTATATTGTATTGAACTGTAAATCATTGTCTTCATGTTTTGTTTATTTGTTTACTCTGTAATTGGGCGCTGCAGATCCTATGTGGCGCCATATAAATAAATAATAATAATAATGATGCTCACACACAAACTCATTATTGCACAGTGCCATTCCATCATCCAACATTCCTGCTTGTACATAATAACCCTCATTTTATCTACAAAAGAGGAGATAGCTCGGGGACAAACCATTGCACCTTAACAAGTACAATAACAACCAAGCAATTAGATACAGAAAATGTACACTGTCTGCAATTAGACTCAAGTCCTGTCTTAAAACCCTTTTCCTACTTCCTATTTAGCATGCATACAAACTACTATCAATGATTAGTACATAAAGTTATGTAAAGATAGTGCCCAGTTTTACATTGGTGTTATTTCGTCATCCTCTTATTCTTAAAAGTTATTAAATAAGTGCTGATGAGAGCTCTATTGCAACACGTTGCCCAGGTTAAATAAATTAAGAAAAGTTGTCCGTTCTGCTATAACGCTTCTAGTGAAGACCAGCTATTGCTGAAACTGCGCCTGCTCCTTAGGTGCTAGAAATTACACTGCTAGGCTTGTCTGTTTTTTTCTATTGTTTAGTAAGAGGTTTCCTGAAGTGACTATGGACCCTATTTAGGTTAGATCGCAACTTGCGATCCAACCGCAAAAAATACGATGATGATGAGGGCGCTTGCGCAGGGACCATCCTGCGCAGGCACCCACATTTACTGTGGGTGACCGCAGTAAATGCGAACTCCTCTGCCTATCAATGAGGCAGAGGTGTTCACAGGATGGGAGGGGGGCTGCAATGCCCCATTTCCTAGGCGTAGATGGAGCATTGCGGGGGCAGCGTTAGGGAAACGGGGGCGGCGGCAGTCAAACAGTGGCATGGCATGGGCGTTATCGAGGTGGCTGCGTGACATCACACGCAGCTGCGCTGACAGGAGGCTTCCCTACTTTATGTGATCACGCTGAAATTGCGGTGCAAGCACATTTTCTGCATGGTCATGGGAGAGATCATTAACAGCACTCTTAGCTGTGTACACATTGGGGGTCATTCCGAGTTGTTCGCTCGTTGCCGATTTTCGCAACGGAGCGATGAAGGCGAAAATGCGCATGCGCATGGTACGAAGTGCGCATGCGCTAAGTATTTTAGCACAAAACTTAGTAGATTTAGTCACGTCCGAACTAACAATTTCCATCGTTGAAGTGATCGGAGTGTGATTGACAGGAAGTGGGTGTTTCTGGGAAGAAACTGACCATTTTCTGGGAGTGTGCAAAAAAACGCAGGCGTGCCAGGATAAAACGCGGGAGTGTCTGGAGAAACGGGGGAGTGGCTGACCGAACGCAGGGCGTGTTTGTGACGTCAAACCAGGAACGAAACGGGCTGAGCTGATCGCAGTGTAGGAGTAAGTCTCAAGCTACTCAGAAACTGCTAAGAATTATCTATTCGCAATTCTGCTAATCTTTCGATCGCAATTCTGCTAAGCTAAGATACACTCCCAGAGGGCGGCGGCCTAGCGTGTGCAATGCTGCTAAAATCTGCTAGCGAGCGAACAACTCGGAATGACCCCCATTATGCGATATTGCATGTGATACGGCTGATATTGTATGATCGCACACGATATTGTGTAATGTGTACACAAAATATTGCATGCAATGCTTGCTCCCGCAGGTCAAAGGGGACACCCATACCGTGGGCAGGGCAAAATAGTGAACAGGGCTCGTTTCCTGGACGCTGAGGCAGATGGGGCGCTGACCGCTGCGGATCCGTGGGACCATGATCACCCTCTTCTCCCATCACACAGTGCAGTTGCGATGTGCTGGCAGAGGGAGTCCAGCAACCACAGCCAGCCTCTGAACACTGCAGGAGCTAGGACCCAGTGACTACAGCGCAGGATATTGGACCAATCGGAGACTGTGCTCTCCAAAGTTCATTTCAGAGTGGGGAAAACAGAAAAGCATGTAGGAGGCAGAGGTCGGAGTCCCAGCTAGTATTAAAAGGGATCTGGGTGCTTAGAGGCAGGGCCGGTGCTAGGGTGTTCGACACCCTCCTGCAAAATATAAATATACTTTACATGCAGGGCCAGGGGGTTACCATGGCCTCTTGGACCCCTGAGCTGCAGGAGATCCGTGCAAGCCTATGGATGTGAACTCTCTGCCCACACACACTCTGTGCAGCGCTAGTTACGGCTCTGCACACAGACAGTGCCGTAACTAGACATTTTACCGCTGTGTGCAAGAGAGGGTATTGCCCCCCCCTATATGTAAAATAGGGGCAGTGCGCGCCTGCGGCACGCGCCAAAAATATAGGGGCATGGCTTCGTGGGGAAGGGGTGTGGCCACAAAATAATACAAATTCATATTACATATTATAGTAGTCTCCATTATTCAAACTACGCCACACAGTAGCGCCAGGTAGAGCCCCTTTTACACATTACGGCCAACAGATTCCCCTTTTTACACATTACGGCAGACAGCGTCCCACTTTTTACACATTACGGCAGACAGCATCCCCCTTTTTACACATTACGGCAGACAGTGTCCCCCTTTTTACACATTACGGCAGACAGTGTCCCCATTTTTACACATTATGGCAGACAGCGTCCCCTTTTTACACATTACGGCGGACAGAGTCCCCTTTTTACACATTACAGCAGGCAGCGTCCCCCTTTTTAAACATTACGGCAGACAGCGTCCCACTTTTTACACATTACGGCAGACAGCGTCCCCTTTTCAAATATAAACACACACATACATATACACACACACACACACACACACACTTGCTCTCTCACACTCTTTTTACATCCCCTTACCACAATCTTGCTGGCCAGATCTTCCACAGTCTGCTGGCCTGGTCCGTGTAGCTCCGCTCCCTTGGTCCATGTAGCTCCGCCCCTTGGTCCGTGTAGCTCCGCCCCTTTCATCAGAACGAACACTGACACTCCTCTCTCTGTCACAGGGGAGAGAGAGGAGAAGGAGTCATGCTGCCGGCGCTGCTGCGGCTGCCTGTCAGTGTGACAGGGCAGGCGCAGCATCCAGCAGCAGGGGGGACAGGACGGCGCTTCAGCAGGGATGCAGAGCAGTGAAGGCGCCTCTCCTGCCCGGCGCCTACCTGCACTGCATCCCTTTGCTGAGTGGGTAGCGCCAGGCCTGCTTAGAGGAATAAAGAACATTTTCCCTGGAGCTGTGTGAGGTTGTCAGCCTCACTAGTGAATAGAAAGTGTCTAAACCAGTGGTTTCCAAACTTTTTTGAATCACGGCGCCCTAGAGTATCAGAATTTTTTTCACGGCACCCCTAGGCCAAAAATGTCTTATTGAGAAATTTAGAAAGAAATATTAAATTAAGTAGATTGTGTTTATATGTCATCCTTAGGCTCAATTGTGTGGTGAGGGACAAGATTTGCTTCTGTTTGTCCCCATATTTTATGACTGACAGCTACTAGCACTGGTTTTGCCTATTATATTGACCATAAATAATTTGAATTGGTCCTGGACCACCAATCCAAGGCACCCCTGCAAGTGTCCCGAGGCACCCCTGGGAGTCACGGCACACAGTTTGGGAACCACTGGTCTAAACACTGGTGTCTCCCTCCCACACTCTCTGCCCCTGGTCTCTGTGTCACTCTGGTCTGTCTCTCTATCTCTGCCTGGTGTCTCCCTCTCTCACTGTCCCTGATCTGTGTCTCTCTCTGTGCCTCTGGTCTCTCCCTGCATCTGGTCCCCCCCATCTCTCTCACTCACTGCCTCTGGTCTCGGTCTCTCTCTCTCTCTAAGCCTCTGGTCTTCCCCTCTCTTTCTGGTCTCTCACTCTCTGCCCCGGTCTGTGTGTCCCTCTAACTCTCTCTCTCTCTCTGCTCCTGGTCTCTCCCTCCCTCTCAGCTCCTGGTCTCTGTGTCTCTCTCAGCTCCTGGTCTCTGTGTCTCTCTCACTCTGGTCTGACTCTCTATGTCTCCCTGTTGTCTCCTCCCCTCTCTCTCTGTCCCTGACCTGTGTCTCTCTGTGCCCCTGCCCCCCCCTCTCTCTCTCCCCTCTCCGACTCTGGTCTCTCCCTATCTTTCTGCCCCTGGACTGTATCTCACTCTCTCTCCCATGGTGTGTGTGTGTGTGTGTGTGTGTGTGTGTGTGTGTCTCTGTCTCTCTTTCTTTCTCTGGTCCCTCCCTCTCTCTGCCCCTGGTCTGTGTGTGTGTGTGTGTGTGTGTGTCTCTCCACTCGGTGTCTGTCTCTGTATCTCTCCCTGGGGTCTCCCTCTCTCTCTCTGTCCCTGATCTGTGTATTTCTGTGCCCATGGTCTCTCTCCCCCCCCCCCCCCACCTCTCTCTCTATCTGCCCTGGTCTCTCTCACTCTGCCATTGAGGTAAAAAAATCTAAATTAATCATTTGAATGTGTGTATATATATGTGTGTGTGTGTGTGTTAAGGGGGGCCCGGAGATATCAGAGTACCGGGCCCCAAGATTTCTGTTGCCGGCCCTGGTTCAACATGTGATATTGCTTACGTAGGCCATGCTTCCAAATGCAGCATGGCCTCACTCCCCCCTCCTGTTTCAGCCAACATCGGCAAGTGTGTATGCACTTGCCGATGTCGGGACGCTATTGCAGACAATGTTGCATCTTATGCACATCATTCTGATGTGTATGCAGCCTTAGCTTAGCTGCCTTAAGCCCATTGGAAGCTTGTTTTGTGAGACCCCAAATAAACCAAGAACTTCAGCCAAAAAAGTGACAGTCCCTGTCACTGAAGTGCTTTGTTTGTTAAACTGTGCATGTCCTTTTTAATATCCAATATAAGGGCGGGTGGAATGGCCCAAGGACAATTCCAACTTGCACCACTATTGTTTTGCAATGTTTTATAGATGTGCTATAAACTGCAATGTGTTTGAGCCACTGTTCTGTCACTTACTGCAAGCTGCAGCTTTTGGCCAATATTGGTGGAAACAATATTATGAGCTGTGAGGTGGTCAAAATTGTCTGGAAATGAAAGGAAATGAATGTTTTTGAGGTTAAAAATAATGTAGGAACAAAACAATGCCCAAATTATGTGTTTTGCCGTTTTTATAGATTTTTTTTTTTTTTTTTAAATACAGATCCAAAACCAAAACACGTGAGAGTGGTTTTGGCAAAACCAAAACACAATGATGAATTACAACCAAAACACAGGGGTTGACACACATCTCTTATAATTACAAAGTTTCTCGTAGAGAGTGTACATTGTTTCTATACAGCACATTATAAATCAGCAGCTGGAAGCAGTTCTTTGATCCTAAGTGACACACTGAGATTCAACAGCTGACGATTTAAAAGATTTGGCCCCAGTGACATTCTTCTCGCAGGGTTCAGTATGGGCAGAAGATTTGGAGTGTAAACTAGTGCATAACTGGCTAGTTTCACATGTCAGCCCAATGCTGCATGGCTTGGCAAAAGAAGTGATACACTCTGACGCTGGGAGCCTGGAGCTGTACGGAGTATGGCTCAGTCGTTCAGAGCTTGTATAAAAGCCATGTAGCTGCAGCAGAGTCTACCAGGTAACATGTTATTGCTGGCTGATTTCCAACCCTCTGTCACAACGTGTATGTGTAATAAACTGTAAAGTTGCATAAAAATACAATGTGGCTGGCACATGTAACACGTCTTTTTATATAGCATATCATGTTGGAATCTTTAGTATATTATATGGGCACAATGGGGGTCATTCCGAGTTGTTCGCTCAGTATTTTTTTCTCGCAACGGAGCGATTAGTCGCTAATGCGCATGCGCAATGTCCGCAGTGCGACTGCGCCAAGTAAATTTGCTATGCAGTTAGGTTTTTTACTCACGGCATTACGAGGTTTTTTCTTCGTTCTGGTGATCGTAATGTGATTGACAGGAAGTGGGTGTTTCTGGGCGGAAACTGGACGTTTTATGGGTGTGTGTGAAAAAACGCTACCTTTTCTAGGAAAAACGCGGGAGTGGCTAGAGAAACGGAGGAGTGTCTGGCCGAACGCTGGGAGTGTTTGTGACGTCAAACCAGGAACGAAACTGACTGAACTGATCGCAGATGCCGAGTAAGTCTGGAGCTACTCAGAAACTGCTAAGAAGTGTCTATTCGCAATTCTGCTAATCTTTCGTTCGCAATTTTGAGAAGCTAAGATTCACTCCCAGTAGGCGGCGGCTTAGCGTGTGTAAAGCTGCTAAAAGCAGCTTGCGAGCGAACAACTCGGAATGAGGGCCAATATTCTGTAATTAACAAGAAAATGTTTGGCTTGAATATAGGGCCTAATTCAGACCTGATCGCTGTCCTGCAAATTACACTGTCCTGCGATCAGATAGTCGCCACCCGAGGGGAGTGAAAATTTGTCCCATGCAAGTGTGCGCTTGCATGTGTACGCTGTGCAAAAATTCCCGTCAGTCAGCGGACAGCTGCAAAACCATTTGCATCACACTCACCATTGAATGTTTTCCCCATTCTGTGCAGTCTGTGCGTAGCTCAATAATTACTCCTCCAGTGCGAAAAAAACAGGCTGATCAGGGCTGGAGCTGACGTCACACATCCTCCCTGAAAACACTTGGGAACGCCTGCGCTTTTCCTGACACTCCCAGAAAACATCCAGTTACCACCCACAAACGTCCTCTTCCTGTCAATCACCTGGCGAACAGCCGTGCAATCGAAATTTTCGCACCATCCTGTCGCTGTTTGGTGGTATGCGTGCGCATTGTGGTGCATGCGCAATAGTTCGATATTCGTCCGCTGTGCGAAAACGCACAGCAGTGGCCAGGTCTGAATCGGGCCCATAGTTTGTTTTATTTATTTTTATATGAGTCACAGGGTCTGTTTGGCATTATTGAACTTATTTAGGCAGAAAGGTCTTTTTTGTAAGAAATATCACCAATTTTATTTTAATGTTTATGAACTGTCCCAGGGATAGTGTCCAGAAGCAGTAAAAGTCACTTATCACTTCTCTGGGTTAGCATTGTTGTTTTTATGGGTGAGAATGGGGAGTTCTCGGTTGTGAGTATGGTGGTATCTGGCTGTAGTTGCCGACTGCCCTGTTTGTTAAGCCAAAAAGATGGGTACAGGATCACTGAGAGCCATAGGCACAGATATAGTGGGTGCAGGGGATGCCATTGCTATGGAGCCAGAGATTTACAGGGCACCAAACCAGGGCATGTAAGTGTTTACTAAATTTCCATAATTGCCTGCTAAGATATTGGGTCCGGCCCATTGCCTAACTTAAATGGGGTTACTTTCCATTTTCAGTGAGTGCCGTGTGTAGTAGTTGTTATAATGGTAAGTAGGCACAGTAATGTTGCACAGTATGAACTGTGGGCACTACAGTGTGTCATAATGTGAAGTGAGGGCACTACAGTGTCCCATAATATGAAATGAGGACACTACGGTGTGGCATAATATGAACAATGTGGCACAACAACACACCATAATATGAACAATGTGGCACAATATGAACTGGGGCCAATACAATGTGGCATATTATGAACTGTGAGCACTACAATGTGGCATATGAACTGGAGGCACTTCAGTGTAGGATAATATAGTCTTGGTACAATATGGCATAATATGAATTGGGGGCACTGTGTGGCACTGTCACAACAGTTCAGCTTGCTGTGAAACTTATTGGGACAAGGGCTTAAATTCAGACCCCCCCCCCCCCCCACACACACACACACACATGCATTCACTACCAAAACCTGGCCCTAACTTTACCCAGACACACTACCCACCCCCCTGCATTCATTACCAATATGCCAGCAGCACACCCCATTCACTATTGACATCCCATGAGCACCTAGACATAATTCCACCATCCCCAAATTCACTACCAACAGCCCAATAGCACCTACACACACATGCACACATTCTCACTACACACACATTACCTGTATTGATCAGGATCTTCAGCAGAACTACAACTGGCTTCGCAGTCATGTATGAGGTAGGGGCCATGCACAAAGGAGGTAGGACCCATGCACTGCATCAATGGGATTTCCTCGCTGAGATCTGTCCCTGGGCTGTGTCTGAACTCTACGTTTTGGGGGTGGGGAGCTAGGAGATGGACCAGGGCATGTGTCCGCCTGGGCTCCCTCTTTAATCAAGCTCTGATGCACATAAATTAAAACTAGGGGCAATGGAGGAGGTCAGGGCACCCAGAAGTGGCCCCCTCCATTGTCTCCATCTGTATTGGGGGAATTCAATTTAAAATCATGGCTGTGAAGAGCCGGAGAAAAGGATAGAATACCGTCACCTCATAATGCACATTTTTCATCAAAGCTCAAAGTAAATAATTGAATATGACCATTGATAATAAGCAGGTAGTAACCATACTGCCTTTCCCCTTCCTGCAGTGGTTGGTACTAGGTACTGGACAAAGTATGTGAGGCATGGTTTCCTAAAATAAAAATAAAAATACCTGGGGCTTTTTTTGAGGAGCTGTAGCCTGTGGGTAATTCTCAGTCTGCCCGACATATCTCTAAGTGGCAGAGGCTTCAACAAGACATTTAATTCTGAGCCACCAAGTCCAAACAATGTATACACTGTATCCATCATAGCTTGGTTTCAGCATCCGTTCTTCTACTCCTCAGCTTCCATAGCGCAATATTCCGGTGTTGGTTTGAAGCGGATTAATCGCTCGTGCGAATAGTTATGGACATAAGAAGTTTATGGACTTTTACTATTATTTGCACTTTATTATCCATGCGGCGGGAAACCTAGTTTCCCACCCACCTGAGCAGTTGGAAATAGTCACAGCCCACCTGTATGAATCAACCTATGACCTTTTGTTATAATGCAAAGACGAATTCCTGTGTCCAATGAACAATAAGAATGTAGGGACCATTGTACTGTATTGTGTGTAGTGTATATAAGGTCAGCCAGCCTGAACAGCTCCCCCACTCTCTCCACAAAGGGTTATCATATTGACAAACTTGGGGTCTGGTACCAGGCTGCGCTGCGATCGTTCCCAGTGTGTGTGTGTGTGTGTAAGTAATTCTCTGTAATCATCTTGCTCTTTGTTTGTATTGGCCACATTTTCTCTCTCTTTCTGTTTAGTTTAAGATTGTAACGTTATTGTATATTTCTGTCTAGATATTCTGTTAGATTTATATGTTAGTATGTAGTGTATGACTTGTAAACTGTTTTTCCCCTTTTCGATATAACTTAAAGCTTGTTAGTAAAAGGTGTTGGATCCTTAGCACGGTATTGTGTATTCATTATATTGCAGAGGGTAATAGGAGCGTCTCTATCGCTCAAACAGCTTTAGTGTAAACAAGGTTAAGCAGCGTTATATCGCTACAGTGTTTCAGTACAAGGTCTACAGTATAAGAATATCCTTTCTGTGTGTTACGTTCAAGGTCTAATGATTGTTATCTTGTGAGCGTCTGCGCCGCTCGTGATCTCCTCGTGGTCTCGAGCGTCCGCTACGCTGATAGCGTAGCATTACGGTAGTCGCTCACCTATAGTGTGCCCGATACCAACAGCGCATTCTCGCGAGCGTTTGTGTCGCTCGAGCGGCTCGCTCCCGATACAGCGTCCGCTACGCTAAGAGCGTACCCTTACGGTACCTCGTACGCCAATTGCGTACTGTGTCTCTTAACCTCTTAGAGTGTTTAATAAGGTAATCAAATCGACATTCTCAATTGAGGGCTCATCCGTCCTCCACACATCCATCCGCACTAGCGAAAACAGACTTTATCTATCAGCAAAGGGCGGGAACGCAGTATCCTTTCGTATACAGTGGTGCTGACTAGATGAGCGTCTGTTTCGCTACGCTGTAGGAGTGCTGGGGTGGAATCCGGAACCGGAGGTAAGAACAATACGCTAGTATCTTTTAAAACTGTTTATTTCTGCTTTTGCATACGCACACACGCATGCACGCACGCATCTACATTGTTGCAGCTCACTTTCTTGTTGCCATTAGAAATTGATTATTAGATACGTGCTGAAGAATTTAGTGCTATTTAGTTAAAATTACAAAGGAAAATTGTTAAGGGTATAAGTGTAAAGGACACACACACAGCATAGCAAATACTGTGTGGTGTACGGTAAGCGATTTCTGTTGAATATTGTTTACATTGATAGAAACGTGTTGATTGTGTCGCTGTGGGCGTATCTGCACTTTGTGCATAAGGGTCTCGGACAACGTGCGAAAGCACGTACGTGACGCAAAGACATACGCACGTGGCGTGTTTTACGCAACGGAACGTACGCATACGCCCATTGAGACTCAAATCACACAATAACCTTGTTTAGGGTGGGCGGTATAGTATAGCCACCTGATAAATAGCACACGGTTGTTCAGTTCAGTTTTTTCAAAAAGTATTAGCAAAAAGAAAACCTTTTTCTACTGCAAACCCAGGGATTGGACCCCTACCTGTATGAAAGGAATTTCTGTACAGAAAGATTAAAAGTGTATATGATTGAATAGGAGTGAGTGTGGAACTTAAGGTATTATTTTTGTGAACCCACAAATCGGGATGCCGTCGGAGACCACATCAGGTGAGTGGACACTTGGTGGCGTGGACTGGCTTGCCCACGTTAACATTATATAAGGTAAAGGAGCAAGTAGTTTCCGCAGACAAAAGAACTGCGAGGTATTTAAGCGCAGCCCCGGGGGGGTTTTGCATAGCACCCATATAGTCAAGGAAAAGCTCCGGCTGAAGGTTTCGCAGCCTAAACAACCGATTCCATTGGTCGTAAAGCGTATAAATATTTAGTTATTTATGCGCTGTGCGACTGGACCGCACGTAATTGTGTGCATTAGTTTGTTACCTTGGTACCCATCAACAATTTATTGTGGGATCATAAACGCTATTTGTACATTCTAACGTGATTTGTGTAGGTTTTTGTTATTTTAAGGGAGTTTCGCTGTTCACTAAGCAAATCTCCAACAACCAATACTTACTGGGGAGGGATCGCATACTCCCACGCGCCCCAGTAAATAGAGGTTACAAAAGATCCCACGGATTGGATAGGCCAATTGGGGCGCAGAGTGAGTGAAGGCACTAGTTAAACTTTCACCGTCGCCTTACCGCGGGCAATTTGGTCTGTTTGTCAGAATTAGCTAAGACAGCAATATCTACAAACGATGGGGGCCAGTTGCTCAAAGAAGGGACGTCCAACAAGGGTTCACGTTGGTAGTTGCTGGCCCAAAGGGTCCGCAAGGTATCAGGTATTATGCAACGAATGGGAACTTATGACAGAGGATGATGGGGAACAGTCTCCCCGGGTAGGCAGTCTGAACCCTGAGGTATTGCAGAACCCACGAAAAAGGATAGGTCTAATAAAATCTGCCAAGCAGAGGATTAGACAAAATGATTGTTTACAGTTATGGCAACGGGAAAGTGAAATGCAAAGAGAGTTAACTGACATATCTGACTCTCACCTTGGTGAGAGAAATGTGGCAATGAAAGAGAAGGTGGTTACAGAGAATGACACACTGGTGAATGATAAAAATGCACTTAGTAACTGTATTAAGAATGAAAGTAACAAATGTAATAATGTTTATAATAATGAAAGTGTAAAAATTACAAATGTTAACCTGTGCAAGTCGCACCCCATGTTAAACTTCCCTCAGGATTACCAGCAAGAAAGTGAGCCCAGACCGACGTCGGCACCTCTTCCAGAAGCCATCCTACAAGACATCCAGGTGGACGCGACCAAATCGGTAAAGACAGTAATCAAACCCCCTAACGGAGGGTCAGGTGAGGTCGTGTCCACAGGTACGTACAATGTTTTATATCACGCACAAACAAATGTACCCCATATTGTAAGACCAAAACAAGGTGATGTAATTGAGTTTAGTCCTGTCAGGGTGATCACAGTCCCCAATGGTAAGACTGACGATCAGGGAATCATTCCCGTCAAGGACAGTGCAATGCGCCGTCCCTGGTCCCGGACAGAATTAAGGTCAATCATGTCTGAATTCCCTGATCCTAGGAAAGATCTAGATGCATGTCAGAGATTTATTAAAGAACTAGGAAACTCAACAGAACCCACCAACAAAGATTGGCGGACAGTGCTGAGGGCATGTTTGCCCTCCAGCGTTGACCCTGCGACATTTATTGCTGATTGTAAAGTAGACACAGAGGTACCTCGTACGGAGGAACACAATCAGGAATGTATTAAGCAGATCAACCGACAGTTAGGAGTATATTTCCCTGCCGTTGTCAAGTGGAATGAGATTTTCTCCATAAGACAAAACGAAGGGGAAAGTACTTCTAATTATTTCCATCGGGCATTGCAGGACATGACTAGGTATAACGGTATAGCAAACATTAAAACAAATGTGAAGCATAGAGAAGTAGCGGTTAAAGTATTAATGAATGGTTTAAAGGAGGTGTTGAGAACAAGGGTACAGACCACCAACCCAAACTGGAGAAATATCTCGGTGGCTGCACTAAGAAAGTCCGCTGTTGGGCATGAGCAAAACATCATTAAGCACAGGGAAACACAGAGACGTAAGGAGCCTCAGATCTCTGTGGGTAAGTCCAAGGGGATAAGGTGTTATAATTGCCAGAAGGAAGGCCATTATGCAAGAGATTGTAGATCAAGAAATTTACAGAAGGTATATAAACCCCCTAGACAACAACATAACCATGGTATCCAAGGAGTCAGGGAAGTACAGGGAAAGCGGTTGATGGTGATGAGCATCCAAGCGTTTGAGGAGGCATCAAATCAACCAAGACCTCAGGTCACTGGCACTTGGAGGAAGCCCAGGGCTTGTTATCTTTGTAAAAGAGAAGGGCATTATGCCAGTAACTGTAACAGCCCACATAAAGTCAGACCCCCTAGACAAGAACATGAGCAGAGTTACGACACTTGGAAGTATAACCAGGTATCACGCACGTCAAATTTTGGTCAACACATATAATTTATGATTAAAAAAATTGATCATTAGGACTGATGGTAAGCCTGAGGTAACAGTTAATAAATTGGGAGGTCATTCCCTGAAGACACAGGAATGACCGGGTGAAACGTTGTAAATGTATCTGTGAAATGTTTCTTTTTCTCTCCACATCTCTGACGATTATTGGTAGGACTCAAACATTGCATATCTGCTTGGTCTTTGCAGAAGTCTACCAAACCCCAGCATGACCTATCCGCATCAATGTATCCTGGCCAGATACAGAGGGTGGAGTATGGAGGTGCTGGTGGGAGGGACTGCGCAAGGATACCATTGGACATGTAGATATGACAGCCTGATGAACAATGTTTTACAATGTTTGAAAAATGTTTTTTTCCTGTTGTTGTTTATTGTTGATTTATGTGATATATACATATATGAACGGTTCTCTCTCTCTTTTGTTTTTTTTGTGTTTTCTCTCTTCTCACTCATGTTTTCATGTTTTAAAGATGGTATGTCACCCCTCAGTTAGACAAATGGTAATGCAAGATTTTTGCTCCTTACAGAAAGATCGCTGGTTTGGAAGAAATATTGTATCACCAGAGTGTTCGGTTGGAAGACTGAGAGACAGCACCTTTGAGATGACAGCAGAACAAGAAGAACAACAAGACTAGAGAACTAATTATCGTAACAAGTTTCTCTCCCCCTCAAACTGTTTTTCTGTACCCCCATTACAAATTTCTCCGTTTCCTCCTATAAGATGGACTTGCCCCAAGAGACTGTGATCCGGATTTTCCTGTTGACCATGATGTTGACCAGAGCAGTCTGTTCCGGCGAGAGTACCATGGAGGTCGAGAGAGGTTCTGGAATGGGTTCTGATGACAAAGATGGAGGCGTAGTTTTCCAATAGCAACACAATCACCAAGCAAAGGCGAGTACCGGAAACGATCTAGCAGCCATGTTATTTGTAAACATTGTGAAGGATTGTTAGCTGAAGAAAACTGTATCTGTAGACTCTGTGACAATGTAGTTGAGGATGGGTGCATCAAGAAATGTCAGTCCAGTTTTAATATCCACATGGACCGACATCCATTGAGTGACTATCACTCCTTAGCGGGTAATGTGTTAAACCAGACAGATTGTTGGGTATGCTCTCAAGTACCTCAAGGTCATAGCAAATCAGGACTAGTACCATTCCCTTTAACGGTAGGGGAGGTACTTGAGCTAAAGGGTGGGAGACCGGTGGACAGGAGGTTTAATATCTCCAGCCCTCCTAGTTTGAAGCTCCACCAATATCATGTGGATAGATCCCGAATATGTTTTAACATTTCCAATCCCCGAAAGCCGGGAAATTGGGAAGTGTCATGGAGTAACCAAACCATGACCTTTTCATATAGAGCAGATAGAATGCCTACAGATACAGAGCTTATACGCCACATAGCCAGTAGAGAAAAATCTTTCCGATATAGGTATACCCTAGGAAATAGGATCATGAGAGTTGGAGAGGTATCACCAGGATACTGTGCACATATCATACAAACAGATACGTGTACTAGACAGATGGGAGAATTAGGGTTAGGAGGTTTCACATGGAAGATGTGTAATATGGTAATGTCCTACTCCGTCTCATATGTTCTCCCCGATGATGCATATTTCATATGCGGGAGGAAGGCGTATAAGTGGCTTGCCCCAAACTCTGAAGGATTGTGTTATATTGGAAAAGTACTGCCTGAGGTAATGACTGTATCACATGCCAAAATGAAAGATATACACCGTGGTGCCCAAGCTCCTTATACTCACACTCATTACGAGCACGTAGTTAAAAGGCAACTGACAGAAAGGACAGAGCATCCGGCCTCTGATCTGATCCACGAATCCACCGGGATTCAGGTTCTACTTGCGTTAGATTTCACTCGCACCGCTAGAGGAGTGCTGAACTATAGATACATATCTGCGCTTGCAAACTTATTAGACAATATCACAGAAATGTATGACGACACTTTTAGATATACCGGAAGAGAGCTCCAAGCTTATAAAACAGAACTGGTTCAGCATAGAATAGTTCTTAATTATCTCACAGCAGTGACAGGTGGATATTGTGTCACACTGGCAACGCAGTACGGCATGAAATGCTGCACTTATATTACGAATAGTACAGAGGATCCGGTCGAGGTCATAGACCAAAAGATGGACGATATTCTCCAATTAAAGTGGGAATTTCGCAGGAGACACAATCTCACCCTTGCTGCTGTGGGTAATGAGCTGACCGGTTGGGTGTCATGGTTGAACCCGCGAAATTGGTTCTCTGGTTTAGGAGAATGGGCTCAAGGAGTCATAATGGATGTAGGGAAGTTTCTTCTATGTATCTTAGGTGTTGTCATATCGATTGGCTTGATATTTAGATGCGGTCAGGCTTTAATGAAGTGCAAACGTAGTACCAGGGTAATGAGTCTAAGGAGTGAGGAAATTGTAATTCCAATGGATTTGATTTATGACCCAACGATAGAGACAATGATGTGATGAAAATGCGATTATACGGTCCGTCTCTTTCACCTGTTTCTCCGTTTTCTCCAAGGTAAAAAGACCCACTTGGACGAGGAATTTGACGATCCTGTATACAGACAACAGATGGATTAAAGAAGAAGTTTTGACAACCTTGTACACAAACAACAGATGGACTATGCCATAGACCCCCAGTTTCCCTAGAAATTTTAAATTTACGCTAGCCCAACTTTTTTTGTAAGTCTATGGACATTGACAAGGCTTTTTGCATACCGTTAATAGCAAAAGCCCAAAGGAGACTTCAAAGAAGACTTCAGACAAGACTTAAACCAACAAATGCATATTAACCTCACATAGAATACCACTGCATTTACCATAATTGTTTCTTATCTTCATCTCTACAACCTTCAGGTAATGACACACATAGTCGATAGGGAATACAGGCACAGATATCAGCAATCACATATTCCCCCATTCATGTATCATCAACTAAAATGTGCTCCCCCATTTTGTTGCAACCAAAAGCCGAAAAGAGCTCGGTAAAGTTTGACAGCCCATCCACAGACCCGTACCACGGGATAAGAAGGAATTCAAATGTATACTTCGCAATACCTCGAAGCTTGATTTAAGACACGTACGGCACGATGATACATGACCCCCCAAACATGGATTCATACACACATGCTTCTGCTATCTCACTAGGTCATACCCTTTTCTCACCTTCTCCTCTCCTCCCCTACCCAACCATAGAAATGTATTTACACATGACATATATTTTTCTCTTTTTGAAATGTTTTAGGAAGTGGCAGTTATTTGTGACTGCCAAAGGGTGGACTGTCAAAGTCAGAAAAATATCATGATGCACACTGCCATATTTGCACCTCATGCGTGTCCCCGCTGCGCGTGCCCACGCTCTCCCGTGCGTACGCATACTCGCTGGTGCGTGCACCCGCAGGCGCACGGTATGCGCATTTACGGTAGAGTTTGTGTGCGTCTAGCGGGCGACTCGATCGTTACATATTTTAACCATATAATGTATTTTGTAGATTATGGTCCCTTTGATAGAAACTGAAAGTTTAGTTAATGTAGCATGTTCGTAGACAAAGAGATCCCTCTTTGTTTGATACGAAGGGTCAGACAGAGGTTATACAGTGGTGTTTAGTATCCATCGGAAGAGTATTTAATTAGCAATATTCCGGTGTTGGTTTGAAGCGGATTAATCGCTCGTGCGAATAGTTATGGACATAAGAAGTTTATGGACTTTTACTATTATTTGCACTTTATTATCCATGCGGCGGGAAAACTAGTTTCCCACCCACCTGAGCAGTTGGAAATAGTCACAGCCCACCTGTATGAATCAACCTATGACCTTTTGTTATAATGCAAAGACGAATTCCTGTGTCCAATGAACAATAAGAATGTAGGGACCATTGTACTGTATTGTGTGTAGTGTATATAAGGTCAGCCAGCCTGAACAGCTCCCCCACTCTCTCCACAAAGGGTTATCATATTGACAAACTTGGGGTCTGGTACCAGGCTGCGCTGCGATCGTTCCCAGTGTGTGTGTGTGTGTGTAAGTAATTCTCTGTAATCATCTTGCTCTTTGTTTGTATTGGCCACATTTTCTCTCTCTTTCTGTTTAGTTTAAGATTGTAACGTTATTGTATATTTCTGTCTAGATATTCTGTTAGATTTATATGTTAGTATGTAGTGTATGACTTGTAAACTGTTTTTCCCCTTTTCGATATAACTTAAAGCTTGTTAGTAAAAGGTGTTGGATCCTTAGCACGGTATTGTGTATTCATTATATTGCAGAGGGTAATAGGAGCGTCTCTATCGCTCAAACAGCTTTAGTGTAAACAAGGTTAAGCAGCGTTATATCGCTACAGTGTTTCAGTACAAGGTCTACAGTATAAGAATATCCTTTCTGTGTGTTACGTTCAAGGTCTAATGATTGTTATCTTGTGAGCGTCTGCGCCGCTCGTGATCTCCTCGTGGTCTCGAGCGTCCGCTACGCTGATAGCGTAGCATTACGGTAGTCGCTCACCTATAGTGTGCCCGATACCAACAGCGTATTCTCGCGAGCGTTTGTGTCGCTCGAGCGGCTCGCTCCCGATACAGCGTCCGCTACGCTAAGAGCGTACCCTTACGGTACCTCGTACGCCAATTGCGTACTGTGTCTCTTAACCTCTTAGAGTGTTTAATAAGGTAATCAAATCGACATTCTCAGATATACTAAGGATTTTCAATTTATTGATTTACACTGTAGTATAAAAAAGCAAGATATCAAGTGTGTTCAGCTCAAACTTAGTGGAACTTTCTCATAAATTGTTGGGACCATGAAGCAGAAAGACCCACAACCATGTGATTTAGGCTTGCTTGAGCATGCTGAGCTAGCTGTACTAGGGATTCTATACAGGTTGAGTATCCCTTATCCAAATATTCCGAAATACGGAATATTCCGAAATACAGACTTTTTTTGAGTGAGAGTGAGATAGTGAAACCTTTGTTTTTTGATGGCTCAATGTACACAAACTTTGTTTAATACACAAAGTTATTAAAAATATTGTATTAAATGAGCTTCAGGCTGTGTGTATAAGGTGTATATGAAACATAAATGAATTGTGTGAATGTAGACACACTTTGTTTAATGCACAAAGTTATAAAAAATATTGGCTATAATTACCTTCAGGCTGTGTGTATAAGGTGTATATGTAACATAAATGCATTCTGTGCTTAGATTTAGGTCCCATCACCATGATATCTCATTATGGTATGCAATTATTCCAAAATACGGAAAAATCCGATATCCAAAATACCTCTGGTCCCAAGCATTTCGGATAAGGGATACTCAACCTGTATATCGATTGAAGTAATTCTTGAGCAAATGTTCAGCATGGTCTCAATGGATGAGTGACTTTAAAATCAAGGCTGCTCACTTTACTAGCAGGCAGTGCCCATAATCCCTGCGGAGATGCTATTAGCAGTTGGTTGACCTGAAATTCACATGAACTGGCTGAGATTCAGTCTTGGATTGTTCTGCACAGCTTAAGAGACTGTACATTATAGTACCAGTTGCTTAAGATAAACAATTAGAGAGTTAGTACACACACATGTCCTTTTTATTAATATTGTCAGTTATTTATTTTATACTGACAATACTGTTTTTAGAAATGTACAATTAAGTGGAAAAGAAATATTTTGTCATTGTTAAAACACACACAAACACACATTTTTGTAAACTATTGCAATTGGTAGTAGAGAGAGATTAGTGGTTCTGATTCTGAAGAATTCGACAACTGAATTTTGGGAATTCGGGGTGAACCCAGTGGTGACGAGAGAGGGAGGGAGAAGGTACAAATTACCCGGGCCCAGGTCTGATGGAGGGGCCCAGTGAGGGTACAGTAGGGGCCCAGGCCCCTGCCCACTTACCTAGCAGCAGCAGCAGCAGCTGCAGCCCTTTTCCTCAGCCCAACACATACTCACTACACACACATTACCTGTATTGATCAGGATCTTCAGCAGAACTACAACTGGCTCCGCAGTCATGTATGAGGTAGGGGCCATGCACAAAGGAGGAAGGAGGCATGCACTGCATCAATGGGATTTCCTCGCTGAGATCTGTCCCTGGGCTGTGTGTGAACTCTACGTTTTGGGGGTGGGGAACTAGGAGATGGACCAGGGCATGTGTCCGCCTGGGCTCCCTCTTTAATCAAGCTCTGATGCACATAAATTAAAACTAGGGGCAATGGAGGAGGTCAGGGCACCCAGAAGTGGCCCCCTCCATTGTCTCCATCTGTATTGGGGGAATTCAATTTAAAATCATGGCTGTGAAGAGCCGGAGAAAAGGATAGAATACCGTCACCTCATGATGCACATTTTTCATCAAAGCTCAAAGTAAATAATTGAATATGACCATTGATAATAAGCAGGTAGTAACCATACTGCCTTTCCCCTTCCTGCAGTGGTTGGTACTAGGTATTGGACAAAGTATGTGAGGCATGGTTTCCTAAAATAAAAATAAAAATACCTGGGGCTTTTTTTGAGGAGCTGTAGCCTGTGGGTAATTCTCAGTCTGCCCGACACATCTCTAAGTGGCAGAGGCTTCAACAAGACATTTAATTCTGAGCCACCAAGTCCAAACAATGTATACACTGTACCCATCATAGCTTGGTTTCAGCATCCATTCTTCTACTCCTCAGCTTCCATAGCTACAAATATAGATATACTAAGGATTTTCAATTTATTGATTTACACTGTAGTATAAAAAAAGCAAGATATCAAGTGTGTTCAGCTCAAACTTAGTGGAACTTTCTCATAAATTGTTGGGACCATGAAGCAGAGAGCCCCACAACCATGTGATTTAGGCTTGCTTGAGCATGCTGAGCTAGCTGTACTAGGGATTCTATATATCGATTGAAGTAATTCTTGAGCAAATGTTCAGCATGGTCTCAATGGATGACTGACTTTAAAATCAAGGCTGCTCACTTTACTAGCAGGCAGTGCCCATAATCCCTGCGGAGATGCTATTAGCAGTTGGTTGACCTGAAATTCACATGAACTGGCTGAGATTCAGTCTTGGATTGTTCTGCACAGCTTCAGAGACTGTACATTATAGTACCAGTTGCTTAAGATAAACAATTAGAGAGTTAGTACACACACATGTCCTTTTTATTAATATTGTCAGTTATTTATTTTATTACTTTGACAATACTGTTTTTAGAAATGTACAATTAAGTGGAAAAAAAATATTTTGTCATTGTTAAAACACACACAAACACACATTTTTGTAAACTATTGCAATTGGTAGTAGAGATTAGTGGTTCTGATTCTGAAGAATTCGACAACTGAATTTTGGGAATTCGGGGTGAACCCAGTGGTGACGAGAGAGGGAGGGAGAAGGTACAAATTACCCGGGCCCAGGTCTGATGGAGGGGCCCAGTGAGGGTACAGTAGGGGCCCAGGCCCCTGCCCACTTACCTAGCAGCAGCAGCAGCAGCTGCAGCTCTTTTCCTCAGCCCAACATATACTCACTACACACACATTACCTGTATTGATCAGGATCTTCAGCAGAACTACAACTGGCTCCGCAGTCATGTATGAGGTAGGGGCCATGCACAAAGGAGGTAGGAGCCATGCACTGCATCAATGGGATTTCCTCGCTGAGATCTGTCCCTGGGCTGTGTCTGAACTCTACATTTTGGGGGTGGGGAGCTAGGAGATGGACCAGGGCATGTGTCCGCCTGGGCTCCCTCTTTAATCAAGCTCTGATGCACATAAATTAAAACTAGGGGCAATGGAGGAGGTCAGGGCACCCAGAAGTGGCCCCCTCCATTGTCTCCATCTGTATTGGGGGAATTCAATTTAAAATCATGGCTGTGAAGAGCCGGAGAAAAGGATAGAATACCGTCACCTCATAATGCACATTTTTCATCAAAGCTCAAAGTAAATAATTGAATATGACCATTGATAATAAGCAGGTAGTAACCATACTGCCTTTCCCCTTCCTGCAGTGGTTGGTACTAGGTATTGGACAAAGTATGTGAGGCATGGTTTCCTAAAATAAAAATAAAAATACCTGGGGCTTTTTTTGAGGAGCTGTAGCCTGTGGGTAATTCTCAGTCTGCCCGACACATCTCTAAGTGGCAGAGGCTTCAACAAGACATTTAATTCTGAGCCACCAAGTCCAAACAATGTATACACTGTACCCATCATAGCTTGGTTTCAGCATCCGTTCTTCTACTCCTCAGCTTCCATAGCTACAAATATAGATATACTAAGGATTTTCAATTTATTGATTTACACTGTAGTATAAAAAAGCAAGATATCAAGTGTGTTCAGCTCAAACTTAGTGGAACTTTCTCATAAATTGTTGGGACCATGAAGCAGAGAGCCCCACAACCATGTGATTTAGGCTTGCTTGAGCATGCTGAGCTAGCTGTACTAGGGATTCTATATATCGATTGAAGTAATTCTTGAGCAAATGTTCAGCATGGTCTCAATGGATGACTGACTTTAAAATCAAGGCTGCTCACTTTACTAGCAGGCAGTGCCCATAATCCCTGCGGAGATGCTATTAGCAGTTGGTTGACCTGAAATTCACATGAACTGGCTGAGATTCAGTCTTGGATTGTTCTGCACAGCTTAAGAGACTGTACATTATAGTACCAGTTGCTTAAGATAAACAATTAGAGAGTTAGTACACACACATGTCCTTTTTATTAATATTGTCAGTTATTTATTTTATTACTTTGACAATACTGTTTTTAGAAATGTACAATTAAGTGGAAAAAAAATATTTTGTCATTGTTAAAACACACACAAACACACATTTTTGTAAACTATTGCAATTGGTAGTAGAGATTAGTGGTTCTGATTCTGAAGAATTCGACAACTGAATTTTGGGAATTCGGGGTGAACCCAGTGGTGACGAGAGAGGGAGGGAGAAGGTACAAATTACCCGGGCCCAGGTCTGATGGAGGGGCCCAGTGAGGGTACAGTAGGGGCCCAGGCCCCTGCCCACTTACCTAGCAGCAGCAGCAGCAGCTGCAGCTCTTTTCCTCAGCCCAACATATACTCACTACACACACATTACCTGTATTGATCAGGATCTTCAGCAGAACTACAACTGGCTCCGCAGTCATGTATGAGGTAGGGGCCATGCACAAAGGAGGTAGGAGCCATGCACTGCATCAATGGGATTTCCTCGCTGAGATCTGTCCCTGGGCTGTGTCTGAACTCTACATTTTGGGGGTGGGGAGCTAGGAGATGGACCAGGGCATGTGTCCGCCTGGGCTCCCTCTTTAATCAAGCTCTGATGCACATAAATTAAAACTAGGGGCAATGGAGGAGGTCAGGGCACCCAGAAGTGGCCCCCTCCATTGTCTCCATCTGTATAGGGGGAATTCAATTTAAAATCATGGCTGTGAAGAGCCGGAGAAAAGGATAGAATACCGTCACCTCATAATGCACATTTTTCATCAAAGCTCAAAGTAAATAATTGAATATGACCATTGATAATAAGCAGGTAGTAACCATACTGCCTTTCCCCTTCCTGCAGTGGTTGGTACTAGGTATTGGACAAAGTATGTGAGGCATGGTTTCCTAAAATAAAAATAAAAATACCTGGGGCTTTTTTTGAGGAGCTGTAGCCTGTGGGTAATTCTCAGTCTGCCCGACACATCTCTAAGTGGCAGAGGCTTCAACAAGACATTTAATTCTGAGCCACCAAGTCCAAACAATGTATACACTGTACCCATCATAGCTTGGTTTCAGCATCCGTTCTTCTACTCCTCAGCTTCCATAGCTACAAATATAGATATACTAAGGATTTTCAATTTATTGATTTACACTGTAGTATAAAAAAGCAAGATATCAAGTGTGTTCAGCTCAAACTTAGTGGAACTTTCTCATAAATTGTTGGGACCATGAAGCAGAGAGCCCCACAACCATGTGATTTAGGCTTGCTTGAGCATGCTGAGCTAGCTGTACTAGGGATTCTATATATCGATTGAAGTAATTCTTGAGCAAATGTTCAGCATGGTCTCAATGGATGACTGACTTTAAAATCAAGGCTGCTCACTTTACTAGCAGGCAGTGCCCATAATCCCTGCGGAGATGCTATTAGCAGTTGGTTGACCTGAAATTCACATGAACTGGCTGAGATTCAGTCTTGGATTGTTCTGCACAGCTTAAGAGACTGTACATTATAGTACCAGTTGCTTAAGATAAACAATTAGAGAGTTAGTACACACACATGTCCTTTTTATTAATATTGTCAGTTATTTATTTTATTACTTTGACAATACTGTTTTTAGAAATGTACAATTAAGTGGAAAAAAATATTTTGTCATTGTTAAAACACACACAAACACACATTTTTGTAAACTATTGCAATTGGTAGTAGAGATTAGTGGTTCTGATTCTGAAGAATTCGACAACTGAATTTTGGGAATTCGGGGTGAACCCAGTTGTGACGAGAGAGGGAGGGAGAAGGCACAAATTACCCGGGCCCAGGTCTGATGGAGGGGCCCAGTGAGGGTCCAGTAGGGGCCCAGGCCCCCGCCCACTTACCTAGCAGCAGCTGCAGCTCTTTTCCTCAGCCCAGCACACGCTGCTGTGTACTGGGCTGTGGTGTGGCCATGGAGGTGCTTAAAATACTATTTCTTTCAGTATTTTTTTCTAAGTGTACATGACCACACCTCCTGTGATTAGGCTACGCCCCTTGAAAAGTACCTGGGCCCATCCCTGTTCTCGACTGCCCTGGGTGAACCAGGGCATGGCTTGGTTCCACTCATCGAATCTGTATCTGACAGTGCTTCCTCCTAGTCTCACCTGTTATTTTAGAATAGAAGGTTGTTTGCTGTAATTACACTGGCAATGAGGGTTGGAAATGGAGAAAACGACAATCAATGTGTACTGGGCTAGCTGACATTTTATCGTACAAAAACCCTGTACAATTATGAATACCTGAATGGCTAAAAGCGAAGAGCATTTTACAATGGACAGTGGAAAAAATATAGGCTGCTGTTTGACCCAGACCTATAAAAACACATTAATAATATATAATATCTTTGTTGTAAAAATCTAAATGGTTAAAAGTGAAGGACACTGGAGTGTAAGGGGCAGTATCATGTATGTGATAGCTAGCAGCAAAAAATGTAGGCTGCAGTTAGACTCTGAGCAGCCAACACTGCTGGAACTACATCCTACGATGTGTAGCACATAGACTACAATGGGGTAGTTACAGGGGCCAATATCGGAAATGCTTTGCATACCCAATATTGATACATCGGGTACCATCGCATCCCCCATAGAAACCCATGGGTGATGCGGCTGCTGACGGCAATGGAGGGATCGCAGCAGGTATTGAAGATGTAACACCCCAGGGTTGGCGGGTGTTTATGTTGTTAGAGATAAGTATCTCAGTGGCTTGGTGATTTCCCTAAGATGTTTTCCCCATACCTTGTTAAATATGAGTGGTTCTGAGAGCTAGGACAGATACGGGACAGACCTTCCTGTTTGATACGTAAACAGAAAGGTCATTTAAAAGCAATCTCCATGGAGAGTATTCTTTATTTTACCGCAATCAATGCTGGATGGATAAAGATCAGTTGATTCACACAATTAAGATAATCAAGAAAATGACATTCAAGAAGATTAAGGGGGTAATTCAGACCTGATCGTAGCATAAATTTGTTAGCAGTTGGGCAAAACCATGGCCCTCATTCCGAGTTGTTCGCTCGCAAGGCGATTTTAGCAGAGTTACACACGCTAAGCCGCCGCCTACTGGGAGTGTATCTTAGCATCTTAAAATTGCGAACGATGTATTCGCAATATTGCGATTACAAACTACTTAGCAGTTTGAGAGTAGCTCCACACTTACTCGGCATCTGCGATCAGTTCAGTGCTTGTCGTTCCTGGTTTGACGTCACAAACACACCCAGCGTTCGCCCAGACACTCCCCCGTTTCCCCGGCCACTCCTGCGTTTTTTCCGGAAACGGTAGCGTTTTTTCCCGCACGCCCATAAAACGGCCTGTTTCCGCCCAGTAACACCCATTTCCTGTCAATCACACTACGATCGCCGGAGCGATGAAAAAGCCGTGAGTAAAAATACTATCTCCATTGTAAAATTACTTGGCGCAGTCGGAGTGCGAATATTGCGCATGCGTACTAAGCGGAATTTCACTGCGATGCGATGAAAAATACCGAGCGAACGACTCGGAATGAGGGCCCATGTGCACTGCAGGGGGGGCAGATATAACATTTGCAGAGAAAGTTAGATTTGGGTGAGTTATATTGTTTCTGTGCAGGGTAAATACTGGCTGCTTTATTTTTACACCGCAATTTAGATTTCAGATTGAACACACCCCACCCAAATCTAACTCTCTCTGCACATGTTATATCTGCCCACCCTGCAGTGCACATGGTTTGGACCAACTGCTAACAAAGTTGCTGCTACAATCAGGTCTGAATTACCCCCTAAATCACTTTGTGGCTTTCAATAAAGGGTAATTCAATCGACAGCTCACAATACACTGGATGACTCAATGTGGTTTAGGCCTAATTCAAACAGTGGTTGATAAATATTCTGATTTATAATCACTCTAATTACAGTGATGCAAATATTAATTAGTGCAATGTTCACTGAAGAAGAATAGGTCAAGACAAAGAATAATTTGCAAACAAAACAGATTAAAGCCACTAAGGCCCAGAAAAAGTACAATCTCTATTTTTCCTCAATATCCCTACACAGTTCTGATCTTCACCGGCAATTAGAATAATGTTGGAGATCATGGATCCTACAGTATCATAGTGTTGCCCTGGAGTTCTTAGGTTTAGACTGAACTTGTTGCACAATGGATTAAGTGCCTCTTTAAAAAAATATAAATCCAGGAATTAGATACCTGACTCTCTGTGTCAGGGTAGACAGTGTTACTGTATTCCAATTATACACACGATTTGTGTGGCAAATGTACCTTTAGGTTCCAATTTAGTGAAATGTCGCTGTGCTGATTGTCCAAAATAAAAAGTGTCTTTGTGCTGATTGCGCTGCCTTTAAAACAGGAGTCATATCTGTGTTATGCCTCCAGGCACACCTCTCAATGTGGTAGCTGCGCGGTGTATTTGTGTGAGGAAAAAGGGGGTTTAGCACTTACCCTCCTGTAGTTCAGTGATTAACACTGTCTCTGTACCTCACTCAGACTTTCAATAGCTCCTCCGTGCCGTCTGTTTCCATGCGGCGTCTACAACTTGCTCAAAATGGCTGCGACATCTGCGCCTCTGCTTAGGCCTGGCAGCTTCCAGTTCCCGGCTGTGGTGTCCCATGCCCGATCTCCTGGCTCTCATGACTCTCTTGCAAGCACCCAGCTGCCTTAGGTCTGCAGCGTAGCTAACAGCCGCCTCCTGCGTGACCGCCTGGCTCTCCGGTTCCACCGTTCTGCTCTGCTACTCACACATGTTTCTCTTCACCGCAATGGCTCCAGCTCCAACCCCACGTCACACTCTCTACTTTCCACAAGGCTCCACTTGCTTCTTCAGCCCATTTTTGGGGGCTTGCTGCAAATATTATGTATCACCTGCTGCGATCCACCATTTCCGCCCAGTTTCTATGATGGATGGGATGCTGCCCGATCATTCCCAATATTGTTTCTCACAGCTACCGCAATCCTTTGATTGTGGTATCCCATTGTAGCCTATGGTTTACACATCGCGGTATCTAAATCTGGCAGGGTTCCTCAGGATCTCTTGTCTCTGAATTATTCAAGTGATACAGCCACCCAATAGGATCACATATTGCAAGGTGATTCTAGGTGGTAAGATTCCACCCAGAACGCAATCTGTGATAAATGAGCCCCTACTGGCAATGGAAGAAAGAAAAAGCTCTTGTGTGGGCGCACTCTTTGAAAAACAAGGAAGAAAAGATTTTTCAATTAGAGAAAGATAATGTTAAAACATATATTTATTAATCACTTATGATTTAAAACAAAATACCCTTCTACGATCCGATGAAAACACAAAAAAATTTTTTTGTAAGTATGCAAAAGAATGTTCAAAAGTGTTAAAAATGTTCTGGTTATTAAATCTTGAGGTTGCAGACACTGGATAGTCTAACAGCCGTTTCTCCTGACCAGTACAGTTGTTCTGTATTAATGGGACCCAGGGAGGAGGTCAGTGTACATATTTTAACATAGAAAGACCACTAGATTAGGTCAATTGCTATGTACTTTACTGATTACCACTAGCGCCAACAGGCATGCATACCGAATGTATGTCAAAAAGGTCCAAAAGAAGAGAAGGATATGAAAAGGGAGAGCAGAAATAAATACAATTAGTGGTGATACTGCTGTTGGTGTCCACCCTTCTGGGGAAGGGGAATAGTTCCTGTCCTACAACACCGGGTATTCCCAGGGAGTCTCCCCTCCCGGTACTGACCCAGCCCAACGCTGTTTAGCTTCCAAGATCGGACGAGATCGGGCATGGGCAGCGTGGTATGGTAGTAGGAAGGATATCTACCAATGAGAGTGCACCTATATATGAAAATAAAGAGTAACAGAAAAGATAGAATGTGTAGTGCGTGGATCTACTTTCCACGTTAGGCAGGGTAAAACAGCTGTCACTCAGTGGCGCCGTGTACCCTGGATCGGGATGAGAGTCCACTAGATGATAGGCAGATAGTAACGAGAAGTAGGGAAAAAATGTAAAGTTAAATGGACCATTATACTATTAAGGGAACCAATGTCCAATAACGGGATAAATGAATCAACAGGAATTCATGATCAGGATGCAAAATGACTGTACATTCTTAGTATACACATACACTGAGTGTACGGCTGGAAAAAAAACGGAATGATTATAGGTAAGAAAAAATGCATCTGGTGAAAATGCTGTGTACAATAGGTTTGAGTCAAATTCAGTGGATAAGTAATACCAGGTAGTCCAAAACACACATTTAGTAAGCCATACTGTCTAAGTCAGATGTAGACATGCAGTATGCCAAAGGTGAAATCACCCTATAATTACTAAGGTAAATGAACTGGGTTTATGCACACAAGGAACTTATTTTGTTATTGTGTGTGTGTGACTGTCTCCTCTGACCTATACTGTGCATATGAAAAAGAGTTTGGGTAAGTGTCTCTAATACAAAAACAGCACAGTAATGGATTATACTGAGAGTAGGAACCTATATAAATACACATGTAACGATTGATATATAAGGATAAAAGCCAGTATACTCAGAGAGTCAGATGTAGTGGGTAGATGGTAACCAGTGAAGCCTCCATGGGAAGGTCCCGCTGTAGAGTCCGTAGAAAACGCGCTTCGCCCGTGGGCTTGTTCGCTTCCGGGAAATGAGCCCCTAACAGCCCATACACCACAGATACACAGGTAGGTATCCTATTAACGTCAAAGCTCTTCCGGCTGGAAAAACAGATGGATATCGCAATGTTTGGTCATTATCGCAGTATCCAATTAGAGGCCATTTTTGTCGAACAAAATTGGACCCGTTATCGTGCGATAACACATGGGATCAGGGATAAATCCCCAATCCCATGTGTTTTCACGGCGCCGGCGGCCGATTATCACGGATTATACTTTGGTTGCCAGTGCCCAGCATTGTCAATGCTTCTTCTGGAACTTCCCATATACCACATTCTAAAGTCTGCATTTTAAATTCGGACGCTGTAATTATAAAACAGCATCCTTCCACAAGTTCTCGACCATTTGGAAATGTGAGGATAAGTAGCAATATGATAGCACAAATATACAGACAGAAATTTAGGACGCTACTTTGGAAGTTGCTAATATGCAACAGGATGATAGGGAAATTTGTGCACCTGACAATAATGAATGTGTCAGATGTGAACAAGACAATGAAGCTCATTTTGATTGTAAAGATGGACCAGAACCGTAACTAGACCTTTTGGTGCCCTGTGCCAAAGAGAGAATTGGTGCCACACCCCTCCCCATTTTTTTTTTCAATAGGGACACAAGGCACATACTTTGTGGGGAAGGGGGATGAGAAGTTTGATCCCAGAGAGAGCCAATACCCTTTATTAAATAACGAGTTTTATGGCAAGAACTTACCTTTGTTAAAACTCTTTCTGCGAGGTACACTGGGCTCCACAAGGAAAGACATAGGGGTTGTAGAGTAGGATCTTGATCCGAGGCACCAACAGGCTCAAAAGCTTTGACTGTTCCCAGAATGCATAGCGCCGCCTCCTCTATAACCCCGCCTCCCTGCACAGGAGCTCAGTTTTTAGTTAACCAGCCCAATGCAGTAGCAGGAAAAGAGACGACAATGGTTAGTAGCCACATACACCACACTCTCACGACAGGAGAAGTGTCAGCGGTTAATACCATACCAACCCAAAGAAGCTAAGTGCATCAGGGTGGGCGCCTTGTGGAGCCCAGTGTACCTCGCAGAAAGAGTTTTAACAAAGGTAAGTTCTTACCATAAAACTCGTTTTCTGCTGCGGGGTACCCTGGGCTCCACAAGGAAAGACATAGGGGATGTCCTAAAGCAGTTCCTTATGGGAGGGGACGCACTGTAGCGGGCACAAGATCCCGGCATCCAAAGGAAGCATCCTGGGAAGCGGCAGTATCGAAGGCATAGAACCTTATGAACGTGTTCACAGAGGACCACGTAGCCACCTTGCACAATTGTTCAAGGGTCGCACCACGGCGGGCCGCCCAAGAAGGTCCAACAGACAGAGTAGAATGGGCCGTAATGTGAGCAGGAGCTGATAGACCAGCCCTCACATAAGCATGTGCAATCACCATTCTAATCCATCTGGCCAAAGTTTGCTTGTGAGCAGGCCAGCCCCTTTTGTGAAATCCAAACAGCACAGAGAGAATCAGATTTCCTAATAGAAGCAGTTCTCTTCACATAGATACGGAGAGCCCGTACCACATCCAAAGAACGCTCTTTGGGAGACAGATCAGGAGAAACAAGTGCCGGAACCACAATCTCCTGGTTAAGGTGGAACGAAGAAACCACCTTATGTAAATATCCGGGACGAGTCCTAAGAACCGCCCGGTCACGGTGAAATATCAGATATGGAGAACTACAAGACAGGGCACCCAAATCCGACACTCTTCAAGCTGAAGCAATAGCCAGCAGAAACACCACCTTAAGGGAAAGCCACTTAAGATCAGCTGAACCAAGAGGTTCAAATGGAGACTCTTGTAACGCCTCCAAAACCACGACAAGTCCCAAGGAGCCACAGGCGGGACATAGGGAGGTTGGATACGCAACACGCCCTGAGTAAAGGTATGCACATCAGGTAAGGTCGCAATCTTTCTCTGAAACCACACCGACAAGGCAGACATTTGAACCTTGAGGGAGGCCAGACGCAGGCCTAAGTCCAGGCTCTGCTGAAGAAAGGCCAACAGCTTGGCTATACTAAACTTGGAAGCATCATAATTGTTAGATGCGCACCAAACAAAGTAAGAATGCCAGACCCTATAGTAAATCCGAGCAGAAGCCGGTTTCCGGGCCCGCAACATAGTTTGAATAACCGCCTCAGAAAACCCTTTAGCCCTCAAGACGGAAGCTTCAAGAGCCACGCCGTCAAAGACAGCCAGGTTAGGCCCTGGTAGACACAGGGGCCCTGAACGTGGAGGTCTGGGCGTTGTGGAAGTAGAATTGGACGCCCTGACGATAGGCCCTGCAGGTCTGAGAACCAGTGCCGTCTGGGCCACGCTGGAGCTATGAGAAGCAGAATTCCTCTTTCTTGCTTGAACTTCCGAATTACCCTGGGCAGGAGTGACACCAGAGGGAACACGTACGGCAGCCGAAAACCTCCACGGCACCGCCAGCGCTACACGAATGCTGCTTGAGGATCCCTTGTCCTTGCTCCGAAGACCAGAACCTTGTGATTGAGTCGAGACGCCATCAGATCTACGTCTGGAAGGCCCCACTTTTCCACTAGGAGTTGAAACACTTCTGGATGGAGGCCCCACTCTCCGGCGTGTACGTCCTGACGACTGAGAAAGTCCGCTTCCCAATTAAGGACTCCCGGAATGAATATTGCCGATATGGCCGGTAGATGGCGTTCCGCCCAATGTAGAATCCGTGAGACTTCCTTCATTGCCAAACGGCTTCGAGTGCTGCCTTGATGATTTATGTAAGCCTCTGTGGTGGCGTTGTCTGACTGCACTTGAACAGGACGGTTCTGAATTAAATGCTGGGCCAGGTTCAACGCATTGAAGACCGCCCGCAATTCCAGAATGTTGATCAAGAGGAGAGATTCCAGGTGGTGTTGCTCCAGCACCGTGCCCCAACCTCTTAGACTGGCATCTGTCGTCAACAGGACCCAGTCGGATATCCAGAACGGACGGCCCCTGCACAATCGTTGGTCCTGGAGCCACCAGTGCAGCGACAGACGGACCTCCGGAGTCAATGAGATCATGTGAGACCTGATCCGGTGAGGCAGGCTGTCCCACTTGGCTAGAATCAGCCTCTGGAGGGGGTGAGAATGGAATTGAGCATACTCCACCATGTCGAATGCTGACAACATGAGGCACAGCACCTGCATCGCCGAATGTATCGACACTTGCGGACAAGAAAGGAAGCAACGAATCCTGTCCTGAAGCTTCAGGACTTTCTCCTGAGACAAGAACAACCGCTGGTTGTGAGTGTCCAATAGCGCTCCCAGGTGCACCATGCTCTGAGCAGGGACCAGGGAGGATTTCTTCCAGTTGATGAGCCACCCGTGGGCTTGTAGAAACCGGACAGTAATGACCAGATGACGTAGGAGAAGTTCTGAGAAATTTGCCAGGATTAACAAGTCGTCCAGATACGGCAGTATCCTGACCCCTTGACGGCGGAGTACCACCGTCATCACCGCCATAACTTTGGTGAAGACTCGCGGAGCCATAGTTAAACCAAAAGGTAAAGCCCAAAACTGGTAATGGAGGTTGCTAATCGCAAACCTCAGGTATTGCTGATGTGACACTGCTATAGGAATATGCAGGTAAGCATTCTGTATGTCCAGGGAGTCCATGTAGTCCCCAGGTTCCAAGGCCAGAACTATAGAGCAAAGGGTTTCAATACGGAACTTGGAAACTTTCACAAACCTGTTCAATGCCTTGAGGTTGAGAATGGGCCGGGAGGACCCATTCGGTTTCGGGACCAGAAACAGCGGAGAATAGTACCCCCGGCCCCTCTGAGCAAGAGGCACCTGTTCTACGACTCCTGTATCCAGGAGGGTCTGTACCACCGAATGTAGAGTGTTTGCCTTTTTCTGGTCCAACGGGACGTCTGTCCGGCAAAATCGATGAGGGGGTCGGTTTTTTAAGGCTATGGCGTAACCTCGAGCGACGACTTCCCGTACCCAGGCATCTGAAGTGGTCTTCAACCATTCCTGGGTATACCCTAGAAGCCGGCCCCCCACCCTGGGATCCCCCAGAGGGAGGCCCGCCTCGTCATGCAGCAGGCTTATCGGTCTTGGAAGCTGGCTGACTGGCAGCCCAGGCTCTTTTGGGCTTCGGCTTACCAGGTTTGGAAGTGCGGGCCTGCTTGTTGTACGCCTGACCTTTTGCTTTACCTGAAGGACGAAAGGGGCGAAAGGAAGTACCTTTAGCCTTCGACACAGAAGGAGCGGTACTTGGCAGACAGGCAGTTTTGGCAGTAGCCAAGTCAGCCACTATCTTATTTAAGTCCTCCCCAAACAGAATATCTCCCTTGAAAGGGAGTACCTCCAGGGTTTTTCTAGAGTCCAGATCCACAGACCAGGATCTCAGCCACAATATCCAGCGAGCCAGGACTGATGAAGTAGAGGCCTTGGCTGCTAGGATACCGGCATCAGAAGCCGCCTCTTTTTTTTTTTTGTAAACACATTTTTATTCAAGATTTTCAAAGTACAGAAAGATATAAAACACTACAAAAAGAATAATGATGCAGGATATTCAAGTACTGCAATTATACAGAAAAACATAATGAGGTATAAAACGATGCAGCATTATAAAGGTACAAAAGAGCTTCCCCGGATCAAAAGAGCAAGGCACATAAAGCTCAGGGTGAGGTAAAAGGGAAATTTGGAAGACTAGACTAATGAGTACTAAAACTCCCCTGGATACAATGCTCGAGGGCCCATTTCAGACGAGAGGCAAAGAAAAATAACGTCTATCATTGGCCTCCGGACTGAGATGGAGAAGCATAGAGAAAAATCATACAATATACCTCAAAAGGGGGGGATGGGGGGGAGAAGTGTTCCGCAACATTCCTGTGTGCTTAACGAGTGTAATCAGAGAAAAGAAAGAAAGAAAGAAAGAAAGAAAGAAAGAAAGAAAGAAAGAAAGAAAGAAAGAAAGAAAGAAAGAAAGAAAGAAAGAATTAACACAGGGAGAAAGAAAGAAGTAGAGGAGATAGAGGAAAGGGATATGGTAGGGAAGGGGGTTCCGGTATGAATGGTCGACCATGTTATGGTCGACAGTCATTAGGTTGACCACTATTGGTCGACATTGACATGGTCGACATGGACACATGGTCGACACATGAAAATGGTCGACACATGAAAGGTCGACATATGAAAAGGTCGACATGAGTTTTTTTTACTTTTTTTGGTGTCGTTTTTTGCGTAAAGTGACTGGGAACCCCAATTAGTGCACCGCGTCCCCTCGCATGGCTCGCTTTGCTCGCCATGCTTCGGGCATGGTGCCTTCGCTCCACTACCGCTTCGCTCGGCACACTTTACCGTTCCAATCGTAGTCCATGTGGATCGTAAAGTATGGAAAAGTTCCCCAAAAGAAAAAAAAGTTAAAAAACTCATGTCGACCTTTTCATGTGTCGACCTTTCACGTGTCGACCATTTTCATGTGTCCATGTCGACCATGTCAATGTCGACCAATAGTGGTCGACCTAATGACTGTCGACCATAACATGGTCGACCATGTGAACGGATACCAGGGAAGGGGGGGGGGGTATTCGGATGACGATCCCTCTGAACTTCTCTCTAGTGCCCTCACAGACAACACCCGGCCACCGGTCAGGTATATATTCGCGACTAGGGATGGACCCAAGCGTCGTGGGCGGGGGAAGGGAGGGAGGAATCAGCCTGTACGATATTTTGAAATATCGTGCTCAAATATCTTCATAATCTGTGAACACGTTTCAGGGGGTCTAGTGAGGATATAGGGTCTCCACTTTTTGAAAAAAGTGCCTGTTCCCGAGGTGAAATTGGGCAGCAAAGAGTGACGCTCAAAATATAGCAACTTCATCAGCAAATTATGTACCTCCGCCAGGGAGGATGAGGATCTTGAAATCCAGGATTTCAATAATACCTTTTTCGCTACGGTAACCAGTATTGTCAGAAAGGGCACGAGATGAATCTTATCAGAGGATAAAGACCAACTGTCAAAATTTGCAAATAACAACGGGACAGGATCCAAGGGTACCGCCAGAGAAAAAGTAGAGTTAACAAAGTTCCGCTACTTATACCAAAATTTTTTCACCTTACCACACTCCCAAAAGTTATGGAATAAAGTGGCCGAGGAATGGTGGCATTTCGAGCAGGAGCCAGTTTCCTCTTGTACAAAAAAGCTGCGTTGCTTTTTGGAGATATAAGCCCTACTGTATGTATCGTTTTTATATGGGTTTCCTGGAGGGAGGAAGTGTGCAGAACTTTTAAGGTTTTATGATAGTACTTAAATATAATATCTCCCGTTATAACCATACCCAGGTCCTTTTCCCATTGGGTAGCCGTGGACTTCCATGCTGAAGATTTGCTAGAGGAAATGAGTAAATTATATATATATGATGTTTTATAAGTGTTGTTCAAAAATGTTGTCGCCATCAGAGCCACGGGGTCGGGGGAGTCCCCGCAGGACATAGTGAGGAGCAAGGATTTAATGTAGTGGGAAAGTTGTGCATAGGAAAAAGCATACACCTTTGAGACACCATAAGTCTCTTCCCAATAAGAAAAGGAGAGCAGCCGACCTCCCGGGTCAAATACCTGGGAGGTGCTGCGTAATCCTCATAATTTAAGTCTATGGAAATGAGTGCTATGGAGGCCCGGAAGGAACATAGGGTTCCCCCAGAGCGGTATCCATTTAAAGTTCATAGGGTTCCTACCCATCCGTTTGCTAGAGGCCCACCAGGCATTATACGTGTCCTTAAAATAAGGGTTAGAATATAGTCCAGAAGGCAATTTCATTTTAGAGGTAAGTAACAGTGCTCCCAGGGCATAAGGTGCAAGTAGAGCACAGTCTAACTCGTAGTCCGTATATAGATTCGTCTCCAACAGCCAGTCCAGCATATATCGGAAAAGCAAAGCACACGAGTACTGGAGTAAATCAGGAAAACCCCATCCGCCGCTAGTCTTGGGCAATTGGAGTTTTTGTCTAGAAATTCTGGGTTTTTTGGATCTCCAAATAAATCTCTGGAAAATGGCATACAGCTCCCCCACGTCAGTAAGTGAAAGGCGAAGTGGCAGCATCTGCATACAGTATGTTAGTTTAGGCAGCAGTATAGTCTTAATAACTTCTAATCTGCCCAATAGTGACAGGGGGAGATTACCCCAATTCTCCAGAGACTTGTCAAAATGAGTAAGTAGTGGGGCATAGTTTAGTTTGTAAAGGGAAGAGAAGCATTTGGGGATTAAGATACCAAGGTACTTAATATGCGAAGGCATAATGTTAATGGAGTTTAGTTCAGCGGAGGCCGGGAAGGTAGGGGGGGGCCCTTAATCATTAACAGTTCTGATTTATCTACATTAATCTTGTACCCCGAAAAAGTGCTAAAATGACGAATCATAGTAAAAACCTGAGGGATCGAATGGGTCGGGTCAGAGAGGAAAAGCAGCATATCGTCCGCAAAGAGGGCTAGGCGCAAGTCAACCCCACCAACCTTAATTCCGGCGTACAGAGGGGAATGTCGAAGGGTTAAAGCCAAGGGCTCCAATGCTAATACAAATAACAAAGGGGAAAGTGGGCAACCCTGACGGGTGCCTCTCAGAATCGGGAAAGCCTCCGACAATATTCCATTGCAAATTATTTGGGACGATGCCCCAGAGTACAAGGTCCTTATGAGATCTATAAGGCGAGCTGGAAAACCAAAGCGGGCCAACGTGTCATAGAGATGGTCCCAGTGTACCATATCGAAGGCCTTTTCCGCATCAAGTGATAATATGGCTCTCGGCACTTCAGAGCTGGCACACTGGGTAGCACTCACAACCGCCAGGACTCTCCTAATATTTATCACTGGGTTCCTGCCCTTCACGAAGCCTGTCTGGTCAGCGTGGATGACATCAGGAAGTATTAGTTTAAGCCGTTCGGCAAGGATTTTTGTCAGTAGTTTGTATGTGTGTAATGAGGAGAGAAATTGGCCTATAGGAGCTCGGGTCAGAGGGATTGCGAACAGGTTTCGGGAGTAGTCTCAGAACCACGGAATTAAAGTAGGGAGGCATTAATCCCGAGTACATAATTGTTTTAAATACAGAGGTAAGAACCGGCGTTATACTGGGGCTGAGTAATCTATAATAGTCCGGGGTGAGACCGTCTGGACCCGGGGCCTTATCAGACTTTAGACCTGAAATTGCCTTCTGAACTTCTGCTTCAGTGATAGGTGACAGGAGAGAAGTACCTTGGGCTGCAGAAATCTGCGGGATAGGAAGGTTCTCCCAGAATGAGGAAGAGTCTGCCGCAGGGGCGGGGGGGGGGGGGGGAGAGTATAAGTCTGCGTAGAAGGATTGGAGGATGGAGGCTACCTGCTCATTTGTGGAGGATAGAGAGCCATCCGCCAATTTTAGCGGTTGAATAATGGACGAGGGGCGCTGGCCTTTTAAAAGGTTCAAAAGCGTTTTATTAGATTTGTTTCCATATTTAAAGAATCTATATTCTTTCCGGAAAGTGTACTTAGCCTCAAGTTTAGAAAGCAGGGCCTCAAAAAGAGTCTTGGCCTTATCATATTCTATTTTATTATGGGGAGACAGTGTCTGTTTAAAGTTGGTAAATGTACATGTGAGGGAATGTTGTGCCACCATATAATCTTTCAGTAAGGCCTTCTTGGCCGTTAGAGTGTTAGCAATAATGTTGCCTCTAATTGTAGCCTTGGAAGCCTGCCAAAATAAGAGGGGGTTAGAGACATAAGTTTCAGCGTTATGAAAGCAAAGTCATCCCAACTGTCACGAACCTTCTGACGTATGGGAGTAGATGAAGCGAGAGTGGGGGGACACCTCCATGAAATAAAATTTTTCTGGGAAGGCATTAATTGTAGCTCCACTCATATGGCCGCATGGTCCGACACAGAGATGGACTCAATTTCAGAATGAACAACCTTGGGCAGCAAAAACTCAGACAACAGCATATAATCAATGCGGGATAGGGTGCCCCGTGCCGCTGACAAGCACGTAAAATCCCTGTCAGTCGGGTGCATAACCCTCCAAATGTCCAACAGCTGTAACTTCCTAGCCACGGTGGGCACTCCAAATTTCGGCGGATTATTCCCATGTTCAGATGGGAATTGTTTGTCTAAATGTTTAGAAGAAATCAAATTCCAGTCCCCACACACAAGAAGCGGGGTATCCGCCATCGGTGTAAGTTTGGTAAGAATGGTTTGCAGAAAGCGTTTGCTGTAGACATTTGGAGCGTAAACATAACACAGTGTATACAATTGACTATTATAAGATATCTGGCATATGACCCATCTACCCCCATCATCGGCAAGAGTGACCTTAACCTCTACTGGGACAGATTGTTTAACAATGATTACCACTCCCCTGGTTTTCTTTGAGAAGGATGCGGAGGCTATGACCTTCCAACCCAGGGCATTCAATCTGTGGGTGTCCTGGGATAAAAGGTGGGACTCCTGCAGGAATACCAGGTTTACATGAAACTTTTTCCTTTTCTGTGGGGAGTTTAATCCTCCCACATTCCAACTACAGATCTTGCGAGAAGACAAACCCAGAAGGAAAGGACCAGAAAAAATAGGAGACCAGCAATAACCGTCACCCCTTTATAGGGGACAATAATACCTATCCAAGGGACCTCCGTCCTGGGAGATAGAGGGGGGGGGGGGGGGGGGAGAGAGAGAGAGAAAGGACAGTGATTGAAAGAACAAAAACAGCATAGAACGCATATTGACATTCCGGCTGAGTAGTCCTAACATAGTCGCTAAACAGAGTGCACACAGCAAAATTTCCAGGGGGGCTCCCAAAAACACTATCAATACGATCCCACCGCTGGCTTGCCTACCGCGCACCGCTACGCCCTTTTTGAAAAACGCGTGTGCATATCAACCCATCTCAGTAAGGAGCCCGTTGCATGAACAAATAACAGCCGGGCCACCTACAAAAACTATAGAAACCACAGCCGGGCCGCTGACAACAGTATAGTAACAGCAGCGGTATCCCAAACCAGGGACCAGGATCCACAGAATAGGCACATACGAAACGGTCCTCATGAACCGCATAGGCAATATAACGGTTGGTATCAACATAACTTAGTGACAACATCAACAACAGTATCAGAGCAAAGGAAGGTGTAACCAATTGATATCAGGAAACACCCGTATTAGAGACAGCCATTCACGGAAAAATTAGCAACACATTAGTCCTGTGAGTGAGTCATCATCTGGTGAGTGCAGAAACGCTTCTGCGTCCTGCACAGAGAGGAAGTCTTTAAACGAGCCATTTCTATAGATATGCAGTCTCGCCCGATATAGCAGCGCAAACTTTTGATGTTCCCGGATAAGCTTCGAGCAGAGGGGGGAAAATTCTTTCCTGACCTTCGTCAGCTCAGCCGAATAGTCCTGGAATATTAACAGAGAGTGCCCTTCCCAAGAAATAGGGCGCTGCTTGCGGGAGGCTTGCCAAAGAATTTCCTTATGCAGGTAATTTAAAACTCTGAAGATCACAGCCCGGGGTCTGCTGCCCTCTTGTGACCGGAACGGGCCAAGACGATGGGCTCTCTATAACAATGTCAGCGCACTCATTGCTAACTTGCAGTAAACTTGGCAGGGTATCTCGAACAAAAATGAGCACTTCGGAGCCTTTCACCGTTTCTGGCAGCCCTATGATACGTAGATTCTGTCGACTGGCCCTGTTTTCCAGTTCGTCTGTCTTATTGTGTAAGTGATAGCAGGCTTTGGTGTTGAGACTCACAGCCTTCTTCAAAGTAGCAATATCCGCAAAACATTCCCCCATTCTGTGTTCTGTAGTGGAGAGTCTCTGGGAGAACTGAGCTAATTGCCTGTTTATATCAGCGGTCTGTTCTTTCAGGAGTGGCCCCATCGTTTCTTTTATTGCCTGCACCATAGCAGTATAAGTAATAGGAGAGTCTGAGTCAGCATGTGAATGCAGTACAGGCAAGGGGGGGCTTCTATCCCCCGGTATATCATATAGCAGGAGGGGAGAAGAGGGTGCCCCATCAGGGGTAGATATGGGAGAGCTTGGGGAGCCTGGGAGCGGGGGAGCCGCTAACTCAGTGCGCGGTGTACCTGTTGTGGCATCCGCCGCAATTTTAGCTTCTGTGCGGCGCCGCTCCCTCTCCCTCTCCTACTGGGTTTTAGAGCGTGGCATGAGCGGCGTGAAATAGCACTCCATGCACTGCAGGGCGGTCACGGGCAGCACGGGGACCCAGCGGGTCAACCGCGGGAGGCTTTGCGGCCGTGAAAGGTCTCAAATAGGCAGGGGGCTCCGGGAGCTCAGCTCAGCAGCAGCCTTCCATGCGGCGCCCGGAAGCTGAAGCCGCCTCTTTAATATAGCGAGAAGCTGTGACAATATATGACAAGCATTGTCTAGCATGGTAAGAAGAGATTTCAGCTTCTAACTCTAGGGCCCATGCTTCAATAGCCTCTGCAGCCCATGTTGCTGCAATAGTGGGCCTTTGTGCAGCACCCGTGGAGGACAACCCTCCACACGTTTATCCGTAGGCTCTTTTAGAGACGTGACGGTAGTGACAGGTAGAGCTGAGGAAACCACCATCCTAGCCACATGTGAGTCTACTGGAGGAAGCGTTTCCCAATTTTTAGACAGCTCTGGTGCGAGGGGATAGCGAGCCAGCATCTTCTTTTGAGGCACAAACTTCTTACCCGGGTTTCCCCAGGGTTCCTGACGTAAATCCACTAGGTGGTCAGAGTGAGGTAAAACTTGTTTAACCACCTTCTGACGCTTGAACCTATCTGGTTTCTTAGGAGGGGCGGTTGGCTCGGGATCATCCGTAATCTGTAAAATTAACTTAATAGTCTCCAAAAGATCAGGAACATCCACATGTGAACTACCCTCCCCATCAGCAGTATCTGTGTCAGAATCTGTGGGGTCAGTGTAAGCGCCATCTTCATCAGACGAGGTGTCAGTGACAGCAGTGGATTGTGAGGAGGTAATAGCTCGCTTAGAGGACCCCTTGGTCTTAGGCGAGCGAGGGTCAGACTTTTTAGTAGTCAAGGACTGGTTCAACTTCTTCAATTGAGCAGACAAATTATCCGCCCACGGCGAGTTAGCTGCGGGGACCACATATGGTTGCACTGGCATAGGAGGTCCCATAGGGGGTGTTAGTTTAGTAACTAGCGTATGTAGAAGCGTACAATTGTCAGCAGCACAATACCTCTTACCCAAACCCCTGCGCAGTGTAGTCAGCACAAGCAGAGATACAGGAGAGATATAGTGACTAAAATCACAGAGAAAAATACGTATTAAAGTATATCTTGTGAAAATCCTATATAATTATAAAACCTGACGCACCAAGCACCTTAGGTTATAGAATATAGGGATAGCAGTTGAGTGAGAGACACGAAATGGAAACCACTCAGCAAGCTAATGCACACACATATAGTCACAGTTAAACAATGCAGAGGTTATTACTAACAATAATACTGCACTGGACCAGCTTATATATAGCTATGTAGTCAATAGATATAACACTGCACAGTAAGAACTGGATGTATATCACAGGGTACTTGTACCAGAGAACCCTGACTAAATGCACTCTTTATTAACTAACACTGTCTAATTGACATGTAGAATACTTAAGTGTCATGTAAAGTCACAGCGCTGACAACCAGGCGGCTTTACACAGGAGGATTTGCCCAAGCAGTCCCAGGAACAGTGTAGCTGAGAGAAATGGCGCCCAAACACTGACAGGGAGTGAGGGAGAGACAGATATGCAGCTCCAGGGCGGGAACATTTGCTGGAAATGGCGCCCTGGGGCTGGGGGAGGGGCTCCAGGTCTAAGCCTTATCCCCTCTGCTGGCAAAACCACCAGGTACTGCGGGCTACACATAAAAAGGTACATTACCTGTACCCATGCCCTGGTGATCTAGTGGGATCGCCTGTACTGCCACAGTGTCCACCGCCAGCGCGCGCGGCCCGCCTCCCACCGACCGCGCCGGATCGTGATAAAGTACGGGTCCCGCGAGCGGATCCCACTCACCACCTCCCGAAGAGCGGCCACGCGATCCCGGAGAGACCCCGTCGTGTGTGCCTGACCAGAAGAAAACCGAGCCTCCTGCTGTAGTTACCCGGCAACCAGGGCTCGGGAGTGTACAGCGTCGCTGGGGAGAGATGGAGCTGCAGCAGTGAATGTCACTAGACATGTACACACTGCTAGAGCCCTTGAAGTCTTCACTTTTCTTCTCAAAAAAGCTCTTCTTAGGGCTGCCCACAGCAGCCCCTCTGTTATGTGCCTGCTATCTGCGGCACCAACTACAAAACTGAGCTCCTTAGGCCTGCGTCTGGCCTCCCTCAAGGTTTAAATATCTGCCTTGTTGGTGTGGTTTCAGAGAAAGATTGCGACCTTACCTGATGTGCATACCTTTACTCAGGGCGTGTTGCGTATCCAACCTCCCTATGTACCGCCTGTGGCTCCTTGGGACTTGTCGGTGGTTTTGGAGGCGTTACAAGAGTCTCCATTTGAACCTCTTGGTTCAGCTGATCTTAAGTGGCTTTCCCTTAAGGTGGTGTTTCTGCTGGCTATTGCTTCAGCTAGAAGAGTGTCGGATTTGGGTGCCTTGTCTTGTAGTTCCCCATATCTGATATTTCACCGTGACCGGGCGGTTCTTAGGACTCAAAAAAAATTGAACTACCAAGGTAGAAATGGTGCTGACAGGTGTTTTAGATCCCCAAGCTGCTGAATAGGAAGGGCTAGTTAGACCCTTTAAAGGACAAATAGAAACAGAATAATTCAGCGCTGATAGCTAGAAAAATATATATTTAAGCAATTTATTGTTTAAGAATATACGTCACTGATTCTTAATATAATTACATATATTTACTGTTGCAACAGAAATTAAAAAATAAGTGAAAATAAAAAATAATAAAAAATATGGTACCAAAAAATATGTTTTAAAAGTTCCAAAGAGTAGGGCTAGGATCAACACTGCTTAATTGAAAATGCTGGGTAAATGCAAGACGCCTTATCCTGGGGAAATATATATATGGTGTTACCAGTTCATTAAGGTGAGTCCTCCAGTCGGTTAGCACTCCGTAGATGTTGAGGGGATTCTCTCACTTGTTTTGGTAGTCCCGTATTGGAATTAGGTTGGGAATAGAACCATGGCAGGTCCCAACGCAGGTATCTTCCCTAAATTTATTCCATGGGGTTCACCGTTCCCGAGTTGGATGGTCGGCAGCTCTTGCAGTATGTGGGTCCCAGTCTGTGTCACCAACGCGTTTCACTGCTAGAATGCAGCTTTTTCAAGGTGTGGATGCAGTGTGAATAAAGCCCTTATAAAGCAGTGTTGATCATGATGTGCCTCAGGTGTGTGGTTCACAATCAGTTAATAAAATCGTCAAATTGACACATGAATTTAATTACAACATTCTATATAATGTCAGAAGACAGTCCTATTAAACACTGATAAAAACGAGTTGTATGAATACCTTAAAAAACATTATTTGTTAAATTGATGCGGGTCACGTGATCGCTTGACCCGGAAATGGGAAAAAGATATAGCAGTAATACTGGCGTGCGTTTCAAGCCTCTCCTTCGTTTTAATGGAAGGGAGGTTATGTTATTTGTCAGAGTAAGTCACATGACCGGATCCCGATCACGTGACTCTAACATCTATATTATCGCTAGGCAACCATGTAAATATGTATTCAGAAACCGAACATATTCTCGGGAGGGAAACCACATAACCTATATCGCAGTCAAAATCTAATTATATCATTGTGTATAGTGCCAGGAAGCTATCCTGTTTAAGCACTAAAAAATAAGTTATATAGACCTTAAAAAGCTCTGTTTATTAGATTGATACGGGTCACGTGATCACTTAACCGGAAATAGGAAGACATTATAGCTACAATCCAGGCGTGCGTTCCAGGTCTCTCTTTCGTTTTCATAGAAAGGAGGTTATCAAAGTAGATCACATGACCGGATTCCAATCTCATGGTCTTAGTGTCTACGTTATCTCTAGACAACAATGTAGTCTGTAATCAGACCCCGAACACATCCTCAGGATGGGGGATCACATGACCTATATCGTAGTCAGAGTAGGTCACGTGACCGGGTTCCGATCACGTGACCAAGTTAAATACATCATCGCTGGGTAACAAAGCTTTATTGAAACCTTTAGACATACTTTTTCAGATGGAGGGACTGTTCTATAGCAGTCAGGTCACATGACCTCCAACCCAATCAGTTTGATTGGCCTACGTCCTGTTGCTTAGCAACACCGGGAATCCGGGATATTTTTAAGCTTTAAAGGAGTGATTGATGGTTTAACCCTATCAGGAAAGAAAATGTTATCTCATGTTGTCCCACCGCGTCACTATTGGGGCATAAGCTTATACATTCCTCCCCTACGGACTAAATTCATGTTACCGGTATCGAATATAATAATTTTTAAAAAAATTTATATATAAAACCTAAACATAGTAAAACTATGGTAATATCATTTTTCTTCTTTCGATAATGTAATGAATAATTCTTAGATTTTCATTATACGCACAGTGTATATTTTAACACTAAAGGATGCTTAATAGGGCATTCTAAAGAAGGATGTTAATTATATAGGATCTTTTCCAATGAAATATATTCATCTCAAGTAAATGATACATCTCAGTTCATAAGTCTTTAGAGATAAACATTTTAGACTAGAGTCGTTATCGAAATATACAGATAACAATAAATCTTATTCTAATAACTAATCAAGTTATACTATATACAAGGGTTTTTATCCGTTTGAGATCATCTGATGTGATTCTAACGCTTTATTAGGTGGACCACTCGAAACAGGATCTAGCAGTGTATTTCAGGTTTGTATTGGTCTGTATTGCAGGTTTGTATTGGTCAATTTCAATACACATCAGCTCTCGAGTTTCTGGATGACAGCTCTCTTTCAGAGAAGTACATTTAGCTCTAGCGCCTCATTGAGGCCACTAGGATATAGTGAATCGAGCTGAAATGTCCAGAATATTTCTTGTTTACACAGACGTGTATATCTGTCACCTCCTCTCTCTGTTTTCTTGATATGTTCTAAGCCTATAATTGATAAGGATGATGGATCTTTGTTATGGAATTTAAAAAAATGTCTCGGAACACTATGATTAGTCATTCCATTAGTAATGTTCCTACGGTGTTCCATAAATCTAATTTTTAGGCTTCTAGTTGTTCTACCTACGTAATTCAGTTTACAGCTACACTGCAGGCGATAAATGACCCAAGTAGTATTACAGTTAATAAAACTCGATATTTTAAGAATTCTCTGATCTACAGGGGAGACAACTTCTTTGGTTTTGTTACACATATACAGACAAGTTGTGCATCGATTGGCCCCACATTTATAAGAACCATTAATCAATGGAGATAGCCGTGGAATATCTTTAGTGATCTTTGCATGTACATTTTTCAATTGGCTAGGGGCTAGAATTGTTTTCAATGACTTGTTTTTCTTGAATATAAACTCCGGGTTATGGGGAAGTATTTTAGATAGGAGGGGGTCACTTTTCAGCATGGGGTAATTTCGTTTAATGATGGATTTAATGTTTTTTGATTCGTTGTTAAACTTTGAAATAAAGGCCAGCTCTCTATTTTTATCCTGATGTACAGTTTTAGGTTTATGAGTCAATAATGACTGTCTGTCCATTGCTACCGTCTCTTTTAGGGCGGCTTCCAAGATATACGGAGGATATTCTCTATCTCTGAATTTTTGTAACAATTGATCCGCTTGTGAAAGAAAAGATTCTATAGTGGAACAGTTTCTGCGAAGTCACATTAGTTGGCCCCTTGGGATGTTATTTTTCCAGGGGTCATAGTGTGCGCTTTTATAGTGCAGATAACCATTGTTCCCTACTTCTTTCACAAAGTTAGTGGTCAGGATATGATTATCCTCAATATTTAAGGCTATGTCCAGGAAGGAAATAGTGGTTTGACTGAAATTAGAGGTGAACTGTAAATTATAAGTGTTGTTGTTAAGAAAGGAAACAAATTGTGAAAAAGATTCCAAATCCCCATCCCAAATAATAAAAAGGTCATCTATGTAACGGCCATAGAAGACCAGCCTGTCCCCGAGCCCGCTTTGCCACACATATTGATCCTCTAGTTGGCCCACGTAGAGGTTAGCGTAGCTCGGGGCAAACCTGGTCCCCATGGCCGTGCCCATAGTTTGAAGAAAAAAAGTGTCTGAAAAAAGAAAATAATTGTGTGACAGTATAAAGGAATATATATAGAATGTTGTAATTAAATTCATGTGTCAATTTGACGATTTTATTAACTGATTGTGAACCACACACCTGAGGCACATCATGATCAACACTGCTTTATAAGGGCTTTATTCACACTGCATCCACACCTTGAAAAAGCTGCATTCTAGCAGTGAAACGCGTTGGTGACACAGACTGGGACCCACATACTGCAAGAGCTGCCGACCATCCAACTCGGGAACGGTGAACCCCATGGAATAAATTTAGGGAAGATACCTGCGTTGGGACCTGCCATGGTTCTATTCCCAACCTAATTCCAATACGGGACTACCAAAACAAGTGAGAGAATCCCCTCAACATCTACGGAGTGCTAACCGACTGGAGGACTCACCTTAATGAACTGGTAACACCATATATATATTTCCCCAGGATAAGGCGTCTTGCATTTACCCAGCATTTTCAATTAAGCAGTGTTGATCCTAGCCCTACTCTTTGGAACTTTTAAAACATATTTTTTGGTACCATATTTTTTATTATTTTTTATTTTCACTTATTTTTTAATTTCTGTTGCAACAGTAAATATATGTAATTATATTAAGAATCAGTGACGTATATTCTTAAACAATAAATTGCTTAAATATATATTTTTCTAGCTATCAGCGCTGAATTATTCTGTTTCTATTGGTTCTTAGGACTCGTCCGTCCCGGATATTTACATAAGGTGGTTTCTTCGTTCCACCTTAACCAGGAGATTGTGGTTCCGGCACTTGTTTCTCCTGATCTGTCTCCCAAAGAGCGTTCTTTGGATGTGGTACGGGCTCTCCGTATCTATGTGAAGAGAACTGCTTCTATTAGGAAATCTGATTCTCTCTTTGTGCTGTTTGGATTTCACAAAAGGGGCTGGCCTGCTCACAAGCAAACTTTGGCCAGATGGATTAGAATGGTGATTGCACATGCTTATGTGAGGGCTGGTCTATCAGCTCCTGCTCACATTACGGCCCATTCTACTCTGTCTGTTGGACCTTCTTGGGCGGCCTGCCGTGGTGCGACCCTTGAACAATTGTGCAAGGCGGCTACGTGGTCCTCTGTGAACACGTTCATAAGGTTCTATGCCTTCGATACTGCCGCTTGCCAGGATGCTTCCTTTGGATGCCGGGTTCTTGTGCCCGCTACAGGTGGTCATTCCGAGTTATTCGCTCGTTGCAGATTTTCGCTATATTGCGATTAGTCGCTTAATGCGCATGCGCAAGGTTCGCAGAGCGCATGCGCTTAGTTATTTTACACAAAAGTTAGGTATTTTACTCACGGCATAATGAGGAATTTTCATTGTTCTGGTGATCGTAGTGTGATTGACAGGAAGTGGGTGTTTCTGGGCGGAAACTGGCCGTTTTCTGGGAGTGTGTGAAAAAACGCTGGCGTTTCTGGGAAAAACGCGGGAGTGTCTGAAGAAATGGGGGAATGTCTGGGCGAACGCTGGGTGTGTTTGTGACGTCAAACCAGGAACGAAACTGACTGAACTGATCGCAATGGCTGAGTAAGTCTTGAGCTACTCAGAAACTGCTAAGAAATTTCTATTCGCAATTGTGCTAATCTTTCGTTCGCAATTTTGCTAAGCTAAGATACACTCCCAGAGGGCGGCGGCTTAGCGTGTGCAATGCTGCTAAAAGCAGCAAGCGAGCGAACAACTCGGAATGAGGGCCACAGTGTGTCCCCTCCCATAAGGAACTGCTTTAGGACATCCCCTATGTCTTTCCTTGTGGAGCCCAGGGTACCCCGCAGCAGAAAACGAGTTTTATAGTAAGAACTTACCTTTGTTAAAACTCTTTCTGCGAGGTACACTGGGCTCCACCTGACGCACTTAGCTTCTTTGGGTTGGTATGGCATTAGCCGCTGACACTTCTCCTGTCGTGAGAGTGTGGTGTATGTGGCTACTAACCGTTGTCGTCTTTTTTCCTGCTACTGCATTGGGCTGGTTAACTAAAAACTGAGCTCCTGTGCTGGGAGGCGGGGTTATAGAGGAGGCGGCGCTATGCATTCTGGGAACAGTCAAAGCTTTTGAGCCTGTTGGTGCCTGTTGGTGCCTCGGATCAAGATCCTACTCTACCCTATGTCTTTCCTTGTGGAGCCCAGTGTACCCCGCAGCAGAAAACACATCTCAATATATTGCCATACCCAGGATTCAAACCTATAACCTGTTGAATTCTAATCAAATACCATACTCATCAATCTATTTGATCCTGCATAAAACTATGAACACTATATGAAGCTACTGGTACTTTGCAAAAAAAAATTGTCAGTATTGCAATTGAGCAGATCTATGCAGTGTGCAGCCACACATCCAATCTCTTGCAGCCACACTCTACATAGATCTGCTCAGCCGCAATGCTGAGAATTTTTAAAGAAAGTACAGGGTAAGCTTCAAATAGTTAGAATTATGTAGCTTAGAATTATCTACCTATCTATGCAAGGGCAGATAGCTTAATTAATAGATTGTCTGACTGCAATATCAAATGCTATGGGTTACAATCCCAGGTCAGTATGTCAGCATCTTGAAATGTAATAAAGGACAGAGTGACTGAATAACAAAGAAATCTCAGGATGAGTTCATGAATGTTGAATAGGTATTAGCAACAGAAGGCGTCAGGGTAGGAGACAGCGGCAGTCAGGAGATGCTGGGCTTCAAAAAGGGGGAAGCTGCAAGTGAAACAAACTAAAACTAATAATTAACAAGAGCCGCCAACAGCGCCCCCTACCCTGCAGTGCTATGTGCGGTGCCTCCTCCGCACACACCTAGTTACGGCCCTAAGATGGACACACACTAAAAAATCTGGTAATGACAATTAACCATTTGCCCCCAAACATTGGAAAACAGACAAAAATGGTCATGGTATCCCTTGATGCCCTGTACCCTTCACAACAGGCAATGCCCCCTTTTCGGGCATACGTAGGGGTGATGATTTACCAACCTCCATAGTCCATAGTACATTTGGAGATCCTTAAAATTTGTGGGTATCCCGCAAATATTATTTGATAAATAGTAGAGATGAGCGGGTTCGGTTCCTTGGGATCTGTACTCCCCCGAACTTCACCCATTTTACACGGTTCCGAGGCAGCCTCTGATCTGCCCGCCTGCTCGGTTAACCAGAACGCGCCCGAACGTCATCATCCCGCTGTCGGATTCTCGCGAGATTCGTATTTTATATAAGGAGCCGCGCGTCACCACCATTTTCACTCGTGCTTTGGAGATTGAACGTTCTCTCCCTGAAAAGCTCCGTAATCTGTGCTCAGTGTGCTGAAAATATCTGTGCTCAGTGTGCTGCAAATAATCTGTGCTCAGTGTGCTGAAAATATCTACGTTCTCTGCCTGAAAACGCTCCATATCTGTGCTCAGTGTGCTGCAAATATCTGATCAGTGTGCTGCATTGTGGGGACTAAGGACCACCAGTATATAATATATACTTTTCTATAGCTTGTATACTGCTTGTCAGGACACACATGGGTCACAGTTACACAGCTCTGTACTGATATACAATAATATATATACTTTTCTATAGCTTCTATACTGCTTGTCAGGACACATGGGTCACAGTTACACCGCTCTTTACTGATATACAGTAATATTATATATACTTTTCTATAGCTTCTATACTGCTTGTCAGGACACATGGGTCACAGTTACATCGCTCTGTAATGATATACAGTAATATTATATATATTTTTCTATAGCTTCTGTACTGCTTGTCAGGACACACATGTGTCACAGTTACACCGCTCTGTACTACTACTGTTATACAGTAATATATATACTTTTCTATAACTTCTATACTGCTCGTCAGGACACATTTGTCACAGTTACACCGCTCTGTACTGATATACAGCAATATTATATATACTTTTCTATAGCTTCTATACTGCTTGTCAGGACACACGTGTCACAGTTATACCGCTCTGTACTACTACTGATATACAGTAATATATATACTTTTCTATAGCTTCTATACTGCTTGTCAGGACACATGTGTCACAGTTACAAGGCTCTTTACTGATATATAGTAATATTATATATACTTTTCTATAGCTTCTATACTGCTTTCCAGGACACACATGTGTCACAGTTACACCGCTCTGTACTACTACTGATATACAGTAATATATATACTTTTCTATAGCTTCTATACTGCTTGTCAGGACACATTTGTCATAGTTACACCGCTCTGTACTGATATACAGTAATATTATATATACTTTTCTATAGCTTCAATACTGCTTGTCAGGACACACATGTGTCACAGTTACACCACTCTGTACTACTACTGATATACAGTAATATATATACTTTTCTATAGCTTCTATACTGCTTGTCAGGACACATGTGTCACAGTTACACCGCTCTGTACTGATATACAGTAATATTATGTATACTTTTCTATAGCTTCTATACTGCTTGTCAGGACACATGGGTCACAGTTACACCACTCTGTACTGATATACAGTAATATTATATATACTTTTCTATAGCTTGTATACTGCTTGTCAGGACACACATGTGTCACAGTTACACCGCTCTGTACTACTACTGTTATATAGTAATATATATACTTTTCTATAACTTCTATACTGCTCGTCAGGACACATTTGTCACAGTTACACCGCTCTGTACTGATATACAGCAATATTATATATACTTTTCTATAGCTTCTATACTGCTTGTCAGGACACACGTGTCACAGTTACACAGCTCTGTACTGATATACAATAATATATATACTTTTCTATAGCTTCTATACTGCTTGTCAGGACACATGGGTCACAGTTACACCGCTCTGTACTGATATACAGTAATATTATATATACTTTTCTATAGCTTCTATACTGCTTCTCAGGACACATGGGTCACAGTTACATCGCTCTGTAATGATATACAGTAATATTATATATACTTTTCTATAGCTTCTATACTGCTTGTCAGGACACACATGTGTCACAGTTACACCGCTCTGTACTACTACTGATATACAGTAATATATATACTTTTCTATAGCTTCTATACTGCTTGTCAGGACACATGTGTCACAGTTACACTGCTCTGTACTGATATACAGTAATATTATATATACTTTTCTATAGCTTCTATACTGCTTGTCAGGACACATGGGTCACAGTTACACCGCTCTGTACTGATATACAGTAATATTATAAATACTTTTCTATAGCTTCTATACTGCTTGTCAGGAAACATGGGTCACAGTTACACCGCTCTGTACTGATATACAGTAATATTATATATACTTTTCTATAGCTTCTATACTGCTTGTCAGGACACATTTGTCACAGTTACACCACTCTGTACCGATATACAGTAATATTATATATACTTTTCTATAGCTTTAATACTGCTTGTCAGGACACACGTGTCACAGTTACACCGCTCTGTACTGATATACAGTAATATTATATATACTTTTCTATAGCTTCTATACTGCTTGTCAGGACACATGGGTCACAGTTACACCGCTCTGTACTGATATACAGTAATATTATATATACTTTTCTATAGCTTCTATACTGCTTGTCAGGACACATGGGTCACAGTTACACAGCTCTGTACTGATATACAGTAATATTATATATACTTTTCTATAGCTTCTATACTGCTTGTCAGGAAACATGGGTCACAGTTACACCGCTCTGTACTGATATACATTAATATTATATATACTTTTCTGTAGCTTCTATACTGCTTGTCAGGACACATGGGTCACAGTTACAACGCTCTGTACTGATATACAGTAATATTATATATACTTTTCTATAGCTTCTATACTGCTTGTCAGGACACATGGGTCACAGTTACACCGCTCTGTACTGATATACAGTAATATTATATATACTTTTCTATAGCCTCTATACTGCTTGTCCGGACACATGGGTCACAGTTACACCGCTCTGTACTGATATACAGTAATATTATATATACTTTTCTATAGCTTCTATACTGCTTGTCAGGACACACATGTATCACAGTTACACCGCTCTGTATTACTACTGATATATAGTAATATATATACTTTTCTATAGCTTCTATACTGCTTGTCAGGACACATGTGTCACAGTTAAACCGCTCTGTACTGATATACAGTAATATTATATATACTTTTCTATAGCTTCTATACTGCTTGTCAGGACACATGGGTCAAGTACACCGATCTGTACTGATATACAGTAATATTATATATACTTTTCTATAGCTTCTATACTGCTTGTCAGGACACATGAGTCACAGTTACACTGCTCTGTACTGATATACAGTAATATTATATATACTTTTCTATAGCTTCTATACTGCTTGTCAGGACACATGGGTCAGAGATCCACCGCTCTGTACTGATATACAGTAATATTATATATACTTTTCTATAGCTTCTATACTGCTTGTCAGGACACATGGGTCACAGTTACACCGCTCTGTACTGATATACAGTAATATTATATATACTTTTCTATAGCTTCTATACTGCTTGTCAGGACACACATTTGTCACAGTTACACCGCTCTGTACTACTACTGATATACAGTAATATATATATTTTTCTATAGCTTCTATACTGCTTGTCAGGACATATGTGTCACAGTTACACCGCTCTGTACTGATATACAGTAATATTATATATACTTTTCTATAGCTTCTATACTGCTTGTCCGGACACATGGGTCACAGTTACACCGCTCTGTACTGATATACAGTAATATTATATATACTTTTCTATAGCTTCTATACTGCTTGTCAGGACACATGGGTCACAGTTACACCGCTCTGTACTGATATACAGTAATATTATATATACTTTTCTATAGCTTCTATACTGCTTGTCAGGACACATGGGTCACAGTTACACCACTCTGTACTGATATACAGTAATATTATATATACTTTTCTAGAGCTTCTATACTGCTTGTCAGGACACATGGGTCACAGTTACACTACTCTGTACTGATATACAGTAATATTATATATACTTTTCTATAGCTTCTATACTGCTTGTCAGGACACATATGTGTCACAGTTACACCGCTCTGTACTACTTCTGATATACAGTAATATATATACTTTTCTATAGCTTCTATATTACTTGTCAGGACACATGTGTCACAGTTACACCGCTCTGTACTGATATACAGTAATATTATATATACTTTTCTATAGCTTCTATACTGCTTGTCAGGACACATGGGTCAGTTACATTGCTCTGTACTGATATACAGTAATATTATATATACTTTTCTATAGCTTCTATACTGCTTGTCAGGACACATGAGTCACAGTTACACCGCTCTTTACTGATATACATTAATATTATATATACTTTTCTATAGCTTCTATACTGCTTGTCAGGACACATGGGTCACAGTTACACCGCTCTGTACTGATATACATTAATATTATATATACTTTTCTATAGCTTCTATACTGCTTGTCAGGACACATGGGTCACAGTTACACCGCTCTGTACTGATATACAGTAATATTATATTAACTTTTCTATAGCTTCTATACTGCTTGTCAGGACACATGGGTCAGTTACACCGCTCTGTACTGATATACAGTAATATTATATATACTTTTCTATAGCTTCTATACTGCTTGTCAGGACACATGAGTCACAGTAACACCGCTCTGTACTGATATACAGTAATATTATATATACTTTTCTATAGCTTCTATACTGCATGTCAGGATACATGTGTCACAGTTGCACCGCTCTGAACTGATATACAGTAATATTATATATACTTTTCTACAGCTTCTATACTGCTTGTCAGGACACATGGTTCACAGTTACACCGCTCTGTACTGATATACAGTAATATTATATATACTTTTCTATAGCTTCTATACTGCTTGTCAGGACACATGGGTCACAGTTACACCGCTCTGTACTGATATACAGTAATATTATATATACTTTTCATAGCTTCTATACTGCTTGTCAGTACACATGGGTTACAGTTACACCGCTCTGTACTGATATACAGTAATATTATATATACTTTTCTATAGCTTCTATACTGCTTGTCAGGACACATGGGTCACAGTTACACCGCTCTGTACTGATATACATTAATATTATATATACTTTTCTATAGCTTCTATACTGCTTGTCAGGACACATGGGTCACAGTTACACCGCTCTGTACTAATATACAGTAATATTATATATACTTTTCTATAGCTTCTATACTGCTTGTCAGGACACACATGTGTCACAGTTACACCGCTCTGTACTACTACTGATATACAGTAATATATATACTTTTCTATAGCTTCTATACTGCTTGTCAGGACACATGTGTCACAGTTACACCGCTCTGTACTGATATACAGTAATATTATATATACTTTTCTATAGCTTCTATACTGCTTGTCAGGACACATGGGTCACAGTTACACCGCTCTGTACTGATATACAGTAATATTATATATACTTTTATATAGCTTCTATACTGCTCGTCAGGACACATGGGTCACAGTTACACTGCTCTGTACTGATATACAGCAATATTATATATACTTTTCTATAGCTTCTATACTGCTTGTCAGGAAACATGGGTCACAGTTACACCGCTCTGTACTGATATACAGTAATATTATATATACTTTTCTATAGCTTCTATACTGCTTGTCAGGACACATGGGTCACAGTTACACCGCTCTGTACTGATATACAGTAATATTATATATACTTTTCTATAGCTTCTATACTGCTTGTCAGGACACATGGGTCACAGTTACACCACTCTGTACTGATATACAGTAATATTATATATACTTTTCTAGAGCTTCTATACTGCTTGTCAGGACACATGGGTCACAGTTACACTACTCTGTACTGATATACAGTAATATTATATATACTTTTCTATAGCTTCTATACTGCTTGTCAGGACACATATGTGTCACAGTTACACCGCTCTGTACTACTTCTGATATACAGTAATATATATACTTTTCTATAGCTTCTATATTGCTTGTCAGGACACATGTGTCACAGTTACACCGCTCTGTACTGATATACAGTAATATTATATATACTTTTCTATAGCTTCTATACTGCTTGTCAGGACACATGGGTCAGTTACATTGCTCTGTACTGATATACAGTAATATTATATATACTTTTCTATAGCTTCTATACTGCTTGTCAGGACACATGAGTCACAGTTACACCGCTCTTTACTGATATACATTAATATTATATATACTTTTCTATAGCTTCTATACTGCTTGTCAGGACACATGGGTCACAGTTACACCGCTCTGTACTGATATACATTAATATTATATATACTTTTCTATAGCTTCTATACTGCTTGTCAGGACACATGGGTCACAGTTACACCGCTCTGTACTGATATACAGTAATATTATATTAACTTTTCTATAGCTTCTATACTGCTTGTCAGGACACATGGGTCAGTTACACCGCTCTGTACTGATATACAGTAATATTATATATACTTTTCTATAGCTTCTATACTGCTTGTCAGGACACATGAGTCACAGTAACACCGCTCTGTACTGATATACAGTAATATTATATATACTTTTCTATAGCTTCTATACTGCATGTCAGGATACATGTGTCACAGTTGCACCGCTCTGAACTGATATACAGTAATATTATATATACTTTTCTACAGCTTCTATACTGCTTGTCAGGACACATGGGTCACAGTTACACCGCTCTGTACTGATATACAGTAATATTATATATACTTTTCTATAGCTTCTATACTGCTTGTCAGGACACATGGGTCACAGTTACACCGCTCTGTACTGATATACAGTAATATTATATATACTTTTCATAGCTTCTATACTGCTTGTCAGTACACATGGGTTACAGTTACACCGCTCTGTACTGATATACAGTAATATTATATATACTTTTCTATAGCTTCTATACTGCTTGTCAGGACACATGGGTCACAGTTACACCGCTCTGTACTGATATACATTAATATTATATATACTTTTCTATAGCTTCTATACTGCTTGTCAGGACACATGGGTCACAGTTACACCGCTCTGTACTAATATACAGTAATATTATATATACTTTTCTATAGCTTCTATACTGCTTGTCAGGACACACATGTGTCACAGTTACACCGCTCTGTACTACTACTGATATACAGTAATATATATACTTTTCTATAGCTTCTATACTGCTTGTCGGGACACATGTGTCACAGTTACACCGCTCTGTACTGATATACAGTAATATTATATATACTTTTCTATAGCTTCTATACTGTTTGTCAGGACACATGGGTCACAGTTACACCGCTCTGTACTGATATACAGTAATATTATATATACTTTTATATAGCTTCTATACTGCTCGTCAGGACACATGGGTCACAGTTACACCTCTCTGTACTGATATACAGTAATATTATATATACTTTTCTATAGCTTCTATACTGCTTGTCAGGACACATTTGTCACAGTTACACCGCTCTGTAATGATATACAATAATATTATATATACTTTTCTATAGCTTCAATACTGCTTGTTAGGACACACATGGGTCACAGTTACACCGCTCTGTACTGATATACAGTAATATTATATATACTTTTCTATAGCTTCTATACTGCTTGTAAGGACACATGAGTCACAGTTACACCGCTCTGTACTGATATACATTAATATTATATATACTTTTCTAAAGCTTCTATACTGCTTGTCAGGACACATGGGTCACAGTTACACCGCTTTTACTAATATACAGTAATATTATATATACTTTTCTATAGCTTCTATACTGCTTGTCAGGACACACATGTGTCACAGTTACACCGCTCTGTACTACTACTGATATACAGTAATATATATACTTTTCTATAGCTTCTATACTGCTTGTCAGGACACGTGTCACAGTTACACCGCTCTGTACTGATATACAGTAATATTATATATACTTTTCTATAGCTTCTATACTGTTTGTCAGGAAACATGGGTCACAGTTACACCGCTCTGTACTGATATACAGTAATATTATATATACTTTTCTATAGCTTCTATACTGCTTGTCAGGACAAATGGGTCACAGATACACTGCTCTGTACTGATATACAGTAATATTATATATACTTTTCTATAGCTTCTAGACTGCTTGTCAGGACACACTTGTGTCATAGTAACACTGCTCTGTACTACTACTGATATACAGTAATATATATACTTTTCTATAGCTTCTATACTGTTTGTCAGGACACATGGGTCACAGTTACACCGCTCTGTACTGATATACAGTAATATTATATATACTTTTCTATAGCTTCTAGACTGCTTGTCAGGACACACATGTGTCACAGTTACACTGCTCTGTACTACTACTGATATACAGTAATATATATATTTTTCTATAGCTTCTATACTGCTTGTCAGGACACATGTGTCACAGTTACACCGCTTTGTACTGATATACAGTAATATTATATATACTTTTCTATAGCTTCTATACTGCTTGTCAGGACACATGGGTCACAGTTACACTGCTCTATACTGATATACAGTAATATTATATATACTTTTCTATAGCTTCAATACTGCTTGTCAGGACACACGGGTCACAGTTACACCGCTCTGTACTGATATACAGTAATATTATATACACTTTTCTATAGCTTCTATACTTCTTGTCAGGACACATGGGTCACAGTTACACCGCTCTTTACTGATATACAGTAATATTATATATACTTTTCTATAGCTTCTATACTGCTTGTCAGGACACATGGGTCACAGTTACACCGCTCTGTACTGATATACAGTAATATTATATATACTTTTCTATATCTTCTATACTGCTTGTCAGGAAACATGGGTCACAGTTACACCGCTCTGTACTGATATACAGTAATATTATATATACTTTTCTATAGCATCTATACTGCTTGTCAGGACACATGGGTCACAGTTACACCACTCTGTACTGATTTACAGTAATATTATATATACTTTTCTATAGCTTTAATACTGCTTGTCAGGACAAACATGTGTCACAGTTACACCGCTCTGTACTGATATACAGTAATATTATATATACTTTTCTATAGCTCCTATACTGCTTGTCAGGACACACGTGTCACAGTTACACCGCTCTGTACTACTTCTGATATACAGTAATATATATACTTTTCTATAGCTTCTATACTGCTTGTCAGGACACGTGTCACAGTTACACCGCTTTGTACTGATATACAGTAATATTATATATACTTTTCTATAGCTTCTATACTGCTTGTCAGGACACATGGGTCACAGTTACACTGCTCTGTACTGATATACAGTAATATTATATATACTTTTCTATAGCTTCTATACTGCTTGTCAGGACAGACGGGTCGCAGTTACACCGCTCTGTACTGATATACAGTAATATGATATATACTTTTCTATAGCTTCTATACTGCTTGTCAGGACACATGGGTCACAGTTACACCGCTCTTTACTGATATACAGTAATATTATATATACTTTTCTATAGCTTCTATACTGCTTGTCAGGACACATGGGTCACAGGTACACCGCTCTGTACTGATATACAGTAATATTATATATACTTTTCTATAGCTTCTATACTGCTTGTCAGGAAACATGGGTCACAGTTACACCGCTCTGTACTGATATACAGTAATATTATATATACTTTTCTATAGCTTCTATACTGCTTGTCAGGACACATGGGTCACAGTTACACCGCTCTGTACTGATATACAGTAATATTATATATACTTTTCTATAGCTTCTATACTGCTTGTCAGGACACATGGGTCACAGTTACACCACTCTGTACTGATATACAGTAATATTATATATACTTTTCTATAGCTTCTATACTGCTTGTCAGGACACATGGGTCACAGTTACACTACTCTGTACTGATATACAGTAATATTATATATACTTTTCTATAGCTTATATAATACTGCTTGTCAGGACACACATGTGTCACAGTTACACCGCTCTGTACTACTTCTGATATACAGTAATATATATACTTTTCTATAGCTTCTATACTGCTTGTCAGGACACATGTGTCACAGTTACACCGCTCTGTACTACTTCTGATATACAGTAATATATATACTTTTCTATAGCTTCTATATTACTTGTCAGGACACATGTGTCACAGTTACACCGCTCTGTACTGATATACAGTAATATTATATATACTTTTCTATAGCTTCTATACTGCTTGTCAGGACACATGGGTCAGTTACATTGCTCTGTACTGATATACAGTAATATTATATATACTTTTCTATAGCTTCTATACTGCTTGTCAGGACACATGAGTCACAGTTACACCGCTCTTTACTGATATACATTAATATTATATATACTTTTCTATAGCTTCTATACTGCTTGTCAGGACACATGGGTCACAGTTACACCGCTCTGTACTGATATACATTAATATTATATATACTTTTCTATAGCTTCTATACTGCTTGTCAGGACACATGGGTCACAGTTACACCGCTCTGTACTGATATACAGTAATATTATATTAACTTTTCTATAGCTTCTATACTGCTTGTCAGGACACATGGGTCAGTTACACCGCTCTGTACTGATATACAGTAATATTATATATACTTTTCTATAGCTTCTATACTGCTTGTCAGGACACATGAGTCACAGTAACACCGCTCTGTACTGATATACAGTAATATTATATATACTTTTCTATAGCTTCTATACTGCATGTCAGGATACATGTGTCACAGTTGCACCGCTCTGAACTGATATACAGTAATATTATATATACTTTTCTACAGCTTCTATACTGCTTGTCAGGACACATGGTTCACAGTTACACCGCTCTGTACTGATATACAGTAATATTATATATACTTTTCTATAGCTTCTATACTGCTTGTCAGGACACATGGGTCACAGTTACACCGCTCTGTACTGATATACAGTAATATTATATATACTTTTCATAGCTTCTATACTGCTTGTCAGTACACATGGGTTACAGTTACACCGCTCTGTACTGATATACAGTAATATTATATATACTTTTCTATAGCTTCTATACTGCTTGTCAGGACACATGGGTCACAGTTACACCGCTCTGTACTGATATACATTAATATTATATATACTTTTCTATAGCTTCTATACTGCTTGTCAGGACACATGGGTCACAGTTACACCGCTCTGTACTAATATACAGTAATATTATATATACTTTTCTATAGCTTCTATACTGCTTGTCAGGACACACATGTGTCACAGTTACACCGCTCTGTACTACTACTGATATACAGTAATATATATACTTTTCTATAGCTTCTATACTGCTTGTCAGGACACATGTGTCACAGTTACACCGCTCTGTACTGATATACAGTAATATTATATATACTTTTCTATAGCTTCTATACTGCTTGTCAGGACACATGGGTCACAGTTACACCGCTCTGTACTGATATACAGTAATATTATATATACTTTTATATAGCTTCTATACTGCTCGTCAGGACACATGGGTCACAGTTACACTGCTCTGTACTGATATACAGCAATATTATATATACTTTTCTATAGCTTCTATACTGCTTGTCAGGAAACATGGGTCACAGTTACACCGCTCTGTACTGATATACAGTAATATTATATATACTTTTCTATAGCTTCTATACTGCTTGTCAGGACACATGGGTCACAGTTACACCGCTCTGTACTGATATACAGTAATATTATATATACTTTTCTATAGCTTCTATACTGCTTGTCAGGACACATGGGTCACAGTTACACCACTCTGTACTGATATACAGTAATATTATATATACTTTTCTAGAGCTTCTATACTGCTTGTCAGGACACATGGGTCACAGTTACACTACTCTGTACTGATATACAGTAATATTATATATACTTTTCTATAGCTTCTATACTGCTTGTCAGGACACATATGTGTCACAGTTACACCGCTCTGTACTACTTCTGATATACAGTAATATATATACTTTTCTATAGCTTCTATATTGCTTGTCAGGACACATGTGTCACAGTTACACCGCTCTGTACTGATATACAGTAATATTATATATACTTTTCTATAGCTTCTATACTGCTTGTCAGGACACATGGGTCAGTTACATTGCTCTGTACTGATATACAGTAATATTATATATACTTTTCTATAGCTTCTATACTGCTTGTCAGGACACATGAGTCACAGTTACACCGCTCTTTACTGATATACATTAATATTATATATACTTTTCTATAGCTTCTATACTGCTTGTCAGGACACATGGGTCACAGTTACACCGCTCTGTACTGATATACATTAATATTATATATACTTTTCTATAGCTTCTATACTGCTTGTCAGGACACATGGGTCACAGTTACACCGCTCTGTACTGATATACAGTAATATTATATTAACTTTTCTATAGCTTCTATACTGCTTGTCAGGACACATGGGTCAGTTACACCGCTCTGTACTGATATACAGTAATATTATATATACTTTTCTATAGCTTCTATACTGCTTGTCAGGACACATGAGTCACAGTAACACCGCTCTGTACTGATATACAGTAATATTATATATACTTTTCTATAGCTTCTATACTGCATGTCAGGATACATGTGTCACAGTTGCACCGCTCTGAACTGATATACAGTAATATTATATATACTTTTCTACAGCTTCTATACTGCTTGTCAGGACACATGGGTCACAGTTACACCGCTCTGTACTGATATACAGTAATATTATATATACTTTTCTATAGCTTCTATACTGCTTGTCAGGACACATGGGTCACAGTTACACCGCTCTGTACTGATATACAGTAATATTATATATACTTTTCATAGCTTCTATACTGCTTGTCAGTACACATGGGTTACAGTTACACCGCTCTGTACTGATATACAGTAATATTATATATACTTTTCTATAGCTTCTATACTGCTTGTCAGGACACATGGGTCACAGTTACACCGCTCTGTACTGATATACATTAATATTATATATACTTTTCTATAGCTTCTATACTGCTTGTCAGGACACATGGGTCACAGTTACACCGCTCTGTACTAATATACAGTAATATTATATATACTTTTCTATAGCTTCTATACTGCTTGTCAGGACACACATGTGTCACAGTTACACCGCTCTGTACTACTACTGATATACAGTAATATATATACTTTTCTATAGCTTCTATACTGCTTGTCGGGACACATGTGTCACAGTTACACCGCTCTGTACTGATATACAGTAATATTATATATACTTTTCTATAGCTTCTATACTGTTTGTCAGGACACATGGGTCACAGTTACACCGCTCTGTACTGATATACAGTAATATTATATATACTTTTATATAGCTTCTATACTGCTCGTCAGGACACATGGGTCACAGTTACACCTCTCTGTACTGATATACAGTAATATTATATATACTTTTCTATAGCTTCTATACTGCTTGTCAGGACACATTTGTCACAGTTACACCGCTCTGTAATGATATACAATAATATTATATATACTTTTCTATAGCTTCAATACTGCTTGTTAGGACACACATGGGTCACAGTTACACCGCTCTGTACTGATATACAGTAATATTATATATACTTTTCTATAGCTTCTATACTGCTTGTAAGGACACATGAGTCACAGTTACACCGCTCTGTACTGATATACATTAATATTATATATACTTTTCTAAAGCTTCTATACTGCTTGTCAGGACACATGGGTCACAGTTACACCGCTTTTACTAATATACAGTAATATTATATATACTTTTCTATAGCTTCTATACTGCTTGTCAGGACACACATGTGTCACAGTTACACCGCTCTGTACTACTACTGATATACAGTAATATATATACTTTTCTATAGCTTCTATACTGCTTGTCAGGACACGTGTCACAGTTACACCGCTCTGTACTGATATACAGTAATATTATATATACTTTTCTATAGCTTCTATACTGTTTGTCAGGAAACATGGGTCACAGTTACACCGCTCTGTACTGATATACAGTAATATTATATATACTTTTCTATAGCTTCTATACTGCTTGTCAGGACAAATGGGTCACAGATACACTGCTCTGTACTGATATACAGTAATATTATATATACTTTTCTATAGCTTCTAGACTGCTTGTCAGGACACACTTGTGTCATAGTAACACTGCTCTGTACTACTACTGATATACAGTAATATATATACTTTTCTATAGCTTCTATACTGTTTGTCAGGACACATGGGTCACAGTTACACCGCTCTGTACTGATATACAGTAATATTATATATACTTTTCTATAGCTTCTAGACTGCTTGTCAGGACACACATGTGTCACAGTTACACTGCTCTGTACTACTACTGATATACAGTAATATATATATTTTTCTATAGCTTCTATACTGCTTGTCAGGACACATGTGTCACAGTTACACCGCTTTGTACTGATATACAGTAATATTATATATACTTTTCTATAGCTTCTATACTGCTTGTCAGGACACATGGGTCACAGTTACACTGCTCTATACTGATATACAGTAATATTATATATACTTTTCTATAGCTTCAATACTGCTTGTCAGGACACACGGGTCACAGTTACACCGCTCTGTACTGATATACAGTAATATTATATACACTTTTCTATAGCTTCTATACTTCTTGTCAGGACACATGGGTCACAGTTACACCGCTCTTTACTGATATACAGTAATATTATATATACTTTTCTATAGCTTCTATACTGCTTGTCAGGACACATGGGTCACAGTTACACCGCTCTGTACTGATATACAGTAATATTATATATACTTTTCTATATCTTCTATACTGCTTGTCAGGAAACATGGGTCACAGTTACACCGCTCTGTACTGATATACAGTAATATTATATATACTTTTCTATAGCATCTATACTGCTTGTCAGGACACATGGGTCACAGTTACACCACTCTGTACTGATTTACAGTAATATTATATATACTTTTCTATAGCTTTAATACTGCTTGTCAGGACAAACATGTGTCACAGTTACACCGCTCTGTACTGATATACAGTAATATTATATATACTTTTCTATAGCTCCTATACTGCTTGTCAGGACACACGTGTCACAGTTACACCGCTCTGTACTACTTCTGATATACAGTAATATATATACTTTTCTATAGCTTCTATACTGCTTGTCAGTACACATGGGTTACAGTTACACCGCTCTGTACTGATATACAGTAATATTATATATACTTTTCTATAGCTTCTATACTGCTTGTCAGGACACATGGGTCACAGTTACACTGCTCTGTACTGATATACAGTAATATTATATATACTTTTCTATAGCTTCTATACTGCTTGTCAGGACAGACGGGTCGCAGTTACACCGCTCTGTACTGATATACAGTAATATGATATATACTTTTCTATAGCTTCTATACTGCTTGTCAGGACACATGGGTCACAGTTACACCGCTCTTTACTGATATACAGTAATATTATATATACTTTTCTATAGCTTCTATACTGCTTGTCAGGACACATGGGTCACAGGTACACCGCTCTGTACTGATATACAGTAATATTATATATACTTTTCTATAGCTTCTATACTGCTTGTCAGGAAACATGGGTCACAGTTACACCGCTCTGTACTGATATACAGTAATATTATATATACTTTTCTATAGCTTCTATACTGCTTGTCAGGACACATGGGTCACAGTTACACCGCTCTGTACTGATATACAGTAATATTATATATACTTTTCTATAGCTTCTATACTGCTTGTCAGGACACATGGGTCACAGTTACACCACTCTGTACTGATATACAGTAATATTATATATACTTTTCTATAGCTTCTATACTGCTTGTCAGGACACATGGGTCACAGTTACACTACTCTGTACTGATATACAGTAATATTATATATACTTTTCTATAGCTTATATAATACTGCTTGTCAGGACACACATGTGTCACAGTTACACCGCTCTGTACTACTTCTGATATACAGTAATATATATACTTTTCTATAGCTTCTAAACTGCTTGTCAGGACACATGTGTCACAGTTACACCGCTCTGTACTGATATACAGTAATATTATATATACTTTTCTATAGCTTCTATACTGCTTGTCAGGACACATGGGTCAGTTACATTGCTCTGTACTGATATACAGTAATATTATATATACTTTTCTATAGCTTCTATACTGCTTGTCAGGACACATGAGTCACAGTTACACCGCTCTTTACTGATATACATTAATATTATATATACTTTTCTATAGCTTCTATACTGCTTGTCAGGACACATGGGTCACAGTTACACCGCTCTGTACTGATATACATTAATATTATATATACTTTTCTATAGCTTCTATACTGCTTGTCAGGACACATGGGTCACAGTTACACCGCTCTGTACTGATATACAGTAATATTATATATACTTTTCTATAGCTTCTATACTGCTTGTCAGGACACACATGTGTCACAGTTACACCGCTCTGTACTACTACTGATATACAGTAATATATATACTTTTCTATAGCTTCTATACTGCTTGTCAGGACACATGTGTCACAGTTACACCGCTCTGTACTGATATACAGTAATATATATACTTTTCTATAGCTTCTATACTGCTTGTCCGGACATATGTGTCACAGTTACACTGCTCTGTACTGATATACAGTAATATTATATATACTTTTCTATAGCTTCTATACTGCTTGTCAGGACACATGGGTCAGTTACACCGCTCTGTACTGATATACAGTAATATTATATATACTTTTCTATAGCTTCTATACTGCTTGTCAGGACACATGAGTCACAGTTACACCGCTCTGTACTGATATACAGTAATATTATATATACTTTTCTATAGCTTCTATCTTGTCAGGACACATGGGTCACAGTTACACTGCTCTGTACTGATATACAGTAATATTATATATACTTTTCTATAGCTTCTATACTGCTTGTCAGGACACATGGGTCACAGTTACACTGCTCTGTACTGATATACAGTAATATTATATATACTTTTCTATAGCTTCTATACTGCTTGTCAGGACACATGGGTCACAGTTACACCGCTCTGTACTGATATACAGTAATATTATATATACTTTTCTATAGCTTCTATACTGCTTGTCAGGACACATGGGTCACAGTTACACCGCTCTGTACTGATATACAGTAATATTATATATACTTTCCTATAGCTTCTATACTTCTTGTCAGGACACATGGGTCACAGTTACACCACTCTTTACTGAAATACAGTAATATTATATATACTTTTCTATAGCTTCTATACTGCTTGTCAGGACACATGGGTCACAGTTACACCGCTCTGTACTGATATACAGTAATATTATATATAATTTTCTATATCTTTTGTACTGCTTGTCAGGAAACATGGGTCACAGTTACACCGCTCTGTACTGATATACAGTAATATTATATATACTTTTCTATAGCTTCTATACTGCTTGTCAGGACACATGGGTCACAGTTACACCGCTCTGTACTGATATAGAGTAATATTATATATACTTTTCTATAGCTTCTATACTGCTTGTCAGGACACATGGGTCACAGTTACACCACTCTGTACTGATATACAGTAATATTATATATACTTTTCTATAGCTTCTATAATGCTTGTCAGGACACACATGTGTCACAGTTACACCGCTCTGTACTGATATACAGTAATATTATATATACTTTTCTATAGCTTCTATACTGCTTGTCAGGACACACGTGTCACAGTTACACCGCTCTGTACTACTTCTGATATACAGTAATATATATACTTTTCTATAGCTTCTATACTGCTTGTCAGGACACGTGTCACAGTTACACTGCTTTGTACTGATATGCAGTAATATTATATATACTTTTCTATAGCTTCTATACTGCTTGTCAGGACACATGGGTCACAGTTACACTGCTCTGTACTGATATACAGTAATATTATATATACTTTTCTATAGCTTCTATACTGCTTGTCAGGACACACGGGTCGCAGTTACACCGCTCTGTACTGATATACAGTAATATTATATATACTTTTCTATAGCTTCTATACTGCTTGTCAGGACACATGGGTCACAGTTACACCGCTCTTTACTGATATACAGTAATATTATATATACTTTTCTATAGCTTCTATACTGCTTGTCAGGACACATGGGTCACAGTTACACCGCTCTGTACTGATATACAGTAATATTATATATACTTTTCTATAGCTTCTATACTGCTTGTCAGGAAACATGGGTCACAGTTACACCGCTCTGTACTGATATACAGTAATATTATATATACTTTTCTATAGCTTCTATACTGCTTGTCAGGACACATGGGTCACAGTTACACCGCTCTGTACTGATATACAGTAATATTATATATACTTTTCTATAGCTTCTATACTGCTTGTCAGGACACATGGGTCACAGTTACACCACTCTGTACTGATATACAGTAATATTATATATACTTTTCTATAGCTTCTATACTGCTTGTCAGGACACATGGGTCAGTTACACCGCTCTGTACTGATATACAGTAATATTATATATACTTTTCTATAGCTTCTATACTGCTTGTCAGGACACATGGGTCACAGTTACACTGCTCTTTACTGATATACAGTAATATTATATATACTTTTCTATAGCTTCTATACTGCTTGTCAGGACACACATGTGTCACAGTTACACCGCTCTGTACTACTTCTGATATACAGTAATATATATACTTTTCTATAGCTTCTATACTGCTTGTCAGGACACGTGTCACAGTTACACTGCTTTGTACTGATATACAGTAATATTATATATACTTTTCAATAGCTTCTATACTGCTTGTCAGGACACATGGGTCACAGTTACACTGCTCTGTACTGATATACAGTAATATTATATATACTTTTCTATAGCTTCTATACTGCTTGTCAGGACACATGAGTCACAGTTACACCGCTCTGTACTGATATACAGTAATATTATATATACTTTTCTATAGCTTCTATCTTGTCAGGACACATGGGTCACAGTTACACCGCTCTGTACTGATATACAGTAATATTATATATAATTTTCTATATCTTTTGTACTGCTTGTCAGGAAACATGGGTCACAGTTACACCGCTCTGTACTGATATACAGTAATATTATATATACTTTTCTATAGCTTCTATACTGCTTGTCAGGACACATGGCTCACAGTTACACCGCTCTGTACTGATATAGAGTAATATTATATATACTTTTCTATAGCTTCTATACTGCTTGTCAGGACACATGGGTCACAGTTACACCACTCTGTACTGATATACAGTAATATTATATATACTTTTCTATAGCTTCTATAATGCTTGTCAGGACACACATGTGTCACAGTTACACCGCTCTGTACTGATATACAGTAATATTATATATACTTTTCTATAGCTTCTATACTGCTTGTCAGGACACACGTGTCACAGTTACACCGCTCTGTACTACTTCTGATATACAGTAATATATATACTTTTCTATAGCTTCTATACTGCTTGTCAGGACACGTGTCACAGTTACACTGCTTTGTACTGATATGCAGTAATATTATATATACTTTTCTATAGCTTCTATACTGCTTGTCAGGACACATGGGTCACAGTTACACTGCTCTGTACTGATATACAGTAATATTATATATACTTTTCTATAGCTTCTATACTGCTTGTCAGGACACACGGGTCGCAGTTACACCGCTCTGTACTGATATACAGTAATATTATATATACTTTTCTATAGCTTCTATACTGCTTGTCAGGACACATGGGTCACAGTTACACCGCTCTTTACTGATATACAGTAATATTATATATACTTTTCTATAGCTTCTATACTGCTTGTCAGGACACATGGGTCACAGTTACACCGCTCTGTACTGATATACAGTAATATTATATATACTTTTCTATAGCTTCTATACTGCTTGTCAGGAAACATGGGTCACAGTTACACCGCTCTGTACTGATATACAGTAATATTATATATACTTTTCTATAGCTTCTATACTGCTTGTCAGGACACATGTGTCACAGTTACACTACTCTGTACTGATATACAGTAATATTATATATACTTTTCTATAGCTTCTATACTGCTTGTTAGGACACATGAGTCACAGTTATACCGCTCTGTACTGATATACAGTAATATTATATATACTTTTCTATAGCTTCTATCTTGTCAGGACACATGGGTCACAGTTACACCGCTCTGTACTGATATACAGTAATATTATATATACTTTTCTATAGATTCTATACTGCTTGTCAGGACACATGGGTCACAGTTACACTGCTCTGTACTGATATACAGTAATATTATATATACTTTTCTATAGCTTCTATACTGCTTGTCAGGACACATGGGTCAGTTACACCGCTCTGTACTGATATACAGTAATATTATATATACTTTTCTATAGCTTCTATACTGCTTGTCAGGACACACGGGTCACAGTTACACCGCTCTGTACTGATATACAGTAATATTATATATACTTTCCTATAGCTTCTATACTTCTTGTCAGGACACATGGGTCACAGTTACACCGCTCTGTACTGATATACAGTAATATTATATATACTTTTCTAAAGCTTCTATACTGCTTGTCAGGACACATGGGTCACAGTTACACCGCTCTGTACTGATATACAGTAATATTATATATAATTTTCTATATCTTCTATACTGCTTGTCAGGAAACATGGGTCACAGTTACACCCCTCTGTACTGATATACAGTAATATTATATATACTTTTCTATAGCTTCTATACTGCTTGTCAGGACACATGGGTCACAGTTACACCGCTCTGTACTGATATACATTAATATTATATATACTTTTCTATAGCTTCTATACTGCTTGTCAGGACACATGGGTCACAGTTACACCACTCTGTACTGATATACAGTAATATTATATATACTTTTCTATAGCTTCTATACTGCTTGTCAGGACACACATGTGTCACAGTTACACCGCTCTGTACTGATATACAGTAATATTATATATACTTTTCTATAGCTTCTATACTGCTTGTCAGGACACACGTGTCACAGTTACAACGCTCTGTACTACTTCTGATATACAGTAATATATATACTTTTCTATAGCTTCTATACTGCTTGTCGGGACACGTGTCACAGTTACACTGCTTTGTACTGATATACAGTAATATTATAAATACTTTTCTATAGCTTCTATACTGCTTGTCAGGACACATGGGTCACAGTTACACTGCTCTGTACTGATATACAGTAATATTATATATACTTTTCTATAGCTTCTATACTGCTTGTCAGGACACATGGGTCACAGTTACACCGCTCTTTACTGATATACAGTAATATTATATATACTTTTCTATAGCTTCTATACTGCTTGTCAGGACACATGGGTCACAGTTACACCGCTCTGTACTGATATACAGTAATATTATATATACTTTTCTATAGCTTCTATACTGCTTGTCAGGAAACATGGGTCACAGTTACACCGCTCTGTACTGATATACAGTAATATTATATATACTTTTCTATAGCTTCTATACTGCTTGTCAGGACACATGGGTCACAGTTACACCGCTCTGTACTGATATACAGTAATATTATATATACTTTTCTATAGCTTCTATACTGCTTGTCAGGACACATGGGTCACAGTTACACCACTCTGTACTGATATACAGTAATATTATATATACTTTTCTAGAGCTTCTATACTGCTTGTCAGGACACATGGGTCACAGTTACACTACTCTGTACTGATATACAGTAATATTATATATACTTTTCTATAGCTTCTATACTGCTTGTCAGGACACACATGTGTCATAGTTACACCGCTCTGTACTACTTCTGATATACAGTAATATATATACTTTTCTATAGCTTCTATACTGCTTGTCAGGACACATGTGTCACAGTTACACCGCTCTGTACTGATATACAGTAATATTATATATACTTTTCTATAGCTTCTATACTGCTTGTCAGGACACATGGGTCAGTTACAATGCTCTGTACTGATATACAGTAATATTATATATACTTTTCTATAGCTTCTATACTGCTTGTCAGGACACATGAGTCACAGTTACACCGCTCTTTACTGGTATACATTAATATTATATATACTTTTCTATAGCTTCTATACTGCTTGTCAGGACACATGGGTCACAGTTACACTGCTCTGTACTGATATACAGTAATATTATATATACTTTTCTATAGCTTCTATACTGCTTGTCAGGACACATGGGTCACAGTTACACCGCTCTGTACTGATATACAGTAATATTATATATACTTTTCTATAGCTTCTATACTGCTTGTCAGGACACACGTGTCACAGTTACACCGCTCTGTACTACTTCTGATATACAGTAATATATATACTTTTCTATAGCTTCTATACTGCTTGTCAGGACACGTGTCACAGTTACACTGCTTTGTACTGATATGCAGTAATATTATATATACTTTTCTATAGCTTCTATACTGCTTGTCAGGACACATGGGTCACAGTTACACTGCTCTGTACTGATATACAGTAATATTATATATACTTTTCTATAGCTTCTATACTGCTTGTCAGGACACACGGGTCGCAGTTACACCGCTCTGTACTGATATACAGTAATATTATATATACTTTTCTATAGCTTCTATACTGCTTGTCAGGACACATGGGTCACAGTTACACCGCTCTTTACTGATATACAGTAATATTATATATACTTTTCTATAGCTTCTATACTGCTTGTCAGGACACATGGGTCACAGTTACACCGCTCTGTACTGATAGACAGTAATATTATATATACTTTTCTATAGCTTCTATACTGCTTGTCAGGAAACATGGGTCACAGTTACACCGCTCTGTACTGATATACAGTAATATTATATATACTTTTCTATAGCTTCTATACTGCTTGTCAGGACACATGGGTCACAGTTACACCGCTCTGTACTGATATACAGTAATATTATATATACTTTTCTATAGCTTCTATACTGCTTGTCAGGACACATGGGTCACAGTTACACCACTCTGTACTGATATACAGTAATATTATATATACTTTTCTATAGCTTCTATACTGCTTGTCAGGACACATGGGTCAGTTACACCGCTCTGTACTGATATACAGTAATATTATATATACTTTTCTATAGCTTCTATACTGCTTGTCAGGACACATGGGTCACAGTTACACTGCTCTTTACTGATATACAGTAATATTATATATACTTTTCTATAGCTTCTATACTGCTTGTCAGGACACACATGTGTCACAGTTACACCGCTCTGTACTACTTCTGATATACAGTAATATATATACTTTTCTATAGCTTCTATACTGCTTGTCAGGACACGTGTCACAGTTACACTGCTTTGTACTGATATACAGTAATATTATATATACTTTTCAATAGCTTCTATACTGCTTGTCAGGACACATGGGTCACAGTTACACTGCTCTGTACTGATATACAGTAATATTATATATACTTTTCTATAGCTTCTATACTGCTTGTCAGGACACATGAGTCACAGTTACACCGCTCTGTACTGATATACAGTAATATTATATATACTTTTCTATAGCTTCTATCTTGTCAGGACACATGGGTCACAGTTACACCGCTCTGTACTGATATACAGTAATATTATATATACTTTTCTATAGCTTCTATACTGCTTGCCAGGACACATGGGTCACAGTTACACTGCTCTGTACTGATATACAGTAATATTATATATACTTTTCTATAGCTTCTATACTGCTTGTCAGGACACATGGGTCAGTTACACCGCTCTGTACTGATATACAGTAATATTATATATACTTTTCTATAGCTTCTATACTGCTTGTCAGGACACATGGGTCACAGTTACACTGCTCTTTACTGATATACAGTAATATTATATATACTTTTCTATAGCTTCTATACTGCTTGTCAGGACACACGGGTCGCAGTTACACCGCTCTGTACTGATATACAGTAATATTATATATACTTTTCTATAGCTTCTATACTGCTTGTCAGGACACATGGGTCACAGTTACACCGCTCTTTACTGATATACAGTAATATTATATATACTTTTCTATAGCTTCTATACTGCTTGTCACGACACATGGGTCACAGTTACACCGCTCTGTACTGATATACAGTAATATTATATATACTTTTCTATAGCTTCTATACTGCTTGTCAGGAAACATGGGTCACAGTTACACCGCTCTGTACTGATATACAGTAATAATAAGATTTTACTTACCGATAAATCTATTTCTCGGAGTCCGTAGTGGATGCTGGGGTTCCTGAAAGGACCATGGGGAATAGCGGCTCCGCAGGAGACAGGGCACAAAAAGTAAAGCTTTTTCCGATCAGGTGGTGTGCACTGGCTCCTCCCCCCATGACCCTCCTCCAGACTCCAGTTAGGTACTGTGCCCGGACGAGCGTACACAATAAGGGAGGATTTTGAATCCCGGGTAAGACTCATACCAGCCACACCAATCACACCGTACAACTTGTGATCTAAACCCAGTTAACAGTATGATAACAGCGGAGCCTCTGAAAGATGGCTTCCTACAACAATAACCCGAATAAGTTAACAATAACTATGTACAATTTATGCAGATAATCCGCACTTGGGATGGGCGCCCAGCATCCACTACGGACTCCGAGAAATAGATTTATCGGTAAGTAAAATCTTATTTTCTCTATCGTCCTAGTGGATGCTGGGGTTCCTGAAAGGACCATGGGGATTATACCAAAGCTCCCAAACGGGCGGGAGAGTGCGGATGACTCTGCAGCACCGAATGAGAGAACTCCAGGTCCTCCTTAGCCAGAGTATCAAATTTGTAAAATTTTACAAACGTGTTCTCCCCTGACCACGTAGCTGCTCGGCAAAGTTGTAATGCCGAGACCCCTCGGGCAGCCGCCCAAGATGAGCCCACCTTCCTTGTGGAGTGGGCCTTTACAGATTTAGGCTGTGGCAGGCCTGCCACAGAATGTGCCAGTTGGATTGTGCTACAGATCCAACGAGCAATCGTCTGCTTAGACGCAGGAGCACCCATCTTGTTGGGTGCATACAATATAAACAACGAGTCAGATTTTCTGACTCCAGCTGTTCTTGCAATATATATTTTTAATGCTCTGACAACGTCCAGTAACTTGGAGTCCTCCAAGTCACTTGTAGCCGCAGGCACTACAATAGGCTGGTTCAGATGAAATGCTGACACCACCTTAGGGAGAAAATGCGGACGAGTCCGCAGTTCTGCCCTGTCCGAATGGAAAATCAGATATGGGCTTTTGTAAGATAAAGCTGCCAATTCTGACACTCTCCTGGCAGAAGCCAGGGCTAGAAGCATGGTCACTTTCCAAGTGAGATATTTCAAATCCACCTTATTTAGTGGTTCAAACCAATGAGATTTTAGAAAATCCAAAACTACATTGAGATCCCACGGTGCCACTGGAGGCACCACAGGAGGCTGTATATGCAGCACTCCCTTAACAAAGGTCTGGACTTCAGGGACTGAAGCCAATTCTTTTTGAAAGAAAATCGACAGGGCCGAAATTTGAACCTTAATAGATCCCAATTTGAGACCCATAGACAATCCTGATTGCAGGAAATGTAGGAATCGACCCAGTTGAAATTCCTCCGTCGGAGCACTCCGATCTTCGCACCACGCAACATATTTTCGCCAAATTCGGTGATAATGTTGCACGGTTACTTCTTTCCTTGCTTTAATCAAAGTAGGAATGACTTCTTCCGGCATGCCTTTTTCCATTAGGATCCGGCGTTCAACCGCCATGCCGTCAAACGCAGCCGCGGTAAGTCTTGAAACAGACAGGGACCCTGCTGAAGCAAGTCCCTCCTTAGAGGTAGAGGCCACGGATCTTCCGTGATCATCTCTTGAAGTTCCGGGTACCAAGTCCTTCTTGGCCAATCCGGAACCACTAGTATCGTTCTTACGCCTCTTTGCCGTATAATTCTCAATACTTTTGGTATGAGAGGCAGAGGAGGAAACACATACACCGACTGGTACACCCAAGGCGTTACCAGCGCGTCCACAGCTATTGCCTGCGGATCTCTTGACCTGGCGCAATACCTGTCCAGTTTTTTGTTGAGGCGAGACGCCATCATGTCCACCATTGGTCTTTCCCAACGGGTTACCAGCATGTGGAAGACTTCTGGATGAAGTCCCCACTCTCCCGGGTGAAGATCGTGTCTGCTGAGGAAGTCTGCTTCCCAGTTGTCCACTCCCGGGATGAACAATGCTGATAGCGCTATCACATGATTCTCTGCCCAGCGAAGAATCCTTGCAGCTTCTGCCATTGCCCTCCTGCTTCTTGTGCCGCCCTGTCTGTTCACATGGGCGACTGCCGTGATGTTGTCCGACTGGATCAACACCGGTTTTCCCTGAAGCAGAGGTTCTGCCTGGCTTAGAGCATTGTATATTGCTCTTAGTTCCAGAATGTTTATGTGAAGAGACGTTTCCAGGCTCGTCCATACTCCCTGGAAGTTTCTTCCTTGTGTGACTGCTCCCCAGCCTCTCAGGCTGGCGTCCGTGGTCACCAGGATCCAATCCTGTATGCCGAATCTGCGGCCCTCCAATAGATGAGGACTCTGCAACCACCACAGAAGAGACACCCTTGTCCTTGGAGACAGGGTTATCCGTAGGTGCATCTGAAGATGCGACCCTGACCATTTGTCCAACAGATCCCTTTGGAAAATTCTTGCGTGGAATCTGCCGAATGGAATTGCTTCGTAAGAAGCCACCATTTTTCCCAGGACTCTTGTGCATTGATGTACAGACACCTTTCCTGGTTTTAGGAGGTTCCTGACAAGCTCGGATAACTCCTTGGCTTTTTCCTCTGGGAGAAAAACCTTTTTCTGAACCGTGTCCAGAATCATCCCTAGGAACAGCAGACGAGTTGTCGGCATTAACTGGGATTTTGGAATATTCAGAATCCACCCGTGCTGTTTTAGCACTTCTTGAGACAGTGCTAATCCCATCTCTAGCTGTTCTCTGGACCTCGCCCTTATTAGGAGATCGTCCAAGTATGGGATAATTAATACGCCTTTTCTTCGAAGAAGAATCATCATCTCGGCCATTACCTTTGTAAAGATCCGAGGTGCCGTGGACAATCCGAACGGCAGCGTCTGAAACTGATAGTGACAGTTTTGTACAACGAACCTGAGGTACCCCTGGTGTGAGGGGTAAATTGGAACGTGGAGATACGCATCCTTGATGTCCAAGGATACCATAAAGTCCCCCTCTTCCAGGTTCGCTATCACTGCTCTGAGTGACTCCATTTTGAACTTGAACTTCTTTATGTACAGGTTCAAGGACTTCAGATTTAGAATAGGCCTTACCGAGCCATCCGGCTTCGGTACCACAAAAAGAGTGGAATAATACCCCTTCCCTTGTTGTAGAAGAGGTACCTTGACTATCACCTGCTGAGAGTACAGCTTGTGAATGGCTTCCAAAACCGTCTCCCTTTCGGAGGGGGACGTTGGTAAAGCAGACTTCAGGAAACGGCGAGGTGGATCCGTCTCTAATTCCAACCTGTACCCTTGAGATATTATCTGCAGGATCCAGGGATCTACCTGCGAGTGAGCCCACTGCGCGCTGTAATTTTTGAGACGACCGCCCACCATCCCCGAGTCCGCTTGAGGAGTCCCAGCGTCATGCTGAGGCTTTTGTAGAAGCCGGGGAGGGCATCTGTTCCTGGGAAGGAGCTGCGTGTTGCTGTCTCTTCCCTCGACCTTTGCCTCGTGGCAGATATGAATAGCCCTTTGCTCTCTTATTTTTAAAGGAACGAAAGGGCTGCGGTTGAAAAGTCGGTGCCTTTTTCTGTGGGGGAGTGACTTGAGGTAGAAAGGTGGATTTCCCGGCTGTAGCCGTGGCCACCAAATCTGATAGACCGACTCCAAATAACTCCTCCCCTTTATACGGCAAAACTTCCATATGCCGTTTTGAATCCGCATCGCCTGTCCACTGTCGCGTCCATAAAGCTCTTCTGGCCGAAACGGACATAGCACTTACCCGTGATGCCAGTGTGCAGATATCCCTCTGTGCATCACGCATATAAAGAAATGCATCCTTTATTTGTTCTAACGACAGTAAAATATTGTCCCTGTCCAGGGTATCAATATTTTCAATCAGGGACTCTGACCAAACTACCCCAGCACTGCCCATCCAGGCAGTCGCTACAGCTGGTCGTAGTATAACACCTGCATGTGTGTATATACTTTTTTGGATATTTTCCATCCTCCTATCTGATGGATCTTTAAGTGCGGCCGTCTCAGGAGAGGGTAACGCCACTTGTTTAGATAAGCGTGTTAGCGCCTTGTCCACCCTAGGAGGTGTTTCCCAGCGCTCCCTAACCTCTGGCGGGAAAGGGTATAATGCCAATAATTTCTTTGAAATTATCAGTTTTTTATCAGGGGCAACCCACGCTTCATTACACACGTCATTTAATTCTTCTGATTCAGGAAAAACTATAGGTAGTTTTTTCATACCCCACATAATACCCTGTTTAGTGGTACCTGTAGTATCAGCTAAATGTAACGCCTCCTTCATTGCCAAAATCATATAACGTGTGGCCCTACTGGAAAATACGGTTGATTCGTCACCGTCACCACTGGAGTCATCGCCTGTGTCTGGGTCTGTGTCGACCGACTGAGGCAAAGGGCGTTTCACAGCCCCTGACGGTGTTTGAGTCGCCTGGACAGGCACTAATTGATTGTCCGGCCGCCTCATGTCGTCAAACGACTGCTTTAGCGTGTTGACACTATCCCGTAGTTCCATAAATAAAGGCATCCATTCCGGTGTCGACTCCCTAGGGGGTGACATCCTCATATTTGGCAATTGCTCCGCCTCCACACCAATATCGTCCTCATACATGTCGACACACACGTACCGACACACAGCAGACACACAGGGAATGCTCCTAACGAAGACAGGACCCACTAGCCCTTTGGGGAGACAGAGGGAGAGTTTGCCAGCACACACCAAAAGCGCTATATATATATCAGGGATAGCCTTATAATAAGTGCTCCCTTATAGCTGCTTTGTTATATCAATTTATCGCCATAAATGTGCCCCCCCCTCTCTGTTTTACCCTGTTTCTGTAGTGCAGTGCAGGGGAGAGACTTGGGAGCCGTCCTGACCAGCGGAGCTGTGAGAGGAAATGGCGCCGTGTGCTGAGGAGATAGGCCCCGCCCCTTTTCTGGCGGGCTCGTCTCCCGCTATTTAGAGAAATCAGGCAGGGGTTAAATATCTCCATATAGCCTCTAGGGCTATATGTGAGGTATTTTTAGCCTTTATAGGTAATCATTTTGCCTCCCAGGGCGCCCCCCTCCCAGCGCCCTGCACCCTCAGTGACTGCCGTGTGAAGTGTGCTGAGAGGAAAATGGCGCACAGCTGCAGTGCTGTGCGCTACCTTTTGAAGACTGCAGGAGTCTTCAGCCGCCGATTCTGGACCTCTTCTGTCTTCAGCATCTGCAAGGGGGCCGGCGGCGTGGCTCCGGTGACCATCCAGGCTGTACCCGTGATCGTCCCTCTGGAGCTTGATGTCCAGTAGCCAAGAAGCCAATCCATCCTGCACGCAGGTGAGTTGACTCCTTCTCCCCTCAGTCCCTCGCTGCAGTGATCCTGTTGCCAGCAGGAATCACTGTAAAATAAAAAACCTAGCTAAACTTTTTCTAAGCAGCTCTTTAGGAGAGCCACCTAGATTGCACCCTTCTCGGCCGGGCACAAAAATCTAACTGGAGTCTGGAGGAGGGTCATGGGGGGAGGAGCCAGTGCACACCACCTGATCGGAAAAAGCTTTACTTTTTGTGCCCTGTCTCCTGCGGAGCCGCTATTCCCCATGGTCCTTTCAGGAACCCCAGCATCCACTAGGACGATAGAGAAATTATATATACTTTTCTATAGCTTCTATACTGCTTGTCAGGATACACATGTGTCACAGTTACACCGCTCTGTACTGATATACAGTAATATTATATATACTTTTCTATAGCTTCTATACTGCTTGTCAGGACACATGTGTCACAGTTACACTACTCTGTACTGATATACAGTAATATTATATATACTTTTCTATAGCTTCTATACTGCTTGTTAGGACACATGAGTCACAGTTACACCGCTCTGTACTGATATACAGTAATATTATATATACTTTTCTATAGCTTCTATACTGCTTGTCAGGAAACATGGGTCACAGTTACACCGCTCTGTACTGATATACAGTAATATTATATATATTTTTCTATAGCTTCTATACTGCTTGTCAGGATACACATGTGTCACAGTTACACCGCTCTGTACTGATATACAGTAATATTATATATACTTTTCTATAGCTTCTATACTGCTTGTCAGGACACATGTGTCACAGTTACACTACTCTGTACTGATATACAGTAATATTATATATACTTTTCTATAGCTTCTATACTGCTTGTTAGGACACATGAGTCACAGTTATACCGCTCTGTACTGATATACAGTAATATTATATATACTTTTCTATAGCTTCTATCTTGTCAGGACACATGGGTCACAGTTACACCGCTCTGTACTGATATACAGTAATATTATATATACTTTTCTATAGATTCTATACTGCTTGTCAGGACACATGGGTCACAGTTACACTGCTCTGTACTGATATACAGTAATATTATATATACTTTTCTATAGCTTCTATACTGCTTGTCAGGACACATGGGTCAGTTACACCGCTCTGTACTGATATACAGTAATATTATATATACTTTTCTATAGCTTCTATACTGCTTGTCAGGACACACGGGTCACAGTTACACCGCTCTGTACTGATATACAGTAATATTATATATACTTTCCTATAGCTTCTATACTTCTTGTCAGGACACATGGGTCACAGTTACACCACTCTTTACTGAAATACAGTAATATTATATATACTTTTCTATAGCTTCTATACTGCTTGTCAGGACACATGGGTCACAGTTACACCGCTCTGTACTGATATACAGTAATATTATATATAATTTTCTATATCTTCTATACTGCTTGTCAGGAAACATGGGTCACAGTTACACCCCTCTGTACTGATATACAGTAATATTATATATACTTTTCTATAGCTTCTATACTGCTTGTCAGGACACATGGGTCACAGTTACACCGCTCTGTACTGATATACATTAATATTATATATACTTTTCTATAGCTTCTATACTGCTTGTCAGGACACATGGGTCACAGTTACACCACTCTGTACTGATATACAGTAATATTATATATACTTTTCTATAGCTTCTATACTGCTTGTCAGGACACACATGTGTCACAGTTACACCGCTCTGTACTGATATACAGTAATATTATATATACTTTTCTATAGCTTCTATACTGCTTGTCAGGACACACGTGTCACAGTTACAACGCTCTGTACTACTTCTGATATACAGTAATATATATACTTTTCTATAGCTTCTATACTGCTTGTCGGGACACGTGTCACAGTTACACTGCTTTGTACTGATATACAGTAATATTATAAATACTTTTCTATAGCTTCTATACTGCTTGTCAGGACACATGGGTCACAGTTACACTGCTCTGTACTGATATACAGTAATATTATATATACTTTTCTATAGCTTCTATACTGCTTGTCAGGACACATGGGTCACAGTTACACCGCTCTTTACTGATATACAGTAATATTATATATACTTTTCTATAGCTTCTATACTGCTTGTCAGGACACATGGGTCACAGTTACACCGCTCTGTACTGATATACAGTAATATTATATATACTTTTCTATAGCTTCTATACTGCTTGTCAGGAAACATGGGTCACAGTTACACCGCTCTGTACTGATATACAGTAATATTATATATACTTTTCTATAGCTTCTATACTGCTTGTCAGGACACATGGGTCACAGTTACACCGCTCTGTACTGATATACAGTAATATTATATATACTTTTCTATAGCTTCTATACTGCTTGTCAGGACACATGGGTCACAGTTACACCACTCTGTACTGATATACAGTAATATTATATATACTTTTCTAGAGCTTCTATACTGCTTGTCAGGACACATGGGTCACAGTTACACTACTCTGTACTGATATACAGTAATATTATATATACTTTTCTATAGCTTCTATACTGCTTGTCAGGACACACATGTGTCATAGTTACACCGCTCTGTACTACTTCTGATATACAGTAATATATATACTTTTCTATAGCTTCTATACTGCTTGTCAGGACACATGTGTCACAGTTACACCGCTCTGTACTGATATACAGTAATATTATATATACTTTTCTATAGCTTCTATACTGCTTGTCAGGACACATGGGTCAGTTACAATGCTCTGTACTGATATACAGTAATATTATATATACTTTTCTATAGCTTCTATACTGCTTGTCAGGACACATGAGTCACAGTTATACCGCTCTTTACTGGTATACATTAATATTATATATACTTTTCTATAGCTTCTATACTGCTTGTCAGGACACATGGGTCACAGTTACACTGCTCTGTACTGATATACAGTAATATTATATATACTTTTCTATAGCTTCTATACTGCTTGTCAGGACACATGGGTCACAGTTACACCGCTCTGTACTGATATACAGTAATATTATATATACTTTTCTATAGCTTCTATACTGCTTGTCAGGACACATGGGTCACAGTTACACCGCTCTGTACTGATATACAGTAATATTATATATACTTTCCTATAGCTTCTATACTTCTTGTCAGGACACATGGGTCACAGTTACACCACTCTTTACTGAAATACAGTAATATTATATATACTTTTCTATAGCTTCTATAATGCTTGTCAGGACACATGGGTCAGAGTTACACCGCTCTGTACTGATATACAGTAATATTATATATAATTTTCTATATCTTTTGTACTGCTTGTCAGGAAACATGGGTCACAGTTACACCGCTCTGTACTGATATACAGTAATATTATATATACTTTTCTATAGCTTCTATACTGCTTGTCAGGACACATGGGTCACAGTTACACCGCTCTGTACTGATATAGAGTAATATTATATATACTTTTCTATAGCTTCTATACTGCTTGTCAGGACACATGGGTCACAGTTACACCACTCTGTACTGATATACAGTAATATTATATATACTTTTCTATAGCTTCTATAATGCTTGTCAGGACACACATGTGTCACAGTTACACCGCTCTGTACTGATATACAGTAATATTATATATACTTTTCTATAGCTTCTATACTGCTTGTCAGGACACACGTGTCACAGTTACACCGCTCTGTACTACTTCTGATATACAGTAATATATATACTTTTCTATAGCTTCTATACTGCTTGTCAGGACACGTGTCACAGTTACACTGCTTTGTACTGATATGCAGTAATATTATATATACTTTTCTATAGCTTCTATACTGCTTGTCAGGACACATGGGTCACAGTTACACTGCTCTGTACTGATATACAGTAATATTATATATACTTTTCTATAGCTTCTATACTGCTTGTCAGGACACATGGGTCACAGTTACACCGCTCTGTACTGATATACAGTAATATTATATATACTTTTCTATAGCTTCTATACTGCTTGTCAGGAAACATGGGTCACAGTTACACCGCTCTGTACTGATATACAGTAATATTATATATACTTTTCTATAGCTTCTATACTGCTTGTCAGGACACATGGGTCACAGTTACACCGCTCTGTACTGATATACAGTAATATTATATATACTTTTCTATAGCTTCTATACTGCTTGTCAGGACACATGGGTCACAGTTACACCACTCTGTACTGATATACAGTAATATTATATATACTTTTCTAGAGCTTCTATACTGCTTGTCAGGACACATGGGTCACAGTTACACCGCTCTGTACTGATATACAGTAATATTATATATAATTTTCTATATCTTTTGTACTGCTTGTCAGGAAACATGGGTCACAGTTACACCGCTCTGTACTGATATACAGTAATATTATATATACTTTTCTATAGCTTCTATACTGCTTGTCAGGACACATGAGTCACAGTTATACCGCTCTTTACTGGTATACATTAATATTATATATACTTTTCTATAGCTTCTATACTGCTTGTCAGGACACATGGGTCACAGTTACACTGCTCTGTACTGATATACAGTAATATTATATATACTTTTCTATAGCTTCTATACTGCTTGTCAGGACACACATGTGTCATAGTTACACCGCTCTGTACTACTTCTGATATACAGTAATATATATACTTTTCTATAGCTTCTATACTGCTTGTCAGGACACATGTGTCACAGTTACACCGCTCTGTACTGATATACAGTAATATTATATATACTTTTCTATAGCTTCTATACTGCTTGTCAGGACACATGGGTCAGTTACAATGCTCTGTACTGATATACAGTAATATTATATATACTTTTCTATAGCTTCTATACTGCTTGTCAGGACACATGAGTCACAGTTATACCGCTCTTTACTGGTATACATTAATATTATATATACTTTTCTATAGCTTCTATACTGCTTGTCAGGACACATGGGTCACAGTTACACTGCTCTGTACTGATATACAGTAATATTATATATACTTTTCTATAGCTTCTATACTGCTTGTCAGGACACATGGGTCACAGTTACACCGCTCTGTACTGATATACAGTAATATTATATATACTTTTCTATAGCTTCTATACTGCTTGTCAGGACACATGGGTCACAGTTACACCGCTCTGTACTGATATACAGTAATATTATATATACTTTCCTATAGCTTCTATACTTCTTGTCAGGACACATGGGTCACAGTTACACCACTCTTTACTGAAATACAGTAATATTATATATACTTTTCTATAGCTTCTATAATGCTTGTCAGGACACATGGGTCAGAGTTACACCGCTCTGTACTGATATACAGTAATATTATATATAATTTTCTATATCTTTTGTACTGCTTGTCAGGAAACATGGGTCACAGTTACACCGCTCTGTACTGATATACAGTAATATTATATATACTTTTCTATAGCTTCTATACTGCTTGTCAGGACACATGGGTCACAGTTACACCGCTCTGTACTGATATAGAGTAATATTATATATACTTTTCTATAGCTTCTATACTGCTTGTCAGGACACATGGGTCACAGTTACACCACTCTGTACTGATATACAGTAATATTATATATACTTTTCTATAGCTTCTATAATGCTTGTCAGGACACACATGTGTCACAGTTACACCGCTCTGTACTGATATACAGTAATATTATATATACTTTTCTATAGCTTCTATACTGCTTGTCAGGACACACGTGTCACAGTTACACCGCTCTGTACTACTTCTGATATACAGTAATATATATACTTTTCTATAGCTTCTATACTGCTTGTCAGGACACGTGTCACAGTTACACTGCTTTGTACTGATATGCAGTAATATTATATATACTTTTCTATAGCTTCTATACTGCTTGTCAGGACACATGGGTCACAGTTACACTGCTCTGTACTGATATACAGTAATATTATATATACTTTTCTATAGCTTCTATACTGCTTGTCAGGACACACGGGTCGCAGTTACACCGCTCTGTACTGATATACAGTAATATTATATATACTTTTCTATAGCTTCTATACTGCTTGTCAGGACACATGGGTCACAGTTACACCGCTCTTTACTGATATACAGTAATATTATATATACTTTTCTATAGCTTCTATACTGCTTGTCAGGACACATGGGTCACAGTTACACCGCTCTGTACTGATATACAGTAATATTATATATACTTTTCTATAGCTTCTATACTGCTTGTCAGGAAACATGGGTCACAGTTACACCGCTCTGTACTGATATACAGTAATATTATATATACTTTTCTATAGCTTCTATACTGCTTGTCAGGACACATGGGTCACAGTTACACCGCTCTGTACTGATATACAGTAATATTATATATACTTTTCTATAGCTTCTATACTGCTTGTCAGGACACATGGGTCACAGTTACACCACTCTGTACTGATATACAGTAATATTATATATACTTTTCTATAGCTTCTATACTGCTTGTCAGGACACATGGGTCAGTTACACCGCTCTGTACTGATATACAGTAATATTATATATACTTTTCTATAGCTTCTATACTGCTTGTCAGGACACATGGGTCACAGTTACACTGCTCTTTACTGATATACAGTAATATTATACAGATGTAGCCAACTTTATCTTGACTGTTTCTCCGCCGAGACGGGCGTCTAGCCACGCTAATGCGATAGCTGAGTTTCATCACAGGCAGGCGCGTTGAGACGATCTAGATACTCATCATGCATTACACATCTCCACCACTGTGTCGCTAATGCTCCACTAATCCAGTACTTTCGATCGTACAGTATAGCGGCGGATTGATCTACAGCTCTGGCAATACTGTAGGCGTAACGGGAGGCGGTGGAAAAAAGTATGGAGTACTGTACAGTATGTGTATGGAGACGCAACTACAGTAATTGTGTAAAAGGAAGAATGTACAGTACAATGTATAAACACCGTGCTTTTAAAATATATGAGCGTCTGAGTTCGCTAATGCATAATGGGAATGGAGGACTAGCAAATGCGAGCGTCCGAGTCCTCTAAGGCATAAACCAACAGCAATGGGGCGGGGGCCGGGCGCTGTTTGCAGTACTTTCACACATGAAATTGGAAATCTCTCATGAGGCGTCGTGGGCTAGGGGTGAAGGCTCCCACCTCCCTCGCTGGGAGTCCAGGGTTCGAGACCTGATGTGCTTTCTTTCTTTTTTTTTTTTTTTTCTGTAATAATGCACTGTATTATTTTATTTACATTGTAAGACAGTCAATGGAAGGATGCACACAGGTTTCACATAAATCAAAGTACATCTGCAGGAGCGATTCTTTACGCTAAATGCACCTAAACAGCGGGAATGAAATGAGTGTATTCTGACGCTACCAACTGAGCAAAACAGTACTGTACAGTAGATCTTCAGCGTTTGTGTATTGCACAGGACCTGAATTTCCTCCCTGTGCAGGCCCCCAGGGGGGAAGGGCGATGGGGGTAGGGGGGAGACGATGGAAAATACTGTGCCTTTGAAATGCAATTACATGAGCGTCCGAGTACACTACGGCATACTGTAAACCAACACCAATGGGAAGGAAGTGCCAACCTTATTTTTAATGTGTTCCCGTGACATTCACTTTAAAAAAAAAAAAATTATCTCCAATACAGTACATCCAATGGAAGGATGCACACAGGTTTCACATAAATCAAAGTACATCTGCAGGAGCGATTCTTTACGCTAAATGCAACCTACAGTACAGTACGGTACTGTAAGTGAGCAAAATAGTACTACAGTGGGCGTTTGTGTATTGCACATGACCTGCATTCCCTCCCTGTCTACTGCATGATCTGTGCAGGCTCCCATGGGGGAAGGGCAACAGGCTAGCAGGAGGCGGAGGAAAACACCGTGCTTTACAAATGCGAGCGTCCGAGTCCTCTAAGGCATAAACCAACAGCAATGGGGCGGGGGCCGGGCGCTGTTTGCAGTACTTTCACACATGAAATTGGAAATCTCTCATGAGGCGTCGTGGGCTAGGGGTGAAGGCTCCCACCTCCCTCGCTGGGAGTCCAGGGTTCGAGACCTGATGTGCTTTCTTTCTTTTTTTTTTTTTTTTCTGTAATAATGCACTGTATTATTTTATTTACATTGTAAGACAGTCAATGGAAGGATGCACACAGGTTTCACATAAATCAAAGTACATCTGCAGGAGCGATTCTTTACGCTAAATGCACCTAAACAGCGGGAATGAAATGAGTGTATTCTGACGCTACCAACTGAGCAAAACAGTACTGTACAGTAGATCTTCAGCGTTTGTGTATTGCACAGGACCTGAATTTCCTCCCTGTGCAGGCCCCCAGGGGGGAAGGGCGATGGGGGTAGGGGGGAGACGATGGAAAATACTGTGCCTTTGAAATGCAATTACATGAGCGTCCGAGTACACTACGGCATACTGTAAACCAACACCAATGGGAAGGAAGTGCCAACCTTATTTTTAATGTGTTCCCGTGACATTCACTTTAAAAAAAAAAAAATTATCTCCAATACAGTACATCCAATGGAAGGATGCACACAGGTTTCACATAAATCAAAGTACATCTGCAGGAGCGATTCTTTACGCTAAATGCAACCTACAGTACAGTACGGTACTGTAAGTGAGCAAAATAGTACTACAGTGGGCGTTTGTGTATTGCACATGACCTGCATTCCCTCCCTGTCTACTGCATGATCTGTGCAGGCTCCCATGGGGGAAGGGCAACAGGCTAGCAGGAGGCGGAGGAAAACACCGTGCTTTACAAATGCGAGCGTCCGAGTCCTCTAAGGCATAAACCAACAGCAATGGGGCGGGGGCCGGGCGCTGTTTGCAGTACTTTCACACATGAAATTGGAAATCTCTCATGAGGCGTCGTGGGCTAGGGGTGAAGGCTCCCACCTCCCTCGCTGGGAGTCCAGGGTTCGAGACCTGATGTGCTTTCTTTCTTTTTTTTTTTTTTTTCTGTAATAATGCACTGTATTATTTTATTTACATTGTAAGACAGTCAATGGAAGGATGCACACAGGTTTCACATAAATCAAAGTACATCTGCAGGAGCGATTCTTTACGCTAAATGCACCTAAACAGCGGGAATGAAATGAGTGTATTCTGACGCTACCAACTGAGCAAAACAGTACTGTACAGTAGATCTTCAGCGTTTGTGTATTGCACAGGACCTGAATTTCCTCCCTGTGCAGGCCCCCAGGGGGGAAGGGCGATGGGGGTAGGGGGGAGACGATGGAAAATACTGTGCCTTTGAAATGCAATTACATGAGCGTCCGAGTACACTACGGCATACTGTAAACCAACACCAATGGGAAGGAAGTGCCAACCTTATTTTTAATGTGTTCCCGTGACATTCACTTTAAAAAAAAAAAAATTATCTCCAATACAGTACATCCAATGGAAGGATGCACACAGGTTTCACATAAATCAAAGTACATCTGCAGGAGCGATTCTTTACGCTAAATGCAACCTACAGTACAGTACGGTACTGTAAGTGAGCAAAATAGTACTACAGTGGGCGTTTGTGTATTGCACATGACCTGCATTCCCTCCCTGTCTACTGCATGATCTGTGCAGGCTCCCATGGGGGAAGGGCAACAGGCTAGCAGGAGGCGGAGGAAAACACCGTGCTTTACAAATGCGAGCGTCCGAGTCCTCTAAGGCATAAACCAACAGCAATGGGGCGGGGGCCGGGCGCTGTTTGCAGTACTTTCACACATGAAATTGGAAATCTCTCATGAGGCGTCGTGGGCTAGGGGTGAAGGCTCCCACCTCCCTCGCTGGGAGTCCAGGGTTCGAGACCTGATGTGCTTTCTTTCTTTTTTTTTTTTTTTTCTGTAATAATGCACTGTATTATTTTATTTACATTGTAAGACAGTCAATGGAAGGATGCACACAGGTTTCACATAAATCAAAGTACATCTGCAGGAGCGATTCTTTACGCTAAATGCACCTAAACAGCGGGAATGAAATGAGTGTATTCTGACGCTACCAACTGAGCAAAACAGTACTGTACAGTAGATCTTCAGCGTTTGTGTATTGCACAGGACCTGAATTTCCTCCCTGTGCAGGCCCCCAGGGGGGAAGGGCGATGGGGGTAGGGGGGAGACGATGGAAAATACTGTGCCTTTGAAATGCAATTACATGAGCGTCCGAGTACACTACGGCATACTGTAAACCAACACCAATGGGAAGATTTTTGGGCAGCGGAAGTTTGCCCTTGGAACCATCAAAGTTCACACGATTGGCCCACGTCAAGTATTTGTCGTACCGTACATGGTGCTGGAACAGAGAATATGCATATTTCTGAATATGTCCATTTGAAGCTCTGTACAGATGGTCGTCCAGGGAAGTTGAGATGACAGCCAGGGCAATATTGTTCAGAGAGCCTCCGAATGTATTGCGAAGTGGCCTGTGAGCAGGTGTGCTGGTCATCATTGGTGTTCCTGGCAACAGCACACTTGAATCCAGGCCTCTGCGGTCGTCCAGCCCTCTGCGGTCCTCCAGGCCTCCTCTGCGGTCCTCCAGGCCTCCTCTGCGGTCCTCCAGGTCTCTTCTGCGGTCCTCCAGGTCTCTTCTGCGGTCCTCCAGGTCTCTTCTGCGGTCCTCCAGGCCTCCTCTGCGGTCGTCCAAGTCGCTGACTTCGTCCAGTCCGCTGCTGTGGTCCAGGCCTCTGCGGTCCTCCAGGCCTCCTCTGCGGTCCTCCAGGCCTCCTCTGCGGTCCTCCAGGCCTCCTCTGCGGTCCTCCATGCCGCTGACTTCGTCCAGTCCGCTGCGGTCGTCCAGGCCTCCTCTGCGGTCGTCCAGGCCTCCTCTGCGGTCCTCCAGGCCTCCTCTGCGGTCCTCCAGGCCTCCTCTGCGGTCCTCCAGGCCTCCTCTGCGGTCCTCCATGCCGCTGACTTCGTCCAGTCCGCTGCGGTCGTCCAGGCCTCCTCTGCGGTCGTCCAGGCCTCCTCTGCGGTCCTCCAGGCCTCCTCTGCGGTCCTCCAGGCCTCCTCTGCGGTCCTCCAGGCCTCCTCTGCGGTCCTCCAGGTCTCCTCTGCGGTCCTCCAGGCCTCCTCTGCGGTCCTCCAGGTCTCTTCTGCGGTCCTCCAGGCCTCCTCTGCGGTCCTCCAGGCCTCCTCTGCGGTCCTCCAGGCCTCCTCTGCGGTCCTCCAGGTCTCTTCTGCGGTCCTCCAGGCCTCCTCTGCGGTCCTCCATGTTTCCTCTGCGGTCCTCCAGGTCTCTTCTGCGGTCCTCCAGGCCTCCTCTGCGTTCGCCCAAGTCGCTGACTTCGTCCAGTCCGCTGCTGTGGTCCAGGCCTCTGCGGTCCTCCAGGTCTCTTCTGCGGTCCTCCAGGCCTCCTCTGCGGTCCTCCATGCCGCTGACTTCGTCCAGTCCGCTGCGGTCGTCCAGGCCTCCTCTGCGGTCCTCCATGCCGCTGACTTCGTCCAGTCCGCTGCGGTCGTCCAGGTCTCTTCTGCGGTCCTCCAGGCCTCCTCTGCGGTCGTCCAGCCCTCTGCGGTCCTCCAGGCCTCCTCTGCGGTCCTCCAGGCCTCCTCTGCGGTCCTCCAGGCCTCCTCTGCGGTCCTCCAGGTCTCTTCTGCGGTCCTCCTGGTCTCTTCTGCGGTCCTCCAGGTCTCTTCTGCGGTCCTCCAGGCCTCCTCTGCGGTCGTCCAAGTCGCTGACTTCGTCCAGTCCGCTGCTGTGGTCCAGGCCTCTGCGGTCCTCCATGCCGCTGACTTCGTCCAGTCCGCTGCGGTCGTCCAGGTCTCTTCTGCGGTCCTCCAGGCCTCCTCTGCGGTCGTCCAGCCCTCTGCGGTCCTCCAGGCCTCCTCTGCGGTCCTCCAGGCCTCCTCTGCGGTCCTCCAGGCCTCCTCTGCGGTCCTCCAGGTCTCTTCTGCGGTCCTCCTGGTCTCTTCTGCGGTCCTCCAGGTCTCTTCTGCGGTCCTCCAGGCCTCCTCTGCGGTCGTCCAAGTCGCTGACTTCGTCCAGTCCGCTGCTGTGGTCCAGGCCTCTGCGGTCCTCCAGGCCTCCTCTGCGGTCCTCCAGGCCTCCTCTGCGGTCCTCCAGGCCTCCTCTGCGGTCCTCCATGCCGCTGACTTCGTCCAGTCCGCTGCGGTCGTCCAGGCCTCCTCTGCGGTCGTCCAGGCCTCCTCTGCGGTCCTCCAGGCCTCCTCTGCGGTCCTCCAGGCCTCCTCTGCGGTCCTCCAGGCCTCCTCTGCGGTCCTCCAGGCCTCGGTCGTCCAGGCCGCTGACTTGAACCGCTTGGTGGTGTGTTGCAATGATGGTGCGGCAAACTCCAACTTGCCATTCTTCCCTCGTTTGTTCAATGACTTTCTTCATGGCTTCTACCATCTGTTCCTTTATGCCTTCTTTAAGGCCAGCCACATCGGTCTGCAGCTGATTGATCTGTCCACCAACTTCTGACTCCATATTGGTCACCTTACTGAGTAGCTCCTTTAGTAAAACAGGACAGGTACACTGGCAGTCCTGCACTTTGGTGTTCACATCTGTGAAATGCAACCTTCTTCGTGGTGAATGTGTCATGTCTTCTTGTCCAGGGGTGGCTACATGGTCCAAAAAAGAAGCTTCCTGATGCAGCGTGTTTGTCACGTCCTCTAGCACCGGTATTTCCAGATTCATTGGCTGAACACTGTGATCTGCAGGAGATGGAACAATTACATCATTTGCCACACCACATATCATCTCCAACGTATTATTCTTTGCCTTGGCATTTTTTCGTGGTTTCACCACATTTTCTTTCTGAGCCGCCTTGGCAGTTTTCTTCTTCTTTTGTGGGACTACTGCAGCAAGTTTCTGTGCCACTGATGGGTGGGTTTTGGCACTCCCGTAAAATCTGGTAGTCTGCATTCTTTGTCTTTTGTCTAAAAATATAAAAACCACAATAAGAAAACATGTAAAGCACAGCATGCTAAAAATAGCAAACAACTGTACATTTTCAAATAAAGTGCACAACAGTAAAGTGCAAATACAGTACTGTACAGTATTTGCCTTTTTTCCCTGTGCCTCCCAACAAGAACCTCTGCAGGAGGGACAGAATGCTCTGTTACGGACTTCAGTTTAAATATACAGTATGATTACCATCACCTGTGCGAACAACTATACTGTACAGTAGTTACTGTATTTGATAAGATAGGTGTTTCACCACAAGTGATAGCAATCATTCAGTACTACTGCACATAGTACACCGGGATAAGCGAGGTCTATGCACATTACGTTATACCGAGCTGGATCGCTTAGCAACCTGACAAAATGGCCACCGACCGTGAACTCCCAGCACATGGCAGCGCTTGGATATGGAGTGAGATACAGTATGGTACAGTCCAGGGGCAATGCTGAAGGAGCGTCACAATCCCCTAGCTCAATTACTAGAGCCATCTTAACAGCAGTGTGGGCCCCTGGACACAGCAATGCACTGGGGACCCTACCCACTCACCAGCGGAAGGGGTGGGGGGAGCTATCAGCGGCAGCTTTGATGCTCCGCGGGGGATAGGGGGGTTCTATCTTTCGCTCAGTATGTACAGTAGGACCTGGAGAAATAATTTCTGCTAATTATTCCTTTACTGCACAGATGGGGCAGGAAGGAGAACACTAAACTGTAGAAGGGGGCATTGTGCTGAATGAAGGGGCCCTGGTACATGACTTCCAGGGTGGTAGGGGGTGTTTAATACACAGGGGAGGAGTGGATAATGGAGTGGGCTTAATATTAGTGTTATGGACTGCAATTAGTTTCCTGTATGAAACAGATACAGTACAGTAAATAACCCTCCTTGGAAGTGCATGGGCCCTGTGAGACTTACAGTAGTGTACAGCATAAGGGTCGACTGACATGATGTACAAGCATTACATACAGTACATGTCAGTACTGTATGTAAATTCTTCAATTATTGCCTAACAACAATGCTGCTTACTGTATATTAAATACTGTAGGCCTAGAAATGTGCATCTCAATATAGTAGTTAAAAACACAGGGGCCTATGTGGATAAGCGAGTTCTATGCACACTAAAAATGGCCACCGACCGTGAACCCCCAGCACGTGGCAGCGCTCGGATATGTAGTGAGATACAATATGGCATACATTTCACAGTTCAGGGGGCAATGCTGAAGGAGCGTCACAATCCCCTAGCTCAATTACATTGGGATAAGCGAGGTCTATGCACATTACGGTATACCGAGCTGGATCGCTTAGCAACCTGACAAAATGGCCGCCGACCGTGAACTCCCAGCACGTGGCAGCGCTCGGATATGTAGTGAGATACAATATGGCATACATTTCACAGTTCAGGGGGCAATGCTGAAGGAGCGTCACAATCCCCTAGCCAAAATACACAGGGGAGGGATAAGCTACTGTAGGATTGCATACAGTATTACGGTACACCGGACTCAATCGCATAGCACACTGTCAAAACGACCACTACCCATGAACCCCCACCTCCTGAACCCCCACCTCGTGGCAGGCAGCAGTTGGGTATGGAATGAGAAATGGCATAAGCTGTGCAGGCTACGGGGCGATGCTGAAGGAGCGTCACAATCCCCTAGCTCAATTACATTGGGATAAGCGAGGTCTATGCACATTACGGTATACCGAGCTGGATCGCTTAGCAACCTGACAAAATGGCCGCCGACCGTGAACTCCCAGCACGTGGCAGCGCTCGGATATGTAGTGAGATACAATATGGCATACTGTACATTTCACAGTTCAGGGGGCAATGCTGAAGGAGCGTCACAATCCCCTAGCTCAATACAGTATCTCACGCTTACAGTATCTTACAGTATACGCTTACAGTATCTGTGTATTTTGGCTAGGGGATTGTGACGCTCCTTCAGCATCGCCCCGTAGCCTGCACAGCTTATGCCATTTCTCATTCCATACCCAACTGCTGCCTGCCACGAGGTGGGGGTGAATAAAAAAAATAATAAAGTGTGAAAAAAACTACAGTAACATGCATTAGTACTTAAGGAATCGAACCCTGGACTCTGAGTATAGGAAGCGAAACACTTCACCACTTCGCCGCAGACAAATGTATAAATCCGTTGGTTTTGATTATGCTGTAATGGCTACGGGATTAAGACGATAACATACTGTAGAAAATTCCTAATCTTGAGAGGCAATAGTGAACTTGTAACACACATCCATTTGCGACAGTGTACACTACTGGTTTTACAGTACTGTGTTTTGTCTGCGGGACTCGGACGCTCACATACAGTATTCATAAAGTATTGTAGATGGATCATATACTGTATGCTGTACTACTGTATTTGCGTCGGTGTCGTACTGTATATACTGTACAGTACTGTATTAAATAATGCAGCGTAATGAGTACAGTATTTGCTGTATGCAGCGTAATGAGACGCCTTAGTAAAGTAGTCCTTATTATGTATGTCAGTATTGTATTTTACGGGAGACCACACGCATGCGCAGTGGTGATTGTAAAAAGCGACATCTGGTGGCTGATCGCAGGTATTACACGTAAAGGTAACGCCAAACGTCAAATGTCTGTCTCCGTGCGATTAGATAGCCTCTCTGTGGCTATGCGCGCCTCGCTACGCCACAGTGCGCTGCGTATGGTCGAACGGGCCAACCGCCGCGGCCACTCAAGATAAAGGTGGCTACATCTGTATATACTTTTCTATAGCTTCTATACTGCTTGTCAGGACACACATGTGTCACAGTTACACCGCTCTGTACTACTTCTGATATACAGTAATATATATACTTTTCTATAGCTTCTATACTGCTTGTCAGGACACGTGTCACAGTTACACTGCTTTGTACTGATATACAGTAATATTATATATACTTTTCAATAGCTTCTATACTGCTTGTCAGGACACATGGGTCACAGTTACACTGCTCTGTACTGATATACAGTAATATTATATATACTTTTCTATAGCTTCTATACTGCTTGTCAGGACACATGAGTCACAGTTACACCGCTCTGTACTGATATACAGTAATATTATATATACTTTTCTATAGCTTCTATCTTGTCAGGACACATGGGTCACAGTTACACCGCTCTGTACTGATATACAGTAATATTATATATACTTTTCTATAGCTTCTATACTGCTTGCCAGGACACATGGGTCACAGTTACACTGCTCTGTACTGATATACAGTAATATTATATATACTTTTCTATAGCTTCTATACTGCTTGTCAGGACACATGGGTCACAGTTACACCGCTCTGTACTGATATACATTAATATTATATATACTTTTCTATAGCTTCTATACTGCTTGTCAGGACACATGGGTCACAGTTACACTGCTCTTTACTGATATACAGTAATATTATATATACTTTTCTATAGCTTCTATACTGCTTGTCAGGACACATGGGTCACAGTTACACTGCTCTTTACTGATATACAGTAATATTATATATACTTTTCTATAGCTTCTATACTGCTTGTCAGGACACATGGGTCGCAGTTACACCGCTCTGTACTGATATACAGTAATATTATATATACTTTTCTATAGCTTCTATACTGCTTGTCAGGACACATGGGTCACAGTTACACCGCTCTTTACTGATATACAGTAATATTATATATACTTTTCTATAGCTTCTATACTGCTTGTCAGGACACATGTGTCACAGTTACACTACTCTGGACTGATATACAGTAATATTATATATACTTTTCTATAGCTTCTATACTGCTTGTTAGGACACATGAGTCACAGTTACACCGCTCTGTACTGATATACAGTAATATATATACTTTTCTATAGCTTCTATACTGCTTGTCAGGAAACATGGGTCACAGTTACACCGCTCTGTACTGATATACAGTAATATTATATATACTTTTCTATAGCTTCTATACTGCTTGTCAGGATACACATGTGTCACAGTTACACCGCTCTGTACTGATATACAGTAATATTATATATACTTTTCTATAGCTTCTATACTGCTTGTCAGGACACATGTGTCACAGTTACACTACTCTGTACTGATATACAGTTATATTATATATACTTTTCTATAGCTTCTATACTGCTTGTTAGGACACATGAGTCACAGTTACACCGCTCTGTACTGATATACAGTAATATTATATATACTTTTCTATAGCTTCTATCTTGTCAGGACACATGGGTCACAGTTACACCGCTCTGTACTGATATACAGTAATATTATATATACTTTTCTATAGATTCTATACTGCTTGTCAGGACACATGGGTCACAGTTACACTGCTCTGTACTGATATACAGTAATATTATATATACTTTTCTATAGCTTCTATACTGCTTGTCAGGACACATGGGTCAGTTACACCGCTCTGTACTGATATACAGTAATATTATATATACTTTTCTATAGCTTCTATACTGCTTGTCAGGACACACGGGTCACAGTTACACCGCTCTGTACTGATATACAGTAATATTATATATACTTTCCTATAGCTTCTATACTTCTTGTCAGGACACATGGGTCACAGTTACACCACTCTTTACTGAAATACAGTAATATTATATATACTTTTCTATAGCTTCTATACTGCTTGTCAGGACACATGGGTCACAGTTACACCGCTCTGTACTGATATACAGTAATATTATATATAATTTTCTATATCTTCTATACTGCTTGTCAGGAAACATGGGTCACAGTTACACCCCTCTGTACTGATATACAGTAATATTATATATACTTTTCTATAGCTTCTATACTGCTTGTCAGGACACACATGTGTCACAGTTACACCGCTCTGTACTGATATACAGTAATATTATATATACTTTTCTATAGCTTCTATACTGCTTGTCAGGACACACGTGTCACAGTTACAACGCTCTGTACTACTTCTGATATACAGTAATATATATACTTTTCTATAGCTTCTATACTGCTTGTCGGGACACGTGTCACAGTTACACTGCTTTGTACTGATATACAGTAATATTATAAATACTTTTCTATAGCTTCTATACTGCTTGTCAGGACACATGGGTCACAGTTACACTGCTCTGTACTGATATACAGTAATATTATATATACTTTTCTATAGCTTCTATACTGCTTGTCAGGACACATGGGTCACAGTTACACCGCTCTTTACTGATATACAGTAATATTATATATACTTTTCTATAGCTTCTATACTGCTTGTCAGGACACATGGGTCACAGTTACACCGCTCTGTACTGATATACATTAATATTATATATACTTTTCTATAGCTTCTATACTGCTTGTCAGGACACATGGGTCACAGTTACACCACTCTGTACTGATATACAGTAATATTATATATACTTTTCTATAGCTTCTATACTGCTTGTCAGGACACACATGTGTCACAGTTACACCGCTCTGTACTGATATACAGTAATATTATATATACTTTTCTATAGCTTCTATACTGCTTGTCAGGACACACGTGTCACAGTTACAACGCTCTGTACTACTTCTGATATACAGTAATATATATACTTTTCTATAGCTTCTATACTGCTTGTCGGGACACGTGTCACAGTTACACTGCTTTGTACTGATATACAGTAATATTATAAATACTTTTCTATAGCTTCTATACTGCTTGTCAGGACACATGGGTCACAGTTACACTGCTCTGTACTGATATACAGTAATATTATATATACTTTTCTATAGCTTCTATACTGCTTGTCAGGACACATGGGTCACAGTTACACCGCTCTTTACTGATATACAGTAATATTATATATACTTTTCTATAGCTTCTATACTGCTTGTCAGGACACATGGGTCACAGTTACACCGCTCTGTACTGATATACAGTAATATTATATATACTTTTCTATAGCTTCTATACTGCTTGTCAGGAAACATGGGTCACAGTTACACCACTCTGTACTGATATACAGTAATATTATATATACTTTTCTATAGCTTCTATACTGCTTGTCAGGACACATGGGTCACAGTTACACCGCTCTGTACTGATATACAGTAATATTATATATACTTTTCTATAGCTTCTATACTGCTTGTCAGGACACATGGGTCACAGTTACACCACTCTGTACTGATATACAGTAATATTATATATACTTTTCTAGAGCTTCTATACTGCTTGTCAGGACACATGGGTCACAGTTACACTACTCTGTACTGATATACAGTAATATTATATATACTTTTCTATAGCTTCTATACTGCTTGTCAGGACACACATGTGTCACAGTTACACCGCTCTGTACTACTTCTGATATACAGTAATATATATACTTTTCTATAGCTTCTATACTGCTTGTCAGGACACATGTGTCACAGTTACACCGCTCTGTACTGATATACAGTAATATTATATATACTTTTCTATAGCTTCTATACTGCTTGTCAGGACACATGGGTCAGTTACAATGCTCTGTACTGATATACAGTAATATTATATATACTTTTCTATAGCTTCTATACTGCTTGTCAGGACACATGAGTCACAGTTACACCGCTCTTTACTGGTATACATTAATATTATATATACTTTTCTATAGCTTCTATACTGCTTGTCAGGACACATGGGTCACAGTTACACCGCTCTGTACTGATATACATTAATATTATATATACTTTTCTATAGCTTCTATACTGCTTGTCAGGACACATGGGTCACAGTTACACCGCTCTGTACTGATATACAGTAATATTATATATACTTTTCTATAGCTTCTATACTGCTTGTCAGGACACACATGTGTCACAGTTACACCGCTCTGTACTACTACTGATATACAGTAATATATATACTTTTCTATAGCTTCTATACTGCTTGTCAGGACACATGTGTCACAGTTACACCGCTCTGTACTGATATACAGTAATATATATACTTTTCTATAGCTTCTATACTGCTTGTCCGGACATATGTGTCACAGTTACACTGCTCTGTACTGATATACAGTAATATTATATATACTTTTCTATAGCTTCTATCTTGTCAGGACACATGGGTCACAGTTACACCGCTCTGTACTGATATACAGTAATATTATATATACTTTTCTATAGCTTCTATACTGCTTGTCAGGACACATGGGTCATAGTTACACTGCTCTGTACTGATATACAGTAATATTATATATACTTTTCTATAGCTTCTATACTGCTTGTCAGGACACATGGGTCACAGTTACACCGCTCTGTACTGATATACAGTAATATTATATATACTTTTCTATAGCTTCTATACTGCTTGTCAGGACACATGGGTCACAGTTACACTGCTCTTTACTGATATACAGTAATATTATATATACTTTTCTATAGCTTCTATACTGCTTGTCAGGACACACGGGTCACAGTTACACCGCTCTGTACTGATATACAGTAATATTATATATACTTTCCTATAGCTTCTATACTTCTTGTCAGGACACATGGGTCACAGTTACACCACTCTTTACTGAAATACAGTAATATTATATATACTTTTCTATAGCTTCTATACTGCTTGTCAGGACACATGGGTCACAGTTACACCGCTCTGTACTGATATACAGTAATATTATATATAATTTTCTATATCTTCTGTACTGCTTGTCAGGAAACATGGGTCACAGTTACACCGCTCTGTACTGATATACAGTAATATTATATATACTTTTCTATAGCTTCTATACTGCTTGTCAGGACACATGGGTCACAGTTACACCGCTCTGTACTGATATACAGTAATATTATATATACTTTTCTATAGCTTCTATACTGCTTGTCAGGACACATGGGTCACAGTTACACCACTCTGTACTGATATACAGTAATATTATATATACTTTTCTATAGCTTCTATAATGCTTGTCAGGACACACATGTGTCACAGTTACACCGCTCTGTACTGATATACAGTAATATTATATATACTTTTCTATAGCTTCTATACTGCTTGTCAGGACACACGTGTCACAGTTACACCGCTCTGTACTACTTCTGATATACAGTAATATATATACTTTTCTATAGCTTCTATACTGCTTGTCAGGACACGTGTCACAGTTACACTGCTTTGTACTGATATACAGTAATATTATATATACTTTTCTATAGCTTCTATACTGCTTGTCAGGACACATGGGTCACAGTTACACTGCTCTGTACTGATATACAGTAATATTATATATACTTTTCTATAGCTTCTATACTGCTTGTCAGGACACAGGGGTCACAGTTACACCGCTCTGTACTGATATACAGTAATATTATATATACTTTTCTATAGCTTCTATACTGCTTGTCAGGACACATGGGTCACAGTTACACCGCTCTGTACTGATATACAGTAATATTATATATACTTTTCTATAGCTTCTATACTGCTTGTCAGGACACATGGGTCACAGTTACACCACTCTGTACTGATATACAGTAATATTATATATACTTTTTTAGAGCTTCTATACTGCTTGTCAGGACACATGGGTCACAGTTACACTACTCTTTACTGATATACAGTAATATTATATATACTTTTCTATAGCTTCTATACTGCTTGTCAGGACACACATGTGTCACAGTTACACCGCTCTGTACTACTTCTGATATACAGTAATATATATACTTTTCTATAGCTTCTATACTGCTTGTCAGGACACGTGTCACAGTTACACTGCTTTGTACTGATATACAGTAATATTATATATACTTTTCTATAGCTTCTATACTGCTTGTCAGGACACATGAGTCACAGTTACACCGCTCTGTACTGATATACAGTAATATTGTATATACTTTTCTATAGCTTCTATCTTGTCAGGACACATGGGTCACAGTTACACCGCTCTGTACTGATATACAGTAATATTATATATACTTTTCTATAGCTTCTATACTGCTTGTCAGGACACATGGGTCACAGTTACACTGCTCTGTACTGATATACAGTAATATTATATATACTTTTCTATAGCTTCTATACTGCTTGTCAGGACACATGGGTCAGTTACACCGCTCTGTACTGATATACAGTAATATTATATATACTTTTCTATAGCTTCTATACTGCTTGTCAGGACACATGGGTCACAGTTACACTGCTCTTTACTGATATACAGTAATATTATATATACTTTTCTATAGCTTCTATACTGCTTGTCAGGACACACGGGTCGCAATTACACCGCTCTGTACTGATATACAGTAATATTATATATACTTTTCTATAGCTTCTATACTGCTTGTCAGGACACATGGGTCACAGTTACACCGCTCTTTACTGATATACAGTAATATTATATATACTTTTCTATAGCTTCTATACTGCTTGTCAGGACACATGGGTCACAGTTACACCGCTCTGTACTGATATACAGTAATATTATATATACTTTTCTATAGCTTCTATACTGCTTGTCAGGAAACATGGGTCACAGTTACACCGCTCTGTACTGATATACAGTAATATTATATATACTTTTCTATAGCTTCTATACTGCTTGTCAGGACACATGAGTCACAGTTACACCGCTCTGTACTGATATACAGTAATATTATATATACTTTTCAATAGCTTCTATCTTGTCAGGACACATGGGTCACAGTTACACCGCTCTGTACTGATATACAGTAATATTATATATACTTTTCTATAGATTCTATACTGCTTGTCAGGACACATGGGTCACAGTTACACTGCTCTGTACTGATATACAGTAATATTATATATACTTTTCTATAGCTTCTATACTGCTTGTCAGGACACATGGGTCAGTTACACCGCTCTGTACTGATATACAGTAATATTATATATACTTTTCTATAGCTTCTATACTGCTTGTCAGGACACATGGGTCACAGTTACACTGCTCTTTACTGATATACAGTAATATTATATATACTTTTCTATAGCTTCTATACTGCTTGTCAGGACACACGGGTCACAGTTACACCGCTCTGTACTGATATACAGTAATATTATATATACTTTCCTATAGCTTCTATACTTCTTGTCAGGACACATGGGTCACAGTTACACCACTCTTTACTGAAATACAGTAATATTATATATACTTTTCTATAGCTTCTATACTGCTTGTCAGGACACATGGGTCACAGTTATACCGCTCTGTACTGATATACAATAATATTATATATACTTTTCTATAGCTTCAATACTGCTTGTTAGGACACACATGGGTCACAGTTACACCGCTCTGTACTGATATACAGTAATATTATATATACTTTTCTATAGCTTCTATACTGCTTGTAAGGACACATGAGTCACAGTTACACCGCTCTGTACTGATATACATTAATATTATATATACTTTACTAAAGCTTCTATACTGCTTGTCAGGACACATGGGTCACAGTTACACTGCTCTTTACTGATATACAGTAATATTATATATACTTTTCTATAGCTTCTATACTGCTTGTCAGGACACACGGGTCACAGTTACACCGCTCTGTACTGATATACAGTAATATTATATATACTTTCCTATAGCTTCTATACTTCTTGTCAGGACACATGGGTCACAGTTACACCACTCTTTACTGAAATACAGTAATATTATATATACTTTTCTATAGCTTCTATACTGCTTGTCAGGACACATGGGTCACAGTTACACCGCTCTGTACTGATATACAGTAATATTATATATAATTTTCTATATCTTCTATACTGCTTGTCAGGAAACATGGGTCACAGTTACACCGCTCTGTACTGATATACAGTAATATTATATATACTTTTCTATAGCTTCTATACTGCTTGTCAGGACACATGGGTCACAGTTACACCGCTCTGTACTGATATACAGTAATATTATATATACTTTTCTATAGCTTCTATACTGCTTGCCAGGACACATGGGTCACAGTTACACTGCTCTGTACTGATATACAGTAATATTATATATACTTTTCTATAGCTTCTATACTGCTTGTCAGGACACATGGGTCACAGTTACACCGCTCTGTACTGATATACATTAATATTATATATACTTTTCTATAGCTTCTATACTGCTTGTCAGGACACATGGGTCACAGTTACACTGCTCTTTACTGATATACAGTAATATTATATATACTTTTCTATAGCTTCTATACTGCTTGTCAGGACACACGGGTCGCAGTTACACCGCTCTGTACTGATATACAGTAATATTATATATACTTTTCTATAGCTTCTATACTGCTTGTCAGGACACATGGGTCACAGTTACACCGCTCTTTACTGATATACAGTAATATTATATATACTTTTCTATAGCTTCTATACTGCTTGTCACGACACATGGGTCACAGTTACACCGCTCTGTACTGATATACAGTAATATTATATATACTTTTCTATAGCTTCTATACTGCTTGTCAGGATACACATGTGTCACAGTTACACCGCTCTGTACTGATATACAGTAATATTATATATACTTTTCTATAGCTTCTATACTGCTTGTCAGGACACATGTGTCACAGTTACACTACTCTGTACTGATATACAGTAATATTATATATACTTTTCTATAGCTTCTATACTGCTTGTTAGGACACATGAGTCACAGTTACACCGCTCTGTACTGATATACAGTAATATTATATATACTTTTCTATAGCTTCTATCTTGTCAGGACACATGGGTCACAGTTACACCGCTCTGTACTGATATACAGTAATATTATATATACTTTTCTATAGCTTCTATACTGCTTGTTAGGACACATGAGTCACAGTTACACCGCTCTGTACTGATATACAGTAATATTATATATACTTTTCTATAGCTTCTATACTGCTTGTCAGTAAACATGGGTCACAGTTACACCGCTCTGTACTGATATACAGTAATATTATATATACTTTTCTATAGCTTCTATACTGCTTGTCAGGATACACATGTGTCACAGTTACACCGCTCTGTACTGATATACAGTAATATTATATATACTTTTCTATAGCTTCTATACTGCTTGTCAGGACACATGTGTCACAGTTACACTACTCTGTACTGATATACAGTAATATTATATATACTTTTCTATAGCTTCTATACTGCTTGTTAGGACACATGAGTCACAGTTACACCGCTCTGTACTGATATACAGTAATATTATATATACTTTTCTATAGCTTCTATCTTGTCAGGACACATGGGTCACAGTTACACCGCTCTGTACTGATATACAGTAATATTATATATACTTTTCTATAGATTCTATACTGCTTGTCAGGACACATGGGTCACAGTTACACTGCTCTGTACTGATATACAGTAATATTATATATACTTTTCTATAGCTTCTATACTGCTTGTCAGGACACATGGGTCAGTTACACCGCTCTGTACTGATATACAGTAATATTATATATACTTTTCTATAGCTTCTATACTGCTTGTCAGGACACACGGGTCACAGTTACACCGCTCTGTACTGATATACAGTAATATTATATATACTTTCCTATAGCTTCTATACTTCTTGTCAGGACACATGGGTCACAGTTACACCACTCTTTACTGAAATACAGTAATATTATATATACTTTTCTATAGCTTCTATACTGCTTGTCAGGACACATGGGTCACAGTTACACCGCTCTGTACTGATATACAGTAATATTATATATAATTTTCTATATCTTCTATACTGCTTGTCAGGAAACATGGGTCACAGTTACACCCCTCTGTACTGATATACAGTAATATTATATATACTTTTCTATAGCTTCTATACTGCTTGTCAGGACACATGGGTCACAGTTACACCGCTCTGTACTGATATACATTAATATTATATATACTTTTCTATAGCTTCTATACTGCTTGTCAGGACACATGGGTCACAGTTACACCACTCTGTACTGATATACAGTAATATTATATATACTTTTCTATAGCTTCTATACTGCTTGTCAGGACACACATGTGTCACAGTTACACCGCTCTGTACTGATATACAGTAATATTATATATACTTTTCTATAGCTTCTATACTGCTTGTCAGGACACACGTGTCACAGTTACAACGCTCTGTACTACTTCTGATATACAGTAATATATATACTTTTCTATAGCTTCTATACTGCTTGTCGGGACACGTGTCACAGTTACACTGCTTTGTACTGATATACAGTAATATTATAAATACTTTTCTATAGCTTCTATACTGCTTGTCAGGACACATGGGTCACAGTTACACTGCTCTGTACTGATATACAGTAATATTATATATACTTTTCTATAGCTTCTATACTGCTTGTCAGGACACATGGGTCACAGTTACACCGCTCTTTACTGATATACAGTAATATTATATATACTTTTCTATAGCTTCTATACTGCTTGTCAGGACACATGGGTCACAGTTACACCGCTCTGTACTGATATACAGTAATATTATATATACTTTTCTATAGCTTCTATACTGCTTGTCAGGAAACATGGGTCACAGTTACACCGCTCTGTACTGATATACAGTAATATTATATATACTTTTCTATAGCTTCTATACTGCTTGTCAGGACACATGGGTCACAGTTACACCGCTCTGTACTGATATACAGTAATATTATATATACTTTTCTATAGCTTCTATACTGCTTGTCAGGACACATGGGTCACAGTTACACCACTCTGTACTGATATACAGTAATATTATATATACTTTTCTAGAGCTTCTATACTGCTTGTCAGGACACATGGGTCACAGTTACACTACTCTGTACTGATATACAGTAATATTATATATACTTTTCTATAGCTTCTATACTGCTTGTCAGGACACACATGTGTCATAGTTACACCGCTCTGTACTACTTCTGATATACAGTAATATATATACTTTTCTATAGCTTCTATACTGCTTGTCAGGACACATGTGTCACAGTTACACCGCTCTGTACTGATATACAGTAATATTATATATACTTTTCTATAGCTTCTATACTGCTTGTCAGGACACATGGGTCAGTTACAATGCTCTGTACTGATATACAGTAATATTATATATACTTTTCTATAGCTTCTATACTGCTTGTCAGGACACATGAGTCACAGTTACACCGCTCTTTACTGGTATACATTAATATTATATATACTTTTCTATAGCTTCTATACTGCTTGTCAGGACACATGGGTCACAGTTACACTGCTCTGTACTGATATACAGTAATATTATATATACTTTTCTATAGCTTCTATACTGCTTGTCAGGACACATGGGTCACAGTTACACCGCTCTGTACTGATATACAGTAATATTATATATACTTTTCTATAGCTTCTATACTGCTTGTCAGGACACATGGGTCACAGTTACACCGCTCTGTACTGATATACAGTAATATTATATATACTTTCCTATAGCTTCTATACTTCTTGTCAGGACACATGGGTCACAGTTACACCACTCTTTACTGAAATACAGTAATATTATATATACTTTTCTATAGCTTCTATAATGCTTGTCAGGACACATGGGTCAGAGTTACACCGCTCTGTACTGATATACAGTAATATTATATATAATTTTCTATATCTTTTGTACTGCTTGTCAGGAAACATGGGTCACAGTTACACCGCTCTGTACTGATATACAGTAATATTATATATACTTTTCTATAGCTTCTATACTGCTTGTCAGGACACATGGGTCACAGTTACACCGCTCTGTACTGATATAGAGTAATATTATATATACTTTTCTATAGCTTCTATACTGCTTGTCAGGACACATGGGTCACAGTTACACCACTCTGTACTGATATACAGTAATATTATATATACTTTTCTATAGCTTCTATAATGCTTGTCAGGACACACATGTGTCACAGTTACACCGCTCTGTACTGATATACAGTAATATTATATATACTTTTCTATAGCTTCTATACTGCTTGTCAGGACACACGTGTCACAGTTACACCGCTCTGTACTACTTCTGATATACAGTAATATATATACTTTTCTATAGCTTCTATACTGCTTGTCAGGACACGTGTCACAGTTACACTGCTTTGTACTGATATGCAGTAATATTATATATACTTTTCTATAGCTTCTATACTGCTTGTCAGGACACATGGGTCACAGTTACACTGCTCTGTACTGATATACAGTAATATTATATATACTTTTCTATAGCTTCTATACTGCTTGTCAGGACACACGGGTCGCAGTTACACCGCTCTATACTGATATACAGTAATATTATATATACTTTTCTATAGCTTCTATACTGCTTGTCAGGACACATGGGTCACAGTTACACCGCTCTTTACTGATATACAGTAATATTATATATACTTTTCTATAGCTTCTATACTGCTTGTCAGGACACATGGGTCACAGTTACACCGCTCTGTACTGATATACAGTAATATTATATATACTTTTCTATAGCTTCTATACTGCTTGTCAGGAAACATGGGTCACAGTTACACCGCTCTGTACTGATATACAGTAATATTATATATACTTTTCTATAGCTTCTATACTGCTTGTCAGGACACATGGGTCACAGTTACACCGCTCTGTACTGATATACAGTAATATTATATATACTTTTCTATAGCTTCTATACTGCTTGTCAGGACACATGGGTCACAGTTACACCACTCTGTACTGATATACAGTAATATTATATATACTTTTCTATAGCTTCTATACTGCTTGTCAGGACACATGGGTCAGTTACACCGCTCTGTACTGATATACAGTAATATTATATATACTTTTCTATAGCTTCTATACTGCTTGTCAGGACACATGGGTCACAGATACACTGCTCTTTACTGATATACAGTAATATTATATATACTTTTCTATAGCTTCTATACTGCTTGTCAGGACACACATGTGTCACAGTTACACCGCTCTGTACTACTTCTGATATACAGTAATATATATACTTTTCTATAGCTTCTATACTGCTTGTCAGGACACGTGTCACAGTTACACTGCTTTGTACTGATATACAGTAATATTATATATACTTTTCAATAGCTTCTATACTGCTTGTCAGGACACATGGGTCACAGTTACACTGCTCTGTACTGATATACAGTAATATTATATATACTTTTCTATAGCTTCTATACTGCTTGTCAGGACACATGAGTCACAGTTACACCGCTCTGTACTGATATACAGTAATATTATATATACTTTTCTATAGCTTCTATCTTGTCAGGACACATGGGTCACAGTTACACCGCTCTGTACTGATATACAGTAATATTATATATAATTTTCTATATCTTTTGTACTGCTTGTCAGGAAACATGGGTCACAGTTACACCGCTCTGTACTGATATACAGTAATATTATATATACTTTTCTATAGCTTCTATACTGCTTGTCAGGACACATGGGTCACAGTTACACCGCTCTGTACTGATATAGAGTAATATTATATATACTTTTCTATAGCTTCTATACTGCTTGTCAGGACACATGGGTCACAGTTACACCACTCTGTACTGATATACAGTAATATTATATATACTTTTCTATAGCTTCTATAATGCTTGTCAGGACACACATGTGTCACAGTTACACCGCTCTGCACTGATATACAGTAATATTATATATACTTTTCTATAGCTTCTATACTGCTTGTCAGGACACACGTGTCAGTTACACCGCTCTGTACTACTTCTGATATACAGTAATATATATACTTTTCTATAGCTTCTATACTGCTTGTCAGGACACGTGTCACAGTTACACTGCTTTGTACTGATATGCAGTAATATTATATATACTTTTCTATAGCTTCTATACTGCTTGTCAGGACACATGGGTCACAGTTACACTGCTCTGTACTGATATACAGTAATATTATATATACTTTTCTATAGCTTCTATACTGCTTGTCAGGACACACGGGTCGCAGTTACACCGCTCTGTACTGATATACAGTAATATTATATATACTTTTCTATAGCTTCTATACTGCTTGTCAGGACACATGGGTCACAGTTACACCGCTCTTTACTGATATACAGTAATATTATATATACTTTTCTATAGCTTCTATACTGCTTGTCAGGACACATGGGTCACAGTTACACCGCTCTGTACTGATATACAGTAATATTATATATACTTTTCTATAGCTTCTATACTGCTTGTCAGGAAACATGGGTCACAGTTACACCGCTCTGTACTGATATACAGTAATATTATATATACTTTTCTATAGCTTCTATACTGCTTGTCAGGACACATGGGTCACAGTTACACCGCTCTGTACTGATATACAGTAATATTATATATACTTTTCTATAGCTTCTATACTGCTTGTCAGGAAACATGGGTCACAGTTACACCGCTCTGTACTGATATACAGTAATATTATATATACTTTTCTATAGCTTCTATACTGCTTGTCAGGATACACATGTGTCACAGTTACACCGCTCTGTACTGATATACAGTAATATTATATATACTTTTCTATAGCTTCTATACTGCTTGTCAGGACACATGTGTCACAGTTACACTACTCTGGACTGATATACAGTAATATTATATATACTTTTCTATAGCTTCTATACTGCTTGTTAGGACACATGAGTCACAGTTACACCGCTCTGTACTGATATACAGTAATATTATATATACTTTTCTATAGCTTCTATACTGCTTGTCAGGAAACATGGGTCACAGTTACACCGCTCTGTACTGATATACAGTAATATTATATATACTTTTCTATAGCTTCTATACTGCTTGTCAGGATACACATGTGTCACAGTTACACCGCTCTGTACTGATATACAGTAATATTATATATACTTTTCTATAGCTTCTATACTGCTTGTCAGGACACATGTGTCACAGTTACACTACTCTGTACTGATATACAGTAATATTATATATACTTTTCTATAGCTTCTATACTGCTTGTTAGGACACATGAGTCACAGTTACACCGCTCTGTACTGATATACAGTAATATTATATATACTTTTCTATAGCTTCTATCTTGTCAGGACACATGGGTCACAGTTACACCGCTCTGTACTGATATACAGTAATATTATATATACTTTTCTATAGATTCTATACTGCTTGTCAGGACACATGGGTCACAGTTACACTGCTCTGTACTGATATACAGTAATATTATATATACTTTTCTATAGCTTCTATACTGCTTGTCAGGACACATGGGTCAGTTACACCGCTCTGTACTGATATACAGTAATATTATATATACTTTTCTATAGCTTCTATACTGCTTGTCAGGACACACGGGTCACAGTTACACCGCTCTGTACTGATATACAGTAATATTATATATACTTTCCTATAGCTTCTATACTTCTTGTCAGGACACATGGGTTACAGTTACACCACTCTTTACTGAAATACAGTAATATTATATATACTTTTCTATAGCTTCTATACTGCTTGTCAGGACACATGGGTCACAGTTACACCGCTCTGTACTGATATACAGTAATATTATATATAATTTTCTATATCTTCTATACTGCTTGTCAGGAAACATGGGTCACAGTTACACCCCTCTGTACTGATATACAGTAATATTATATATACTTTTCTATAGCTTCTATACTGCTTGTCAGGACACATGGGTCACAGTTACACCGCTCTGTACTGATATACATTAATATTATATATACTTTTCTATAGCTTCTATACTGCTTGTCAGGACACATGGGTCACAGTTACACCACTCTGTACTGATATACAGTAATATTATATATACTTTTCTATAGCTTCTATACTGCTTGTCAGGACACACATGTGTCACAGTTACACCGCTCTGTACTGATATACAGTAATATTATATATACTTTTCTATAGCTTCTATACTGCTTGTCAGGACACACGTGTCACAGTTACAACGCTCTGTACTACTTCTGATATACAGTAATATATATACTTTTCTATAGCTTCTATACTGCTTGTCGGGACACGTGTCACAGTTACACTGCTTTGTACTGATATACAGTAATATTATAAATACTTTTCTATAGCTTCTATACTGCTTGTCAGGACACATGGGTCACAGTTACACTGCTCTGTACTGATATACAGTAATATTATATATACTTTTCTATAGCTTCTATACTGCTTGTCAGGACACATGGGTCACAGTTACACCGCTCTTTACTGATATACAGTAATATTATATATACTTTTCTATAGCTTCTATACTGCTTGTCAGGACACATGGGTCACAGTTACACCGCTCTGTACTGATATACAGTAATATTATATATACTTTTCTATAGCTTCTATACTGCTTGTCAGGAAACATGGGTCACAGTTACACCGCTCTGTACTGATATACAGTAATATTATATATACTTTTCTATAGCTTCTATACTGCTTGTCAGGACACATGGGTCACAGTTACACCGCTCTGTACTGATATACAGTAATATTATATATACTTTTCTATAGCTTCTATACTGCTTGTCAGGACACATGGGTCACAGTTACACCACTCTGTACTGATATACAGTAATATTATATATACTTTTCTAGAGCTTCTATACTGCTTGTCAGGACACATGGGTCACAGTTACACTACTCTGTACTGATATACAGTAATATTATATATACTTTTCTATAGCTTCTATACTGCTTGTCAGGACACACATGTGTCACAGTTACACCGCTCTGTACTACTTCTGATATACAGTAATATATATACTTTTCTATAGCTTCTATACTGCTTGTCAGGACACGTGTCACAGTTACACTGCTTTGTACTGATATACAGTAATATTATATATACTTTTCTATAGCTTCTATACTGCTTGTCAGGACACATGAGTCACAGTTACACCGCTCTGTACTGATATACAGTAATATTGTATATACTTTTCTATAGCTTCTATCTTGTCAGGACACATGGGTCACAGTTACACCGCTCTGTACTGATATACAGTAATATTATATATACTTTTCTATAGCTTCTATACTGCTTGTCAGGACACATGGGTCACAGTTACACTGCTCTGTACTGATATACAGTAATATTATATATACTTTTCTATAGCTTCTATACTGCTTGTCAGGACACATGGGTCAGTTACACCGCTCTGTACTGATATACAGTAATATTATATATACTTTTCTATAGCTTCTATACTGCTTGTCAGGACACATGGGTCACAGTTACACTGCTCTTTACTGATATACAGTAATATTATATATACTTTTCTATAGCTTCTATACTGCTTGTCAGGACACACGGGTCGCAGTTACACCGCTCTGTACTGATATACAGTAATATTATATATACTTTTCTATAGCTTCTATACTGCTTGTCAGGACACATGGGTCACAGTTACACCGCTCTTTACTGATATACAGTAATATTATATATACTTTTCTATAGCTTCTATACTGCTTGTCAGGACACATGGGTCACAGTTACACCGCTCTGTACTGATATACAGTAATATTATATATACTTTTCTATAGCTTCTATACTGCTTGTCAGGAAACATGGGTCACAGTTACACCGCTCTGTACTGATATACAGTAATATTATATATACTTTTCTATAGCTTCTATACTGCTTGTCAGGACACATGAGTCACAGTTACACCGCTCTGTACTGATATACAGTAATATTATATATACTTTTCAATAGCTTCTATCTTGTCAGGACACATGGGTCACAGTTACACCGCTCTGTACTGATATACAGTAATATTATATATACTTTTCTATAGATTCTATACTGCTTGTCAGGACACATGGGTCACAGTTACACTGCTCTGTACTGATATACAGTAATATTATATATACTTTTCTATAGCTTCTATACTGCTTGTCAGGACACATGGGTCAGTTACACCGCTCTGTACTGATATACAGTAATATTATATATACTTTTCTATAGCTTCTATACTGCTTGTCAGGACACATGGGTCACAGTTACACTGCTCTTTACTGATATACAGTAATATTATATATACTTTTCTATAGCTTCTATACTGCTTGTCAGGACACACGGGTCACAGTTACACCGCTCTGTACTGATATACAGTAATATTATATATACTTTCCTATAGCTTCTATACTTCTTGTCAGGACACACGGGTCACAGTTACACCACTCTTTACTGATATACAGTAATATTATATATACTTTTCTATAGCTTCTATACTGCTTGTAAGGACACATGAGTCACAGTTACACCGCTCTGTACTGATATACATTAATATTATATATACTTTTCTAAAGCTTCTATACTGCTTGTCAGGACACATGGGTCACAGTTACACTGCTCTTTACTGATATACAGTAATATTATATATACTTTTCTATAGCTTCTATACTGCTTGTCAGGACACACGGGTCACAGTTACACCGCTCTGTACTGATATACAGTAATATTATATATACTTTCCTATAGCTTCTATACTTCTTGTCAGGACACATGGGTCACAGTTACACCACTCTTTACTGAAATACAGTAATATTATATATACTTTTCTATAGCTTCTATACTGCTTGTCAGGACACATGGGTCACAGTTACACCGCTCTGTACTGATATACAGTAATATTATATATAATTTTCTATATCTTCTATACTGCTTGTCAGGAAACATGGGTCACAGTTACACCGCTCTGTACTGATATACAGTAATATTATATATACTTTTCTATAGCTTCTATACTGCTTGTCAGGACACATGGGTCACAGTTACACCGCTCTGTACTGATATACAGTAATATTATATATACTTTTCTATAGCTTCTATACTGCTTGCCAGGACACATGGGTCACAGTTACACTGCTCTGTACTGATATACAGTAATATTATATATACTTTTCTATAGCTTCTATACTGCTTGTCAGGACACATGGGTCACAGTTACACCGCTCTGTACTGATATACATTAATATTATATATACTTTCTATAGCTTCTATACTGCTTGTCAGGACACATGGGTCACAGTTACACTGCTCTTTACTGATATACAGTAATATTATATATACTTTTCTATAGCTTCTATACTGCTTGTCAGGACACACGGGTCGCAGTTACACCGCTCTGTACTGATATACAGTAATATTATATATACTTTTCTATAGCTTCTATACTGCTTGTCAGGACACATGGGTCACAGTTACACCGCTCTTTACTGATATACAGTAATATTATATATACTTTTCTATAGCTTCTATACTGCTTGTCACGACACATGGGTCACAGTTACACCGCTCTGTACTGATATACAGTAATATTATATATACTTTTCTATAGCTTCTATACTGCTTGTCAGGAAACATGGGTCACAGTTACACCGCTCTGTACTGATATACAGTAATATTATATATACTTTTCTATAGCTTCTATACTGCTTGTCAGGATACACATGTGTCACAGTTACACCGCTCTGTACTGATATACAGTAATATTATATATACTTTTCTATAGCTTCTATACTGCTTGTCAGGACACATGTGTCACAGTTACACTACTCTGTACTGATATACAGTAATATTATATATACTTTTCTATAGCTTCTATACTGCTTGTTAGGACACATGAGTCACAGTTACACCGCTCTGTACTGATATACAGTAATATTATATATACTTTTCTATAGCTTCTATACTGCTTGTCAGTAAACATGGGTCACAGTTACACCGCTCTGTACTGATATACAGTAATATTATATATACTTTTCTATAGCTTCTATACTGCTTGTCAGGATACACATGTGTCACAGTTACACCGCTCTGTACTGATATACAGTAATATTATATATACTTTTCTATAGCTTCTATACTGCTTGTCAGGACACATGTGTCACAGTTACACTACTCTGTACTGATATACAGTAATATTATATATACTTTTCTATAGCTTCTATACTGCTTGTTAGGACACATGAGTCACAGTTACACCGCTCTGTACTGATATACAGTAATATTATATATACTTTTCTATAGCTTCTATCTTGTCAGGACACATGGGTCACAGTTACACCGCTCTGTACTGATATACAGTAATATTATATATACTTTTCTATAGATTCTATACTGCTTGTCAGGACACATGGGTCACAGTTACACTGCTCTGTACTGATATACAGTAATATTATATATACTTTTCTATAGCTTCTATACTGCTTGTCAGGACACATGGGTCAGTTACACCGCTCTGTACTGATATACAGTAATATTATATATACTTTTCTATAGCTTCTATACTGCTTGTCAGGACACACGGGTCACAGTTACACCGCTCTGTACTGATATACAGTAATATTATATATACTTTCCTATAGCTTCTATACTTCTTGTCAGGACACATGGGTCACAGTTACACCACTCTTTACTGAAATACAGTAATATTATATATACTTTTCTATAGCTTCTATACTGCTTGTCAGGACACATGGGTCACAGTTACACCGCTCTGTACTGATATACAGTAATATTATATATAATTTTCTATATCTTCTATACTGCTTGTCAGGAAACATGGGTCACAGTTACACCCCTCTGTACTGATATACAGTAATATTATATATACTTTTCTATAGCTTCTATACTGCTTGTCAGGACACATGGGTCACAGTTACACCGCTCTGTACTGATATACATTAATATTATATATACTTTTCTATAGCTTCTATACTGCTTGTCAGGACACATGGGTCACAGTTACACCACTCTGTACTGATATACAGTAATATTATATATACTTTTCTATAGCTTCTATACTGCTTGTCAGGACACACATGTGTCACAGTTACACCGCTCTGTACTGATATACAGTAATATTATATATACTTTTCTATAGCTTCTATACTGCTTGTCAGGACACACGTGTCACAGTTACAACGCTCTGTACTACTTCTGATATACAGTAATATATATACTTTTCTATAGCTTCTATACTGCTTGTCGGGACACGTGTCACAGTTACACTGCTTTGTACTGATATACAGTAATATTATAAATACTTTTCTATAGCTTCTATACTGCTTGTCAGGACACATGGGTCACAGTTACACTGCTCTGTACTGATATACAGTAATATTATATATACTTTTCTATAGCTTCTATACTGCTTGTCAGGACACATGGGTCACAGTTACACCGCTCTTTACTGATATACAGTAATATTATATATACTTTTCTATAGCTTCTATACTGCTTGTCAGGACACATGGGTCACAGTTACACCGCTCTGTACTGATATACAGTAATATTATATATACTTTTCTATAGCTTCTATACTGCTTATCAGGAAACATGGGTCACAGTTACACCGCTCTGTACTGATATACAGTAATATTATATATACTTTTCTATAGCTTCTATACTGCTTGTCAGGACACATGGGTCACAGTTACACCGCTCTGTACTGATATACAGTAATATTATATATACTTTTCTATAGCTTCTATACTGCTTGTCAGGACACATGGGTCACAGTTACACCACTCTGTACTGATATACAGTAATATTATATATACTTTTCTAGAGCTTCTATACTGCTTGTCAGGACACATGGGTCACAGTTACTACTCTGTACTGATATACAGTAATATTATATATACTTTTCTATAGCTTCTATACTGCTTGTCAGGACACACATGTGTCACAGTTACACCGCTCTGTACTACTTCTGATATACAGTAATATATATACTTTTCTATAGCTTCTATACTGCTTGTCAGGACACATGTGTCACAGTTACACCGCTCTGTACTGATATACAGTAATATTATATATACTTTTCTATAGCTTCTATACTGCTTGTCAGGACACATGGGTCAGTTACAATGCTCTGTACTGATATACAGTAATATTATATATACTTTTCTATAGCTTCTATACTGCTTGTCAGGACACATGAGTCACAGTTACACCGCTCTTTACTGGTATACATTAATATTATATATACTTTTCTATAGCTTCTATACTGCTTGTCAGGACACATGGGTCACAGTTACACCGCTCTGTACTGATATACATTAATATTATATATACTTTTCTATAGCTTCTATACTGCTTGTCAGGACACATGGGTCACAGTTACACCGCTCTGTACTGATATACAGTAATATTATATATACTTTTCTATAGCTTCTATACTGCTTGTCAGGACACACATGTGTCACAGTTACACCGCTCTGTACTACTACTGATATACAGTAATATATATACTTTTCTATAGCTTCTATACTGCTTGTCAGGACACATGTGTCACAGTTACACCGCTCTGTACTGATATACAGTAATATATATACTTTTCTATAGCTTCTATACTGCTTGTCCGGACATATGTGTCACAGTTACACTGCTCTGTACTGATATACAGTAATATTATATATACTTTTCTATAGCTTCTATCTTGTCAGGACACATGGGTCACAGTTACACCGCTCTGTACTGATATACAGTAATATTATATATACTTTTCTATAGCTTCTATACTGCTTGTCAGGACACATGTGTCACAGTTACACTGCTCTGTACTGATATACAGTAATATTATATATACTTTTCTATAGCTTCTATACTGCTTGTCAGGACACATGGGTCACAGTTACACCGCTCTGTACTGATATACAGTAATATTATATATACTTTTCTATAGCTTCTATACTGCTTGTCAGGACACATGGGTCACAGTTACACTGCTCTTTACTGATATACAGTAATATTATATATACTTTTCTATAGCTTCTATACTGCTTGTCAGGACACACGGGTCACAATTACACCGCTCTGTACTGATATACAGTAATATTATATATACTTTCCTATAGCTTCTATACTTCTTGTCAGGACACATGGGTCACAGTTACACCACTCTTTACTGAAATACAGTAATATTATATATACTTTTCTATAGCTTCTATACTGCTTGTCAGGACACATGGGTCACAGTTACACCGCTCTGTACTGATATACAGTAATATTATATATAATTTTCTATATCTTCTGTACTGCTTGTCAGGAAACATGGGTCACAGTTACACCGCTCTGTACTGATATACAGTAATATTATATATACTTTTCTATAGCTTCTATACTGCTTGTCAGGACACATGGGTCACAGTTACACCGCTCTGTACTGATATACAGTAATATTATATATACTTTTCTATAGCTTCTATACTGCTTGTCAGGACACATGGGTCACAGTTACACCACTCTGTACTGATATACAGTAATATTATATATACTTTTCTATAGCTTCTATAATGCTTGTCAGGACACACATGTGTCACAGTTACACCGCTCTGTACTGATATACAGTAATATTATATATACTTTTCTATAGCTTCTATACTGCTTGTCAGGACACACGTGTCACAGTTACACCGCTCTGTACTACTTCTGATATACAGTAATATATATACTTTTCTATAGCTTCTATACTGCTTGTCAGGACACGTGTCACAGTTACACTGCTTTGTACTGATATACAGTAATATTATATATACTTTTCTATAGCTTCTATACTGCTTGTCAGGACACATGGGTCACAGTTACACTGCTCTGTACTGATATACAGTAATATTATATATACTTTTCTATAGCTTCTATACTGCTTGTCAGGACACATGGGTCACAGTTACACCGCTCTGTACTGATATACAGTAATATTATATATACTTTTCTATAGCTTCTATACTGCTTGTCAGGACACATGGGTCACAGTTACACCACTCTGTACTGATATACAGTAATATTATATATACTTTTCTAGAGCTTCTATACTGCTTGTCAGGACACATGGGTCACAGTTACACTACTCTTTACTGATATACAGTAATATTATATATACTTTTCTATAGCTTCTATACTGCTTGTCAGGACACACATGTGTCACAGTTACACCGCTCTGTACTACTTCTGATATACAGTAATATATATACTTTTCTATAGCTTCTATACTGCTTGTCAGGACACGTGTCACAGTTACACTGCTTTGTACTGATATACAGTAATATTATATATACTTTTCTATAGCTTCTATACTGCTTGTCAGGACACATGAGTCACAGTTACACCGCTCTGTACTGATATACAGTAATATTGTATATACTTTTCTATAGCTTCTATCTTGTCAGGACACATGGGTCACAGTTACACCGCTCTGTACTGATATACAGTAATATTATATATACTTTTCTATAGCTTCTATACTGCTTGTCAGGACACATGGGTCACAGTTACACTGCTCTGTACTGATATACAGTAATATTATATATACTTTTCTATAGCTTCTATACTGCTTGTCAGGACACATGGGTCAGTTACACCGCTCTGTACTGATATACAGTAATATTATATATACTTTTCTATAGCTTCTATACTGCTTGTCAGGACACATGGGTCACAGTTACACTGCTCTTTACTGATATACAGTAATATTATATATACTTTTCTATAGCTTCTATACTGCTTGTCAGGACACACGGGTCGCAGTTACACCGCTCTGTACTATTATACAGTAATATTATATATACTTTTCTATAGCTTCTATACTGCTTGTCAGGACACATGGGTCACAGTTACACCGCTCTTTACTGATATACAGTAATATTATATATACTTTTCTATAGCTTCTATACTGCTTGTCAGGACACATGGGTCACAGTTACACCGCTCTGTACTGATATACAGTAATATTATATATACTTTTCAATAGCTTCTATCTTGTCAGGACACATGGGTCACAGTTACACCGCTCTGTACTGATATACAGTAATATTATATATACTTTTCTATAGATTCTATACTGCTTGTCAGGACACATGGGTCACAGTTACACTGCTCTGTACTGATATACAGTAATATTATATATACTTTTCTATAGCTTCTATACTGCTTGTCAGGACACATGGGTCAGTTACACCGCTCTGTACTGATATACAGTAATATTATATATACTTTTCTATAGCTTCTATACTGCTTGTCAGGACACATGGGTCACAGTTACACTGCTCTTTACTGATATACAGTAATATTATATATACTTTTCTATAGCTTCTATACTGCTTGTCAGGACACACGGGTCACAGTTACACCGCTCTGTACTGATATACAGTAATATTATATATACTTTCCTATAGCTTCTATACTTCTTGTCAGGACACATGGGTCACAGTTACACCACTCTTTACTGAAATACAGTAATATTATATATACTTTTCTATAGCTTCTATACTGCTTGTCAGGACACATGGGTCACAGTTACACCGCTCTGTACTGATATACAATAATATTATATATACTTTTCTATAGCTTCAATACTGCTTGTTAGGACACACATGGGTCACAGTTACACCGCTCTGTACTGATATACAGTAATATTATATATACTTTTCTATAGCTTCTATACTGCTTGTAAGGACACATGAGTCACAGTTACACCGCTCTGTACTGATATACATTAATATTATATATACTTTTCTAAAGCTTCTATACTGCTTGTCAGGACACATGGGTCACAGTTACACTGCTCTTTACTGATATACAGTAATATTATATATACTTTTCTATAGCTTCTATACTGCTTGTCAGGACACACGGGTCACAGTTACACCGCTCTGTACTGATATACAGTAATATTATATATACTTTCCTATAGCTTCTATACTTCTTGTCAGGACACATGGGTCACAGTTACACCACTCTTTACTGAAATACAGTAATATTATATATACTTTTCTATAGCTTCTATACTGCTTGTCAGGACACATGGGTCACAGTTACACCGCTCTGTACTGATATACAGTAATATTATATATACTTTTCTATAGCTTCTATACTGCTTGTCAGGACACATGGGTCACAGTTACACCGCTCTGTACTGATATACAGTAATATTATATATACTTTTCTATAGCTTCTATACTGCTTGTCAGGACACATGGGTCACAGTTACACCACTCTGTACTGATATACAGTAATATTATATATACTTTTCTATAGCTTCTATACTGCTTGTGAGGACACACATGTGTCACAGTTACACCGCTCTGTACTGATATACAGTAATATTATATATACTTTTCTATAGCTTCTATACTGCTTGTCAGGACACACGTGTCACAGTTACACCGCTCTGTACTACTTCTGATATACAGTAATATATATACTTTTCTATAGCTTCTATACTGCTTGTCAGGACACGTGTCACAGTTACACTGCTTTGTACTGATATACAGTAATATTATAAATACTTTTCTATAGCTTCTATACTGCTTGTCAGGACACATGGGTCACAGTTACACTGCTCTGTACTGATATACAGTAATATTATATATACTTTTCTATAGCTTCTATACTGCTTGTCAGGACACACGGGTCGCAGTTACACCGCTCTGTACTGATATACAGTAATATTATATATACTTTTCTATAGCTTCTATACTGCTTGTCAGGACACATGGGTCACAGTTACACCGCTCTTTACTGATATACAGTAATATTATATATACTTTTCTATAGCTTCTATACTGCTTGTCAGGAAACATGGGTCACAGTTACACCGCTCTGTACTGATATACAGTAATATTATATATACTTTTCTATAGCTTCTATACTGCTCGTCAGGACACATGTGTCACAGTTACACCGCTCTGTACTGATATACAGTAATATTATATATACTTTTCTATAGCTTCTATACTGCTTGTCAGGACACATGGGTCACAGTTACACCGCTCTGTACTGATATACAGTAATATTATATATACTTTTCTATAGCTTCTATACTGCTTGTCAGGACACATGGGTCACAGTTACACCGCTCTGTACTGATATACAGTAATATTATATATACTTTTCTATAGCTTCTATACTGCTTGTCAGGACACATGGGTCACAGTTACACCACTCTGTACTGATATACAGTAATATTATATATACTTTTCTAGAGCTTCTATACTGCTTGTCAGGACACATGGGTCACAGTTACACTACTCTGTACTGATATACAGTAATATTATATATACTTTTCTATAGCTTCTATACTGCTTGTCAGGACACACATGTGTCACAGTTACACCGCTCTTTACTACTTCTGATATACAGTAATATATATACTTTTCTATAGCTTCTATACTGCTTGTCAGGACACATGTGTCACAGTTACACCGCTCTGTACTGATATACAGTAATATTATATATACTTTTCTATAGCTTCTATACTGCTTGTCAGGACACATGGGTCAGTTACATTGCTCTGTACTGATATACAGTAATATTATATATACTTTTCTATAGCTTCTATACTGCTTGTCAGGACACATGAGTCACAGTTACACCGCTCTTTACTGGTATACATTAATATTATATATACTTTTCTATAGCTTCTATACTGCTTGTCAGGACACATGGGTCACAGTTACACCGCTCTGTACTGATATACATTAATATTATATATACTTTTCTATAGCTTCTATACTGCTTGTCAGGACACATGGGTCACAGTTACACCGCTCTGTACTGATATACAGTAATATTATATATACTTTTCTATAGCTTCTATACTGCTTGTCAGGACACACATGTGTCACAGTTACACCGCTCTGTACTACTACTGATATACAGTAATATATATACTTTTCTATAGCTTCTATACTGCTTGTCAGGACACATGTGTCACAGTTACACCGCTCTGTACTGATATACAGTAATATATATACTTTTCTATAGCTTCTATACTGCTTGTCCGGACATATGTGTCACAGTTACACTGCTCTGTACTGATATACAGTAATATTATATATACTTTTCTATAGCTTCTATACTGCTTGTCAGGACACATGAGTCACAGTTACACCGCTCTGTACTGATATACAGTAATATTATATATACCTTTCTATAGCTTTTATCTTCTCAGGACACATGGGTCACAGTAACACCGCTCTGTACTGATATACAGTAATATTATATATACTTTTCTATAGCTTCTATACTGCTTGTCAGGACACATGGGTCACAGTTACACTGCTCTGTACTGATATACAGTAATATTATATATAATTTTCTATAGCTTCTATACTGCTTGTCAGGACACACATGTGTCACAGTTACACCGCTCTGTACTACTACTGATATACAGTAATATATATACTTTTCTATAGCTTCTATACTGCTTGTCAGGACGCATGTGTCACAGTTACACCGCTCTGTACTGATATACAGTAATATTATATATACTTTTCTTTAGCTCCTGTACTGCTTGTCAGGACACACGGGTCACAGTTACACCGCTCTGTACTGATATACAGTAATATTATATATACTTTTCTATAGCTTCTATACTGCTTTTCAGGACACACGGGTCACAGTTACAACGCTCTGTACTGATATACAGTAATATTATATATACTTTTCTATAGCTTCTATACTGCTTGTCAGTTCACATGGGTCACAGTTACACTGCTCTGTACTGATATCCAGTAATATTATATATACTTTTCTATAGCTTCTGTACTGCTTGTCAGGACACATGAGTCACAGTTACACCGCTCTGTACTGATATACAGTAATATTATATATACTTTTCTATAGCTTCTATACTGCTTGTCAGGACACATGTGTCACAGTTACACCGCTCTGTACTGATATACAGTAATATTATATATACTTTTCTATAGCTTCTATACTGCTTGTCAGGACACACATGTGTCACAGTTACACCGCTCTGTACTACTACTGATATACTGTAATATATATACTTATCTATAGCGTCTATACTGCTTGTCAGGACACATGTGTCACAGTTACACCGCTCTGTACTGATATACAGTAATATTATATATACTTTTCTATAGCTTCTATACTGCTTGTCAGGACACATGGGTCACAGTTACACCGCTCTTTACTGATATACAGTAATATTATATATACTTTTCTATAGCTTCTATATTGCTTGTCAGGACACATGGGTCACAGTTACACCGCTCTGTACTGATATACAGTAATATTATATATACTTTTCTATAGCTTCTATACTGCTTGTCAGGATACATTTGTCACAGTTACACCGCTCTGTACTGATATACAATAATATTATATATACTTTTCTATAGCTTCAATACTGCTTGTCAGGACACACATGTGTCACAGTTACACCGCTCTGTACTGATATACAGTAATATTATATATACTTTTCTATAGCTTCTATACTGCTTGTCAGGACATATGGGTCACAGTTACACCGCTCGGTACTGATATACAGTAATATTATATATACTTTTCTAAAGCTTCTATACTGCTTGTCAGGAAACATAGGTCACAGTTACACCGCTCTGTACTGATATACAGTAATATTATATATACTTTTCTATAGCTTCTATACTGCTTTTCAGGAAACATGGGTCACAGTTACACCGCTCTGTACTGATATACAGTAATATTATATATACTTTTCTATAGCTTCTATACTGCTTGTCAGGACACATGGGTCACAGTTACATCACTCTGTACTGATATACAGTAATATTATATATACTTTTCTATAGCTTATATACTGCTTTTCAGGACACATGGGTCACAGTTACACCACTCTGTACTGATATACAGTAATATTATATATACTTTTCTATAGCTTTAATACTGCTTGTCAGGACACACATGTGTCACAGTTACACCGCTCTGTACTGATATACAGTAATATTATATATACTTTTCTAAAGCTTCTATACTGCTTGTCAGGACACATGGGTCACAGTTCACCGCTCTGTACTGATATACAGTAATATTATATATACTTTTCTATAGCTTCTATACTGCTTGTCAGGACACATGGGTCACAGTTACACCGCTCTGTACTGATATACAGTAATATTATATATACTTTTCTATAACTTCTATACTGCTTGTCCGGACACATGGGTCACAGTTATACTGCTCTGTACTGATATACAGTAATATTATATATACTTTTCTATAGCTTCTATACTGCTTGTCAGGACACACATGTGTCACAGTTACACTGCTCTGTACTACTACTGATATACAGTAATATATATACTTTTCTATAGCTTCTATACTGCTTGTCAGGACACATGGGTCAGTTACACCGCTCTGTACTGATATACAGTAATATTATATATACTTTTCTATAGCTTCTATACAGCTTGCCAGGACACATGAGTCACAGTTACACCGCTCTGTACTGATATCCAGTAATATTATATATAATTTTCTATAGCTTCTATACTGCTTGTCAGGACACACATGTGTCACAGTTACACCGCTCTGTACTACTACTGATATACAGTAATATATATATATACTTTTCTATAGCTTCTATACTGCTTGTCAGGACACATGTGTCATAGTTACACCGCTCTGTACTGATATACAGTAATATTATATATACTTTTCTATAGCTTCTATACTGCTTGTCCGGACACATGAGTCACAGTTACACCGCTCTTTACTGGTATACATTAATATTATATATACTTTTCTATAGCTTCTATACTGCTTGTCAGGACACATGGGTCACAGTTACACCGCTCTGTACTGATATACAGTAATATTATATATACTTTTCTATAGCTTCTATACTGCTTGTCAGGACACATGGGTCAGTTACATTGCTCTGTACTGATATACAGTAATATTATATATACTTTTCTATAGCTTCTATACTGCTTGTCAGGAAACATGGGTCACAGTTACACCGCTCTGTACTGATATACAGTAATATTATATATACTTTTCTATAGCTTCTATACTGCTTGTCAGGAAACATGGGTCACAGTTACACCGCTCTGTACTGATATACAGTAATATTATATATACTTTTCTATAGCTTCTATACTGCTTGTCAGGACACATGTGTCACAGTTACACCGCTCTGTACTGATATACAGTAATATTATATATACTTTTTTATAGCTTCTATACTGCTTGTCAGGACACGTGTCACAGTTACACTGCTTTGTACTGATATACAGTAATATTATATATACTTTTCTATAGCTTCTATACTGCTTGTCAGGAAACATGGGTCACAGTTACACCGCTCTGTACTGATATACAGTAATATTATATATACTTTTCTATAGCTTCTATACTGCTTGTCAGGACACATGTGTCACAGTTACACCGCTCTGTACTGATATACAGTAATATTATATATACTTTTCTATAGCTTCTATACTGCTTGTCAGGACACATGTGTCACAGTTACACCGCTCTGTACTGATATACAGTAATATTATATATACTTTTCTATAGCTTCTATACTGCTTGTCAGGACACGTGTCACAGTTACACTGCTTTGTACTGATATACAGTAATATTATAAATACTTTTCTATAGCTTCTATACTGCTTGTCAGGACACATGGGTCACAGTTACACTGCTCTGTACTGATATACAGTAATATTATATATACTTTTCTATAGCTTCTATACTGCTTGTCAGGACACACGGGTCGCAGTTACACCGCTCTGTACTGATATACAGTAATATTATATATACTTTTCTATAGCTTCTATACTGCTTGTCAGGACACATGGGTCACAGTTACACCGCTCTTTACTGATATACAGTAATATTATATATACTTTTCTATAGCTTCTATACTGCTTGTCAGGAAACATGGGTCACAGTTACACCGCTCTGTACTGATATACAGTAATATTATATATACTTTTCTATAGCTTCTATACTGCTTGTCAGGAAACATGGGTCACAGTTACACCGCTCTGTACTGATATACAGTAATATTATATATACTTTTCTATAGCTTCTATACTGCTTGTCAGGACACATGGGTCACAGTTACACCGCTCTGTACTGATATACAGTAATATTATATATACTTTTCTATAGCTTCTATACTGCTTGTCAGGACACATGGGTCACAGTTACACCACTCTGTACTGATATACAGTAATATTATATATACTTTTCTAGAGCTTCTATACTGCTTGTCAGGACACATGGGTCACAGTTACACTACTCTGTACTGATATACAGTAATATTATATATACTTTTCTATAGCTTCTATACTGCTTGTCAGGACACACATGTGTCACAGTTACACCGCTCTTTACTACTTCTGATATACAGTAATATATATACTTTTCTATAGCTTCTATACTGCTTGTCAGGACACATGTGTCACAGTTACACCGCTCTGTACTGATATACAGTAATATTATATATACTTTTCTATAGCTTCTATACTGCTTGTCAGGACACATGGGTCAGTTACATTGCTCTGTACTGATATACAGTAATATTATATATACTTTTCTATAGCTTCTATACTGCTTGTCAGGACACATGAGTCACAGTTACACCGCTCTTTACTGGTATACATTAATATTATATATACTTTTCTATAGCTTCTATACTGCTTGTCAGGACACATGGGTCACAGTTACACCGCTCTGTACTGATATACATTAATATTATATATACTTTTCTATAGCTTCTATACTGCTTGTCAGGACACATGGGTCACAGTTACACCGCTCTGTACTGATATACAGTAATATTATATATACTTTTCTATAGCTTCTATACTGCTTGTCAGGACACACATGTGTCACAGTTACACCGCTCTGTACTACTACTGATATACAGTAATATATATACTTTTCTATAGCTTCTATACTGCTTGTCAGGACACATGTGTCACAGTTACACCGCTCTGTACTGATATACAGTAATATATATACTTTTCTATAGCTTCTATACTGCTTGTCCGGACATATGTGTCACAGTTACACTGCTCTGTACTGATATACAGTAATATTATATATACTTTTCTATAGCTTCTATACTGCTTGTCAGGACACATGAGTCACAGTTACACCGCTCTGTACTGATATACAGTAATATTATATATACCTTTCTATAGCTTTTATCTTCTCAGGACACATGGGTCACAGTAACACCGCTCTGTACTGATATACAGTAATATTATATATACTTTTCTATAGCTTCTATACTGCTTGTCAGGACACATGGGTCACAGTTACACTGCTCTGTACTGATATACAGTAATATTATATATAATTTTCTATAGCTTCTATACTGCTTGTCAGGACACACATGTGTCACAGTTACACCGCTCTGTACTACTACTGATATACAGTAATATATATACTTTTCTATAGCTTCTATACTGCTTGTCAGGACGCATGTGTCACAGTTACACCGCTCTGTACTGATATACAGTAATATTATATATACTTTTCTTTAGCTCCTGTACTGCTTGTCAGGACACACGGGTCACAGTTACACCGCTCTGTACTGATATACAGTAATATTATATATACTTTTCTATAGCTTCTATACTGCTTTTCAGGACACACGGGTCACAGTTACAACGCTCTGTACTGATATACAGTAATATTATATATACTTTTCTATAGCTTCTATACTGCTTGTCAGTTCACATGGGTCACAGTTACACTGCTCTGTACTGATATCCAGTAATATTATATATACTTTTCTATAGCTTCTGTACTGCTTGTCAGGACACATGAGTCACAGTTACACCGCTCTGTACTGATATACAGTAATATTATATATACTTTTCTATAGCTTCTATACTGCTTGTCAGGACACATGTGTCACAGTTACACCGCTCTGTACTGATATACAGTAATATTATATATACTTTTCTATAGCTTCTATACTGCTTGTCAGGACACACATGTGTCACAGTTACACCGCTCTGTACTACTACTGATATACTGTAATATATATACTTATCTATAGCGTCTATACTGCTTGTCAGGACACATGTGTCACAGTTACACCGCTCTGTACTGATATACAGTAATATTATATATACTTTTCTATAGCTTCTATACTGCTTGTCAGGACACATGGGTCACAGTTACACCGCTCTTTACTGATATACAGTAATATTATATATACTTTTCTATAGCTTCTATATTGCTTGTCAGGACACATGGGTCACAGTTACACCGCTCTGTACTGATATACAGTAATATTATATATACTTTTCTATAGCTTCTATACTGCTTGTCAGGATACATTTGTCACAGTTACACCGCTCTGTACTGATATACAATAATATTATATATACTTTTCTATAGCTTCAATACTGCTTGTCAGGACACACATGTGTCACAGTTACACCGCTCTGTACTGATATACAGTAATATTATATATACTTTTCTATAGCTTCTATACTGCTTGTCAGGACATATGGGTCACAGTTACACCGCTCGGTACTGATATACAGTAATATTATATATACTTTTCTAAAGCTTCTATACTGCTTGTCAGGAAACATAGGTCACAGTTACACCGCTCTGTACTGATATACAGTAATATTATATATACTTTTCTATAGCTTCTATACTGCTTTTCAGGAAACATGGGTCACAGTTACACCGCTCTGTACTGATATACAGTAATATTATATATACTTTTCTATAGCTTCTATACTGCTTGTCAGGACACATGGGTCACAGTTACATCACTCTGTACTGATATACAGTAATATTATATATACTTTTCTATAGCTTATATACTGCTTTTCAGGACACATGGGTCACAGTTACACCACTCTGTACTGATATACAGTAATATTATATATACTTTTCTATAGCTTTAATACTGCTTGTCAGGACACACATGTGTCACAGTTACACCGCTCTGTACTGATATACAGTAATATTATATATACTTTTCTAAAGCTTCTATACTGCTTGTCAGGACACATGGGTCACAGTTCACCGCTCTGTACTGATATACAGTAATATTATATATACTTTTCTATAGCTTCTATACTGCTTGTCAGGACACATGGGTCACAGTTACACCGCTCTGTACTGATATACAGTAATATTATATATACTTTTCTATAACTTCTATACTGCTTGTCCGGACACATGGGTCACAGTTATACTGCTCTGTACTGATATACAGTAATATTATATATACTTTTCTATAGCTTCTATACTGCTTGTCAGGACACACATGTGTCACAGTTACACTGCTCTGTACTACTACTGATATACAGTAATATATATACTTTTCTATAGCTTCTATACTGCTTGTCAGGACACATGGGTCAGTTACACCGCTCTGTACTGATATACAGTAATATTATATATACTTTTCTATAGCTTCTATACAGCTTGCCAGGACACATGAGTCACAGTTACACCGCTCTGTACTGATATCCAGTAATATTATATATAATTTTCTATAGCTTCTATACTGCTTGTCAGGACACACATGTGTCACAGTTACACCGCTCTGTACTACTACTGATATACAGTAATATATATATATACTTTTCTATAGCTTCTATACTGCTTGTCAGGACACATGTGTCATAGTTACACCGCTCTGTACTGATATACAGTAATATTATATATACTTTTCTATAGCTTCTATACTGCTTGTCCGGACACATGAGTCACAGTTACACCGCTCTTTACTGGTATACATTAATATTATATATACTTTTCTATAGCTTCTATACTGCTTGTCAGGACACATGGGTCACAGTTACACCGCTCTGTACTGATATACAGTAATATTATATATACTTTTCTATAGCTTCTATACTGCTTGTCAGGACACATGGGTCAGTTACATTGCTCTGTACTGATATACAGTAATATTATATATACTTTTCTATAGCTTCTATACTGCTTGTCAGGAAACATGGGTCACAGTTACACCGCTCTGTACTGATATACAGTAATATTATATATACTTTTCTATAGCTTCTATACTGCTTGTCAGGAAACATGGGTCACAGTTACACCGCTCTGTACTGATATACAGTAATATTATATATACTTTTCTATAGCTTCTATACTGCTTGTCAGGACACATGTGTCACAGTTACACCGCTCTGTACTGATATACAGTAATATTATATATACTTTTTTATAGCTTCTATACTGCTTGTCAGGACACGTGTCACAGTTACACTGCTTTGTACTGATATACAGTAATATTATATATACTTTTCTATAGCTTCTATACTGCTTGTCAGGAAACATGGGTCACAGTTACACCGCTCTGTACTGATATACAGTAATATTATATATACTTTTCTATAGCTTCTATACTGCTTGTCAGGACACATGTGTCACAGTTACACCGCTCTGTACTGATATACAGTAATATTATATATACTTTTCTATAGCTTCTATACTGCTTGTCAGGACACATGTGTCACAGTTACACCGCTCTGTACTGATATACAGTAATATTATATATACTTTTCTATAGCTTCTATACTGCTTGTCAGGACACGTGTCACAGTTACACTGCTTTGTACTGATATACAGTAATATTATAAATACTTTTCTATAGCTTCTATACTGCTTGTCAGGACACATGGGTCACAGTTACACTGCTCTGTACTGATATACAGTAATATTATATATACTTTTCTATAGCTTCTATACTGCTTGTCAGGACACACGGGTCGCAGTTACACCGCTCTGTACTGATATACAGTAATATTATATATACTTTTCTATAGCTTCTATACTGCTTGTCAGGACACATGGGTCACAGTTACACCGCTCTTTACTGATATACAGTAATATTATATATACTTTTCTATAGCTTCTATACTGCTTGTCAGGAAACATGGGTCACAGTTACACCGCTCTGTACTGATATACAGTAATATTATATATACTTTTCTATAGCTTCTATACTGCTTGTCAGGAAACATGGGTCACAGTTACACCGCTCTGTACTGATATACAGTAATATTATATATACTTTTCTATAGCTTCTATACTGCTTGTCAGGACACATGGGTCACAGTTACACCGCTCTGTACTGATATACAGTAATATTATATATACTTTTCTATAGCTTCTATACTGCTTGTCAGGACACATGGGTCACAGTTACACCACTCTGTACTGATATACAGTAATATTATATATACTTTTCTAGAGCTTCTATACTGCTTGTCAGGACACATGGGTCACAGTTACACTACTCTGTACTGATATACAGTAATATTATATATACTTTTCTATAGCTTCTATACTGCTTGTCAGGACACACATGTGTCACAGTTACACCGCTCTGTACTACTTCTGATATACAGTAATATATATACTTTTCTATAGCTTCTATACTGCTTGTCAGAACACATGTGTCACAGTTACACCGCTCTGTACTGATATACAGTAATATTATATATACTTTTCTATAGCTTCTATACTGCTTGTCAGGACACATGGGTCAGTTACATTGCTCTGTACTGATATACAGTAATATTATATATACTTTTCTATAGCTTCTATACTGCTTGTCAGGACACATGTGTCACAGTTACACCGCTCTGTACTGATATACAGTAATATTATATATACTTTTCTAGAGCTTCTATACTGCTTGTCAGGACACATGTGTCACAGTTACACCGCTCTGTACTGATATACAGTAATATTATATATACTTTTCTATAGCTTCTATACTGCTTGTCAGGACACGTGTCACAGTTACACTGCTTTGTACTGATATACAGTAATATTATAAATACTTTTCTATAGCTTCTATACTGCTTGTCAGGACACATGGGTCACAGTTACACTGCTCTGTACTGATATACAGTAATATTATATATACTTTTCTATAGCTTCTATACTGCTTGTCAGGACACACGGGTCGCAGTTACACCGCTCTGTACTGATATACAGTAATATTATATATACTTTTCTATAGCTTCTATACTGCTTGTCAGGACACATGGGTCACAGTTACACCGCTCTTTACTGATATACAGTAATATTATATATACTTTTCTATAGCTTCTATACTGCTTGTCAGGAAACATGGGTCACAGTTACACCGCTCTGTACTGATATACAGTAATATTATATATACTTTTCTATAGCTTCTATACTGCTTGTCAGGAAACATGGGTCACAGTTACACCGCTCTGTACTGATATACAGTAATATTATATATACTTTTCTATAGCTTCTATACTGCTTGTCAGGACACATGGGTCACAGTTACACCGCTCTGTACTGATATACAGTAATATTATATATACTTTTCTATAGCTTCTATACTGCTTGTCAGGACACATGGGTCACAGTTACACCACTCTGTACTGATATACAGTAATATTATATATACTTTTCTAGAGCTTCTATACTGCTTGTCAGGACACATGGGTCACAGTTACACTACTCTGTACTGATATACAGTAATATTATATATACTTTTCTATAGCTTCTATATTGCTTGTCAGGACACACGTGTCACAGTTACACCGCTCTGTACTACTTCTGATATACAGTAATATATATACTTTTCTATAGCTTCTATACTGCTTGTCAGGACACATGTGTCACAGTTACACCGCTCTGTACTGATATACAGTAATATTATATATACTTTTCTATAGCTTCTATACTGCTTGTCAGGACACATGAGTCACAGTTACACCGCTCTTTACTGGTATACATTAATATTATATATACTTTTCTATAGCTTCTATACTGCTTGTCAGGACACATGGGTCACAGTTACACCGCTCTGTACTGATATACATTAATATTATATATACTTTTCTATAGCTTCTATACTGCTTGTCAGGACACATGGGTCACAGTTACACCGCTCTGTACTGATATACAGTAATATTATATATACTTTTCTATAGCTTCTATACTGCTTGTCAGGACACACATGTGTCACAGTTACACCGCTCTGTACTACTACTGATATACAGTAATATATATACTTTTCTATAGCTTCTATACTGCTTGTCAGGACACATGTGTCACAGTTACACCGCTCTGTACTGATATACAGTAATATATATACTTTTCTATAGCTTCTATACTGCTTGTCCGGACATATGTGTCACAGTTACACTGCTCTGTACTGATATACAGTAATATTATATATACTTTTCTATAGCTTCTATACTGCTTGTCAGGACACATGAGTCACAGTTACACCGCTCTGTACTGATATACAGTAATATTATATATACCTTTCTATAGCTTTTATCTTCTCAGGACACATGGGTCACAGTAACACCGCTCTGTACTGATATACAGTAATATTATATATACTTTTCTATAGCTTCTATACTGCTTGTCAGGACACATGGGTCACAGTTACACTGCTCTGTACTGATATACAGTAATATTATATATAATTTTCTATAGCTTCTATACTGCTTGTCAGGACACACATGTGTCACAGTTACACCGCTCTGTACTACTATTGATATACAGTAATATATATACTTTTCTATAGCTTCTATACTGCTTGTCAGGACGCATGTGTCACAGTTACACCGCTCTGTACTGATATACAGTAATATTATATATACTTTTCTTTAGCTCCTGTACTGCTTGTCAGGACACACGGGTCACAGTTACACCGCTCTGTACTGATATACAGTAATATTATATATACTTTTCTATAGCTTCTATACTGCTTTTCAGGACACACGGGTCACAGTTACAACGCTCTGTACTGATATACAGTAATATTATATATACTTTTCTATAGCTTCTATACTGCTTGTCAGTTCACATGGGTCACAGTTACACTGCTCTGTACTGATATCCAGTAATATTATATATACTTTTCTATAGCTTCTGTACTGCTTGTCAGGACACATGAGTCACAGTTACACCGCTCTGTACTGATATACAGTAATATTATATATACTTTTCTATAGCTTCTATACTGCTTGTCAGGACACATGTGTCACAGTTACACCGCTCTGTACTGATATACAGTAATATTATATATACTTTTCTATAGCTTCTATACTGCTTGTCAGGACACACATGTGTCACAGTTACACCGCTCTGTACTACTACTGATATACTGTAATATATATACTTATCTATAGCTTCTATACTGCTTGTCAGGACACATGTGTCACAGTTACACCGCTCTGTACTGATATACAGTAATATTATATATACTTTTCTATAGCTTCTATACTGCTTGTCAGGACACATGGGTCACAGTTACACCGCTCTTTACTGATATACAGTAATATTATATATACTTTTCTATAGCTTCTATATTGCTTGTCAGGACACATGGGTCACAGTTACACCGCTCTGTACTGATATACAGTAATATTATATATACTTTTCTATAGCTTCTATACTGCTTGTCAGGATACATTTGTCACAGTTACACCGCTCTGTACTGATATACAATAATAATATATATACTTTTCTATAGCTTCAATACTGCTTGTCAGGACACAAATGTGTCACAGTTACACCGCTCTGTACTGATATACAGTAATATTATATATACTTTTCTATAGCTTCTATACTGCTTGTCAGGACATATGGGTCACAGTTACACCGCTCGGTACTGATATACAGTAATATTATATATACTTTTCTAAAGCTTCTATACTGCTTGTCAGGAAACATAGGTCACAGTTACACCGCTCTGTACTGATATACAGTAATATTATATATACTTTTCTATAGCTTCTATACTGCTTTTCAGGACACATGGGTCACAGTTACACCGCTCTGTACTGATATACAGTAATATTATATATACTTTTCTATAGCTTCTATACTGCTTGTCAGGACACATGGGTCACAGTTACATCACTCTGTACTGATATACAGTAATATTATATATACTTTTCTATAGCTTATATACTGCTTTTCAGGACACATGGGTCACAGTTACACCACTCTGTACTGATATACAGTAATATTATATATACTTTTCTATAGCTTTAATACTGCTTGTCAGGACACACATGTGTCACAGTTACACCGCTCTGTACTGATATACAGTAATATTATATATACTTTTCTAAAGCTTCTATACTGCTTGTCAGGACACATGGGTCACAGTTCACCGCTCTGTACTGATATACAGTAATATTATATATACTTTTCTATAGCTTCTATACTGCTTGTCAGGACACATGGGTCACAGTTACACCACTCTGTACTGATATACAGTAATATTATATATACTTTTCTATAACTTCTATACTGCTTGTCCGGACACATGGGTCACAGTTATACTGCTCTGTACTGATATACAGTAATATTATATATACTTTTCTATAGCTTCTATACTGCTTGTCAGGACACACATGTGTCACAGTTACACTGCTCTGTACTACTACTGATATACAGTAATATATATACTTTTCTATAGCTTCTATACTGCTTGTCAGGACACATGGGTCAGTTACACCGCTCTGTACTGATATACAGTAATATTATATATACTTTTCTATAGCTTCTATACAGCTTGCCAGGACACATGAGTCACAGTTACACCGCTCTGTACTGATATCCAGTAATATTATATATAATTTTCTATAGCTTCTATACTGCTTGTCAGGACACACATGTGTCACAGTTACACCGCTCTGTACTACTACTGATATACAGTAATATATATATACTTTTCTATAGCTTCTATACTGCTTGTCAGGACACATGTGTCACAGTTACACCGCTCTGTACTGATATACAGTAATATTATATATCTTTTCTATAGCTTCTATACTGCTTGTCAGGACACATGGGTCAGTTACATTGCTCTGTACTGATATACAGTAATATTATATATACTTTTCTATAGCTTCTATACTGCTTGTCAGGACACATGAGTCACAGTTACACCGCTCTTTACTGGTATACATTAATATTATATATACTTTTCTATAGCTTCTATACTGCTTGTCAGGACACATGGGTCACAGTTACACCGCTCTGTACTGATATACAGTAATATTATATATACTTTTCTATAGCTTCTATACTGCTTGTCAGGACACATGGGTCAGTTACATTGCTCTGTACTGATATACAGTAATATTATATATACTTTTCTATAGCTTCTATACTGCTTGTCAGGACACATGAGTCACAGTTACACCGCTCTTTACTGGTATACATTAATATTATATATACTTTTCTATAGCTTCTATACTGCTTGTCAGGACACATGGGTCACAGTTACACCGCTCTGTACTGATATACATTAATATTATATATACTTTTCTATAGCTTCTATACTGCTTGTCAGGACACATGGGTCACAGTTACACCGCTCTGTACTGATATACAGTAATATTATATATACTTTTCTATAGCTTCTATACTGCTTGTCAGGACACACATGTGTCACAGTTACACCGCTCTGTACTACTACTGATATACAGTAATATATATACTTTTCTATAGCTTCTATACTGCTTGTCAGGACACATGTGTCACAGTTACACCGCTCTGTACTGATATACAGTAATATATATACTTTTCTAATCTATAGCTTCTATACTGCTTGTCCGGACATATGTGTCACAGTTACACTGCTCTGTACTGATATACAGTAATATTATATATACTTTTCTATAGCTTCTATACTGCTTGTCAGGACACATGTGTCAGTTACACCGCTCTGTACTGATATACAGTAATATTATATATACTTTTCTATAGCTTCTATACTGCTTGTCAGGACACATGAGTCACAGTTACACCGCTCTGTACTGATATACAGTAATATTATATATACTTTTCTATAGCTTCTATCTTCTCAGGACACATGGGTCACAGTAACACGCTCTGTCCTGATATACAGTAATATTATATATACTTTTCTATAGCTTCTATACTGCTTGTCAGGACACATGGGTCACAGTTACACTGCTCTGTACTGATATACAGTAATATTATATATAATTTTCTATAGCTTCTATACTGCTTGTCAGGACACACATGTGTCACAGTTACACCGCTCTGTACTACTACTGATATACAGTAATATATATACTTTTCTATAGCTTCTATACTGCTTGTCAGGACGCATGTGTCACAGTTACACCGCTCTGTACTGATATACAGTAATATTATATATACTTTTCTTTAGCTCCTGTACTGCTTGTCAGGACACACGGGTCACAGTTACACCGCTCTGTACTGATATACAGTAATATTATATATACTTTTCTATAGCTTCTATACTGCTTTTCAGGACACACGGGTCACAGTTACAACGCTCTGTACTGATATACAGTAATATTATATATACTTTTCTATAGCTTCTATACTGCTTGTCAGTTCACATGGGTCACAGTTACACCGCTCTGTACTACTACTGATATACAGTAATATATATACTTATCTATAGCTTCTATACTGCTTGTCAGGACACATGTGTCACAGTTACACCGCTCTGTACTGATATACAGTAATATTATATATACTTTTCTATAGCTTCTATACTGCTTGTCAGGACACATGGGTCACAGTTACACTGCTCTTTACTGATATACAGTAATATTATATATACTTTTCTATAGCTTCTATATTGCTTGTCAGGACACATGGGTCACAGTTACACCGCTCTGTACTGATATACAGTAATATTATATATACTTTTCTATAGCTTCTAAACTGCTTGTCAGGATACATTTGTCACAGTTACACCGCTCTGTACTGATATACAATAATATTATATATACTTTTCTATAGCTTCAATATTGCTTGTCAGGACACACATGTGTCACAGTTACACCGCTCTGTACTGATATACAGTAATATTATATATACTTTTCTATAGCTTCTATACTGCTTGTCAGGACATATGGGTCACAGTTACACCGCTCGGTACTGATATACAGTAATATTATATATACTTTTCTAAAGCTTCTATACTGCTTGTCAGGAAACATGGGTCACAGTTACACCGCTCTGTACTGATATACAGTAATATTATATATACTTTTCTATAGCTTCTATACTGCTTTTCAGGACACATGGGTCACAGTTACACCGCTCTGTACTGATATACAGTAATATTATATATACTTTTCTATAGCTTCTATACTGCTTGTCAGGACACACATGTGTCACAGTTACACTGCTCTGTACTACTACTGATATACAGTAATATATATACTTTTCTATAGCTTCTATACTGCTTGTCAGGACACATGGGTCAGTTACACCGCTCTGTACTGATATACAGTAATATTATATATACTTTTCTATAGCTTCTATACAGCTTGCCAGGACACATGAGTCACAGTTACACCGCTCTGTACTGATATCCAGTAATATTATATATAATTTTCTATAGCTTCTATACTGCTTGTCAGGACACATGAGTCACAGTTACACCGCTCTGTACTGATATCCAGTAATATTATATATAATTTTCTATAGCTTCTATACTGCTTGTCAGGACACACATGTGTCACAGTTACACCGCTCTGTACTACTACTGATATACAGTAATATATATACTTTTCTATAGCTTCTATACTGCTTGTCAGGACACATGTGTCACAGTTACACCGCTCTGTACTGATATACAGTAATAATATATATACTTTTCTATAGCTTCTATACTGCTTGTCAGGACACATGGGTCAGTTACATTGCTCTGTACTGATATACAGTAATATTATATATACTTTTCTATAGCTTCTATACTGCTTGTCAGGACACATGAGTCACAGTTACACCGCTCTTTACTGGTATACATTAATATTATATATACTTTTCTATAGCTTCTATACTGCTTGTCAGGACACATGGGTCACAGTTACACCGCTCTGTACTGATATACAGTAATATTATATATACTTTTCTATAGCTTCTATACTGCTTGTCAGGACACATGGGTCAGTTACATTGCTCTGTACTGATATACAGTAATATTATATATACTTTTCAATAGCTTCTATACTGCTTGTCAGGACACATGAGTCACAGTTACACCGCTCTTTACTGGTATACATTAATATTATATATACTTTTCTATAGCTTCTATACTGCTTGTCAGGACACATGGGTCACAGTTACACCGCTCTGTACTGATATACATTAATATTATATATACTTTTCTATAGCTTCTATACTGCTTGTCAGGACACATGGGTCACAGTTACACCGCTCTGTACTGATATACAGTAATATTATATATACTTTTCTATAGCTTCTATACTGCTTGTCAGGACACACATGTGTCACAGTTACACCGCTCTGTACTGCTACTGATATACAGTAATATATATACTTTTCTATAGCTTCTATACTGCTTGTCAGGACACATGTGTCACAGTTACACCGCTCTGTACTGATATACAGTAATATATATACTTTTCTATAGCTTCTATACTGCTTGTCCGGACATATGTGTCACAGTTACACTGCTCTGTACTGATATACAGTAATATTATATATACTTTTCTATAGCTTCTATACTGCTTGTCAGGACACATGGGTCAGTAACACCGCTCTGTACTGATATACAGTAATATTATATATACTTTTCTATAGCTTCTATACTGCTTGTCAGGACACATGAGTCACAGTTACACCGCTCTGTACTGATATACAGTAATATTATATATACTTTTCTATAGCTTCTATACTGCTTGTCAGTTCACATGGGTCACAGTTACACCGCTCTGTACTACTACTGATATACAGTAATATATATACTTATCTATAGCTTCTATACTGCTTGTCAGGACACATGTGTCACAGTTACACCGCTCTGTACTGATATACAGTAATATTATATATACTTTTCTATAGCATCTATACTGCTTGTCAGGACACATGGGTCACAGTTACACTGCTCTTTACTGATATACAGTAATATTATATATACTTTTCTATAGCTTCTATATTGCTTGTCAGGACACATGGGTCACAGTTACACCGCTCTGTACTGATATACAGTAATATTATATATACTTTTCTATAGCTTCTAAACTGCTTGTCAGGATACATTTGTCACAGTTACACCGCTCTGTACTGATATACAATAATATTATATATACTTTTCTATAGCTTCAATATTGCTTGTCAGGACACACATGTGTCACAGTTACACCGCTCTGTACTGATATACAGTAATATTATATATACTTTTCTATAGCTTCTATACTGCTTGTCAGGACATATGGGTCACAGTTACACCGCTCGGTACTGATATACAGTAATATTATATATACTTTTCTAAAGCTTCTATACTGCTTGTCAGGAAACATGGGTCACAGTTACACCGCTCTGTACTGATATACAGTAATATTATATATACTTTTCTATAGCTTCTATACTGCTTTTCAGGACACATGGGTCACAGTTACACCGCTCTGTACTGATATACAGTAATATTATATATACTTTTCTATAGCTTCTATACTGCTTGTCAGGACACATATGTGTCACAGTTACACTGCTCTGTACTACTACTGATATACAGTAATATATATACTTTTCTATAGCTTCTATACTGCTTGTCAGGACACATGGGTCAGTTACACCGCTCTGTACTGATATACAGTAATATTATATATACTTTTCTATAGCTTCTATACAGCTTGCCAGGACACATGAGTCACAGTTACACCGCTCTGTACTGATATCCAGTAATATTATATATAATTTTCTATAGCTTCTATACTGCTTGTCAGGACACACATGTGTCACAGTTACACCGCTCTGTACTACTACTGATATACAGTAATATATATACTTTTCTATAGCTTCTATACTGCTTGTCAGGACACATGTGTCACAGTTACACCGCTCTGTACTGATATACAGTAATAATATATATACTTTTCTATAGCTTCTATACTGCTTGTCAGGACACATGGGTCAGTTACATTGCTCTGTACTGATATACAGTAATATTATATATACTTTTCTATAGCTTCTATACTGCTTGTCAGGACACATGAGTCACAGTTACACCGCTCTTTACTGGTATACATTAATATTATATATACTTTTCTATAGCTTCTATAAGGCTTGTCAGGACACATGGGTCACAGTTACACCGCTCTGTACTGATATACATTAATATTATATATACTTTTCTATAGCTTCTATACTGCTTGTCAGGACACATGGGTCACAGTTACACCGCTCTGTACTGATATACAGTAATATTATATATACTTTTCTATAGCTTCTATACTGCTTGTCAGGACACACATGTGTCACAGTTACACCGCTCTGTACTACTACTGATATACAGTAATATATATACTTTTCTATAGCTTCTATACTGCTTGTCAGGACACATGTGTCACAGTTACACCGCTCTGTACTGATATACAGTAATATATATACTTTTCTATAGCTTCTATACTGCTTGTCCGGACATATGTGTCACAGTTACACTGCTCTGTACTGATATACAGTAATATTATATATACTTTTCTATAGCTTCTATACTGCTTGTCAGGACACATGGGTCAGTAACACCGTTCTGAACTGATATACAGTAATATTATATATACTTTTCTATAGCTTCTATACTGCTTGTCAGGACACATGAGTCACAGTTACACCGCTCTGTACTGATATACAGTAATATTATATATACTTTTCTATAGCTTCTATCTTCTCAGGACACATGGGTCACAGTAACACCGCTCTGTACTGATATACAGTAATATTATATATACTTTTCTATAGCTTCTATACTGCTTGTCAGGACACATGGGTCACAGTTACACTGCTCTGTACTGATATACAGTAATATTATATATAATTTTCTATAGCTTCTATAATGCTTGTCAGGACACACATGTGTCACAGTTACACCGCTCTGTACTACTACTGATATACAGTAATATATATACTTTTCTATAGCTTCTATACTGCTTGTCAGGACGCATGTGTCACAGTTACACCGCTCTGTACTGATATACAGTAATATTATATATACTTTTCTTTAGCTCCTGTACTGCTTGTCAGGACACACGGGTCACAGTTACACCGCTCTGTACTGATATACAGTAATATTATATATACTTTTCTATAGCTTCTATACTGCTTGTCAGGACACATGGGTCACAGTTACACCGCTCTTTACTGATATACAGTAATATTATATATACTTTTCTATAGCTTCTATATTGCTTGTCAGGACACATGGGTCACAGTTACACCGCTCTGTACTGATATACAGTAATATTATATATACTTTTCTATAGCTTCTATACTGCTTGTCAGGATACATTTGTCACAGTTACACCGCTCTGTACTGATATACAATAATATTATATATACTTTTCTATAGCTTCAATACTGCTTGTCAGGACACATGGGTCACAGTTACACCGCTCTGTACTGATATACAGTAATATTATATATACTTTTCTATAGCTTCTATACTGCTTGTCAGGACACATGTGTCACAGTTACACCGCTCTGTACTGATATACAGTAATATTATATATACTTTTCTATAGCTTCTATACTGCTTGTCAGGACATATGGGTCACAGTTACACCGCTCGGTACTGATATACAGTAATATTATATATACTTTTCTAAAGCTTCTATACTGCTTGTCAGGAAACATAGGTCACAGTTACACCGCTCTGTACTGATATACAGTAATATTATATATACTTTTCTATAGCTTCTATACTGCTTTTCAGGACACATGGGTCACAGTTACACCGCTCTGTACTGATATACAGTAATATTATATATACTTTTCTATAGCTTCTATACTGCTTGTCAGGACACATGGGTCACAGTTACATCACTCTGTACTGATATACAGTAATATTATATATACTTTTCTATAGCTTATATACTGCTTTTCAGGACACATGGGTCACAGTTACACCACTCTGTACTGATATACAGTAATATTATATATACTTTTCTATAGCTTTAATACTGCTTGTCAGGACACACATGTGTCACAGTTACACCGCTCTGTACTGATATACAGTAATATTATATATACTTTTCTAAAGCTTCTATACTGCTTGTCAGGACACATGGGTCACAGTTCACCGCTCTGTACTGATATACAGTAATATTATATATACTTTTCTATAGCTTCTATACTGCTTGTCAGGACACATGGGTCACAGTTACACCGCTCTGTACTGATATACAGTAATATTATATATACTTTTCTATAACTTCTATACTGCTTGTCCGGACACTTGGGTCACAGTTATACTGCTCTGTACTGATATACAGTAATATTATATTATATATACTTTTCTATAGCTTCTATACTGCTTGTCAGGACACACATGTGTCACAGTTACACTGCTCTGTACTACTACTGATATACAGTAATATATATTAGAGATGAGCGGGTTCGGTTCCTCGGAATCCGAACCCGCCCGAACTTCATGTTTTTTTTCACGGGTCCGAGCGACTCGGATCTTCCCGCCTTGCTCGGTTAACCCGAGCGCGCCCGAACGTCATCATGACGCTGTCGGATTCTCGCGAGGCTCGGATTCTATCGCGAGACTCGGATTCTATATAAGGAGCCGCGCGTCGCCGCCATTTTCACTCGTGCATTGAGATTGATAGGGAGAGGACGTGTCTGGCGTCCTCTCCATTAGAATAGAGATAGATTAGATAGAGAGAGAGAGATTGTGCAGAGTCGCAGACAGAGTTAGTTTACCACAGTCAGTGACCAGTGCAGTTGCTAGTTAACTTTTATTTAATATAATATATCCGTTCACTTCTCTCTGCTATATCCGTTCTCTGCCTGAAAAAAAAAACGATACACAGCACAGTCAGTCACACAGTGTGACTCAGTCTGTGTGCACTCAGCTCAGCCCAGTGTGCTGCACAGTCATCAATGTATAAATTAAAAGCTTATAATTAATTGTGGGGGAGACTGGGGAGCACTGCAGGTTGTTAGCAGGAGCCAGGAGTACAATTATATTAATTAACAGTGCACACTTTTGCTGCAGGAGTGGTGACCAGTGCCTGACCACCAGTATAGTATTGTTGTATACTACTAATATCTCTTTAAATATCAACCAGTCTATATTAGCAGCAGACACAGTACAGTGCGGTAGTTCACGGCTGTGGCTACCTCTGTGTCGGCACACGGCAGGCAGTCCGTCCGACCAGAATTGTATTATTTATTATTATATACCTACCACCTAACCGTGGTTTTTTTTCCATTCTTTATACCGTCATAGTGTCATCCTAATTGTTACGAGTATACTACTATCTCTTTATCAACCAGTGTACAGTGCGGTAGTTCACGGCTGTGGCTACCTCTGTGTCGGCACACGGCAGGCAGTCCGTCCGACCAGAATTGTATTATTTATTATTATATACCTACCACCTAACCGTGGTTTTTTTTTCATTCTTTATACCGTCATAGTGTCATCCTAATTGTTACGAGTATACTACTATCTCTTTATCAACCAGTGTACAGTGCGGTAGTTCACGGCTGTGGCTACCTCTGTGTCGGCACACGGCAGGCAGTCCGTCCGACCAGAATTGTATTATTTATTATTATATACCTACCACCTAACCGTGGTTTTTTTTCCATTCTTTATACCGTCATAGTGTCATCCTAATTGTTACGAGTATACTACTATCTCTTTATCAACCAGTGTACAGTGCGGTAGTTCACGGCTGTGGCTACCTCTGTGTCGGCACACGGCAGGCAGTCCGTCCGACCAGAATTGTATTATTTATTATTATATACCTACCACCTAACCGTGGTTTTTTTTTTCATTCTTTATACCGTCATAGTGTCATCCTAATTGTTACGAGTATACTACTATCTCTTTATCAACCAGTGTACAGTGCGGTAGTTCACGGCTGTGGCTACCTCTGTGTCGGCACACGGCAGGCAGTCCGTCCGACCAGAATTGTATTATTTATTATTATATACCTACCACCTAACCGTGGTTTTTTTTTTCATTCTTTATACCGTCATAGTGTCATCCTAATTGTTACGAGTATACTACTATCTCTTTATCAACCAGTGTACAGTGCGGTAGTTCACGGCTGTGGCTACCTCTGTGTCGGCACACGGCAGGCAGTCCGTCCGACCAGAATTGTATTATTTATTATTATATACCTACCACCTAACCGTGGTTTTTTTTTTCATTCTTTATACCGTCATAGTGTCATCCTAATTGTTACGAGTATACTACTATCTCTTTATCAACCAGTGTACAGTGCGGTAGTTCACGGCTGTGGCTACCTCTGTGTCGGCACACGGCAGGCAGTCCGTCCGACCAGAATTGTATTATTTATTATTATATACCTACCACCTAACCGTGGTTTTTTTTTTCATTCTTTATACCGTCATAGTGTCATCCTAATTGTTACGAGTATACTACTATCTCTTTATCAACCAGTGTACAGTGCGGTAGTTCACGGCTGTGGCTACCTCTGTGTCGGCAGTCGGCAGGCAGTCCGTCCATCCATAATTGTATTATTATTATAATATATACCACCTAACCGTGGTTTTTTTTTCATTCTTTATACCGTCGTCATAGTGTCATACTAGTTGTTACGAGTATACTACTATCTCTTTATCAACCAGTGTACAGTGCGGTAGTTCACGGCTGTGGCTACCTCTGTGTCGGCAGTCGGCAGGCAGTCCGTCCATCCATAATTGTATTATTATTATAATATATACCACCTAACCGTGGTTTTTTTTTCATTCTTTATACCGTCGTCATAGTGTCATACTAGTTGTTACGAGTATACTACTATCTCTTTATCAACCAGTGTACAGTGCGGTAGTTCACGGCTGTGGCTACCTCTGTGTCGGCAGTCGGCAGGCAGTCCGTCCATCCATAATTGTATTATTATTATAATATATACCACCTAACCGTGGTTTTTTTTCCATTCTTTATACCGTCGTCATAGTGTCATACTAGTTGTTACGAGTATACTACTATCTCTTTATCAACCAGTGTACAGTGCGGTAGTTCACGGCTGTGGCTACCTCTGTGTCGGCAGTCGGCAGGCAGTCCGTCCATCCATAATTGTATTATTATTATAATATATACCACCTAACCGTGGTTTTTTTATACCACCTAACCGTGGCAGTCCGTCCATAATTGTATACTAGTATCCAATCCATCCATCTCCATTGTTTACCTGAGGTGCCTTTTAGTTCTGCCTATAAAATATGGAGAACAAAAAAGTTGAGGTTCCAAAATTAGGGAAAGATCAAGATCCACTTCCACCTCGTGCTGAAGCTGCTGCCACTAGTCATGGCCGAGACGATGAAATGCCAGCAACGTCGTCTGCCAAGGCCGATGCCCAATGTCATAGTACAGAGCATGTCAAATCCAAAACACCAAATATCAGAAAAAAAAGGACTCCAAAACCTAAAATAAAATTGTCGGAGGAGAAGCGTAAACTTGCCAATATGCCATTTACCACACGGAGTGGCAAGGAACGGCTGAGGCCCTGGCCTATGTTCATGGCTAGTGGTTCAGCTTCACATGAGGATGGAAGCACTCAGCCTCTCGCTAGAAAACTGAAAAGACTCAAGCTGGCAAAAGCACCGCAAAGAACTGTGCGTTCTTTGAAATCCCAAATCCACAAGGAGAGTCCAATTGTGTCGTTTGCGATGCCTGACCTTCCCAACACTGGACGTGAAGAGCATGCGCCTTCCACTATTTGCATGCCCCCTGCAAGTGCTGGAAGGAGCACCCGCAGTCCAGTTCCTGATAGTCAGATTGAAGATGTCAGTGTTGAAGTACACCAGGATGAGGAGGATATGGGTGTTGCTGGCGCTGGGGAGGAAATTGACCAGGAGGATTCTGATGGTGAGGTGGTTTGTTTAAGTCAGGCACCCGGGGAGACACCTGTTGTCCGTGGGAGGAATATGGCCGTTGACATGCCAGGTGAAAATACCAAAAAAATCAGCTCTTCGGTGTGGAGGTATTTCACCAGAAATGCGGACAACAGGTGTCAAGCCGTGTGTTCCCTTTGTCAAGCTGTAATAAGTAGGGGTAAGGACGTTAACCACCTCGGAACATCCTCCCTTATACGTCACCTGCAGCGCATTCATAATAAGTCAGTGACAAGTTCAAAAACTTTGGGTGACAGCGGAAGCAGTCCACTGACCAGTAAATCCCTTCCTCTTGTAACCAAGCTCACGCAAACCACCCCACCAACTCCCTCAGTGTCAATTTCCTCCTTCCCCAGGAATGCCAATAGTCCTGCAGGCCATGTCACTGGCAAGTCTGACGAGTCCTTTCCTGCCTGGGATTCCTCCGATGCATCCTTGCGTGTAACGCCTACTGCTGCTGGCGCTGCTGTTGTTGCCGCTGGGAGTCGATGGTCATCCCAGAGGGGAAGTCGTAAGCCCACTTGTACTACTTCCAGTAAGCAATTGACTGTTCAACAGTCCTTTGCGAGGAAGATGAAATATCACAGCAGTCATCCTACTGCAAAGCGGATAACTGAGTCCTTGACAACTATGTTGGTGTTAGACGTGCGTCCGGTATCCGCCGTTAGTTCACAGGGAACTAGACAATTTATTGAGGCAGTGTGCCCCCGTTACCAAATACCATCTAGGTTCCACTTCTCTAGGCAGGCGATACCGAGAATGTACACGGACGTCAGAAAAAGACTCACCAGTGTCCTAAAAAATGCAGTTGTACCCAATGTCCACTTAACCACGGACATGTGGACAAGTGGAGCAGGGCAGGGTCAGGACTATATGACTGTGACAGCCCACTGGGTAGATGTATGGACTCCCGCCGCAAGAACAGCAGCGGCGGCACCAGTAGCAGCATCTCGCAAACGCCAACTCTTTCCTAGGCAGGCTACGCTTTGTATCACCGCTTTCCAGAATACGCACACAGCTGAAAACCTCTTACGGCAACTGAGGAAGATCATCGCGGAATGGCTTACCCCAATTGGACTCTCCTGTGGATTTGTGGCATCGGACAACGCCAGCAATATTGTGTGTGCATTAAATATGGGCAAATTCCAGCACGTCCCATGTTTTGCACATACCTTGAATTTGGTGGTGCAGAATTTTTTTAAAAACGACAGGGGCGTGCAAGAGATGCTGTCGGTGGCCAGAAAAATTGCGGGACACTTTCGGCGTACAGGCACCACGTACAGAAGACTGGAGCACCACCAAAAACTACTGAACCTGCCCTGCCATCATCTGAAGCAAGAAGTGGTAACGAGGTGGAATTCAACCCTCTATATGCTTCAGAGGTTGGAGGAGCAGCAAAAGGCCATTCAAGCCTATACAATTGAGCACGATATAGGAGATGGAATGCACCTGTCTCAAGTGCAGTGGAGAATGATTTCAACGTTGTGCAAGGTTCTGATGCCCTTTGAACTTGCCACACGTGAAGTCAGTTCAGACACTGCCAGCCTGAGTCAGGTCATTCCCCTCATCAGGCTTTTGCAGAAGAAGCTGGAGGCATTGAAGAAGGAGCTAACACGGAGCGATTCCGCTAGGCATGTGGGACTTGTGGATGCAGCCCTTAATTCGCTTAACAAGGATTCACGGGTGGTCAATCTGTTGAAATCAGAGCACTACATTTTGGCCACCGTGCTCGATCCTAGATTTAAAGCCTACCTTGGATCTCTCTTTCCGGCAGACACAGGTCTGCTGGGGTTGAAAGACCTGCTGGTGACAAAATTGTCAAGTCAAGCGGAACGCGACCTGTCAACATCTCCTCCTTCACATTCTCCCGCAACTGGGGGTGCGAGGAAAAGGCTCAGAATTCCGAGCCCACCCGCTGGCGGTGATGCAGGGCAGTCTGGAGCGACTGCTGATGCTGACATCTGGTCCGGACTGAAGGACCTGACAACGATTACGGACATGTCGTCTACTGTCACTGCATATGATTCTCTCAACATTGATAGAATGGTGGAGGATTATATGAGTGACCGCATCCAAGTAGGCACGTCACACAGTCCGTACTTATACTGGCAGGAAAAAGAGGCAATTTGGAGGCCCTTGCACAAACTGGCTTTATTCTACCTAAGTTGCCCTCCCACAAGTGTGTACTCCGAAAGAGTGTTTAGTGCCGCCGCTCACCTTGTCAGCAATCGGCGTACGAGGTTACATCCAGAAAATGTGGAGAAGATGATGTTCATTAAAATGAATTATAATCAATTCCTCCGCGGAGACATTGACCAGCAGCAATTGCCTCCACAAAGTACACAGGGAGCTGAGATGGTGGATTCCAGTGGGGACGAATTGATAATCTGTGAGGAGGGGGATGTACACGGTGATATATCGGAGGGTGAAGATGAGGTGGACATCTTGCCTCTGTAGAGCCAGTTTGTGCAAGGAGAGATTAATTGCTTCTTTTTTGGGGGGGGTCCAAACCAACCCGTCATATCAGTCACAGTCGTGTGGCAGACCCTGTCACTGAAATGATGGGTTGGTTAAAGTGTGCATGTCCTGTTTTGTTTATACAACATAAGGGTGGGTGGGAGGGCCCAAGGATAATTCCATCTTGCACCTCTGTTTTCTTTTCTTTTTCTTTGCATCATGTGCTGATTGGGGAGGGTTTTTTGGAAGGGACATCCTGCGTGACACTGCAGTGCCACTCCTAGATGGGCCCGGTGTTTGTGTCGGCCACTAGGGTCGCTAATCTTACTCACACAGTCAGCTACCTCATTGCGCCTCTTTTTTTCTTTGCGTCATGTGCTGTTTGGGGAGGGTTTTTTGGAAGGGACATCCTGCGTGACACTGCAGTGCCACTCCTAGATGGGCCCGGTGTTTGTGTCGGCCACTAGGGTCGCTAATCTTACTCACACAGTCAGCTACCTCATTGCGCCTCTTTTTTTCTTTGCGTCATGTGCTGTTTGGGGAGGGTTTTTTGGAAGGGACATCCTGCGTGACACTGCAGTGCCACTCCTAGATGTGCCCGGTGTTTGTGTCGGCCACTAGGGTCGCTAATCTTACTCACACAGTCAGCTACCTCATTGCGCCTCTTTTTTTCTTTGCGTCATGTGCTGTTTGGGGAGGGTTTTTTGGAAGGGCCATCCTGCGTGACACTGCAGTGCCACTCCTAGATGGGCCTGGTGTTTGTGTCGGCCACTAGGGTCGCTTATCTTACTCACACAGCGACCTCGGTGCAAATTTTAGGACTAAAAATAATATTGTGAGGTGTGATGTGTTCAGAATAGGCTGAAAATGAGTGTAAATTATGTTTTTTGAGGTTAATAATACTTTGGGATCAAAATTACCCCCAAATTCTATGATTTAAGCTGTTTTTTAGGGTTTTTTGAAAAAAACACCCGAATCCAAAACACACCCGAATCCGACAAAAAAAATTCGGTGAGGTTTTGCCAAAACGCGGTCGAACCCAAAACACGGCCGCGGAACCGAACCCAAAACCAAAACACAAAACCCGAAAAATTTCCGGCGCTCATCTCTAATATATATACTTTTCTATAGCTTCTATACTGCTTGTCAGGACACATGGGTCAGTTACACCGCTCTGTACTGATATACAGTAATATTATATATACTTTTCTATAGCTTCTATACAGCTTGCCAGGACACATGAGTCACAGTTACACCGCTCTGTACTGATATCCAGTAATATTATATATAATTTTCTATAGCTTCTATACTGCTTGTCAGGACACACATGTGTCACAGTTACACCGCTCTGTACTACTACTGATATACAGTAATATATATATACTTTTCTATAGCTTCTATACTGCTTGTCAGGACACATGTGTCACAGTTACACCGCTCTGTACTGATATACAGTAATATTATATATACTTTTCTATAGCTTCTATACTGCTTGTCAGGACACATGGGTCAGTTACATTGCTCTGTACTGATATACAGTAATATTATATATACTTTTCAATAGCTTCTATACTGCTTGTCAGGACACATGAGTCACAGTTACACCGCTCTTTACTGGTATACATTAATATTATATATACTTTTCTATAGCTTCTATACTGCTTGTCAGGACACATGGGTCACAGTTACACCGCTCTGTACTGATATACATTAATATTATATATACTTTTCTATAGCTTCTATACTGCTTGTCAGGACACATGGGTCACAGTTACACCGCTCTGTACTGATATACAGTAATATTATATATACTTTTCTATAGCTTCTATACTGCTTGTCAGGACACACATGTGTCACAGTTACACCGCTCTGTACTGCTACTGATATACAGTAATATATATACTTTTCTATAGCTTCTATACTGCTTGTCAGGACACATGTGTCACAGTTACACCGCTCTGTACTGATATACAGTAATATATATACTTTTCTATAGCTTCTATACTGCTTGTCCGGACATATGTGTCACAGTTACACTGCTCTGTACTGATATACAGTAATATTATATATACTTTTCTATAGCTTCTATACTGCTTGTCAGGACACATGGGTCAGTAACACCGCTCTGTACTGATATACAGTAATATTATATATACTTTTCTATAGCTTCTATACTGCTTGTCAGGACACATGAGTCACAGTTACACCGCTCTGTACTGATATACAGTAATATTATATATACTTTTCTATAGCTTCTATACTGCTTGTCAGTTCACATGGGTCACAGTTACACCGCTCTGTACTACTACTGATATACAGTAATATATATACTTATCTATAGCTTCTATACTGCTTGTCAGGACACATGTGTCACAGTTACACTGCTCTGTACTGATATACAGTAATATTATATATACTTTTCTATAGCTTCTATACTGCTTGTCAGGACACATGGGTCACAGTTACACTGCTCTTTACTGATATACAGTAATATTATATATACTTTTCTATAGCTTCTATATTGCTTGTCAGGACACATGGGTCACAGTTACACCGCTCTGTACTGATATACAGTAATATTATATATACTTTTCTATAGCTTCTAAACTGCTTGTCAGGATACATTTGTCACAGTTACACCGCTCTGTACTGATATACAATAATATTATATATACTTTTCTATAGCTTCAATATTGCTTGTCAGGACACACATGTGTCACAGTTACACCGCTCTGTACTGATATACAGTAATATTATATATACTTTTCTATAGCTTCTATACTGCTTGTCAGGACATATGGGTCACAGTTACACCGCTCGGTACTGATATACAGTAATATTATATATACTTTTCTAAAGCTTCTATACTGCTTGTCAGGAAACATGGGTCACAGTTACACCGCTCTGTACTGATATACAGTAATATTATATATACTTTTCTATAGCTTCTATACTGCTTTTCAGGACACATGGGTCACAGTTACACCGCTCTGTACTGATATACAGTAATATTATATATACTTTTCTATAGCTTCTATACTGCTTGTCAGGACACACATGTGTCACAGTTACACTGCTCTGTACTACTACTGATATACAGTAATATATATACTTTTCTATAGCTTCTATACTGCTTGTCAGGACACATGGGTCAGTTACACCGCTCTGTACTGATATACAGTAATATTATATATACTTTTCTATAGCTTCTATACAGCTTGCCAGGACACATGAGTCACAGTTACACCGCTCTGTACTGATATCCAGTAATATTATATATAATTTTCTATAGCTTCTATACTGCTTGTCAGGACACACATGTGTCACAGTTACACCGCTCTGTACTACTACTGATATACAGTAATATATATACTTTTCTATAGCTTCTATACTGCTTGTCAGGACACATGTGTCACAGTTACACCGCTCTGTACTGATATACAGTAATAATATATATACTTTTCTATAGCTTCTATACTGCTTGTCAGGACACATGGGTCAGTTACATTGCTCTGTACTGATATACAGTAATATTATATATACTTTTCTATAGCTTCTATACTGCTTGTCAGGACACATGAGTCACAGTTACACCGCTCTTTACTGGTATACATTAATATTATATATACTTTTCTATAGCTTCTATAAGGCTTGTCAGGACACATGGGTCACAGTTACACCGCTCTGTACTGATATACATTAATATTATATATACTTTTCTATAGCTTCTATACTGCTTGTCAGGACACATGGGTCACAGTTACACCGCTCTGTACTGATATACAGTAATATTATATATACTTTTCTATAGCTTCTATACTGCTTGTCAGGACACACATGTGTCACAGTTACACCGCTCTGTACTACTACTGATATACAGTAATATATATACTTTTCTATAGCTTCTATACTGCTTGTCAGGACACATGTGTCACAGTTACACCGCTCTGTACTGATATACAGTAATATATATACTTTTCTATAGCTTCTATACTGCTTGTCCGGACATATGTGTCACAGTTACACTGCTCTGTACTGATATACAGTAATATTATATATACTTTTCTATAGCTTCTATACTGCTTGTCAGGACACATGGGTCAGTAACACCGCTCTGAACTGATATACAGTAATATTATATATACTTTTCTATAGCTTCTATACTGCTTGTCAGGACACATGAGTCACAGTTACACCGCTCTGTACTGATATACAGTAATATTATATATACTTTTCTATAGCTTCTATCTTCTCAGGACACATGGGTCACAGTAACACCGCTCTGTACTGATATACAGTAATATTATATATACTTTTCTATAGCTTCTATACTGCTTGTCAGGACACATGGGTCACAGTTACACTGCTCTGTACTGATATACAGTAATATTATATATAATTTTCTATAGCTTCTATAATGCTTGTCAGGACACACATGTGTCACAGTTACACCGCTCTGTACTACTACTGATATACAGTAATATATATACTTTTCTATAGCTTCTATACTGCTTGTCAGGACGCATGTGTCACAGTTACACCGCTCTGTACTGATATACAGTAATATTATATATACTTTTCTTTAGCTCCTGTACTGCTTGTCAGGACACACGGGTCACAGTTACACCGCTCTGTACTGATATACAGTAATATTATATATACTTTTCTATAGCTTCTATACTGCTTGTCAGGACACATGGGTCACAGTTACACCGCTCTTTACTGATATACAGTAATATTATATATACTTTTCTATAGCTTCTATATTGCTTGTCAGGACACATGGGTCACAGTTACACCGCTCTGTACTGATATACAGTAATATTATATATACTTTTCTATAGCTTCTATACTGCTTGTCAGGATACATTTGTCACAGTTACACCGCTCTGTACTGATATACAATAATATTATATATACTTTTCTATAGCTTCAATACTGCTTGTCAGGACACACATGTGTCACAGTTACACCGCTCTGTACTGATATACAGTAATATTATATATACTTTTCTATAGCTTCTATACTGCTTGTCAGGACATATGGGTCACAGTTACACCGCTCGGTACTGATATACAGTAATATTATATATACTTTTCTAAAGCTTCTATACTGCTTGTCAGGAAACATAGGTCACAGTTACACCGCTCTGTACTGATATACAGTAATATTATATATACTTTTCTATAGCTTCTATACTGCTTTTCAGGACACATGGGTCACAGTTACACCGCTCTGTACTGATATACAGTAATATTATATATACTTTTCTATAGCTTCTATACTGCTTGTCAGGACACATGGGTCACAGTTACATCACTCTGTACTGATATACAGTAATATTATATATACTTTTCTATAGCTTATATACTGCTTTTCAGGACACATGGGTCACAGTTACACCACTCTGTACTGATATACAGTAATATTATATATACTTTTCTATAGCTTTAATACTGCTTGTCAGGACACACATGTGTCACAGTTACACCGCTCTGTACTGATATACAGTAATATTATATATACTTTTCTAAAGCTTCTATACTGCTTGTCAGGACACATGGGTCACAGTTCACCGCTCTGTACTGATATACAGTAATATTATATATACTTTTCTATAGCTTCTATACTGCTTGTCAGGACACATGGGTCACAGTTACACCGCTCTGTACTGATATACAGTAATATTATATATACTTTTCTATAACTTCTATACTGCTTGTCCGGACACTTGGGTCACAGTTATACTGCTCTGTACTGATATACAGTAATATTATATTATATATACTTTTCTATAGCTTCTATACTGCTTGTCAGGACACACATGTGTCACAGTTACACTGCTCTGTACTACTACTGATATACAGTAATATATATTAGAGATGAGCGGGTTCGGTTCCTCGGAATCCGAACCCACCCGAACTTCATGTTTTTTTTCACGGGTCCGAGCGACTCGGATCTTCCCGCCTTGCTCGGTTAACCCGAGCGCGCCCGAACGTCATCATGACGCTGTCGGATTCTCGCGAGGCTCGGATTCTATCGCGAGACTCGGATTCTATATAAGGAGCCGCGCGTCGCCGCCATTTTCACTCGTGCATTGAGATTGATAGGGAGAGGACGTGTCTGGCGTCCTCTCCATTAGAATAGAGATAGATTAGATAGAGAGAGAGAGATTGTGCAGAGTCGCAGACAGAGTTAGTTTACCACAGTCAGTGACCAGTGCAGTTGCTAGTTAACTTTTATTTAATATAATATATCCGTTCACTTCTCTCTGCTATATCCGTTCTCTGCCTGAAAAAAAAAACGATACACAGCACAGTCAGTCACACAGTGTGACTCAGTCTGTGTGCACTCAGCTCAGCCCAGTGTGCTGCACAGTCATCAATGTATAAATTAAAAGCTTATAATTAATTGTGGGGGAGACTGGGGAGCACTGCAGGTTGTTAGCAGGAGCCAGGAGTACAATTATATTAATTAACAGTGCACACTTTTGCTGCAGGAGTGGTGACCAGTGCCTGACCACCAGTATAGTATTGTTGTATACTACTAATATCTCTTTAAATATCAACCAGTCTATATTAGCAGCAGACACAGTACAGTGCGGTAGTTCACGGCTGTGGCTACCTCTGTGTCGGCACACGGCAGGCAGTCCGTCCGACCAGAATTGTATTATTTATTATTATATACCTACCACCTAACCGTGGTTTTTTTTCCATTCTTTATACCGTCATAGTGTCATCCTAATTGTTACGAGTATACTACTATCTCTTTATCAACCAGTGTACAGTGCGGTAGTTCACGGCTGTGGCTACCTCTGTGTCGGCACACGGCAGGCAGTCCGTCCGACCAGAATTGTATTATTTATTATTATATACCTACCACCTAACCGTGGTTTTTTTTTCATTCTTTATACCGTCATAGTGTCATCCTAATTGTTACGAGTATACTACTATCTCTTTATCAACCAGTGTACAGTGCGGTAGTTCACGGCTGTGGCTACCTCTGTGTCGGCACACGGCAGGCAGTCCGTCCGACCAGAATTGTATTATTTATTATTATATACCTACCACCTAACCGTGGTTTTTTTTTCATTCTTTATACCGTCATAGTGTCATCCTAATTGTTACGAGTATACTACTATCTCTTTATCAACCAGTGTACAGTGCGGTAGTTCACGGCTGTGGCTACCTCTGTGTCGGCACACGGCAGGCAGTCCGTCCGACCAGAATTGTATTATTTATTATTATATACCTACCACCTAACCGTGGTTTTTTTTTTCATTCTTTATACCGTCATAGTGTCATCCTAATTGTTACGAGTATACTACTATCTCTTTATCAACCAGTGTACAGTGCGGTAGTTCACGGCTGTGGCTACCTCTGTGTCGGCACACGGCAGGCAGTCCGTCCGACCAGAATTGTATTATTTATTATTATATACCTACCACCTAACCGTGGTTTTTTTTTTCATTCTTTATACCGTCATAGTGTCATCCTAATTGTTACGAGTATACTACTATCTCTTTATCAACCAGTGTACAGTGCGGTAGTTCACGGCTGTGGCTACCTCTGTGTCGGCACACGGCAGGCAGTCCGTCCGACCAGAATTGTATTATTTATTATTATATACCTACCACCTAACCGTGGTTTTTTTTTTCATTCTTTATACCGTCATAGTGTCATCCTAATTGTTACGAGTATACTACTATCTCTTTATCAACCAGTGTACAGTGCGGTAGTTCACGGCTGTGGCTACCTCTGTGTCGGCACACGGCAGGCAGTCCGTCCGACCAGAATTGTATTATTTATTATTATATACCTACCACCTAACCGTGGTTTTTTTTTTCATTCTTTATACCGTCATAGTGTCATCCTAATTGTTACGAGTATACTACTATCTCTTTATCAACCAGTGTACAGTGCGGTAGTTCACGGCTGTGGCTACCTCTGTGTCGGCAGTCGGCAGGCAGTCCGTCCATCCATAATTGTATTATTATTATAATATATACCACCTAACCGTGGTTTTTTTTTCATTCTTTATACCGTCGTCATAGTGTCATACTAGTTGTTACGAGTATACTACTATCTCTTTATCAACCAGTGTACAGTGCGGTAGTTCACGGCTGTGGCTACCTCTGTGTCGGCAGTCGGCAGGCAGTCCGTCCATCCATAATTGTATTATTATTATAATATATACCACCTAACCGTGGTTTTTTTTTCATTCTTTATACCGTCGTCATAGTGTCATACTAGTTGTTACGAGTATACTACTATCTCTTTATCAACCAGTGTACAGTGCGGTAGTTCACGGCTGTGGCTACCTCTGTGTCGGCAGTCGGCAGGCAGTCCGTCCATCCATAATTGTATTATTATTATAATATATACCACCTAACCGTGGTTTTTTTTCCATTCTTTATACCGTCGTCATAGTGTCATACTAGTTGTTACGAGTATACTACTATCTCTTTATCAACCAGTGTACAGTGCGGTAGTTCACGGCTGTGGCTACCTCTGTGTCGGCAGTCGGCAGGCAGTCCGTCCATCCATAATTGTATTATTATTATAATATATACCACCTAACCGTGGTTTTTTTATACCACCTAACCGTGGCAGTCCGTCCATAATTGTATACTAGTATCCAATCCATCCATCTCCATTGTTTACCTGAGGTGCCTTTTAGTTCTGCCTATAAAATATGGAGAACAAAAAAGTTGAGGTTCCAAAATTAGGGAAAGATCAAGATCCACTTCCACCTCGTGCTGAAGCTGCTGCCACTAGTCATGGCCGAGACGATGAAATGCCAGCAACGTCGTCTGCCAAGGCCGATGCCCAATGTCATAGTACAGAGCATGTCAAATCCAAAACACCAAATATCAGAAAAAAAAGGACTCCAAAACCTAAAATAAAATTGTCGGAGGAGAAGCGTAAACTTGCCAATATGCCATTTACCACACGGAGTGGCAAGGAACGGCTGAGGCCCTGGCCTATGTTCATGGCTAGTGGTTCAGCTTCACATGAGGATGGAAGCACTCAGCCTCTCGCTAGAAAACTGAAAAGACTCAAGCTGGCAAAAGCACCGCAAAGAACTGTGCGTTCTTTGAAATCCCAAATCCACAAGGAGAGTCCAATTGTGTCGTTTGCGATGCCTGACCTTCCCAACACTGGACGTGAAGAGCATGCGCCTTCCACTATTTGCATGCCCCCTGCAAGTGCTGGAAGGAGCACCCGCAGTCCAGTTCCTGATAGTCAGATTGAAGATGTCAGTGTTGAAGTACACCAGGATGAGGAGGATATGGGTGTTGCTGGCGCTGGGGAGGAAATTGACCAGGAGGATTCTGATGGTGAGGTGGTTTGTTTAAGTCAGGCACCCGGGGAGACACCTGTTGTCCGTGGGAGGAATATGGCCGTTGACATGCCAGGTGAAAATACCAAAAAAATCAGCTCTTCGGTGTGGAGGTATTTCACCAGAAATGCGGACAACAGGTGTCAAGCCGTGTGTTCCCTTTGTCAAGCTGTAATAAGTAGGGGTAAGGACGTTAACCACCTCGGAACATCCTCCCTTATACGTCACCTGCAGCGCATTCATAATAAGTCAGTGACAAGTTCAAAAACTTTGGGTGACAGCGGAAGCAGTCCACTGACCAGTAAATCCCTTCCTCTTGTAACCAAGCTCACGCAAACCACCCCACCAACTCCCTCAGTGTCAATTTCCTCCTTCCCCAGGAATGCCAATAGTCCTGCAGGCCATGTCACTGGCAAGTCTGACGAGTCCTTTCCTGCCTGGGATTCCTCCGATGCATCCTTGCGTGTAACGCCTACTGCTGCTGGCGCTGCTGTTGTTGCCGCTGGGAGTCGATGGTCATCCCAGAGGGGAAGTCGTAAGCCCACTTGTACTACTTCCAGTAAGCAATTGACTGTTCAACAGTCCTTTGCGAGGAAGATGAAATATCACAGCAGTCATCCTACTGCAAAGCGGATAACTGAGTCCTTGACAACTATGTTGGTGTTAGACGTGCGTCCGGTATCCGCCGTTAGTTCACAGGGAACTAGACAATTTATTGAGGCAGTGTGCCCCCGTTACCAAATACCATCTAGGTTCCACTTCTCTAGGCAGGCGATACCGAGAATGTACACGGACGTCAGAAAAAGACTCACCAGTGTCCTAAAAAATGCAGTTGTACCCAATGTCCACTTAACCACGGACATGTGGACAAGTGGAGCAGGGCAGGGTCAGGACTATATGACTGTGACAGCCCACTGGGTAGATGTATGGACTCCCGCCGCAAGAACAGCAGCGGCGGCACCAGTAGCAGCATCTCGCAAACGCCAACTCTTTCCTAGGCAGGCTACGCTTTGTATCACCGCTTTCCAGAATACGCACACAGCTGAAAACCTCTTACGGCAACTGAGGAAGATCATCGCGGAATGGCTTACCCCAATTGGACTCTCCTGTGGATTTGTGGCATCGGACAACGCCAGCAATATTGTGTGTGCATTAAATATGGGCAAATTCCAGCACGTCCCATGTTTTGCACATACCTTGAATTTGGTGGTGCAGAATTTTTTAAAAAACGACAGGGGCGTGCAAGAGATGCTGTCGGTGGCCAGAAAAATTGCGGGACACTTTCGGCGTACAGGCACCACGTACAGAAGACTGGAGCACCACCAAAAACTACTGAACCTGCCCTGCCATCATCTGAAGCAAGAAGTGGTAACGAGGTGGAATTCAACCCTCTATATGCTTCAGAGGTTGGAGGAGCAGCAAAAGGCCATTCAAGCCTATACAATTGAGCACGATATAGGAGATGGAATGCACCTGTCTCAAGTGCAGTGGAGAATGATTTCAACGTTGTGCAAGGTTCTGATGCCCTTTGAACTTGCCACACGTGAAGTCAGTTCAGACACTGCCAGCCTGAGTCAGGTCATTCCCCTCATCAGGCTTTTGCAGAAGAAGCTGGAGGCATTGAAGAAGGAGCTAACACGGAGCGATTCCGCTAGGCATGTGGGACTTGTGGATGCAGCCCTTAATTCGCTTAACAAGGATTCACGGGTGGTCAATCTGTTGAAATCAGAGCACTACATTTTGGCCACCGTGCTCGATCCTAGATTTAAAGCCTACCTTGGATCTCTCTTTCCGGCAGACACAGGTCTGCTGGGGTTGAAAGACCTGCTGGTGACAAAATTGTCAAGTCAAGCGGAACGCGACCTGTCAACATCTCCTCCTTCACATTCTCCCGCAACTGGGGGTGCGAGGAAAAGGCTCAGAATTCCGAGCCCACCCGCTGGCGGTGATGCAGGGCAGTCTGGAGCGACTGCTGATGCTGACATCTGGTCCGGACTGAAGGACCTGACAACGATTACGGACATGTCGTCTACTGTCACTGCATATGATTCTCTCAACATTGATAGAATGGTGGAGGATTATATGAGTGACCGCATCCAAGTAGGCACGTCACACAGTCCGTACTTATACTGGCAGGAAAAAGAGGCAATTTGGAGGCCCTTGCACAAACTGGCTTTATTCTACCTAAGTTGCCCTCCCACAAGTGTGTACTCCGAAAGAGTGTTTAGTGCCGCCGCTCACCTTGTCAGCAATCGGCGTACGAGGTTACATCCAGAAAATGTGGAGAAGATGATGTTCATTAAAATGAATTATAATCAATTCCTCCGCGGAGACATTGACCAGCAGCAATTGCCTCCACAAAGTACACAGGGAGCTGAGATGGTGGATTCCAGTGGGGACGAATTGATAATCTGTGAGGAGGGGGATGTACACGGTGATATATCGGAGGGTGAAGATGAGGTGGACATCTTGCCTCTGTAGAGCCAGTTTGTGCAAGGAGAGATTAATTGCTTCTTTTTTGGGGGGGGTCCAAACCAACCCGTCATATCAGTCACAGTCGTGTGGCAGACCCTGTCACTGAAATGATGGGTTGGTTAAAGTGTGCATGTCCTGTTTTGTTTATACAACATAAGGGTGGGTGGGAGGGCCCAAGGATAATTCCATCTTGCACCTCTTTTTTCTTTTCTTTTTCTTTGCATCATGTGCTGATTGGGGAGGGTTTTTTGGAAGGGACATCCTGCGTGACACTGCAGTGCCACTCCTAGATGGGCCCGGTGTTTGTGTCGGCCACTAGGGTCGCTAATCTTACTCACACAGTCAGCTACCTCATTGCGCCTCTTTTTTTCTTTGCGTCATGTGCTGTTTGGGGAGGGTTTTTTGGAAGGGACATCCTGCGTGACACTGCAGTGCCACTCCTAGATGGGCCCGGTGTTTGTGTCGGCCACTAGGGTCGCTAATCTTACTCACACAGTCAGCTACCTCATTGCGCCTCTTTTTTTCTTTGCGTCATGTGCTGTTTGGGGAGGGTTTTTTGGAAGGGACATCCTGCGTGACACTGCAGTGCCACTCCTAGATGTGCCCGGTGTTTGTGTCGGCCACTAGGGTCGCTAATCTTACTCACACAGTCAGCTACCTCATTGCGCCTCTTTTTTTCTTTGCGTCATGTGCTGTTTGGGGAGGGTTTTTTGGAAGGGCCATCCTGCGTGACACTGCAGTGCCACTCCTAGATGGGCCCGGTGTTTGTGTCGGCCACTAGGGTCGCTTATCTTACTCACACAGCGACCTCGGTGCAAATTTTAGGACTAAAAATAATATTGTGAGGTGTGATGTGTTCAGAATAGGCTGAAAATGAGTGTAAATTATGTTTTTTGAGGTTAATAATACTTTGGGATCAAAATTACCCCCAAATTCTATGATTTAAGCTGTTTTTTAGGGTTTTTTGAAAAAAACACCCGAATCCAAAACACACCCGAATCCGACAAAAAAAATTCGGTGAGGTTTTGCCAAAACGCGGTCGAACCCAAAACACGGCCGCGGAACCGAACCCAAAACCAAAACACAAAACCCGAAAAATTTCCGGCGCTCATCTCTAATATATATACTTTTCTATAGCTTCTATACTGCTTGTCAGGACACATGGGTCAGTTACACCGCTCTGTACTGATATACAGTAATATTATATATACTTTTCTATAGCTTCTATACAGCTTGCCAGGACACATGAGTCACAGTTACACCGCTCTGTACTGATATCCAGTAATATTATATATAATTTTCTATAGCTTCTATACTGCTTGTCAGGACACACATGTGTCACAGTTACACCGCTCTGTACTACTACTGATATACAGTAATATATATATACTTTTCTATAGCTTCTATACTGCTTGTCAGGACACATGTGTCACAGTTACACCGCTCTGTACTGATATACAGTAATATTATATATACTTTTCTATAGCTTCTATACTGCTTGTCAGGACACATGGGTCAGTTACATTGCTCTGTACTGATATACAGTAATATTATATATACTTTTCTATAGCTTCTATACTGCTTGTCAGGACACATGAGTCACAGTTACACCGCTCTTTACTGGTATACATTAATATTATATATACTTTTCTATAGCTTCTATACTGCTTGTCAGGACACATGGGTCACAGTTACACCGCTCTGTACTGATATACATTAATATTATATATACTTTTCTATAGCTTCTATACTGCTTGTCAGGACACATGGGTCACAGTTACACCGCTCTGTACTGATATACAGTAATATTATATATACTTTTCTATAGCTTCTATACTGCTTGTCAGGACACACATGTGTCACAGTTACACCGCTCTGTACTACTACTGATATACAGTAATATATATACTTTTCTATAGCTTCTATACTGCTTGTCAGGACACATGTGTCACAGTTACACCGCTCTGTACTGATATACAGTAATATATATACTTTTCTAATCTATAGCTTCTATACTGCTTGTCCGGACATATGTGTCACAGTTACACTGCTCTGTACTGATATACAGTAATATTATATATACTTTTCTATAGCTTCTATACTGCTTGTCAGGACACATGTGTCAGTTACACCGCTCTGTACTGATATACAGTAATATTATATATACTTTTCTATAGCTTCTATACTGCTTGTCAGGACACATGAGTCACAGTTACACCGCTCTGTACTGATATACAGTAATATTATATATACTTTTCTATAGCTTCTATCTTCTCAGGACACATGGGTCACAGTAAAACCGCTCTGTCCTGATATACAGTAATATTATATATACTTTTCTATAGCTTCTATACTGCTTGTCAGGACACATGGGTCACAGTTACACTGCTCTGTACTGATATACAGTAATATTATATATAATTTTCTATAGCTTCTATACTGCTTGTCAGGACACACATGTGTCACAGTTACACCGCTCTGTACTACTACTGATATACAGTAATATATATACTTTTCTATAGCTTCTATACTGCTTGTCAGGACGCATGTGTCACAGTTACACCGCTCTGTACTGATATACAGTAATATTATATATACTTTTCTTTAGCTCCTGTACTGCTTGTCAGGACACACGGGTCACAGTTACACCGCTCTGTACTGATATACAGTAATATTATATATACTTTTCTATAGCTTCTATACTGCTTTTCAGGACACACGGGTCACAGTTACAACGCTCTGTACTGATATACAGTAATATTATATATACTTTTCTATAGCTTCTATACTGCTTGTCAGTTCACATGGGTCACAGTTACACCGCTCTGTACTACTACTGATATACAGTAATATATATACTTATCTATAGCTTCTATACTGCTTGTCAGGACACATGTGTCACAGTTACACCGCTCTGTACTGATATACAGTAATATTATATATACTTTTCTATAGCTTCTATACTGCTTGTCAGGACACATGGGTCACAGTTACACTGCTCTTTACTGATATACAGTAATATTATATATACTTTTCTATAGCTTCTATATTGCTTGTCAGGACACATGGGTCACAGTTACACCGCTCTGTACTGATATACAGTAATATTATATATACTTTTCTATAGCTTCTAAACTGCTTGTCAGGATACATTTGTCACAGTTACACCGCTCTGTACTGATATACAATAATATTATATATACTTTTCTATAGCTTCAATATTGCTTGTCAGGACACACATGTGTCACAGTTACACCGCTCTGTACTGATATACAGTAATATTATATATACTTTTCTATAGCTTCTATACTGCTTGTCAGGACATATGGGTCACAGTTACACCGCTCGGTACTGATATACAGTAATATTATATATACTTTTCTAAAGCTTCTATACTGCTTGTCAGGAAACATGGGTCACAGTTACACCGCTCTGTACTGATATACAGTAATATTATATATACTTTTCTATAGCTTCTATACTGCTTTTCAGGACACATGGGTCACAGTTACACCGCTCTGTACTGATATACAGTAATATTATATATACTTTTCTATAGCTTCTATACTGCTTGTCAGGACACACATGTGTCACAGTTACACTGCTCTGTACTACTACTGATATACAGTAATATATATACTTTTCTATAGCTTCTATACTGCTTGTCAGGACACATGGGTCAGTTACACCGCTCTGTACTGATATACAGTAATATTATATATACTTTTCTATAGCTTCTATACAGCTTGCCAGGACACATGAGTCACAGTTACACCGCTCTGTACTGATATCCAGTAATATTATATATAATTTTCTATAGCTTCTATACTGCTTGTCAGGACACACATGTGTCACAGTTACACCGCTCTGTACTACTACTGATATACAGTAATATATATACTTTTCTATAGCTTCTATACTGCTTGTCAGGACACATGTGTCACAGTTACACCGCTCTGTACTGATATACAGTAATAATATATATACTTTTCTATAGCTTCTATACTGCTTGTCAGGACACATGGGTCAGTTACATTGCTCTGTACTGATATACAGTAATATTATATATACTTTTCTATAGCTTCTATACTGCTTGTCAGGACACATGAGTCACAGTTACACCGCTCTTTACTGGTATACATTAATATTATATATACTTTTCTATAGCTTCTATACTGCTTGTCAGGACACATGGGTCACAGTTACACCGCTCTGTACTGATATACAGTAATATTATATATACTTTTCTATAGCTTCTATACTGCTTGTCAGGACACATGGGTCAGTTACATTGCTCTGTACTGATATACAGTAATATTATATATACTTTTCTATAGCTTCTATACTGCTTGTCAGGACACATGAGTCACAGTTACACCGCTCTTTACTGGTATACATTAATATTATATATACTTTTCTATAGCTTCTATACTGCTTGTCAGGACACATGGGTCACAGTTACACCGCTCTGTACTGATATACATTAATATTATATATACTTTTCTATAGCTTCTATACTGCTTGTCAGGACACATGGGTCACAGTTACACCGCTCTGTACTGATATACAGTAATATTATATATACTTTTCTATAGCTTCTATACTGCTTGTCAGGACACACATGTGTCACAGTTACACCGCTCTGTACTACTACTGATATACAGTAATATATATACTTTTCTATAGCTTCTATACTGCTTGTCAGGACACATGTGTCACAGTTACACCGCTCTGTACTGATATACAGTAATATATATACTTTTCTATAGCTTCTATACTGCTTGTCCGGACATATGTGTCACAGTTACACTGCTCTGTACTGATATACAGTAATATTATATATACTTTTCTATAGCTTCTATACTGCTTGTCAGGACACATGGGTCAGTAACACCGCTCTGTACTGATATACAGTAATATTATATATACTTTTCTATAGCTTCTATACTGCTTGTCAGGACACATGAGTCACAGTTACACCGCTCTGTACTGATATACAGTAATATTATATATACTTTTCTATAGCTTCTATACTGCTTGTCAGTTCACATGGGTCACAGTTACACCGCTCTGTACTACTACTGATATACAGTAATATATATACTTATCTATAGCTTCTATACTGCTTGTCAGGACACATGTGTCACAGTTACACCGCTCTGTACTGATATACAGTAATAATATATATACTTTTCTATAGCTTCTATACTGCTTGTCAGGACACATGGGTCAGTTACATTGCTCTGTACTGATATACAGTAATATTATATATACTTTTCTATAGCTTCTATACTGCTTGTCAGGACACATGAGTCACAGTTACACCGCTCTTTACTGGTATACATTAATATTATATATACTTTTCTATAGCTTCTATACTGCTTGTCAGGACACATGGGTCACAGTTACACCGCTCTGTACTGATATACAGTAATATTATATATACTTTTCTATAGCTTCTATACTGCTTGTCAGGACACATGGGTCAGTTACATTGCTCTGTACTGATATACAGTAATATTATATATACTTTTCTATAGCTTCTATACTGCTTGTCAGGACACATGAGTCACAGTTACACCGCTCTTTACTGGTATACATTAATATTATATATACTTTTCTATAGCTTCTATACTGCTTGTCAGGACACATGGGTCACAGTTACACCGCTCTGTACTGATATACATTAATATTATATATACTTTTCTATAGCTTCTATACTGCTTGTCAGGACACATGGGTCACAGTTACACCGCTCTGTACTGATATACAGTAATATTATATATACTTTTCTATAGCTTCTATACTGCTTGTCAGGACACACATGTGTCACAGTTACACCGCTCTGTACTACTACTGATATACAGTAATATATATACTTTTCTATAGCTTCTATACTGCTTGTCAGGACACATGTGTCACAGTTACACCGCTCTGTACTGATATACAGTAATATATATACTTTTCTATAGCTTCTATACTGCTTGTCCGGACATATGTGTCACAGTTACACTGCTCTGTACTGATATACAGTAATATTATATATACTTTTCTATAGCTTCTATACTGCTTGTCAGGACACATGGGTCAGTAACACCGCTCTGTACTGATATACAGTAATATTATATATACTTTTCTATAGCTTCTATACTGCTTGTCAGGACACATGAGTCACAGTTACACCGCTCTGTACTGATATACAGTAATATTATATATACTTTTCTATAGCTTCTATACTGCTTGTCAGTTCACATGGGTCACAGTTACACCGCTCTGTACTACTACTGATATACAGTAATATATATACTTATCTATAGCTTCTATACTGCTTGTCAGGACACATGTGTCACAGTTACACCGCTCTGTACTGATATACAGTAATATTATATATACTTTTCTATAGCTTCTATACTGCTTGTCAGGACACATGGGTCACAGTTACACTGCTCTTTACTGATATACAGTAATATTATATATACTTTTCTATAGCTTCTATATTGCTTGTCAGGACACATGGGTCACAGTTACACCGCTCTGTACTGATATACAGTAATATTATATATACTTTTCTATAGCTTCTAAACTGCTTGTCAGGATACATTTGTCACAGTTACACCGCTCTGTACTGATATACAATAATATTATATATACTTTTCTATAGCTTCAATATTGCTTGTCAGGACACACATGTGTCACAGTTACACCGCTCTGTACTGATATACAGTAATATTATATATACTTTTCTATAGCTTCTATACTGCTTGTCAGGACATATGGGTCACAGTTACACCGCTCGGTACTGATATACAGTAATATTATATATACTTTTCTAAAGCTTCTATACTGCTTGTCAGGAAACATGGGTCACAGTTACACCGCTCTGTACTGATATACAGTAATATTATATATACTTTTCTATAGCTTCTATACTGCTTTTCAGGACACATGGGTCACAGTTACACCGCTCTGTACTGATATACAGTAATATTATATATACTTTTCTATAGCTTCTATACTGCTTGTCAGGACACACATGTGTCACAGTTACACTGCTCTGTACTACTACTGATATACAGTAATATATATACTTTTCTATAGCTTCTATACTGCTTGTCAGGACACATGGGTCAGTTACACCGCTCTGTACTGATATACAGTAATATTATATATACTTTTCTATAGCTTCTATACAGCTTGCCAGGACACATGAGTCACAGTTACACCGCTCTGTACTGATATCCAGTAATATTATATATAATTTTCTATAGCTTCTATACTGCTTGTCAGGACACACATGTGTCACAGTTACACCGCTCTGTACTACTACTGATATACAGTAATATATATACTTTTCTATAGCTTCTATACTGCTTGTCAGGACACATGTGTCACAGTTACACCGCTCTGTACTGATATACAGTAATAATATATATACTTTTCTATAGCTTCTATACTGCTTGTCAGGACACATGGGTCAGTTACATTGCTCTTTACTGATATACAGTAATATTATATATACTTTTCTATAGCTTCTATACTGCTTGTCAGGACACATGAGTCACAGTTACACCGCTCTTTACTGGTATACATTAATATTATATATACTTTTCTATAGCTTCTATACTGCTTGTCAGGACACATGGGTCACAGTTACACTGCTCTGTACTGATATACAGTAATATTATATATACTTTTCTATAGCTTCTATACTGCTTGTCAGGACACATGGGTCAGTTACATTGCTCTGTACTGATATACAGTAATATTATATATACTTTTCTATAGCTTCTATACTGCTTGTCAGGACAAATGAGTCACAGTTACACCGCTCTTTACTGGTATACATTAATATTATATATACTTTTCTATAGCTTCTATACTGCTTGTCAGGACACATGGGTCACAGTTACACCGCTCTGTACTGATATCCAGTAATATTATATATACTTTTCTATAGCTTCTATACTGCTTGTCAGGACACACATGTGTCACAGTTACACCGCTCTGTACTACTACTGATATACAGTAATATATATACTTTTCTATAGCTTCTATACTGCTTGTCAGGACACATGTGTCACAGTTACACCGCTCTGTACTGATATACAGTAATATATATACTTTTCTATAGCTTCTATACTGCTTGTCCGGACATATGTGTCACAGTTACACTGCTCTGTACTGATATACAGTAATATTATATATACTTTTCTATAGCTTCTATACTGCTTGTCAGGACACATGGGTCAGTAACACCGCTCTGTACTGATATACAGTAATATTATATATACTTTTCTATAGCTTCTATACTGCTTGTCAGGACACATGAGTCACAGTTACACCGCTCTGTACTGATATACAGTAATATTATATATACTTTTCTATAGCTTCTATACTGCTTGTCAGTTCACATGGGTCACAGTTACACCGCTCTGTACTACTACTGATATACAGTAATATATATACTTATCTATAGCTTCTATACTGCTTGTCAGGACACATGTGTCACAGTTACACCGCTCTGTACTGATATACAGTAATATTATATATACTTTTCTATAGCTTCTATACTGCTTGTCAGGACACATGGGTCACAGTTACACTGCTCTTTACTGATATACAGTAATATTATATATACTTTTCTATAGCTTCTATATTGCTTGTCAGGACACATGGGTCACAGTTACACCGCTCTGTACTGATATACAGTAATATTATATATACTTTTCTATAGCTTCTAAACTGCTTGTCAGGATACATTTGTCACAGTTACACCGCTCTGTACTGATATACAATAATATTATATATACTTTTCTATAGCTTCAATATTGCTTGTCAGGACACACATGTGTCACAGTTACACCGCTCTGTACTGATATACAGTAATATTATATATACTTTTCTATAGCTTCTATACTGCTTGTCAGGACATATGGGTCACAGTTACACCGCTCGGTACTGATATACAGTAATATTATATATACTTTTCTAAAGCTTCTATACTGCTTGTCAGGAAACATGGGTCACAGTTACACCGCTCTGTACTGATATACAGTAATATTATATATACTTTTCTATAGCTTCTATACTGCTTTTCAGGACACATGGGTCACAGTTACACCGCTCTGTACTGATATACAGTAATATTATATATACTTTTCTATAGCTTCTATACTGCTTGTCAGGACACACATGTGTCACAGTTACACTGCTCTGTACTACTACTGATATACAGTAATATATATACTTTTCTATAGCTTCTATACTGCTTGTCAGGACACATGGGTCAGTTACACCGCTCTGTACTGATATACAGTAATATTATATATACTTTTCTATAGCTTCTATACAGCTTGCCAGGACACATGAGTCACAGTTACACCGCTCTGTACTGATATCCAGTAATATTATATATAATTTTCTATAGCTTCTATACTGCTTGTCAGGACACACATGTGTCACAGTTACACCGCTCTGTACTACTACTGATATACAGTAATATATATACTTTTCTATAGCTTCTATACTGCTTGTCAGGACACATGTGTCACAGTTACACCGCTCTGTACTGATATACAGTAATAATATATATACTTTTCTATAGCTTCTATACTGCTTGTCAGGACACATGGGTCAGTTACATTGCTCTGTACTGATATACAGTAATATTATATATACTTTTCTATAGCTTCTATACTGCTTGTCAGGACACATGAGTCACAGTTACACCGCTCTTTACTGGTATACATTAATATTATATATACTTTTCTATAGCTTCTATAAGGCTTGTCAGGACACATGGGTCACAGTTACACCGCTCTGTACTGATATACATTAATATTATATATACTTTTCTATAGCTTCTATACTGCTTGTCAGGACACATGGGTCACAGTTACACCGCTCTGTACTGATATACAGTAATATTATATATACTTTTCTATAGCTTCTATACTGCTTGTCAGGACACACATGTGTCACAGTTACACCGCTCTGTACTACTACTGATATACAGTAATATATATACTTTTCTATAGCTTCTATACTGCTTGTCAGGACACATGTGTCACAGTTACACCGCTCTGTACTGATATACAGTAATATATATACTTTTCTATAGCTTCTATACTGCTTGTCCGGACATATGTGTCACAGTTACACTGCTCTGTACTGATATACAGTAATATTATATATACTTTTCTATAGCTTCTATACTGCTTGTCAGGACACATGGGTCAGTAACACCGCTCTGTACTGATATACAGTAATATTATATATACTTTTCTATAGCTTCTATACTGCTTGTCAGGACACATGAGTCACAGTTACACCGCTCTGTACTGATATACAGTAATATTATATATACTTTTCTATAGCTTCTATCTTCTCAGGACACATGGGTCACAGTAACACCGCTCTGTACTGATATACAGTAATATTATATATACTTTTCTATAGCTTCTATACTGCTTGTCAGGACACATGGGTCACAGTTACACTGCTCTGTACTGATATACAGTAATATTATATATAATTTTCTATAGCTTCTATACTGCTTGTCAGGACACACATGTGTCACAGTTACACCGCTCTGTACTACTACTGATATACAGTAATATATATACTTTTCTATAGCTTCTATACTGCTTGTCAGGACGCATGTGTCACAGTTACACCGCTCTGTACTGATATACAGTAATATTATATATACTTTTCTTTAGCTCCTGTACTGCTTGTCAGGACACACGGGTCACAGTTACACCGCTCTGTACTGATATACAGTAATATTATATATACTTTTCTATAGCTTCTATACTGCTTGTCAGGACACATGGGTCACAGTTACACCGCTCTTTACTGATATACAGTAATATTATATATACTTTTCTATAGCTTCTATATTGCTTGTCAGGACACATGGGTCACAGTTACACCGCTCTGTACTGATATACAGTAATATTATATATACTTTTCTATAGCTTCTATACTGCTTGTCAGGATACATTTGTCACAGTTACACCGCTCTGTACTGATATACAATAATATTATATATACTTTTCTATAGCTTCAATACTGCTTGTCAGGACACACATGTGTCACAGTTACACCGCTCTGTACTGATATACAGTAATATTATATATACTTTTCTATAGCTTCTATACTGCTTGTCAGGACATATGGGTCACAGTTACACCGCTCGGTACTGATATACAGTAATATTATATATACTTTTCTAAAGCTTCTATACTGCTTGTCAGGAAACATAGGTCACAGTTACACCGCTCTGTACTGATATACAGTAATATTATATATACTTTTCTATAGCTTCTATACTGCTTTTCAGGACACATGGGTCACAGTTACACCGCTCTGTACTGATATACAGTAATATTATATATACTTTTCTATAGCTTCTATACTGCTTGTCAGGACACATGGGTCACAGTTACATCACTCTGTACTGATATACAGTAATATTATATATACTTTTCTATAGCTTATATACTGCTTTTCAGGACACATGGGTCACAGTTACACCACTCTGTACTGATATACAGTAATATTATATATACTTTTCTATAGCTTTAATACTGCTTGTCAGGACACACATGTGTCACAGTTACACCGCTCTGTACTGATATACAGTAATATTATATATACTTTTCTAAAGCTTCTATACTGCTTGTCAGGACACATGGGTCACAGTTCACCGCTCTGTACTGATATACAGTAATATTATATATACTTTTCTATAGCTTCTATACTGCTTGTCAGGACACATGGGTCACAGTTACACTGCTCTGTACTGATATACAGTAATATTATATATACTTTTCTATAACTTCTATACTGCTTGTCCGGACACTTGGGTCACAGTTATACTGCTCTGTACTGATATACAGTAATATTATATATACTTTTCTATAGCTTCTATACTGCTTGTCAGGACACACATGTGTCACAGTTACACTGCTCTGTACTACTACTGATATACAGTAATATATATACTTTTCTATAGCTTCTATACTGCTTGTCAGGACACATGGGTCAGTTACACCGCTCTGTACTGATATACAGTAATATTATATATACTTTTCTATAGCTTCTATACAGCTTGCCAGGACACATGAGTCACAGTTACACCGCTCTGTACTGATATCCAGTAATATTATATATAATTTTCTATAGCTTCTATACTGCTTGTCAGGACACACATGTGTCACAGTTACACCGCTCTGTACTACTACTGATATACAGTAATATATATATACTTTTCTATAGCTTCTATACTGCTTGTCAGGACACATGTGTCACAGTTACACCGCTCTGTACTGATATACAGTAATATTATATATACTTTTCTATAGCTTCTATACTGCTTGTCAGGACACATGGGTCAGTTACATTGCTCTGTACTGATATACAGTAATATTATATATACTTTTCTATAGCTTCTATACTGCTTGTCAGGACACATGAGTCACAGTTACACCGCTCTTTACTGGTATACATTAATATTATATATACTTTTCTATAGCTTCTATACTGCTTGTCAGGACACATGGGTCACAGTTACACCGCTCTGTACTGATATACAGTAATATTATATATACTTTTCTATAGCTTCTATACTGCTTGTCAGGACACATGGGTCAGTTACATTGCTCTGTACTGATATACAGTAATATTATATATACTTTTCTATAGCTTCTATACTGCTTGTCAGGACACATGAGTCACAGTTACACCGCTCTTTACTGGTATACATTAATATTATATATACTTTTCTATAGCTTCTATACTGCTTGTCAGGACACATGGGTCACAGTTACACCGCTCTGTACTGATATACATTAATATTATATATACTTTTCTATAGCTTCTATACTGCTTGTCAGGACACATGGGTCACAGTTACACCGCTCTGTACTGATATACAGTAATATTATATATACTTTTCTATAGCTTCTATACTGCTTGTCAGGACACACATGTGTCACAGTTACACCGCTCTGTACTACTACTGATATACAGTAATATATATACTTTTCTATAGCTTCTATACTGCTTGTCAGGACACATGTGTCACAGTTACACCGCTCTGTACTGATATACAGTAATATATATACTTTTCTAATCTATAGCTTCTATACTGCTTGTCCGGACATATGTGTCACAGTTACACTGCTCTGTACTGATATACAGTAATATTATATATACTTTTCTATAGCTTCTATACTGCTTGTCAGGACACATGTGTCAGTTACACCGCTCTGTACTGATATACAGTAATATTATATATACTTTTCTATAGCTTCTATACTGCTTGTCAGGACACATGAGTCACAGTTACACCGCTCTGTACTGATATACAGTAATATTATATATACTTTTCTATAGCTTCTATCTTCTCAGGACACATGGGTCACAGTAACACCGCTCTGTCCTGATATACAGTAATATTATATATACTTTTCTATAGCTTCTATACTGCTTGTCAGGACACATGGGTCACAGTTACACTGCTCTGTACTGATATACAGTAATATTATATATAATTTTCTATAGCTTCTATACTGCTTGTCAGGACACACATGTGTCACAGTTACACCGCTCTGTACTACTACTGATATACAGTAATATATATACTTTTCTATAGCTTCTATACTGCTTGTCAGGACGCATGTGTCACAGTTACACCGCTCTGTACTGATATACAGTAATATTATATATACTTTTCTTTAGCTCCTGTACTGCTTGTCAGGACACACGGGTCACAGTTACACCGCTCTGTACTGATATACAGTAATATTATATATACTTTTCTATAGCTTCTATACTGCTTTTCAGGACACACGGGTCACAGTTACAACGCTCTGTACTGATATACAGTAATATTATATATACTTTTCTATAGCTTCTATACTGCTTGTCAGTTCACATGGGTCACAGTTACACCGCTCTGTACTACTACTGATATACAGTAATATATATACTTATCTATAGCTTCTATACTGCTTGTCAGGACACATGTGTCACAGTTACACCGCTCTGTACTGATATACAGTAATATTATATATACTTTTCTATAGCTTCTATACTGCTTGTCAGGACACATGGGTCACAGTTACACTGCTCTTTACTGATATACAGTAATATTATATATACTTTTCTATAGCTTCTATATTGCTTGTCAGGACACATGGGTCACAGTTACACCGCTCTTTACTGATATACAGTAATATTATATATACTTTTCTATAGCTTCTAAACTGCTTGTCAGGATACATTTGTCACAGTTACACCGCTCTGTACTGATATACAATAATATTATATATACTTTTCTATAGCTTCAATATTGCTTGTCAGGACACACATGTGTCACAGTTACACCGCTCTGTACTGATATACAGTAATATTATATATACTTTTCTATAGCTTCTATACTGCTTGTCAGGACATATGGGTCACAGTTACACCGCTCGGTACTGATATACAGTAATATTATATATACTTTTCTAAAGCTTCTATACTGCTTGTCAGGAAACATGGGTCACAGTTACACCGCTCTGTACTGATATACAGTAATATTATATATACTTTTCTATAGCTTCTATACTGCTTTTCAGGACACATGGGTCACAGTTACACCGCTCTGTACTGATATACAGTAATATTATATATACTTTTCTATAGCTTCTATACTGCTTGTCAGGACACACATGTGTCACAGTTACACTGCTCTGTACTACTACTGATATACAGTAATATATATACTTTTCTATAGCTTCTATACTGCTTGTCAGGACACATGGGTCAGTTACACCGCTCTGTACTGATATACAGTAATATTATATATACTTTTCTATAGCTTCTATACAGCTTGCCAGGACACATGAGTCACAGTTACACCGCTCTGTACTGATATCCAGTAATATTATATATAATTTTCTATAGCTTCTATACTGCTTGTCAGGACACATGTGTCACAGTTACACCGCTCTGTACTGATATACAGTAATAATATATATACTTTTCTATAGCTTCTATACTGCTTGTCAGGACACATGGGTCAGTTACATTGCTCTGTACTGATATACAGTAATATTATATATACTTTTCTATAGCTTCTATACTGCTTGTCAGGACACATGAGTCACAGTTACACCGCTCTTTACTGGTATACATTAATATTATATATACTTTTCTATAGCTTCTATACTGCTTGTCAGGACACATGGGTCACAGTTACACCGCTCTGTACTGATATACAGTAATATTATATATACTTTTCTATAGCTTCTATACTGCTTGTCAGGACACATGGGTCAGTTACATTGCTCTGTACTGATATACAGTAATATTATATATACTTTTCTATAGCTTCTATACTGCTTGTCAGGACACATGAGTCACAGTTACACCGCTCTTTACTGGTATACATTAATATTATATATACTTTTCTATAGCTTCTATACTGCTTGTCAGGACACATGGGTCACAGTTACACCGCTCTGTACTGATATACATTAATATTATATATACTTTTCTATAGCTTCTATACTGCTTGTCAGGACACATGGGTCACAGTTACACCGCTCTGTACTGATATACAGTAATATTATATATACTTTTCTATAGCTTCTATACTGCTTGTCAGGACACACATGTGTCACAGTTACACCGCTCTGTACTACTACTGATATACAGTAATATATATACTTTTCTATAGCTTCTATACTGCTTGTCAGGACACATGTGTCACAGTTACACCGCTCTGTACTGATATACAGTAATATATATACTTTTCTATAGCTTCTATACTGCTTGTCCGGACATATGTGTCACAGTTACACTGCTCTGTACTGATATACAGTAATATTATATATACTTTTCTATAGCTTCTATACTGCTTGTCAGGACACATGGGTCAGTAACACCGCTCTGTACTGATATACAGTAATATTATATATACTTTCTATAGCTTCTATACTGCTTGTCAGGACACATGAGTCACAGTTACACCGCTCTGTACTGATATACAGTAATATTATATATACTTTTCTATAGCTTCTATACTGCTTGTCAGTTCACATGGGTCACAGTTACACCGCTCTGTACTACTACTGATATACAGTAATATATATACTTATCTATAGCTTCTATACTGCTTGTCAGGACACATGTGTCACAGTTACACCGCTCTGTACTGATATACAGTAATATATATACTTTTCTATAGCTTCTATACTGCTTGTCAGGACACATGGGTCACAGTTACACTGCTCTTTACTGATATACAGTAATATTATATATACTTTTCTATAGCTTCTATATTGCTTGTCAGGACACATGGGTCACAGTTACACCGCTCTGTACTGATATACAGTAATATTATATATACTTTTCTATAGCTTCTAAACTGCTTGTCAGGATACATTTGTCACAGTTACACCGCTCTGTACTGATATACAATAATATTATATATACTTTTCTATAGCTTCAATATTGCTTGTCAGGACACACATGTGTCACAGTTACACCGCTCTGTACTGATATACAGTAATATTATATATACTTTTCTATAGCTTCTATACTGCTTGTCAGGACACATGGGTCACAGTTACACCGCTCGGTACTGATATACAGTAATATTATATATACTTTTCTAAAGCTTCTATACTGCTTGTCAGGAAACATGGGTCACAGTTACACCGCTCTGTACTGATATACAGTAATATTATATATACTTTTCTATAGCTTCTATACTGCTTTTCAGGACACATGGGTCACAGTTACACCGCTCTGTACTGATATACAGTAATATTATATATACTTTTCTATAGCTTCTATACTGCTTGTCAGGACACACATGTGTCACAGTTACACTGCTCTGTACTACTACTGATATACAGTAATATATATACTTTTCTATAGCTTCTATACTGCTTGTCAGGACACATGGGTCAGTTACACCGCTCTGTACTGATATACAGTAATATTATATATACTTTTCTATAGCTTCTATACAGCTTGCCAGGACACATGAGTCACAGTTACACCGCTCTGTACTGATATCCAGTAATATTATATATAATTTTCTATAGCTTCTATACTGCTTGTCAGGACACACATGTGTCACAGTTACACCGCTCTGTACTACTACTGATATACAGTAATATATATACTTTTCTATAGCTTCTATACTGCTTGTCAGGACACATGTGTCACAGTTACACCGCTCTGTACTGATATACAGTAATAATATATATACTTTTCTATAGCTTCTATACTGCTTGTCAGGACACATGGGTCAGTTACATTGCTCTTTACTGATATACAGTAATATTATATATACTTTTCTATGGCTTCTATACTGCTTGTCAGGACACATGAGTCACAGTTACACCGCTCTTTACTGGTATACATTAATATTATATATACTTTTCTATAGCTTCTATACTGCTTGTCAGGACACATGGGTCACAGTTACACTGCTCTGTACTGATATACAGTAATATTATATATACTTTTCTATAGCTTCTATACTGCTTGTCAGGACACATGGGTCAGTTACATTGCTCTGTACTGATATACAGTAATATTATATATACTTTTCTATAGCTTCTATACTGCTTGTCAGGACAAATGAGTCACAGTTACACCGCTCTTTACTGGTATACATTAATATTATATATACTTTTCTATAGCTTCTATACTGCTTGTCAGGACACATGGGTCACAGTTACACCGCTCTGTACTGATATACATTAATATTATATATACTTTTCTATAGCTTCTATACTGCTTGTCAGGACACATGGGTCACAGTTACACCGCTCTGTACTGATATACAGTAATATTATATATACTTTTCTATAGCTTCTATACTGCTTGTCAGGACACACATGTGTCACAGTTACACCGCTCTGTACTACTACTGATATACAGTAATATATATACTTTTCTATAGCTTCTATACTGCTTGTCAGGACACATGTGTCACAGTTACACCGCTCTGTACTGATATACAGTAATATATATACTTTTCTAATCTATAGCTTCTATACTGCTTGTCCGGACATATGTGTCACAGTTACACTGCTCTGTACTGATATACAGTAATATTATATATACTTTTCTATAGCTTCTATACTGCTTGTCAGGACACATGTGTCAGTTACACCGCTCTGTACTGATATACAGTAATATTATATATACTTTTCTATAGCTTCTATACTGCTTGTCAGGACACATGAGTCACAGTTACACCGCTCTGTACTGATATACAGTAATATTATATATACTTTTCTATAGCTTCTATCTTCTCAGGACACATGGGTCACAGTAACACCGCTCTGTCCTGATATACAGTAATATTATATATACTTTTCTATAGCTTCTATACTGCTTGTCAGGACACATGGGTCACAGTTACACTGCTCTGTACTGATATACAGTAATATTATATATAATTTTCTATAGCTTCTATACTGCTTGTCAGGACACACATGTGTCACAGTTACACCGCTCTGTACTACTACTGATATACAGTAATATATATACTTTTCTATAGCTTCTATACTGCTTGTCAGGACGCATGTGTCACAGTTACACCGCTCTGTACTGATATACAGTAATATTATATATACTTTTCTTTAGCTCCTGTACTGCTTGTCAGGACACACGGGTCACAGTTACACCGCTCTGTACTGATATACAGTAATATTATATATACTTTTCTATAGCTTCTATACTGCTTTTCAGGACACACGGGTCACAGTTACAACGCTCTGTACTGATATACAGTAATATTATATATACTTTTCTATAGCTTCTATACTGCTTGTCAGTTCACATGGGTCACAGTTACACCGCTCTGTACTACTACTGATATACAGTAATATATATACTTATCTATAGCTTCTATACTGCTTGTCAGGACACATGTGTCACAGTTACACCGCTCTGTACTGATATACAGTAATATTATATATACTTTTCTATAGCTTCTATACTGCTTGTCAGGACACATGGGTCACAGTTACACTGCTCTTTACTGATATACAGTAATATTATATATACTTTTCTATAGCTTCTATATTGCTTGTCAGGACACATGGGTCACAGTTACACCGCTCTGTACTGATATACAGTAATATTATATATACTTTTCTATAGCTTCTAAACTGCTTGTCAGGATACATTTGTCACAGTTACACCGCTCTGTACTGATATACAATAATATTATATATACTTTTCTATAGCTTCAATATTGCTTGTCAGGACACACATGTGTCACAGTTACACCGCTCTGTACTGATATACAGTAATATTATATATACTTTTCTATAGCTTCTATACTGCTTGTCAGGACATATGGGTCACAGTTACACCGCTCGGTACTGATATACAGTAATATTATATATACTTTTCTAAAGCTTCTATACTGCTTGTCAGGAAACATGGGTCACAGTTACACCGCTCTGTACTGATATACAGTAATATTATATATACTTTTCTATAGCTTCTATACTGCTTTTCAGGACACATGGGTCACAGTTACACCGCTCTGTACTGATATACAGTAATATTATATATACTTTTCAATAGCTTCTATACTGCTTGTCAGGACACACATGTGTCACAGTTACACTGCTCTGTACTACTACTGATATACAGTAATATATATACTTTTCTATAGCTTCTATACTGCTTGTCAGGACACATGGGTCAGTTACACCGCTCTGTACTGATATACAGTAATATTATATATACTTTTCTATAGCTTCTATACAGCTTGCCAGGACACATGAGTCACAGTTACACCGCTCTGTACTGATATCCAGTAATATTATATATAATTTTCTATAGCTTCTATACTGCTTTTCAGGACACACGGGTCACAGTTACAACGCTCTGTACTGATATACAGTAATATTATATATACTTTTCTATAGCTTCTATACTGCTTGTCAGTTCACATGGGTCACAGTTACACCGCTCTGTACTACTACTGATATACAGTAATATATATACTTATCTATAGCTTCTATACTGCTTGTCAGGACACATGTGTCACAGTTACACCGCTCTGTACTGATATACAGTAATATTATATATACTTTTCTATAGCTTCTATACTGCTTGTCAGGACACATGGGTCACAGTTACACTGCTCTTTACTGATATACAGTAATATTATATATACTTTTCTATAGCTTCTATATTGCTTGTCAGGACACATGGGTCACAGTTACACCGCTCTGTACTGATATACAGTAATATTATATATACTTTTCTATAGCTTCTAAACTGCTTGTCAGGATACATTTGTCACAGTTACACCGCTCTGTACTGATATACAATAATATTATATATACTTTTCTATAGCTTCAATATTGCTTGTCAGGACACACATGTGTCACAGTTACACCGCTCTGTACTGATATACAGTAATATTATATATACTTTTCTATAGCTTCTATACTGCTTGTCAGGACATATGGGTCACAGTTACACCGCTCGGTACTGATATACAGTAATATTATATATACTTTTCTAAAGCTTCTATACTGCTTGTCAGGAAACATGGGTCACAGTTACACCGCTCTGTACTGATATACAGTAATATTATATATACTTTTCTATAGCTTCTATACTGCTTTTCAGGACACATGGGTCACAGTTACACCGCTCTGTACTGATATACAGTAATATTATATATACTTTTCAATAGCTTCTATACTGCTTGTCAGGACACACATGTGTCACAGTTACACTGCTCTGTACTACTACTGATATACAGTAATATATATACTTTTCTATAGCTTCTATACTGCTTGTCAGGACACATGGGTCAGTTACACCGCTCTGTACTGATATACAGTAATATTATATATACTTTTCTATAGCTTCTATACAGCTTGCCAGGACACATGAGTCACAGTTACACCGCTCTGTACTGATATCCAGTAATATTATATATAATTTTCTATAGCTTCTATACTGCTTGTCAGGACACACATGTGTCACAGTTACACCGCTCTGTACTACTACTGATATACAGTAATATATATACTTTTCTATAGCTTCTATACTGCTTGTCAGGACACATGTGTCACAGTTACACCGCTCTGTACTGATATACAGTAATAATATATATACTTTTCTATAGCTTCTATACTGCTTGTCAGGACACATGGGTCAGTTACATTGCTCTGTACTGATATACAGTAATATTATATATACTTTTCTATAGCTTCTATACTGCTTGTCAGGACACATGAGTCACAGTTACACCGCTCTTTACTGGTATACATTAATATTATATATACTTTTCTATAGCTTCTATACTGCTTGTCAGGACACATGGGTCACAGTTACACCGCTCTGTACTGATATACAGTAATATTATATATACTTTTCTATAGCTTCTATACTGCTTGTCAGGACACATGGGTCAGTTACATTGCTCTGTACTGATATACAGTAATATTATATATACTTTTCTATAGCTTCTATACTGCTTGTCAGGACACATGAGTCACAGTTACACCGCTCTTTACTGGTATACATTAATATTATATATTCTTTTCTATAGCTTCTATACTGCTTGTCAGGACACATGGGTCACAGTTACACCGCTCTGTACTGATATACATTAATATTATATATACTTTTCTATAGCTTCTATACTGCTTGTCAGGACACATGGGTCACAGTTACACCGCTCTGTACTGATATACAGTAATATTATATATACTTTTCTATAGCTTCTATACTGCTTGTCAGGACACACATGTGTCACAGTTACACCGCTCTGTACTACTACTGATATACAGTAATATATATACTTTTCTATAGCTTCTATACTGCTTGTCAGGACACATGTGTCACAGTTACACCGCTCTGTACTGATATACAGTAATATATATACTTTTCTATAGCTTCTATACTGCTTGTCCGGACATATGTGTCACAGTTACACTGCTCTGTACTGATATACAGTAATATTATATATACTTTTCTATAGCTTCTATACTGCTTGTCAGGACACATGGGTCAGTAACACCGCTCTGTACTGATATACAGTAATATTATATATACTTTTCTATAGCTTCTATACTGCTTGTCAGGACACATGAGTCACAGTTACACCGCTCTGTACTGATATACAGTAATATTATATATACTTTTCTATAGCTTCTATACTGCTTGTCAGTTCACATGGGTCACAGTTACACCGCTCTGTACTACTACTGATATACAGTAATATATATACTTATCTATAGCTTCTATACTGCTTGTCAGGACACATGTGTCACAGTTACACCGCTCTGTACTGATATACAGTAATATTATATATACTTTTCTATAGCTTCTATACTGCTTGTCAGGACACATGGGTCACAGTTACACTGCTCTTTACTGATATACAGTAATATTATATATACTTTTCTATAGCTTCTATATTGCTTGTCAGGACACATGGGTCACAGTTACACCGCTCTGTACTGATATACAGTAATATTATATATACTTTTCTATAGCTTCTAAACTGCTTGTCAGGATACATTTGTCACAGTTACACCGCTCTGTACTGATATACAATAATATTATATATACTTTTCTATAGCTTCAATATTGCTTGTCAGGACACACATGTGTCACAGTTACACCGCTCTGTACTGATATACAGTAATATTATATATACTTTTCTATAGCTTCTATACTGCTTGTCAGGACATATGGGTCACAGTTACACCGCTCGGTACTGATATACAGTAATATTATATATACTTTTCTAAAGCTTCTATACTGCTTGTCAGGAAACATGGGTCACAGTTACACCGCTCTGTACTGATATACAGTAATATTATATATACTTTTCTATAGCTTCTATACTGCTTTTCAGGACACATGGGTCACAGTTACACCGCTCTGTACTGATATACAGTAATATTATATATACTTTTCTATAGCTTCTATACTGCTTGTCAGGACACACATGTGTCACAGTTACACTGCTCTGTACTACTACTGATATACAGTAATATATATACTTTTCTATAGCTTCTATACTGCTTGTCAGGACACATGGGTCAGTTACACCGCTCTGTACTGATATACAGTAATATTATATATACTTTTCTATAGCTTCTATACAGCTTGCCAGGACACATGAGTCACAGTTACACCGCTCTGTACTGATATCCAGTAATATTATATATAATTTTCTATAGCTTCTATACTGCTTGTCAGGACACACATGTGTCACAGTTACACCGCTCTGTACTACTACTGATATACAGTAATATATATACTTTTCTATAGCTTCTATACTGCTTGTCAGGACACATGTGTCACAGTTACACCGCTCTGTACTGATATACAGTAATAATATATATACTTTTCTATAGCTTCTATACTGCTTGTCAGGACACATGGGTCAGTTACATTGCTCTGTACTGATATACAGTAATATTATATATACTTTTCTATAGCTTCTATACTGCTTGTCAGGACACATGAGTCACAGTTACACCGCTCTTTACTGGTATACATTAATATTATATATACTTTTCTATAGCTTCTATACTGCTTGTCAGGACACATGGGTCACAGTTACACTGCTCTGTACTGATATACAGTAATATTATATATACTTTTCTATAGCTTCTATACTGCTTGTCAGGACACATGGGTCAGTTACATTGCTCTGTACTGATATACAGTAATATTATATATACTTTTCTATAGCTTCTATACTGCTTGTCAGGACACATGAGTCACAGTTACACCGCTCTTTACTGGTATACATTAATATTATATATACTTTTCTAGAGCTTCTATACTGCTTGTCAGGACACATGGGTCACAGTTACACCGCTCTGTACTGATATACATTAATATTATATATACTTTTCTATAGCTTCTATACTGCTTGTCAGGACACATGGGTCACAGTTACACCGCTCTGTACTGATATACAGTAATATTATATATACTTTTCTATAGCTTCTATACTGCTTGTCAGGACACACATGTGTCACAGTTACACCGCTCTGTACTACTACTGATATACAGTAATATATATACTTTTCTATAGCTTCTATACTGCTTGTCAGGACACATGTGTCACAGTTACACCGCTCTGTACTGATATACAGTAATATATATACTTTTCTATAGCTTCTATACTGCTTGTCCGGACATATGTGTCACAGTTACACTGCTCTGTACTGATATACAGTAATATTATACATACTTTTCTATAGCTTCTATACTGCTTGTCAGGACACATGGGTCAGTAACACCGCTCTGTACTGATATACAGTAATATTATATATACTTTTCTATAGCTTCTATACTGCTTGTCAGGACACATGAGTCACAGTTACACCGCTCTGTACTGATATACAGTAATATTATATATACTTTTCTATAGCTTCTATCTTCTCAGGACACATGGGTCACAGTAACACCGCTCTGTACTGATATACAGTAATATTATATATACTTTTCTATAGCTTCTATACTGCTTGTCAGGACACATGGGTCACAGTTACACTGCTCTGTACTGATATACAGTAATATTATATATAATTTTCAATAGCTTCTATACTGCTTGTCAGGACACACATGTGTCACAGTTACACCGCTCTGTACTACTACTGATATACAGTAATATATATACTTTTCTATAGCTTCTATACTGCTTGTCAGGACGCATGTGTCACAGTTACACCGCTCTGTACTGATATACAGTAATATTATATATACTTTTCTTTAGCTCCTGTACTGCTTGTCAGGACACACGGGTCACAGTTACACCGCTCTGTACTGATATACAGTAATATTATATATACTTTTCTATAGCTTCTATACTGCTTTTCAGGACACACGGGTCACAGTTACAACTCTCTGTACTGATATACAGTAATATTATATATACTTTTCTATAGCTTCTATACTGCTTGTCAGTTCACATGGGTCACAGTTACACTGCTCTGTACTGATATCCAGTAATATTATATATACTTTTCTATAGCTTCTGTACTGCTTGTCAGGACACATGAGTCACAGTTACACCGCTCTGTACTGATATACAGTAATATTATATATACTTTTCTATAGCTTCTATACTGCTTGTCAGGACACATGAGTCACAGTTACACCGCTCTTTACTGGTATACATTAATATTATATATTCTTTTCTATAGCTTCTATACTGCTTGTCAGGACACATGGGTCACAGTTACACCGCTCTGTACTGATATACATTAATATTATATATACTTTTCTATAGCTTCTATACTGCTTGTCAGGACACATGGGTCACAGTTACACCGCTCTGTACTGATATACAGTAATATTATATATACTTTTCTATAGCTTCTATACTGCTTGTCAGGACACACATGTGTCACAGTTACACCGCTCTGTACTACTACTGATATACAGTAATATATATACTTTTCTATAGCTTCTATACTGCTTGTCAGGACACATGTGTCACAGTTACACCGCTCTGTACTGATATACAGTAATATATATACTTTTCTATAGCTTCTATACTGCTTGTCCGGACATATGTGTCACAGTTACACTGCTCTGTACTGATATACAGTAATATTATATATACTTTTCTATAGCTTCTATACTGCTTGTCAGGACACATGGGTCAGTAACACCGCTCTGTACTGATATACAGTAATATTATATATACTTTTCTATAGCTTCTATACTGCTTGTCAGGACACATGAGTCACAGTTACACCGCTCTGTACTGATATACAGTAATATTATATATACTTTTCTATAGCTTCTATACTGCTTGTCAGTTCACATGGGTCACAGTTACACCGCTCTGTACTACTACTGATATACAGTAATATATATACTTATCTATAGCTTCTATACTGCTTGTCAGGACACATGTGTCACAGTTACACCGCTCTGTACTGATATACAGTAATATTATATATACTTTTCTATAGCTTCTATACTGCTTGTCAGGACACATGGGTCACAGTTACACTGCTCTTTACTGATATACAGTAATATTATATATACTTTTCTATAGCTTCTATATTGCTTGTCAGGACACATGGGTCACAGTTACACCGCTCTGTACTGATATACAGTAATATTATATATACTTTTCTATAGCTTCTAAACTGCTTGTCAGGATACATTTGTCACAGTTACACCGCTCTGTACTGATATACAATAATATTATATATACTTTTCTATAGCTTCAATATTGCTTGTCAGGACACACATGTGTCACAGTTACACCGCTCTGTACTGATATACAGTAATATTATATATACTTTTCTATAGCTTCTATACTGCTTGTCAGGACATATGGGTCACAGTTACACCGCTCGGTACTGATATACAGTAATATTATATATACTTTTCTATAGCTTCTATACAGCTTGCCAGGACACATGAGTCACAGTTACACCGCTCTGTACTGATATCCAGTAATATTATATATAATTTTCTATAGCTTCTATACTGCTTGTCAGGACACATGTGTCACAGTTACACCGCTCTGTACTGATATACAGTAATAATATATATACTTTTCTATAGCTTCTATACTGCTTGTCAGGACACATGGGTCAGTTACATTGCTCTGTACTGATATACAGTAATATTATATATACTTTTCTATAGCTTCTATACTGCTTGTCAGGACACATGAGTCACAGTTACACCGCTCTTTACTGGTATACATTAATATTATATATACTTTTCTATAGCTTCTATACTGCTTGTCAGGACACATGGGTCACAGTTACACCGCTCTGTACTGATATACAGTAATATTATATATACTTTTCTATAGCTTCTATACTGCTTGTCAGGACACATGGGTCAGTTACATTGCTCTGTACTGATATACAGTAATATTATATATACTTTTCTATAGCTTCTATACTGCTTGTCAGGACACATGAGTCACAGTTACACCGCTCTTTACTGGTATACATTAATATTATATATACTTTTCTATAGCTTCTATACTGCTTGTCAGGACACATGGGTCACAGTTACACCGCTCTGTACTGATATACATTAATATTATATATACTTTTCTATAGCTTCTATACTGCTTGTCAGGACACATGGGTCACAGTTACACCGCTCTGTACTGATATACAGTAATATTATATATACTTTTCTATAGCTTCTATACTGCTTGTCAGGACACACATGTGTCACAGTTACACCGCTCTGTACTACTACTGATATACAGTAATATATATACTTTTCTATAGCTTCTATACTGCTTGTCAGGACACATGTGTCACAGTTACACCGCTCTGTACTGATATACAGTAATATATATACTTTTCTATAGCTTCTATACTGCTTGTCCGGACATATGTGTCACAGTTACACTGCTCTGTACTGATATACAGTAATATTATATATACTTTTCTATAGCTTCTATACTGCTTGTCAGGACACATGGGTCAGTAACACCGCTCTGTACTGATATACAGTAATATTATATATACTTTCTATAGCTTCTATACTGCTTGTCAGGACACATGAGTCACAGTTACACCGCTCTGTACTGATATACAGTAATATTATATATACTTTTCTATAGCTTCTATACTGCTTGTCAGTTCACATGGGTCACAGTTACACCGCTCTGTACTACTACTGATATACAGTAATATATATACTTATCTATAGCTTCTATACTGCTTGTCAGGACACATGTGTCACAGTTACACCGCTCTGTACTGATATACAGTAATATATATACTTTTCTATAGCTTCTATACTGCTTGTCAGGACACATGGGTCACAGTTACACTGCTCTTTACTGATATACAGTAATATTATATATACTTTTCTATAGCTTCTATATTGCTTGTCAGGACACATGGGTCACAGTTACACCGCTCTGTACTGATATACAGTAATATTATATATACTTTTCTATAGCTTCTAAACTGCTTGTCAGGATACATTTGTCACAGTTACACCGCTCTGTACTGATATACAATAATATTATATATACTTTTCTATAGCTTCAATATTGCTTGTCAGGACACACATGTGTCACAGTTACACCGCTCTGTACTGATATACAGTAATATTATATATACTTTTCTATAGCTTCTATACTGCTTGTCAGGACACATGGGTCACAGTTACACCGCTCGGTACTGATATACAGTAATATTATATATACTTTTCTAAAGCTTCTATACTGCTTGTCAGGAAACATGGGTCACAGTTACACCGCTCTGTACTGATATACAGTAATATTATATATACTTTTCTATAGCTTCTATACTGCTTTTCAGGACACATGGGTCACAGTTACACCGCTCTGTACTGATATACAGTAATATTATATATACTTTTCTATAGCTTCTATACTGCTTGTCAGGACACACATGTGTCACAGTTACACTGCTCTGTACTACTACTGATATACAGTAATATATATACTTTTCTATAGCTTCTATACTGCTTGTCAGGACACATGGGTCAGTTACACCGCTCTGTACTGATATACAGTAATATTATATATACTTTTCTATAGCTTCTATACAGCTTGCCAGGACACATGAGTCACAGTTACACCGCTCTGTACTGATATCCAGTAATATTATATATAATTTTCTATAGCTTCTATACTGCTTGTCAGGACACACATGTGTCACAGTTACACCGCTCTGTACTACTACTGATATACAGTAATATATATACTTTTCTATAGCTTCTATACTGCTTGTCAGGACACATGTGTCACAGTTACACCGCTCTGTACTGATATACAGTAATAATATATATACTTTTCTATAGCTTCTATACTGCTTGTCAGGACACATGGGTCAGTTACATTGCTCTTTACTGATATACAGTAATATTATATATACTTTTCTATGGCTTCTATACTGCTTGTCAGGACACATGAGTCACAGTTACACCGCTCTTTACTGGTATACATTAATATTATATATACTTTTCTATAGCTTCTATACTGCTTGTCAGGACACATGGGTCACAGTTACACTGCTCTGTACTGATATACAGTAATATTATATATACTTTTCTATAGCTTCTATACTGCTTGTCAGGACACATGGGTCAGTTACATTGCTCTGTACTGATATACAGTAATATTATATATACTTTTCTATAGCTTCTATACTGCTTGTCAGGACAAATGAGTCACAGTTACACCGCTCTTTACTGGTATACATTAATATTATATATACTTTTCTATAGCTTCTATACTGCTTGTCAGGACACATGGGTCACAGTTACACCGCTCTGTACTGATATACATTAATATTATATATACTTTTCTATAGCTTCTATACTGCTTGTCAGGACACATGGGTCACAGTTACACCGCTCTGTACTGATATACAGTAATATTATATATACTTTTCTATAGCTTCTATACTGCTTGTCAGGACACACATGTGTCACAGTTACACCGCTCTGTACTACTACTGATATACAGTAATATATATACTTTTCTATAGCTTCTATACTGCTTGTCAGGACACATGTGTCACAGTTACACCGCTCTGTACTGATATACAGTAATATATATACTTTTCTAATCTATAGCTTCTATACTGCTTGTCCGGACATATGTGTCACAGTTACACTGCTCTGTACTGATATACAGTAATATTATATATACTTTTCTATAGCTTCTATACTGCTTGTCAGGACACATGTGTCAGTTACACCGCTCTGTACTGATATACAGTAATATTATATATACTTTTCTATAGCTTCTATACTGCTTGTCAGGACACATGAGTCACAGTTACACCGCTCTGTACTGATATACAGTAATATTATATATACTTTTCTATAGCTTCTATCTTCTCAGGACACATGGGTCACAGTAACACCGCTCTGTCCTGATATACAGTAATATTATATATACTTTTCTATAGCTTCTATACTGCTTGTCAGGACACATGGGTCACAGTTACACTGCTCTGTACTGATATACAGTAATATTATATATAATTTTCTATAGCTTCTATACTGCTTGTCAGGACACACATGTGTCACAGTTACACCGCTCTGTACTACTACTGATATACAGTAATATATATACTTTTCTATAGCTTCTATACTGCTTGTCAGGACGCATGTGTCACAGTTACACCGCTCTGTACTGATATACAGTAATATTATATATACTTTTCTTTAGCTCCTGTACTGCTTGTCAGGACACACGGGTCACAGTTACACCGCTCTGTACTGATATACAGTAATATTATATATACTTTTCTATAGCTTCTATACTGCTTTTCAGGACACACGGGTCACAGTTACAACGCTCTGTACTGATATACAGTAATATTATATATACTTTTCTATAGCTTCTATACTGCTTGTCAGTTCACATGGGTCACAGTTACACCGCTCTGTACTACTACTGATATACAGTAATATATATACTTATCTATAGCTTCTATACTGCTTGTCAGGACACATGTGTCACAGTTACACCGCTCTGTACTGATATACAGTAATATTATATATACTTTTCTATAGCTTCTATACTGCTTGTCAGGACACATGGGTCACAGTTACACTGCTCTTTACTGATATACAGTAATATTATATATACTTTTCTATAGCTTCTATATTGCTTGTCAGGACACATGGGTCACAGTTACACCGCTCTGTACTGATATACAGTAATATTATATATACTTTTCTATAGCTTCTAAACTGCTTGTCAGGATACATTTGTCACAGTTACACCGCTCTGTACTGATATACAATAATATTATATATACTTTTCTATAGCTTCAATATTGCTTGTCAGGACACACATGTGTCACAGTTACACCGCTCTGTACTGATATACAGTAATATTATATATACTTTTCTATAGCTTCTATACTGCTTGTCAGGACATATGGGTCACAGTTACACCGCTCGGTACTGATATACAGTAATATTATATATACTTTTCTAAAGCTTCTATACTGCTTGTCAGGAAACATGGGTCACAGTTACACCGCTCTGTACTGATATACAGTAATATTATATATACTTTTCTATAGCTTCTATACTGCTTTTCAGGACACATGGGTCACAGTTACACCGCTCTGTACTGATATACAGTAATATTATATATACTTTTCAATAGCTTCTATACTGCTTGTCAGGACACACATGTGTCACAGTTACACTGCTCTGTACTACTACTGATATACAGTAATATATATACTTTTCTATAGCTTCTATACTGCTTGTCAGGACACATGGGTCAGTTACACCGCTCTGTACTGATATACAGTAATATTATATATACTTTTCTATAGCTTCTATACAGCTTGCCAGGACACATGAGTCACAGTTACACCGCTCTGTACTGATATCCAGTAATATTATATATAATTTTCTATAGCTTCTATACTGCTTGTCAGGACACACATGTGTCACAGTTACACCGCTCTGTACTACTACTGATATACAGTAATATATATACTTTTCTATAGCTTCTATACTGCTTGTCAGGACACATGTGTCACAGTTACACCGCTCTGTACTGATATACAGTAATAATATATATACTTTTCTATAGCTTCTATACTGCTTGTCAGGACACATGGGTCAGTTACATTGCTCTGTACTGATATACAGTAATATTATATATACTTTTCTATAGCTTCTATACTGCTTGTCAGGACACATGAGTCACAGTTACACCGCTCTTTACTGGTATACATTAATATTATATATACTTTTCTATAGCTTCTATACTGCTTGTCAGGACACATGGGTCACAGTTACACCGCTCTGTACTGATATACAGTAATATTATATATACTTTTCTATAGCTTCTATACTGCTTGTCAGGACACATGGGTCAGTTACATTGCTCTGTACTGATATACAGTAATATTATATATACTTTTCTATAGCTTCTATACTGCTTGTCAGGACACATGAGTCACAGTTACACCGCTCTTTACTGGTATACATTAATATTATATATTCTTTTCTATAGCTTCTATACTGCTTGTCAGGACACATGGGTCACAGTTACACCGCTCTGTACTGATATACATTAATATTATATATACTTTTCTATAGCTTCTATACTGCTTGTCAGGACACATGGGTCACAGTTACACCGCTCTGTACTGATATACAGTAATATTATATATACTTTTCTATAGCTTCTATACTGCTTGTCAGGACACACATGTGTCACAGTTACACCGCTCTGTACTACTACTGATATACAGTAATATATATACTTTTCTATAGCTTCTATACTGCTTGTCAGGACACATGTGTCACAGTTACACCGCTCTGTACTGATATACAGTAATATATATACTTTTCTATAGCTTCTATACTGCTTGTCCGGACATATGTGTCACAGTTACACTGCTCTGTACTGATATACAGTAATATTATATATACTTTTCTATAGCTTCTATACTGCTTGTCAGGACACATGGGTCAGTAACACCGCTCTGTACTGATATACAGTAATATTATATATACTTTTCTATAGCTTCTATACTGCTTGTCAGGACACATGAGTCACAGTTACACCGCTCTGTACTGATATACAGTAATATTATATATACTTTTCTATAGCTTCTATACTGCTTGTCAGTTCACATGGGTCACAGTTACACCGCTCTGTACTACTACTGATATACAGTAATATATATACTTATCTATAGCTTCTATACTGCTTGTCAGGACACATGTGTCACAGTTACACCGCTCTGTACTGATATACAGTAATATTATATATACTTTTCTATAGCTTCTATACTGCTTGTCAGGACACATGGGTCACAGTTACACTGCTCTTTACTGATATACAGTAATATTATATGTACTTTTCTATAGCTTCTATATTGCTTGTCAGGACACATGGGTCACAGTTACACCGCTCTGTACTGATATACAGTAATATTATATATACTTTTCTATAGCTTCTAAACTGCTTGTCAGGATACATTTGTCACAGTTACACCGCTCTGTACTGATATACAATAATATTATATATACTTTTCTATAGCTTCAATATTGCTTGTCAGGACACACATGTGTCACAGTTACACCGCTCTGTACTGATATACAGTAATATTATATATACTTTTCTATAGCTTCTATACTGCTTGTCAGGACATATGGGTCACAGTTACACCGCTCGGTACTGATATACAGTAATATTATATATACTTTTCTAAAGCTTCTATACTGCTTGTCAGGAAACATGGGTCACAGTTACACCGCTCTGTACTGATATACAGTAATATTATATATACTTTTCTATAGCTTCTATACTGCTTTTCAGGACACATGGGTCACAGTTACACCGCTCTGTACTGATATACAGTAATATTATATATACTTTTCTATAGCTTCTATACTGCTTGTCAGGACACACATGTGTCACAGTTACACTGCTCTGTACTACTACTGATATACAGTAATATATATACTTTTCTATAGCTTCTATACTGCTTGTCAGGACACATGGGTCAGTTACACCGCTCTGTACTGATATACAGTAATATTATATATACTTTTCTATAGCTTCTATACAGCTTGCCAGGACACATGAGTCACAGTTACACCGCTCTGTACTGATATCCAGTAATATTATATATAATTTTCTATAGCTTCTATACTGCTTGTCAGGACACACATGTGTCACAGTTACACCGCTCTGTACTACTACTGATATACAGTAATATATATACTTTTCTATAGCTTCTATACTGCTTGTCAGGACACATGTGTCACAGTTACACCGCTCTGTACTGATATACAGTAATAATATATATACTTTTCTATAGCTTCTATACTGCTTGTCAGGACACATGGGTCAGTTACATTGCTCTGTACTGATATACAGTAATATTATATATACTTTTCTATAGCTTCTATACTGCTTGTCAGGACACATGAGTCACAGTTACACCGCTCTTTACTGGTATACATTAATATTATATATACTTTTCTATAGCTTCTATACTGCTTGTCAGGACACATGGGTCACAGTTACACTGCTCTGTACTGATATACAGTAATATTATATATACTTTTCTATAGCTTCTATACTGCTTGTCAGGACACATGGGTCAGTTACATTGCTCTGTACTGATATACAGTAATATTATATATACTTTTCTATAGCTTCTATACTGCTTGTCAGGACACATGAGTCACAGTTACACCGCTCTTTACTGGTATACATTAATATTATATATACTTTTCTAGAGCTTCTATACTGCTTGTCAGGACACATGGGTCACAGTTACACCGCTCTGTACTGATATACATTAATATTATATATACTTTTCTATAGCTTCTATACTGCTTGTCAGGACACATGGGTCACAGTTACACCGCTCTGTACTGATATACAGTAATATTATATATACTTTTCTATAGCTTCTATACTGCTTGTCAGGACACACATGTGTCACAGTTACACCGCTCTGTACTACTACTGATATACAGTAATATATATACTTTTCTATAGCTTCTATACTGCTTGTCAGGACACATGTGTCACAGTTACACCGCTCTGTACTGATATACAGTAATATATATACTTTTCTATAGCTTCTATACTGCTTGTCCGGACATATGTGTCACAGTTACACTGCTCTGTACTGATATACAGTAATATTATACATACTTTTCTATAGCTTCTATACTGCTTGTCAGGACACATGGGTCAGTAACACCGCTCTGTACTGATATACAGTAATATTATATATACTTTTCTATAGCTTCTATACTGCTTGTCAGGACACATGAGTCACAGTTACACCGCTCTGTACTGATATACAGTAATATTATATATACTTTTCTATAGCTTCTATCTTCTCAGGACACATGGGTCACAGTAACACCGCTCTGTACTGATATACAGTAATATTATATATACTTTTCTATAGCTTCTATACTGCTTGTCAGGACACATGGGTCACAGTTACACTGCTCTGTACTGATATACAGTAATATTATATATAATTTTCTATAGCTTCTATACTGCTTGTCAGGACACACATGTGTCACAGTTACACCGCTCTGTACTACTACTGATATACAGTAATATATATACTTTTCTATAGCTTCTATACTGCTTGTCAGGACGCATGTGTCACAGTTACACCGCTCTGTACTGATATACAGTAATATTATATATACTTTTCTTTAGCTCCTGTACTGCTTGTCAGGACACACGGGTCACAGTTACACCGCTCTGTACTGATATACAGTAATATTATATATACTTTTCTATAGCTTCTATACTGCTTTTCAGGACACACGGGTCACAGTTACAACTCTCTGTACTGATATACAGTAATATTATATATACTTTTCTATAGCTTCTATACTGCTTGTCAGTTCACATGGGTCACAGTTACACTGCTCTGTACTGATATCCAGTAATATTATATATACTTTTCTATAGCTTCTGTACTGCTTGTCAGGACACATGAGTCACAGTTACACCGCTCTGTACTGATATACAGTAATATTATATATACTTTTCTATAGCTTCTATACTGCTTGTCAGGACACATGAGTCACAGTTACACCGCTCTTTACTGGTATACATTAATATTATATATTCTTTTCTATAGCTTCTATACTGCTTGTCAGGACACATGGGTCACAGTTACACCGCTCTGTACTGATATACATTAATATTATATATACTTTTCTATAGCTTCTATACTGCTTGTCAGGACACATGGGTCACAGTTACACCGCTCTGTACTGATATACAGTAATATTATATATACTTTTCTATAGCTTCTATACTGCTTGTCAGGACACACATGTGTCACAGTTACACCGCTCTGTACTACTACTGATATACAGTAATATATATACTTTTCTATAGCTTCTATACTGCTTGTCAGGACACATGTGTCACAGTTACACCGCTCTGTACTGATATACAGTAATATATATACTTTTCTATAGCTTCTATACTGCTTGTCCGGACATATGTGTCACAGTTACACTGCTCTGTACTGATATACAGTAATATTATATATACTTTTCTATAGCTTCTATACTGCTTGTCAGGACACATGGGTCAGTAACACCGCTCTGTACTGATATACAGTAATATTATATATACTTTTCTATAGCTTCTATACTGCTTGTCAGGACACATGAGTCACAGTTACACCGCTCTGTACTGATATACAGTAATATTATATATACTTTTCTATAGCTTCTATACTGCTTGTCAGTTCACATGGGTCACAGTTACACCGCTCTGTACTACTACTGATATACAGTAATATATATACTTATCTATAGCTTCTATACTGCTTGTCAGGACACATGTGTCACAGTTACACCGCTCTGTACTGATATACAGTAATATTATATATACTTTTCTATAGCTTCTATACTGCTTGTCAGGACACATGGGTCACAGTTACACTGCTCTTTACTGATATACAGTAATATTATATATACTTTTCTATAGCTTCTATATTGCTTGTCAGGACACATGGGTCACAGTTACACCGCTCTGTACTGATATACAGTAATATTATATATACTTTTCTATAGCTTCTAAACTGCTTGTCAGGATACATTTGTCACAGTTACACCGCTCTGTACTGATATACAATAATATTATATATACTTTTCTATAGCTTCAATATTGCTTGTCAGGACACACATGTGTCACAGTTACACCGCTCTGTACTGATATACAGTAATATTATATATACTTTTCTATAGCTTCTATACTGCTTGTCAGGACATATGGGTCACAGTTACACCGCTCGGTACTGATATACAGTAATATTATATATACTTTTCTAAAGCTTCTATACTGCTTGTCAGGAAACATGGGTCACAGTTACACCGCTCTGTACTGATATACAGTAATATTATATATACTTTTCTATAGCTTCTATACTGCTTTTCAGGACACATGGGTCACAGTTACACCGCTCTGTACTGATATACAGTAATATTATATATACTTTTCTATAGCTTCTATACTGCTTGTCAGGACACACATGTGTCACAGTTACACTGCTCTGTACTACTACTGATATACAGTAATATATATACTTTTCTATAGCTTCTATACTGCTTGTCAGGACACATGGGTCAGTTACACCGCTCTGTACTGATATACAGTAATATTATATATACTTTTCTATAGCTTCTATACAGCTTGCCAGGACACATGAGTCACAGTTACACCGCTCTGTACTGATATCCAGTAATATTATATATAATTTTCTATAGCTTCTATACTGCTTGTCAGGACACACATGTGTCACAGTTACACCGCTCTGTACTACTACTGATATACAGTAATATATATACTTTTCTATAGCTTCTATACTGCTTGTCAGGACACATGTGTCACAGTTACACCGCTCTGTACTGATATACAGTAATAATATATATACTTTTCTATAGCTTCTATACTGCTTGTCAGGACACATGGGTCAGTTACATTGCTCTGTACTGATATACAGTAATATTATATATACTTTTCTATAGCTTCTATACTGCTTGTCAGGACACATGAGTCACAGTTACACCGCTCTTTACTGGTATACATTAATATTATATATACTTTTCTATAGCTTCTATACTGCTTGTCAGGACACATGGGTCACAGTTACACTGCTCTGTACTGATATACAGTAATATTATATATACTTTTCTATAGCTTCTATACTGCTTGTCAGGACACATGGGTCAGTTACATTGCTCTGTACTGATATACAGTAATATTATATATACTTTTCTATAGCTTCTATACTGCTTGTCAGGACACATGAGTCACAGTTACACCGCTCTTTACTGGTATACATTAATATTATATATACTTTTCTAGAGCTTCTATACTGCTTGTCAGGACACATGGGTCACAGTTACACCGCTCTGTACTGATATACATTAATATTATATATACTTTTCTATAGCTTCTATACTGCTTGTCAGGACACATGGGTCACAGTTACACCGCTCTGTACTGATATACAGTAATATTATATATACTTTTCTATAGCTTCTATACTGCTTGTCAGGACACACATGTGTCACAGTTACACCGCTCTGTACTACTACTGATATACAGTAATATATATACTTTTCTATAGCTTCTATACTGCTTGTCAGGACACATGTGTCACAGTTACACCGCTCTGTACTGATATACAGTAATATATATACTTTTCTATAGCTTCTATACTGCTTGTCCGGACATATGTGTCACAGTTACACTGCTCTGTACTGATATACAGTAATATTATATATACTTTTCTATAGCTTCTATCTTCTCAGGACACATGGGTCACAGTAACACCGCTCTGTACTGATATACAGTAATATTATATATACTTTTCTATAGCTTCTATACTGCTTGTCAGGACACATGGGTCACAGTTACACTGCTCTGTACTGATATACAGTAATATTATATATAATTTTCTATAGCTTCTATACTGCTTGTCAGGACACACATGTGTCACAGTTACACCGCTCTGTACTACTACTGATATACAGTAATATATATACTTTTCTATAGCTTCTATACTGCTTGTCAGGACGCATGTGTCACAGTTACACCGCTCTGTACTGATATACAGTAATATTATATATACTTTTCTTTAGCTCCTGTACTGCTTGTCAGGACACACGGGTCACAGTTACACCGCTCTGTACTGATATACAGTAATATTATATATACTTTTCTATAGCTTCTATACTGCTTTTCAGGACACACGGGTCACAGTTACAACTCTCTGTACTGATATACAGTAATATTATATATACTTTTCTATAGCTTCTATACTGCTTGTCAGTTCACATGGGTCACAGTTACACTGCTCTGTACTGATATCCAGTAATATTATATATACTTTTCTATAGCTTCTGTACTGCTTGTCAGGACACATGAGTCACAGTTACACCGCTCTGTACTGATATACAGTAATATTATATATACTTTTCTATAGCTTCTATACTGCTTGTCAGGACACATGTGTCACAGTTACACCGCTCTGTACTGATATACAGTAATATTATATATACTTTTCTATAGCTTCTATACTGCTTGTCAGGACACACATGTGTCACAGTTACACCGCTCTGTACTACTACTGATATACAGTAATATATATACTTATCTATAGCTTCTATACTGCTTGTCAGGACACATGTGTCACAGTTACACCGCTCTGTACTGATATACAGTAATATTATATATACTTTTCTATAGCTTCTATACTGCTTGTCAGGACACATGGGTCACAGTTACACCGCTCTTTACTGATATACAGTAATATATATACTTTTCTATAGCTTCTATATTGCTTGTCAGGACACATGGGTCACAGTTACACCGCTCTGTACTGATATACAGTAATATTATATATACTTTTCTATAGCTTCTATACTGCTTGTCAGGATACATTTGTCACAGTTACACCGCTCTGTACTGATATACAATAATATTATATATACTTTTCTATAGCTTCAATACTGCTTGTCAGGACACACATGTGTCACAGTTACACCGCTCTGTACTGATATACAGTAACATTATATATACTTTTCTATAGCTTCTATACTGCTTGTCAGGACATATGGGTCACAGTTACACCGCTCGGTACTGATATACAGTAATATTATATATACTTTTCTAAAGCTTCTATACTGCTTGTCAGGAAACATGGGTCACAGTTACACCGCTCTGTACTGATATACAGTAATATTATATATACTTTTCTATAGCTTCTATACTGCTTTTCAGGACACATGGGTCACAGTTACACCGCTCTGTACTGATATACAGTAATATTATATATACTTTTCTATAGCTTCTATACTGCTTGTCAGGACACATGGGTCACAGTTACATCACTCTGTACTGATATACAGTAATATTATATATACTTTTATATAGCTTATATACTGCTTGTCAGGACACATGGGTCACAGTTACACCACTCTGTACTGATATACAGTAATATTATATATACTTTTCTATAGCTTTAATACTGCTTGTCAGGACACACATGTGTCACAGTTACACCGCTCTGTACTGATATACAGTAATATTATATATACTTTTCTATAGCTTCTATACTGCTTGTCAGGACACATGGGTCACAGTTCACCGCTCTGTACTGATATACAGTAATATTATATATACTTTTCTATAGCTTCTATACTGCTTGTCAGGACACATGGGTCACAGTTACACCGCTCTGTACTGATATACAGTAATATTATATATACTTTTCTTTAACTTCTATACTGCTTGTCCGGACACATGGGTCACAGTTACACTGCTCTGTACTGATATACAGTAATATTATATATACTTTTCTATAGCTTCTATACTGCTTGTCAGGACACACATGTGTCACAGTTACACTGCTCTGTACTACTACTGATATACAGTAATATATATACTTTTCTATAGCTTCTATACTGCTTGTCAGGACACATGGGTCAGTTACACCGCTCTGTACTGATATACAGTAATATTATATATACTTTTCTATAGCTTCTATACTGCTTGCCAGGACACATGAGTCACAGTTACACCGCTCTGTACTGATATCCAGTAATATTATATATAATTTTCTATAGCTTCTATACTGCTTGTCAGGACACACATGTGTCACAGTTACACCGCTCTGTACTACTACTGATATACAGTAATATATATACTTTTCTATAGCTTCTATACTGCTTGTCAGGACGCATGTGTCACAGTTACACTGCTCTGTACTGATATACAGTAATATTATATATACTTTTCTATAGCTTCTGTACTGCTTGTCAGGACACACGGGTCACAGTTACACCGCTCTGTAGTGATATACAGTAATATTATATATACTTTTCTATAGCTTCTATACTGCTTTTTAGTACACACGGGTCACAGTTACACCGCTCTGTACTGATATACAGTAATATTATATATACTTTTCTATAGCTTCTATACTGCTTGTCAGGACACATGGGTCACAGTTTCACCGCTCTGTACTGATATACAGTAATATTATATATACTTTTCTATAGCTTCTATACTGCTTGTCAGAACACATGAGTCACAGTTACACCCCTCTGTACTGATATACAGTAATATTATATATATTTTGCTATAGCTTCTATACTGCTTGTCAGGATACACATGTGTCACAGTTACGCCGCTCTGTACTACTACTGATATACAGTAATATATATACTTTTCTATAGCTTCTATACTGCTTGTCAGGACACATGTGTCACAGTTACACCGCTCTGTACTGATATACAGTAATATTATATATACTTTTCTATAGCTTGTATACTGCTTGTCAGGACACATGGGTCACAGTTACACCGCTCTGTACTGATATACAGTAATATTATATATACTTTTCAATAGCTTCTATACTGCTTGTCAGGACACATGGGTCACAGTTACACCACTCTGTACTGATATACAGTAATATTATATATACTTTTCTATAGCTTCTATACTGCTTGTCAGGACACACATGTGTCACAGTTACACCGCTCTGTACTGATATACAGTAATATTATATATACTTTTCTATAGCTTCTATACTGCTTGTCAGGACACATGGGTCACAGTTACACGGCTCTGTACTGATATACAGAAATATTAAATATACTTTTCTATATCTTCTATACTGCTTGTCAGGACACATGTGTCACAGTTACACCGCTCTGTACTGATATACAGTAATATTATATATACTTTTCTATAGCTTCTATACTGCTTGTCAGGACACACATGTGTCACAGTTACACCGCTCTGTACTACTACTGATATACAGTAATATATATACTTTTCTATAGCTTCTATACTGCTTGTCAGGACACATGTGTCACAGTTACACCGCTCTGTACTGATATACAGTAATATTATATATACTTTTCTATAGCTTCTATACTGCTTGTCAGTTCACATGGGTCACAGTTACACCGCTCTTTACTGATATCCAGTAATATTATATATACTTTTCTATAGCTTCTGTACTGCTTGTCAGGACACATGAGTCACAGTTACACCGCTCTGTACTGATATACAGTAATATTATATATACTTTTCTATAGCTTCTATACTGCTTGTCAGGACACATGTGTCACAGTTACACCGCTCTGTACTACTACTGATATACAGTAATATATATACTTTTCTATAGCTTCTATACTGCTTGTCAGGACACATGTGTCACAGTTACACCGCTCTGTACTGATATACAGTAATATTATATATACTTTTCTATAGCTTCTATACTGCTTGTCAGGACACATGGGTCACAGTTACACCGCTCTGTACTGATATACAGTAATATTATATATACTTTTCTATAGCTTCTATACTGCTTGTCAGGATACATTTGTCACAGTTACACCGCTCTGTACTGATATACAATAATATTATATATACTTTTCTATAGCTTCTATACTGCTTGTCAGGACACACATGTGTCACAGTTACACCGCTCTGTACTACTACTGATATACAGTAATATATATACTTTTCTATAGCTTCTATACTGCTTGTCAGGACACATGTGTCACAGTTACACCGCTCTTTACTGATATACAGTAATATTATATATACTTTTCTATAGCTTCTATATTGCTTGTCAGGACACATGGGTCACAGTTACACCGCTCTGTACTGATATACAGTAATATTATATATACTTTTCTATAGCTTCTATACTGCTTGTCAGGATACATTTGTTACAGTTACACCGCTCTGTACTGATATACAATAATATTATATATACTTTTCTATAACTTCAATACTACTTGTCAGGACACACATGTTTCACAGTTACACCGCTCTGTACTGATATACAGTAATATTATATATACTTTTCTATAGCTTCTATACTGCTTGTCAGGACAAATGGGTCACAGTTACACCGCTCTGTACTGATATACAGTAATATTATATATACTTTTCTGTATGTCAGGTTCGGTTTTGCTTGTGTCCCCGGAGGGGGCGCTAGTGGATCAGTGGAGGTAGGATGGAAGAAGTGAGGAGGCTGGATTGGGTTTCTGCGCATCAGCGCAATGGTGTTTTATTAACATAAAAGTTCACACAATAAGGCAGCAGAATAACGTGCAGGAATAAACAATAAAAAGTATGCAATGGAAATGGTGCAGCTTGGAAGCTGAGAGTCTATGGAGGAAATGGTAATGATGGATAAATTCACTGGTGTGAGAACCAGAATGGTTTAAAACGTGGAGCCAGCAGAGATGGTAATAAATATGTAGCAAACCTGGTAGCAGATGCAGGAGACTCAGAGCAGTTCGTTAAGCTTAGGCAGCTAGCAAGCTGCTTCACAGGTGAGGTGATGGAATGCACCTGGAGAGAGTCTCTACTGCAGAGGCTGAAGCACACTGCGGTTGTAGTTAGGTGTGGAGCCAAATACAGATGCAGGGGTTGCTGATGCTTGTAGTTCCACGGAGATGTAGGAAGGTAACCAGGAACACGGAGGAACAGGTAGGTAACCAGGAACACGGAGGATCCAGGAAGGTAACCAGGAACACGGAGGAATCCAGGCACAGGGGTCGCAGGAGTGACACAAAGTTCAGGACAACCACAGGCTCACCCTGCAGCTCCTGATATACCCCCTGGTGTGCATACATTGGTTGGAGTGGGAATAGGAGGTGCGGCCAAGCTCCGGATTGGCCGCCGTACTCTGACCGATGGAGACTGTCATGGCGGCGCCCATGCCGCGGCCCGGCGGGAACGCGGCGTGCTCACACGCCCGCTGTTACAGGAGCGTTCCTAGGCCTAGGCCCAGGATGACGTCTGGCGGCAGAGGAGCGGACGACAGCAGAACGTAGGGACCCCGGACAGATGTGGCTGTGGTGAGTCGATTCCTGACAGTACCCCCTCCTTTATGGGTGGGCACTGAACACCCACGTGGCTTAGAAGGATGAGTTCTGTGGAAGACACGGACCAACCTTGGAGCATGGACATCTGACGAATTCACCCAACTTCTCTCCTCAGGACCATAACCGGACCAGTCGATAAGGTATTGTAGACGACCGTACCGGCAACGGGAATCCAGAATCTTCTCTATCTCGAACTCCACGCCCCGCTGAGTTCGCACTTTGGGGCCGACTGGAAGAGCTCTTTGGAAGCGATTCAGGACTAACGGTCTGAGGAGAGAGACATGAAAGGCATTAGGTATTCTTAGAGAAGGTGGTAACTTGAGCTTGTAGGCCACAGGACTGATGACTCTTTCGATGGAAAAGGGACTGATGAAACGTGGTGCAAATTTCATCGACGGGACTTTAAGACGGAGGTTCCGGGTGGAAAGCCAAACCTTGTCACCAGGTTTCAGGCTAGGAACTGCACGTCTTTTGCGGTCAGCAAAGAACTTATACCGGCTAGAAGCCTTCTTGAGAGAAGCATGAATCTTCCTCCAGGTTGAAGAGAACTGACTCAAGACAGCAGTGGCAGCAGGAACATCAATGTGAGGAAGTTCTTGAAAATCTGGAACACGGGGATGTTGTCCATATACAGCAAAGAACGGAGTTGTTTCTGTAGCAGTATGGTAGCGGAAATTGTGGGCAAATTCAGCCCATGGGAGCAGGTCCAACCAGTCATCTTGAGAAGACAAAACATAAAGTCTTAAAAAGGTTTCTAACTCTTGGTTTACCCTCTCCGTCTGCCCATTCGTCTGAGGGTGGTAGGCTGACGAAAACTTGAGGTTGACTTGCATGGCAGAACAAAGGGCTCTCCAAAATCTTGCCACAAACTGAACTCCACGGTCAGATATAATTTCAGTGGGTAGTCCATGTAAGCGGAAAATCTCCCGTAGGAAGATTTGGGCAAGCTTTGGTGCGGAAGGAAGACCCTGGAGTGGTACAAAATGGGCCATTTTGGTAAACCTGTCAACCACAACCCAGATGGTATTGAATCCTTGAGAAGAGGGAAGGTCAGAGATGAAATCCATGGACAAGTGTGACCAGGGACGGCTGGGAACAGATAATGGTTGTAACTGACCTGCTGGAGATTGTCGAGGAGTCTTGTGCTGCGCACACTTCGGGCAGGATGCCACGAAATCTTTGATGTCAACTTTCATCTTCGGCCACTAGTATGTCTCAGAGAGGAACTTGAAAGTTTTCAGGACACCAGGATGCCCAGTGAATTTGGACTGATGAGCCCAAGACAGCAACTTGGAACGGAGTTCTGGGGAAACAAAAGTCTTACCAGGAGGTGGAGCAGGAGAAACTTGAGACGAAGCAAATACCACTGGACTCAGGATGGAATGCGGAACCGAGTCGGACGTCTCCTCTTCGGACTCCATAGATCGGGATAAAGCGTCTGCCTTGATATTCTGAGAACCTGGGCGGAAATTAAGCTTAAAGTTAAAACGAGAGAAGAACATAGCCCACCGAGACTGGCGAGGATTGAGGCACTGGGCTGCCTTCAAATAAAGCAGATTTTTATGATCCGTATAGATGTTGAACGGAAATTTGGCCCCTTCCAGGAGATACCTCCATTCCTCAAGGGCCAGCTTGATCGCTAGTAGTTCTTGATCTCCAATGGAATAGTTAGCTTCTGCAGGGAGGAATTTACGAGAATAAAATCCACAAGGGTGAATCTTCCCATCAGTTCCCTTCTGGGAGAGAACAGCTCCAACTCCTACTGTGGAGGCATCCACCTCCAACTCGAATGGCTTGTTTACATCCGGTTGAGACAGAACTGGAGCAGACATAAAGGCCAGCTTGATCTTTTGAAATGCCGCTAAAGCTTCTTCTGATCAGTTGGAATGATCTGCCCCTTTCCGAGTTAAGTTGGTAATAGGAGCGATGAGAGTTGAAAATCCTCGGATAAACTTCCTATAATAATTGGCGAATCCCAGGAATCGCTGAATAGACTTGAGACTACTTGGAATGGACCAATTGGCAATGGCTTCCAACTTTGTCGGGTCCATCTGGAGATCCGATCCGGAAATTATATACCCCAGGAAGGGTATGGAGGGAACTTCGAAGGTACACTTGGATAATTTGCCGTAGAGACGGTTCTCATGAAGACGTCGGAGGACCTCACGGACTTGCAGACGATGAGAAGAGAGATCTTGGGAGAAGATGAGGCTATCATCCAGGTAAACTACGAGGTATTTGTACAGAACGTCACGGAAGATTTCGTTAACAAAGTGCTGGAACACTGCTGGGGCATTGCTCAACCCGAATGGCATTACCAGGTACTCGTAATGACCATCTCGAGTATTAAAAGCTGTCTTCCATTCGTCACCACTACGGATTCTGATGAGGTTGTAGGCACCGCGGAGATCTAACTTGGTGAAGATGCGGGCTCCCTTAACTCTATCAAACAATTCAGTGATGAGTGGTAATGGATAACTGTTTTTGATGGTAATGTCATTGAGACCCCGGTAGTCAATGCATGGACGTAATCCTCCATCCTTTTTTTTAACAAAGAAGAAGCCCGCACCAGCGGGTGAAGATGAGGGACGGATAACGGATAGGTACGCCCCCTTGGTGGTTTCTTGCCGGGAATGAGGTCAATGGGGCAATCCCACTCTCTATGGGGCGGCAGAACATCAGCGGCCTTTTCACTGAAGACGTCAGAGAAATCTTGGTAAGCCGCAGGAAGATTTGACTGGGTTTTGACTTCAGAAGACTTGATAGGACAAACTTGGGCTAAGCAGGACTGGCGACAATGTGAACCCCAGGAAGTGAGTTGTAACGTAGACCAATCAATCTGCGGATTATGTAGTTGGAGCCAGGGCATTCCCAACACGATCTCCTGGGTTGCCTGAGGAATAACTAAAAACTTTATTAATTCAGAATGCAGGAACCCGACTCCCAGAACCACTGGTCTGGTTGGTGAGAGATATTCCCCTTGGAGATTCGGCTACCATCTACTGCAGTGATGTAGACTGGATATGAGAGTTCGCAGATAGGCAAACGAAACTTATCTACCGCAGCTTGAGTGATGAAGTTTCCTGCGGCTCCACAGTCCACTAACGCAGATGCAGACTGAAGACCATCTGTAGTCTCTAAAGTCACAGGAAGAATGAGGTCTTGGTTTGAAGGAGCTTGTCTAGAAGATCCCAACTTGACTCCTCCTTTACAAGTCAGGATCTGGCGTTTCCCGAACGCACTGTACAAGAATTGATCTGGTGACCTGCAGCCGCACAATAAAGACACAATCTCTCATGGAGTCTTCTTGACCGCTCCTCAGGAGTTAGGCGGGACCTATTGATTTGCATAGGCTTATCAGAAGGTGGAGGCTGAAATTGTACTGAAGGTACCATTCTTGACTTGCGCGGCTCACTACGAGCACGCTCACTGTTGCGTTCGCGGATGCGAGAGTCCAACTTGATGCATAGAGAAATCAGTTCAGGCAATTGCTCAGGGACATCGCGGGTTGCCAGTTCATCCTTGATCCGATCTGAAAGTCCATGCCAGAAGGCTGCTACCAGGGCTTGATTATTCCACTGAATCTCTGCGGCTAACGTCTGGAACTGGATGACATATTGTCCCATACTCCGGGTACCTTGACGAAGCTGATTAAGGTCTGCAGAGGCTGATGTTGCACGACCTGGCTCGTCAAAGATACGTCTGAAGGTTGACACGAATTCAGCGTAGTTGTTCATCAGAGGATCAGCACGTTCCCACAGAGGAGACACCCAACTCAAGGCAGAACCAGAGAGCAGTGAGATAATGTAGGCAACCTTGGATCTTGACGTGGGGAAATTGTGTGATAATAATTCAAACTGGATTTCACATTGGTTAAGGAACCCGCGACATAACTTCGGACTGCCATCATATTTGCTAGGCACGGGCAGGTGCAAGCGTGACACTGGAACTGATGCAGCCGGCGTAGAAGAACTCACAGCACTTGCAGGTGCTGGGGTAACTGGAACTGGAGTAGCAAGTACACTAGGCAGGGTTTGCTGTAGTGTATCAATCCGGGAGGACATCCCTTGCAGAAACTGGAACATCTGCTGCTGCACAGCCTCTTGACCATCCAAGCGGGAGACCAGATTTTGTAAGGCCCCTGACCCCACACTCTGACCACCGTCCGAGTCCATCGTTCCTGAACTTACTGTCAGGTTCGGTTTTGCTTGTGTCCCCGGAGGGGGCGCTAGTGGGTCAGTGGAGGTAGGATGGAAGAAGTGAGGAGGCTGGATTGGGTTTCTGCGCATCAGCGCAATGGTGTTTTATTAACATAAAAGTTCACACAATAAGGCAGCAGAATAACGTGCAGGAATAAACAATAAAAAGTATGCAATGGAAATGGTGCAGCTTGGAAGCTGAGAGTCTATGGAGGAAATGGTAATGATGGATAAGTTCACTGGTGTGAGAACCAGAATGGTTTAAAACGTGGAGCCAGCAGAGATGGTAATAAATATGTAGCAAACCTGGTAGCAGATGCAGGAGACTCAGGTGGAAGTTCACAGAGCAGTTCGTTAAGCTCAGGCAGCTAGCAAGCTGCTTCACAGGTGAGGTGATGGAATGCACCTGGAGAGAGTCTCTACTGCAGAGGCTGAAGCACACTGCAGTTGTAGTTAGGTGTGGAGCCAAATACAGATGCAGGGGTTGCTGATGCTTGTAGTTCCACGGAGATGTAGGAAGGTAACCAGGAACACGGAGGAACAGGTAGGTAACCAGAAACACGGAGGATCCAGGAAAGTAACCAGGAACACGGAGGAATCCAGGCACATGGGTCGCAGGAGTGACACAAAGTTCAGGACAACCACAGGCTCACCCTGCAGCTCCTGATATACCCCCTGGTGTGCAGACATTGGTTGGAGTGGGAATAGGAGGTGCGGCCAAGCTCCGGATTGGCCGCCGTACTCTGACCGATGGAGACTGTCATGGCGGCGTTCCTAGGCCCAGGATGACGTCTGGCGGCAGAGGAGCGGACGACAGCAGAACGTAGGGACCCCGGACGGAGTCCGCACCGACGGACAGATGTGGCTGTGGTGAGTTGATTCCTGACACTATAGCTTCTATACTGCTTGTCAGGACACACATGTGTCACAGTTACACTGCTCTGTACTACTACTGATATACAGTAATATATATACTTTTCTATAGCTTCTATACTGCTTGTCAGGAAAAATGTGTCACAGTTACACCGCTCTGTACTGATATACAGTAATATTATATATATTTTTCTATAGCTTCTATTCTGCATGTCAGGTTACACATGAGTCACAGTTACACCGCTTTGTACTACTACTGATATACAGTAATATATATACTTTTCTATAGCTTTTATATTGCTTGTCAGTACACATGTGTCACAGTTACACCGCTCTGTACTGTTATACAGTAATATTATATATACTTTTCTATAGCTTCTATACTGCTTGTCAGGACACATGGGTCACAGTTACACCGCTCTGTACTGATATACAGTAATATTATATATACTTTTCTATAGCTTTAATACTGCTTGTCCGGACACATGGGTCACAGTTACACTGCTCTGTACTGATATACAGTAATATTATATATACTTTTCTATAGCTTCTATACTGCTTGTCAGGACACACATGTGTCACAGTTACACTGCTCTGTACTACTACTGATATACAGTAATATATATACTTTTCTATAGCTTCTATACTGCTTGTCAGGACACATGTGTCACAGTTACACTGCTCTGTACTGATATACAGTAATATTATATATACTTTTCTATAGCTTCTATACTGCTTGTCAGGACACATGGGTCAGTTACACCGTTCTGTACTGATATACAGTAATATTATATATACTTTTCTATAGCTTCTATACTGCTTGCCAGGACACATGAGTCACAGTTACACCGCTCTGTACTGATATACAGTAATATTATATATACTTTTTTATAGCTTCTATACTGCTTGTCAGGACACATGGGTCACAGTTACACTGCTCTGTACTGATATACAGTAATATTATATATACTTTTCTATAGCTTCTATACTGCTTGCCAGGACACATGAGTCACAGTTACACCGCTCTGTACTGATATCCACTAATATTATATATACTTTTCTATAGCTTCTATACTGCTTGTCAGGACACATGGGTCACAGTTACACCGCTCTGTACTGATATACAGTAATATTATATATACTTTTCTATAGCTTCTATACTGCTTGTCAGGACACATGGGTCACAGTTACACCGCTCTGTACTGATATATAGTAATATTATATATACTTTTCTATAGCTTCTATACTGCTTGTCCGGACACATGGGTCACAGTTACACTGCTCTGTACTGATATACAGTAATATTATATATACTTTTCTATAGCTTCTATACTGCTTGTCAGGACACACATGTGTCACAGTTACACTGCTCTGTACTACTACTGATATACAGTAATATATATACTTTTCTATAGCTTCTATACTGCTTGTCAGGACACATGTGTCACAGTTACACTGCTCTGTACTGATATACAGTAATATTATATATACTTTTCTATAGCTTCTATACTGCTTGTCAGGACACATGGGTCAGTTACACCGCTCTGTACTGATATACAGTAATATTATATATACTTTTCTATAGCTTCTATACTGCTTGCCAGGACACATGAGTCACAGTTACACCGCTCTGTACTGATATCCAGTAATACTATATATACTTTTCTATAGCTTCTATACTGCTTTTCAGGACACACGGGTCACAGTTACACTGCTCTGTACTGATATACAGTAATATTATATATACTTTTTTATAGCTTCTATACTGCTTGTCAGGACACATGGGTCACAGTTACACTGCTCTGTACTGATATATACAGTAATATATATACTATTCTATAGCTTCTATACTGCTTGCCAGGACACATGAGTCACAGTTACACCGCTCTGTACTGATATCCAGTAATATTATATATACTTTTCTATAGCTTCTATACTGCTTGTCAGGACACATGGGTCACAGTTACACCGCTCTGTACTGATATACAGTAATATTATATATACTTTTCTATAGCTTCTATACTGCTTGTCAGGACACATGGGTCACAGTTACACCGCTCTGTACTGATATACAGTAATATTATATATAATTTTCTATAGCTTCTATACTGCTTGTCAGGACACACATGTGTCACAGTTACACCGCTCTGTACTACTACTGATATACAGTAATATATATACTTTTCTATAGCTTCTATACTGCTTGTCAGGACGCATGTGTCACAGTTACACCGCTCTGTACTACTACTGATATACAGTAATATATATACTTTTCTATAGCTTCTATACTGCTTGTCAGGACGCATGTGTCACAGTTACACCGCTCTGTACCGATATACAGTAATATTATATATACTTTTCTATAGCTTCTGTACTGCTTGTCAGGACACACGGGTCACAGTTACACCGCTCTGTACTGATATACAGTAATATTATATATACTTTTCTATAGCTTCTATACTGCTTTTCAGGACACACGGGTCACAGTTACACCGCTCTGTACTGATATACAGTAATATTATATATACTTTTCTATAGCTTCTATACTGCTTGTCAGGACACATGGGTCACAGTTACACCGCTCTGTACTGATATACAGTAATATTATATATACTTTTCTATAGCTTCTATACTGCTTGTCAGGACACGTGTCACAGTTACACTGCTTTGTACTGATATCCAGTAATATTATATATACTCTTCTATAGCTTCTATACTGCTTGTCAGGACACATGAGTCACAGTTACACCGCTCTGTACTGATATACAGTAATATTATATATACTTTTCTATAGCTTCTATACTGCTTGTCAGGACACGTGTCACAGTTACACCGCTCTGTACTGATATACAGTAATATTATATATATTTTTCTATAGCTTCTATACTGCTTGTCAGGACACACATGTGTCACAGTTACGCCGCTCTGTACTACTACTGATATACAGTAATATATATACTTTTCTATAGCTTCTATACTGCTTGTCAGGACACATGTGTCACAGTTACACCGCTCTGTACTGATATACAGTAATATTATATATACTTTTCTATAGCTTCTATACTGCTTGTCAGGACACATGGGTCACAGTTACACCGCTCTGTACTGATATACAGTAATATTATATATACTTTTCTATAGCTTCTATACTGCTTGTCAGGACACATTTGTCACAGTTACACCGCTCTGTACTGATATACAATAATATTATATATACTTTTCTATAGCTTCAATACTGCTTGTCAGGACACACATGTGTCACAGTTACACCGCTCTGTACTGATATACAGTAATATTATATATACTTTTCTATAGCTTCTATACTGCTTGTCAGGTCACATGGGTCACAGTTACACCGCTCTGTACTGATATACAGTAATATTATATATACTTTTCTATAGCTTTTATACTGCTTGTCAGGACACACATGTGTCACAGTTACACCGTTCTGTACTACTACTGATATGCACTAATATATATACTTTTCTACAGCATCTATACTGCTTGTCAGGACACATGGGTCACAGTTACACCGCTCTCTCTGTACTGATATATACAATAATATATATACTTTTCTTATTTTCTATATAGTCTATACTGCTTGTCAGGACACGTGTCACAGTTACACCACTCTGTCTGTACTGATACATACAATAATATATATATTTTATTATAGCTGCTAGTATTACAGTGCAGCATTTTGGTGACTAACAGTATATAGTTGTACAGTAGGCCATTGCTGTATCTTGCACCTCTGTGTCACTGCAAGTATCCAACCATTCCATTTTCTTCCAGTGATTTGGACCAATAATACCATTGATTAGAATGAATAATTCCAGTGATTATGTCATTTTCTTCCAGTGATTTGGACCAATAATACCATTGATTAGAACAAATAATTCCAGTGATTTTGTCATTTTCTTCCAGGGATTTGGACCAATAATACCATTGATTAGAACGAATAATTCCTGTGATATTGAGGTGTTTGTGTCGCTTAGCTTAGCCGTCCAGCAACCACAGTACACCTCTTTTTCTCTTTTCTTTGCATCATGTGCTGTTTGGGGCCAACTTTTTTTTTTAAGTGCCATCCTGTCTGACACTGCAGTGCCACTCCTAGAAGGGCCAGGTGTTTGTGCCACCCTCTTGGGTCGCTTTGCTTAGTCATCCAGCGACCTCGGTGCAAATTTTAGGACTAAAAATAGTATTGTGAGGTGTGAGGTGTTCAGAATAGACTGGAAATGAGTGGAAATTGTGGTTATTGAGGTTAATAATACTATAGGATCAAAATTACCCCCAAATTCTATGATTTAAGCTGTTTTTGAGGGTTTTTTTTAAAAAAACACCTGAATCCAAAACACACCCGAATCCGACAAAAAATTTTCAGGGAGGTTTTGCCAAAACGCATCCGACTCCAAAACACGGCCGCGGAACCGAATCCAAAACCATAACACAAAACCCGAAAAATGTCCGGTGCACATCTCTAATAAATAGGCCCTAGAGTGTTTTTCTGTGCAACCCCATTTTGAAGTGCACATTCAAAGAGAAAATACAACACCCGATCTGAGAAAGAAGGTAGGCCAGATTCTCAATACACAGTTTAAAATAATGTTAATAACTCAGTATTAAAAAAAAAAAAAAAACTTGACACGACATTATGGATATTGATATATGTATTTTTTCTATTTTTCCAATGTAGCTATTTTATTTGTAATTTTACTTCTTTTATGTTTCAATAGTATGCTGCTTTGTTGTAAATATACTGTATATGTATTAGGTGGGTGCTTAGGTAGAGATCAGGTGCAAACACAGGATCTAGTCAGTGTGTGTGTGTGTGTGTGTGTGTGTGTGTGTGTGTGTGTGTATATATATATATATATACAGGTTGAGTCTCCCTTATCCAAAATGCTTGGGACCAGAGGTATTTTGGATATGGGATTTTTCCGTATTTTGGAATAATTGCATACCATAATGAGATATATCATGGTGATGGGACCTAAATCTAAGCACAGAATGCATTTATGTTACATATACACCTTATACACACAGCCTGAAGGTCATTTTAGCCAATATGTTTTTATAACTTTGTGCATTAAACAAAGTGTGTGTACATTCACACAATTAATTTATGTTTCATATACACCTTATACACACAGCCTGCAGGTCATTTAATACAATATTTTTAATAACTTTGTGTATTAGACAATGTTTGTGTACATTGAGCCATCAAAAAAACAAAGGTTTCACTATCTCACTCTCACTCAAAAAAAAGTCTGTATTTCGGAATATTCCGTATTTCGGAATATTTGGATATGGGATACTCAACCTGTATATATACACACTGCTCAAAAAAATAAAGGGAACACTAAAATAACACATCCTAGATCTGAATGAATGAAATATTCTTATTAAATACTTTGTTCTTTACATAGTTGAATGTGCTGACAACAAAATCACACAAAAATTATCAATGGAAATCAAATTTATTAACCCATAGAGGTCTGGATTTGGAGTCACACTCAAAATTAAAGTGGAAAAACACACTACAGGCTGATCCAACTTTGATGTAATGTCCTTAAAACAAGTCAACATGAGGCTCAGTAGTGTGTGTGGCCTCCACGTGCCTGTATGACCTCCCTACAATGCCTGGGCATGGTCCTGATGAGGTGGCGGATAGTCTCCTGAGGGATCTCCTCCCAGACCTGGACTAAAGCATCCGCCAACTCCTGGACAGTCTGTGGTGCAACGTGGCGTTGCTGGATGGAGCGAGACATGATGTCCCAGATGTGGTCAATTGGATTCAGGTCTGGGGAACGGGCGGGCCAGTCCATAGCATCCATGCCTTCGTCTTGCAGGAACTGCTGACACACTCCAGCCACATGAGGTCTAGCATTGTCTTGCATTAGGAGGAACCCAGGGCCAACCGCACCAGCATATGGTCTCACAAGGGGTCTGATGATCTCATCTCGGTACCTAATGGCAGTCAGGCTACCTCTGGCGAGCACATGGAGGGCTGTGCGGCTCCCCAAAGAAATGCCACCCCACACCATTACTGACCCACTTCCAAACCGGTCATGCTGGAGGATGTTGCAGGCAGCAGAAGGTTCTCCTTGGCGTCTCCAGACTCTGTCACGTCTGTCACATGTGCTCAGTGAGAACCTGCTTTCATCTGTGAAGAGCACAGGGCGCCAGTGGCGAATTTGCCAATCTTGGTGTTCTCTGGCAAATGCCAAACGTCCTGCACGGTGTTGGGCTGTAAGCACAACCCCCACCTGTGGACGTCGGGCCCTCATACCACCCTCATGGAGTCTGTTTCTGATCGTTTGAGTATACACATGCACATTTGTGGCTTGCTGGAGGTCATTTTGCTGGGCTCTGGCAGTGCTCCTCCTGTTTCTTCTTGCACAAAGACAGAGGTAGCTGTCCCGGTGCTGGGTTGTTGCCCTCCTACGACCTCCTCCACGTCTCCTGATGTACTGGCCTGTCTCCTGGTAGTGCCTCCATGCTCTGCACACTACGCTCACAGACACAGCAAACCTTCTTGCCACAGCTCGCATTGATGTGCCATCCTGGATGAGCTGCACTACCTGAGCCACTTGTGTGGGTTGTAGACTCCGTCTCATGCTACCACTAGAGTGAAAGCACTGCCAGCTTTCAAAAGTGACCAAAACATCAGCCAGAAAGCATAGGAGCTGAGAAGTGGTCTGTGGTCACCACCTGCAGAACAACTCCTTTATTGGGGGTGTCTTGCTAATTGCCTATAAATTCCACCTGTTGTCTATTCCATTTGCACAACAGCATGTGAAATTGTCTTGATTGTCAATCAGTGTTGCTTCCTAAGTGGACAGTTTGATTTCACAGAAGTGTGATTTACTTGGAGTTACATTGTGTTGTTTAAGGGGATCCGGTCTGAAGATCGACAGTGTCTAGGTCGACAATGTTTAGGTCGACCACTATAGGTCAACAGTCACTAGGTCGACATGGATGGAAGGTCGACAGGGTTTCTAGGTCGACATGTGCTAGGTCGACAGGTCTATAGGTCGACATGAGTTTTTCACATTTTTTTTCTTTTTTTGAATTTTTTCATACTTAACGATCCACGTGGACTACGATTGGAACGGTAAAGTGTGCCGAGTGAAGCGGTAGCGGAGCGAAGGCACCATGCCCGAAGCATGGCGAGCGAAGCGAGCCATGCGAGGGGACGCGGTGCACTAATTTGGGATCCCGGTAACTCTACGAAGAAAACGACACCCAAAAAAAAAAAAATCCTCATGTCGACCTTTAGACCTGTCGACCTAGCACATGTCGACCTAGAAACCCTGTCGACCTTCCATCCATGTCAACCTAGTGACTGTCGACCTATAGTGGTCGACCTAAACATTGTCGACCTAGACACTATCGATTTGATGAACCACACCCTTGTTTAAGTGTTCCCTTTATTTTTTTGAGCAGTCTATGTTTATATAGATAGATAGATAGATAGATAGATAGATAGATAGATATATTGAGAGAGAGAGAGAGAGAGAGAGAGAGAGAGAGAGAGATGTGTTAATATCGGTACGAATTATCCAAATGACATGATTTTACCAGTTTTTGACCATTTCCTATGAAATACAAAATCAAAACACAAAAGGTGGCTTTAGAACCAAAATCAAAACATGGGAGTCTGTGCATATTTTTGCTAACAATGTTAAATAGTGACAGCAGTAATAGAGATGACCGTCAGTATTAGTAGTCGCAGTGATTCCTAACAATTCTCCTAATAGTAGTCCAGCATTGCCAGCAGTATTTGTGATGCCAAAGCTGTCACACTAGCTATGACTGATAGTATAAAACCGGCATTAGTTTGTAAGTTAAAGCATTGCTACTAGAGATGAGCGGGTTCGGTTCCCTGAGAACCGAACCCTACCGGACTTCACTACCCGAGCCCGGATCCAAGTCAGGATCGGGTTTTCCCGCCTGACTCGGAAACCAGAACGAGGCAAAACATCATCCCGCTGTCGGATTCTCGCAGGATTTGGATTCCATATAAGGAACCGTGCGTCGCTGCCATTTTCACTCCGGCATTGGAGAGTGTAGCGAGAGGACGTGTCTCAGTCCTCGGTGTCCTGCATCAGTACAGTGGTAGTGTCTTGTGCTGCATCAGTCCAGTCACAGTGGTGGTGTCCTCTGCTGTCATATGTCCAGTGCTGCTGTATAAGTCCAGTCCAGTGGTGCTGTGTTGTGCTGCATCAGTTCAGTGGTGGTGTATTGTGCTGCATCAGTCCAGTCACAGTGGTTGTGTCCTCTGCTGCCATATGTCCAGTGCTGCTGTATAAGTCCAGTTCATTGCAGTGGTGCTGTGTTGTCCTGCATCAGTCCAGTGGTGGTGCCCCTGTGTTGCTGTATATGTCCAGTGGTACTGCCGTATATGTCCAGTGGTATTGCCATATAATTCCAGTGATACTGCCGTATATGTCCCGTGGTACTGCCATATAATTCCAGTGATTCAAATTGTAAAGCGCAACGGAATTTGCTGCGCTATATAAGAAACTGTTAATAAATAAATAAATAAATATTACTGCCGTATATGTCCAGTGGTACTGCCGTATAAATCCAGTGATACTGCTGTATATGTCCAGTGGTACTGCCGTATAAATCCAGTGGTACTGCCGTATAAATCCAGTGATACTGCCGTATAATTTCAGTGATATGGATGTATAATTCCAGTGGTACTGGCATATAAATCCAGTGATACTGCCGTATAAATCCAGTCCAGTGGTACTGACGTATAAATCTAGTGGTAATGTCATATAATTCCAGTGGTACTGGCGTATAAATCCAGTGATACTGTCATATAAATCCAGTCCAGTGGTACTGCCGTATAAGTCCAGTGGTACTTCCGTATAATTCCAGTGATACTGGCGTATAATTCCAGTGGTACTTGCGAATAAGTCCAGTGATACTGCTATATAAATCCAGTCCAGTGGTACTGCCGTATAAATTCAGTGGTACTGCCGTATAAGTCCAGTCCAGTGGTACTGCCGTATAAGTCCAGTCCAGTGGTACTGCCGTATAAGTCCAGTGATACTGCCGTATAATTCCAGTAAATGCCATATAAATACAGTGGTGCTGTCCTGTGCTGTATATTATTTACTCCAAATAAAGGGGTTATTAATATTTAATCCAAATAATTTTCACAGGGTTTACCCTGTGTGGTGTAGAGGTACGCTCTCCTGTACCGCATATTGTTATATAACTCCAGAAAAATAATGGAGAACAAACATTTGGAGGATAAAATAGGGAAAGATCAAGAACCACTTCCTCCTAGTGCTGAAGCTTCTGCCACTAGTCATGACATAGACAATGAAATGCCATCAACGTCGTCTGCCAAGGTCCATGCCCAATGTGATAGTAGAGGGCATGTAAAATCCAAAAAGTCAAATTTCAGTAAAAAGACCCCAAAAAATACATTTAAATGGTCTGAGGAGAAACGTAAACTTGCCAATATGCCATTTACGACACGGAGTGGCAAGGAACGGCTAAGGCCCTGGCCTATGTTCATGACTAGTGGTTCAGCTTCACATGACAATGGAAGCCCTCATCCTCCCGCTAGAAAAATGATAAGAGGTAAGCTGGCAAAAGCGCAGCAAAGAACTGTGCGTTCTAAGATGGTATCACAAATCCGCAAGGAGAGTCCAATTGCCAGACTTTCCCAACACTGGACAGGAAGAGGTGGCTCCTTCCATCATTTGTACGCCCTCTGCAAGTGCTGGAAGTAGCACACACAGTCCAGTTTCTGATATTCAAATTGAAGTACACTCTTGAAGTACACCAGGATGAGGATATGGGTGTTGCTGGCACTGAGGAGGAAGTTGACGATGAGGATTCTGATGGTGATGTGGTTTGTTTAAATCAGGCACCGGGGAAGACACATGGGCAAATTATCAAAAAAGCCACCTCTTCGGTGTGGAATTATTTCTCCACAAATCCAGATAACAGGTGTCAAGCCGTGTGTTGCCTCTGTCAATCTGTAATAAGTAGGGGTAAGGATGTTAACCACCTAGGAACATAATTCCAGTGATCCGTCACCTGCTGCGCATTCATCAGAAGTCAGTGTCAAGTTGTAAAACTTTGGGTAAGAGCGTAAGCAGTCCACTGACACCTAAATCCCTTCATCCTCTTGTACCCAAGTTCCTGCAAACCACACCACCAACTTCCTCCGGAATCCCAATTAGCAGCTGTTGCTGCCGCTGCTGTTGTTGCTGCTGGGAGTCGATCGTCATCCCAGAGGGGAAGTCGGAAGACCACTTGTACTACTTCAACTAAGCAATTAACTGTCCAACAGTCCTTTGTGAGAAGATGAAATATGACAGCAGTCATCCTTTTGCAAAGCGGAGAACTAAGGCCTTGACAGCTATGTTGGTGTTAGACGTGAGTCCGGTATCCGCCATTAGTTCAGTGTGACTTAGAGAATTGATGGAGGTAGTGTGTCCCCGGTACCAAATCCCATCTAGGTTCCACTTCACTAGGCAGGTGATACAGAGAATGTACAGAGACATCAGAAAAAGTGTCCTCAGTGTCCTAAAAAATGCAGTTGCACCCACTGTCCACTTAACCAAAGACATGTAGACAAGTGGAACAGGGCAGACTAAGGACTATATGACTGCGACAGCCCACTGGGTAGATGAATTGCCTCCCGCAGCAACAACAGCACCAGTAGCAGCATCTCGTAAATGCCAACTCGTTCCTAGGCAGGCTATGCTATGTATCACCAATTTCCGTAAGAGGCACACAGCTGACAACCTCTTACAGAAACAGAGGGACATCATCACACAATGACTTACCCCAATTAGACTCTCCTGGGGATTTGTGATATCGGACAATGTCACAAATATTGTGCGGGCAAATTCCAGCACGTCCCATGTTTTGCACATACAATAAATTTGGTGGTGCAGATTTTTTTTTTTAAATGACAGGGGCGTGCAGGAGATGCTATCGGTGGCCCGAAAATATGCGGGCCACTTTCAACATTCAGCAACCGCGTGCCGAAGACTGGAACACCAGCAAACACTCCTGAACCTCCCCTGCTATCAACTGAAGAAAGAGGTGGTAACGAGGTGGAATTCAACACTCTATATGCTTCAGAGGATGGAGGAGCAGCAAAAAGCCATTCAAGCCTATACATCCACCTACGATATAGGTAAAGGAGGGTGAATGCACCTGACTCAAGCTCAGTGGAGAATGATTTCTGTCTTGTGCAAGGTCCAACCCTTCGAACTTGCCACACGTGAAGTCAGTTCAGACACTGCCAGCTTGAGTCAGGTCATTCCCCTCATCAGGCGTTTGCAGAAGCAGCTGGAGAAATTGAAGGAGGAGCTAAGATGGAGCAATTCCGCAAAGTATATGGGAGTTGTGGATGGAGCCCTTCATTCGCTTTGCCAGGATTCAAGGGTGGTCAATCTGTTGAAATCAGAGCACTACATTTTGGCCACCATGCTCGATCCTAGGTTTAAAGCCTATGTTGTATCTCTCTTTCCGATAGACACAAGTCTGCCGAGGTTCAAAGACCTGCTGGTGAGAAAATTGTCAACTCAAGCAGAACGTGACCCGTCAACAGCTCCTTCTTCATTTTCTCCCACAAGTGGGACTGCGAGGAAAAGGATAAGACTTCCTAGCCCACCAGCTGGCGGTCATGCAGGGCAGTCAGGAGCGAGTGCCAACATCTGGTCCGGACTGAAGGACCTGCCAACGATTACTGACATGTTTACTGTCACTGCATATGATTCTGTCACCATTGAAAGAATGGTGTAGGATTATATGAGTGACAGCATCCAGGTAGGCATGTCAGACAGTCCGTATGTATACTGGTAGAAAAAAGAGGCAATTTGGATGCCCTTGCACAAACTGGCTTTATTTTATCTAAGTTGCCCCCCCCTCCAGTGTGTACTCCGAAAGAGTGTTTAGTAGAGATGAGCGCCGGAAATTTTTCGGGTTTTGTGTTTTGGTTTTGGGTTCGGTTCCGCGGCCGTGTTTTGGGTTCGACCGTGTTTTGGCAAAACCTCACCGAATTTTTTTTGTCGGATTCGGGTGTGTTTTGGATTCGGGTGTTTTTTTCAAAAAACCCTAAAAAACAGCTTAAATCATAGAATTTGGGGGTCATTTTGATCCCAAAGTATTATTAACCTCAAAAACCATAATTTACACTCATTTTCAGTCTATTCTGAATACCTCACACCTCACAATATTATTTTTAGTCCTAAAATTTGCACCGAGGTCGCTGTGTGAGTAAGATAAGCGACCCTAGTGGCCGACACAAACACCGGGCCCATCTAGGAGTGGCACTGCAGTGTCACGCAGGATGTCCCTTCCAAAAAACCCTCCCCAAACAGCACATGACGCAAAGAAAAAAAGAGGCGCAATGAGGTAGCTGTGTGAGTAAGATAAGCGACCCTAGTGGCCGACACAAACACCGGGCCCATCTAGGAGTGGCACTGCAGTGTCACGCAGGATGTCCCTTCCAAAAAACCCTCCCCAAACAGCACATGACGCAAAGAAAAAAAGAGGCGCAATGAGGTAGCTGACTGTGTGAGTAAGATAAGCGACCCTAGTGGCCGACACAAACACCGGGCCCATCTAGGAGTGGCACTGCAGTGTCACGCAGGATGTCCCTTCCAAAAAACCCTCCCCAAACAGCACATGACGCAAAGAAAAAAAGAGGCGCAATGAGGTAGCTGACTGTGTGAGTAAGATAAGCGACCCTAGTGGCCGACACAAACACCGGGCCCATCTAGGAGTGGCACTGCAGTGTCACGCAGGATGGCCCTTCCAAAAAACCCTCCCCAAACAGCACATGACGCAAAGAAAAAAAGAGGCGCAATGAGGTAGCTGACTGTGTGAGTAAGATAAGCGACCCTAGTGGCCGACACAAACACCGGGCCCATCTAGGAGTGGCACTGCAGTGTCACGCAGGATGGCCCTTCCAAAAAACCCTCCCCAAACAGCACATGACGCAAAGAAAAATAAAAGAAAAAAGAGGTGCAAGATGGAATTGTCCTTGGGCCCTCCCACCCACCCTTATGTTGTATAAACAGGACATGCACACTTTAACCAACCCATCATTTCAGTGACAGGGTCTGCCACACGACTGTGACTGATATGACGGGTTGGTTTGGACCCACCCCAAAAAAGAAGCAATTAATCTCTCCTTGCACAAACTGGCTCTACAGAGGCAAGATGTCCACCTCATCATCATCCTCCGATATATCACCGTGTACATCCCCCTCCTCACAGATTATCAATTCGTCCCCACTGGAATCCACCATCTCAGCTCCCTGTGTACTTTGTGGAGGCAATTGCTGCTGGTCAATGTCTCCGCGGAGGAATTGATTATAATTCATTTTAATGAACATCATCTTCTCCACATTTTCTGGATGTAACCTCGTACGCCGATTGCTGACAAGGTGAGCGGCGGCACTAAACACTCTTTCGGAGTACACACTTGTGGGAGGGCAACTTAGGTAGAATAAAGCCAGTTTGTGCAAGGGCCTCCAAATTGCTTCTTTTTCCTGCCAGTATAAGTACGGACTGTGTGACGTGCCTACTTGGATGCGGTCACTCATATAATCCTCCACCATTCTTTCAATGTTGAGAGAATCATATGCAGTGACAGTAGACGACATGTCCGTAATCGTTGTCAGGTCCTTCAGTCCGGACCAGATGTCAGCATCAGCAGTCGCTCCAGACTGCCCTGCATCACCGCCAGCGGGTGGGCTCGGAATTCTGAGCCTTTTCCTCGCACCCCCAGTTGCGGGAGAATGTGAAGGAGGAGATGTTGACAGGTCGCGTTCCGCTTGACTTGACAATTTTCTCACCAGCAGGTCTTTCAACCCCAGCAGATTTGTGTCTGCCGGAAAGAGAGATCCAAGGTAGGTTTTAAATCTAGGATCGAGCACGGTGGCCAAAATGTAGTGCTCTGATTTCAACAGATTGACCACCCGTGAATCCTTGTTAAGCGAATTAAGGGCTCCATCCACAAGTCCCACATGCCTAGCGGAATCGCTCCGTGTTAGCTCCTCCTTCAATGTCTCCAGCTTCTTCTGCAAAAGCCTGATGAGGGGAATGACCTGACTCAGGCTGGCAGTGTCTGAACTGACTTCACGTGTGGCAAGTTCAAAGGGCATCAGAACCTTGCACAACGTTGAAATCATTCTCCACTGCACTTGAGACAGGTGCATTCCACCTCCTATATCGTGCTCAATTGTATAGGCTTGAATGGCCTTTTGCTGCTCCTCCAACCTCTGAAGCATATAGAGGGTTGAATTCCACCTCGTTACCACTTCTTGCTTCAGATGATGGCAGGGCAGGTTCAGTAGTTTTTGGTGGTGCTCCAGTCTTCTGTACGTGGTGCCTGTACGCGAAAGTGTCCCGCAATTCTTCTGGCCACTGACAGCATCTCTTGCACGCCCCTGTCGTTTTTTAAAAAATTCTGCACCACCAAATTCAAGGTATGTGCAAAACATGGGACGTGCTGGAATTTGCCCATATTTAATGCACACACAATATTGCTGGCGTTGTCCGATGCCACAAATCCACAGGAGAGTCCAATTGGGGTAAGCCATTCTGCGATGATCTTCCTCAGTTGCCGTAAGAGGTTTTTAGCTGTGTGCGTATTCTGGAAAGCGGTGATACAAAGCGTAGCCTGCCTAGGAAAGAGTTGGCGTTTGCGAGATGCTGCTACTGGTGCCGCCGCTGCTGTTCTTGCGGCGGGAGTCCATACATCTACCCAGTGGGCTGTCACAGTCATATAGTCCTGACCCTGCCCTGCTCCACTTGTCCACATGTCCGTGGTTAAGTGGACATTGGGTACAACTGCATTTTTTAGGACACTGGTGAGTCTTTTTCTGACGTCCGTGTACATTCTCGGTATCGCCTGCCTAGAGAAGTGGAACCTAGATGGTATTTGGTAACGGGGGCACACTGCCTCAATAAATTGTCTAGTTCCCTGTGAACTAACGGCGGATACCGGACGCACGTCTAACACCAACATAGTTGTCAAGGCCTCAGTTATCCGCTTTGCAGCAGGATGACTGCTGTGATATTTCATCTTCCTCGCAAAGGACTGTTGGACAGTCAATTGCTTACTGGAAGTAGTACAAGTGGGCTTACGACTTCCCCTCTGGGATGACCATCGACTCCCAGCAGCAACAACAGCAGCGCCAGCAGCAGTAGGCGTTACACGCAAGGATGCATCGGAGGAATCCCAGGCAGGAGAGGACTCGTCAGAATTGCCAGTGACATGGCCTGCAGGACTATTGGCATTCCTGGGGAAGGAGGAAATTGACACTGAGGGAGTTGGTGGGGTGGTTTGCATGAGCTTGGTTACAAGAGGAAGGGATTTACTGGTCAGTGGACTGCTTCCGCTGTCGCCCAAAGTTTTTGAACTTGTCACTGACTTATTATGAATGCGCTGCAGGTGACGTATAAGGGAGGATGTTCCGAGGTGGTTAACGTCCTTACCCCTACTTATTACAGCTTGACAAAGGGAACACACGGCTTGACAAATGTTGTCCGCATTTCTGGTGAAATACTTCCACACCGAAGAGCTGATTTTTTTTGGTATTTTCACCAGGCATGTCAACGGCCATATTCCTCCCACGGACAACAGGTGTCTCCCCGGGTGCCTGACTTAAACAAACCACCTCACCATCAGAATCCTCCTGGTCAATTTCCTCCCCAGCGCCAGCAACACCCATATCCTCCTCATCCTGGTGTACTTCAACACTGACATCTTCAATCTGACTATCAGGAACTGGACTGCGGGTGCTCCTTCCAGCACTTGCAGGGGGCGTGCAAATGGTGGAAGGCGCATGCTCTTCACGTCCAGTGTTGGGAAGGTCAGACATCGCAACCGACACAATTGGACTCTCCTTGTGGATTTGGGATTTCGAAGAACGCACAGTTCTTTGCGGTGCTTTTGCCAGCTTGAGTCTTTTCAGTTTTCTAGCGAGAGGCTGAGTGCTTCCATCCTCATGTGAAGCTGAACCACTAGCCATGAACATAGGCCAGGGCCTCAGCCGTTCCTTGCCACTCCGTGTGGTAAATGGCATATTGGCAAGTTTACGCTTCTCCTCCGACAATTTTATTTTAGGTTTTGGAGTCCTTTTTTTACTGATATTTGGTGTTTTGGATTTGACATGCTCTGTACTATGACATTGGGCATCGGCCTTGGCAGACGACGTTGCTGGCATTTCATCGTCTCGGCCATGACTAGTGGCAGCAGCTTCAGCACGAGGTGGAAGTGGATCTTGATCTTTCCCTAATTTTGGAACCTCAACATTTTTGTTCTCCATATTTTAATAGGCACAACTAAAAGGCACCTCAGGTAAACAATGGAGATGGATGGATACTAGTATACAATTATGGATGGACTGCCGAGTGCCGACACAGAGGTAGCTACAGCCGTGGACTATTGTACTGTACTGTGTCTGCTGCTAATATAGACTGGATGATAATGAGATGTAGTATGTATGTATAAAGAAGAAAAAAAAAAAAAACACGGGTAGGTGGTATACAATTATGGATGGACTGCCGAGTGCCGACACAGAGGTAGCTACAGCCGTGGACTACCGTACTGTGTCTGCTGCTAATATAGACTGGTTGATAATGAGATGTAGTATGTATAAAGAAGAAAGAAAAAAAAACCACGGGTAGGTGGTATACAATTATGGACGGACTGCCGAGTGCCGACACAGAGGTAGCTACAGCCGTGGACTACCGTACTGTGTCTGCTGCTAATATAGACTGGTTGATAATGAGATGTAGTATGTATAAAGAAGAAAGAAAAAAAAAAACACGGGTAGGTGGTATACAATTATGGACGGACTGCCGAGTGCCGACACAGAGGTAGCTACAGCCGTGGACTACCGTACTGTACTGTGTCTGCTGCTAATATAGACTGGATGATGAGATGTAGTATGTATAAAGAAGAAAGAAAAAAAAACCACGGGTAGGTGGTATACAATTATGGACGGACTGCCGAGTGCCGACACAGAGGTAGCTACAGCCGTGGACTACCGTACTGTACTGTGTCTGCTGCTAATATAGACTGGTTGATAAAGAGATGTAGTATGTATGTATAAAGAAGAAAGAAAAAAAAACCACGGGTAGGTGGTATACAATTATGGATGGACTGCCGAGTGCCGACACAGAGGTAGCTACAGCCGTGGACTACTGTACTGTGTCTGCTGCTAATATAGACTGGTTGATAAAGAGATGTAGTATGTATGTATAAAGAAGAAAGAAAAAAAACCACGGGTAGGTGGTATACAATTATGGACGGACTGCCGAGTGCCGACACAGAGGTAGCTACAGCCGTGGACTACCGTACTGTACTGTGTCTGCTGCTAATATAGACTGGTTGATAAAGAGATGTAGTATGTATGTATAAAGAAGAAAGAAAAAAAAACCACGGGTAGGTGGTATACAATTATGGATGGACTGCCGAGTGCCGACACAGAGGTAGCTACAGCCGTGGACTACTGTACTGTGTCTGCTGCTAATATAGACTGGTTGATAAAGAGATGTAGTATGTCTGTATAAAGAAGAAAGAAAAAAAAACCACGGGTAGGTGGTATACAATTATGGACGGACTGCCGAGTGCTGACACAGAGGTAGCTACAGCCGTGGACTACCGTACTGTACTGTGTCTGCTGCTAATATAGACTGGTTGATAAAGAGATGTAGTATGTATGTATAAAGAAGAAAGAAAGAAAAACCACGGGTAGGTGGTATACAATTATGGATGGACTGCCGAGTGCCGACACAGAGGTAGCTACAGCCGTGGACTACTGTACTGTACTGTGTCTGCTGCTAATATAGACTGGTTGATAAAGAGATGTAGTATGTATGTATAAAGAAGAAAGAAAAAAAAACCACGGGTAGGTGGTATACAATTATGGATGGACTGCCGAGTGCCGACACAGAGGTAGCTACAGCCGTGAACTACCGTACTGTGTCTGCTGCGACTGGATGATAAATAATGATATAAAAAATATATATATATCACAACTGCAGCCGGACAGGTATATATTAGAGATGAGCGCCGGAAATTTTTCGGGTTTTGTGTTTTGGTTTTGGGTTCGGTTCCGCGGCCGTGTTTTGGGTTCGACCGCGTTTTGGCAAAACCTCACCGAATTTTTTTTGTCGGATTCGGGTGTGTTTTGGATTCGGGTGTTTTTTTCAAAAAACCCTAAAAAACAGCTTAAATCATAGAATTTGGGGGTCATTTTGATCCCAAAGTATTATTAACCTCAAAAACCATAATTTACACTCATTTTCAGTCTATTCTGAATACCTCACACCTCACAATATTATTTTTAGTCCTAAAATTTGCACCGAGGTCGCTGTGTGAGTAAGATAAGCGACCCTAGTGGCCGACACAAACACCGGGCCCATCTAGGAGTGGCACTGCAGTGTCACGCAGGATGTCCCTTCCAAAAAACCCTCCCCAAACAGCACATGACGCAAAGAAAAAAAGAGGCGCAATGAGGTAGCTGTGTGAGTAAGATAAGCGACCCTAGTGGCCGACACAAACACCGGGCCCATCTAGGAGTGGCACTGCAGTGTCACGCAGGATGTCCCTTCCAAAAAACCCTCCCCAAACAGCACATGACGCAAAGAAAAAAAGAGGCGCAATGAGGTAGCTGACTGTGTGAGTAAGATAAGCGACCCTAGTGGCCGACACAAACACCGGGCCCATCTAGGAGTGGCACTGCAGTGTCACGCAGGATGTCCCTTCCAAAAAACCCTCCCCAAACAGCACATGACGCAAAGAAAAAAAGAGGCGCAATGAGGTAGCTGACTGTGTGAGTAAGATAAGCGACCCTAGTGGCCGACACAAACACCGGGCCCATCTAGGAGTGGCACTGCAGTGTCACGCAGGATGGCCTTTCCAAAAAACCCTCCCCAAACAGCACATGACGCAAAGAAAAAAAGAGGCGCAATGAGGTAGCTGACTGTGTGAGTAAGATAAGCGACCCTAGTGGCCGACACAAACACCGGGCCCATCTAGGAGTGGCACTGCAGTGTCACGCAGGATGGCCCTTCCAAAAAACCCTCCCCAAACAGCACATGACGCAAAGAAAAAAAGAGGCGCAATGAGGTAGCTGACTGTGTGAGTAAGATAAGCGACCCTAGTGGCCGACACAAACACCGGGCCCATCTAGGAGTGGCACTGCAGTGTCACGCAGGATGGCCCTTCCAAAAAACCCTCCCCAAACAGCACATGACGCAAAGAAAAAGAAAAGAAAAAAGAGGTGCAAGATGGAATTGTCCTTGGGCCCTCCCACCCACCCTTATGTTGTATAAACAGGACATGCACACTTTAACCAACCCATCATTTCAGTGACAGGGTCTGCCACACGACTGTGACTGATATGACGGGTTGGTTTGGACCCCCCCCCAAAAAGAAGCAATTAATCTCTCCTTGCACAAACTGGCTCTACAGAGGCAAGATGTCCACCTCATCATCATCCTCCGATATATCACCGTGTACATCCCCCTCCTCACAGATTATCAATTCGTCCCCACTGGAATCCACCATCTCAGCTCCCTGTGTACTTTGTGGAGGCAATTGCTGCTGGTCAATGTCTCCGCGGAGGAATTGATTATAATTCATTTTAATGAACATCATCTTCTCCACATTTTCTGGATGTAACCTCGTACGCCGATTGCTGACAAGGTGAGCGGCGGCACTAAACACTCTTTCGGAGTACACACTTGTGGGAGGGCAACTTAGGTAGAATAAAGCCAGTTTGTGCAAGGGCCTCCAAATTGCCTCTTTTTCCTGCCAGTATAAGTACGGACTGTGTGACGTGCCTACTTGGATGCGGTCACTCATATAATCCTCCACCATTCTTTCAATGTTGAGAGAATCATATGCAGTGACAGTAGACGACATGTCCGTAATCGTTGTCAGGTCCTTCAGTCCGGACCAGATGTCAGCATCAGCAGTCGCTCCAGACTGCCCTGCATCACCGCCAGCGGGTGGGCTCGGAATTCTGAGCCTTTTCCTCGCACCCCCAGTTGCGGGAGAATGTGAAGGAGGAGATGTTGACAGGTCGCGTTCCGCTTGACTTGACAATTTTCTCACCAGCAGGTCTTTCAACCCCAGCAGACTTGTGTCTGCCGGAAAGAGAGATCCAAGGTAGGTTTTAAATCTAGGATCGAGCACGGTGGCCAAAATGTAGTGCTCTGATTTCAACAGATTGACCACCCGTGAATCCTTGTTAAGCGAATTAAGGGCTCCATCCACAAGTCCCACATGCCTAGCGGAATCGCTCCGTGTTAGCTCCTCCTTCAATGTCTCCAGCTTCTTCTGCAAAAGCCTGATGAGGGGAATGACCTGACTCAGGCTGGCAGTGTCTGAACTGACTTCACGTGTGGCAAGTTCAAAGGGCATCAGAACCTTGCACAACGTTGAAATCATTCTCCACTGCACTTGAGACAGGTGCATTCCACCTCCTATATCGTGCTCAATTGTATAGGCTTGAATGGCCTTTTGCTGCTCCTCCAACCTCTGAAGCATATAGAGGGTTGAATTCCACCTCGTTACCACTTCTTGCTTCAGATGATGGCAGGGCAGGTTCAGAAGTTTTTGGTGGTGCTCCAGTCTTCTGTACGTGGTGCCTGTACGCCGAAAGTGTCCCGCAATTCTTCTGGCCACCGACAGCATCTCTTGCATGCCCCTGTCGTTTTTTAAAAAATTCTGCACCACCAAATTCAAGGTATGTGCAAAACATGGGACGTGCTGGAATTTGCCCATATTTAATGCACACACAATATTGCTGGCGTTGTCCGATGCCACAAATCCACAGGAGAGTCCAATTGGGGTAAGCCATTCTGCGATGATCTTCCTCAGTTGCCGTAAGAGGTTTTTAGCTGTGTGCGTATTCTGGAAAGCGGTGATACAAAGCGTAGCCTGCCTAGGAAAGAGTTGGCGTTTGCGAGATGCTGCTACTGGTGCCGCCGCTGCTGTTCTTGCGGCGGGAGTCCATACATCTACCCAGTGGGCTGTCACAGTCATATAGTCCTGACCCTGCCCTGCTCCACTTGTCCACATGTCCGTGGTTAAGTGGACATTGGGTACAACTGCATTTTTTAGGACACTGGTGAGTCTTTTTCTGACGTCCGTGTACATTCTCGGTATCGCCTGCCTAGAGAAGTGGAACCTAGATGGTATTTGGTAACGGGGGCACACTGCCTCAATAAATTGTCTAGTTCCCTGTGAACTAACGGCGGATACCGGACGCACGTCTAACACCAACATAGTTGTCAAGGCCTCAGTTATCCGCTTTGCAGCAGGATGACTGCTGTGATATTTCATCTTCCTCGCAAAGGACTGTTGGACAGTCAATTGCTTACTGGAAGTAGTACAAGTGGGCTTACGACTTCCCCTCTGGGATGACCATCGACTCCCAGCAGCAACAACAGCAGCGCCAGCAGCAGTAGGCGTTACACGCAAGGATGCATCGGAGGAATCCCAGGCAGGAGAGGACTCGTCAGAATTGCCAGTGACATGGCCTGCAGGACTATTGGCATTCCTGGGGAAGGAGGAAATTGACACTGAGGGAGTTGGTGGGGTGGTTTGCGTGAGCTTGGTTACAAGAGGAAGGGATTTACTGGTCAGTGGACTGCTTCCGCTGTCGCCCAAAGTTTTTGAACTTGTCACTGACTTATTATGAATGCGCTGCAGGTGACGTATAAGGGAGGATGTTCCGAGGTGGTTAACGTCCTTACCCCTACTTATTACAGCTTGACAAAGGGAACACACGGCTTGACAAATGTTGTCCGCATTTCTGGTGAAATACTTCCACACCGAAGAGCTGATTTTTTTGGTATTTTCACCAGGCATGTCAACGGCCATATTCCTCCCACGGACAACAGGTGTCTCCCCGGGTGCCTGACCTAAACAAACCACCTCACCATCAGAATCCTCCTGGTCAATTTCCTCCCCAGCGCCAGCAACACCCATATCCTCCTCATCCTGGTGTACTTCAACACTGACATCTTCAATCTGACTATCAGGAACTGGACTGCGGGTGCTCCTTCCAGCACTTGCAGGGGGCGTGCAAATGGTGGAAGGCGCATGCTCTTCACGTCCAGTGTTGGGAAGGTCAGGCATCGCAACCGACACAATTGGACTCTCCTTGTGGATTTGGGATTTCGAAGAACGCACAGTTCTTTGCGGTGCTTTTGCCAGCTTGAGTCTTTTCAGTTTTCTAGCGAGAGGCTGAGTGCTTCCATCCTCATGTGAAGCTGAACCACTAGCCATGAACATAGGCCAGGGCCTCAGCCGTTCCTTGCCACTCCGTGTGGTAAATGGCATATTGGCAAGTTTACGCTTCTCCTCCGACAATTTTATTTTAGGTTTTGGAGTCCTTTTTTTACTGATATTTGGTGTTTTGGATTTGACATGCTCTGTACTATGACATTGGGCATCGGCCTTGGCAGACGACGTTGCTGGCATTTCATCGTCTCGGCCATGACTAGTGGCAGCAGCTTCAGCACGAGGTGGAAGTGGATCTTGATCTTTCCCTAATTTTGGAACCTCAACATTTTTGTTCTCCATATTTTAATAGGCACAACTAAAAGGCACCTCAGGTAAACAATGGAGATGGATGGATACTAGTATACAATTATGGATGGACTGCCGAGTGCCGACACAGAGGTAGCTACAGCCGTGGACTATTGTACTGTACTGTGTCTGCTGCTAATATAGACTGGATGATAATGAGATGTAGTATGTATGTATAAAGAAGAAAGAAAAAAAAACCACGGGTAGGTGGTATACAATTATGGATGGACTGCCGAGTGCCGACACAGAGGTAGCTACAGCCGTGGACTACCGTACTGTGTCTGCTGCTAATATAGACTGGTTGATAATGAGATGTAGTATGTATAAAGAAGAAAAAGAAAAAAACCACGGGTAGGTGGTATACAATTATGGACGGACTGCCGAGTGCCGACACAGAGGTAGCTACAGCCGTGGACTACCGTACTGTACTGTGTCTGCTGCTAATATAGACTGGATGATAATGAGATGTAGTATGTATAAAGAAGAAAGGAAAAAAAACCACGGGTAGGTGGTATACAATTATGGACGGACTGCCGAGTGCCGACACAGAGGTAGCTACAGCCGTGGACTACCGTACTGTACTGTGTCTGCTGCTAATATAGACTGGTTGATAAAGAGATGTAGTATGTATGTATAAAGAAGAAAGAAAAAAAAACCACGGGTAGGTGGTATACAATTATGGATGGACTGCCGAGTGCCGACACAGAGGTAGCTACAGCCGTGGACTACTGTACTGTGTCTGCTGCTAATATAGACTGGTTGATAAAGAGATGTAGTATGTATGTATAAAGAAGAAAGAAAAAAAACCACGGGTAGGTGGTATACAATTATGGACGGACTGCCGAGTGCCGACACAGAGGTAGCTACAGCCGTGGACTACCGTACTGTACTGTGTCTGCTGCTAATATAGACTGGTTGATAAAGAGATGTAGTATGTATGTATAAAGAAGAAAGAAAAAAAACCACGGGTAGGTGGTATACAATTATGGATGGACTGCCGAGTGCCGACACAGAGGTAGCTACAGCCGTGGACTACTGTACTGTGTCTGCTGCTAATATAGACTGGTTGATAAAGAGATGTAGTATGTATGTATAAAGAAGAAAGGAAAAAAAACCACGGGTAGGTGGTATACAATTATGGACGGACTGCCGAGTGCCGACACAGAGGTAGCTACAGCCGTGGACTACCGTACTGTACTGTGTCTGCTGCTAATATAGACTGGTTGATAAAGAGATGTAGTATGTATGTATAAAGAAGAAAGAAAAAAAAACCACGGGTAGGTGGTATACAATTATGGATGGACTGCCGAGTGCCGACACAGAGGTAGCTACAGCCGTGGACTACTGTACTGTGTCTGCTGCTAATATAGACTGGTTGATAAAGAGATGTAGTATGTATGTATAAAGAAGAAAGAAAAAAAAACCACGGGTAGGTGGTATACAATTATGGATGGACTGCCGAGTGCCGACACAGAGGTAGCTACAGCCGTGAACTACCGTACTGTGTCTGCTGCGACTGGATGATAAATAATGATATAAAAAATATATATATATCACTACTGCAGCCGGACAGGTATATATTATATAATGACGGACCTGCTGGACACTGTCTGTCAGCAGAATGAGTTTTTTATAGAATAAAAAAAAAACACCACACAAGTCACACGACGAGTGTTTAACTTTTTCAGGCAATCACAATATAGTATACTACTAACTATACTGGTGGTCAGTGTGGTCAGGTCACTGGTCAGTCACACTGGCAGTGGCACTCCTGCAGCAAAAGTGTGCACTGTTTAATTTTAATAATATGTACTCCTGGCTCCTGCTATAACCTATAACTGGCACTGCTCCCCAGTCTCCCCCACAATTATAAGCTGTGTGAGCACAGTCAGATATATACATAGATGATGCAGCACACTGGGCTGAGCAGTGCACACAGATATGGTATGTGACTGAGTCACTGTGTATCGTTTTTTTCAGGCAGAGAACGGATTATATTAAATAAAACTGCACTGTCTGGTGGTCACTGTGGTCAGTCACTACTAAACTCTGCACTCTCTACAGTACTCCTAAGCTCCAGTAAATCAAGTGTCTCTGTCTCAAATCAATCCCACTCTCTCTCTTCTAATCTAAATGGAGAGGACGCCAGCCACGTCCTCTCCCTATCAATCTCAATGCACGTGTGAAAATGGCGGCGACGCGCGGCTCCTTATATAGAATCCGAGTCTCGCGAGAATCCGACAGCGTCATGATGACGTTCGGGCGCGCTCGGGTTAACCGAGCAAGGCGGGAAGATCCGAGTCGCTCGGACCCGTGAAAAAAAACATGAAGTTCGGGCGGGTTCGGATTCCGAGGAACCGAACCCGCTCATCTCTAGTGTTTAGTGCATCCGGTAACCTTGTCAGCAATCGGCGTAGGAGGTTACTTCCACAAAATGTGGAGAAGATGATGTACATCAAGATGAATTATAAATTCCTCGGGGAAGACCTTTACCAGCAGTTGCCTCCAGAAAGTACACAGGGACCTGTGATGGTGGATTCCAGTGGGGACGAATTGATACTCTGTGAGGAGGAGGAGGATGTACACACTGAAAGGGGTGAGGAATCAGAGGATGAGGATGAGGTCGACATCTTGCCTCTGTAGAGCCAGTTTGTGCAAGGAGAGATTGATTGCTTCTTTTTTGGTGGGGACCCAAACAAACCAGTCATTTCAGCCACAGTCGTGTGGCAGACCCTGTCGCTGAAATGATTGGTTTGTTAAAGTGTGCATGTCCTGTTTATACAACATAAGGGTGGGTGGGAGGGCCCAAGGACAATTCCATCTTGCACCTCTTTTTCTTCTTTGCATCATGTGCTGTTAGGGGACTAGATTTTTAAAGTGCCATCTTGTCTGACAGTGCCGTATAAGTCCAAGGGTACTGCCGTATAAGTCCAGGGGTACTGCCGTATAAGTCCAGTCCAGTGGTGCTGTCTTGTGCTGCATCAGTCCATTTGTGGTTTCTTGTGCTGCCATAAGTCCAGTGGTGGTGTCCTGTGCTGTATAGTATTTACTCCAAATAAAAGGCTCATATACATTACTTATATAATTATCAAAATAATTTTTTCAGGGTTTGCCCTGTGTGGTGTAGGGGTCTGCTCACCTGTGCTGCATATTATTATAATAGCTCCAAATAAAAGGGTTATTATTATCCAAATTAATTTTACAGGCTTTGCCGTGTGTGTGTTTGGTTTAGGGGTATACTCTCCTGTGCCATCAATATTGTGCGTGTATTACATCTGGGCAAATTCCAGCACGTCCCATGTTGTTTGTGCCACACACTTGTGTCGCTTAGCTAACTCATCCAGCTACCTTATTGCACCTCTTTTTCTTCTTTGCAAGGTGTGCTGTTTGGGTCTCGTTTTTTTAAGTGCCATCCTATCTGCCATTGCAGTGTCACTCCTAGATGCGCCAGGTGTTTGTGCCGCACACTTGTGTCGCTTAGCATAGCCATCCAGCTACCTCATTGCACCTCTTCTACATCTTTGCATGAGGTGCTGTTTGGGGCCTTTTTTTGATATATCTGCCCTCCTGTCTGCCACTGCAGTGCCACTCCTAGATTGGCCAATTGTTTGTGTTGCGTGGCTTAGTCATACAGCTACCTCATTGCACCTCTTCTACATCTTTGCAGCATGTGCTGTTTGGGGCCTATTTTTTAAATCTGCCATCCTGTCTGACACTGCAGTGCCACTCCTAGATGGGCCAGATGTTTGTGCCGCACACTTGTGTCACTTATCTTAGTCATCCAGCCACCTCGGTGCAACCTTTTGGCCTAAAAACAATATTGTGAGGTGTGAGGTGTTCAGAATAGACTGGAAATTAGTGGAAATGAATGTTATTGAGGTTAATAATACCATAGGATCAAAATTACCCCCAAATTCTGTGATTTTAGCTTTTTTTTTTTCTTTTTCAAAAAATCATCCAGATCCAAAACCAAAACCAAAACACAGAAGGGTGGTTTAGCAAAACCAATCCAGATCCAGAACACGAGCATGGAACCAGAACCAAAACCAAAACACAAAACACGAAAAGTGCCCGCCACACATCTCTAATTGCTACCACTTTCTAGCTTCCTCTTCCTAATGTGGCCCGTCATCCCTACGTTAATGTTGGTGGTTAAGCAGCAGTGAGCAAATCAGTTTATTAAACGTGACATGAGTATTGTGCTCCTAGTTTACAGTAGGTCACCACTCATGGTCAAATAGAAGTATGAAGCATGTATTTAAGGACATGCTACATAATGCAGATGCTAATACAGTAAGTACTGTTGATACCAGTACCTCTGTGGAATTCACCATGACCTACCTCCTAAGAGGGTGGAACATATATAGGATACAAAAGAAACCTTCCATCCGCTGCTGTGAGGTCTAGCACAACTATTTAGTGAGCAAAAATAAATTATATTTGCAGAATAATACTCTGCACTTTACTGCTTCTAAAATTGACAATAGAATTTAAATATTCTGCTTTAGAGAATTCATTGTAATAAAGAGATGTATGGAAGTTGAGTCCATTTAAATTGGAGTAAAAGGTGGAGATATCTGACAAGTCTTTAGCTGGTATGATGGAATTCTAAAATAACTTTACTTTGTACCCAACTTTTTCTTCACCCCAATGTCATAACTGCCCTCAATGTGTCATCTGCCCAGCAGCAGACTGTCCCTGGAAATGATTTTCAAATGTTGGCATGTAGGCAATAGTAGTGAGTTGCACAAAGCATATTCCAAATTTCCTCATCACGCCAGGTTCAGGCTATGTAAAAGGGCATATAATTAGTAGTCTCTGTGTTGCCTGACACTAATCCTTTTATTGATGGGTGACATGTAGCACACGTTGTTACCTAAAAACTATGCTCTACAATGTGTTGCTCAACCTACTGACCCTTCCATCCAGGATGTTACTGTCAGATCTTTTGCTACACCACACCAAATATTAATCTTAGCTCATTAATTCTTCTGGGGGTTTACAAGTTGCAGACTTAAAATATCCCTAATACAGAAGGCTTACTGCTTAGCGCATTCCAGCGACTCATGGCGTTAATCACAGGAACGTGGCACCTCAGTATATAAGACATCCCTTCAGCTGCTTGCTCACATGACAAACTTCTACGTTGCTTCATTCTAATTACCATGTCTGGCTGCAAGATTGAGCTATACCATTACAGAGCCTGGCTCACCAGTGACAACTTGCTCACATTTTCCATTAAGGGGACATGTCCATCACTTGAATAATAGGAAGATCTGAAATGTTAAAAGCACTAACATCAAATAAAGAAGTCCTGACACTTACAATGAGCTGAAGGGATGAAAATGCTGACTGATGATTTATTGTTATTTATGAACTAGGTTCACTGAAATCCTGGCTGCCAGCGGTAATCCATGTTTTTGTTTAGTTCCCATAGTAAGAAGAACTGTATGCATATTGAACCATTTCAGGATGGTATCGTTTTTCTTTTTTTCTTTTAACAGTTATTTGTGTGGGGCATAGTTATATTATGTACAAGTGACATGGAACTATGCCATAAATCCTATAAAATATCCTATATAATAAAAGCCAACTCTGCTCCTCACCTCTGTTAGCTGACACAGCTCAAACTAGAGAGTGGGCTGGGGAGAGAGAAAGGGGGTAGGGGCAGATAGGGACTGGGGGAGAAAGAAAGAGGGCAGGAGGCTTGGGGCAGGTAAAGACTGTGGAGAGAGTGGGTAGGGGCAGATAGGACATGGAAGAGAGAGAAGGGGGAGGTGTTGGGTTAGATAGGTACTGGGGTGAGAGTGAAGTGGTAGGGGCAGATAGGGACAGTGGAGAGAGAGAGATGCAGAATTTTCAATATAGTCATCTCTGTGTGACACGGACACACACACTCACACTCCCTATGTACACTGTACTCCAAACCCATATACTGTCCCTATATACACTGCACCCCCATCCTTTTCCATATTCTGCACCCCCCACAGTATACTGCCCCTATATACACACTGCACCCCCATACCCCTCCATATAGTGCCCCCTATATACATGGGACCCCCTCGTCCATATACTGCTCCCGCTTTATACAGCATACTCTGCACCCCCTCCTCCATATACTATACTGCTACTCCAGGTTAAATGCCGCCTGGACTCAGCAACAAGTAGCAGCAGTAACCAGGAAACGGATGCAGCAACCACCAGACCGTCACGCAGTGCCCAGAGCGGAGGCAGTGTGGTGACCAGGTGGAGGAGGGGTCGGTGCTGGGGCTGCAGATGATGTGGGTGAAGAGGCAGATAACTGGCTCAGCTGCTATATTTATACTGCGCAGAGGGTCCTGTACTCGCCCCTCCTACACCCCGGACAGGCCATGCCCAGACCACTCTGGCCAGCTGCTGGTGGCTACTGGTGTCCTCTATATACACACACACACACACACACACACACACACAAATACTCAGCATGACAAAGCCCGGCTCCCAGCAACAGGACTTCCAGAAATTCCGGCAGCTCCTGTGTGAGTAGCACCCTCTCTCCTAATAAAAACCGGCCCTGGTGTCCGTCATTTCTACGGGCTTTTAACTAGTATCACTAGTAGGGATATAATCACTTATAGTACATTCAGAGAACTGTGATGTCACTTGTGCGACATGGCTCATGGCAGAAGTGTTTCATGATGGAATGTAAAAAACAACTGGATATTACTAAATTTATTTGAGCAAACAAATGACCGCGCATAGCACTTTTTAAGTTGAAACAACCTTCATCACTGGGGGGCATTAGTCTTCCTTGCCCGGAAGATTACTCCTTGGCCTCTAATTACAGATGTGCCATAGATTGGATAGGGGGTGGTGATAACTTCGTGAACCAGACCTTAGAACAAGCACTGACACCTCAACACAGTTTGGTACATACAGTACATTTTACAGACAACCCCACACTATCGGACCTGCGTTATAACCCATTACTATATGCTCCCTGTAGGGCCTGGCGCATTATTAGGAAATGCTTAGGCCTCTCCCTGGCAAATTCATTATTCCAGCCTTTATTGTTTAATCCACATTTTCAGGGTGGTGAGGTCAATGGGGTTGTTCTTGGTTGGCACCTCCAGGGACTTCAATTTTTAGATTAGCTTTTGACCGTGGACTGTTCTGCAATTTTAACCTTATCTCAACTGTAAGAGAAATACTCCCTTCTTTATTTCCCTCTTTTTGCATACTTTCAAATACGTAGTTTTGTCAACAGACAACTGTCCTGTCTACGTCCCTCTGATTGTACCTTTCCCCTAGATGGCCTGATACAGCAAAGCCCGGGCTCTCCTTATTCTACTTCTCTCATATATTCCCACACTAGGCAGAGGTTGGATCTATCTAAGATCACAACTGGATTAGTTAAATGGACTGAAACCTTTCCAGACACTGATCTGCCCACAGTGATTCGGTGGTGTAATATACTCAACAAACAACTGGTACATAGAGCATATTACACCCCCCGACGCCAGTTTCTCAGAGGAGTGTCAGATAACTCCCTATGCTTCAAATGTACTGCACCAGACGCTGATATTGTCCACTGTCTTTGGGCATACCGGTAGTGCAAGCTTTTTGGAAAGATGTGCAGAATTATATTAGGTCGGAATTATGTATATATTTTGAAATCACGATGGTTTAGGCTTTCTGGAATCATACTATTACTCAGACCCCCCACTTTCCAAGAGGATGAAATTATTATTGACCTGTGTGGTCGCTGTTGCAAAAAATACAGTTTTGTCCCAATAGATACATTCAGATCCAATACCCTTATCTCTTATGTTCCCCGTTTAACCTATCAATATCAAATGGACTGGGTAGATTGCTCCCTAGATGCCGAATCTCGTTCTAAATTTTTTTCCTAATCTGGTTGCCCTATTTCCATAATTTACCTACTACCACCAAGGAATATGTACGTAAGGTAGTTCGTCTAACGACGTGGTACAATACAGAAACCCTCACTACCGCCATTTTAACTCACCCAGTGGACGTTCAGTTACTGTGGCTTAATTGTACTGCTGTTTATTTATTTATCATATTATTCAGTTATAATTATTATACTCTCAACAATGGTATTTTCTTACTTGTTGTCTCTAACTCACATGGTTGTTCTTCTTGTGTGTATTTTGGCAAACGACTGTGTTGGAATTGTGTGATTCTTTTTCAATAAAACATATTAAAAAAACAACTGGATATAAGGATCCCCTATATAAGCAAACGATTCTGTTTCAAACTGAAACTTGTTTATTAGGGAATAATAGAGGATGGAATGTTCTGGTGGTAATCAACATATGCACTATTTTTTGTTTTTTTCTGTCAAATGTTTCATTGTTATAACTAGCTCTGTAAACTCTTGCATCAACTTGTAACTTAAGGTCAGTACAGGTACTTTTTCTGAGACAAAATAATAGAAGTGAGTATAACTTCAGTGACCTTTTTTTCAGTGTGCTTAAAATTTTTTTAAAAAAATTATATAGATACAATGTTGCAACAAACTTTATGTTTACTGTTTTATTGTTGGAAAAATGTCCTTACTGTGTGATACGATAGATGTTATTTCTGTTTTTTTTTTCTCTCAACCTCAGCCTTTGTCACCTAATTGTACTCCAAAATAACTATAATCCCTCCCGGGCTTCTCGCAGAGAAATTTAGATTTTACGACAATATGCTTTTATAAACAAGATTTTCTTGTAGACAGCATAAGTAATTTTTCCTCCTGACGTCAACACGAAAAATTATGTTTGGATGTGACATGCGAAAGGCCCACGTAAAGTTGTCCATGAGAAAATCTTTCTCCACTTAGGTCAACCCCAGCCATGTTAAATGTCTGCCCTTGTGCTTTATTAATTGTCATGTCAAAGCAGACTCTTACCGGGAATGGAAATTAAACGGCAAATAATTGGGATTCTCGGTATTAAAGCTGTTTCTCCAGTGCCACAGCCAGTTGAAATAGTAGCTTCAATCAAAAAGTTTTTATTAACACATAGAAAAACAAACAATGTTACTTTCAGGAAAAATAATCGCTTTTCGCATAAATGACATAGGAATGTAAAAAAAAAAAAGAAAATTTTGTATCAGTAAACAGCGCTTACATAAATTTTTCTGGAGAAACTGGATAATATGTATCAATCTCTACATAGTATGAAATAAAGTCCATCGTTGTGTAAAATCTTTAACAGTTTAGGTAGCATAAGCCCAAAAAAAAACCATTTAGACGGACGTCTTTTCCTTAACTTGTTTCACTAAAAACATCACTGCTCGGCTCAGTTTTGTCATAGATTAATTGTTTCATACATCTAAATCTTAAACAACAAATGCTATAGAATTGTGAAAACCACATCATAGTCCGTCCAGTGGGTCTCGAGATTAACCCGAACTAACAGACAGATGCCTACCAGGGACTATGTAATTGTAGATACAGAAATACAAAGCACTGGAGACATTAGCCTGTGGTTACTCGAACTACAGCCTTGTTTTTGTACTGTATTATACTATGTAGCAAGACAGGTCCTTGTGGGCCTAGGATGCCAGGAATGCAGGAGCTTGTATTTTCTACAATCATATGCATGCACTTGCAACCACTGGCATGCTGGTACTTATAGTTCTACCGATCGCAAGAAGCCTGCAGGTTTGCAACAGTAGTATATGCACCAGTGTTAACTTTGACGACAAATATTTTGAGTAAAAGTATTCATCGACTACAGTTTATTCCAGGACTAACATTAGACTACAGTTAGACTACAATGAAAACTGAGATTCACTGACTAAATCTTAACTAAAACAAAGCAAAAAAAAAAAAAAAACGAGTACGACTAAAACTAAATTTAAAATCCTTGTCAAAATTAACACTGGAAGTAGGGTTTTAAATTTCTAAGGATCAACTATGTGTTCTAGGTATTTGCAGAAAATAAGTATTACCTTTTGTGAAGGAAATAGGATTGTATATTACCCTTGTTTGTACTAACCAACTTTAGGCATTAATTTGTATATGATATTGACAGCACCACATAAGTCAGACTTAGTATGTAACACATATGCAGCCTACTGTGCCAAGATTACTATAGTGTATATTACACATAGTAAAAGGTATGCAAACTTCTCAAGTGAATTTTAGAGAAATGTTCTTCATCAAAATCCATTATCAGTATCATTACACTAATCGCAAATGTTATGACTAAAACATTGACTAAAATTAGACTAAAATGATAACTGAGATCCACTGACTAAATATTGACTAAGACAAAGCAAAATAAAAAGACTAAAATGTGACTTTAAACCAACTACAATTCTAAGTAACCGACTAAGACTAAAACTAAATTCAAAAATCTTGTCAAAATTAACACGGATATGCACCAGATTTAGGGGTAAATGTATGATCCATCATTAAAGGGGAGAAGTGGTATCAGCGCACATTAAGGGCACTGATACCGCTTATCCCCCATGTATTACTCTGGTGGTGCTGGCTCGCCTCTGTCCATATCAGCGCTGCTATCTAAAAGCACGCCGATGTGAGGGGACAATATATGAACAGTCAGCATCGCTGACTGGTTCAACACCTGCAGCAATTGATTTAGACAGCAGCAGGTGGTGATGCTCTATCTCCACAGCAGGGACAGTGTGCTATGGGCTATCTGATGGTTCTTGGTGACGCTCATGCAATTACCCTTGCCCAGGAGTCTTTTAGCCTCCTGCAGCCAAAGACTTCGCCTATAGCAGCCGCCTTTCCAGGGAAGATTAGGTCCACCCCGTACTCAGATGCCCCCAGTTTTTATGCATAGACAAGGTGGCTATTGGAGGCTGAGCAAGAGTAGGTTGCAGTACGATGAGACGTACACTGAACCCTATCTAGATACCGCTGCACTACATGTGGACAGAGAGAAATAACCTAATGCACGTGAGTGCGACAGTGCACAGGTTGGAATACAAATTTTACACAATCAGTAAGTACTGCACTACACACAGGCAGAGAGAAATAGCCGAATGCACATGAGTGCAACAATGCACAGGTTGGAATATAATCTTAACACAATCAATATGTATATGCTACAATGCACAGGATGTTATTAGCAACAAGACCGTATACACATGCAAGAATGCACAGGATGGTATGAATAATAAATAATTTAGCAGTGAGTTACTAAAGGAGCTTGGCAGAGCAAGGCAAGGTACAGATAAGATTACTTTGCTGCAGGAGACCCCTGGATCCAGGCAAGGAAGAACAAAGCAAGACCGAGCAAGGTAAGGCTGGAGCTGTCTGAAAGTACTTCCAGGCTAGATCTCACATGCACAATCAGGAACTCAGGTGACAGGTAATGAACTCAGGATTCTGGAAGGACAGGGTACACAGGCTTCTAACTGGACTGGGTATCACAAGTAATGTAATAACACCAACTGCACAGGTACCAGAAACCACCATAGCACAGGGACCAGACACAGGTACAAACAGGAACTTGGAGCTATAACTGGCATCAGGTGAAGTGCAAGCTGGGTAATAAATGAATCAAGCCTCAATCAGGATGGCTGGAAGCCAGACACAAGGTAATGGCCTAATTATCTGACAGGTGAGACTGCACAGACCACACATATAGGAGGCAGGGTGCAATTACACAGACTCACCAAAGGTGGCCCGCAACAGTGCCCCAAACAAGTACATAAGAAAACCTGGAATGCTAACAGAAATACAACAGACTCACAATATAAAAATATAAACAGGAATGAGCCACAGCAGTGGCTCATGACAGACTGTGCTGTCCCTGGCTGTGGTGGGTGCCAGCACTGGACTGCGCAGGGGATCTTGTGTGAGTAGTGAGATGCCACGCAGAGGAGCTGGATGGGAAGGAGACACTGCATCAGCACTGAGATGATGCACTGTGTGCTCAGGGGGACATCGCCGGAGCGGAAGCTTTCGCTTCCCCGCTTCGGCAGACAAGATGTTAATACATCTTGTCGATGTCCCTTCCTGCTTTGCCTCAGTAATAAGTTGAAGCAGGAAGTGTTATAGCGGCATGATGCGTGCCACTATAATACATTTACCTGTTAAGTCACATACAGTATATGTCTAATTCACTTGCATCCATATTTAAGAACATTTATTATTATAACCAAGATATATTCACTATAAGGTCTGAATAACATAAAAGTCTTGCATACAGCATATAGTATTCTCCCTCTAGTGTCCAAAAAAACTAGCTAAAACACACACACACACACACACACACACACACAAAACCATTTAATATATGGACAAGTAATGTTAAATAGCAGCTACTCTATCCGATTCAGAGGTGAATCGACAAGTAGCCAATCAGAAGTGGTTTGCTAATGCTAGCAGCCATCATCATCATTGATATCAGTGGGTGCATGCACAGCTCTAAGGCATCTGCAAATGATACTGACAGGGGTATACTGTATGTGCAAGTTTTCATCTGTTCACAATTACTCCAAAAAATGTGAAAACAAGAAATGAAGCTCTGATGTTTCAATTGACTCAATACGTTACCACACACAGCTTTTTTCAACCAAAATAATATCACATGTAAAATATATCAAATACAATAATATAAAAGAATAACTGTCATACACTCCTGGGGCTTTTGATAAAGGAATATATTCCCCACCGTACTTCTGTTTGGACCCAAACTGGCTGATTCTATCACTGCAAAGTCTCAATCTCCAAGTATCTAACATCCAGTTACAGTAGTATTACAACTTGTCTTACAGCAGGAAGCGTGTGTGGACATGATCATTCTTATATGGAGGGCAAGTTCAATCAACCATATTCTCAAACAGAAATAAAATATTAGTCCCATAGACAAACTGTTCCTGGAAACCTCCAAACCCGTGCTGGCCCAGCCAATGTCTCAAATAATGACAATAGCCATAGTATATTATATGATTTAATATGATATGATTTACCATGGATGAAGCTAGCCTTTCAATCACGAAGGGAAAAGACTCATCATGGCCCACCGTTCCCCATCCTAGTAGATATTTGTCGCTTTCTCTTTGTATGACCAACATATAATACAGACAGCATCAGTGACCTCCATATAATGCAAACAGCATTAGCGACCACCATATACTACAGATAGCAATAGTGACTGCCATATACTACAGACACTAGTGACCACCATGCACTACAGACAGCATTAGCAATCGCCATATACTACACCAGCATTAGTGACCGCCATATGCTAAACACAGCATTAGTGACTGCTATATATATATACTACACACAGTATTAGTGACTGCCATATACTGCACACAGTTAGTGACTGCCATATACTACACACAGTATTAGTGACTGCCATATACTGCACACATCAATAGTGACCACCATATACTACACACAGTATTAGTGACTGCCATATACTACACACAGTATTAGTGACTGCCATATACTACACACAGTATTAGTGACTGCCATATACTACACACAGTATTAGTGACTACCATATACTACAGACAGCATTAGTGACTGCCATATACTACACACAGCATTAGTGACTACCATATACCACAGACAGCATTAGCGACCACCATATACTACAGATAGCAATAGTGACTGCCATATACTACAGACATTAGTGACCATCAAATACTGCAGACAGCATTAGCAATCACCATATACTACACACAGCATGTGTGTAGCCATATGCTAAACACAGTTTACCCATATTCTAAACACAGCATTAGTGACTGCCATATACTGCACACAGTATTAGCGACTGCCATATACTGCACACAGTATTAGTGACTGCCATATACTGTACACAGCATTAGTGACTGACATATACTACACACAGTATCAGTGACTGCCATATACTACATACAGTATTAGTGACTACCATATACTACACACAGCATTGGTGACTGCCATATACTACACACAGCATTAGTGAATGCCATATACCACAGACAGAATTAGCGACCCCCATAAATATACACAGCTTTACTGACTGCCATATACTTCATACTTCTAATTACATCCTTCAGTCTCATAAAAAAAACAGGATTTTGATACCTACCGGTAAATCCTTTTCTCCTAGTCCGTAGAGGATGCTGGGGACCACATCAAGACCATGGGGTATAGGCGGTTCCGCAGGAGCCATGGGCACTCTTAAGACTTTTCAATGGGTGTGAACTGGGTCCTCCCCCTATGCCCCTCCCCCAGACCTCAGTTATAGGAACTGTGCCCAGGGAGACGGACATTTCGAGGGAAGGACTTACTTTAATACTAGTGGTGAGATACATACCAACTCACACCCTCAACCATGCCGCACACATGGCATTCAACATAACACACGCCAACAGACATGAAACAATTGCAGCAACATGCTGAAACTAAGATAACACAACTTGTGTAACCCGAATAAGTAAACTGCAGGTAAAGTATGCACTGGGACGGGCGCCCAGCATCCTCTACGGACTAGGAGAAAAGGATTTACCGGTAGGTATCAAAATCCTGTTTTCTCATACGTCCTAGAGGATGCTGGGGGCCACATCAAGACCATGGGGTTTATACCACAGCTCCAGTGCAGGCGGGAGAGTGCGGATGACCCTGCAGCACCGATTGACCAAACTTTAGGTCTTCATCGGCCAAGGTGTCAAACTTGTAGAACTTAGCAAATGTGTTTGACCCTGACCAAGTAGCTGTTCGGCACAGTTGTAATGCCGAGACCCCCCGGGCAGCCGCCCAGGATTAGCCCACCTTCCTAGTGGAGTGGGCCTTTACCGACGTTAGTAATGGCAATCCAGCCGTAGTATGAGCTTGCTGAATCGTAATTCTGATCCAACGTGCAATAGTCTGCTTGGAAGCAGGACACCCAATTTTGTTGTGAGCATACAGGACAAACAGGGCCTCTATTTTCCGTATACGAGCCGTTCTAGCAACATAGATTTTCAAAGCTCTAACCACATCTAGAGACTTTGATTCAGTGAATGTGTTAGTAACTACTGGCACTACAATAGGTTGGTTTATGTGGAAAGATTAAACCACCTTAGGAAGAAAGTGTTGTCGAGTTCTCAACTCTGCCCTATCTTCATGGAAGATCAGGTAAGGGCCCTTGTGAGACAAGGCCCCCAATTCAGACACCCGTCTTGCAGATGCCAAACCCAAAAGTATCACCACTTTCCAAGTGAGAAACTTCAACTCTATCTTTTGTAGAGGCTCAAACCAATCCAATTGAAGGAACTGCAACACCACGTTAAGGTCCCATGGGGCCACCGGAGGCACGAATGAAGGCTGGATGTGCAGAACCCCTTTCACGAAGGTCTGAACCTCTGGAAGAGAGGCCAATTGTTTATGGAAGAACACTGACAAGGCTGAAATCTGGACCTTGATTGACCCCAATCGGAGGCCCGCCTCCACACCAGCCTGCAGAAAATGGAGAAATCGTCCCAACTGAAACTCTTCCGTAGGAGCCTTCTTGGATTCACACCAAGACACATATTTTCTCCAAATACGGTGGTAATGTTTCGACGTTACTCCTTTCCTGCCCTGAATAACGATGGGGATCACTTCCTTGGGAATACCCTTCCTGGCTAGCATCCGGCGCTCAACAGCCATACCGTCAAACGTAGCCGCGGTAAGTCTTGATACACGCACGGCCCCTGCTGCAGCAGGTCCTCGCGAAGAGGAAGAGGCCGAGGATCTTTTATGAGCAACTGCTGAAGATCTGGGTACCAAGCCCTCCTTGGCCAGTCTGGGACAATGAAGACTGCTCGAACCCTTGTTTTTCTTATGATCCTGAGTACCCTTGGGATCAGCGGAAGTGGAGGGAAGATATACACTGACAGGAAAACCCACTGGGTCACTAGCGCATCCACTGCTACTGCTTGAGGGTCTCTCGACCTGGAACAGTATCTCTGAAGCTTCTTGTTGAGGCGAGATGCCATCATGTCTACTTCAGGAACTCCCCAAAGACTTGTCACCTCTGTGAAGACTTCTTAGTGGAGGAACCACTCTCCTGGATGGAGATCGTGTCTGCTGAGGAAGTCTGCTTCCCATTTGTCTACTCCCGCAATGAATATTGTCGACAGAGCTTGTAGATGTTTTTCTGCCCAGCTGAGGATTTTTGTCGCCTCTGCCATTGCCACTCTGCTTTTCGTTCCGCCCTGCCTGTTTATGTACGCGACTGCTGTTACATTGTCCGCCTGGGTCTGCACGGGACGGTCTTGAAAAAGATGTACCGCTTGTTGAAGGCCGTTGTAAATGTCTCTCAGCTCCAGCACGTTTATGTGAAGGCAGGCTTCCTGATGTGACCAACGTCCCTGGAAGTTTTCTCCCTGAGAGACTGCTCCCCAGCCTCAGAAACTTGCATCCGTGGTTACCAGGACCCAGTCCTGAATCCCGAACCTGCGTCCCTCTAGTAGGTGAGAGCTGTGTAACCACCACAGGAGTAAAATCCTGGTTTTTGACGACAGGATTATCTTTCGGTGCATGTGTAGGTGTGACCCCGACCATTTGTCCAACAGGTCCCACTGGAATACTCTGGCATGGAACCTGCCAAACTGTATCGCCTCGTAGGCCGCCAACATCTTCCCCAACAACCGAATGCACTGATGGATCGACACACTTGATGGTTTCAATATCTGTTTTACCATTTTCTGGATTTCTAGAGCCTTTTCCACCAGAAGAAATACTCTCTGAACTTCTGTGTCCAGAATCATCCCGAGGAAAGACAACCTTGTCGTCGGTTCCAACTGTGACTTTGGGTAATTTATGATCCACCGCCTTTATTAGGAGATCGTCCAGATAAGGAATTATATTGACTCCTTTCTGATGAAGGAAGACCATCATCTCCGCCATCACCTTGGTGAATACCTTCGGCGCTGTGGAGAGGCTAAAAGGTAACGTCTGGAATTGGTAATGGCAACCGCGAATCTCAGATAAGCCTCGTGAGGAGGATAAATGGGAACATGCAGGTAAGCATCCTTTATGTCCATCGACACCAAATAGTCCCCCTACTCCAGACTGGAAATCACCGCCCGAAGTGATTCCATCTTGAACGTGAACCTTTTCAGGTAGCAATTCAGATCCTTTAGGTTTAGGATCGGTCTGACCGAGCCGTCTGGCTTCGGAACCACAAAGAGGCTTGAATAAAAACCCCGCCCTTGTTGTGACAATGGTACCAGGACTATGACCTGGTCCTGACATAATATTTGGATTGCCGCTGTTACTGCTTCTCTCTCTGGCGGAGAAACTGGCAAGGTCGATTTGAAAAATCGGCATAGGGAAACGTCTTGAAACTCTAGTTTGTATCCCTGGGATACTATTTGCAATACCCAGGGATCCAGGCCAGACAGAAACCAACCTTGGCTGAACAGTTTGAGACGTGCCCCCACCCGAGCGGCTGTTAGGATCTCCTGCTCTGTGCTGCCACGTCGCCATGGCAACCGAGAGGCAAGTGTTAGCGAAGTAACCTGAGCGCAGCTGATACTCCGGTCCGGGTTTTTACTGTGTAGTGGTTACAGGCTCTGTGCACGGCAGGGAATCCGGCGCTGGTTTTGTGCTCACAGTCTGTGAGGTCTGAGTGGGGCGTGGACAGCACCTGCTATATAAACCATCCTCTCAGGCTAGGCAGATGCTGCTGAATCTTTGTTTGTTAGTCAGTTCCAGAGAGTTAGCTAGTACTATGTGACTTTGTATTTACTTGTTGCTTACTGCGAATAGGCCTTGGGATTCGGTACTTCATTCTGCCAATCCGGACCTAGCAGTAAGACTGGAGTCAGTTGTTTGACCTGCTGGGGTTCTTTTGCTATTCTGTGAACCCAGCAGGTTTGCGGCTGTACTCTCAGACCTGCTTGCTTAATCCTCCCTCACTGTGCAGGGTGTCCAGGTGTCAGTTTAGTGGCAGTGAGCTGAACCTGTGCCCTGCAAGTGGGGGTTAGGATTGTGGATACTCTCCTTGTGTCTATATTTCTATCTTTGACCAAGGAGTTTATTCCCACACCCGTTGGTAACCCTTTGGGGTTTTTTCTGTTGCTCTTAGCAACATCATTTCAGGTGCTCCACATGTTAAATCATTACACCTCGCTTCATTGTCCGTTCTATTCCATCTGAGCATTCCTGACACTAGGGAGACACCCAATTCCTGAGCCTTTGGGCTTCTCCGTTCACTTTGTGTTTATTAGTTATTCCATCACCTCCTGTGTATGTTATGTTATACTGTCTGTGAGTTCGTTTGCTTCACTTCCCTCTCTGTTCATACACCGGTATACTCCTGTTAGCACTGGTGTGCGTAACATATTCAGCAGCCCTACTCCTGTTGAAATTTTGTGGGAATATGGAGCATACCCCTCAAAATACTTTGCAACAGGTGGTCGATCAGGTGCAGGTCCTGACTCGACAATTTAATGAGATGTCCATTAAGATGAACACCCCGCAGGCCGCTAGCGGAGCTCCCGCAGCAGCAGCGGCAAGTTCAGGGGTTAAGGAGCCGAAAGTAAATCTCCCGGATCGTTTTTCTGGAGATCGCTCGCAGTTCTTTTGTTTCAAGGAGAGCTGTAAGCTATATTTCAGGCTTAGGCCCCAGTCTTCTGGGTCGGAGATTCAGCGGGTGGGCATGGTGATTTCCTTGCTACAAGGAGACCCACAGGTCTGGGCATATGGGTTACAGCCTGACTGTCCGTCGCTTAAAAGTGTTGATGCTTTTTTTACGGCACTGGGCATTTTGTATGACGACCCTGACAAGATGGCTTCAGCCGAGGCTCAGATTACGGTTCTTAAGCAAGGGCGACGGCCAGCTGAGGTTTATAGTACGGAGTTTCGGAGGTTGGCTCATGATACCCAGTGGAATGACCCAGCCCTGAGAAACCAGTACCGAAGGGGCCTTTCTGACCAGATAAAGGACCAACTGGTACAATATCCCTCGCCTGATAGCTTAGATCAGCTCATGCAGTTATCCATCCGGGTGGATAGACGGCTGAGAGAGCGTAGGCTTGAAAGGGAGACAGCAGTTTCCTTTTTTCCCAAGGGAACCTCAGACTCTGAGGAATATTCCGAGGAGCCTATGCAGATTGGGGCTACCCGCCTCTCTTCGCGTGAGAAGATGCGGAGGAGACAGCAGGGTTTGTGTTTGTACTGTGGGAATAAAGGTCATGTTGTAGTATCATGCCCAGAAAAACCGGAAAACTTCAGGGCCTGAGGGTGATGGGAAATATCCTGTCAGGCCAGAAGTCAGAATTTCCCCAAAAGACTTTTCTCATTCCGGTGACTTTGGAGATCCTCGGTCAAACTGTCAAGACTGAGGCCTTTGTTGACAGTGGGGCCGATGGGGTTTTCATGGACCGTCAATTCGCCCTGAAACACTCTGTTCCCTCAGTACCTTTGGCATCAGAGATTGAGATCTGTGGGTTAAACGGGGAACCATTGTCCCAGGGTAAAATTACCTCCTGCACCAGCCAAATTCCTTTGTTTATTGGAGCCACACACGCTGAAAAATTGTCTTTTTATGTGACTGTCTGTTCTTTTGCCCCATTGGTTTTGGGGTTACCCTGGTTAAGGGCCCATAACCCTCAATTTGACTGGGTCTCTGGGGAGATTCTCAGTTGGGGTAGTGATTGTTTCAGGAGTTGCTTGAGCCTTCCAGTCAGGCTCTCGCAGCTAAGTTTGCCAGGATTGCCAGGATGTTATGCAGATTTTGCGGATGTGTTCTCCAAAAAAGTTGCGGAGGTACTACCTCCCCATCGCCCCTATGACTGTGCCATTGATTTGTTGCCGGATGCTAAGCTTCCCAAGAGCAGGTTGTACTCCCTGTCACGTCCTGAGACTCAGGCTATGGCAGAGTACATTCAGGAGAACTTGGCTAAGGGATTTATCAGACCCTCACAGTCCCCAGTTGGGTCGGGGTTCTTCTTCGTGGGTAAAAAGGACGGTTCGTTGCGACCCTGCATCGACTTCAGGGAATTGAACCATATCACGATTAAAAACTCGTACCCACTGCCTCTCATTTCGGTTTTGTTTGACCAGCTTCGTACTGCCACCATTTTTTCTAAGATTGACCTACGCGGTGCTTACAATCTAATCCGAATAAGAGAGGGGGATGAATGGAAGACTGCCTTTAATACCCACTCAGGGCATTATGAATATTTGGTGATGCCTTTTGGGCTCTCTAATGCCCCGGCAGTCTTCCAGGAATTCATGAACGATGTGCTCAGGGAATATTTGGATAGATTCTTAGTTGTTTATCTAGATGACATCCTAATCTTCTCTCATTCCCTGGAGGAACATCGGAAGCATGTACGCTTAGTCCTCCAGAAACTCAGAGACCACCAGCTTGGGGCGAAGCTGGAGAAGTGCGAGTTTGAAGTCCAGCAAATCGCATTTCTAGGGTATATTATCTCCTCAGAAGGTTTCCAAATGGAGGGTTCTAAGGTACAGGCAGTCCTGGATTGGGTGCAGCCCACTAGTTTGAAGGCGCTTCAGCGTTTTCTGGGCTTTGCGAATTTTTATAGACGGTTTATCGCTGGATTTTCGTCTATAGTGGCCCCCTTGGTGGCACTCACTAAGAAAGGGGCGGATGTTGCTCACTGGTCTTGTGAGGCCAAAGCGGCCTTTGCCCGTCTCAAAAGGACATTTGTCTCGGCCAAGGTGCTGCGACACCCAGATCCAGAGCGTCCTTTTGTGGTAGAAGTGGATGCCTCTGAGATAGGTATTGGGGCAGTGCTCTCTCAGATGGGGGTTTCTGATAATCGCCTTCATCCCTGTGCTTACTTTTCCCGTAAATTTTCATCTGCCGAGATGAATTATGATGTGGGTAACCGGGAATTGTTGGCTATAAAGGATGCACTCGGGGAGTGGAGACACTGGCTTGAGGGGGCTAAGTTTGTGGTCTCAATTCTCACCGACCATAAGAATCTGGCATATTTAGAGTCAGCGAAGCGGCTCAATGCCAGGCAGGCACGATGGGCTTTGTTTTTTGCTCGCTTTAATTTTTTGATAACATATCGCCCTGGGTCAAAAAACATCAAGGCTGATGCGCTCTCGCTGAGTTTTGCTCCAGTTCAAGAGACCACAGAGGAGCCATTGCCCATTGTGTCCCCATCATGTATTAAAGTGGGCATTACCCAGGACCTCTTGTCATTAGTCCTTAGAGCACAGGAGCAGGCTCCTCCAGACCTTCCGGTAGGTCTCTTGTTTGTGCCTCCTAGGTTAAGACAGCGAGTGTTCCTGGAATTCCATGCCAAGAGGTCGGCAGGGCATCCGGGTATTGCCAGAACTTGGGAGTTGCTGTCTAGGGCGGTGTGGTGGCCCTCGGTGGCTAGGGATGTGGATCAGTGGGTTCGGGCATGTGACGTTTGTGCTGAAATAAAACTCCTAGAGGGGTTCCTGTCGGCCCATTACATCCACTCTCTATTCCGTCTAAGCCATGGACCCACATTTCCATGGATTTTGTGGTGAACTTGCCCAAATCCTCGGGGATGACAGCCATTTGGGTTGTCGTTGACAGGTTTTCGAAGATGGCGTATTTCGTTCCACTGGTTGGGTTGCCATCGGCCAGACGCCTGTCTGAGTTATTTATGCAGCATGTTGTGCGCCTCCACGGGTTGCCACTTGATGTGGTCTCTGACCGTGGATCCCAGTTTGTGGCCAAATTCTGGAGGGCATTTTGTTCTGATCTCCAGATTTCTGTGAGCTTGTCGTCAGGCTACCATCCACAGTCTAATGGGCAGGCTGAGAGGGTGAACCAGTCCTTGGAGCAGTTCCTCAGGTGTTATGTCTCCAAGTGTCATACTGACTGGGTTGCTCATCTGTCCATGGTGGAGTTTGCCTATAACAACGCGGCTCACTCTGCTACAGGGATCTCTCCCTTCCTTTGTGTGTATGGGCATCATCCTGAGGCCAATTCTTTTGACCCCCTGGATTCCACGCCTGGTGGTTCCTCTGTTGTTTCGGTCCTTAGGGGTATTTGGAGGAAAGTGAAGAAAGCCCTTGTGTCTGCGTCATTAGTGACCAAAAGGGTTTTTGATAAGCGGAGAAGACCCTGCAGCTTCAAATTAGGATACTTCGTCTGGTTGTCCACCAAGAATTTGAAGTTGAGACAGCCATCACATAAGTTAGGCCCCCGGTTCATCGGCCCTTATAAGATCACCAGGGTTATCAATCTGGTGGCATTTCAGTTAGATCTGCCCCGTTCATTGGGTATCAATAAAACATTTCATTGTTCCCTTTTAAAACTGGCGGTTAGTAATCCTTCTTCCAGTGGAAGACCTTCTCCTCTTCTGATACGGGGTCAGAGGGAGTTTGTGGTTGAAAGGGTTCTTGACTCCAAGATGGTTCGGGGTTGGCTGTCATTTTTGGTGCACTGGAAGGGGTATGGCCCGGAGGAGCGGTCGTGGGTGCGCAGTTGTGATCTTCATGCCCCCAGACTGATACGCTCTTTCTTCTCGCAGTTCCCCGATAAACCCGGTGGTAGGGGTTCTTTGACCCCTCGTCAGAGGGGGGGTACTGTTAGGATCTCCTGCTCTGTGCTGCCACGTCGCCATGGCAACCGGGAGGCAAGTGTTAGCAAAGTAACCTGAGCGCAGCTGATACTCCGGTCCGGGTTTTTACTGTGTAGTGGTTACAGGCTCTGTGCACGGCAGGGAATCCGGCGCTGGTTTTGTGCTCACAGTCTGTGAGGTCTGAGTGGGGCGTGGACAGCACCTGCTATATAAACCATCCTCTCAGGCTAGGCAGATGCTGCTGAATCTTTGTTTGTTAGTCAGTTCCAGAGAGTTAGCTAGTACTGTGTGACTTTGTATTTACTTGTTGCTTACTGCGAATAGGCCTTGGGATTCGGTACTTCATTCTGCCAATCCGGACCTAGCAGTAAGACTGGAGTCAGTTGTTTGACCTGCTGGGGTTCTTTTGCTATTCTGTGAACCCAGCAGGTTTGCGGCTGTACTCTCAGACCTGCTTGCTTAATCCTCCCTCACTGTGCAGGGCGTCCAGGTGTCAGTTTAGTGGCAGTAAGCTGAACCTGTGCCCTGCAAGTGGGGGTTAAGATTGTGGATACTCTCCTTGTGTCTATATTTCTATCTTTGACCAAGGAGTTTATTCCCACACCCGTTGGTAACCCTTTGGGGTTTTTTCTGTTGCTCTTAGCAACATCATTTCAGGTGCTCCACATGTTAAATCACTACACCTCACTTCATTGTCCGTTCTATTCCATCTGAGCATTCCTGACACTAGGGAGACACCCAATTCCTGAGCCTTTGGGCTTCTCCATTCACTTTGTGTTTATTAGTTATTCCATCACCTCCTGTGTATGTTATGTTATACTGTCTGTGAGTTCGTTTACTTCGCTTCCCTCTCTGTTCATACACCAGTATACTCCTGTTAGCACTGGTGTGCGTAACAGCGGCCTCCCGCGAGGGAGTTCCAGCGTCATGCTGAGGATTTGGCAGAAGTAGGGGTAGACTTCTGTTCTTGGGAACCTGAAGCCGCTGCGGTCTTCTTTCCTTTTCCCCTTCCCCTACCTGCAAAGAAGGGGGAACCTCTCGCCTTTTTGTATTTATTGGGCTAAAAGGACTGCATTTGCAGGTGATAGGTCTTTTTTGCCGTTGCAGGCGCAGAGGGCAAAAATGTCGACTTACCTGCGGTAGCCGCCGAGACTAACGCATCCAGGCCATCGCCAAATAAGGCCTCACCTTTATATGGGAGAGCCTCCATGTTTCTTTTGGAATCTGCATCCGCGTTCCACTGGCAAATCCACAACGCTCGCCTAGCCTATACTGCCATGGTAGCGGCTTCTGAACTCCTGAGTCAAATATCCTTCATTGCTTCCAGCATGTAGGGGGCAGCGTCCTGGATATTCCCTAATTTAAGGAGTATCTCATCTTTATCAATCGTGTCAATTTCTGACGACACGCTTTCTGACCATTTTTCAATAGCGCAACTCACCCACGCGCAGGCAATAGTGGGCCTGAGCAGCGTACCATTGGCAACATAAATGGATTTCAATGTCGTTTCCATTTTACGGTCTGCCGGCTCCTTAAGTGAAGCCGTGCCAGGTGCAGGGAGAATTACCTTCTTTGTCAACCTGGAAAGTGCACTGTCTAACACAGGGGGTGACTCCCATTTTTTTCTGTCCTCAGCCGGGAAAGGTTAAGCTATCTGAATCCTTTTGGGAATACGAAATTTCTTATCAGGATTATTATTATTATTATTACATTTTATTTATAAGGCGCCACATGTGTATCGCAGCGCCGTACCAAGGACAGTACAGGGAGACAAAACATAGCATTACAGTAAATAAATAACAGATATAGAGTACAGGTATCAGAGCACCACACGTTCTCAAGACATAATACAGCTAAGACGTAAGTATTGATGGAGTGATCATCGTACTACTAGAGGCTGGTGGCCATAGATGGAGATGAGCCTTTACTAGCAGGATAAAGATGGTCGTTGAGTAGGGGAGAGCTGCGAGTGAAATGTGTCGAGACGAGGGCTTAGATAACAAGAGGAAAGAGGGCCCTGCTCTGAAGAGCTAACAATCTAGTGGGGAGGGGCGACAGACAGATGACAAGAGGTGCAGGCAAGTGGTAGGTAGCCTGATGGCAGCATGCAAGCAAAGCTGAGATGTTCACTGCATGAGGCAGGGGGGTGGAGGCGCGGCTTCAGCACTAGGTTATGCATTGGGAGGGTATGCTTTGATAAATAGATGGGTTTTTAGTGCCCGTTTGAAGCTTTGCAAGGTCGGGGAGAGCCTAATGGAGCGGGGGAGTGCGTTCCACTGAAGGGGTGCAGCACGGGCAAAATCCTGAACTCGTGCATGGGAAGCAGTGACCAGGGTGGTGGAGAGGTGACGGTCATTAGTCGACCGTAGGGGCGGGAGGGAGTATGAAGGGAAAGGAGGTTGGAGATGTAAGGAGCAGTGGAATTAGAGATGGCCTTGAATGTGAGGGTGAGGAGTTTGAAGAGGATTCTGTAGGGGAATGGAAGCCAGTGTAGATTTTGACGAAGGGGAGTGGCAGATGTGGTCGGGCGGGATAGGAAGATAAGCCTAGCTGCAGAGTTCAGGACAGATTGGAGGGGAGCAAGATGGGAGCAAGCAAGGCCAGTGAGGAGAACATTGCAGTAGTCAAGTCGTGAGATGACCAGTGAGTGGATGATGAGTTTAATTGCACTCTGGGAGAGATATGGCCTGATACGAGCAATGTTGCATAGCTGGAAACGACAGGATTGTGCCAAAGCTTGGATGTGGGGTGCAAAGGAGAGGGAGGAGTCAAGAGTGATGCCCAAGCAGCGGAGTTGGGGAACGGGGGAGATGGTGGTGTTGTCAACAATGATGGAGATATTGGTCGGGGGGTGTTGCTCTGGATGGGGGGAAGATGATAAGTTCAGTTTTGTCCATGTTGAGCTTTAGAGAGCGTTCAGACATCCAGGAGGAGATTGCGGAGAGGCAGCTGGAAACCTGAGAGAGGACAGAGGGGGACAGATCAGGAGAGGAGAGTTAGAGTTGTGTGTCATCAGCATAGAGGTGGTATTGAAGGCCAAATGAGTTAATGAGCGCACCCAGGGAAGAGGTGTACAGGGAGAACAGAAGGGGTCCAAGGACAGAACCCTGAGGGACACCAACAGGAAGGATGGAAGGGTGTGAGGTGGTGCTGGAGGCAGACACAGAGAAGGAGCAGTTAGTGAGGTAAGAAGAAAACCAGTCAAGGACAGTGCTAGAGAGGCCAGCGTTTTGGAGTGTGCGGAGGAGGAGAGGACGATCTACGGTGTCAAAGGCAGTAGAGAGGTCCAGAAGGATGAGCAGAGAGATTCACCCACATCCCTTCAAAGAGAGCATTTAGTTCGTTTGAAGGAGGGAACGTGACTTTGGATTTATTTTCCTTACATAAATAAGCCTTCTCCTGAGGTACAGGAGTGGTTTCTGTAACCTCCAACACGTCCCTTATAGCCACAATCATATATTGTATACTTTTTGCCAATTTATGATCTATCTCTCTGGAGTCACTATCGTCGATACAAGAATAAGAGTCCGTGTCGGTATTTTTGTTTACAACATTAGCAAATGGTCTCCTATGTGACCCAGAGGGGCCGCCTGCATAAGGAATAACAGCATCCTGAAAAATCACATCTTCCACAGATTTTCTCCAGCATGCAGCCTTAGATTCAGACTTATCTAATCTTTGGTTAATCAGATGCATACTGTCACGTATCTCTTTCACCCATGCAGGCTCTTCGTGTGCCGGCAGCGCCACCACATTACAACTCTGTGTCCCTAACATGGTTTCCACGTGTACAGCAAACTCACAAACACACTGGGACTTATTTGGGGACAGGCCCACAGTAAAATCTGTCAGAGGGACACAGTATAGGAGCAGCCAGTTCACAAACCCAGCGCCAATATGTAATGAGTGTGAACACAAAATGCCCACAGCCCAATAGCGCTTTTATACAGATAATCACACTATAAAATGCACCACAACGCCTTGTGCCCCCCCCCCCCCCCCAAATAACACCCTGTACTTGTCAGAAGTGAAGGAGAGGACCAGCGTGTTCTCTGCAGCCTGAGGAGAGAAAATGGCGCTGAGCAGCGTGCTGGCTGGCTGAGGAAGAAGCTCCGCCCCCTCAATGGCGCGTCCTTACACTCAGTTAATCACTGTAATATTTATACTGGCGGGGGTAGGGCTGTGCCAGCGGCACCTTATGCCCCCTTTTAGCCAGTTTTGAGGTGTCTATTTGCTGCCCAGGGCACCCCCCCCCCCTACGCAGCCCTGCACCCTGCAGTGCCTGTGTGTGTGGGCAGCAATGGCGCGCTGCGCTCCTGCCACCCGCGCCGGACCTCAGCCGTCACTTATTTGATAGAAGTTTATTCTTCTTCTACTCACCTGTCTTCTGACTTCTGGCTCTGCGAGGGGGGTGATGGCGTGCTGTGGGAGTGAGCATCTAGACACGGCTAGCGTTCAGTACCCTTCAGGAGCTAATGTTGTCCTGTCAGCCAGAAGCAGAGCCATGAAACTCTTTAGGAAGTTGGTTCTGCTTCTGCCCCCTCAGTCCCACGAAGCAGGGAATCTTTTGCTAGCAGATCTCCCTGAAAATAAAAAACCTAACATGAGTCTTTTCCAGAGAAACTCAGTAGAGCTCCTCAGAGTGCATCCAGTCTGCCTGGGCACATTTCTAAAACTGAGGTCTGGAGGAGGGGCATAGGGGGAGAAGCCAGTTCACACCCATTGAAAAGTCTTAAGAGTGCCCATGGCTCCTGCGGAACCGCCTATACCCCATGGTCTTGATGTGGTCCCCAGCATCCTCTAGGACATATGAGAAACAATCATAATTAACACCATGAAATCATTAACCACTTACTCCCCTTTATTCTTAGAATTACTTACCATCAACTATACTCAACCACCCCCCTATTCCATATCCTAACTTATCTGTTTGAGATCTCTTTTGGTGAGTCTGTCCCTCTCTTGTAACAGCCACACAGCAGTGCTCAGGAAGCAGCTGCCTGTCAGACAAGTCCGCTGAGGCTGCTGCTGTGAATGAGGCAGGGCCATGCACAGACAGACAAGGTACAGTAGACAGGGACTATGCAGCCTATTGCTGCAGAGCTCAACCCTTGGGAGAAGATATCTGTGTGTTGCATGTCCCCTACCTGCTCTCCACTATGGCATTGCAGCTGAGACAGCGGCAACTGCAGGTTCCCTGCTGGTGCTCCCCTCTTTCTGTCACCTACGGTAACCCCTCCTGCTTTTCTCCTTGCTGCAACCCTTGATTTTACTACAGCTGTGGCAACAGCATGCAATATAAGGAAAGGGACAGAGTTACTGCACATGCCTAGATGCAGCACTTTCTCCTACCAAGTGTGCTATGTGAGTGGATCGAAGAGCTCAGTAAGCGCACCTTTCCAAAAGGTAGCTACCAGCAAGAAGAGGCAGGTACCTTAACAGGAGGTGGGAGAATGTGTGCTTAGATATCTCAGTCCTGTCTCCTACTGGTTATATTATGTATTTATATAACTTGATGTTTAACCTTTTCCTGATCAGTTTTGTTATGTATATGAGATAAATATGTTTGATACAGAGAATTAATCTAGACTCTCTCCTCTACAGCCTATATACTATAGGCCAGTGTTCCCAAACTTGGTCTTCAGTAAACGCTAACATGTTTTATAGATATCCTCAGTATAACAATTGAAATACTTAACAACACCTGTGGATCTTTTAAAAAGTGTCAGCCACAATGCATACCTCCCAACTTTGATCTCAGCGGTGGAGGGACGGCAACGTGCGCCGAAGGCGCGCGTCCGTTTTTAGGGGGTGTGGCTTTGCGACAAGTGCCGCGATCGCAGGCCACGCCCCCATTTTCGTCATTATGGGGGCATGAACAGCGCTGTGAGAGCTGCTGGTCATGTCCCCTGTCCCTCTCTGCCGTGAATAGACGCTGTGCGCATGCGCACAGCATCTATTCACCGCTGCTCTCCACAGAGCAGCGAGTGACAGGGAGGGATCTCCCAACTGCCCCCCCACCCGCGGGACACTGCGACCCGCGGGTGGGACAGCGGGACAGACAGTGAAAAACGGGACTGACCCGCCAAAATCGGGACAGTTGGGAGGTATACACAATGATACATTTGTGCACTAACTAGGAGATCTGCACTGTTATGAGTTCCTGAGGACTGAGTTTGGGGAACAATGTCATAGACCATATATAGTCACTATTAATTATTAATACTGTATTACATTCACAATCCAGTCTATAAAGAGTCCAATCTGTACATATGAAGGACGTGTCCAGGGCCGGTGTTAGGTTCTTCTGCAAATTCCCTCACACTGCAACAGAATGGATGACTTGTATTTTGGAATGGTGCCCACATTCAAAACAATACCCCAAACATTCAGCTCAGGTGGGCACACAGCTTGTTAAGTGCTAACAGTGATGTGCAGAGAGGTCAATGGCTGGGGAAGCACTGGCTTCTCCAGTACATCCCCAGCAGCACAAGAGGACAAACCTCAGCTCACTTTTTAGGAACAGCAGATACATTACATGGGGGGTGGGCTGGTACTGCAGCCTTTGTGTATACTGTAATTACAGGACAGACCCCAATGTACCCAGACAGCAGCCAGAGCCAGCTCCAGGCCTACTAGAACCCTTAGCGAGATAATTTGAAGCACACCTCACTCCAATGTGCACGCCGAAGGAATGCACGTTCCTATGATGGGCGTGGCCTCACAACTATATTATTAAATAAAATTAAATATACATACCGTATTATCACCCGCCCCCCCTACACACACAATTGGCATAATGCCCACAGCAGTGCTCCTTACAAGTAATGCCCCTAGTATAGTGCCAGTTACATGTAATGCGTCCTGTAGTGCCAGTTCAATGTAGTGCCCCCTGTAGTGCCAGTTACACGTAATGCATCCTGTAGTGCCAGTTACATATAGTGCACCGTGTAGTGCCTGTAACACATAGTGCCCCCTGTAGTGCCAGTTACAAGTAATGCGTCCTGTAGTGCCTGTTACATGGTCAGAATACTGATGCTGGGATCCTGACCGCAGAGAATGCCGACAGCTGCACCAAGGCTATTCCCACTCGTGGGGGTCCACGACACCCATAGAGTGGGAATAGAACCGAGCCCGCAAGGGGCTTTCTAGTGCATGCTCTGCTGCTGGCATTCTGGCGGCCAGGATCCTGGGTCGGTATTCTGACCTCCAGGATCTCGACCGCTGCGAGATCCAGCCACAACAACTTCCCTTTTGCTTAAATATTAAATATTTATTGCACATCCATGCTGCCTCCTTAGGGCACCCCCATTTATAGTACTACATCACTTATCACCAGGTATACACAGAGAATATTGATTCAAAATAGAATAAATAAAAATAATTCCTTAATATGTCATCCTCATAATTCCTACCATCCTCACTATAACACCAGTGTTGCCTGAGTGAGTTACAAAGAGGGATAAAAACTGCATTTGTGATTTATTTCTGCCATCTGCAGATGGTTTGTATTATTGCACGTTTGACCAGTTCAATGCTGAGAACATGAGAAATGACAGGGTTACTAAGGGGGTAATTCCAAGTTGATCGCAGCAGGACTTTTTTTTAGCAGATGGGCAAAACCATGTGCACTGCAGGGGAGGCAGATATAACATGTGCAGAGAGAGTTAGATTTAGGTGTGGTGTGTTCAATCTGCAATCTAATTTGCAGTGTAAAAATAAAGCAGCCAGTATTTACCCTGCACAAAAATAAAATAACCCACCCAAATCTAACTCTCTCTGCAAATGTTATATCTGTCCCCCCTGCAGTGCACATGGTTTTGCCCATCTGCTAAAAAAAAGTCCTGCTGCGATCAACTTGGAATTACCCCCTAAATCAGTAATTTAGAAGAAAACGAAAAATCTGTAAATATCTAACACCATAAAATATGAAGCATTAGTATTATATAATTATTGGGCAAAATATGTAGGCCATCATGGCTCTTCATTTGTTAGTGTTATATTTATACACTTAATAATATTGCCATGCAGTAAGAATTACCAGGTTGTCGATGTTAATCTGAATTCATATCAATTTAACCCATTTAGTACATACTGGTAGTATGCAGAATGTACATGAACTTATTGCTGCATGAGTAATTAATTTGCTTCAGCTTGTTGCCATGTTAAATGGGCGGTGTTGGATCTCAGCAGTTACTCAATTACTCAATATGCCCAGGAAGTAATGATGGAGCGGTAAGTATAATTAAATGGGTGCAGGGTATGTGGTGTGTGGGCCCCCTGGACCCACAGCCTGTGTGCACCACACACCTTGCAACCATTACTGATACACAAGTGGTTATAGGATAACTACAACACATGTGAGGCCACCCTTATTTGAAAGGGAGAAGTTCTATATTTCAAACGTTGTGTCCCCTTAGTAGTTGTTGCCTGGTGATCACCAGACAGTGATAAAAACACACAAATAGACAATTCTCACCCATTTTGTGACAACTAAAAAGAGTGGTCCCCAGCAACTCTGCTTCCATGGTTATGCTTCTAGAGACCTCATCTCTTCATTCATTAAAGTTACTTCCACAAAATCTGCTCATGAAAGGAATTGGATTGTGATACACTTTGTTCAACAGGCATTACTTTTCCCTTCGTATTTATCACCTCCTTTGCACAGTAGTATTGCTTTCTTTCTGTCTGTCTGTCTGTCTGTCTGTCTGTCTGTCTGTCTGTCTGTCTGTCTGTCTGTCTGTCTGTCTGTCTGTCTGTCTGTCTGTCTGTCTGTCTATCAGTACTACAGATGGTGTAATGGTTAGCATTACTGCCTCACAGCACTGAGGTCATGGGTTTGATTCCCGCCATGGCCCAAAAGTGTGTGGATTTTGTATATTCTCCCCGTGTTCCCCGGTTTCCTCCCACAATCCAAAAATATACTGGTAGGTTAATTGGCTCCAACAAAATTAGCCCTAGTGTGAATGTGCGTGCGTGTACAAGTGGTAAGGTAGTTCCACTAGGGCAGGGGCTGATGTAAATGGTCAAAAATTATCTGTAAAGCACTGCGGAATATGTGTGCGCTATATAAATATATATATAAATAACCATTATCAAGTGTAGATTTATTCAAAAGTAAACCAGAACCTATATTTCTTCCTGTTTTCGCAATTTTGGAATGATGAATTAGTCCCAAAGCAAGAACCACAAATTATTTTATTTCTGTATTATTATTTTTATCTTATTTGCTTTTGATTCTCTCTCTTCAAATTTGTTTTATTTTTTTGCAGTTTTGTTTACTTTTTCTTTGAAGTGTTAGGGGGATATCTTTACCACTGCTAATAAGTTTGCTGGGGGCTATCCTCCTACCCCAAATGCCGTCATTCTTATCCCCCGATACCAGCACACGCTAAGCATAATCCCCGATAAGCAGCCATCGGAGCCTCAATATCACATGGAATCGGGAATTTATCCCTGATCCCATGGGTTATAGTGCAATCTTTGGGCCGTTAAAAATTGCCTCTATTTGGACACTGCAATAATGACCATCTCTCATTGGGCCTAATTCAGACCTGTTCGCTCGCTAGGGTTTTTTTTTTTGCAGTCCTGCGTTCGCATAGTTGCCGCCCATAAGTGAGTGTATTTTCGCTTTGCAAGTGTGCGAACGCATGTGTAGCAGAGCTGTACAAACAGATTTTGTGCAGTCTCTGTGCAGCCCAGGATTTACTCAGCCTCTGCGATCGCTTCAGCCTGTTCAGGACCGGAATTGACGTCAGACACCCTCCCTGCAAACGCATGGACATGCCTGCATTTTTTCAAACACTCCCAGAAAACTGTCAGTTGACACCAACAAACAGCTTCTTCCTATCAATGTCCTTGCGAATGGCCGTGCGAATGGATTCTTCGCACAAACCCATCGCTGAGCGGTGATCCGCTTTGTACCCGTGTGACACGCCTTCGCATTGCGTTGCATATGCATGCGCAGTTTAGACCTGATCGGCCAAAAATGCATCGGGGCTAATTGGATACCTCTCTTAGAATGAGAAAAGAAGATTAATGGTATTTTCTAAAAATACACTGTTTTCTAAAATAAAAATACATCTAATTATTTGTGTGGGTACTGCATAAAAAAGTAATCAATCTTGATATTGTAATTTTACAAAATGGACTCAGCACAGGGGTGAGAAAACCCTCAACAGTGAGGGTGGTTAAAATCTATGACAATAAAAAAAGACCCTCAAATCAGAAAGTGTGCATGACAGGGGCTCATAACAAGAGAATAAGCACACTGAATTACCAATCTGGAATGTGTACACGGGTGCTTCCCAGGTGCGACCCGGCTTGAGACCCCTTCAGACTTGCAGCCCGACCCGGCAAATTGGTGGGTTAGTGACGTCACTGCTGACCCTACCAGAGACAGTGCTTGGAGATAAATATCTCCAAGCTCCGCCTTCTCCTATGCAGAGAACGGGTGCCGGGTTGCATTGACCGACTTACCTGTTCACACTGATTCAACCCAGGTCGAGACCTGGGATGAAATGCTGGGACGCTCAACCCGGGATATTCTTTCAGGACCCTTTCACACTGAGCAAATTCCCGGGTTGATGCGCGTTCATGTGCAATAACCCGGGAAATATTTGTCAGTGTGAAAGGGGTATTAATGGTACTACCAGCATCTCTTTAAGTTATTTTATTATCCTTGGATGTATCCCATCTGGCCATATAGGTTTGTCCACTTTCAGCTTTGAGAGTTCTGTTAGGACCTTCTCCTCTGTAAACTGTTACAATGAAGCAGAAGACAAATCAGAATTATCTTCTTATGTACAAGGAGAAGTGCTCAGCAAAGCATGGACTTCAGTCTCCAAAGCTACATTCTGTATATGGGGATCAACACTGGGGACAACTTATACAGTACTCACCACAATATCCAAGAAACCTCTTTCTGGTAAGACTTGAACATCTGTAGCAAAAACCAATAATACTAGCTCTACTATATGTGAGTAACCGCAAAAGAACACTTCTAGAGAACCACCCTTCTCTGTCTGTTTTGAAGAACTCTACTGATTTAAATGACCTATTTCATTGTCACTTATTGTGTCATCCTCTTACACAATAAATTATTCAGCTATGATACATCATAAAAATAAACTTACATATATAATGGTAGATGCTCAATCAGCTTAATGATATGATTCAGGTGCTCGAAAGGGAGGGGTATTTCTAAGCAAGAAAAAAGAGAGACATTGTTTCCCCCAGCACCCTGAATGATAACAGTAACCAGACATAAATCCCACATAATATTAGAATTCAGAGATCTTGGTTACACATATTTGCGCAAATGTGTGAATAAGCCCCAAATCCGCATCAAGGCATCTCTGTATATTTGGGGTCCCTAGCGCTATATCTAGGTGCAGGGTGTGGCACCCCAAAACACCAGCATAAGCCAGAAAGCCCAGGGCAGCATACCAGTGAAAAAACTATAGTGTTAATAAATTAGTATTTAGGAAGCCGAAGCTATAAAGAAGGTGATACCAAAATGAAATGTAATTAAAATAGAGAAATAGTGTTAAAAAAATTAATAAGTGAAAAGTGTTAATAGAATGTAAAGGTATGCCACACTAAAGCCATCCAGCTCAGCCAGTCCAGAGGCACCACACCCCACACCTCCATTACCCCAATCTGGGTCTATGATTAACCAGCAAGGAGCCACATGATAATGGCTCCTTACTACAATATGTCTAAGCTAAGAGCTACCTAGCTTGGAGCAACCCCATAAGGCATGTCAGGGCCTGCACCTCCTCCTAATGCAGGAACCTCTCTGCCTCTCACAACAGACATATAATGGTAGATGCTCAATCAGCTTAATGATATCATTCAGGTGCTCGAAAGGGAGGGGTATTTCTAGGCAAAAAAAAAGAGAGACGTTGTTTCCCCCAGCACCCTGAATGAGAACAGTAACCAGATATAAATCCCACATAATATTAGAATTCAGAAATCTTGGTTACAAATAAACAAACAAATAAATAAATAAATAAACAAATAAAAATAAACTTGTTTTTCAATATACAATATAAGTATTTTAACATACGTCCCTCCAGCTGCTGTGGAACTAAACATCCCAGCATTTCCTGCCATAGTTTCACTATTAAGCATACGAAAACTGTGGCAGGGCATACTGGCATACAGCATGTTAACTACCCCTGTTATAGAGCATGGAGAAGTGTTTGAGATAAGTAGTGAAGTATTTCTGTTTCTATATTCTGAACTTATAATTTATGTATCTACAATTACATGCAAGTTTTCTACTTTTTGGATGAAATTTATGCGTACTGTTTGATGTTCAATGTACAAAGCTCCTGTTACAAAAAACTAAAATATGTAACATGGGTTAATCTATTCTCTGATAACACTAATGCCAAGAAATGTGAACAAAATAATAATCAAGCTTGCACCAAACGATTAATTACTTTTCACTGAATCAAAACAAACTTAAAACTCACACCGCTTGCCACTAGACCTATTGCGCCAATAACTTCTGTTATCTAATTATGTACAGCGTAATGGGCGAATCAGGACAGATGGAGTTGTGTTTTTATCTCTGTGGGAAAGGTGCCTAAGGCTATGTGCTCAATCCATAAAAATGTAATTTTGTGTTGCAGTATGAAATGCTTAAATGCCCAGGAAAGGGTGGATATTATATTACACATATTTGAACTTTTTTACTTTTGTTAGCAAGGTACAGGATTTTTGAACCGCACAAATTGATCGGAAATTTACACCACCGCAGAGGTTACAGAAACCTGTACTTTACCACCAATTTTAAATGCAAGTCAATACTAAAGGCTGGAAAATTGTGATTTACTGTGACCAGCTAATTACAATGATCGATGACCCTGGTGTCTGCAGTATGTTTAATGTTGCTTGATTTTTTTGCTTGCAACGTGGCATTAATTCACTCAAAATGTTTTAATATAAAACAAAAACTTCATTAGCCAAAGAAATCACACATGTGCACACCTGCTTGTGCTCTTTCAAACCGGTTTGCAAACTTAGGGGTCCATTTAACACCAAGTTTTAGACATTTGACTCATTGCATATGATAAATGGTGCCCAAGACAATCAGCTCCTAACTGTCATGAGTTTGAAAAATGACAGGAGTTGATTGTCTGGGAACCATTTATCATACGCAGCGACTTTCACATAGCTAAAACTCATTGATAAACATCTCACATGAATAGTGAACTCACAGTTCAATGAAAAAAATATTGAAATACTTTTATTGTCTCAAAGGGGTACATTTTCTAGGCAGCACTTTTCACAGCCGTCGCATCTTCAGCATCTAGATATAAGAGGGCAATTATATGAACTACAAAACAGAGCATATTTTGTAGTTAATATTATGGTCTCTTTAAATCCAGAGACCAAATCTGAAGACGCATTAGTTTTGAAAAATACAACTTAGTAAAGTTGTGTTATTTAAATTGTGTTTCAGAATAAAAATATTTAAAACTCAATTTGTACTGCCAATATTGGACCTTAAAATGCAAATGGTAAACAAGGAACACAGAGAAACGTATGGGAGAGGTTATAGGGAATGGCAGCAATAAAGCAGGCGTGTGGTAACGGTTTGAGGCTGCGTCTGAAATCCCGTACGCAGCTACAGTGCTTCCAGTATCTTACTTCCTGCGGCCATGCTGAGATACCATAGAGCAACTCAGAACTTCAATAATCGACTGATCTGCAACGGATGCCGTGTCTTTGTATGCAGCTGCTGGGATCTGCAAAACCACCAGTGGTCGCATCAGTACAAATCCAGATGGCAGCGGCATTTGCATACTTTTGCACAGCCGCTGCGTACAGGATACCAGCTGCAGATGCATTTGCTTACATCTCTGAATAAGGCCCATTAGGACCAATAAAATCATTCAACTGCACAAAAGTGATACATGTAACCGTCGCAATATCCCACCACTCTCAATAAAATAGCACTTTAATAAGCAGCAACAAGGAAGGTCTGAACTCCCCCCCCCCCCCATTCCATCCACCACTGCCCCCCACATAGTCCAACACAACACCCAGCAAGGATGGTACCATATCATATACTGTGTTTGAAACAAGTATACATTTGTGAGTTTAAACTATGTGATACAGTTTGAATAAAGCTTTTCAAGATAAAAAAAAAAAAAAAAAAGGTTTCTTTACAGTTTTCTTTGTGCAGTGATGTTTCTATCCAGCCCATTTATAAGCAGGGCCGGATCTAGACCTTGTTGCGCCCAGGGTGAAAGTTTCCTTTGGCTCTTTGGCTACCGCCCCCCCCCCCCATCCCCCGACAGGTAAAAGTGTTAGTGCGCGCCGTAGGAGTGCATTCAAAAATTAGGGGCGTGGCTTCATGGGGAAGGGGCGTGGTCTTAGTTATGACCCCTGTAGATGTGACCTCAGTAGTTGTGCCCCCAGTAGGTGTGCCCTCAGTAGTTGTGCCCCCAGTACTGTGCAGTTGTGCCCCCAGTACTGTGCCTCCTGTAGCTGTGCCCTCTGTAGTTGTGCCCCCAGTAGCTGTGCCCTCAGTAGTTGTGCCCCTGTAGCTGTGCCCCCCAGTAGTTTTGCTCCCAGTACTGTGCCCCCTGTAGAGTTGTGCCCCCAGTACTGTGTCCCCTAGTTGCGCTGCTTACCAAAAAAAAAGATAACAAAAAAATGTATAAATACTTACCATCCCCGCTCCCGCTTCCCGACCACTGCTGCCCTCCATCTCTGGCCGCCCCTCGGATCTATGAGAGAGACGTCATGACGTCTCTCCCATAGCACAGCATAGACACTAGAGGTCAATTATACCTCTAGTGTCTATGTGCCGCTCCCACAATGTTGTGCAGTGCGCAATGACGTCATCGCGCACCGCACGGCACTGCATAGCACCGGCACCAGTATCAGATCTTGCCACGGTGGTGGCGCCCTCCGGACAGCGGCGTCCCGGGCAAGATCCGCTACTGTTTATAAGCACAAATACCTTATATGTTAAGGAATAAAAGGAGGTTCTGCTTGGATCCACATGTGCAGATACATTTCCCGGCTACTGCAGATATCAGGATTTTGGTACTTACCGATAAATCCCTTTCTCTGATTCCACAGGGGACACTGGAGAGCAGTTAAAATGGGGTGTTACATCGCCCGGCTGAGATAGGTTGTTGGGTCAACAAGGCTATGGAAGTTTGGGCGGAATAGTAGGAAATAGTAGGCAGTGACTCACTGGGAGCTGGCCACTTTAAAATTCTAACACTGCAGGTAGTTCCTCTCCTACTATGTCCCCCCCTCCAAGCCAGTCTACGTAAAACTGTGCCCAAGGAGATCTGGAAAAGACCAACATTAAAGTAGAGGAGGTAAACAAAGCCCTGTAAACCAGGACAACACAAAAACAAACCTGAAAACCTATTAGAAAAAAGGTTAACCTGAACAAAACAAGCAGTCACACAGTGACTTGCAAACCCTGACGTAAAAAAGGCTCCGCTATTGACAAAAGGTGTAGAGCGGCGTACCAAGTCCTGCGCGGCCAATCTGGAGCCACCAGGAGGACCTCTCCTGCTGCGTTGGGAAAGGAGGAAAGAGGTAAACGAACCGGAAATTTCAAGGAGCCGTGAGGGCATCCACGACCGTCGCCGCCGGGTCCTTCGTCCGAGAGTGATACAGAGGCAGTTGATGGTTCAGGTGGGACGCCATGAGGTTGATCTGTGGTCTCCCCCACCGGCGGACAAGCTGACCAAACACTTGGTTGGTGGAGTGACCACTCTCCCGGGTGCATGTCCTGTCGGCTGAGATAATCGGCTTCCCAATTGTCCACTCCTGGAATGAATATTGCCGACAAGGCCAGAGCATACTCCTATGCCCAGAGTAGGATGTTGGTGACCTCCCTCATCGCCGCACGGCTGCGAGCGCTGCCCTGACGGTTGATGTACGCTACCGTCGTGGCGTTGTCGGACTGAACTCTGACTGCTCGACCGCGCAGCAGATGATGTGCCTGAAGTAGGGCGTTGTACACTGCCCTTAGTTCGAGAATGTTTATGGGGAGAGCGGATTTGTGAAACGACCAGCGCCCCTGAAACCGATGTTCGAGGGTCACTGCCCCTAGCCTCGCAGACTTGCCTCTGTGGTGAGGAGAGTCCAATCCCAAACGCCGAACCGCTTTCCTTACAACAGATGCGTCGACTGGAGCCACCAGAGGAGCGACTACCGCGCTTTTGTCGAAAGGAGGGACCCCTATAGGGCCTCCGAGAGGCTGGAGCAGCAGAAGGAAGATAAGTCTGTCACAACTGAGGGCCTGAGCTGACGGGAGGCAGCCTCAGTTGTAGGGGCTGAGATGTAACGGAACCTGGGAGGTTGTATCAGACCCCTAGACATGTAAGTAACATGTAGAATAACTGCCCGAAGGCGTGACCACGACAACCAGGATAAAAGTCAATGATGTTTATTATGACAAACTCCGTAACACAGCAGCAGTAAAAGGAAACATAAAAGTCAACAGAGGATAAATACAATTCCTGGGTACTACAGGGTGGCAAGGGCCACAGGCACTGGTAGTGTGAGACAGTTCTTATAATCTTCTAGTTGGAAAGTCCTTACCAGGCCTGACTGTAGCAATGGAGAGAACCCAGGATCGTACCAGCTGATGTTCCAGGAAAGGCTGGGCTGCTGAAGGTAAAACGGCTGCTGTGGATACTGGCTGGAACCAGACTGTTGTTGGTACGGAGTGGATACTGGCTGGAACCAGTTAAATAATAAACGAACTTGAGAGCGATGAAATAATAATGAAGTTTGGAGTTTGAGAGCGGTGAAATAATAATACCGGTGGAGAGTGGTAAACTGCAGAAAAGGACACCGGCCCTTTAAGAGAAGCTGTACACTGCTGGAAGCTGGGCTGGAAGCAGGTGATTGTTTGAGAGCGGTGAAATAATAATACCGGTGGAGAGTGGTAAACTGCAGAAAGGACACCGGCCCTTTAAGAGAAGCTGTACACTGCTGGAAGCTGGGCTGGAAGCAGGTGATTGTTGTAGCTGGAAACAGGTGAGTCCAGAATGGATCGGAGAGTCAGGCTACACCGCAGATGGAATGCTGGTGCGGGTCTCTATAGCAGAAGTCTGGAGACAGGAGCTGGAACCTGGAAGACAACCACAGGAGAGAGACAAACTGGAACTAGGTTAGACAACCAAAGCACTGACGCCTTCCTTGCTCAGGCACAGCATACTTATACCTGCAGCAAGGAAGGGGTTGGCTAGGCAATTATGCAAATCAACAATACAGACAGCAGATTGGTGGAAATAATCAGATGACAAAATCCAAGATGGCTGCGCCCATGCAGACACTTGGAGGGAAGTTTGGTTTGTAATCCATGTGAGAATTGAAACAGTAATGGCGACGCCGGCCACAGGAGACGCCAGACTGACAAGCGCACATTTAACCACGCGGGCACAGCCGAGGCCGCGGCTGATGAAATCACCACTCTGACATTCTGCATGTGGAAACTCAGGAACAGCGGGATCCGGTCCTGGAACGCTGAGCCAGCCTTAGGAGGCATCTGAAGGGTAAGTAATGGCGTCCAGATACCCGGATCGTGACAGCACCCCCCCCTTTAGGAGTGGCCCCAGGACACTTCTTAGGCTTTAAAGGAAACTTTGCGTGGAAATTTCGGACCAAGGCAGGAGCATGGACGTCTGAGGCATTGGTCCAAGAGCGTTCTTCAGGACCATAGCCCTTCCAGTCAATGAGGTATTGTAACTGACCGTAACGGAAACGTGAGTCCAAAATCTTGGCCACCTCGTACTCGACTCCCCGTTGAGTCTGAACTTTGGGAGCTGGAGGAAGTGCGGAATGAAACCGATTCAGGATCAGCGGTTTCAACAAAGAAACATGAAATGTCCTGGGTATTTTCAAGAAGGATGGTAACTGTAACCTGTAGGCAACAGGATTGATGACTTGTTCAATCTTGAAGGGTCCGATGTAGCGAGGTGCAAATTTCATGCTGGGAACTGTCAACCTCAAATTCTTCGTGGACAGCCACACACGATCACCCACCTTGAGAGCAGGAACCGCTCTACGCTTCCTATCGGCAAACTTCTTATACCTGAATGAGGCTTTAAGCAGGGCTGCGCGGACGTTCCTCCAGTTATTTGAAAACTGACGCAAGGTGACATCCACTGCTGGAACAGAAGTTGCGGGAAGCGGTTGGAATTCTGGGACTTTAGGGTGGAATCCATAATTAATGAAGAATGGTGTAGAAGAAGATGAGGAATGGTATTGATTGTTGTGGCTGAACTCGGCCCAAGGAAGGAGTTGGACCCAGTCATCTTGAGAGGAAGACACATATATACGGAGGAAGGCCTCCAAGTCCTGATTCACCCTCTCGGTTTGACCATTGGTCTGAGGATGGTAAGCCGTGGAAAACTTTAACTTGACTTGGAGGGCTTGACACAAACTTCGCCAAAATTTGGCTACAAATTGTACTCCACGATCCGAGATGATCTCTTCAGGAAGACCGTGAAGTCGGAAGATCTCTTGTATAAACACTTGAGCCAACTTGGAAGCTGACGGAAGACCGGTGAGAGGGATGAAATGTGCCATCTTGGTGAACCGGTCAACTACCACCCAGATGGTATTAAACTTGTTGCAGATAGGTAGATCGGAAACAAAGTCCATCGACAAATGGGTCCAAGGTCGACGGGGAACAGATAATGGAACCAGTTGCCCCGCAGGCGACTGGCGGGAGACTTTGTGTTGGGCACACTTTGGGCAGGAGGCAATAAATTCCATAACGTCCTTCTTCAGAGTTGGCCACCAGTAGGATCTAGAAATAAATTCAAGGGTTTTCTGAATGCCTGTATGTCCAGCAAAACGGGAAGCATGAGCTTCTTCCTTAGAACTGGCTTAACAAAACTTTTCCCTGGTGGAGGCGTAGAGTCCATCCCTACCGTGGAGAATGCCAACGGATTAATAATAGGATGCTTGTCTGCAGACTCGGACTCATTTTCTTGCTCCCATGAGCGGGAAAGGGCATCGGCCTTACGATTCTGAGAACCCGGACAGAACTGGAGTTTAAAGTCAAACCTAGAGAAGAAAAGTGCCCATCTGGCCTGACGAGGATTCAGACATTGTGCGCCTTTGAGATATAAAAGATTTTTGTGGTCGGTAAGTATGGTGATTGAGTGGGAAGCTCCCTCCAACAGGTATCTCCACTCCTCCAGAGCGAGCTTGATGGCTAGCAACTCCTGATCGCCAATGGCATAGTTGCGCTCAGCTGGGGAGAACTTCCGGGAGAAGAAACTGCAAGGATGTAGATGTCCATCTTTGGCCCTCTGGGATAACACTGCTCCTACTCCAACGGAGGAGGCATCTACCTCTAAGATAAAAGGAGAGTCGGTGTCGGGCTGTTTCAGAACTGGTGCAGAGATGAACCGTTGCTTCAGAAGGTGAAAGGCCTGTGTAGCTTCCTCGGACCACTTGGACGGATTAGCACCTTTCTTGGTTAATGCAGTGATAGGCGCCACAATGGTGGAAAAGTCTCGTATAAATTTTCTATAATAATTGGCGAACCCTAAGAACCTCTGGACCCCTTTGAGGCTTAAGGGTATAGGCCAATTCTGGATTGCTTGGAGTTTCTCAGGATCCATCTCTAGTCCGGAACCGGACACAATGTAACCTAGAAACGGAATGGTTTTAACTTCAAACACACACTTCTCCAATTTACAATAGAGGTGATTGACACGGAGACGGGAAAGAACCTCTTTTACCCAGAAACGATGATCTTCAAGATTATTAGCAAAGATGAGGATGTTGTCTAGATAAACCACGACATGGCGGTACAAGATGTCCCTGAAAATCTCATTCACGAAGTGCTGGAAGACTGCTGGAGCGTTGCTCAATCCGAAGGGCATGACGAGGTACTCATAATGTCCGTCACGGGTGTTAAAGGCGGTCTTCCACTCGTCACCCTCACGGATTCGGATGAGATTGTAGGCACCCCTCAAGTCCAGCTTTGTGAAAATAGTTGCACCACTAACTCTATCAAAGAGCTCGGTAATCAGGGGTAAAGGGTATCGGTTCTTGACGGTAATGTCGTTCTGACCTATGTAGTCGATGCACGGACGCAGACCACCGTCTTTCTTCTTAACGAAGAAGAAGCCTGCGCCGGCTGGAGAAGAAGATGGTCGGATGAAACCCTTCGCCAGGTTCTCTTTGATGTACTCTTCCATGGAGTGTGTCTCAGGCAGAGACAACGGATAAGTTCGGCCTCGCGGTGGAACCTTCCCTGGAATGAGGTCGATTGGGCAGTCCCATTCTCTATGAGGAGGAAGGATATCAGCAGAGGCTTTACTGAACACGTCCGTGAAGTCTTGATATGGAGGAGGCGGAACATCAGATGACCTGGGGAAGGAAGAACAAACAGGAAGAACTTTGGCTAAACAAGTCTCAGCACAGGAGGGACCCCATGCCAGTATTTGCGTAGTCGTCCAGTCAATTGATGGGTTGTGGAGACGGAGCCATGGAAGGCCTAAAACCACTGGATGTGTGGCTCTTGGAATCACTAAAAAAGAAATATACTCAGAATGAAGAACTCCCACTCTCAGACGAACTGGAAGAGTCCTTAAGGAAATGACTGCGTCAAAAATCTTGCTGCCATCCACGGCAGTCAAAGAGATGGACGAGGACAGTCTCTCGGTGGGTAGGGACCACCGTTTAACATAAGCTTCGGTTATGAAATTCCCAGCTGCTCCGGAATCAAGGAGGGCAATGACGTTCCTGTAACGTTGAGCAATTTGGAGCGACACTGGGAGGTTACAGTCATGAGGAGATGGAGAGGAGATCATTACTCCTAGCCGGCCCTCTCCTTGGCGAGCTAGGATCTGGAGTTTCCCGGACGTTTGGGACAGGCATTGATAGTGTGCGACGGAGCTGCACAGTAGAGACAGAGAGACTCAGAGAGACGTCTTCGGCGCTCAGCGGGAGATAGACGGGAACGACTAATTTGCATAGGCTCATCCTTGGATGGAGATGGTTGGCGAGGAGGAGGAGCAGAAGATTTAGGAGTAGATGATCTTCCTCGCTCGGTTGCTCTCTCTCTGAAACGTAGATCAACCTTCGTGCAAAGAGAAATTAGCTCATCCAACTTAGAGGGCAAGTCTCTGGTAGCTAACTCATCCTTGATGCGTTCTGATAAGCCATGCCAGAATGCAGCATACAGGGCCTCGTCGTTCCATGCCAGTTCGGATGCCAGGATTTTAAACTGTATAAGATACTGTCCCACAGTACGTGTTCCCTGGCGTAAACGGAGAATCTCAGATGAAGCAGATGTTATCCGGCCTGGCTCGTCGAAGATGCGCCTGAATGTAGCTACAAAGTCAGTATAGGAGGATAGCAGGGGATCAGACTTCTCCCATAAAGGTGATGCCCAGTCAAGGGCTGAGCCACTGAGAAGGGAGATGATATAGGCAATTTTGGTACGGTCACTGAAGAAATTGCCAGGTAGAAGCTCAAAGTGGATTTCACATTGATTGAGAAATCCCCTGCAGAACCTTGGAGATCCATCAAATTTTGCTGGCGTTGGAAGATGAAGATGTGGACTGGAAATGGGTAAGGTGGGTGGGGCTACAGCTGGTGTCACTGTAGTGGACGCACCGGACGTGCCAGGTCCATGGAGGGTCGTTTGAATCCCATCCAGCCGTGTAGAGAGATCCTGGAGACAGCGGATGATGTGGCCCTGTGCAGCCTCCTGATGTTCAAGTCGGGCTGCCAGTTCTTGCATCGGCCTGGCCGCTTGATCCTGGTCTCCGGCTGGATTCATTAGGTCAGTGCTTACTGTCACAACTGAGGGCCTGAGCTGACGGGAGGCAGCCTCAGTTGTAGGGGCTGAGATGTAACGGAACCTGGGAGGTTGTATCAGACCCCTAGACATGTAAGTAACATGTAGAATAACTGCCCGAAGGCGTGACCACGACAACCAGGATAAAAGTCAATGATGTTTATTATGACAAACTCCGTAACACAGCAGCAGTAAAAGGAAACATAAAAGTCAACAGAGGATAAATACAATTCCTGGGTACTACAGGGTGGCAAGGGCCACAGGCACTGGTAGTGTGAGACAGTTCTTATAATCTTCTAGTTGGAAAGTCCTTACCAGGCCTGACTGTAGCAATGGAGAGAACCCAGGATCGTACCAGCTGATGTTCCAGGAAAGGCTGGGCTGCTGAAGGTAAAACGGCTGCTGTGGATACTGGCTGGAACCAGACTGTTGTTGGTACGGAGTGGATACTGGCTGGAACCAGTTAAATAATAAACGAACTTGAGAGCGATGAAATAATAATGAAGTTTGGAGTTTGAGAGCGGTGAAATAATAATACCGGTGGAGAGTGGTAAACTGCAGAAAAGGACACCGGCCCTTTAAGAGAAGCTGTACACTGCTGGAAGCTGGGCTGGAAGCAGGTGATTGTTTGAGAGCGGTGAAATAATAATACCGGTGGAGAGTGGTAAACTGCAGAAAGGACACCGGCCCTTTAAGAGAAGCTGTACACTGCTGGAAGCTGGGCTGGAAGCAGGTGATTGTTGTAGCTGGAAACAGGTGAGTCCAGAATGGATCGGAGAGTCAGGCTACACCGCAGATGGAATGCTGGTGCGGGTCTCTATAGCAGAAGTCTGGAGACAGGAGCTGGAACCTGGAAGACAACCACAGGAGAGAGACAAACTGGAACTAGGTTAGACAACCAAAGCACTGACGCCTTCCTTGCTCAGGCACAGCATACTTATACCTGCAGCAAGGAAGGGGTTGGCTAGGCAATTATGCAAATCAACAATACAGACAGCAGATTGGTGGAAATAATAAGAATTTACTTACCGATAATTCTATTTCTCGGAGTCCGTAGTGGATGCTGGGGTTCCTGAAAGGACCATGGGGAATAGCGGCTCCGCAGGAGACAGGGCACAAAAGTAAAGCTTTTCCGATCAGGTGGTGTGCACTGGCTCCTCCCCCTATGACCCTCCTCCAGACTCCAGTTAGGTACTGTGCCCGGACGAGCGTACACAATAAGGGAGGCATTTTGAATCCCGGGTAAGACTCATACCAGCCACACCAATCACACCGTACAACTTGTGATCTAAACCCAGTTAACAGTATGATAACAAAAGGAGCCTCTGAAAGACGGCTTCCTACAACAATAACCCGATTTTTGTAACAATAACTATGTACAAGTATTGCAGAATAATCCGCACTTGGGATGGGCGCCCAGCATCCACTACGGACTCCGAGAAATAGAATTATCGGTAAGTAAATTCTTATTTTCTCTATCGTCCTAGTGGATGCTGGGGTTCCTGAAAGGACCATGGGGATTATACCAAAGCTCCCAAACGGGCGGGAGAGTGCGGATGACTCTGCAGCACCGAATGAGAGAACTCCAGGTCCTCTTTTTGCCAGGGTATCAAATTTGTAGAATTTTACAAACGTGTTCTCCCCCGACCACGTAGCTGCTCGGCAGAGTTGTAATGCCGAGACCCCTCGGGCAGCCGCCCAAGATGAGCCCACCTTCCTTGTGGAATGGGCATTTACATATTTTTTGCTGTGGCAAGCCTGCCACAGAATGTGCAAGCTGAATTGTACTACAAATCCAACGAGCAATAGTCTGCTTAGAAGCAGGAGCACCCAGCTTGTTGGGTGCATACAGGATAAACAGCAAATCAGATTTCCTGACTCCAGCCGACCTGGAAACTATATTTTCAGGGCCCTGACAACATCCAGCAACTTGGAGTCCTCCAAGTCCCTAGTAGCCGCAGGTACCACAATAAGCTGGTTCAGGTGAAACGCTGACACCACCTTAGGGAGAAACTGGGGACGAGTCCACAGCTTTGCTCTGTCCGAATGGACAATCAGATATGGCTTTGTGAGATAAAGCCGCCAATTCTGACACTCGCCTGGCCGAGGCCAGGACCAACAGCATGGTCGCTTTCCATGTGAGATATATCAAATCCACAGATTTGAGTTGTTTAAACCAATGTGATTTTAGGAATCCCAAACTACGTTGAGATCGCCCAGTGCCACTGGAGACATCAAAAGGGGGTTGTATATGCAGTACTCCCTTAACAACTTCTGGACTTCAGGAACTGAAGCCAATTTCTTTCTGGAAGAAAATCGACCGGTCGAAATTTGAACCTTAATGGACCCCAATTTGAGACCCATATACACTCCTGTTTGCAGGAAATGTAGGAATTAACCTAGTTGAAATTCTTCCGTGGAGCCTTCCTGGCCTCACACCATGGAACACATTTTCACCTAAGCAGTGATAATGTTGTGCGGTCACCTCCTTCCTGGCTCTGACCAGGGTAGGGATGACCTCTTCCGGAATGCCTTTTTCCCTTAGGATCCGGCGTTCACCCGTCAACGCGGCTGCGGTAAGTCATGGAACAGACATGATTCTTGCTGAATCAAGATCCTTTCTAGTATCTCTTGAAGTTCCGGGTACCAAGTTCTTCTTGGCCAAACCGGAGCCACGAGTATAGTTCTTACTCCTCTCCTTCCTATCATTCTCCATACACTGGGTATGAAAGGCAGAGGAGGGAACACATACACCGACTGGTACACCCACGGTGTTACCAGAGCGTCCCAGCTATTGCCTGAGGGTCTCTAGACCTGGCGCTTCATGTGGGACGCCATCATAACCACCTTTGGTCTTTCCCAACGGTTTACAAACATGTGGAAACTTCCAGATGAAGTTCCCACTTTTCCGGGTGGAATTCATTCATGCTGAGGAAATCTTCCTAGTTGTCCACTCCCGGAATGAACACTGCTGACAGTGTTATCACATGATTTTTCGCCCAGCGAAGAATCCTTGCTGTCATTGCCCTCCTGCTTCTTGTGCCGCCCCGTCTGTTTACGTGGGCGACTGCCATGATGATGTCCTACTGGATCAGCACCGGTTGACTTTGAAGCAGAGGTCTTCCTAGGCTCAGAGCATCGTAAATTGCCCTTAGCTCCAGTATATTCATGTGGAGAGAAATCTCCAGACTTGACCACACTTCCTTGGAAATTTCTTCCCTGTGTGACTGTTCCCCAGCCTCTCAGACTGGCATCCGTGGTCACCAGAACACAGTCCTGAATGCTGAATGTGCTGCCCTCTAGAAGATGAACACTCTGCAGCCCCCACAGAAGAGACACCCTTGTCCTTGGAGACAGGGTTATCCGCTGATGCATCTGAAGATGCGATCCGGACCATTCGTCCCGCAAATCCCCCTGAAAAGTTTTTGCGTGAGATCTGCCGAATGGAATCGCTTCGTAAGAAGCCACCATTTTTCCCAGGACTCCTGTGCATTGATGCACTGATACTTGGCCTGGTTTTAGGAGGTTTCTGACTAGGTCGGATAACTCCCTGGCTTTCCCCTCCAGGGGAAATACCTCTTTCTGGACTATGCCCAGAATCATTCCTAGGAACAGCAGACGTATCATCGGAAAACAGCTGCGATTTTTGGAATATTTAGAATCCACTCGTGCTGTCGTAGAACTACTTTAGATAGTTCTTTTCCGACCTCCAACTGTTCTCTGGAAACTTGCCCCTTTCAGGATATCGTCCAAGTAAGGGATAATTAAGATGCCTTTCTTCTTTTAAGAATCATCTTTTCGGCCATTACCTTGGTAAAGGCCCGGGGTGCCGTGGATAATTCAACGGCAGCGTCTGAAACTGATATTGACAGTTCTGTATCACGAACCAGAGGTACCCTTGTTGAGAAGGGCAAATTTGGACATGGAGGTAATCCTTGATGTCCAGGGACACCATATAGTCCCCTTTTTTCCGGTTCTCTATCACTGCTCTGAGTGACTCCATCTTGATTTGAACCTTTTTATGTAAGTGTTCAAAGATTTCAGATTTAGACTATGTCTCACCAAGCCGTCTGGCTTCAGTACCACAATATAGTGTGGAAGACTAATACCCTTTTCCTTGTTGTAGGAGGGGTACTTTGATTATCACCTGCTGGAAATACAGCTTGTGAATTTTTTTCCCAATACTGCCTCCCTGTCGGAGGGAGCCGTTGGTAAAGCAGGCTTCAGGAACCTGCGAGGAAAAAATGTCTCGACTCTCCAATCTGTACCCCTGGGATAATACTTGTACGATCTAGGGGTCAACTTGCGAGTGATCCCACTGCGCGCTGAGACTCTTGAGACTACCCCCCCACCTCACCTGAGTCCGCTTGCACGGCCCCAGCGTCACGCTGAGGACTTGGCAGACGCGGTGGAGGGCTTCTTTTCCTGGGAAGGGGCTGCCTGCTGCAGTCTACTTCCCTTTCCTCTATGTCTGGGCAGATATGACTGGCCTTTTGCCCGCTTGCCCACATGGGAAACGGAAGGATTGAGGCTGAAAAGACAGTGTCTTTTTCTGCTGAGATGTAACTTGGGGTAAAAAGGTTGGATTTCCCAGCTGTAGCCGTGGCCCCCAGGTCCGATGGACCGACCCCAAATAACTCCTTCCCTTTATACGGCAATACTTCCATGTGCCGTATGGGATCTGTATCACCTGACCACTGTCGTGTCCATGACATCTTCTGGGAGATATGGACAACGCACTTATCTTGATGCCAGAGTGCAAATATCCCTCTGTGCATCTCGCATACATATATATAGAATGCATCCTATTAAATGCTCTATATCAATAAAATATTTTTAGTCAGGGAATTCGACCAAGCCAACCCAGCACTGCATCTCCAGGCTGATGGCGATCGCTGGTCGCAGTATAACCACCGTATGTGTGTATATACTTTTTAGGATATTTTTCCAGCTGCCTATCAGCTGGCTCCTTGAGGGCGGCCGTATCTGGAGACGGTAACGCCACTTGATAAGCGTGTGAGCGCCTTATCCACCCTAAGGGGTGTTTCCCAACGCGCCCTAACTTCTGGCGGGAAAGGGTATAACGCCAATATTTGCTATCGGGGTAAACCCACGCATCATCACACACTTCATTTTATTTTATCTGATTCAGGAAAAACTACAGGTAGTTTTTTCACTCCCACATAATACCCTTTTTTGTGGTACTTGTAGTATCAGAAATATGTAACACCTCCTTCATTGCCCTTAACGTGTGGCCCTAATGAGGAATACGTTTGTTTATTCACCGTCGACACTGGATTCAGTGTCCGTGTCTGTGTCTGTGTCGACCGACTGAGGTAAATGGGCGTTTTTTTAAAAACCCCTGACGGTGTTTCTGAGACGCCTGGACCGGTACTAATTGTTTGTCGGCCGTCTCATGTCGTCAACCGACCTTGCAGCGTGTTGACATTTTCACGTAATTCCCTAAATAAGCCATCCATTCCGGTGTCGACTCCCTAGAGAGTGACATCACCATTACAGGCAATTTCTCCGCCTCCTCCAACATCGTCCTCATACATGTCGACACACACGTACCGACACACAGCACACACACCTGGAATGCTCTGACAGAGGACAGGACCCCACTAGCCCTTTGGAGAGACAGAGGGAGAGTTTGCCAGCACACACCAAAAAACGCTATAATTACATAGGGACAACCTTATATAAGTGTTTCTCCCTAATAGCATCTTTATATATATATTTATATCGCCAATTAGTGCCCCCCTCTCTGTTTAAACCCTGTTTCTGTAGTGCAGTGCAGGGGAGAGCCTGGGAGCCTTCTCTCCAGCCTTTCTGTGAGAGAAAAAATGGCGCTGTGTGCTGAGGAGATAGGCCCCGCCCCTTTTCCGGCGGGCTCGTCTCCCGCTCTTTAGTGAAGTTTGGCAGGGGTTAAATATCTCCATATAGCCTCTGGGGGCTATATGTGAGGTATTTTTAGCCAGTATATAGGTTTACATTTGCCTCCCAGGGCGCCCCCCCCCAGCGCCCTGCACCCTCAGTGACAGCGTGTGAAGTGTGCTGAGAGGAAAATGGCGCACAGCTGCAGTGCTGTGCGCTACCTTTAGAAGACTGTCAGAGTCTTCAGCCGCCGATTCTGGACCTCTTCTAACTTCAGCATCTGCAAGGGGGCCGGCGGCGCGGCTCCGGTGACCATCCAGGCTGTACCTGTGATCGTCCCTCTGGAGCTGATGTCCAGTAGCCAAGAAGCCAATCCATCCTGCACGCAGGTGAGTTCACTTCTTCTCCCCTCAGTCCCTCGTTGCAGTGATCCTGTTGCCAGCAGGACTCACTGTAAAATAAAAAACCTAAGCTAAACTTTCTCTAAGCAGCTCTTTAGGAGAGCCACCTAGAATTGCACCCTTCTCGGCCGGGCACAAAAATCTAACTGGAGTCTGGAGGAGGGTCATAGGGGGAGGAGCCAGTGCACACCACCTGATCGGAAAAGCTTTACTTTTGTGCCCTGTCTCCTGCGGAGCCGCTATTCCCCATGGTCCTTTCAGGAACCCCAGCATCCACTAGGACGATAGAGAAAATCAGATGACAAAATCCAAGATGGCTGCGCCCATGCAGACACTTGGAGGGAAGTTTGGTTTGTAATCCATGTGAGAATTGAAACAGTAATGGCGACGCCGGCCACAGGAGACGCCAGACTGACAAGCGCACATTTAACCACGCGGGCACAGCGGAGGCCGCGGCTGATGAAATCACCACTCTGACATTCTGCATGTGGAAACTCAGGAACAGCGGGATCCGGTCCTGGAACGCTGAGCCAGCCTTAGGAGGCATCTGAAGGGTAAGTAATGGCGTCCAGATACCCGGATCGTGACAAAGTCGACTTACCTCCAGTGGCCTGAGAAATCCAGGCATCCAGATCCTTACCGAACAGGATGCAAACAACAGGATTGGAGTTCTTGAAATGTGCGCAAGGCAGCTTTAACCGGTATAAATTGTCTAGCAGGATGCCACCCCACCCCGAAAAGACAGAAATTTCACAAGAAAAAGACAATTTTTTTCAGTATAAGCGCCAGAATAAAAAGTAAAATAGAATAAATATAATATATACGAGAATAAAAGCGCCAGCGGGACGTATATATTATATTTATTCTATTTTACCTTACCGAACAGGACCTCTCCCGTAAAGGGCAACGCTTCTGCTGTCCTTTTGGACTCAGCATCTGCCTGCCACTGTCGCAGCCAGAGAGCTCTGTGGGCAGAAATTGCTAAAGCGGAAATCCTAGCTCCGAGAATACAGATGTCCTTGGAAGCCTCGCAAAGATAAAGGGCTGATTCGCGGATGTGTTCTGCCAACAGAATCAGTTGATCTGCAGGCAAATCATCACGAAGTCCAGAGGACAATTGTTCCGCCCAAGCTTCCATAGCCTTGTTGACCCAACAACCTACCTGCGACGGGCGATGTTACACCCCATTGTAACTGCTCTCCAGTGTCCCCTAGTGGATGAAGGAGAAATAACCAAAGATCATTTTTTACTTCCTCCAGTCAGTATGCATCTGTGTCTGAGGGATACAGTCAATTTGCCTACATTCAAAATCCCAACGGTCAAAGTATGCAGCAGTGAGGTGAGGCAGGTGAGGCAGGTGAGGCAGAGCCTTTCAACGTATACACCAGAATCTTGACTATATAAAGTATATGAAAAATACAAAGATTATATTAGAAATACAGTATCATCTTTGTGTTATTCTAATCATTTTTATAGTCAAAACTCTGGAGTAAAATGTCTATGACTAATGAGGCAGCGCCTCCCCTTCCTATCTTTTCTGCACATCTTTGATCAAATCTCACCAAATTTCCAGCAGTATATACTGCTGCACCTGTATATAATGGCCACATGCAGCCCTGGGCAGTGACAGTAGGGTTAGGCAGAGCCTTTCCTGTCATACTGGCGTTTGCGCCAGAGTTTTGACTGGATAAAGTATATGAAATATACAAAGAATAGTCAGAAATATCTTCTTTGTATTATTCTAATCATTGTTATAGTCAAATCTCTGGAGCAAAAAGTCTATGAGAGGTGAGGCAGTAACCTGCCTATGTTTTCTGTACATCTCTGATCAAAACTCACCAAATTTCCAGGAGTTTATACTGCTGCACCTGTGTATAATGCCCACATGCACCCTTGGGCTCATATATTGTGTGTAAATCTGGCTCTGATACTAGCCAGTGCCTCCTGATCCATTCACCATACCGCAGGTCCCTGCCCCTGTGCTTATATATTGTGTGTAAATCTGACTCTGATACTACCCAGTGCCTCCTGCGCCATTGACCACACCACAGGTCCCTGCCCCTGGGCTTATATATTGCGTGTAAATCTGGCTCTGGTACTAGCCAGTGCCTCCTGATCCATTCACCACACCGCAGGTCCCTGCCCCAGGGCTAATATTATTGTGTGTAAATCTGGCTCTGGTACTAGCCAGTGCCTCCTGCGCCATTGACCACACCGCAGGTCCCTGCCCCTGGGCTTACATATTGTGTGTAAATCTGACTCTGGTACTAGCCAGTGCCTCCTGATCCATTCACCATACCGCAGGTCCCTGCCCCAGGGCTAATATTATTGTGTGTAAATCTGGCTCTGGTACTAGCCAGTGCCTCCTGCGCCATTGACCACACCGCAGGTCCCTGCCCCTGGGCTTACATATTGTGTGTAAATCTGACTCTGGTACTAGCCAGTGCCTCCTGATCCATTCACCATACCGCAGGTCCCTGCCCCTGGGCTTATATATTGTGTGTAAATCTGGCTCCGGTACTAGCCAGTGCCTCCTGATCCATTCACCACACCGCAGGTCCCTGCCCCTGGGCTTATATATTGTGTGTAAATATGACTCTGGTACTAGCCGGTGCCTCCTGATCCATTCACCATACCGCAGGTCCCTGCCCCTGGGCTTATATATTGTGTGTAAATCTGGCTCCGGTACTAGCCTGTGCCTCCTGATCCATTCACCACACCGCAGGTCCCTGCCCCTGGGCTTATATATTGTGTGTAAATCTGGCTCCGGTACCAGCCAGTGCTTCCTGAGCCTGAAGTGCAGATGGGTCTTTCCCTAAGAGCAGGGAAGGACAGGAGAGAAAACACTCCTTTTTTTGGGAGCACAATTAGAGTAAATATCTATAAAATATAACTTTTATTATTTTCACTAAAAAATATTCACATATAAGACTTGTGTTGTGTACAAAATAGTGTAAGGGATATAAGGAGATTCAATCACTGAAAAAAACGAGTATTAAATAAATAAGGATAGTCACATCTTACTTGTAAAAAAGAAAAAAGCATGTGAATATTCACAACCAGCTCCTTACCAGCAGGGCCGGCAACAGAAATCTTGGGACCCAGTACACTGATATCTCTGCCACACTCGACCTCCAACCTCCTACAAAAACATCCCTACATACACTCACATATGCTATATATATATATATATATATATATATACGTGTGTGTGTGTACAGTATATATATATATATATATACATACTGTGTGTGGTGTGTGTGAATGTGTGTATATATATATATATATATATACACAGTATATTACCTCTCCTTAACTTTCCCTCACCCTCCATGTGATCTCCATCACTCCATTACTATTGACCCGGCCTGCAGTTACGGAGCACATAGCAGAGACATCTGGGACGACGCAGCTACAAGAGACAAGGAAGGGAGTGCCGAACTGGTGGAGCGCAGAGTCAGGGTCATGACACCAGAACCAACGAGACTGAACCAAGTGACCGGTAATCACACGCGTGGGGGGGTGCTGGTGTGTACGGCAGGCTAGTTATTTAATTGGTGGGCTGTTTCAAAACTATCAATAGCTGCTGCTGCCTCATTTTAAAGTCCCTGACCCTCTGGCTCATGGGGCTCGGTACAGGTGTCCCCTTTGACCCCCCCATCCCCCCACATCGCTGGGCTTGCTTACCAGAGGAAAATAGCTAGATGAATATTTCAAATTAACCTCTGTTTATTGGAGTCACAAAGGGAGACACACCATTTCAATTAATTATAATAATGTAAATCTGTGAGTCAGAGGCGGAACTATCGCCAGTGCAACCAGTGCGATGCACTGGGGCCCGCCTCTGTCCAGGGGCCCAAAGCATGTAATGAATCAAACTGACTCATTACATGCCGCTGTGTGCTGCGGGCAACCGCTGCCCGCAGCACACAGCCGCCCGGAGAGGAGAGGAGCGCAGCGGCACGGGGGTAAGGAGGAGGAGGGAGGTGGAGGAGGGAGCCGCAGCAGTGCTTTGTTACTGGTGGAGGTGCTGCTGCTGTTGCCCCTCTGCTTCACTATAGGCTGTCTTCCGAGAACAGCCTATAGTGAAGCAGAGGGGCAGCAGCAGCGCCTCCACCAATAACACAGCGCTGCTGCGGCTCCCTCCTCCACCTCCCTCCTCCTCCTTCTCTCCTGCCCGGGAATCGTCAGAAGCTGCACCGAGGAGCCTGAGCCAGCGGAGAGGGTAATTATAATTCTTCTTTCTTTCTGTCCTTTCTTTCTTTCTTTCTTTCTTTCTTTCTTTCTTTCTTTCTTTCTTTCTTTCTTTCTTTCTTTCTTTCTTTCTTTTTCTTTCTGTCTTTCTTGGGACTGCCTGCCACAATGTGTAAAAATGGGGAATCTGCCTGCCGCAATGTGTAAAAATGGGGAATCTGCCTGCCGCAATGTGTAAAAATGGGGAATCTGCCTGCCGCTATGTGTAAAAATGGGGAATCTGCCTGCCGCAATGTATAAAAATGGGGAATCTGCCTGCCGCTATGTGTAAAAATGGGGAATCTGCCTGCCGCAATGTGTAAAAATGGGGAATCTGCCTGCCGCAATGTGTAAAAATGGGGAATCTGCCTGCCGCAATGTGTAAAAAGGGGGACGCTGTCTGCCGTAATGTGTAACAAGGGCACGCTGTCTGCCGTAATGTGTAAAAAGGGGACGCTGTCTGCTGTTATGTGTAAAAAGTGTACGCTGTCTGCCGTAATGTGTAAAAAGGGGACACTGTCTGCCCTAATGTGTAAAAAGGGGGACGCTGTCTGCCGTTATGTGTAAAAAGTGTACGCTGTCTGCCGCTATGTTTAAAAAGGGCACGCTGTCTGCCGTTATGTGTAAAAAGTGTACGCTGTCTGCCGCTATGTGTAACAAGGGCACGCTGTCTGCCGTTATGTGTAAAAAGGGGATGCTGTCTGCCGTTATGTGTAAAAAGAGCACGCTGTCTGCCGTTATGTGTAAAAAGTGCACGCTGTCTGCCGTAATGTGTAAAAAGGGACGCTGTCTGCCATAATGTCTAAAAAGAGGAATCTGTCCAGTGTAAAAGGGTCTCCACCTGGTGTAGTGGTGCTACTGTGCGGCGTAATTTGAATAATGGAGACTACTGTGCACCGTTTTATGAATTGGTATTATTTTGTGGCCACACCCCTTCCCCACGAAGCCACGCCACTATGTATTTTTGCGCGCGCCTACGGCGCGCACTGCCCCTGTTTTGCATGCAGGGGTGGGGCTCCGATGCCGTTTCTTGCACACAGTGCTAAAATGTCTAGTTACGGCACTGTTGCTAGGTATCCATTTCTCTGGCCCTGAGCAGGTCCCCCTCACCAGATCCTCTCCAGGGGTGAGGGGGTGGACTTGGATGGGATGGGGGGGGGGGGGGGGGCCAAAGCATTTTGTCGCACCTGGGCCCACCTAGTTCCGCCACTGCTGTGAGTGTTAAGAATGTAAATATTAATTAAGAAATGGCCCCTGCATAGTGATCTCACTACAATTTAAACAAAGTACAAACAAAAGAACAAAAAAATCAGTTGTGCTTATCTGTCAAGTTTGCTTCTTTTCGAAGGCATGAACTTCAAAGATATCAATACTTTAACAGTCGTAAGGGCCAAATGCAATTACTGTAGCTGCAAAATCGCTGTTTTCAAGGCTTTCACAGCTTTTTTGCCGCGCAAATGGGCTTTTCGCAGGTATATGCGATTCGCCTATTCAATTGCCATTTTGTAAAAACGGGATTACCGCAAAAATTCTTGCAAGCAGTAAAAAGTGAAAATTGGGTAAATCTGCCTATACCCCCCAAAAAAGCTAAACATCTTTATCTTAAAATAGGAGTTTTTCCAACTTTTCACCTGCTCAGTAGTGGTAAATTTAATTAGCGGTAAGATTACCGCAATTCTGTTTTTGTAGGCAATTGAATAGGCACTTATCCTGATTCACTGTAAATTTATAGTATTTACAGCGAAAGCAGCTTTTCGCACCTAACTGACTTTGGCCCTTGATATACATATACCCTTGGCCCTTGTATATACATATACATTTATGGGTTGGGATTGAAAAACTGGCTGTTGGGATGCCGGTGGTCAGAATACTGACAGCGGCATTCCGATGATCAGAATCCCAACAGGGGAAGGTAAGCATACTTACCTTTCCCAACTGGCCCCCTAACCCTCCCTTCTAGCAGAGTAAACGTAACCCTTCCACCTCCACATCCTAACCCTCTCCGGTGGTGCCTAACCCTAACGCCCCCATCCTGCAGCCGAAACCTAACCCCCTCAGGCCGCAGCCTAACCCTAACCCTCCCGCCGCAGCCTAAACCTAACCCCTGCCCCGTGGCTTACCTATCCAGTGGATGCTCGGTCAGGATCCCGACAGTCAGTATTCCAGCACCGGGATGCCGATGTCAGCAATCCAAGTAGTGTCAGGATTTCTGTGTCATGACCGGATCCCTATACATATGTGTGTGTGTGTGTGTGTGTGTGTGTGTGTGTGTGTGTGTGTGTGTGTGTGTATACTAATATATATATATATATATATATATATAGCATATGGATGGCGGCACTCTAAGGACTTGTTGATTGTAGTAAATATAGGTGACAAACACCATATAATGCTGTTTGTCACCTATATTTACTACAATCAACAAGTATACCACTCGCTGCAAGGCGTTTGAGGAGGGCACCAAGGCAAATATCATACAAAGAAATTGAGTGCCGGCTTCTTTTGCAATATATATATATATATATATATATATATATACAGGTGTGTATATATATATATATATATATCTCCAACAGCAGGTCCGTCTCTCCCAATATTAGCAGCGCTGCGCCGGGTGCCTCCACATAGTAAGAGACATGTACAAAGAGATGGTGCGGCACTCCAGGCGACGAAAAAACTCAGAACCGATACATCATGTTTGAAGACAACAACGTTTCAATGCCTTTATTACGGCATTTTCATCAGGTTAATGACATACATAAAAACACTCACCTATATACCGAGTGAACACACCCCATAGTGCAGTGGCGCCCGGGAGTCGGATCATCCGCCCGCTCCCTTCCGCCCATTCTGATGACGTCAGATTAACCCTTTTGAGATGTCACAGTTGGCATTTTGGTATAGTCATTAGTGGCCTGTTTCTGATGTATTTATTTGTATGTTTTGCTAGATGTTTTTGCTATATTATGATCTTTTCTGTTTTATTCCGGTAATTTGTTTTGATAGTGGTGTCCGTCCGATATGCCTAGGGCTCTAATATACAAGATAACTTTAGAGTTCATGTGGATAAACTGTGGATAAATCTATTTCATTGCTGCTACAAATGTAATGTATACCGTTGCAAATACCGATGTTATGCAGGTTGTTGTTTACAGGTTGCTATGGTGATGGGCACTGGCTGATGACGCCGGTTAATCTGACGTCATCAGAATGGGCGGAAGGGAGCGGGCGGATGATCCGACTCCCGGGCGCCACTGCACTATGGGGTGTGTTCACTCGGTATATAGGTGAGTGTTTTTATGTATGTCATTAACCTGATGAAAATGCCGTAATAAAGGCATTGAAACGTTGTTGTCTTCAAACATGATGTATCGGTTCTGAGTTTTTTCGTCGCCTGGAGTGCCGCACCATCTCTTTGTACATATATATATATATTTATTTGTAGCCCTAAATAGGGGTTAAACATATATATGTGAACAGAAATAGGTAAAAGTGAGGTGACTTTATATATGTATATATGTATAATTTATATATTTACACTTTATATTGTTCTCTCTGTTGTAATACTGTACAAGGTAGACAATGTAAAAAGGAAAAATAATTAATGTATGTACCCCAGTCATATGTATTTGTATTGATGTGTATTCATATACGTGCTAAAATACATTATGGCCCTCATTCCGAGTTGTTCGCTCGGAGATTTTCATCGCATCGCAGTGAGAATTCTCTTAGTGCGCATGCGCAATGTTCGCACTGCGACTGCGCCAAGTAACTTTACTATGAAGAAAGTAAGTTTACTCACGGCTTTTTCATCGCTCCGACGTTCGCATTGTGATTGACAGGAAATGGGTGTTACTGGGCGGATGCACGGCGTTTTAGGGGCGTGTGGCTGGAAACGCTACCGTTTCCGGAGAAAACGCAGGAGTGGCCGGGGAAACGGTGGGTGTGCCTGGGCGAACGCTGGGTGTGTTTATGACGTCAGCCAGGACCGAAAAGCACTGAACTGATCGCACAGGCAGAGTAAGTCTGAAGCTACTCAAAAACTGCTAACTCGTTTGTAATCGCAATATTGCGCATACATCGGTCGCACATTTAAGAAGCTAAGATTCACTCCCAGTAGGCGGCGGCTTAGCGTGTGTAACTCTGCTACATTCGCCTTGCGAGCGATCAACTCGGAATGAGGGCCTATATTTGTAAACCTATTAATGTACACATTGGTGGCCAGTGACTTGACAGAAAATTTCAAGCAAATCCTTGTGCTCCTAGCTGTCAGTCATCCAGTGGGGTAATTGCCAGTGGGTGGGGTATCACCTCAGGAGGGGTCATGTGACCTCTTGGAGATGGAGAGATATGAGCTGTCAGTCACAGCTGACAGCAGTCTCCTGATCCCTCCCTCCAGGGCTCACGCCTCCCCCTGTGTGCCAAGCAGTGGAGCTGTAACATCTTGCTGTAAACTGGTTGTTGGGCACAGGGGAAGGGGTAGTGACGCCGGAGAGGGCACTGGGAACACAGCTGGAGCTGTGATGTCCCTATTATAAAGTGGAGCTCTTTGGCGGCTATGCCTGCTCACTGGCGGCCCCACTGGAGATCACAGCAGCCGGGGAGCTGTGACATCTGGTGATGGCAGCAGTGGAAGTGGGCGAAGCCAGCACTGCAAGTGGGCAGATTCAGAGCCAGCAGCCAGCTTCCGTAGTGTGCAGCCTGCAGTCCTGGTCAACTGCTGTGACATGTGCAGCAGTGTCCCAGCATCAGCAGTGGTGTGGCAGAGGTGGAGCTCAGGGCTGTTGGTGCAGGACTATGGAGGCGAGAGAAATACTCCCTGCACACACACACAGCCTGGGGTGGAGCTGGAGAGGTGGCCGGCCGCAGCAAGCTCAAGGTGTAGGAGCAGCTGGAGGCAGAGCAGCAGATTGATTGGCAGCTAAGGGGCGGATCCAGGAGGCAGTGTTTCCAGTGACATGCATTCAGGAGGCTGCAGCAGAAATAGAGCTTCCCAGCGCCAGTCAGCAGAGCAGGGAGTTGGGGAGTAAAACTGGTGGATGGCGCAGCACCCCTCACTATCTTGTAACAGCTGCCCAGTTTATTATTCTCATAACAGTGCAGCTCACAGCAAGGAGGCCCAGTTGTTGGTGAGAGATGAGGAAACCTTTAAATAAGATTTTAAACCTACCGGTAAATCTATTTCTCCTAGTCCGTAGAGGATGCTGGGGACTCCGTAAGGACCATGGGGTATAGACGGGCTCCGCAGGAGATAGGGCACCTAAAAAAAACTTTGACTATGGGTGTGCACTGGCTCATCCCTCTATGCCCCTCCTCCAGACCTCAGTTAGAGAACTGTGCCCAGAGGAGATGGACAATACAAGGCAGGATTTAGCAATCCAAGGGCAATATTCATACCAGCCCTCACCAATCATACCATGTAACCAGGAACATACATAACCAGTTAACAGTATGAACAAAAAACAACAGTAACGGTCCAAGACCGATGTCAACTGTAACATAACCCTTATGTAAGTAACAACTATATACAAGTCTTGCAGAGTTTCCGCACTGGGACGGGCGCCTAGCATCCTCTACGGACTAGGAGAAATAGATTTACCGGTAGGTTTAAAATCTTATTTTCTCTTACATCTTAGAGGATTCTGGGGACTCCGTAAGGACCATGGGGTTTATTTCAAAGCATCCAATTGGGCGGGAGAGTGCGGACGAATCTGCAGCACCGACTGAGCAAACGCTAGGTCCTCATCAGCCAGGGTATCAAACTTGTAGAATTTAGCAAAAGTGTTTGACCCCGACCACGTCGCCGCTCGGCAAAGTTGTAAAGCCGAGACGCCTTGGGCAGCCGCCCAAGAAGAGCCCACCTTCCTAGTGGAATGGGCCTTAACCGAATTTGGTACCGGCAGTCCAGCCGTAGAGTGAGCCTGCTGAATCGTATTACAGATCCAGCGAGCAATAGTCTGCTTTGAAGCAGGAGCGCCAATCTTATTTGCCGCATACAGGACAAACTAATCCTAATTCTAGCCGTCCTGGCTACATAAATTTTTAAGGCCCTGACTACGTCAAGGGATCTGGAATCCTCCAGGTCACCGGTAGCCACAGGCACCACTATAGGTTGATTCATATGGAACGACGAAACCACTTTAGGCAAAAATTGCGGACGTGTCCTCAATTCAGCTCGATCCACATGAAAAATCAAGTAGGGGCTCTTGTGTGATAGAGCCGCCAATTCTGACACTCGCCTTGCTGATGCTAAGGCCAACAACATTACCACCTTCCAGGTAAGAAATTTCAACTCAACCTTGTTAAGCGGTTCAAACCAGTGTGATTTTAGGAACTGCAACACCACGTTCAGGTCCCATGGTGCCACTGGAGGCACAAAAGGGGGCTGGATGTGCAGCACTCCCTTTACGAACGTCTGGACTTCTGGAAGAGAAGCCAATTCCTTCTGAAAGAAAATCGAGAGGGCCGAAATCTGTACCTTAACCGAGCCTAATTTCAGGCCCATATCCACTCCTGTCTGTAGGAAATGGAGAAGACGACCCAAATGAAAATCTTCCGTAGGTGCATTCTTGGTCTCACACCAAGACACATACTTTCGCCAGATACGGTGATAATGTTTTATCGTCACCTCCTTCCTAGCCTTTATTAAAGTAGGGATGACCTCTTCCGGAATCCCCTTTTTTGCTAGGATTCGGCGTTCAACCGCCATGCCGTCAAACGTAACCGCGGTATGTCTTGAAATACACAGGGCCCCTGCTGCAACAGGTCTTCCCTCAGAGGAAGAGGCCAGGGGTCTCCTGTGAGCATCTCTTGTAGTTCCGAGTACCAAGCCCTTCGAGGCCAGTCTGGGACAACGAGTATCGTCTGTACTCTTCTTCGTCTTATGATCCTCAACACTTTCGTGATGAGAGGAAGAGGAGGGAACACGTAGACCGATTCGAACACCCACGGTGTTACCAGTGCGTCTACTGCTACTGCCTGAGGGTCCCGAGACCTGGCGCAATACCTCCGAAGTTTTTAATTGAGGCGTGACGCCATCATGTCTATTTGAGGAGTTCCCCAAAGACGTGTTACGTCTGCAAAGACTTCTTGATGAAGTCCCCACTCTCCTGGATGGAGATCGTGTCTGCTGAGGAAGTCTGCTTCCCAGTTGTCCACTCCCGGAATGAAGACAGCCGACAGAGCGCTTACATGATTTTCCGCCCAGCGAAGGATCCTTGTGGCTTCCGCCATCGCGACTTTGCTTCTTGTCCCGCCTTGGCGGTTCACATGAGCCACTGCTGTGACATTGTCTGATTGAATCAGAACCGGAAGGTTTCGAAGAAAACTCTCCGCTTGTCGAAGGCCGTTGTAAATGGCCCTGAGTTCCAACACATTGATGTGTAGACAGGACTCCTGGTCTGACCAAAGACCCTGAAAAGTCTTTCCCTGTGTGACCGCTCCCCATCCTCGGAGGCTCGTATCCGTGGTAACCAGGATCCAGTCCTGAATCCCGAACCAGCGACCCTCCAGCAAGTGAGCACTTTGCAACCACCACAGGAGGGACACTCTGGTTCCTGGGGACAGAGTTATTTTCCAATGTAAATGCAGATGGGACCCGGACCACTTGTCCAGAAGGTCCCATTGAAAAGTCCTTGCATGGAACCTTCCGAAGGGAATGGCCTTGTAGGCCGCCACCATTTTCCCCAGAACTCGAGTGCATTGGTGAACTGACACCCTTTTCGGTTTTAGCAGGTCTCTGACCATGTTCTGGATGTCTTGGGCTTTCTCTATTGGGAGGAAGACCTTCATTTGTTCCGTATCCAGTATCATACCTAGGAACGGTAGTCGAGTTGTCGGGATCAACTGTGACTTCGGTAAATTTAGAATCCAACCGTGTTGCTGGAGCACTCTCAGAGAGAGCGCCACACTGCTCAGCAATTTCTCTCTTGATCTCGCTTTTATCAGGAGATCGTACAAGTATGGGATAATTGTGACTCCATGCTTTAGCAGGACCACCATCATTTCCGCCATTATCTTGGTGAAAATCATCGGGGCCGTGGAAAGTCCAAACGACAACGTCTGAAATTGGTAATGACAATTCTGTACAGCGAATCTCAGGTATTCCTGATGGGGGGCATATATGGGGACATGAAGGTACGCATCCTTTATGTCCAGAGACACCATAAACTCCCCCTCCTCCAAGTTGGCTATTATTGCTCTGAGAGATTCCATTTTGAATTTGAATCTTTTTATGTACAGGTTTAGGGATTTCAGATAAAAAATCGGTCTGACCGTACCGTCCGGTTTCTGGACCGCAAATAGGGTTGAATAGTAACCTCTTTCCTGCTGGTGCAGGGGAACCTTGATTATCACTTGCTGTATACACAGCGTTTGAATTGCAGCTAACACTACATCCCTTTCCGATGTGGAAGCTGGTAGGGCCGATTTAAAAAATCGGCGCGGGGGCACATCCTCGAATTCCAATTTGTAACCCTGGGAAACTATTTCCAACACCAAGGGATCCAGGTCCGAACTGACCCAGGCCTGACTGAAAAGTCGAAGACGTGCCCCCACCGGTGCGGACTCCTTCATGGGAGTCCCAGCGTCATGCTGTGGGTTTTGAAGCAGCCGGGGAGGACTTTTGTTCCTGGGCACCTGACAAAGCAGGTGCTCTCTTGCCTCTGCCCTTACCTCTGGCGAGGAAAGAGGATCCCCGACCTCTTTTGGACTTGTGCGACCGAAAGGACTGCATCTGATAGGGTGTTGCTTTCTTTTGCTGTTGGGGAATATATGGTAAAAAATTTGATTTACCTGCTGTAGCTGTGGAAACCAGGTCCGTCAGCCCATCCCCAAACAATACATCACCCTTATAGGGTAGTACTTCCATATGTTTTTTGGAATCCGCATCACCCGTCCATTGGCGAGTCCGTAAGGATCTTCTAGCTGAAATAGACATGGCATTGGCCCTAGACGCTAGCAAACCAATGTCCCTTTGAGTATCCCTCATAAATAAGACTGCGTCTTTTATATGGGCTAGAGTTAGGAATATAGTATCCTTATCCATAGTATCAAATTGATCTGTCAGCTCATCTGTCCAAGCTGCAATTGCGCTACACACCCATGCCGACGCAATCGTCGGTCTTAACACAGCACCCGTATGAGAATAAATACCCTTTAAGGTAGATTCTTGCCTGCGATCTGCAGGGTCCTTAAGGGCCGCTGTGTCAGGAGATGGTAGCGCCACTTTCTTGGACAAGCGCGTCAGGGCCTTGTGCACAGTGGGGGGTGATTCCCAAATCTCCCTGTCCTGCTTAGGGAAAGGGTATGCCATAAAAATTCTTTTGGGGATCTGCGGTCTCTTATCCGGAGTCTCCCAAGCTTTTTCAAAGAACTCATTTAATTCATGAGATGTAGGACAATTAATAATCTGTTCCTTTTCCTTAAACATGTGTACCCTTGTGTCGGGGACCGAGGGTTCATCCACAATATGCAACACATCCCTTATTGCCACAATCATACACTGAATGGTTTTAGTCACCCTAGGGTGCAATTTTACCTCGTCATAGTCGACACTGGAATCAGAATCCGTGTCGGTAGTAGTGTCTTGTGTTAAGGGACGCTTTTGAGACCCCGACGGGCCCTGTGAGTCGGTCCAATCTGAGGATTGACCGCCTGATGTCCCCCCTAAACCAGCCTTATCAAGCCTTTTATGTAAAGATGCCACACTTGCATGCAACGTATGCCACATGTCCATCCAATCTGGAGTCGGCACAACCGATGGGGACACACCACTCATTTGCTCCACCTCCTCCTTGGAGAAGCCTTCCGCCTCAGACATGTCGACACACACGTACCGACACCCCACACACACAGGGAGTTACCTATAAGGGGACAAAACCCCAACCAGGCCCTTAGGAGAGACAGAAAGAGAGAGTATGCCAGCACACACCCAGCGCTTAAAAACACTGGAATATATGACCAGATAGCGCTGTTATATGTTTATAATTGTAATCTCCACTCACTGCGTCGCCAAAGTGCCCCCTCCTCTTTTTTCTAGCCTGTGAAGCTCAGCAGGGGAGAGAACAGGGAGCCAGCGTTTCCTCATGCAGTCTCTGTGGAGAAAATGGCGCTGGTTAGTGCTGAGGATCAAGCCCCGCCCACCCGACGGCGGGCTTCGGTCCCATCAACTTTCTATAGAAAAATGGCGGGGGGTTACCGATTTACTGTGCCACAGCCTAATCCATGCTTATCAATGCCAAATATGAGGAATATTGCTGCCCAGGGCGCCCCTCCCCTGCGCCCTGCACCCTTCAGTGCCTGCTTGCATGTGTGTGACTGGGAGCAATGGCGCGCAGCTTACCTCATGAAGATCTGATGTCTTCTGCCGCCTGATGTCTTCTTTGCCTTCTCATACTCACCCGGCTTCTATCTTCGACATCTGTGAGAAGGACGGCGGCGTGGCTCCGGGACGAACCTCAGGTGAGACCTGTGTTCCGACTCCCTCTGGAGCTAATGGTGTCCAGTAGCCTTAGAAGCAGTGCCCAACTTAACAAGCCAGCTCTGCTTCTCTCTCCTCGGTCCCACGATGCAGGGAGCCTGTTGCCAACAGGACTCCCTGAAAATAAAAAACCTAACAAAATTATTTTTCCACAGAAAACTCTGGAGAGTTCTCTGCAGTGCACCCATTCTCCTCTGGGCACAAGATCTAACTGAGGTCTGGAGGAGGGGCATAGAGGGAGGAGCCAGTGCACACCCATAGTCAAAGTTTTTTTTAGGTGCCCTATCTCCTGCGGAGCCCGTCTATACCCCATGGCCCTTACTGAGTCCCCAGCATCCTCTAGGACGTAAGAGAAATATACAGTCATGTGCTTTCAGTCACGTTATATGGGTTAGGAGTCCCAGGTTGTAGCCAAGGTGTTATATAACTGACTGTCTACATTTAGCAGCAGCTCCTCGGATCTTAACATAATAGAAGCACGCTATAGGAAACTCCTCAGATAGGGAGAGACATTAACCACTATGGGGGTCATTCCGAGTTGTTCGCTCGCAAGCTGCTTTTAGCAGCATTGCACACGCTAAGCCGCCGCCTACTGGGAGTGAATCTTAGCTTATCAAAATTGCGAACGAAAGATTCGCAATATTGCGAAAATACTTCTCTGTGCAGTTTCTGAGTAGCTCGAGACTTACTCTGCCAGTGCGATCAGTTCAGTGCTTGTCGTTCCTGGTTTGACGTCACAAACACACCCAGCGTTCGCCCAGACACTCCCCCATTTCTCCAGCCACTCCCGCGTTTTTCCCAGAAACGGTAGCGTTTTTTCGCGCACACCCATAAAACGGCCAGTTTCCGCCCAGAAACACCCACTTCCTGTCAATCACATTACGATCACCAGAACGAAGAAAAAACCTTGTAATGCCGTGAGTAAAATTCCTAACTGCATAGCAAATTTACTTGGCGCAGTCGCACTGCGGACATTGCGCATGCGCAGTAGCGACTAATCGCTCCGTTGCGAGAAAAAAAAAACGAGCGAACAACTCGGAATGACCCCCTATATCCAGAGGAGTTACCGTGACTTAATTTCCTTTCTGCTGAGAGACTGTGTAAGGATAAGAAATTCTACATTAAATGATATATTATTGTAACAACGCTGGAACATTTTCTAGTAACCCTAGATACGGGAAAGTTACACATTTCTTCAGCTAAAGTCGTATGACAATTGGTCATGAGCCACATCTATATTGGATTTACAAAAAAGAAGAGCCCCAATGAGTGCACTAAAGTTACTAAAGTACCTAAAGAGACTAATTTAAACCCGGGTTTAATTGCAACATTATATTTTCAGAGTTTCATTGTGTTGTAATTAGTGATGAGCGGGTTCGGTTTTACTCCGTTTTACTCGGTTCTCAAAACGGCACCTTATTGGCTCACGGATGTCATGTGTTTTGGATAGCCAATAAGAAAAATCCGGATAAAACCGAACTGGCGTTTATTCTGGCGTTAAATCCGAACCCGCTCATCACTAGTTGTAATGTAAGCTTTATACCTATAGAAGTACATTCTACTATATACTGAATAAATAACAAATATGAATAGTAAGCAGTTTGTGATTTACTCAGAATACATCAAACCATTATAAATATCTGTATGTGATGTTAATGTGATTCTCTCATGAACGTTTTAGAGGTTACTGAGAAAAGGTCAGCTAAAGTGGCCAGTGGAAAATAAACACAACTATTGGTTTCTTTAACTATGTACTCTTGTTGTACAAAATTCTTATTGCACCATTACATTCCAATTGTACCATTTACACATGGGTTTTCCCATGTATGCCCATAAATACTTCCCAATAATTGGCTGGAGGCACATTGGTAGTATTGTAGGTAGCCCATATAACCATGGGATTAAAGGGGGGTTACATATTTTTATTTTTTTACATACAGACAAAGAGGCTCTCACAAGATTCCCAGGTGTGATTCTTTCCCCTATGTCCACATGTATGCCTCTTTCCCCTATATCCCCATGTGTGCCTCTTTCCTCTATCTCCTTATGTGTGCCTCTTTCCCCTATATTCCCATCTGTGCCTCTTTCCCTATATCCACATGTGTGCCCCTTTCCCTTAATCCACATGTGTGTCTCTTTCCTCTATGTCCCCATGTGCCATGTGTGCCTCTTTCCTCTATCTCCCCATGTGTGCCTCTTTCCTCTATCTCCCCATGTGTGCCTCTTTCCCTATATCCACATGTGTGCCTCTTTCCCTATATCCACATGTGTGACTCTTTCCCCTATATACACGTGTGCCTCTTTTCCGTATATCCCCATCTATGCCTTTTTCTTCTATGTCCCCATCTGTGCCTCTTTCCTTTTGGTCTCTACCAGGTGTAATGTGTACAAGCGGCTCTACCAGGTGTAAATGTGTACAAGTGGTTCTACCAGGTGTAATGTGTATAATGGGCTCTACCTGGCATAATGTGTATAATGGGATCTACCAGGCGTAATGTGTATAATGGGCTATATTCGGCGTAATATGTATAATGCGATCTACCTGGTGTAATGTGTATAGGCGCTCTAACCGGCGTAATGTGTACAAGCGGCTCAACCAGGCATAATGGGCTCTACCTGGCATAATGTATGCAATGGGCTCTACCTGGCAGAATGTGTATAAGGGGCTCTACCAGGTGTAATGTGTACAAGGGGCCACTCCCAGCTGCTCCATAGAGTTCCATACAGGTGCAAGAGACCTATCTAAGGTGGCCAGGAGCTAGGGGCGCTAAACGGAGATTTCTGCTGCGGGGTACACTGGGCTCCACAAGGAATGGACAATGGGGTGTAGAGTAGGATCTTGATCCGAGGCACCAACAGGCTCAAAGGTTTGACTGTTCCCAGAATGCATAGCGCCGCCTCCTATATCACCCCGCCTCCCTGCACTGGATCTCAGTTTTGTAGTTGGTGCTGCGGTAGCAGGCACTTAACAGAGGGGCTGCTCTAGGCAGCCCTAAGAAGAGCTTTTTTTCTGAGGAAAAAAGTGAAGACTTCAAGGGCAGCAGCAGTGTTACATGTCAGTGGACATTCACGGCTGCAGCTCCGGCTCTCCCCAGCGGCGCTGTACACTCCCGAGCCCTGGTTGCCGGCTAACTACAGAAGGAGGCTCCGGTTTTCTTGTCAGGCACACACGACGGGGGCTCTCCGGGATCGCGTGGCCGCGCTTCGGGAGGTGGTAAGTGGGTCCCGCTTGCGGGACCCGATCTTTATCGTGATGCGGTGCGGTCAGTGGAAGGCGGGCCGCACGCACTGGCGGTGGACACTGTGGCAGTACAGGCGATCCCACTAGATCACCAGGGCATGGGACAGGTCAGGTTTTCTCTATAAACCGTTTTATTAGAGCCCGCAGTACCCGGGTGGTTTTGCCAGCAGGGGGATAGAGCTTGGACCTGAAGCCCCTCCCCCAGCCCCAGGGGCGCCATTTTCTGCAAATGTTCCCACCCTGGAGCTGCATATCTGTCTCTCCCTCACTCCCAGGCAGCGTCTGCGGCAGAGCCGGCCCTAACCAATTTGATGCCCTAGGCAAGATTTTGGCTGGTGCCCCCTAGCACCGCCGCTAGTTCTGCAGGAGATGCCTGGCATGAGTCAGCTGGTAGCTCTGCTAACGTCGGGCGCCTTTTGTTTATGAAAATGTATCATATTATTTGCATTACTATGTGGCTAGGATGCAGCTTCTGCTGAATAAAATGATATGCAGCATGCCTATATTCTGTGTGTGACTGCGGCTGTATCTGCATATGAAATGCTACATTACAGTGATTTCCAGAGATACACTGCAACGTAGCATTTCGTATGCAGATACAGCCGCAGTCACACACAGAATATAGGCATGCCACATATCATTTTAATCAGCAGAAGCTGCTGGTGCCCCTAAGCATACTAAATGCCCTAGGCATTTGCCTAGTTTGCCTATGCCTAAGGCCGGCTCTGGTCTGCGGTGCCATTATCCCTCAGCTCACTGTTCCTGGGAATGCTTGGGCAAATCCTCCTATGTAAAGCCGTCTGGTTGTCAGTGCTGTGACTTTACAAGACACTTAAGTATTCTACCTGCCTTTTTTAGTCAGTGTTAGTTAAGAAAGAGTGCACTTAGTCAGGGTTTTCTAGTACAATTACCCTGTGATATACATCCAGTTCTTACTGTGTACTGTTATATCTATTATTATATAGCTGTGTAAGCTAGTCCAGTGCAGTATTATTGTTAGTAATAACCTCTGCATTGTACAGACTGTGACTATTTGTGTGTGCATTTGATAGCTGAGTGGTGTCCATTTCATGTCTTTCACTCAGCCTGCTATCCCTATATTCTATAACCTGAGGGGGCTTGGTGCTTCGGGTTTTATCTAATATAGGATTTTCACAAAGATATACTGCATTACGTATTTTTCTCTGTTATTTAGTCACCATATCTCTCCTTTATCTCTGCTGGTGCTGACTACACTGCACAGGGGTTTGGGCTAGAGGTATTGTGCTGCTGACAAATTGTACTGTGTTACCTGATACTGCAAGTTATATCATGTCTGCTTCTGAGGGTAACGGTTCTGGGGCTGAACACACTGCCGGTGTTGCTGAAGCCGCAGATGCCTATGAGGAGAATATAGCAGCTTTGGGCTCTGGTTCTGGGGGGCTCCTTGCCCCCCAGTGGGACGGTGGCAACGGGGGCAAATAATGACCCGCCGTGGGCCACTTTTTCCACGCTTTTACATACGCTAGATCATAACCTCCAATGCCAGTGCAACCGTTTGTGGTCCCTGCAGCTAACCCGCCGTGGGCGGACGATTTAACTGCTCAAATAAAGAAGTTGAACCAGTGCCTGACTACTAAAAAGTCTGACCGTCGCTCGCCTACGTCCAAGGGGTCCTCTAAGCGAGCGCTTGTCTCCTCACAATCCACTGCTGTCACTGACACCTCGTTGGATGAAGACGGCGCTTACACTGACCCCACAGGTTTTGACTCAGATACGGCTGATGGGGAGGGTGGTTCACATGTGGATGTTCCTGATCTTTTGGAGGCTATTAAGTTAATTTTACAGATTACGGATGATCCCGAGCCATCCGTTCCTCCTAAGAAACCAGATAGGTTCAAGCATCAGAAGGTGATTAAACAAGTTTTACCTCACTCTGACCACCTAATTGATATACGCCAGGGATCCTGGGAAAACCCGGGTACGAAGTTTGTGCCTCAAAAAGATGCTGGCTCACTATCCTCTCGCGCCGGAGCTGTCTAAGAATTGGGAAACACCTCCTCCAGTGGACTCACATGAGGCTAGGATGGTGGTTTCCTCAGCTCTACCGGTCACCACCATCACGTCTCTAAAAGAGCCTACGGATAAACGTGTGGAGGGTTGTTTGAAAGCGATTTACACCCTCACGGGTGCTGCACAAAGGCCCACTATTGCAGCTACTTGGGCTGCAGAGGCCATTGAAGCATGGGCCTTGGAGTTAGATGCTGAAATCTCCTCTGACCATTCTAGACAATGTTTGTCTTATATTGTCACAGCTTCTCGCTATATTAAAGAGGCAGCTTCTGATGCCGGTATCCTGGCAGCCAAGGCCTCTACTACGTCAGTCCTGGCTCGCCGGATATTGTTGCTGAGATCCTGGTCTGTGGATCTGGACTCTAGAAAAACCCTGGAGGTACTCCCTTTTAAGGGAGATATTCTGTTTGGGGAGGATTTAAATAAGATTGTGGCTGACTTGGCTACTGCCAAAACTGCCTGTCTGCCAAGTACTGCTCCTTCTGTGTCAAAGGCTAAAGGTACTTCCTTTCGACCCTTTCGTCCTTCAGGTAAAGCAAAAGGTCAGGCGTACAACAAGCAGGCCCGCACTTCCAAACCTGGTAAGCCTAAGCCCAAAAGAGCCTGGGCGGCCCGTCAGCCAGCTTCCAAGACAGATAAGCCTGCCGCATGACGGGGCGGGCCTCCCTCTGGGGGATCCCAGGGTGGGGGCCGGCTTCTAGGGTATACCCAGGAATGGTTGAAGACCACTTCAGATGCCTGGGTACGGGAAGTCGTCACGCCATAGCCTTCAAAAACCGACCCCCTCATCGATTTTGCCAGACAGATGTCCCGTTGGACAAGACAAAGGCAAACACTCTACATTCGGTGGTACAGACCCTCCTAGATACAGGAGTCATAGTACAGGTGCCTCTTGCTCAGAGGGGCCGGGGGTACTATTCGCCGCTGTTTCTAGTCCCGAAACCGAATGGGTCCTCCCGGCCCATTCTCAACCTCAAGGCATTGAACAGGTTTGTGAAGGTTTCCAAGTTCCGGATGGAAACCCTTCGCTCTATAGTTCTGGCCTTGGAACCTGGGGACTTCATGGTCTCCCTGGATATACAGGATGCTTACCTGCATATTCCTATAGCAGTGTCACATCAGCAATACCTGAGATTTGCGATTGGCAACTGCCATTACCAGTTTCGGGCGTTACCTTTTGGTTTAACAACGGGTCCGCGAGTCTTTACAAAAGTCATGGCGGTGATGACGGTGGTACTCCGCCGTCAAGGGGTCAGGATACTGCCATATTTGGATGACTTGTTAATCCTGGCAAATTCCCCAGAACTTCTCCTGCGTCATCTAGATGTGACGGTCCGGTTTCTGCAAGCCCACGGGTGGCTCATCAACTGGAAGAAGTCATCCCTGATCCCTGCTCAGAGCATGGTGCATCTGGGAGCACTATTGGACACTCACAACCAGCTGTTGTTCCTGTCTCAGAAGAAAGTCCTGAAAATTCAGGACAGGATTCGTTGCTTCCTATCTCGTCCGCAAATGTCGATACATTCGGCGATGCAGGTGCTGGGCCTCATGGTGTCAGCATTCGACATGGTGGAGTATGCTCAATTTCACTCTCGCCCTCTCCAGAGGCTGATTCTAGCCAAATGGGACGGCCTGCCTCACCGTATCAGGTCTCAAATGATCTCATTGACTCCGGAGGTCCGTCTGTCGCTGCTCTGGTGGCTCTGGGACCAACAACTGTGCAGGAGCCGTCCGTTCAGGATAACCGACTGGGTCCAGTTGACGACAGATGCCAGTCTAAGCGGTTGGGGCGCGGTGCTGGAGCAACACTCCCTTCAGGGGCGGTGGACCAAGGAGGAGTCCCTCCTCTCGATCAATATTCTGGAGTTGCGGGCGGTCTTCAATGCCTTGAACATAGCCCAGCATTTAATTCAGAACCGTCCTGTTCAAGTACAGTCGGACAACGCCACCACAGTGGCTTACATAAATCATCAAGGCGGCACTCGAAGCCGCCTAGCAATGAAGGAAGTCTCACGGATTCTACAGTGGGCAGAACCCCATCTACCGGCCATATCGGCAATATTCATTCCGGGAGTCCTGAATTGGGAAGCGGACTTTCTCAGTCGTCAGGACGTGCATGCCGGCGAGTGGGGCCTCCATCCAGAAGTGTTTCAACTCCTAGTGGAAAAGTGGGGCCTTACAGACGTTGATCTGATGGCGTCTCGACACAATCACAAGGTTCCAGTCTTCAGAGCAAGGACAAGGGATCCTCAAGCAGCATTCATGGATGCGCTGGCAGTACCGTGGAGGTTTCGGCTGCCGTACGTGTTCCCTCCGGTGTCACTCCTGCCCAGGGTAATTCGGAAGTTCAAGCAAGAAAAAGGAATTCTGCTTCTCATAGCTCCAGCGTGGCCCAGACGGCACTGGTTCTCAGACCTGCAAGGCCTATCGTCAGAGCGTCCAATTCTACTTCCACAACGCCCAGACCTCCTCGTTCAGGGCCCCTGTGTCTATCAGGACCTAGCCCGGCTGTCTTTGATGGCGTGGCTTTTGAAGCTTCCGTCTTAAGGGCTAAAGGGTTTTCTGAGGTGGTCATTCAAACTATGTTGCGGGCCCGGAAACTGGCTTCGGCTCGGATTTACTATAGGGTCTGGCATTCTTACTTTGTTTGGTGCACATCTAACGATTATGACGCTCCCAAGTTTAGTATAGCCAAGCTCTTGGCTTTTCTTCAACAGGGCCTGGACTTAGGCCTGCGTCTGGCCTCCCTCAAGGTTCAAATATCTGACTTGTCGGTGTGGTTTCAGAGAAAAATTGCGACCTTACCTGATGTGCATACCTTTACTCAGGGCGTGTTGCGTATCCAACCTCCCTATGTCCCGGCTGTGACTCCTTGGGACTTGTCGGTGGTTTTGGAGGCGTTACAAGAGTCTCCATTTGAACCTCTTGGTTCAGCTGACCTTAAGTGGCCTTCCCGTAAGGTGGTGTTTCTGCTGGCTATTGCTTCAGCTAGAAGAGTGTCGGATTTGGGTGCCTTGTCCTGTAGTTCCCCATATCTGATATTTCACCGTGACCGGGCGGTTCTTAGGACTCGTTCTGGCTATCTACCTAAGGTGGTTTCTTCGTTCCACCTTAATCAGGAGATTGTAGTTCCGACACTTGTTTCTCCTGATCTGTCTCCCAAAGAGCGGTCTTTGGATGTGGTACGGGCTCTCCGTATCTATGTGAAGAGAACTGCTCCTATTAGGAAATCTGATTCTCTTTTTGTTGTGTTTGGGTTTCACAAACAGGGCTGGCCTGCTCACAAGCAAACTCTGGCAGAAAACTAGTTTTATGGTAAGAACTTACCTTTGTTAAAACTCTTTTGCGAGGTACACTGGGCTCCACAAGGCGCCCACCCTGACGCACTTAGCTTCTTTGGGTTGGTATGGCATTAGCCGCTGACACATCTCCTGTCGTGAGAATGCTGTGTTGTGGCTACTAACCGTTGTTGTCTCTTTTCCTGCTACTGCATTGGACTGGTTAACTAAAAACTGAGATCCTGTGCAGGCAGGCGGGGTGATATAGGAGGCGGCGCTATGCATTCTGGGAACAGTCAAAGCTTTGAGCCTGTTGGTGCCTCGGATCAAGATCCTACTCTACACCCCATTGTCCATTCCTTGTGGAGCCCAGTGTACCTCGCAGAAAGAGTTTTAACAAAGGTAAGTTCTTACCATAAAACTCGTTTTTATCTTGGCCCCCCCAACCAAAAAACGTTCTGACGCCCCTGTGTGTGTGTGTGTGTGTGTGTGTGTGTGTGTGTGTGTGTGTGTGTGTGTGTGTGTGTGTGTATATATATATATATATATATATATAAAAGCATATTCAGGTGGCCATAAGTAGGCTCTGCTAGTAAAGTAACTGCGCACACTGGTGAGGGCAGGAACCCTGCTGGTGATGGATGGTATAGGTTGTGCATGCTACAGAATGAATAATAATGCACACAGGTGAAGGGTGTGCTCCCTGTAAATTAGAAGTGATAATGCACCCAAATAATGAATGTGTACTCTGCAGGTTAAATGATAATGCATACAGATATTCAGTGGCATCACAAGGGGGGGGTGAGCCTCACCTGAGTGTCACCCTTCCAGGGGTGATACCAAAACTCTGACTCCTCTGTAGTGACTGGAGCAGTATGACATTAACCTGCAGCACTGGGCTCCTGGCAATGAGAGGGATACAGCAGTGCTGGAAGATTCTCCAGGAGAAGCCCGCATGGCCACGGAGTGAGGTAATTGGAGGCTTCCCTGTGAGGCCATGCCCACTTTAGTTACACCAGCAGGGTTCCTATGAGGTCACGCCCCTTTATACAAAGCCGCACACCCCTTTCGGTAGTGTGAGCCTTTGGTGGGTGCAGGGTGTCTCAGCTGTACAGGGTGTCGCCAACCCCAGTGCTGCCACTGCAGATACTGGCTGATATTTTCCAGCCTGCAAGCCTGTGAAAATATCCTCAGCTGTCCTGTACAGTTGCACATTGATTGCGATCACATGCTGGGGGCATCTCAGTACAGGGGAAGGCCGCCCAGCATGCAAATAACTGCCAGCTATGCAATTGCAATTCAATTGCGATCCTGCTCAGCCTGGCTGCGAAGGCTGGCGCAGAGTGGCCTTGTTACCCATCACAGCAGCCGCACGTTACATCATGCCGCCCCCCCCAAAAAAAAGTGCCGCTGTTTTTGCCATAACTTAATGTTCTTTCGCCACCCCACGAACGCCTCTGCCTGATTGACATTACTGAGATGCAATAGTATCTTATTGCCAGCGCACACACAGTGCGGGCCCTGCCCTTGAAAACAGGGAAATCTGATTGCAACTCAGTAGCGTCTGCTACTGAATAAGGCCCAATATACTTGTATTTATATTTAAAGCAGGAGAACACAAACCAAAAACATTTAAAGCATTTAATACTATGGGGAAAGTATTAGAAGCCATTAAGTGATGGGCAATAATAGGATTTTAATACCTACCGGTAAATCCTTTTCTCTTAGTCCATAAAGGATGCTGGTGACTCCAAAAGGACCATGGGGTATAGACAGGATCCGCAGGAGACATGGGCACTTTAAGACTTTAAATGGGTGTGAACTGGCTCCTCCCTCTATGCCCCTCCTCCAGACCTCAGTTATAGGAACTGTGCCCAGGGAGACGGACATTTCGAGGAAAATGATTTTTGTTAACCAAGGGTGAGATACATACCAGCTCACACCACAACACACCGTACAACATGGCATTTAACTAAAACCAGTTAACAGCATGAACCAAAGAATCAGCAACAGACTGATCGAAACCAAAAACACAACCTTTGTGAAACAAAAGCAATAACTATGAACAAGTACTGCAGATAGAGTCCGCACTGGGACAGGCACCCAGCATCCTCTACAGACTAAGAGAAAAGGATTTACCGGTAGGTATTAAAATCCTATTTTCTCCTTCATCCTAGAGGATGCTGGGGACTCCAAAAGGACCATGGGGTTTATACCAAAGCTCCAGACCGGGCGGGAGAGTGCGGATGACTCTGCAGCACCGATTGAGCAAACATGAGGTTCTCATCAGCCAGGGTATCAAACTTGTAGAATTTTTCAAAAGTGTTTGAACCCGACCAAGTAGCAGCTCGGCAAAGTTGTAGCGCCGAGACTCCCCGGGCAGCCGCCCAAGATGAACCCACCTTCCTGGTAGAATGGGCCTTCACTTATTTCAGTAACGCTATCCAGCCGTAGAATGAGCATGCTGAATCGCATTACAGATCCAGCATGCAATAGTCTACTTAGAAGCAGGAGCCCCAGTCTTGTTGGAAGCATACAGGACAAACAGAGCCTCCTTTTTCCTAACACGAGCCGTCCTGGCTACATAAATTTTCAAAGCTCTGACCACATTGAGAGACTTTGAATCAGCCAAGGCTTCAGTAGCCACAGGTACCACAATAGGTTGGTTCATGTGAAACGAAGAAACCACCTTTGGTAGAAATTGTTGACGAGTTCTCAACATTCATACCACCAGTTGCCATCACAGCAACTGGTTGGACTCTATACCGAACAGTCAACTACAGAGATTAAAAAGGAACTGCACAGATAAAGAGGTGTATGAGGAACAAGCAGGATTAATGGTAAAGAAGTTTAAAAAAAGTGGCTATAGCGATAAAAGTATAGAGAAAGCTAGAATGAAATGTGAAGGTATAGATAGGGAGGACCTATTAGTTCCAAAGAAGAAATTGAAGGTAACTGGAAGTGACAATAAGGATCACTCGATGGCATTCATTACGAATTTCAACATTGATCATAAACATATAGAAAAAATATTTAGAAATCACTGGATGATTTTGAAAGGTGATCCTCTGTTAGAAAAAATGTTACCAGATAGGCCTCAATTCATTTACCGTAAAGCTAAGAACATTAAAGATAAATTAGTCAGAAGTGCTTTGTCTCTTCCAAGGGCGAATGTTCGCACCCTTACAAAAGGCTTTTTTAGGTGCGGAATCTGTAGCATGTGCAAAACAGTTAGTGGCACTAGCAAATGCACTGAAATTGAGATAAATGGTCAAAACATAAGGATCGACGAATTTATAACTTGCACCTCAAGAAATGTAGTTTACTTTCTGGGGTGCAGTTGCGGTTTGTTTTACATCGGTAGGACTGGCAGGAATTTAAAGATAAGGTTTGCGGAACATCTACGCAACATAAAGAATGGTATGGAAACACATGCCCTTTCAGCCCATTTAAAAGTGTTCATAATCAAGATACAAGACAACTGATAAATGTCACGATCCGGGTATCTGGACGCCATTTCTTACCCATCAGATGCCTCCTAAGGCTGGCTCATCGCTCCAGGACCGGATCCCATCTGTTATCCTGATGTGTACATTCCTGTATCCTCTCCTGTCACTCTGGGACGCTGTCACAGTAAACGCCATATTACATCTGGCATGGCGTCTCCCGCGGCCTCCGCCGCCGTCCCTGAACTTCTGCATGCAGAGTGTCTGAGTGGCGATTACGTCAGCCGCGGCCTCCGCTGTGTCCGCGTGGTTGGATGTGCATCTGTCAGCCTGGCGCCTCCTGTCTCCGGTGGCCGGCGCCGCCATTACTGTTTTCATTACCACATGGATTACAAACCAAACTTCCCTCCAAGTGTCTGCATGGGCGCAGCCATCTTGGATTCTGTCAGCTGATCATTTCCACCAATCTGTTCTCAGTATTGATAATCTGCATAATTGCCTAGCCAATCCCTTCCTTGCTGCAGGTATAAATACACTGTGCCTGAGCAAGGAAGGCGTCAGTGCTTTGGTTGTCAAACCTAGTTCCTGTTTGTCTCTCTCCTGTGATTGTCTTCCAGGTTCCAGCTCCTGTCTCAAGACTTCCACCATAGAGACCCGCACCAGCATTCCACCTGCGGTGTAGCCTGACTCTCCAATCCATTGTGGATTCATCTGTTTCCAGCTACAACATTACCTGCTTCCAGCTCAGCTTCCAGCAGAGTACAGCTTCTCTTAAAGGGCCGGTGTCCTTTCTACGCTTTACCACTCTCCACCGGTATTATTATTTCTCCGCTCTCAAGTTCTACATTTCAGTTCATATTTCATCGCTCCCAAGTTCATTTATTATTTAACTGGTTCCAGCCAGTATCCACTCCGTGCTAACAACAGTTTGGTTCCAGCCAGTATCCACAGCAGCCGTTTTATCTTCAGCAACCCAGCTTTTCCTGGAACACCAGCTGGCACAATCCTGGGTTATCTCCATTGCTACAGTCGGGCCTGGTAAGGACTTTCCATCTAGAAGATCATAAGAACTATCTCACACTACCAGTGCCCTGTGGCTCCTGCCATCCTGTAGTACCCAGGAACTGTATTTATTCTTTGCTGACTTTTACGTTTTCTTTTACTGCTGCTGTGTTGCGGAGTTGTCATAATAAACATCATTGACTTTTATCCAAGTTGTCGTGGTCACGCCTTCGGGCAGTTATTATTCATGTTACTTACATGTCCAGGGGTCTGATACAACCTCCCAGGTTCCGGTACATCTCAGCCCCTACAACTGAGGCTGCCTCCCGTCAGCTCAGGCCCTCAGTTGTGACAGTAAGCACTGACCTAATGAATCCAGCCGGAGACCAGGATCAAGCGGCCAGGCCGATGCAAGAACTGGCAGCCCGACTAGAACATCAGGAGGCTGCACAGGGCCACATCATCCGCTGTCTCCAGGATCTCTCTACTCGGCTGGATGGGATTCAGACAACTCTCCGTGGATCAGGCGCGTCTGGTGCGTCAACCACAGTGACTCCAGCTATAACCCCACCCACCTTACCCATTTCTGCTCCACGTCTTCATCTTCCAACACCAGCAAAATTTGACGGATCTCCAAGATTCTGCAGGGGATTTCTCAACCAGTGTGAGATTCAGTTTGAGCTACAACCTGGCAATTTTCCCAGTGACCGTACAAAAATTGCCTACATTATTTCTCTTCTCAGTGGCTCAGCCCTTGATTGGGCATCACCGTTATGGGAGAGGTCCGACACCCTGCTATCTTCCTACACTGCCTTCGTGTCAACATTCAGGCGCATCTTCGACGAGCCAGGCCGGGTAACCTCAGCTTCATCCGAGATTCTCCGTTTACACCAGGGGTCACGTACTGTAGGACAATATCTGATACAGTTCCAGATCCTGGCATCCGAACTGGCATGGAACGACGAGGCCCTGTATGCTGCATTCTGGCATGGCTTATCTGAGCGTATTAAAGATGAGTTAGCTACCAGAGACTTACCTTCTAAGTTAGATGAGCTAATCTCACTCTGCACGAAAGTTGATTTACGTTTCAGAGAGAGAGCAACTGAGCGTGGAAGATCATCTGCTCCAAAATCTTCTGCTCCTCCTCCTCGTCAACTGTCACCATCTAAAGATGAGCCCATGCAACTTGGCCGTTCCCGTTTAACTCCTGCTGAGCGCCGAAGACGTCTCTCCGAGGCTCTCTGTCTCTATTGTGCAGCTCCGTCTCACACCATTAATGCCTGTCCCAAACGTCCGGGAAACTCCAAATCCTAGCTCGCCAAGGAGAGGGCCGGCTAGGAGTAATGATCTCCTCTCCATCTCCTCAAGATTGTAATCTCCCAGTCTCGCTTCAAGTTGCTCAACGTTATCGGAACGTCATTGCCCTCCTTGATTCCGGAGCAGCTGGGAACTTTATTACCGAAGCCTATGTTAAACGGTGGTCCCTACCCACCGAGAGACTTCCTTCGTCCATTTCTTTAACTGCCGTGGATGGCAGCAAAATTTTTGATGCAGTTATTTCTTTAAGGACTCTACCAGTTCGTCTGAGAGTGGGAGTTCTTCATTCCGAACTTATTTCTTTTTTAGTGATTCCAAGAGCCACACATCCTGTGGTCCTGGGCCTTCCATGGCTCCGTCTTCACAATCCTACAATTGATTGGACGACTACGCAAATCCTGGCATGGGGTTCCTCCTGTGCTGAGACATGTTTGTTTAAAGTATTGCCTGTCTGTTCTTCCTCCCCCAGGTCGTCTGATGTTCCACCTCCTCCATATCAAGATTTCACGGATGTGTTCAGTAAAGCTTCTGCTGATATCCTTCCTCCTCATAGAGAATGGGACTGCCCGATTGATCTCGTTCCAGGGAAGGTTCCACCTCGAGGCCGAACTTATCCGTTGTCTCTGCCTGAGACGCATTCTATGGAGGAATATATTAAAGAGAACCTAGCAAAGGGGTTCATTCGACCTTCTTCTTCTCCAGCCGGCGCAGGCTTCTTTTTTGTAAAAAAGAAAGATGGTGGTCTGCGGCCGTGCATCGACTACAGAGGTTTGAACGACATTACCATCAAGAACCGTTATCCTTTACCCCTGATTACTGAGCTCTTTGACAGAGTTAGCGGAGCTACCATCTTTACAAAGCTGGACTTGAGAGGTGCATACAATCTCATCCGGATCCGTGAGGGTGACGAGTGGAAGACCGCCTTTAACACCCGTGACGGACATTATGAGTACCTCGTCATGCCCTTCGGATTGAGCAATGCTCCAGCTGTCTTCCAGCATTTTGTCAATGAGATCTTCAGAGACATTCTATACCGTCATGTCGTGGTCTATCTAGACGATATCCTCATTTTTGCACAACGATTTAAAGGAACATCGTTTTTGGGTTAAAGAGGTTCTGTCCCGTCTCCGTGTCAATCATCTCTATTGCAAATTAGAAAAATGCGTCTTTGAAGTCAAGTCCATTCCGTTTCTAGGGTACATTGTGTCCGGTTCCGGACTAGAGATGGATCCTGAGAAACTACAAGCAATCCAAAACTGGCCGGTACCCTTAACCCTCAAAGGGGTCCAGAGGTTCTTAGGGTTCGCCAACTATTACCGAAAGTTTATACGAGACTTTTCCACCATTGTGGCGCCTATTACTGCTTTCACTAAGAAGGGTGCTAACCCGTCCAAGTGGTCTGAAGAAGCCATGCAAGCATTTCATCTTTTAAAACAAAGGTTCATCTCTGCGCCTGTTCTGAAACAGCCTGACATCGACTCTCCTTTCATCTTAGAGGTGGATGCCTCCTCCGTTGGAGTAGGAGCGGTGTTATCTCAGAGGGCTAAAGATGGCCATTTACACCCTTGCAGTTTCTTCTCCCGGAAGTTCTCCCCAGCTGAGCGCAACTATGCCATTGGCGACCAGGAGTTGCTAGCCATCAAGCTCGCTCTAGAAGAGTGGAGGTATCTGTTGGAGGGAGCTTCTCATTCAATCACCATACTTACAGACCACAAGAACCTTTTATATCTGAAAGGCGCACAATGTCTTAACCCTCGTCAGGCCAGATGGGCACTTTTCTTTTCCAGGTTCGACTTTAAACTCCAGTTCTGTCCGGGCTCTCAGAATCGCAAGGCCGATGCCCTTTCCCGCTCATGGGAGCAAGAAAATGAGTCAGAGTCTTCAGACAAGCATCCTATTATAAATCCGTTGGCATTCTCCACGGTAGGGATGGACTCTACGCCCCCATCAGGGAAAAGTTTTGTGAAACCGATGCTAAGGAAGAAGCTCATGCATTGGGCCCATGCTTCCCGTTTTGCCGGACATACAGGTATCCAAAAAACCCTGGAGTTTATCTCTAGGTCCTATTGGTGGCCAACTCTGAAAAAGGACGTCTTGGAGTTTATTGCATCTTGCCCAAAGTGTGCTCAACATAAGGTATCCCGCCAGTCGCCTGCGGGGCAACTGGTTCCACTATCTGTTCCCCGTCGACCTTGGACCCATTTGTCGATGGATTTTATTACAGATTTACCCATGTGCAACAAGTTCAATACCATCTGGGTGGTAGTTGACCGGTTCACCAAGATGGCACTTCATTCCTCTCACCGGTCTTCCGTCAGCTTCCAAGTTGGCTCAAGTATTCATACAAGAGATCTTCCGACTCCACGGTCTTCCTGAAGAAATTATCTCAGATCGAGGAGTTCAATTCACAGCCAAATTCTGGCGAAGTTTATGTCAAGTCCTCCAAGTCAAGCTAAAGTTTTCCACGGCTTACCATCCTCAGACCAATGGTCAAACCGAGAGGGTGAATCAGGACTTGGAGGCCTTCCTCCGCATCTATGTGTCCTCCTCTCAAGATGACTGGGTTCAATTACTTCCCTGGGCCGAGTTCTGTCATAACAACCAGTATCATTCTTCATCTGCTTCAACACCATTCTTCACTAACTTTGGATTCCACCCTAAAGTCCCTGAGTTCCAACCGCTTCCAGCAACTTCTGTTCCCGCAGTGGATATCACCTTGCATCAGTTTGCCAATATCTGGAAGAGCGTACGATCAGCTCTGCTCAAGGCATCGTTCAGGTACAAGAAGTTTGCGGATAAGAAGCGTCGAGCAGTTCCTGCTCTCAAGGTGGGTGATCGGGTATGGTTATCCACGAAGAATTTGAGGTTAAGAGTTCCCAGTATGAAGTTTGCACCTCGCTATATCGGTCCTTTCAAGATTGAACAAGTCATCAATCCTGTTGCTTACAGACTCCAGTTGCCTCCCTTCTTAAAAATACCCAGGACATTCCATGTTTCCCTGTTGAAACCGCTGATCTTGAATCGGTTTCATTCCTCACTTCCTCCAACTCCGAAAGTCCAAACTCAACGAGGCGTTGAGTATGAAGTGGCCAAGATCCTGGACTCACGTCACCGTTACGGTCAACTACAATATTTTATTGACTGGAAGGGTTATGGTCCTGAGGAACGTTCATGGACCAATGCTTCTGATGTCCATGCTCCTGCCTTGGTCCAGAGATTCCATTCCAAGTTTCCTCAAAAGCCAAAGAAGTGTCCTGGGGCCACTCCTAAAGGGGGGGGTGCTGTCACGATCCGGGTATCTGGACGCCATTTCTTACCCATCAGATGCCTCCTAAGGCTGGCTCAGCGCTCCAGGACCGGATCCCATCTGTTATCCTGATGTGTACATTCCTGTATCCTCTCCTGTCACTCTGGGACGCTGTCACAGTAAACGCCATATTTCATCTGGCATGGCGTCTCCCGCGGCCTCCGCCGCCGTCCCTGAACTTCTGCATGCAGAGTGTCTGAGTGGCGATTACGTCAGCCGCGGCCTCCGCTGTGTCCGCGTGGTTGGATGTGCATCTGTCAGCCTGGCGCCTCCTGTCTCCGGTGGCCGGCGCCGCCATTACTGTTTTCATTACCACATGGATTACAAACCAAACTTCCCTCCAAGTGTCTGCATGGGCGCAGCCATCTTGGATTCTGTCAGCTGATCATTTCCACTAATCTGTTCTCAGTATTGATAATCTGCATAATTGCCTAGCCAATCCTTCCTTGCTGCAGGTATAAATACACTGTGCCTGAGCAAGGAAGGCGTCAGTGCTTTGGTTGTCAAACCTAGTTCCTGTTTGTCTCTCTCCTGTGATTGTCTTCCAGGTTCCAGCTCCTGTCTCAAGACTTCCACCATAGAGACCCGCACCAGCATTCCACCTGCGGTGTAGCCTGACTCTCCAATCCATTGTGGATTCATCTGTTTCCAGCTACAACATTACCTGCTTCCAGCTCAGCTTCCAGCAGAGTACAGCTTCTCTTAAAGGGCCGGTGTCCTTTCTACACTTTACCACTCTCCACCGGTATTATTATTTCTCCGCTCTCAAGTTCTACATTTCAGTTCATATTTCATCGCTCCCAAGTTCATTTATTATTTAACTGGTTCCAGCCAGTATCCACTCCGTGCTAACAACAGTTTGGTTCCAGCCAGTATCCACAGCAGCCGTTTTATCTTCAGCAACCCAGCTTTTCCTGGAACACCAGCTGGCACAATCCTGGGTTATCTCCATTGCTACAGTCGGGCCTGGTAAGGACTTTCCATCTAGAAGATCATAAGAACTATCTCACACTACCAGTGCCCTGTGGCTCCTGCCATCCTGTAGTACCCAGGAACTGTATTTATTCTTTGCTGACTTTTACGTTTTCTTTTACTGCTGCTGTGTTGCGGAGTTGTCATAATAAACATCACTGACTTTTATCCAAGTTGTCGTGGTCACGCCTTCGGGCAGTTATTATTCATGTTACTTACATGTCCAGGGGTCTGATACAACCTCCCAGGTTCCGGTACATCTCAGCCCCTACAACTGAGGCTGCCTCCCGTCAGCTCAGGCCCTCAGTTGTGACAATAAAATTTGGAGCAATCAAACAAGTAAAGGGGAATTGGAGGTGCAATAATATAGCAACAGTCCTAGCAAGGACGGAAATGCAGTATATACACTCCCTAAAGACCTTAATTCTGGGAGGTCTGAATAAGGACTTTGAGGTCAAATGGTTCCTCAATTAGAAGATTACTTCTGTATGAACACCTTGATATGTAATGGATTGTAAAGATAACTTAAAAGGATGTATAATTATATTTTGTATTATCCATCAGAGAAACATCATTTGTGGTCCATCACATTGGAATCCTTGGTACTATGGACAAACTGGATAAATTTGGAGATTCAACAATATCATCTGGACAGAGTTCAAGACTTAATGAGATATAATGATTGGTGTTTCTATGTATATTGATAATTAAGGTATAACTAAGAGGGATAAAAAACTGTTTTATCCAGTAATCAATATGGTGCCTTTTCTATCCTTCATTATAGAAGTTATGTGTTTCTTATTCTCCTTCGGGATTTTGTAAAATGGCCGCGGGTGAACTTCCGGTTAAGGCGATCACGTGACCAGGCCATTGACTGAAAAAGTGTGGGTTTAGCACACACAGGGATTGGCGGTCATGTGACCGGAAGTCACGGCCTATGTTTATGTTTATGCAGGGTGCAGAACTCTATGGTTTTTACCCAATGGCCGTAGGAGGACTTCCGGTCAACGAAATCACGTGACCGGGCCTCTCACCGGAAGCGTGCGATTTCCATGTGCACAGTACATGGCGGTCACGTGACCGGAAGTCACGACCTGTTTTTTGAGTTCAGGCAGGACGTGGAACCTTTTGTTAAGGAAAATCGGAATACTATTCTATGTACACAGACCACTTCCGGTGTCCTAGATTTTTAATGTTTATAGTTTTAAACTATGAAATGAGGTTTAAATGTAGCGATTTTAACTGAATGTGTCAGGATACATGCCAAAGAGTAGTATACAGGTGTTAGATTAGGAATTTACATGGATAAGATGTATATAAATGAATTTGAATTGTAAGTGAGAGTGGCTCCTCCCAGTAATTAGGGATATTAATTCATATGGGTATAAATATCAGGGAAGATGGACCATTTGGAATATGCCTTGAGAAAGATCATCCGATCGAAACGCGTTGGTAACAGAGGAGATCGGTGGCGGACTGACCAGACGAGGAGAGGACAAAGTATCCACGATTGGAGCCAGCTTCCTTGGGGATATAGAACATCTACACAGCTTCTATACGTGTGCTTTGAAATCCCAAAATCTGGTAGGAGGCCACCCTCAAAGTCTGAGATGTAAAATGATTATATATCTTTTCTTCTTGTGATGAAGATTGCTGATATCGGATTGCAGTTTTAACATTAAAAAAATAAGAATTTACTTACCGATAATTCTATTTCTCGGAGTCCGTAGTGGATGCTGGGGTTCCTGAAAGGACCATGGGGAATAGCGGCTCCGCAGGAGACAGGGCACAAAAAGTAAAGCTTTAGGATCAGGTGGTGTGCACTGGCTCCTCCCCCTATGACCCTCCTCCAAGCCTCAGTTAGGATACTGTGCCCGGACGAGCGTACACAATAAGGAAGGATTTTGAATCCCGGGTAAGACTCATACCAGCCACACCAATCACACTGTACAACCTGTGATCTGAACCCAGTTAACAGTATGATAACAGCGGAGCCTCTGAAAGATGGCTCACAACAATAATAACCCGATTTTTTGTAACTATGTACAAGTAATGCAGATAATCCGCACTTGGGATGGGCGCCCAGCATCCACTACGGACTCAGAGAAATAGAATTATCGGTAAGTAAATTCTTATTTTCTCTATCGTCCTAGTGGATGCTGGGGTTCCTGAAAGGACCATGGGGATTATACCAAAGCTCCCAAACGGGCGGGAGAGTGCGGATGACTCTGCAGCACCGAATGAGAGAACTCCAGGTCCTCCTCAGCCAGGGTATCAAATTTGTAGAATTTTGCAAACGTGTTTGCCCCTGACCAAGTAGCAGCTCGGCAAAGTTGTAATGCCGAGACCCCTCGGGCAGCCGCCCAAGATGAGCCCACCTTCCTTGTGGAATGGGCATTTACATATTTTGGCTGTGGCAGGCCTGCCACAGAATGTGCAAGCTGAATTGTATTACACATCCAACTAGCAATAGTCTGCTTAGAAGCAAGAGCACCCAGTTTGTTGGGTGCATACAGGATAACAGCAAGTCAGTTTTCCTGACTCCAGCCATCCTGGAACCTATACTTTCAGGGCCCTGACAACATCCAGCAACTTGGAGTCCTCCAAGTCCCTAGTAGGCGCAAGGCACCACAATAAACTGGTTCAGGTGAAACACTGACACCAACTTAGGGAGAGAACTGGGGACGAGTCCGCAGCTCTGCCCTGTCCGAATGGACAAACAGATATGGGCTTTTCTGAGAAAAAAACCACCAATTTGACACTCGCCTGGCCCAGGCCAGGGCCAAGAGCATGGTCACTTTTCATGTGAGATGTTTCAAATCCACAGATTTGACTGGTTTTAAACCAATGTGATTTGAGGAATCCCAGAACTACGTTGAGATCCCACAGTGCCACTGGAGGCACAAAAAGGGGGTTGTATATGCAATACTCCCTTGACAAACTTCTGGACTTCAGGAACTGAAGCCAATTCTTTCTGGAAGAAAATCGACAGGGCCGAAATTTGAACCTTAATGGGCCCCAATTTGAGGCCCATAGACACTCCTGTTTGCAGGAAATGCAGGAATCGACCGAGTTGAAATTTCTTCGTGGGGCCTTCCTGGCCTCACACCACGCAACATATTTTCGCCACATGTGGTGATAATGTTGTGCGGTCACCTCCTTCCTGGCTTTGACCAGGGTAGGAATGACCTCTTCCGGAATGCCTTTTTCCCTTAGGATCCGGCGTTCCACCGCCATGCCGTCAAACGCAGCTGCGGTAAGTCTTGGAACAGACATGGTACTTGCTGAAGCAAGTCCCTTCTTAGCGGCAGAGGCCATAAGTCCTCTGTGAGCATCTCTTGAAGTTCCGGGTACCAAGTCCTTCTTGGCCAATCCGGAGCCATGAGTATAGTTCTTACTCCTCTACGTCTTATAATTCTCAGTACCTTAGGTATGAGAAGCAGAGTAGGGAACACATACACCGACTGGTACACCGACGGTGTTACCAGAACTTCCACAGCTATTGCCTGAGGGTCTCTTGACCTGGCGCAATACCTGTCCCGTTTTTTGTTCAGACGGGACGCCATCATGTCCACCTTGGTATTTCCCAACGGTTCACAATCATGTGGAAAAACTTCCCGATGAATTTTCCACTCTCCCGGGTGGAGGTCGTGCCTGCTGAGGAAGTCTGCTTCCCAGTTTCCACTCCCGGAATGAAACACTGCTGACAGTGCTATCACATGATTTTCCGCCCAGCGAAAAGTCCTTGCAGTTTTTGCCATTGCCCTCCTGCTTCTTGTGCCGCCCTGTCTGTTTACGTGGGCGACTGCCGTGATGTTTTTCCCACTGGATCAATACCGGCTGACCTTGAAGCAGAGGTCTTGCTAAGCTTAGAGCATTATAAATTTACCCTTAGCTCCAGTATATTTATGTGGAGAAAAGTCTCCAGACTTGATCACACTCCCTGGAAATTTTTTCCTTGTGTGACTGCTCCCCAGCCTCTCGGGCTGGCCTCCGTGGTCACCAGCATCCAATCCTGAATGCCGAATCTGCGGCCCTCTAGAAGATGAGCACTCTGTAACCACCACAGGAGAGACACCCTTGTCCTTGGATATAGGGTTATCCGCTGATGCATCTGAAGATGCGATCCGGACCAATTTGTCCAGCAGATCCCACTGAAAAGTTCTTGCGTGAAATCTGCCGAATGGAATTACTTCGTAGGAAGCCACCATTTTTACCAGGACCCTTGTGCAATGATGCACTGACACTTTTCCTGGTTTTAGGAGGTTCTTGACTAGCTCGGATAACTCCCTGGCTTTCTCTTCCGGGAGAAACACCTTTTTCTGGACTGTGTCCAGAATCATCCCTAGGCACAGCAGACGTGTCGTCAGGATCAGCTGCGATTTTGGAATATTTAGAATCCACCCGTGCTGTTGTAGCAGTATCCGAGATAGTGCTACTCCGACCTCCAACTGTTCCCTGGACTTTGCCCTTATCAGGAGATCGTCCAAGTAAGGGGTAATTTAAGACGCCTTTTCTTCGAAGAAGAATCATCATTTCGGCCATTACCTTGGTAAAGACCCGGGGTGCCGTGGACAATCCAAACGGCAGCGTCTGAAACTGATAGTGACAGTTCTATACCACGAACCTGAGGTACCCTTAGTGAGAAGGGCAAATTTGGGACATGGAGGTAAGCATCCCTGATGTCCCGGGACACTATATAGTCCCCTTCTTCCTGGTTCGTTATCACTGCTCTGAGTGACTCCCTCTTGCTTTGAACCTTTGTAAGTGTTCAAATTTTTTTAGATTTAGAATAGGTCTCACCTAGCCTTCTGGCTTCAGTACCACAATATAGTGTGGAATAATACCCCTTTCCTTGTTGTAGGAGGGGTAATTTGATTATCACCTGCTGGGAATACAGCTTGTGAATTTTTTTCCATACTGCCTCCTTGTCGGAGGGAGACCTTGGTAAAGCAGACTTCAGGAGCCTGCGAGGGGGAAACGTTTCGACATTCCAATCTGTACCCCTGGGATACTACTTGTAGGATCCAAGGGTCCTGTACGGTCCCAGCGTCATGCTGAGAGCTTGGCAGAAACGGTGGAAGGCTTCTGTTCCTGGGAATGGGCTGCCTGCTGCAGTCTTCTTCCCTTTCCTCTATCCCTGGGCAAATATGACTCTTATAGGGACGAAAGGACTGAGGCTGAAAAGACGGTGTCTTTTTCTGCAGAGATGTGACTTAGGGTAAAAACGGTGGATTTTCCAGCAGTTGCCGTGGCCACCAGGTCCGATGGACCGACCCCAAAAAACTCCTCTTCCTTTATACGGCAATACACCTTTGTGCCGTTTGGAATCTGCATCACCTGACCACTGTCGTGTCCATAAACATCTTCTGGCAGATATGGACATCGCACTTACTCTTGATGCCAGAGTGCAAATATCCCTCTGTGCATCTCGCATATATAGAAATGCATCCTTTAAATGCTCTATAGTCAATAAAATACTGTCCCTGTCAAAGGTATCAATATTTTTAGTCAGGGAATCCGACCAAGCCACCCCAGCTCTGCACATCCAGGCTGAGGCGATCGCTGGTCGCAGTATAACACCAGTATGTGTGTATATACTTTTATATGATATTTTCCAGCCTCCTGTCAGCTGGTTCCTTGAGGACGGCCCTATCTATAGACGGTACCGCCACTTGTTTTGATAAGCGTGTGAGCGCCTTATCCACCCTAAGGGGTGTTTCCCAACGCGCCCTAACTTCTGGCGGGGAAGGGTATACCGCCAATAATTTTCTATCGGGGGGAACCCACGCATCATCACACACTTCATTTAATTTATCTGATTCAGGAAAAACTACAGGTAGTTTTTTCACATCCCACATAATACCCTCTTTTGTGGTACTTGTAGTATCAGAAATATGTAACCCCTCCTTCATTGCCCTTAACGTGTGGCCCTAATAAGGAATACGTTTGTTTATTCACCGTCGACACTGGATTCAGTGTCCGTGTCTGTGTCTGTGTCGACCGACTAAGGTAAACGGGCGTTTTAAAACCCCTGACGGTGTTTTTGAGACGTCTGGACCGGTACTAATTGTTTGTCGGCCGTCTCATGTCGTCAACCGACCTTGCAGCGTGTTGACATTATCACGTAATTCCCTAAATAAGCCATCCATTCCGGTGTCGACTCCCTAGAGAGTGACATCACCATTACAGGCAATTGCTCCGCCTCCTCACCAACATCGTCCTCATACATGTCGACACACACGTACCGAGACACAGCACACACACAGGGAATGCTCTGATAGAGGACAGGACCCACTAGCCCTTTGGAGAGACAGAGGGAGAGTTTGCCAGCACACACCAAAAAACGCTATAATTATATAGGGACAACCTTATATAAGTGTTTTCCCTTATAGCATCTTTTTATATATTTCTAACGCCAAATTAGTGCCCCCCCTCTCTGTTTTAACCCTGTTTCTGTAGTGCAGTGCGGGGGAGAGCCTGGGAGCCTTCCCTCCAGCCTTTCTGTGAGGGAAAATGGCGCTGTGTGCTGAGGAGATAGCCCCGCCCCTTTTTCGGCGGGCTCGTCTCCCGCTCTTCAACGGATTCTGGCAGGGGTTAAATATCTCCATATAGCCCCCGGAGGCTATATGTGAGGTATTTTTTGCCAAAAAATAGGTTTACATTGCCTCCCAGGGCGCCCCCCTCCCAGCGCCCTGCACCCTCAGTGACTGCCGTGTGAAGTGTGCTGAGAGCAATGGCGCACAGCTGCAGTGCTGTGCGCTACCTTAAGAAGACTGAGGAGTCTTCTGCCGCCGATTCTGGACCTTCTTCTCTTTTCAGCATCTGCAAGGGGGCCGGCGGCGAGGCTCCGGTGACCATCCAGGCTGTACCTGTGATCGTCCCTCTGGAGCTAATGTCCAGTAGCCAAAGAAGCCAATCCATCCTGCACGCAGGTGAGTTCACTTCTTCTCCCCTCAGTCCCTCGTTGCAGTGATCCTGTTGCCAGCAGGACTCACTGTAAAATAAAAAACCTAAGCTAAACTTTTCTAAGCAGCTCTTTAGGAGAGCCACCTAGATTGCACCCTTCTCGGCCGGGCACAAAAATCTAACTGAGGCTTGGAGGAGGGTCATAGGGGGAGGAGCCAGTGCACACCACCTGATCCTAAAGCTTTACTTTTTGTGCCCTGTCTCCTGCGGAGCCGCTATTCCCCATGGTCCTTTCAGGAACCCCAGCATCCACTAGGACGATAGAGAAAGAGACTTTTTATCTATCCATTGGACTGAGATTTATTATATACGAAGTGAAAATCTCTGCTGTAGAGTCCTAAAAGTTTTATGAATTTATTACACTAGATTGTGTCTTAATTTTTTTCTTTGCATATAACGTCATTGGAAGTACACTTGATTATTTTTGAAGTGCAAAATAAATCCAGGAGATAGCGGGACACGAAGAAATGTCTCTGCTTTAAGATAAGTAGGGTCCATTACTTTATACCACCCATTAATTAAAGGAGCGCAGAAGAAGGGATATCTGTATTTTATTGCAGTGGCGTGCGGTGAGCTCAGTAGCTGGTGAGGCACTGCAGCCATAATGTCTGCTGTGTCCTGCCGATGCCCGCCACCGCACCCAAGCCAATGCCTGCTACCACCGCTGTCCCTGGGTCAGTGGGAGACAAAGAAAGGCAGTGGGCGATTCCAGGGAGAAGCAGTGGGTGATGCTAGGGAGAGGGTGACAGGGAGTGGGTGTTGCCAGTGAGAGGGTGATAGCAGTGGGTAATGCCAGGGAAAGGATGACAGCAGTTTGTAACAGGGAGTGGGTGACAGCAGTGGGTGATGCCAGGGAGAGGATGATGCCAGGGAGCTGGTGACAGCAAGAGGGTCACAGGGAGAGGGTGACAGCAGTCTGTGCCAGCTGTGGGTCACAGGGAGAGGGTGACAGGAAGAGGTTGATGCCAGGGAGTTTGTGACAGGAAGAAGGGAGAGGGTGACTGCAGTTGGCGCCAGCTGTGGGTGACGGAGAGAGGGTGACGCCAGGTAGAGGGTGACAGCAGTCAGTGCCAGCTGTGGGCAACAAGGAGAGGGTGACAAGGAGAGGTTGACGCCAGGTAGAGGGTGACAGTGAGAGGGTAGAGCAGTCTGTGCCAGCTGTGTGTAATGGAGAGAGGGTGACGACAGGGAGAGCGTGACAGGGAGAGGGTGACAGCAGTCCGTGCCAGCTGTGGGTAACGGGAAGAGGGTGACGCCAGGGATAGGGTGGCAGGGAGACAGTGACAGCAGTCGGGGCCAGCTGTGGCTGACGGGGAGAGGGTGACAGCAGTCAGTGCCAGCTGTGGGTGATGTCTAGAGGGCAACGCCAGGGAGAGGGTGACAGTGAGAGGATACCAGCAGTCTGTGCCAGCTGTGGGTGACAGTGAGAGGGTGACGCCAGGGAGAGCACATTACAGTCCCACTCTACCAGCAGTATAGAATATAACAGAAGGAGTACATTCCTGAGCCTTGGGTCCCTGATAAAGCATGGGTGAGCTCAGCCCATTACAAACTAAAGTACCCACCACTCTTCCCCACCACAGCCCCCGCTGGACATAGGCGTGCGCAGCACATTTTATTAGGGGGTGCACCGTCGTAGAGGCGTGTCTAGTACCACCTACCTACTGGGCATGTCTAGCAACACCTATCGGGCGTGTCTAGCACCGCCTATTGGCATTCTTTTCTATTCAATATGCACCTTACCTATATGGTGGTTTCTCATAACAGGGAACCTCTGAAGAAATGTATCCTTCCTGGGCAGATGGCGTCTTCAGTCGGTAATCACTATTCATGTAGGAGATCACATGATCCGGAAGATGCCTGTTTGTGTAGGAATATAACCAATGTGATCATCATACAACAGAGATTCACCCAGACTCGTGTCACCTCCTACCCCCTGCATCTCTCAGCCACACCATCATCTCCTCCCTGCGTCGTCTCTCAGCCACACCATCATCTCCCATCTGAATCTCTCGCAATAGCCCTCACTTTGTCTCTCATTCTCCCCACTTCACTCTGTGCCTCTGAGCCTCCCACCCTTCTGTCTATGCCTCTCAGTCACCCGCCCTTCACTGTCTCTCAGCCTCATCGGTGGTGGGCCCAGCAGGAGAACAAGGGCAGGTGCGCAGCCGTTCGAATGGTGTGACGTCATCAGGTCACATCGCACAGTACATTGAGGCGGAGGAGTAGTGTGGAGCAGCGGGCTGGATGGGAGTAGTGGTGCATAGCAGGGAGGGTAGGATGGGAGTAGTGGTGCATAGCAGGGGGGTAGGATGGGAGTAGTGGTGCGGAGCAGGGGTGGCAGGATGAGAGTAGTGGTGCATAGCAGGGGGGTAGGATGGGAGAAGTGGTGCATAGCAGGGGGGTAGGATGGGAGTAGTGGTGCGGAGCAGGGGTGGCAGGATGAGAGTAGTGGTGCATAGCAGGGGGGTAGGATGGGAGTAGTGGTGCGGAGCAGGGGTGGCAGGATGAGAGTAGTGGTGCATAGCAGGGGGGTAGGATGGGAGTAGTGGTGCATAGCAGGGGGGTAGGATGGGAGTAGTGGTGCATAGCAGGGGGTAGGATGGGAGTAGTGGTGCATAGCAGGGGGGTAGGATGAGAGTAGTGGTGCATAGCAGGGGGGTAGGATGGGAGTAGTGGTGCATAGCAGGGGGGTAGGATGGGAGTAGTGGTGTGTAGCAGGGGGGGCAGGAAGGGAGTAATGGTGATGAGCTGGGTGGGGGGGGGGGTGTTGGGCAGGATGGGAGCAGTGCTGGGAAGGAGCAGGCAGTTAAACATCAATGTCCCCTCACCTGTATCTCCCAGTCCCGGCCACGATCTCTCCTTCCTATTTGCATAGTTTGACATCTACATGTGCGGCCGCCAATTAGCTCCCCGCCCTCCCATCCCCCGGTAATGCATGCAGTCCGGCCAGAGGCGCCGCCACTGCGATACCCCTTCCACTCGGCTACCAATCATCATCCCCCCCGCACGGCGCACGGACTCCTCGTCTGCCTGGTTTGCGGCTCCTCTGCTCTGGCTGCCTCACACCAGGCAGAAGAGCAGTCAGGATGCCGTGCGGGGGAGGGGGGGGGGGGGGGGGGGGGGATAGCCGAGTGACGGCTCCTATCTCTCTGCCTCTAGCCGGACTGCATTACCTGGGGATGGGAGGGCAGGGAGATAACAGGCGGCCGCACATGTAGATAAAATACACGCTGTGTCTCGTCCTTCCGTCCGTCCCCCTCCATCCCCGCGACTGTCCAGTGACATCACTGTTAGTGACAGGGGCGTGCTTTCATTTAGGCAGAAAGCAAGCCCCCTGTCACAGAGGCACTTATAGGAAGTGCCGCTTCTGATGATTTTTTAATGGGCTTTCACTGCCCAAAGCTTAGCCCCGCCCCCCGCTTCCGGACATTTCACATTGCTAGCGGGCGGCACTGGCAGCAGTGCCTCCGAATCACACTACAGGCAGTTTTTTAGTAAATCCAAAAGATTAAAATAATGTAAAGACTAAAGCAGATAGTTATGACACAGAATATGTGTCATAAGTATCTTCTTTACATTATTTTACTCATTAATGACAGGGGAGGCACTGCCTCCCCTGCCTCCCCTGACTGCACGTCCCTGTTTTATTGGTAATCTAGAGTTCTCAACTCCGCTCTATCCTTGTGGAAAATCAAATAGGGGCTTTTATGAGACAAAGCCGCCAATTCCGACACCCGCCTTGCGGACGCCAAGGCCAATAGCATGCCCACTTTCCAAGTGAGAAATTTCAACTCAACCATTGGTTTGTAAAGGTTCAAACCAATGTGACATAAGGAACTGTAACACCACGTAAAGGTCCCATGGTGCCACTGGGGGCACAAATGGAGGTTGGATGTGCAGCACACCTTTCACAAAAGTCTGCACCTCTGGAAGCGAGGCCAATTCCCTTTGAAAGAAAATTGATAAGGCCGAAATCTGCACTTTAATGGAGCCTAACTTTAGGCCCGCATCCACACCTGCTTGTAAAAAATGGAGAAACCGACCCAGCTGAAATTCTTCTGTAGGAGCCTTCTTGGATTCACACCAAGACACATATTTTCTCCAAATACGGTGGTAATGCTTCGCCGGTACCTCCTTTCTAGCTTTCAGTAGAGTGGGGATGACCTCACTGGGAATACCCTTTCGAGGTAGGATTTTGCGTTCAACCGCCACGCCCTCAAACGCAACCGCGGTAAGTCTTGGAATACGCACCGCCCTTGCTGTAACAGATCCTCTCTTAGAGGAAGAGGCCAGGGATCTCCTACGAGTAATTCCTGAAGATCCGGATACCAGGCCCTCCGTGGCCAATCTGGAACAACGAGTATCGCCTGAACCCTTGTTCTTCTTATGATCCGTATCACCTTTGGGATGAGTGGAAGTGGAGGGAACACATAGACCGACAGATACAACCACAGTGTCACTAGGGCGTCCACTGCTACTGCTTGAGGGTCCCTCGACCTGGAACAATATGTCTGAAGTTTCTTGTTGAGGCGAGATGCCATCATGTCTATTTGAGGAATTCCCCAACGACTTGTCACTTCTGCAAAGACCTCTTGATGTAGACCCCACTCTCCTGGATGGAGATCGTGTCTGCTGAGGAAGTCTGCTTCTCAGTTGTCCACGCCTGGAATGAAGACTGCCGACAGAGCGCTTGCCTATTTTTCCGCCCAGCGAATAACTTTTGTGGCCTCCGCCATCGCCGCTCTGCTCCTGTAGAAGGCCGTTGTAGATGGCCCTTAATTCCAGAATGTTTATGTGCAGACAAGCTTCCTGGCTTGACCATTTTCCCTGGAAATTTTGTCCCTGTGTGACTGCTCCCCAACCTCGGAGACTTGCATCCGTGGTTACTAGGATCCAATCTTGGATCCCGAACCTGCGTCCCTCTAGAAGGTGAGAACATTGGAGCCACCACAGGAGAGAAATCCTGGCCCTGGGAGATAGGCTTATCTTCCGGTGCATGTGTAGGTGAGACCCGGACCACTTGTCCAACAGGTCCCACTGAAAAACCCTGGCATGGAACCTGCCAAACGGGATGGCCTCGTAGGCCGTCACCATCTTCCCCAGCACCCGAGTGCATTGATGAATCGACACCCTTGCCGGTTTCAGAATCCACTTGACCATGTTCTGTATTTCCAGAGATTTTTCCATCGGGAGAAAAATTCTCTGCAGTTCCGTCTCCAAAATCACGGCCAAGAACGACAGCCGTGTTGTCGGAATCAACTGTGACTTTGGCAATTTTAGGAGCCAACCATGTTGTTGCAGAACTGACAGTGAGAGCGCGAGCGCAACGTTTTTTAATAACTGCTCCTTTGATCTCACCTTTATCAGGAGATCATCCAAGTACGGGATAATTGTGACACCCTGCTTGCGCAGGAGCACCATCATTTCCGCCATTACTTTGGTGAAAATCCTCGGGGCCTTGGAAAGACCAAACGGCATCGTCTGAAATTGGTAATGACAATCCTGAACAGCAAAACTCAGGTAAGCCTGATGTGGGGGATATATGGGGACATGTAGGTAAGCATCCTTTATGTCGACTGACAACATAAAATCCCCCCCTTCCAGACTGGAGATCACTGCTCAGAGAGATTCCATCTTGAATTTTAATCTTTTCAAATATAGATTGAGGGATTTTAAGTTCAGAATCGGTCTGACCGAGCCATCCGGCTTCGGGACCACGAACAGGCTTGAATAAAACCCTTCTCCCGGTTGTGACGGGGGTACTGTGACAATGACATGCTGTTGACACAGCTTTTGTATTGCAGCGCACACTACTTCTCTTTCCGGAAGAAATCGTTCGGGTGGCACGTCTTGAAACTCCAGTTTGTATCCTTGGGCCACAATTTTCAGCACCCAAGAATCCTGGCCTGAGTGAGCCCAGACCCGACTGAAGAGCTGAAGACGTGCCCCCACCGGTGCAGACTCCCGCAGCGGAGCCCCAGCATCATACGGTGGACTTGGTAGACGCCAGGGAGGACTTCTGCTCCTTGGAGCTTGCCACAGCCAGCGATCTTTTATCCCTTCCCTTACCTCTAGCAGCAAGGAAGGAGGACCCTCGTCCTTTTTTTAATTTATTAGACCGAAAGGACTGCATCTGATACTGAGGCGTTTTCTTTTGCTGTGGAGGGACAAAAGGTAGAAAAGATGACTTACCCGCGGTAGCTGTAGATACCAGGTCTGCGAGGCCTTCACCAAACAAAACGCCACCTTTGTAGGGCAGAGCCTCCATAGCCTTCTTAGAGTCAGCATCACCATTCCATTGATGAGTCCACAAAGCTCTCCTAGCCGAGAGTGCCATGGCATTGGCCCTTGATCCCAAGAGGCCAATATCACTCGCAGCCTCCTTTAGATAGACTGCAGCGTCCCTGATATGACCCAGCGTCAAAAGCATGCTATCTCTATCCAGGGTGTCAATTTCAGATGACAAGTTATCTGCCCACTTTTCAATAGCGCTACTCACCCATGCCGCTGTCACGGCAGGTCTGAGCAGCGTACCTGTAGTGACATAAATAGATTTTAAGGTAGTTTCCTGCTTACGATCCGCAGGATCCTTTAGGGCTGCCGTGTCAGGGGACGGAAGCGCCACCTTCTTGGACAACCGCGCTAGAGCTTTGTCCACCGTGGGCGTCGACTCCCACTTTACCCTATCCTCAGAGGGAAACGGATATGCCATAGAAATTATCTTGGGAATCCGCAACTTCTTGTCAGGAGTATCCCAAGCCTTTTCAAAAAGAGTGTTCAGTTCATGAGAGGGGGGAAATGTTACCATAGGTTTCTTTCCCTTATACATACAGACCCTTGTCTCCGTGATATGTAACACGTCCTTAATTGCCACAATCATGTACTGAATGCTCTTAGCCAGTTTACGATTCAATTTGGCATCACTATGGTCGACACTTGAGTCCGAATCCGGGTCGGTATCTGTGTCAGCTATCTGGGTAAACAAACGTTTCTGTGACCCTGAGGGGGTCTGAGTTTGTGACAAAACATCTTCCATGGATTGTCTTCATGCTTGGTTCTGTCTAATCTCTTATGCAACGATGCCACACTTGCATTTAAGACACTCCACATATCTACCCAATCAGCAGTTGGCGGTGCCGACAGAGTCACTCCCACATTCTGTTCTGCCCCCACACCAGCCTCCTCCTGGGAAGAGCATTCAGCCTCAGACATGTCGACACACGCGTACCGACACCTACCATCACACTGGGCTATAGGGAACAGACCCACAGTAAGGCCCTTCAGAGAGACAGAGAGGGAGTTTGCCAGCTCACACCCAGCGCCTCACCCGGTCTGAAGGAATATACAATGCCCCAGACCTTGCAGCGCTTTTATATATAAATATATTCAACACCAAATATGCTGTGCCCCCCCTGTTTTTGCACCCTGTTACATGTGACAGAAGTGAAGGGCCAGGACCAGCGTCTCTGCAGCTTGCTGTGAAGAGAAAAATGGCGCTGATAAGAGCTGGAAGGACGAAGCCCTGCCCCCTAAATGGCACGCTTGTGTCCCACTTATTTTTATACTGGCGGGGTCTGTATACAGTGCCTTCGCACTGTATACCTCTGTGCCAGATCTGAAAAGAGGTTTTATTGCTGCCCAGGGCGCCCCCCCTGCGTCCTACACCCATGTAGTGCCGTTCGTGAGCGGGAGCAATGGCGCGCAGCGAGACCGTTGCGCGGTACCTCTGAGACTGATGTCTTCAGCCGCCTTCACTGAAGTCTTCTTTGCTTCGGTTACTCACCCAGCTTCTTTCTTCTGGCTCTGTAAGGGGGACGGCGGCGCGGCTCCGGGAATGAGCAGCTAGGCTATACCAACTGATCAGACCCTCTGGAGCTAATGGTGTCCAGTAGCCTAAGAAGCAGAGCCTTTAACTCACAGAAGTAGGTCTGCTTCTCTCCCCTCAGTCCCACGAAGCAGGGAGCCTGTTGCAAGCAGTGCTCCCTGAAAACAATAAACCTAACAGAAAGTCTTTTCTAGAGAAACTCTGTAGAGCTCCCCTAGTGTGTGTCCAGTCTCTCTGGGCACAGAATCTAACTGAGGTCTGGAGGAGGGGCATAGAGGAAGGAGCCAGTTCACATCCATTTAAAGTCTTAAAGTGCCCATGTCTCCTGCGGATCCCGTCTATACCCCATGGTCCTTTTGGAGTCCCCAGCATCCTCTAGGACAAGGAGAAAAGTAAAAAGTGTGTAACTTAATGAGGATCAATTTGAGCAATGGCAATGTGATAAGACGTAGCTCCCTGACTTGTGGGAGTGTCATGGATATCATAAAGCTCTGTTCAATTCTGAGTCATGCATTTGGGGAAGGGAAGCATGTTTCGGATGTATATCTTGCACTTGCGGTGGCTGAGGAGAAAATCAGTGGGTGGCACAGGTTTCTTCTTGCACATGCACAAACACCAGCATTAACTGAACATCAACTGGCATTAGCATAAGGTAGTGTATCAGGCTAAGGCAGCTGCCCGCTACTACAGCCACTTTGCCCGTGACTCTGGATCAACCCCCAAGATGTAAAATTCTGAAATTCCAAATCCTTAACAGTGCGCCCCACATGGCTGCATTGAATGGATCCTTCTTGGGCTTGGTGAACACGTGGATCTATTTGCAGATCATACTACACACGTTTTAGTCAGCCGTCTTGTATGGCTTATCTCACACTTTGGGCCGGATGTAATGAAGTCCGAGTTGGCCAGAGGTGCGGGTTCCCAGCCAAACTCAAATGTTTTTGCACTCATGCATCAAAGTGGCTATCATTTACTAGGCAAAACCATGCCTTATAAAATGATTGGCGCATTAAAAAACAAACGAGTTCGGCTGGGAACCGGCACCTTCTGGCCAACTCGGACTTCATTACATCTGGTCCATTGTAACCTTTGTGGTGCACCCAGGATGGCTGCCTCACCTGTTAAGCCTATGAGTGGGATGATTAATACCTGCAACTAATTCCTATGTAAGGCCTCTGCCTCTAGCTGTAGTACACTGCAACTTTCCCATTTTGTGTAATCTATTCTAGGCGTTGCCTATTCCAGTGTAGTGCACCCAAAATGGCTGCCTCGTCTGGTACCTTTCCTGGGTGAGTTATGTAACCTGTGGAATTTATTAATCCAAATGGCTTCACCAAATCTTTATTAAACTCATCGGGACTAATTCTGATGCGGTTGCAAAGAGGCTATTGTATGCAAATTAGTCAATGTTTTCTTATTGCACATGCATCTGAGCCACAGTGCCATGTGAAGCAATTGAATTGCGATGGCAGCCGCAAAAAAGGACTAGCTACAAAGTGAGTGACAGGAAGAGTGTTTGGTGGTGGTAACAGGGAGTGGTTGGGTTAACGCAGGCGTATCATGGCCGTTCAGACAGAATTTTCTGGGCGTGCATAAATTAGCAGTTGCAATCTTACTTGCTACTGCAGAGCACTCTGCGTCCCAGGAGAGCAGCTCAGTCTGCACATGATTCATAATACAATTTAATGCATATCTAATAAAGGCTATATTTTAACTATACTTCTAGTTAGTGCGTCAACATTACAGATTCCTCTGTTTCTTTTTCTCCCCAAACCCTAATGATTCATAATACAATTTAATGCATATCTAATAAAGGCTATATTTTAACTATACTTCTAGTTAGTGCGTCAACATTACAGATTCCTCTGTTTCTTTTTCTCCCCAAACCCTAATGATTCATAATACAATTTAATGCATATCTAATAAAGGCTATATTTTAACTATACTTCTAGTTAGTGCGTCAACATTACAGATTCCTCTGTTTCTTTTTCTCCCCAAACCCTAATGATTCATAATACAATTTAATGCATATCTAATAAAGGCTATATTTTAACTATACTTCTAGTTAGTGCGTCAACATTACAGATTCCTCTGTTTCTTTTTCTCCCCAAACCCTAATGAACATGTACAGAGGTACTCAGACTCTGCGACATGACCCTATTTGCAACAATGGTAACTATGTATTAGCAATTGTATGCCGTCAGACGGAAATTATGCAACAGCACTGGGCGTCCCGATGCTTAAGTTACCTTCTGCCCATACAAACATACAGTCACTATTGCTAATGGCAAAAGATAGCAACAGCAATCGCAAGAACAAGCACATCTGAATTAGGCCCATTGTGTCCATTATATTCAATATATTAATAATAATAATTTTATTTATATAGCGCTCTTTCTCCAACAGGACTCAAGGCGCTTCACATTTTTTCGGTTTGTTTTCTTCATTCTATAATACTAATCCTCTGTACTATGGCCCTCATTCCGAGTTGTTCGCTCGGTATTTTTCATCGCATCGCAGTGAAAATCCGCTTAGTACGCATGCGCAATGTTCGCACTGCGACTGCGCCAAGTAACTTTACTATGATGAAAGTATTTTTACTCACGGCTTTTTCTTCGCTCCGGCGATCGTAATGTGATTGACAGGAAATGGGTGTTACTGGGCGGAAACACGGCGTTTCAGGGGCGTGTGGCTGAAAACGCTACCGTTTCCGGAAAAAACGCAGGAGTGGCCGGGGAAACGGTGGGAGTGCCTGGGCGAACGCTGGGTGTGTTTGTGACGTCAACCAGGAACGACAAGCACTGAAATGATCGCACAGGCAGAGTAAGTCTGGAGCTACTCTGAAACTGCTAAGTAGTTAGTAATCGCAATATTGCGAATACATCGGTCGCAATTTTAAGAAGCTAAGATTCACTCCCAGTAGGCGGCGGCTTAGCGTGTGTAACTCTGCTAAATTCGCCTTGCGACCGATCAACTCGGAATGAGGGCCTATGTTTTGATGCTTGTACAGTGACTTTAAATTCTGCTGCAGAAAAGTGCTATAAAAATACTATTATTGTTGTTATTATTATTATTATTAACTAAGGAATTAATTTCCATCGCATTCTATGAATTGAATTTTAATATGCAAATGACTACAGATGGTTAAGGTAGATTAACTTCATAATTTTTATCATAACAGAGTCAGCAAGGCTTGTGTTGCTTTCAGTAACCACATAAAATTGCCCATTTAAAAGCTATGGATGGAATTTAGAAAAAAAAATTCTGCAAAAGTGTTGACCAGCTACTCAAGTCATATAGAGTAATGTATGTGCATAAATGCTGGTATGCGGTGCATCTGTTTATTTACTATTAGTGTACTGTGTGGTTTGTAAAATGGTTTTCTAGAGCATGCTGAGCACAGGAAGGCTGGGAATAGCAGATGCAAAAGGCAAATAGAGATGTTTGATTTGTGAACCAATTCTAAATTTGGAGTGGGTGGGTAGTAGGCATGGCCGGATCCAACTAGGGGCGACAAGGGCGGTCGTCCTGGGGCCCCCACACTCGCCCTTTGCATTGCACCCGCCGCCGCTCCCACTGCATTGCGCCCGCCGCCGCTCCCCCTGCATTGCGCCCGCCGCCACTAGCCCTGCTTTGACCCCGCTGCCGCTCCCCCTGCATTGCGCCCACCGCCGCTCCCCCTGCATTGCGCCCACTGCCGCTAGCCCTGCTTTGACCCCGCCGCCGCTCCCCCTGCATCGCGCCCGCCGCCACACAGTACCTGGCTGCCCCGTCTCCAGCGCAAAAGCACCGTAATGTCACATCACATCCCGCCATGTGACATGCAACAGACTGCAGCTGCTTCTTATCATGGAAGGGGTGTCAGTGTCCTGCAGTGCTTCTATAGAGGTCCGCACTGCCACTGACCTCAGATGTGACTCATTACATTTTGTTAATATATACAGTATATATATATATATATATATATATATATATATATATATATATATGTAGTATAGCCTCCTGACTTGTCATTATTGTTGTGCCAAATCTTTGTATGTATATACACTGCTCAAAAAAATAAAGGGAACACTTAAACAACACAATGTAACTCCAAGTCAATCACACTTCTGTGAAATCAAATTGTCCACTTAGGAAGCAACACTGATTGACAATCAATTTCATATGCTGTTGTGCAAATGGAATAGACAACAGGTGGAAATTATAGGCAATTAGCAAGACACCCCCAATAAAGGAGTTGTTCTGCAGGTGGTGACCACAGACCACTTCTCAGCTCCTATGCTTTCTGGCTGATGTTTTGGTCACTTTTGAAAGCTGGAGGTGCTTTCACTCTAGTGTTAGCATGAGACTGAGTCTACAACCCACACAAGTGGCTCAGGTAGTGCAGCTCATCAATCAAGAAGGTTTGCTGTGTCTGTAGTGTCCAGAGCATGGAGGCGCTACCAGGAGACAAGCCAGTACATTAGGAGATGTGGAGGAGGCCGTAAGAGGGCAACAACCCAGCAGCAGGACCGCTACCTCCGCCTTTGTGCAAGGAGGAACAGGAGGAGCACTGCCAGAGCCCTGCAAAATGACCTCCAGCAAGCCACAAATGTGCATGTGTCTACTCAAACGATCAGAAACAGACTCCATGAGGGTGGTATGAGGGCCCGACGTCCATAGGTGGGGGTTGTGCTTACAGCCCAACACCGTGCAGGACGTTTGGCATTTGCCAGAGAACACCAAGATTGGCAAATTCGCCACTGGTGCCCTGTGCTCTTCACAGATGAAAGCAGGTTCTCACTGAGCACATGTGACAGACGTGACAGAGTCTGGAGACGCCAAGGAGAACCTTCTGCTGCCTGCAACATCCTCCAGCATGACCGGTTTGGCAGTAGGTCAGTAATGGTGTGGGGTGGCATTTCTTTGGGGGGCCGCACAGCCCTCCATGTGCTCGCCAGAGGTAGCCTGACTGCCATTAGGTACCGAGATGAGATCCTCAGACCCCTTGTGAGACCATATGCTGGTGCGGTTGGCCCTGGGTTCCTCCTAATGCAAGACAATGCTAGACCTCATGTGGCTGGAGTGTGTCAGCAGTTCCTGCAAGACGAAGGCATTGATGCTACGGACTGGCCCGCCCGTTCCCCAGACCTGAATCCAATTGAGCACATCTGGGACATCATGTCTCGCTCCATCCACCAACGCCACGTTGCACCACAGACTGTCCAGGAGTTGGTGGATGCTTTAGTCCAGGTCTGGGAGGAGATCCCTCAGGAGACCATCCGCCACCTCATATGGAGCATGCCCAGGCGTTGTAGGGAGGTCATACAGGCACGTGGAGGCCACACACATTACTGAGCCTCATTGTGACTTGTTTTAAGGACATTACATCAAAGTTGGATCAGCCTGTATTGTGTTTTTCCACTTTAATTTTAAGTGTGACTCCAAATCCAGACCTCCATGGGTTAATAAATTTGATTTCCATTGATAATTTTTGTGTGATCTTGTTGTCAGCACATTCAACTATGTAAAGAACAAAGTATTTAATAAGAATATTTCATTCATCCAGATCTAGGATGTGTTATTTTAGTGTTCCCTTTATTTTTTTGAGCAGTGTATATACATACATATATATATATATATATATATATATGTACATATATACTACCTTAACAGCACCCTCAGTCTCTGCCCCTCCATTCCCTCTCCCCTATAGCCCTCCCTCCTCCTGGTGTGAATATTATTTCCCTCCTGTTGCACCTCCTTACCGACCCCCCTCCCAACAGCTTGGTCCCGATAGATAGATAGATAGATAGATAGATAGATAGATAGATAGATAGATAGATAGATAGATAGATAGATAGATAGATAGATATCTTTGATAATTTTAGTCATAGGGGCCCCCTCAAGTTTGTTGCCCAGGGGCCCCCACAAGCCTTAATCTGGCCCTGGTAGTAGGTTATCTCAAGATCCTCTGCTATACCAGTTAAAGATGACAGGTGGCAGAGCACCATCAGCACTGATAACTGCAAAGCCCTCGCTTGTATGCAGTCATAATAAGCTTTGCACAAGCAAAGTAAACTAAAGACAGCATAAAAACATTTGAAGCTGGAACTCTATGGGCATTAGTATTAAAGTGGTATGTAGTTATGTGACCGGCGGTCAGGAGACCGGCGTTCACAATACCTCCCCTACAGTACATCCCGCCCCTTCAGAATCCCGACAGTCGGCATGCCGACTAGCAGGGACTATTCGCCACTGAGCCCGCAAGTGGCTTGTTGCGTTCATCACCCCCCACCACCACCACCACCACCGGCCATCTCAATGCCGGGATCCTGGGTGCGGTATGCTGAATGCCGGTCACGCATACCCAACCCATTACAGCGACAGCAAATAAAATAATACTTAAAAGGTACACATAATATATTACTATCATCACATTTTTTATTTTGGAGTTCTTAAATCTTCTGATTGTTGGGCCCAATTACACATGACTATTTGGAGACATCTAACTTTCCATTTCTAAAAAAAAACTTCATTAAAGATTCAGACGAGTTTTTCCATAGATATGAGCGATAACGACGGGATTGGACGATCTCATCGTTCATATCGTCTAGTGTGAACACAGTGAACGACAAACGATGTGCTCGTTGAAGCAGGTTGTCAGTCATCCATGCATGCAGCTCAATCCCCTCAATCACAGCTAGGGTTGCCACCTCATGCATCATCGATTCCTGGAGATCCACACACCCAACACCCCCATCCCATCCCATCCCATCCCAACACCCCCATCCCCAACACCAAGCAATGTTCATGTAAAAAAAATTTGGAAAAGTCCAGAACAGTTTGATATGCACCTTTTTTTTATAATTATTATACAGCTAGCCCTACTTGTGGTATAATAATGAATAGGCCCCTATGTGTTATATTTGTGAAGTTGAGAAAAGCCCTTTTTCTGCTGTTCTCTTAATGCAATATAGGACCTGCAACAAAGCCTGAATGCTGTACTTCATCCGTGCAAACAACTGCTGGCAGCAATGGGTCATAGTGAAAAGGAGCCCTGGATAGGGAATTTGTCAATACAGTATACTATCTGTTCTGATAGAGCCGCTCTATAACAAACAAACACACAGACACATACTCACCTCTCCTGCTGGATCCACCACCACCACACCGTGCCTTCCTCTGAGGTCCGCGCGATGACGTCTACCGCGCAGGCCTCCACTTACTGTCCACGCCGCGCAGACCTACTCTTCCGGATGGGGGCGGGACCTCCTCTCCTATCGGCCGGCGGCTGCAGCACAAAAGGCACGCGCTGCACACTGTGCAATGAGTTGGTGACGCGCGGGAGGGGGCAGGATGTGGAAGGGGGAGGGCCAGATCCCCTTTTTCCGGGAGAATCCCGGAATCCGGGAGAGAGCAAAATCCTCCTGGAGGGTTGCCACCAAATCCTGGAGAATCCAGGAAATCCGGGAGAGGTGGCAACTCTAATGAAAGCAGATCAGATCGTTCGTCCTTCAGATGATTTGTAACAAAGCTCAGTGTGTACACTCAATCTCGTTTGTCAGGGAGTTTAAGGGAAATTGTTCATCTTTCACATGGTTCATCTTTCACATTGTTCAAGTCTTCTAGTGTGTATGGGCCTGTACAGTATACTGATTTGGACTCCTGTGTGTTCTTATGGGGAAAAAAAACGTCTGAAAAGCTTCATGTCAAAATTCTGTATTTATGCTGAGCTGGAGACATCTCAAAATGTGTCAAGGTCTGCCCCAATGGTATATGTACCTAGTTGTCTGTAGGTATACACAGGAGTTGGCTGTCACAGGCAACTGAGCATCACTATCCTCTTTACTAACGTTGGACTCCAATAGCAAAGACACTAATACACATATGTACAGTACTGTATATATCTGATATTTTTGTTCACCTGTTTTGCAGTATCAGGCTATAAAAAGTTTGTAGTCAACACAGTCTAGGCTTGGTACACAAGATCAGCAGACATAGGTCTACCATACCATCCCTTTAAACCGGGATGCTCATGGATTACACAGGCTCTGTGGCTGATTAAAACCAGGTGAAATGCAGGCGTGAAGTAAACCAGCCACAGAACCTGTATAATTCATTAGTGTCCCAGTTTAAAGGGATATGGTAAGCCTACGCAGACAGGGTTTAAGCAAAGTGAAGTCAAATGACAGACAGGTGGTCTGGTACACGGGGAAGTGATAAAAAGAGATGAGGCAAGAGTGTGTTCCAGAGATAAGTCCACTATTCGGTACATGACAGTGGTAGAAAGCAGACAATGAGTATAGCAAGCAATTCGAATAAGAAAACCTAAGTTGGTACACAAACATTAAATATCAGAGCAGGCAGTAAAGTAACCAAGAAGCAAGTCAGAGGTCAAAAGCCAATGTTTTATTGAAATGTTCGTGAGGTGTACACAAGTGCAGGTTTACAGAACTATCACCTGGCACTTACTGCTAGGTGAAACCGCATAAAAGTGCTAAGGGGTGGAGTTCCAATCACAGACAGGTTAGTTAGCAGCGCATCTGCTGACACTTTCAGACAATATTGGGAGCTGGAAACCTGCCTAAGGGCAAACACTGAGAGCCATATTACCCAGCTAGCAGGTTGAATTGGCATTCACTTTCATTGAATGTTTAGGGAATGCAAAATATATAATTGACTGTAACACTGGATTGAAAATTTGGGGGAACAAGTTTAGCAGTAGCCCAACCCTAAAAGGGAGTTTTAAGTATGAAATGTAATAACCTCCGGGATGCCAAAGCAATTTAGCTGGCACATTTAAAGTGGGAATTTATTTTTTAGAAACAAAGTATAATACATTGTTCAGTTATAAACAGGCAGGGAGTACTCACTTGAAACAAAATGGAGAGTGGTAATGGTGGTGGGATACAATAAGTAAATTGTAAGATTACAACAGAATACCGATTGAAAGGCAAAGAACACAGGCCCATATTAAAATCTGAATGCATTTTTGAATTTCAACTTGATAATGCTGTCTCCTCCACAAGTCTTTTTTTTTCTCCAACATTACCTTTTTTTATGCAAATTTTTTTTATTGATTTTCACAGGTCAAAAAAGAACTAAAGTGTAAAAGTGATTCACAATGGCATGAAACAGCAATAAATAACTAAACAATGGTAACATGATCAAGAAAAATACCAAGAAGGTAAACCAGAGTAAATACAGCAAGACATAGACAGGCTATTGTCAGGCCTAAATGTAGAAAAATGTGTAAGTCAACTAGTGAAAAAAGACAAATACAATCATTACAGGAAAAAGAAGCAAAAATATAGGAGGGAGGTGTATGGGAAGGGGAGGACAGATAAGGCAGGCGAGTGAGGAAATGTAGTTGAGAGTGGCCAACCATTCCTGAGAGTTAAAGCAAGTGGTATCCCCATAAACCGTAAGAGACAGCGAAGGCTGTGGCACCAGCAAAGTCTCAGTCTTGGTACCAGAGGGTGATAACCAGATAATAGGGCTAGGAAAAGCTAGGGATGTGATGGAGAGGTGGGGGTCAAGTGAAGAGGTGGAGAACGGATCTTGTAAGAGTCAGGATCCTTAACGTCGAGCCATCTGAACCAAGTATCTCAAAAAGTCACAATCATCAGACATGGAAAGGAACAAGTCATCCATATCATTGTAGAAGTCAGTCTTGGAAAGCCAGTCTGGTTGGGAGAAAGGAGGATCACTGAGGCACTGGAATAATTGCTTTTGCAGCATTATTCAGGTGTTTCAAAATAAACCTTTTATAGCTTGCGATGGGCAGCAAGGAAAAGTGGAAAAGCCAAAAGGTGGCGTCAGACAGTACTGCTTCACCAAGAATTTCAGTCGAGTGCTTAATCACTGCATCCTTATAGAGATGGAGTGCAGGATAATCCCTCCAAATGTGGAGCGGACAGACAACATATGATGAATATCTCCAACAAATGTTGGAGACACCTACTGTATGTACATTTTACTTAGGATATCCAGCACCAGCGCTCGATCAACTTGTACTGTGTCTCTACAACACAGCCACTCGGAGAACATACATGTGCTAATTTAAAGATTTTGATCACACTGTCAACTCCAAACTCCCAGCCCAGATCGCGTTCCCATGTTGGCTAAAATCCAATGAGAGAGCATCTGAGCTGTCACGGAGAAGCTGATATAATTGAGATACAACATGTTCAGGTGTACGAGGTGAAACATAGAGACGCTTTAATAAAGGAGAGCTCTCTGCAAGTAAATGTAAGTAGGTGACCGACGGATAGAAAGTGGCAAACCTCTAAATAGCGTCATGTTTCAATGTCTAAACCAGGGTGAAAAAGTGGTTATATAATAATGAGGTGATTTGGGAAATCTGTGAAGAAATGGAATTGTGCAGCTGTAGAGATTTCCATACCTGTAGAGTGGGGTGGTCGTCTTTAACAAGGTGGAAGGCCAGGGAAGGATAGTTACTGGAAACTGGCATGTCTGTTACTCAATCCAAATCCATGCTTGGCCAGGGGATGTCTGGATATCCTCTTTTTGTAACTGAGTAAGACAGCCGAGCATTATTGTTTTGGATATTTTATATCTTTTATTTCCACCACAGACCTATATTGCTTTAGTGCCCCTTACTTTTATCTAAACAGTAGCTCTTGCCAGCTAATTACTGCTTCTAGCGGCTACATATCTTTTTTTACTACTATGTTGAGTGTAATGGTGGTGGTGGTGGTGGTGGTGGTGGTGTTGTGTGTGTGTGTGTGTGTGTGTGTGTGTGTGTGTGTGTGTGTGTGTGTGTGTGTGTGTGTGTTATAGGTACTTATGTAGTTGGTTGATCTTTTTAGGGCTTCAGGTATGCCATGGATGGGGTATGGTATATTTCCCTATCTTCAATCTCCTGGCAATTAGTCATACAACTGCACTTTACCTGCCCTCCCGCACTTGGCTCATTCACTTCCTACTGCTCTCTCTCTTTCCTAATATTCCTGCTAACCTTCGTTTGCAGGGCTCCATGCCCTGCCCCCAGAGCCGGCCTTAGGCATAGGTAAACTAAGCAATTTCCTAGGGCATCTGGTATGCCTAGGGGCACAAGCAGCTTCTGCTGATTAAAATGATATGCAGCATATATTTTGTGTGTAGCATTTCGTATGCAGATACAGCCACAGTCGTACACAGTATATAGGCATGCTGCATATCATTTTAATCAGCAGAAGCTGCTTGTGCATTCTAGCCACATAGCAATGCAAATAAGATGCATTTTCATAAAAAATAGGCACCCGATGTTAGCAGAGCTGCCAGTTGACTCACGCCAGGAACTATGGAATGTGTCATTATTTGTATAAGGGCATTAATAATGTGTAACATATGAGTAAGGGACACTATGTGTATCATTATGTGTTTAAGGGCACTAATAATGTACGGCATATGTGTAAGGGACATTATGTGTATCATATGTATAAGGGCATTAACAATGTGCGGCATATGTGTAAGGGAAATTATATGTATTAGGGCATTAATAAGGGTTGGCATAATGTGTAAAGCGCATTATGTTTATAAGGACATTAATAATGTGTGTCATATGTGTAAGGGGCATTACTGTGTGGTATTATGTGTATAAATGCATTACCAATGTGTGGCATTATGTGTATAAGGTGCTCTACTGTGTGGTGTAACGTATAGAAAGGGCACAACTGTGTGGTCTAATGTGAATAAAGAGCAATATGGTGTGGTGTAATGTGAATAAGGAGCAATATGGTGTGGTGTAATGAGAATAAAGAGCAATATGGTGTGGTGTAATGTGAATAAGGAGCAATTCAGTATGATGTTATGTGAATGAGGGGCACTACTGTGAGAAGTAACGTATATAAGGTAAATTGGTACTACTGTGTGATGTAATGTGAATAAGGGACACTATCGTATGATAAATTGTGAATAAAGTTGCACTACTGTGAGGCAAAATTTGAATTGAGGGTACTATTGTGTGGCCATGCCCCTTGCCAGCAAAAACACATACCTTTTTGGGCTGTACGCCGAATGTGCACACTGTTCTTATTTAAATTACAGGGGGTAGGAAAACAAAAAAAAAGGACTGCTATGGGTGGGGGGTGATGGTGCTGGGAAAGGGGTGCAGGGTCAGGCGGAACTAGCGGTGGTGCTAGGGGGCACCAGCCAAAATCTTGCCTAGGGCATCATATTGGTTAGGGCCGGCTCTGCCTGCCCCAGTCCGCGGGCCCTGCTGAACTCTTAGGCTCTTTCTCTGCTCTCCTGTAGCACTGACCTCCGGGTGAACCCCCTTTACTCTATTTCCATGTTTAACGCATTGACAAGGAGAAGGTGAGGCCAAGGTCAGCTGTGATTGGATACTGGAGTTTTGGTGCTGCCTATTCTAGTATCTGGTGAGAGACCAAAGGGCTGGTTTGCCGCTTCCTGCCAAAGCAAACCCAGCCCTCCTGTCAGTCTCCAGATAGCAGAGGAGATGCCAGTGATGCATAGCCATTAAAAGACCTGGTCATCTTCTTGGGGACAGACTGATGGCGATCACACCTTCTGCAGATATCAAACTCATGGAAATGGTTTGGGGCAGGTTCTGAGGAGCATTGATGAGGGCATGTTGGATGGTCTGAGTGGTACTGATGGAGCATGTGTGATGGTCTGAAGGGAACTGATGTGGGTTTGTGGGTGGTTTGAGGAGCATGTGGGGTGGCCTTAGGGACATTGATGGAGTATGTGGGGTGTACTAATGGCAAAAAGTTTAAATCTAACATTTAAGATTATGTTACACCTTAGTGCTCCCTATTAATAATGTGATACACAACCATGGCATTGTGTCCAAAATGTTGCCTTTCAAAATTAAAATGTGCCCTATCTCATGGATCAGCGCACTGCCTTAGTATTTTTTGATTGAACACTACCTTCCTCCCATCTGCCTTTCCATTACTTTGCTCTTCTTTTCCTCCAAGTTTAAATATTACTCTTAGATACATCCTCTCTGTTTCTAACTTCTAATGCTTGGGGATATGGGACATAGGGTTGACATGCATTAGGTCGACTGTCATTAGGTCAACCACTACTGGTTGATACCTGAAATAGGTCGACACAGTTATTAGGTCGACATGGAAAAAGGTCGACATGCATTTTTTAAACTTTTTTTGGTGTCGTTTTCATCATAAAGTGACAGGGAACCCTAATTAGTGTACCGTGTCCCCTCGCATGGCTTGCTTCACTCGCCATGCTTCGGGCAAGGTGCCTCGCTCCACTATCGCTGCACTCGGCACAGGTTACTATTCCCAATCGAAGTCCACGTGGATCGTAAAGTATGAAAAAGTTGTAAAAATTAAAAAAATGCATGTCGGCCTTTTTCCATGTCAACTTAGTACATGTCGACCTAGTGACCATGTCGACCTAGTGACCATGTCAATCTAATGCATGTCGACCAATAGTGGTCGACCTAATGACTGTCGACCTAGGTGTGGTCGACCTAATGACCGTATCCCATGCTTGGATTGACCAGTTGACTCCTAGTTCACTACTTTTCATAACTCCATGTTTATTGTTCACCCCTTCTCTCCCTTTGGTGATCTATCCAACATTTGACTGGATCTAGATTTACTCTCATCAACATTATTATTGTTCATTGGTTCAGTACTGTATTTGTGCTATATACTGTATACTGTACAATGGGGGTAATTCCAAGTTGATCGCAGCAGGATTTTTGATAGCAACTGGGCAAAACCATGTGCACTGCAGGGGAGGCAGATATAACATGTGCAGAGAGAGTTAGATTTGGGTGGGTTATTTTATTTCTGTGCAGGGTAAATACTGGCTGCTTTATTTTTACACTGCAAATTAGATTGCAGATTGAACACACCACACCCAAATCTAACTCTCTCTGCACATGTTATATCTGCCTCCCCTGCAGTACACATGGGCTCTCATTCCGAGTTGTTCGCTCGTTGCCGAGTTTCGCTATATTGCGATTAGACGCTTACTGCGCATGCGCAAGGTTCGCAGAGCGCATGCGCTTAGTTATTTTACTCAAAAGTTAGGGATTTTACTCACGGCATAACGAGGATTTTTCATCGTTCTGGTGATCGGAGTGTGACTGACAGGAAGTGTGTGTTTCTGGGCGGAAACTGGCCGTTTTATGGGAGTGTGCGAAAAAACGCTGGCGTTTCTGGGAAAAACGCGGGAGTTTCTGAAGAAACGGGGGAGTGTCTGGGCGAACGCTGGGTGTGTTTGTGACGTCAAACCAGGAACGAAACTGACTGAACTGATTGCAATGGCTGAGTAAGTCTGGAGCTACTCAGAAACTGCTAAGAATTTTCTATTCACAAATCTGCTAATCATTCGTTCGCAATTCTGCTATGCTAAGATACACTCCCAGAGGGCGGCGGCCTAGCGTGTGCAATGCTGCAAAAAGCAGCTAGCGAGCGAACAACTCGGAATGAGGGCCATGGTTTTGCCCAGTTGCTATCAAAAATCCTGCTGCGATCAACTTGGAATTACCCCCAATGTATATAAATGTCCTTGCTTCTTTTTTATTGTGTTTTGTCATTGCATGAATATTTAGCAAATCTCAATAAAATAAAATAATCTATAAAATGTCAACACAAAGGTGTAAAATAAAATGAGACCGCAATATAAGTCTGCAGGCCAAACAGTGGGGGGAAAGAAGAAGAAAGAATGACAGTTATTTAAAGTAAAAACCAGGTTGATCTTTCCTTTAAAAAAATCACCACTTCAAACCTTACAGCTAACTCACCGAAACATCTGCACTTTCAGCAACCTGGAGGTTGTTACATTTGGCCCCCAGGTCTGATTTTATCAAACAGCAAACAGCCCTTCTGCCAGACAAAAGGGGCCTGATTCAGCTGCTGCGTCCACTCTAGCGTCTGTTGCTGGAGTTATGGGCGCAAAAATATGCACATGCTAGTTTAAGCCTTACCACTGTGTTCTAGCGTGCAGTGGAACGTGCAATCACTAAGATGCCTACTTTCACTGCCTGCAATCTCAGTAACACTGCTGGTGGTTCTGGACACACTACTGTCGGCGCACCATTGACACCTGTACCTGCCCTATGGTAGGTAGGGTAACTCTGTCTGAATGTGTCCTCTGTGAAAGCAATTATGGGGGTCATTCAGAGTTGATCGCTAGCTGCTTTCGTTCGCTGCGCAGCGATCAAGCAAAAAAAATCGTCACTTCTGCGCATGCAGTGCAATGCGCACGCGCGTCGTACTAATACAAAGAATGATGTAGTTTCACACAAGGTCTAGCGAAGCTTTTCAGTCGCACTGCTGGCCGCAGAGTGATTGACAGGAAGAGGGCGTTTCTGGGTGTCAACTGACTGTTTTCAGGGAGTGTTTGGAAAAACGCAGGCGTGCCAGGAAAAATGCAGGCGTGGCTGGGTGAACGCAAGGCGTGTTTGTGACGTCAAAACTGGAACTGAAGGGGGCGTGGCCTGGATGCTGAGCGAGCAGGCAGCAAACTCAGTGAGCTCTCAGGGACCTGGGAGCAAAAAACCATATAAATCCTCCCCAAACCTCCCAAATCAGACCCTGGGACATTTGTCTGCTGAGCTGAGACAGGGAGAAAGAGGGGAAGTAGAGCTGCGGAATCGGGGAGCCGGTTTTCTGGCTCCCGCGGATTGCGGCCTACTCCCTGTCACGAAGCCGGGACCTCAAGTTCAGATCGCACCCATCGGCTGGGCGGCGACATTGCCGAGACGTCTGGAGGACCCGCTCGACCGCTACCCCCTTGGTGGATCCCCTGCAACTTACAAGTGCCATTCGCCGGGGGACGAGGAGAGAGGAGTCCCGGATCGGAGCGGCCCGACGAGCTCCGCTACACGAGCGGCGGCCATTTTGAGGGACGGGAGCAGGAGAAGCGACCCGGCTGCAGAGAGGAGGAGACGGCTGACGGCCCCCCGGGTGAGTGCAAACCCCAGACCCGGCTCGGACGAGCAGACGGCGGGCCTCTCCTCCCTCCAAGTGAGCTTACCCGGCGTCCGCCTAGCGCCGCTGCGGGCGCCTTCCCCCTCTACGACATCAGGCTGACTGGGGCTGACTGGGGCTGGCTGGGGCACAGTGAGAGGCAACAACTGCTGCAGGTGCGCTCCAAGCAGGCACCTGGCCCACACACGCCGCTGGCCCGGGCCCTGGAGTGAGAACTGCCCTTGGTGGGCTCTCCCCCCCCCCCCCTGCGAACACCCTTGCACCTCACTCTCCAGGGTGACCTCCCACGGCCGTGGGTAGCTGGCCGGAGGAGCCTGAGGAGCAGCTTGACCTCCCACAACCATCACCCCTCACGGGGCTGCAATATAAAAGCCTCACATACCAAGGCGGAAAAGGGGTATATGAGAAGGGTGCGACTCCTGTCCCTACCGCGACTGCTTCATACATAGCTAGGATTGATTCTTTCCTGACAAGGGGAGTACACCCCCTGACCCTGTTCCTGAGATAGCCAGGAATACATTGATTAGAGCGAGGGCAACTAGCGCAATGGCCCTGTCTGCACCGCTCATACCGATGTAAACCAAGAGATTTCTCTCACCTCTGCCACTATCCACGTGATGTCTTATTAGCTTCTGGAAAAGTGGAGCCTCCCGGTTTCTCCATCCTCAGTGTTTGGATATATTAAGCTATCTTTATCTGGGCTTTACCATGCCCACTAGGCGCAGCAAAACGGCAAAACCGGCACAGCAGCTTTCTTTTTTCAAATCATCCCCGAAAATGCCGGGCCCTAAAGCCACCGGGCCCCCCACAACAGGAGCAGTTTCCCAGACCCCTCCGTCATTGGAGGTGCGTCCGTCAGCCACGTCCTTAGATAAGGTTGGAGATGGGGAGGCCCTTACGGTGGGCACTATGAAGTTGCTTTTGACACGCTTTAAAGAGGAAGTTGCAGCTGAGTTCCGCACCACCTTAACGGCGTGCCAACAATCTATAGATGATCTGGGTGGCCGTACGGACCACTTGGAAACTAAAATGGAAGAGGTCGTGGGGTCCCACAACAATCTATTGGACTCTCATGATGCATTGGAGGCTGAGGTGAAGCTTCTACGGGACAAGGTTACAGATTTGGAAGATAGATCGCGTCGCAGCAACCTCAAGCTACGCGGAGTCCCCGAAACGGTGTCACACAGTAGTTTGCATGACTACACGATGACCATCTTTAAGGCCCTGATGCCTCAGTTTACATCTACAGACCTCATTATAGACCGAATACACCGTCTACCGAAAGCCAGAGCGGCCCCAGGAGATGCACCGAGAGATGTCCTAATGAAGATGCACTACTTTCATGTTAAAGAGGCCTTATTGAAAGCATCTAGACCGTCGTCTGACACTTCTTCAGCCCTACGAGGACTTCAACTCTTTGGGGATTTATCTGCGGCCACTCTATCTAAGCGGCGATCATTTCACCAGATCACTACGGCCCTCAGAAAGGCTGACATCCCATACAGATGGGGTTTCCCCACCAAGCTGCTGATCCACCGGGATGGCTCCACTATCTCTGTCTCCACTGCTGATGAAGGAGAAAAGCTGCTTAAATCCTGGAACATCACGGAACCTGCGGAGGGCTCCTCCCCCCGACGTCTCCAGCAGGACTGGACGCCGGTGAAATGAGGATGCTGGCTCTGAGACAGATACTTTACCGTCATAGTAATAATGTTAAGTCCCCAGTGACTCTTCAGATAGAGACTTTATCCCATGCATAAGGGGCCACGGTCTGTTGAGATGTGGGGCGCTAGACATAGCGAAAGTAATACGCATGTTTTGAAGCATTTCAATGTCTCCCTGCTAGGCCAAATTAGTTGCTCTTTTTTTCTCTCTGGGGAACTGTGCCTGGCGCGCCTCTGGATATAACAGTCTATATTATACTGACCTGTGGGTTTAGTTCTTATAGCGGGATAAACTACTCGAGCCGCTGGCTTAGTCCTCATGTTAGAAGTAATAGTTCTGGGTTTTACTTGACTCTTTTTATGTTGGAGCACTTGTGTTCCGCTGTATTTGCTTTTCAGGTTCCGTGTGTACAGAAGTGCATACATCTGTTACTATGTTATTAAGATGTCCTTGTATTCTTGAGTTTAAAGTGAATAAGTATGGCAGTGGGTGGGAGTTATGCCACTAACCCCTCCCTTAGCCTACACAGTCGCCTTGGTATGGCGACTGGATGTGATCTCACGAGAGATCAATTTAGTTTAGTTTTGTCCTATATTTTATGTTTGTCTCCCCACATGTATTCCTATATGTTTCCCCCTCCCTATCAGATATACCGGTCTCAACACGGGTATTGGACATCAGAGATATCAGTTTCCCCTATAATTGAAAATGGTGAAGATAGTCTCCATTAATGCCAAGGGGCTTAACTCTCCTCAAAAACGTAGAGTAGCTTTGAACTATTTTTACAAGCTAAGAGCACAAGTAGTAGCTGTTCAGGAAACCCATTTTCAGAGTCAAAATCCTCCCCTCTTCACTAATTCACGCTACCCCCTTTGCTACACTGCAAATGGACCCACCAAGAAAGCCGGCGTTGCCCTTCTCATAGCACAACACTGCCCGTTTGTCCTGTCCTCTAAATATGAAGACCCCGATGGGAGGTATTTAATTCTAGTAGGACAACTAGACAATGTGGAGACCACTCTGGTCTCTTGCTACGCCCCCAATACCAAACAAATAAAATTCCTTAGATCCTTCTGTAAAACTCTCCAAGAGCATACGAAAGGAGCCCTGTTGATCCTCGGGGATTTCAACATGGTGCTAGACCCCAATACAGATCGCTCTCGCCCAACCCGACCTTTACGTAGCAGCCCAGCCCAAGACCCTTCAGGCAGATTTGGCCAATTGTTAGCTGAATATTCACTGTATGATGCATGGAGAGCCAAACACCCTGCAGAACGTGATTACACCTTTTTTTCCCACGTCCACAGTTCATATTCTAGAATAGACATGGCGTTAGTTGATAAATGGACACTAGCTGCCATAAATAAGGTGGATATATTACCCATGTCTTGGTCAGATCACTCACCTCTAGTTGTGAACTGGGAAGCCAACAAGAGAGTGGTCCCCCATGGCCCCTGGAGATTGGGCCCGCACCTTTTATCCCGCCCTGAGGCCTGTCAGGCCATTCAGCAATCTTTAGACCTATATTTAGCTACTAACTGCCCCAAGGACACAAACGTTTTCAACCATTGGTGTTCTCTGAAAGCAGTGGTCAGAGGCTCTGCAATCCAAATAGCAGCTAGACTTAAACGGGAGTATAAAAGTAGACAGGCCTCGGCCGAGCGGGAGGCAGCGCGCCTGGAAACTGCACACAAAAGTGACCCCAATAATAAACCCCTCTTTAAGGAACTCCTTGCTGCCCGCGACAAAGTGAACGTATTTGCCCTAGCAGAGGTTCATCGCAACCTGCAGCGACTTAACCAACAATATTACAGACTGGGCAACAGAGCGGGACGCTTGCTGGCGCGTAAACTAAGGGGACGTAGAGCTAAAGAACGCATACATGCTGTATATACCGCATCTGGTGTTAAAGTAACTGACCCAGGAGAGATAGCAAATGCGTTTGCCGAATACTATGCACAGCTGTACAACCTTAAAGAGGATCCCAATACCCCCCAGCCCTCCCAGGTTGATATTGCTGGCTTCTTGGAGAGGTTGTCCCTCCCCACCATCGACCCTCAAACCCTTGAGTCCCTTAGTTTGCCCTGGTCACATGAGGAAGTTGTGGCAGCTATTGAATCCTGCCCAGTAAACAAGGCCCCGGGCCCAGATGGATACCCCGCCAACTTTTATAAAACTTTTAAATCTACTCTTGCCCCTCTTTTAGTGTCAGTTTTCAACGAAGCCTCAGACTCCACATGCTTCCCGAAAGAGATGATGGAGGCCCGTATAATCACCATCCCTAAGGCGGGTAAGTCTCCCGCGGTTGTCCAGAACTACCGCCCGATAGCACTCTTAAACACGGATCTTAAATTGTTCGCTAAGCTAGTTGCAAATAGGATATCCCCACTCCTACCCAATCTAATTAACCCTGACCAGGTAGGTTTTGTTCTTGGACGGCAAGCATCCGATAACACTCGAAGGGTTATCAATTTGATTGAACGCTGCCAAGCCCGGGAAGAGCCTCTTCTGCTTCTCTCTCTAGACGCGGAAAAGGCTTTTGATAGGCTGCACTGGGACTATCTACGGGCTACCCTGGACTGCTTTGGATTTGCAGGCAGGATACTCGACTCCATATTGGCCTTGTACTCCTCCCCGTCGGCCTCGGTGTTCACCAATGGTTGCAAGTCATATACATTCAATATCACAAATGGGACACGTCAGGGTTGCCCCCTTTCACCCCTAATTTTTGTGCTGGCTATTGAGCCCCTGGCGGAGAGGATCAGGACACTAGATCCCATTGTTGGCCCTGTGGTGGAAGGGATGCACCATAAAATATGTCTTTTTGCTGACGATATCTTAGTATGTCTTAGCGACCCTGAATCGTCATTACCGCATTTGCACTCTCTCTTGGACTCCTACGCAGCGATCTCCTATTATAAACTAAATACCACAAAGACTGAGGCCCTTCCTCTGAACATGTCAGATGTCGTGCTTAGGCGTCTAAGGTTGACTTACAGATACGCATGGCAACTCAGGTCACTTAAATATTTGGGTGTGCAGATCTCCAGAGGGCAAGATTTAATGAGATGTAACTATGACCCCCTTTTTAGAGCATTCGAATTAGTCATTAAAGACTGGATGATGCAGGAGGTTTCATGGGTCGGACGAATAGCGGCGGCAAAGATGGTGCTTCTACCCAAACTGATGTACCTTTTCCGTACCATCCCTAGGACTTTCCCTAAAGATATTTGCAATAGATTTAACCGTTTACTTTCAAATTATGTGTGGGGGGGCTCAAAGCCGAGGATAGCAAAATCAACCCTAGTTGCGCGGAAGTGTGACGGGGGAGTGGCCTACCCAGATCTAGAGAGATACCATAACGCCTGTTTACTCGCCCAGGCCAGAGATTGGTTCACTCAAGACGCCCCAAAACCATGGGTGTTACTGGAACGAAGCGCTGTCTCCCCCCTCACACTATCTGACTTGCTATGGCTCCCTACGGCTGCTATCCCTCTAGACGGGCTGGGAAACTCGGCAGTGCAGGCAACAATATTAGCATGGAAAATCGTAACTAAATCCCTCCCCTCCGGAGCCCTTCCCTCCCCCCAATTATCTCTCCACACCATAGCCACAATGATCCCAGACCTTCACCTACACCATTGGGGTGATAGAGGCCTAACCACCCTGAGGGATGTCCTGCAGGATGGTGTATTAGTCCCATTCTCCCTACTGCAGGAACAATTCCAGGTACCTAAACAAGATTTCCACAGATATCTGCAACTGAGGCATTGGCTCCAAAGTTTTTCTCCCAACCGAGTCCCCCATACTGGCCCCTCTAAATTGCTGATGTCAATCCTACTGCCGGTCAGGAATAGAGGCGGTATCTCCAGATGGTACCAATATCTTGTGACCGAGGCCCGGCGGAGGCTATTCCCCTCACAGACCAAATGGGAAAAAGACCTCCCTGCGGTTTTCACTGAGGATATTTGGAAAACTATCTTTCAATCCTGCTTTAAAATCTCTAAATGTACAAACCACTGTGAAATGTATTACAAACTGGTCCATAGGGTGTACTTTACGCCGGAACGTTTGCACAAGATTTGGCCTGAGATCTCTGCCAGTTGTTGGAGGAACTGTGGTATGGTAGGGGATATTCTACACATTTTCTGGCTATGCCCAATGATTCGGTCTCTGTGGAGAGATGTGTTTCTTTTCATGTCGCTTGTCCTGGGAGTTCCCCTTGCACCAGACCCCTTAATAGCACTATTCCATTACTACAGTGGTGAGATGTCTAACAACGACAGGTATCTTTTAGGCCACATACTCATAGCAACTAAGGCCGCCATTGCCTCCAAATGGAAGTCGGCAGTCGTTCCCACGCTATTAATGATAGAACAAAAAGTTCATCAACACTATGTGTTTGAATCGTCAGAGGGCGGATTTCCCCCCGGGACTCCCAGGACGAGCAGGAAATGGGATAAGTGGTTCCTATATAGAGAAAAATCGGGCCAAAGTAGTTTACCCGGTACCGTGACTGCCACACCCGACCCAACTGAGCTTAATTCCCCAAATCAAGATGGCTCCTAACTTAACTCAACTCGATCCATTACGGGTTTCAGACCTCCCCACTTTCATCTCATTAGGTTTACACTCTGATTTTATTGCTATTCACTGATGTACCGGATACCTAACCCTCCTTTCCCATGTCTTAATTAGTTTTGTTATGTGATGTACTTGTCTGTTCCCCCATTTCTGTTTTATTTTGTTACTTACATGTTCAATTGTACGTATAATTTGTACAAAATTTCAATAAAAATCTAATATTAAAAAAAAAAAAAAACTGGAACTGAATAGTCTGAAGTTATCGCAGGCACTGAGTAGGTCTGAAGCTACTCTGAAACGGCACAAAATTAATTTGTAGCCGCTCTGCGATCCTTTCTGCTAAGCTAAAATACACTCCCAGTGGGAGGTGGCACAGTGTTTGCACGGCTGCAAAAAACTGCTAGCGAGCGAACAACTCGGAATGACCACCTATGTGTCTGAGAATGCAGCAGCTTTCACTGACACGCGGTCCATGACTTTCCCACCTACCAGTTACAAATATGTGGCTGGATGCTTTAGATAGGGCGAGGAGGGGGACATACTTGTGAGCTACACTCCTGATGTAAGGCTGTGTTCTGAAGTGAATGTGACTGCAGAGCTCTCTCCCATCACTGTGCTCAAAGGAGCATAATGAAGCAAGTAGCTAGACTGTAAAGAGAAATGCATTGTCTTGGTTTTCACACAGGAGAGAATGATACACTTATGCCACAATGATATCTTTATGGTCTTTAGAACTCATCATTAAATAGCTGTTCCTTTCTCCCACCCACGTATGAAGATAAGTATCCACATAGAAAGATATGAATCCACATAGGAAGATACAAATCTACAAAGGAATATGTGCATCTACATAGAAAGATAAGCATCCACATAGGAAGATACGAATCCACATAGGAAGATACGAATCCACATAGGAAGATACAAATCCACATGGGAAGATACAAATCCACATGGGAAGATACAAATCCACATGGGAAGATAAGCATCCACATAGGAAGATAAGCATTCACATGGGAAGATAAGCATCCACATTGGAAGATAAGCATCCACATTGGAAGATAAGCATCCACATTGGAAGAGAAGCATCCACATACTGTAGGAAGAGTTGCATTCACATAGGAAGATAAGCATCCACATAGGAAGATAAGCATCCACATAGGAAGATAAGCATCCGCGTAGGAAGATAAGCATCCACGTAGGAAGATAAGCATCCACATACTGTAGGAAGAGTTGCATTCACATAGAAAGATAAGCATCCACATAGGAAGATAAGCATTCACATACTGTAGGAAGAGTTGCATTCACATAGGAAGATAAGCATCCACATAGGAAGATAAGCATCCACGTAGGAATATAAGCATCCACATAGGAAGATAAGCATCCGCATACTGTAGGAAGAGTTGCATCCACATAGGAAGATAAGCATCCACATAGGAAGATAAGCATCCACGTAGGAATATAAGCATCCACATAGGAAGATAAGCATCCACATAGGAAGATAAGCATCCGCATACTGTAGGAAGAGTTGCATTCACATAGGAAGATAAGCATCCACATAGGAAGATAAGCATCCACGTAGGAATATAAGCATCCGCATACTGTAGGAAGAGTTGCATTCACATAAGAAGATAAGCATTCACATAGGAAGATAAGCATCCACATAGGAAGATAAGCATCCGCATACTGTAGGAAGAGTTGCATTCACATAAGAAGATAAGCATCCACATAGGAAGATAAGCATCCACATAGGAAGATAAGTATCCACATACTGTAGGAAGAGTTGCATCCACATAGGAAGATAAGCATCCACATAGGAAGATAAGCATCCGCATACTGTAGGAAGAGTTGCATCCACATAGGAAGATAAGCATCCACATAGGAAGATAAGCATCCACGTAGGAAGATAAGCATCCACATAGGAAGATAAGCATCCACATACTGTAGGAAGAGTTGCATTCACATAGGAAGATAAGCATCCACATAGGAAGATAAGCATCCACATAGGAAGATAAGTATCCACATACTGTAGGAAGAGTTGCATTCACATAGGAAGATAAGCATCCACATAGGAAGATAAGCATCCACGTAGGAATATAAGCATCCACATAGGAAGATAAGCATCCACATACTGTAGGAAGAGTTGCATTCACATAGGAAGATAAGCATCCACATAGGAAGATAAGCATCCACATAGGAAGATAAGTATCCACATACTGTAGGAAGAGTTGCATTCACATAGGAAGATAAGCATCCACATAGGAAGATAAGCATCCACATAGGAAGATAAGCATCCACGTAGGAATATAAGCATCCACATAGGAAGATAAGCATCCACATACTGTAGGAAGAGTTGCATTCACATAGGAAGATAAGCATCCACATAGGAAGATAAGCATCCACATAGGAAGATAAGTATCCACATACTGTAGGAAGAGTTGCATTCACATAGGAAGATAAGCATCCACATAGGAAGATAAGCATCCACATAGGAAGATAAGTATCCACATACTGTAGGAAGAGTTGCATTCACATAGGAAGATAAGCATCCACATAGGAAGATAAGCATCCACGTAGGAATATAAGCATCCACATAGGAAGATAAGCATCCACATACTGTAGGAAGAGTTGCATTCACATAGGAAGATAAGCATCCACATAGGAAGATAAGCATCCACATAGGAAGATAAGTATCCACATACTGTAGGAAGAGTTGCATTCACATAGGAAGATAAGCATCCACATAGGAAGATAAGCATCCACATAGGAAGATAAGCATCCACGTAGGAATATAAGCATCCACATAGGAAGATAAGCATCCACATACTGTAGGAAGAGTTGCATTCACATAGGAAGATAAGCATCCACATAGGAAGATAAGCATCCACATAGGAATATAAGCATCCACATAGGAAGATAAGCATCCACATACTGTAGGAAGAGATGCATTCACATAGGAAGATAAGCATCCACATAGGAAGATAAGCATCCACGTAGGAATATAAGCATCCACATAGGAAGATAAGCATCCACATAGGAAGATAAGCATCCGCATACTGTAGGAAGAGTTGCATCCACATAGGAAGATACAAATCTACAAAGGAATATGTGCATCCACATAGAAAGATAAGCATCGGGGCGTGGCCTGGCTGCAGATCTGGGCAGACGTGTTGCATTGGAGCTCCTGCCTTACGTCCATATAAACTAATACCCTGCTGCTTTTTAGTGATCGTGAGGACCCCCTTTCCTCAGCTGGGGTGTACCTGTAGTGGGCGGTGAGGTCCGCGGAGCCGGCGGGTGTCTCCTACACCCGTGCGGGTTGCGGCCTACTGACCCAGGTGAAGCCGGGACCTCCATTTTATTGCTGCCCCGGAGGAGGAAGCCTTGGGTGGCTGGGTTTCGCCGCAGAGAGTGCCCCCACTACATCGGGACTCTACTCCCTGAAAGACGCCTCGCTTGATTGTCAGGCGGGTGGTGAGTGTTGCCCGCTGCCCCCTTACCTTACACGGAGACCCGCCGGACACCGCCGTTGCGCTGGGGGGAGCCGAGGGCAGGTGGACTCTGCCGCTCTCTTCGGCCGGGGCTGCTTCACCCGCTCACTGACGCCAGGACTGGGGGATCCCGGCCTGGGCTCCGCATGGCGCCAGCCAGCCACTGCACTCCTGCACTCCTGCTTGATTAGCGGCCTCCGGGGGCCTTGTCGGCCGGGAGCTTACACGGAGGTCTGGCGGCGCCATTTTGGTTACTGGCATTCTGCCCACACCTGGACCCCACTGCTTCTACCGCTGCCTGGGGAAACTTTATTAGTGCATTTGTCCCCCGGACACTCTCTGGGGCAACTCCAGCTACCCTCTGCAAAAAACAACAAAAAATAAAAAAAATAAAAAATAATAATAATAATAAAAATAATAGTAATAAAAATAAAACATAAAATTATTATTGGGGCGTGGCCTGGACGTTGCACTGAGAGGTAGTGCTACATCTTGAAGCTCACAGTGACTGAGTGCTTCACCCCCCAGGACCCGCACAGCAAGAGGGACGCCACGCGGCCCCCGATCCTCAGCTCCACTTACATCCCAGCCGCTGCCCTCCTGGTGCCCCCCGACTGAGACCCCTGAGGTACCGCGGAATCGGGGAGCAGTTTTAACTGCTCCCGCGGATTGCGGCCTGTGGGGCTGGACGAAGCCGGGGCCTCGATTTGAACAATAAGCCGGGGACGGCTCCGGGACCCGCTGCTCGGGCAGTGAGCACCAAACGGAGCTTTACAAACTCTCCTGCTGCCGGCCGCTTGCCAGGGCTGGCTGTCTCCTACCTGCTCTCGGCTTTCACCGCTGCGACGACCCGGCGGCTCGTTAGACGGGACGACGGAGGAAGACGCCCGGCGGCCATCTTCAGCTCAGTGAAAGTGACCTGGGGCACGGTGAATACACCCCGATCGGGCTATATCAGAAACACCACGATTACAAGTGAAAAAATGGGCCCTTAACCTCGAGCATGCCTGCCTGATGCTGCCCTAAGACCACGAGGGGGGTTTTTGCACGACGACGGCCCTCATGCTACATAATACCGAGGTAATGTGAAAGTGTAATTCTAAGTTGCTTTATTTAAAGACCGATCTCATGGTGAAAGGGATATGGAAAAAAAAGAAGGCCAAGACTAAGCCGGACGAGATCCCACCCCCCGCGAACCGACGTTCATCAGATCTACGTAAGTTCCTAACTTCTCCAACCTCGACCCCCTCTGCTCCTTCTAACGCCCCGACCTTCCCAAGTGTACACGACTCGGTGGACGACATGGCCTCCCCTGGGACTCCAGAGCCCTCACAGGCCCTCTCCCTATCTGCGGAGATAAGTGAAATATTGTCGCATGTACGGTCGCTTCCTACGAAACAAGACTTCTTAGCCCTGGAGACCCGTCTATTATCCACCATCACTCAAGAAGTGACAGCGCTCCGACAAGATATGTCTCAGATCGAGACTCGAGTTGACGTCCTGGAACGCCATGAATCGTCTACTGTGGACTCTTTGACTAAATTTCGGGAAGTGCTATCTCACCAGCGGGACGATATCTCCTTTTTAAAGTCGCGCATAGAGGACATGGATAATCGCGGCCGGCGAAATAATATTAGAGTCAGAGGCCTGCCGGAGAGCGTCCAGCAAACAGACCTGGTAAACGCCTTATCTAAGATATTCGGGGAACTTATTGCCCTGGCCCCGAACAAAGACATTATATTCGATAGAGCCCACAGAGCCCTTCGTCCTCGAGGCTTGCCCTCCGACAGACCACGGGACGTAATTTGTAGGCTCCACTATTACACCCAAAAAGAGGATATAATGAGGTCGGCCCGTCAACTAGACAGCATTGAATTTCAAGGAGACAAGATTCAGATATTCCCTGACCTTGCCTGGTCTACTTTACAACAACGTCGCGCCTTGAAACCTCTTACGGACTCCCTCAGGAAGCTCGAGCTGAAATACAGATGGGGCTTTCCATTTTCCCTCCAGGTCTCTCATGGCGGCAAAACTGCGAGTCTTTCTAGACCGTCAGATTTACAGGCATTCTTTACGATTCTGGGTATCCCCCCGGTCCCAACTCCTGACTGGGACGCCTTTCACCACCTGCCGGACTTGCCCGTGGTACTCCCTCCAGATGACGCATGGCAGCAAGTTCACACCCCGCGGCTGCGGGGATCCACTCCTGGCCCACGACATTCGAAGCCTCCTTGATTGAGAAGCCTCATCCCGAATGGATGTAAATTTGTCTGCTGAATATGTTATACATTGAGTTTTCTCTTTCTTTATAGTGCAATGTGTTGTTCACCATTGTGATCGGTTCTTGTTTTTTGTTTTTGTTTGTATTTTCTTTTTTCCCCTTTTATCTCTTGTTGTTTTTGTTTGTGTAGATGGATAACAGTGCACGGACACTAAAGCCTATTTGAAACCCGACTTGATAACTTGAGGCTTGTCTGTGCGCTCTTATGCCATTATATATACTCATATATATGTATGCTTTATTTTTCATGTTTCACATATGCCTAGTGCACACCTCGGTAATAACGTATATTTAACGAGTTTCTATTTTGGGAATGGTCGTTGTCCTGAACCCCCCGCAGGACCCCGATATGCTGCATCCCCTGTTTCTTTGGACCGGGAGCCGGCAGGATTCCGCTCCTGTCCTTCTTGCAGCAGTTTTGGTAGTAATACCGCTTATGTTTAATGTTACAGTGCTTTTTGGCGGGGATTCCCCCGCCACAGCTTTTTCTTTCTATTTCTTTGCTCTTCCTTTTTTCCTATCTCCCCCCCCTGTTGTTTTTCCCTCACCTTTCCCAGGGTCTGCCGAAGAAAAGACTATCGTGAAACGATTGGACCTGACTGATTATGGGGGTGAGTGATTTACACGTAACTACCCTTAATGTCAAAGGACTAAATGTCCCTGAAAAAAGGTCTAAACTTCTTAAATGGCTTAGAGACGAGAAAATAGACGTTGCTTTTATTCAGGAAACACACTTCAAGATGGGCCACGCGCCGTCCCTAAAATGTCACTATTACCCGCATGTTTTCCTGTCCAATAATTCGGCTGGTAAGACACTGGGTGTAGCCATCCTACTTGCCCGCCATCTGCCTGTCCTCAATGTAGCCTCCCACAGAATAGCTGAAGGTAGGGGGTTGCTGGTGAAATGCGACATACATGGCCAACGCTTCTCTTTTTTAAACATATATGCCCCTAACGCTAAACAACCCTCCTTTTTATCCTCAGTTCTAGAAGACGCGGAATCTCTATTGGAGGGGGTGGTAGTGATGGGAGGTGATCTGAATTGGACCCTGGATCCTCGCCAGGACAATTCTAAAAAGATCTCCTGCAAGCCAGAAAAGGAGCATAGGGGAGTGAGACGTACTCTGCTCGACCACCAGCTGATCGACACTTGGAGATTGACACACCCTACTGATATGGATTACACCCATTTCTCACACCCACACCAGACATATTCCAGGATTGATTACTTATTTTTGAGTCACCGACACTTGCACCTTCTGTCTGATGCCTCTATAGGACAGATTGTATGGTCCGATCATGCCCCAGTCAACCTCACCATACGCCTCCCTCCCAACACACATCGCCAATGGTCCTGGCGTTTCAATGACACTTTCTTACAAGATGCAGACTGTAAGTCTCGAATTGATAACGCCTTGGACTCTTATATTTGTACCAATGACTTAGACGATATCTCCAAAGTCTCAGTATGGGAAGCACACAAATGTGTCATCAGGGGGGTTTGTGTTCAAATAGGATCCTTTCGCAAAAAGCAGAGGGAGAAACTCAGAGAGGATTTACTGTCTAAAATACAATCTCTAGAGCTTCTACATAAAAAATCCCAAACCCCACAACACTACACCGACCTCGAAACTGCTAGGGCAGCTCTGAATAAGTTACTTTCAGATAGAGTCAAGTTTTCCTATCGGAAGTGCCGTAGCAGATATTATCAATGGGGCAATAAGCCTGGAAAATTACTGGCCAAAGCACTTAGAGAACAACGTGCTCTTTCTTTCATTCATACAATTAAAGACCATCATGGCCAACCCCAACACCAGACATCTCACATAGCCAGGGCCTTCAAGACATATTACTCTACCCTGTATAACCTCTCCGGCCCAACCGGCAGAATTGACAGGTCGTCCCATCAAAAAGCCATAGCTGACTATTTAAGGACCTTACATTTCCCCACACTGACCGCAAAAGAAGTGGAAGATCTAGACGCCCCTTTTTCCACTGAAGAGGTTCAGAGAGTTATTGAATCCTCTCCTAATGGCAAGAGTCCCGGCCCCGATGGATAAACTATTGCCTATTACAAAGCTTTTAAAGACAAATTATTCCCCATACTCACAAGAGCCTTTAACACTATATCTGATCAATCGCCCTTCTCCCCACAATCTCTCGAAGCCCATATTGCAGTTCTACCCAAAGAGGGTAAAGACCCCAGTCTATGCTCCAGTTACCGCCCAATCTCCCTATTAAATATTGATATAAAGCTTTTCGCTAAATTGATCGCAAATCGCCTTAAACTACTGTTGCCTGGTCTGATACATGGAGATCAAGCTGGGTTTGTTTTAGGGCGAGAAGCCAGGGACAATACCACCAAAGTGCTCAGCATGATCCACTATGCTGGTCGGCTCTCATCCCCATCTATCCTACTGTCAACAGATGCAGAAAAAGCTTTTGATAGAGTGGACTGGGACTTTATGACCGGAATATTGAGGCATCTGGGACTTGGTGGCATCTGTCTCCACAGAATCCTATCCCTCTATACCTCCCCATCCGCCAAAATTAGGATTAATGGCACCCTTTCTGACTCCTTCCCAATCTTCAACGGTACACGACAGGGATGCCCGCTATCCCCATTGCTCTTTGTCCTCTGCATGGAAGCACTAGCCCGAAGCGTTAGGGCTAACCCAAACATTTCGGGCCTGTTAGTAAGGGGGACCGAATACAAACTGGCATTATATGCCGATGATCTACTAGCAATAATCACGAATCCGGTCACATCTCTGCCAAACTTAATGGTGGAGTTTGAGAAGTTTGGAGCCCTCTCTAACTTCAAAATAAATTATTCCAAGTCTATTGCTATGAATTTAACCACTCCTCCTGATATAGTAGACAGCCTGAAACAAGCCTTCCCCTTCACCTGGCATGATCATAAATTAAAATATCTGGGGGTGTTGCTGACCAATGACTTATCCAAAGTGTTCTCCCTAAATTTTAAACCCTTATTATCCAGGCTTCGTTTAGACTTCCTGTTGTGGAAAAAGCTGAGACTGTCCTGGTTCGGAAGGATCAACGTAGTAAAAATGAATGCCCTCCCCAGGATTTTATTCTTTCTCCAGACCCTCCCGATACACATCCCCCTGCTATGGCTTCGAGATGTCCAGAGGCTTATCCGTACATTTGTGTGGGGGGGTAATACACCTAGATTTAAACATGATACTGTGTTCAGGAGAAAACATCAAGGGGGGCAACAACTCCCACATATCCCTAACTATTACCACGCAGTACACCTGAACAAGATACTGGAATGGACACGTGCCAAGGATCGCAAACAATGGGTCCTCCTAGAGGAGGGTTGTCTACCATATTATATAGAAATTGCACCTTGGCTCCCTACCCTCCCGAAGGTGTCACATCCCACGGTTTCTCCCACGCTCAGATTATGGGCCAAGCTGAGATCCCAGAGTTATATATCCTCCAAAAGGTCCCCTCTAACCTCTTTTCTTTATAACTCCGAATTTGCCCCAGGCCTTCAAGGGACTGCTTTCACCCCATGGGCGGAAGCTGGGATCTTTAGAGTCGGTCAGCTGGTGAGCTCGGGTAGGATGCGCTCCTTCTCAGATGTTCAGTCCTCTTGGAACCTACACAGTGCTGAGTTTTGGAGGTTCCTGCAGGTCCACCATTTCATATCATCTCACAAGAGCTTCTCTGACGTAACTAGAGACCTCACTGGATTTGAGAGACTATGTATCTCCCCCAGTTCACCTCCACATACTATTTCACAAATTTATACGTTGATTATGGAAAATTTCTTCCCGCAACCTCCTACCTTCTTGGCTTCCTGGGAAAGGGAATTGTCGGGGCTACCTACTCAAATTAACTGTGAATCCGTGTTTAAGAACGCTCAGGCGAGTTCTTTATGCATTTCGACACTAGAGACCCTTTACAAACTTATATATAGGTGGTATAGGACCCCCCGTGTTCTTAATAGAATGTTTCCCTCTCTTTCGAATATGTGTTGGAGATGCAAAAATGCCCCGGGGAGTTTTATACATATTTGGTGGGATTGCCCTCTTATAATTCCATTCTGTACGGAAGTATTTGAGTGCACCAAACAGATAGTAGGTGACGAAATCCCGAGAGACCCAGATTTCTGGCTACTTAATCACACCCCCGCAGGATCACACTCCTACAAACATTCCCTGTTAAGACACCTTTGCAACGCTGCTAAAGCGGTGATCCCAATTCTTTGGCGATCTACCACTCCACCCTCAATTAAAATGTGGTTCACAAAGATTGACCACTTCTTGGACATGGAAGACCTGGTTTCCTTCTCATCCGGGAAAACAGTTAACTTCATAGCTATTTGGTTTCCCTGGTACGACTTTAAAGACACACCGCAGTATCGGTCCTATATTGCGACATAACCCCCCCTCATGTTGGTAAACAGGCCCATATTCATATTCATATCTGTATCATTATTCATACCCACACCCATATTCCAACAACGCTGTTTCTGTACTATGGCCCAGACTCAGAAGTGGTGGAGATCACCCATACGCTCCCCAAATAGTCTGCCCACATCACGCAGACCGACACACCTGACCCTGCCCACCCTAACCTTTCCCGGCTTATCCTCTTTTCCTCTTCTCTCTTCTTCTTTTTTCTTTTATCTCTTTCCCATTCATTGATGCTGTTTTGATATTATGTTCTTCACTTATAAACTTTAATGATGACAGAAATACAGACAGATATTCATTGACTAATGTGTGGTGTACTGATAGATATATGCTACGCGATATTTTGTATGCCCTCCTTTTGTTTTTGAAGATGTTTCTGTAATGTTCTTGAATACTGCTTTGACTAATAAAAACAGTTTACACAAAAAAAGAAAGATAAGCATCCACATAGGAAGATACGAATCCACATAGTGTCACAACTGAGGGCCTGAGCTGACGGGAGGCAGCCTCAGCTGTAGGGGCCGAGATGCAACGGAACCTGGGAGGTTGTATCAGACCCCTAGACATGCAAGTAACATGTAGAATAACTGCCCGAAGGCGTGACCACGACAACCAGGATAAAAGTCAATGATGTTTATTATGACAAACTCCGTAACACAGCAGCAGTAAAAGGAAACATAAAAGTCAACAGAGGATAAATACAATTCCTGGGTACTACAGGGTGGCAAGGGCCACAGGCACTGGTAGTGTGAGACAGTTCTTATAATCTTCTAGTTGGAAAGTCCTTACCAGGCCTGACTGTAGCAATGGAGAGAACCCAGGATCGTACCAGCTGATGTTCCAGGAAAGGCTGGGCTGCTGAAGGTAAAACGGCTGCTGTGGATACTGGCTGGAACCAGACTGTTGTTGGTACGGAGTGGATACTGGCTGGAACCAGTTAAATAATAAACGAACTTGAGAGCGATGAAATAATAATGAAGTTTGGAGTTTGAGAGCGGTGAAATAATAATACCGGTGGAGAGTGGTAAACTGCAGAAAAGGACACCGGCCCTTTAAGAGAAGCTATACACTGCTGGAAGCTGGGCTGGAAGCAGGTGATTGTTTGAGAGCGGTGAAATAATAATACCGGTGGAGAGTGGTAAACTGCAGAAAGGACACCGGCCCTTTAAGAGAAGCTGTACACTGCTGGAAGCTGGGCTGGAAGCAGGTGATTGTTGTAGCTGGAAACAGGTGAGTCCAAAATGGATCGGAGAGTCAGGCTACACCGCAGATGGAATGCTGGTGCGGGTCTCTATAGCAGAAGTCTGGAGACAGGAGCTGGAACCTGGAAGACAACCACAGGAGAGAGACAAACTGGAACTAGGTTAGACAACCAAAGCACTGACGCCTTCCTTGCTCAGGCACAGCTTACTTATACCTGCAGCAAGGAAGGGGTTGGCTAGGCAATTATGCAAATCAACAATACAGACAGCAGATTGGTGGAAATGATCAGATGACAAAATCCAAGATGGCTGCGCCCATGCAGACACTTGGAGGGAAGTTTGGTTTGTAATCCATGTGAGAATTGAAGCAGCAATGGCGGCGCCGGCCACAGGAGACAGGAGACGCCAGACTGATGAATGCACATCCAAACCACGCGGGCACAGCGGAGGCCGCGGCTGACGTAATCGCCACTCTGACACTTTGCATGCAGAAACTCAGGGACGGCGGCGGAGGCCGCGGGAGACGCCATGCCAGATGTAATATGGCGTTTACTGTGACCGCGTCTCAGAGAGACAGGAGAGGATGCAGGAATGTAAACATCAGGATAACAGATGGGATCCGGTCCTGGAGCGCTGAGCCAGCCTTAGGAGGCATCTGAAGGGTAAGTAATGGCGTCCAGATACCCGGATCGTGACAGCACCCCCCCCTTTAGGAGTGGCCCCAGGACACTTCTTAGGCTTTAAAGGAAACTTTGCGTGGAAATTTCGGACCAAGGCAGGAGCATGGACGTCTGAGGCATTGGTCCAAGAGCGTTCTTCAGGACCATAGCCCTTCCAGTCAATGAGGTATTGTAACTGACCGTAACGGAAACGTGAGTCCAAAATCTTGGCCACCTCGTACTCGACTCCCCGTTGAGTCTGAACTTTGGGAGCTGAAGGAAGTGCGGAATGAAACCGATTCAGGATCAGCGGTTTCAACAAAGAAACATGAAATGTCCTGGGTATTTTCAAGAAGGATGGTAACTGTAACCTGTAGGCAACAGGATTGATGACTTGTTCAATCTTGAAGGGTCCGATGTAGCGAGGTGCAAATTTCATGCTGGGAACTCTCAACCTCAAATTCTTCGTGGACAGCCACACACGATCACCCACCTTGAGAGCAGGAACCGCTCTACGCTTCCTATCGGCAAACTTCTTATACCTGAATGAGGCTTTAAGCAGGGCTGCGCGGACGTTCCTCCAGTTATTTGAAAACTGACGCAAGGTGACATCCACTGCTGGAACAGAAGTTGCGGGAAGCGGTTGGAATTCTGGAACTTTAGGGTGGAATCCATAATTAATGAAGAATGGTGTAGAAGAAGATGAGGAATGGTATTGATTGTTGTGGCTGAACTCGGCCCAAGGAAGGAGTTGAACCCAGTCATCTTGAGAGGAAGACACATATATACGGAGGAAGGCCTCCAAGTCCTGATTCACCCTCTCGGTTTGACCATTCGTCTGAGGATGGTAAGCCATGGAAAACTTTAACTTGACTTGGAGGGCTTGACACAAACTTCGCCAAAATTTGGCTACAAATTGTACTCCACGATCCGAGATGATCTCTTCAGGAAGACCGTGAAGTCGGAAGATCTCTTGTATAAACACTTGAGCCAACTTGGAAGCTGACGGAAGACCGGTGAGAGGGATGAAATGTGCCATCTTGGTGAACCGGTCAACTACCACCCAGATGGTATTAAACTTGTTGCAGATAGGTAGATCGGAAACAAAGTCCATCGACAAATGGGTCCAAGGTCGACGGGGAACAGATAATGGAACCAGTTGCCCCGCAGGCGACTGGCGGGAGACTTTGTGTTGGGCACACTTTGGGCAGGAGGCAATAAATTCCATAACGTCCTTCTTCAGAGTTGGCCACCAGTAGGACCTAGAAATAAATTCAAGGGTTTTCTGAATGCCTGTATGTCCAGCAAAACGGGAAGCATGGGCCCAATGCATGAGCTTCTTCCTTAGAACTGGCTTAACAAAACTTTTCCCTGGTGGAGGCGTAGAGTCCATCCCTACCGTGGAGAATGCCAACGGATTAATAATAGGATGCTTGTCTGCAGACTCGGACTCATTTTCTTGCTCCCATGAGCGGGAAAGGGCATCGGCCTTACGATTCTGAGAACCCGGACAGAACTGGAGTTTAAAGTCAAACCTAGAGAAGAAAAGTGCCCATCTGGCCTGACGAGGATTCAGACATTGTGCGCCTTTGAGATATAAAAGATTTTTGTGGTCGGTAAGTATGGTGATTGAGTGGGAAGCTCCCTCCAACAGGTATCTCCACTCCTCCAGAGCGAGCTTGATGGCTAGCAACTCCTGATCGCCAATGGCATAGTTGCGCTCAGCTGGGGAGAACTTCCGGGAGAAGAAACTGCAAGGATGTAGATGTCCATCTTTGGCCCTCTGGGATAACACTGCTCCTACTCCAACGGAGGAGGCATCTACCTCTAAGATAAAAGGAGAGTCGGTGTCGGGCTGTTTCAGAACTGGTGCAGAGATGAACCGTTGCTTCAGAAGGTGAAAGGCCTGTGTAGCTTCCTCGGACCACTTGGACGGATTAGCACCTTTCTTGGTTAATGCAGTAATAGGCGCCACAATGGTGGAAAAGTCTCGTATAAATTTTCTATAATAATTGGCGAACCCTAAGAACCTCTGGACCCCTTTGAGGCTTAAGGGTATAGGCCAATTCTGAATTGCTTGGAGTTTCTCAGGATCCATCTCTAGTCCGGAACCGGACACAATGTAACCTAGAAACGGAATGGTTTTAACTTCAAACACACACTTCTCCAATTTACAATAGAGGTGATTGACACGGAGACGGGAAAGAACCTCTTTTACCCAGAAACGATGATCTTCGAGATTATTAGCAAAGATGAGGATTAGAGATGAGCGGGTTCGGTTTCTTTGAATCCGAACCCGCACGAACTTCACTTTTTTTTCCACGGGTCCGAGCGACTCGGATCTTCCCGCCTTGCTCGGTTAACCCGAGCGCGCCCGAACGTCATCATGACGCTGTCGGATTCTCGCGAGGCTCGGATTCTATCGCGAGACTCGGATTCTATATAAGGAGCCGCGCGTCGCCGCCATTTTCACTCGTGCATTGAGATTGATAGGGAGAGGACGTGTCTGGCGTCCTCTCCATTAGAATAGAGATAGATAGATTAGATAGAGAGAGATTGTGCAGAGTCGCAGACAGAGTTAGTTTACCACAGTCAGTGACCAGTGCAGTTGCTAGTTAACTTTTATTTAATATAATATATCCGTTCACTTCTCTCTGCTATATCCGTTCTCTGCCTGAAAAAAAAAACGATACACAGCACAGTCAGTCACACAGTGTGACTCAGTCTGTGTGCACTCAGCTCAGCCCAGTGTGCTGCACAGTCATCAATGTATAAATTAAAAGCTTATAATTAATTGTGGGGGAGACTGGGGAGCACTGCAGGTTGTTAGCAGGAGCCAGGAGTACAATTATATTAATTAACAGTGCACACTTTTGCTGCAGGAGTGGTGACCAGTGCCTGACCACCAGTATAGTATTGTTGTATACTACTAATATCTCTTTAAATATCAACCAGTCTATATTAGCAGCAGACACAGTACAGTGCGGTAGTTCACGGCTGTGGCTACCTCTGTGTCGGCACACGGCAGGCAGTCCGTCCGACCAGAATTGTATTATTTATTATTATATACCTACCACCTAACCGTGGTTTTTTTTTCATTCTTTATACCGTCATAGTGTCATCCTAATTGTTACGAGTATACTACTATCTCTTTATCAACCAGTGTACAGTGCGGTAGTTCACGGCTGTGGCTACCTCTGTGTCGGCACACGGCAGGCAGTCCGTCCGACCAGAATTGTATTATTTATTATTATATACCTACCACCTAACCGTGGTTTTTTTTTCATTCTTTATACCGTCATAGTGTCATCCTAATTGTTACGAGTATACTACTATCTCTTTATCAACCAGTGTACAGTGCGGTAGTTCACGGCTGTGGCTACCTCTGTGTCGGCACACGGCAGGCAGTCCGTCCGACCAGAATTGTATTATTTATTATTATATACCTACCACCTAACCGTGGTTTTTTTTTCATTCTTTATACCGTCATAGTGTCATCCTAATTGTTACGAGTATACTACTATCTCTTTATCAACCAGTGTACAGTGCGGTAGTTCACGGCTGTGGCTACCTCTGTGTCGGCACACGGCAGGCAGTCCGTCCGACCAGAATTGTATTATTTATTATTATATACCTACCACCTAACCGTGGTTTTTTTTTCATTCTTTATACCGTCATAGTGTCATCCTAATTGTTACGAGTATACTACTATCTCTTTATCAACCAGTGTACAGTGCGGTAGTTCACGGCTGTGGCTACCTCTGTGTCGGCACACGGCAGGCAGTCCGTCCGACCAGAATTGTATTATTTATTATTATATACCTACCACCTAACCGTGGTTTTTTTTTCATTCTTTATACCGTCATAGTGTCATCCTAATTGTTACGAGTATACTACTATCTCTTTATCAACCAGTGTACAGTGCGGTAGTTCACGGCTGTGGCTACCTCTGTGTCGGCAGTCGGCAGGCAGTCCGTCCATCCATAATTGTATTATTATTATAATATATACCACCTAACTGTGGTTTTTTTTGCATTCTTTATACCGTCGTCATAGTGTCATACTAGTTGTTACGAGTATACTACTATCTCTTTATCAACCAGTGTACAGTGCGGTAGTTCACGGCTGTGGCTACCTCTGTGTCGGCAGTCGGCAGGCAGTCCGTCCATCCATAATTGTATTATTATTATAATATATACCACCTAACCGTGGTTTTTTTTTCATTCTTTATACCGTCGTCATAGTGTCATACTAGTTGTTACGAGTATACTACTATCTCTTTATCAACCAGTGTACAGTGCGGTAGTTCACGGCTGTGGCTACCTCTGTGTCGGCAGTCGGCAGGCAGTCCGACCATCCATAATTGTATTATTATTATAATATATACCACCTAACCGTGGTTTTTTTTTCATTCTTTATACCGTCGTCATAGTGTCATACTAGTTGTTACGAGTATACTACTATCTCTTTATCAACCAGTGTACAGTGCGGTAGTTCACGGCTGTGGCTACCTCTGTGTCGGCAGTCGGCAGGCAGTCCGTCCATCCATAATTGTATTATTATTATAATATATACCACCTAACCGTGGTTTTTTTTTCATTCTTTATACCGTCGTCATAGTGTCATGCTAGTTGTTACGAGTATACTACTATCTCTTTATCAACCAGTGTACAGTGCGGTAGTTCACGGCTGTGGCTACCTCTGTGTCGGCAGTCGGCAGGCAGTCCGTCCATCCATAATTGTATTATTATTATAATATATACCACCTAACTGTGGTTTTTTTTGCATTCTTTATACCGTCGTCATAGTGTCATACTAGTTGTTACGAGTATACTACTATCTCTTTATCAACCAGTGTACAGTGCGGTAGTTCACGGCTGTGGCTACCTCTGTGTCGGCAGTCGGCAGGCAGTCCGTCCATCCATAATTGTATTATTATTATAATATATACCACCTAACCGTGGTTTTTTTTTCATTCTTTATACCGTCGTCATAGTGTCATACTAGTTGTTACGAGTATACTACTATCTCTTTATCAACCAGTGTACAGTGCGGTAGTTCACGGCTGTGGCTACCTCTGTGTCGGCAGTCGGCAGGCAGTCCGTCCATCCATAATTGTATTATTATTATAATATATACCACCTAACCGTGGTTTTTTTTTCATTCTTTATACCGTCGTCATAGTGTCATACTAGTTGTTACGAGTATACTACTATCTCTTTATCAACCAGTGTACAGTGCGGTAGTTCACGGCTGTGGCTACCTCTGTGTCGGCAGTCGGCAGGCAGTCCGTCCATCCATAATTGTATTATTATTATAATATATACCACCTAACCGTGGTTTTTTTTTCATTCTTTATACCGTCGTCATAGTGTCATACTAGTTGTTACGAGTATACTACTATCTCTTTATCAACCAGTGTACAGTGCGGTAGTTCACGGCTGTGGCTACCTCTGTGTCGGCAGTCGGCAGGCAGTCCGTCCATCCATAATTGTATTATTATTATAATATATACCACCTAACCGTGGTTTTTTTTTCATTCTTTATACCGTCGTCATAGTGTCATACTAGTTGTTACGAGTATACTACTATCTCTTTATCAACCAGTGTACAGTGCGGTAGTTCACGGCTGTGGCTACCTCTGTGTCGGCAGTCGGCAGGCAGTCCGTCCATCCATAATTGTATTATTATTATAATATATACCACCTAACCGTGGTTTTTTTATACCACCTAACCGTGGCAGTCCGTCCATAATTGTATACTAGTATCCAATCCATCCATCTCCATTGTTTACCTGAGGTGCCTTTTAGTTCTGCCTATAAAATATGGAGAACAAAAAAGTTGAGGTTCCAAAATTAGGGAAAGATCAAGATCCACTTCCACCTCGTGCTGAAGCTGCTGCCACTAGTCATGGCCGAGACGATGAAATGCCAGCAACGTCGTCTGCCAAGGCCGATGCCCAATGTCATAGTACAGAGCATGTCAAATCCAAAACACCAAATATCAGAAAAAAAAGGACTCCAAAACCTAAAATAAAATTGTCGGAGGAGAAGCGTAAACTTGCCAATATGCCATTTACCACACGGAGTGGCAAGGAACGGCTGAGGCCCTGGCCTATGTTCATGGCTAGTGGTTCAGCTTCACATGAGGATGGAAGCACTCAGCCTCTCGCTAGAAAACTGAAAAGACTCAAGCTGGCAAAAGCACCGCAAAGAACTGTGCGTTCTTTGAAATCCCAAATCCACAAGGAGAGTCCAATTGTGTCGTTTGCGATGCCTGACCTTCCCAACACTGGACGTGAAGAGCATGCGCCTTCCACTATTTGCATGCCCCCTGCAAGTGCTGGAAGGAGCACCCGCAGTCCAGTTCCTGATAGTCAGATTGAAGATGTCAGTGTTGAAGTACACCAGGATGAGGAGGATATGGGTGTTGCTGGCGCTGGGGAGGAAATTGACCAGGAGGATTCTGATGGTGAGGTGGTTTGTTTAAGTCAGGCACCCGGGGAGACACCTGTTGTCCGTGGGAGGAATATGGCCGTTGACATGCCAGGTGAAAATACCAAAAAAATCAGCTCTTCGGTGTGGAGGTATTTCACCAGAAATGTGGACAACAGGTGTCAAGCCGTGTGTTCCCTTTGTCAAGCTGTAATAAGTAGGGGTAAGGACGTTAACCACCTCGGAACATCCTCCCTTATACGTCACCTGCAGCGCATTCATAATAAGTCAGTGACAAGTTCAAAAACTTTGGGTGACAGCGGAAGCAGTCCACTGACCAGTAAATCCCTTCCTCTTGTAACCAAGCTCACGCAAACCACCCCACCAACTCCCTCAGTGTCAATTTCCTCCTTCCCCAGGAATGCCAATAGTCCTGCAGGCCATGTCACTGGCAAGTCTGACGAGTCCTTTCCTGCCTGGGATTCCTCCGATGCATCCTTGCGTGTAACGCCTACTGCTGCTGGCGCTGCTGTTGTTGCCGCTGGGAGTCGATGGTCATCCCAGAGGGGAAGTCGTAAGCCCACTTGTACTACTTCCAGTAAGCAATTGACTGTTCAACAGTCCTTTGCGAGGAAGATGAAATATCACAGCAGTCATCCTACTGCAAAGCGGATAACTGAGTCCTTGACAACTATGTTGGTGTTAGACGTGCGTCCGGTATCCGCCGTTAGTTCACAGGGAACTAGACAATTTATTGAGGCAGTGTGCCCCCGTTACCAAATACCATCTAGGTTCCACTTCTCTAGGCAGGCGATACCGAGAATGTACACGGACGTCAGAAAAAGACTCACCAGTGTCCTAAAAAATGCAGTTGTACCCAATGTCCACTTAACCACGGACATGTGGACAAGTGGAGCAGGGCAGGGTCAGGACTATATGACTGTGACAGCCCACTGGGTAGATGTATGGACTCCCGCCGCAAGAACAGCAGCGGCGGCACCAGTAGCAGCATCTCGCAAACGCCAACTCTTTCCTAGGCAGGCTACGCTTTGTATCACCGCTTTCCAGAATACGCACACAGCTGAAAACCTCTTACGGCAACTGAGGAAGATCATCGCGGAATGGCTTACCCCAATTGGACTCTCCTGTGGATTTGTGGCATCGGACAACGCCAGCAATATTGTGTGTGCATTAAATATGGGCAAATTCCAGCACGTCCCATGTTTTGCACATACCTTGAATTTGGTGGTGCAGAATTTTTTAAAAAACGACAGGGGCGTGCAAGAGATGCTGTCGGTGGCCAGAAAAATTGCGGGACACTTTCGGCGTACAGGCACCACGTACAGAAGACTGGAGCACCACCAAAAACTACTGAACCTGCCCTGCCATCATCTGAAGCAAGAAGTGGTAACGAGGTGGAATTCAACCCTCTATATGCTTCAGAGGTTGGAGGAGCAGCAAAAGGCCATTCAAGCCTATACAATTGAGCACGATATAGGAGATGGAATGCACCTGTCTCAAGTGCAGTGGAGAATGATTTCAACGTTGTGCAAGGTTCTGATGCCCTTTGAACTTGCCACACGTGAAGTCAGTTCAGACACTGCCAGCCTGAGTCAGGTCATTCCCCTCATCAGGCTTTTGCAGAAGAAGCTGGAGGCATTGAAGAAGGAGCTAACACGGAGCGATTCCGCTAGGCATGTGGGACTTGTGGATGCAGCCCTTAATTCGCTTAACAAGGATTCACGGGTGGTCAATCTGTTGAAATCAGAGCACTACATTTTGGCCACCGTGCTCGATCCTAGATTTAAAGCCTACCTTGGATCTCTCTTTCCGGCAGACACAGGTCTGCTGGGGTTGAAAGACCTGCTGGTGACAAAATTGTCAAGTCAAGCGGAACGCGACCTGTCAACATCTCCTCCTTCACATTCTCCCGCAACTGGGGGTGCGAGGAAAAGGCTCAGAATTCCGAGCCCACCCGCTGGCGGTGATGCAGGGCAGTCTGGAGCGACTGCTGATGCTGACATCTGGTCCGGACTGAAGGACCTGACAACGATTACGGACATGTCGTCTACTGTCACTGCATATGATTCTCTCAACATTGATAGAATGGTGGAGGATTATATGAGTGACCGCATCCAAGTAGGCACGTCACACAGTCCGTACTTATACTGGCAGGAAAAAGAGGCAATTTGGAGGCCCTTGCACAAACTGGCTTTATTCTACCTAAGTTGCCCTCCCACAAGTGTGTACTCCGAAAGAGTGTTTAGTGCCGCCGCTCACCTTGTCAGCAATCGGCGTACGAGGTTACATCCAGAAAATGTGGAGAAGATGATGTTCATTAAAATGAATTATAATCAATTCCTCCGCGGAGACATTGACCAGCAGCAATTGCCTCCACAAAGTACACAGGGAGCTGAGATGGTGGATTCCAGTGGGGACGAATTGATAATCTGTGAGGAGGGGGATGTACACGGTGATATATCGGAGGGTGAAGATGAGGTGGACATCTTGCCTCTGTAGAGCCAGTTTGTGCAAGGAGAGATTAATTGCTTCTTTTTTGGGGGGGGTCCAAACCAACCCGTCATATCAGTCACAGTCGTGTGGCAGACCCTGTCACTGAAATGATGGGTTGGTTAAAGTGTGCATGTCCTGTTTTGTTTATACAACATAAGGGTGGGTGGGAGGGCCCAAGGATAATTCCATCTTGCACCTCTTTTTTCTTTTCTTTTTCTTTGCATCATGTGCTGATTGGGGAGGGTTTTTTGGAAGGGACATCCTGCGTGACACTGCAGTGCCACTCCTAGATGGGCCCGGTGTTTGTGTCGGCCACTAGGGTCGCTTATCTTACTCACACAGCGACCTCGGTGCAAATTTTAGGACTAAAAATAATATTGTGAGGTGTGATGTGTTCAGAATAGGCTGAAAATGAGTGTAAATTATGTTTTTTGAGGTTAATAATACTTTGGGATCAAAATTACCCCCAAATTCTATGATTTAAGCTGTTTTTTAGGGTTTTTTGAAAAAAACACCCGAATCCAAAACACACCCGAATCCGACAAAAATAATTCGGTGAGGTTTTGCCAAAACGCGTTCGAACCCAAAACACGGCCGCGGAACCGAACCCAAAACCAAAACACAAAACCCGAAAAATTTCAGGCGCTCATCTCTAATGAGGATGTCGTCTAGATAAACCACGACATGGCGGTACAAGATGTCCCTGAAAATCTCATTCACGAAGTGCTGGAAGACTGCTGGAGCGTTGCTCAATCCGAAGGGCATGACGAGGTACTCATAATGTCCGTCACGGGTGTTAAAGGCGGTCTTCCACTCGTCACCCTCACGGATTCGGATGAGATTGTAGGCACCCCTCAAGTCCAGCTTTGTGAAAATAGTTGCACCACTAACTCTATCAAAGAGCTCGGTAATCAGGGGTAAAGGGTATCGGTTCTTGACGGTAATATCGTTCAGACCTCTGTAGTCGATGCACGGACGCAGACCACCGTCTTTCTTCTTAACGAAGAAGAAGCCTGCGCCGGCTGGAGAAGAAGATGGTCGGATGAAACCCTTCGCCAGGTTCTCTTTGATGTACTCTTCCATGGAGTGTGTCTCAGGCAGAGACAACGGATAAGTTCGGCCTCGCGGTGGAACCTTCCCTGGAATGAGGTCGATTGGGCAGTCCCATTCTCTATGAGGAGGAAGGATATCAGCAGAGGCTTTACTGAACACGTCCGTGAAGTCTTGATATGGAGGAGGCGGAACATCAGATGACCTGGGGAAGGAAGAACAAACAGGAAGAACTTTGGCTAAACAAGTCTCAGCACAGGAGGGACCCCATGCCAGTATTTGCGTAGTCGTCCAGTCAATTGATGGGTTGTGGAGACGGAGCCATGGAAGGCCTAAAACCACTGGATGTGTGGCTCTTGGAATCACTAAAAAAGAAATATACTCAGAATGAAGAACTCCCACTCTCAGACGAACTGGAAGAGTCCTTAAGGAAATGACTGCGTCAAAAATCTTGCTGCCATCCACGGCAGTCAAAGAGATGGATGAGGACAGTCTCTCGGTGGGTAGGGACCACCGTTTAACATAAGCTTCGGTTATGAAATTCCCAGCTGCTCCGGAATCAAGGAGGGCAATGACGTTCCTGTAACGTTGAGCAATTTGGAGCGACACTGGGAGGTTACAGTCATGAGGAGATGGAGAGGAGATCATTACTCCTAGCCGGCCCTCTCCTTGGTGAGCTAGGATCTGGAGTTTCCCGGACGTTTGGGACAGGCATTGATAGTGTGCGACGGAGCTGCACAGTAGAGACAGAGAGACTCAGAGAGACGTCTTCGGCGCTCAGCGGGAGATAGACGGGAACGACTAATTTGCATAGGCTCATCCTTGGATGGAGATGGTTGACGAGGAGGAGGAGCAGAAGATTTAGGAGTAGATGATCTTCCTCGCTCGGTTGCTCTCTCTCTGAAACGTAGATCAACCTTCGTGCAAAGAGAAATTAGCTCATCCAACTTAGAGGGCAAGTCTCTGGTAGCTAACTCATCCTTGATGCGTTCTGATAAGCCATGCCAGAATGCAGCATACATGGCCTCGTCGTTCCATGCCAGTTCGGATGCCAGGATTTTAAACTGTATAAGATACTGTCCCACAGTACGTGTTCCCTGGCGTAAACGGAGAGTCTCAGATGAAGCAGATGTTATCCGGCCTGGCTCGTCGAAGATGCGCCTGAATGTAGCTACAAAGTCAGTATAGGAGGATAGCAGGGGATCAGACTTCTCCCATAAAGGTGATGCCCAGTCAAGGGCTGAGCCACTGAGAAGGGAGATGATATAGGCAATTTTGGTACGGTCACTGAAGAAATTGCCAGGTAGAAGCTCAAAGTGGATTTCACATTGATTGAGAAATCCCCTGCAGAACCTTGGAGATCCATCAAATTTTGCTGGCGTTGGAAGATGAAGATGTGGACTGGAAATGGGTAAGGTGGGTGGGGTTACAGCTGGTGTTACTGTAGTGGACGCACCGGACGTGCCAGGTCCACGGAGGGTCGTTTGAATCCCATCCAGCCGTGTAGAGAGATCCTGGAGACAGCGGATGATGTGGCCCTGTGCAGCCTCCTGATGTTCAAGTCGGGCTGCCAGTTCTTGCATCGGCCTGGCCGCTTGATCCTGGTCTCCGGCTGGATTCATTAGGTCAGTGCTTACTGTCACAACTGAGGGCCTGAGCTGACGGGAGGCAGCCTCAGCTGTAGGGGCCGAGATGCAACGGAACCTGGGAGGTTGTATCAGACCCCTAGACATGCAAGTAACATGTAGAATAACTGCCCGAAGGCGTGACCACGACAACCAGGATAAAAGTCAATGATGTTTATTATGACAAACTCCGTAACACAGCAGCAGTAAAAGGAAACATAAAAGTCAACAGAGGATAAATACAATTCCTGGGTACTACAGGGTGGCAAGGGCCACAGGCACTGGTAGTGTGAGACAGTTCTTATAATCTTCTAGTTGGAAAGTCCTTACCAGGCCTGACTGTAGCAATGGAGAGAACCCAGGATCGTACCAGCTGATGTTCCAGGAAAGGCTGGGCTGCTGAAGGTAAAATGGCTGCTGTGGATACTGGCTGGAACCAGACTGTTGTTGGTACGGAGTGGATACTGGCTGGAACCAGTTAAATAATAAACGAACTTGAGAGCGATGAAATAATAATGAAGTTTGGAGTTTGAGAGCGGTGAAATAATAATACCGGTGGAGAGTGGTAAACTGCAGAAAAGGACACCGGCCCTTTAAGAGAAGCTATACACTGCTGGAAGCTGGGCTGGAAGCAGGTGATTGTTTGAGAGCGGTGAAATAATAATACCGGTGGAGAGTGGTAAACTGCAGAAAGGACACCGGCCCTTTAAGAGAAGCTGTACACTGCTGGAAGCTGGGCTCTAAGCAGGTGATTGTTGTAGCTGGAAACAGGTGAGTCCAGAATGGATCGGAGAGTCAGGCTACACCGCAGATGGAATGCTGGTGCGGGTCTCTATAGCAGAAGTCTGGAGACAGGAGCTGGAACCTGGAAGACAACCACAGGAGAGAGACAAACTGGAACTAGGTTAGACAACCAAAGCACTGACGCCTTCCTTGCTCAGGCACAGCTTACTTATACCTGCAGCAAGGAAGGGGTTGGCTAGGCAATTATGCAAATCAACAATACAGACAGCAGATTGGTGGAAATGATCAGATGACAAAATCCAAGATGGCTGCGCCCATGCAGACACTTGGAGGGAAGTTTGGTTTGTAATCCATGTGAGAATTGAAGCAGCAATGGCAGCGCCGGCCACAGGAGACAGGAGACGCCAGACTGATGAATGCACATCCAAACCACGCGGGCACAGCGGAGGCCGCGGCTGACGTAATCGCCACTCTGACACTTTGCATGCAGAAACTCAGGGACGGCGGCGGAGGCCGCGGGAGACGCCATGCCAGATGTAATATGGTGTTTACTGTGACCGCGTCTCAGAGAGACAGGAGAGGATGCAGGAATGTAAACATCAGGATAACAGATGGGATCCGGTCCTGGAGCGCTGAGCCAGCCTTAGGAGGCATCTGAAGGGTAAGTAATGGCGTCCAGATACCCTGATCGTGACACATAGGAAGATACGAATCCTCATAGGAAGATACAAATCCACATGGGAAGATACAAATCCACATGGGAAGATACAAATCCACATGGGAAGATAAGCATCCACATAGGAAGATAAGCATTCACATGGGAAGATAAGCATCCACATTGGAAGATAAGCATCCACATTGGAAGAGAAGCATCCACATACTGTAGGAAGAGTTGCATTCACATAGGAAGATAAGCATCCACATAGGAAGATAAGCATCCACATAGGAAGATAAGCATCCGCGTAGGAAGATAAGCATCCACGTAGGAAGATAAGCATCCACATACTGTAGGAAGAGTTGCATTCACATAGAAAGATAAGCATCCACATAGGAAGATAAGCATTCACATACTGTAGGAAGAGTTGCATTCACATAGGAAGATAAGCATCCACATAGGAAGATAAGCATCCACATAGGAAGATAAGTATCCACATACTGTAGGAAGAGTTGCATTCACATAGGAAGATAAGCATCCACATAGGAAGATAAGCATCCACATAGGAAGATAAGTATCCACATACTGTAGGAAGAGTTGCATTCACATAGGAAGATAAGCATCCACATAGGAAGATAAGCATCCACGTAGGAATATAAGCATCCACATAGGAAGATAAGCATCCACATACTGTAGGAAGAGTTGCATTCACATAGGAAGATAAGCATCCACATAGGAAGATAAGCATCCACATAGGAAGATAAGTATCCACATACTGTAGGAAGAGTTGCATTCACATAGGAAGAAAAGCATCCACATAGGAAGATAAGCATCCACGTAGGAAGATAAGCATCCACATACTGTAGGAAGAGTTGCATTTACATAGGAAGATAAGCATCCACATAGGAAGATAAGCATCCACATAGGAATATAAGCATCCACATAGGAAGATAAGCATCCACATACTGTAGGAAGAGATGCATTCACATAGGAAGATAACCATCCACATAGGAAGATAAGCATCCACGTAGGAATATAAGCATCCACATAGGAAGATAAGCATCCACATAGGAAGATAAGCATCCGCATACTGTAGGAAGAGTTGCATCCACATAGGAAGATAAGCATCCACATAGGAAGATAAGCATCCACGTAGGAAGATAAGCATCCACATAGGAAGATAAGCATCCACATACTGTAGAAGGAGTTGCATTCACATAGGAAGATAAGCATCCACATAGGAAGATAAGCATCCACGTAGGAAGATAAGCATCCACATAGGAAGATAAGCATCCACATACTGTAGGAAGAGTTGCATTCACATAGGAAGATAAGCATCCACATAAGAAGATAAGCATCCACGTAGGAATATAAGCATTCACATAGGAAGATAAGCATCCATATACTGTAGGAAGAGTTGCATTCACATAGGAAGATAAGCATCCACATAGGAAGATAAGCATCCACGTAGGAATATAAGCATCCACATAGGAAGATAAGCATCCACATAGGAAGATAAGCATCCACGTAGGAAGATAAGCATCCGCATACTGTAGGAAGAGTTGCATTTACATAAGAAGATAAACATCCACATAGGAAGATAAGCATCCGCATATTGTAGGAAGAGTTGCATCCACATAGGAAGATAAGCATCTACATAGGAAGATAAGCATCCACGTAGGAAGATAAGCATCCACGTAGGAAGATAAGCATCCACATAGGAAGATAAGCATCCACATACTGTAGGAAGAGATGCATTTACATAGGAAGATAAGCATCCACATAGGAAGAAAAGCATCCACATAGGAAGATAAGCATCCACATAGGAAGAAAAGCATCCACATAGGAAGATAAGCATCCACATAGGAAGAAAAGCATCTACATAGGAAGATAAGCATCCACATAGGAAGATAAGCATCTACATAGGAAGATAAGCATCCACGTAGGAAGATAAGCATCCACGTAGGAAGATAAGCATCCACATAGGAAGATAAGCATCCACATACTGTAGGAAGAGATGCATTTACATAGGAAGATAAGCATTTACATAGGAAGATAAGCATCCACATAGGAAGAAAAGCATCCACATAGGAAGAAAAGCATCCACATAGGAAGATAAGCATCCACATAGGAAGAAAAGCATCCACATAGGAAGATAAGCATCCACGTAAGAAAATAAGCACCCACGTAGGAAGATAACACATTTTTGGATGAAAGTATCTATGAAGGATATCAGAACCTCCTGTCACGGAATTAATTTTAAAGCTCCTGTACCTATGTGAGGTATAAGACCTTAGTAGAATAAGAAAGTACGCTCTAAAAAACTATACCTTTCATGAATCGTTACTACAATGCAGCGATAGCACTACATGTTGTATCTATTTCAAAACTGTTCTTCTGTATAGTAATATACGAGCAGAGGCTGTTATCATTACACAGAAATTATATGGTGTGTAGAAAGGAACATTGTTCTTCTCTAAGTACCATTCCTAGTCACTTGTTCCATCGTCACTGATCTCCTCTGACTCCTTAGTGGAGTCCCGGGGACAGCATAATGAAACAGCTTTTCCCAGGTATCCCTATTTCCATAGAATATTTCTGTATAAGGTTTTATGTTAAAGCACCAAAGATTCTTACTGCTCACTAGTTACCAGCCCATCCAAATGATGGAACATCATAACATAATGTCAGCGCTGGCGGCTGTGTGCGGCCAAACGGAGCAACACTCGAATTACTCTGTCAGGCTCCATCTAATGGACGCTGGCGTGCAAAACACTTGAATTCCTCCCATAGAAGTGAGGAGCAGTGTTAGACTTTTATTATATAGGATATGAATGCAGCCCCAGGGCTTCACTACAGAAACAGAGCTGTCCCAGGAAAAACGGTTTTGAGGCTCAAGTCTCGGGGGTTCTACTAAAGGAAATGTTATTGCCAGAGCTGGCACTGCTGCTATGTACAGGGAAAGCTAAACACAGTCTACCTGTTCTTGGTTCTACATCGACATGGTCAAAAGGTCAACACGTAAAAGGTTGACAGGCTTACCAGTAGCGGATCTTGCCACGGGCAAGCAGGACTTTTGCCCGGGGCGCCGCCTTCCGGAGGGCGCCGGCCCCATCCGGAGGGCGCCGCACCAGGGCAAGATCCACTGCTGCTGTGCCCCCCGCTGCCCCCCGCTGCCGCTGGCCGATGTGAAGGGAAACTAGAGTTTCCCTTCGTGGAGAGGTCCTTTACTGTGCGGTGCGTGATGATGTCATCACGCACCGCACATTAAAGGACCTCTCCACGAAGGGCTTCACAGCGGCCAGCGGCGGGCACATTTCAGAGCGCTACAGTAGTCTGTACAGGGGGCGTAAATGACCACGCCCCCTGTACGAAGCCACGCCCCCCCCCATTGCCGCCCGGGGCGCGCAAAGCCCCAGAACCGGCCCTGTTAAGATCAACAGGCACAAAAGGTTGACAGGTTAAAACGGTGACAATTCTTGACACTTTTTTTAAAAACGTTTTCATTATTTTCTATCTACGCGGACTACGATTAGGAATAGTAGGATATCCCAAGTGTGGTGAGGAGACGCGGTACACTATTTGGGGTCACATGTGGTTTAACATAGCACATGACCCCCCCCTCTCCAAAAAGTGTCAAGCTTTTTGTGTCGACCATTTCCATGCCGACCTTTTGTACCTGTCGAACTTTTATACTGTCTACCTCTTACATGTCGACCTATTGACCCTGTCGACCTGTTGCATGTCGACCAAATGGAGTTGACCTATTGACTGTCGACCTAATTCTGGCTGACTCAATCATCCACACCTGTTTCCAGGTAGGTTTATTTAGCAACTTAACTGGCTAATATTTAAAAAAATGCTCAAAAATTGTAGGGGTTTTTATGACTGAATTAGGTTAAGAACATTTTACTATTTAAAATCCAACTCGATTTTATTTATAACATTTATTTATTTATTTATTTCAACATTGTAAAATACAGTTTTTTTTTCACATGACCACTGATCATTGGAACATCACGACATCGCTATTTTGTGTTTCCACAGCAGCTGCTGGGTGTTCACAGGGAAAGTAAAAGCTGTCACATTTACATTTCCCCGACGGCTGCTAATCTCTGCAACCATGGGGTGGAGGATGCCGCCAGCAGCAATGGGGTATAGGAATGCCGCCAGGCTGCCCGGTCACCAGTGATCGGCTGCACGGCAGGCACTGGGGGAGGGAACAAGGAAGCAGAGTGGCAGCTGCAGGAAGATCCTCTTCCAGCAGTTGCACAATGCGACCATGTCAGGGAAAGCCCTGCGTGGCTTAGTTGCATGTGATGCGCTGATGTCAAGCAGGGGGTTAATTACAAGTGTAGGCATTCAGGCAGAATTTTAAATAACAGTTTTCAAAGATTGGCTAACTACGTATGCACCACTCGTGTTGATAAGTGCTGATATCATTGCTAGACTATACATTTCAGAGGTTTTTTGATGCCTAATAGTAAATGCACATTTTGTAGGCAAAACAAATGGTTAAAAACAAGGGCCTAAGCCCTAAGCCTATACGACATATACCTGGCATAAACTAGATGCATTTATCTGTGCCGTCCTGTGAACACGGGCATTAATCCGATCAGAACACAGGTGTTAATATGCTATATATTACATGCAGCCTTTTTGAGCATATAATATGTGCAGCTTTTTGGAGCATACATTATTATACCTAATTTGCATGCAGATCGGCATCAGGTGGTTGTGTTCTAAGGCAGGGGCAATTACATCAGAAATGTGCTTTCCTCCATAACAAGCCGTTTTGTTAATTTCAATTTTTTTCCCCTTTACATCCAAGCTTCAGATCCCCACGTTTGTGATCTCTGAACCTCAAATAAGGGTACATACATACACTAATAGACACAGCAAACTTCTTCAGTAGTAGTTATGGTCAGTGCCGTAAATAGACATTTTAGTGCTGTGTGAAGAAACAGTATTGGCGCCCCCCCCATATTTAGAATAGGGCCAGGGTGCATCAAAAATATAGGGGCATGGCTTCATGGGGAAGGGGCATGGCCACAAAATAATACCAATTCTTATTATGCTGCACAGTAGTCTCCATTATTCAAATTACTCAGCACAGTAGCGCCACTTACACACATTACACCAGGTAGAGCCCCTTTTACACATTATGCCAGGTAATGCCCCTTTCACACATTTTACGCCAGGTAGAGCCCCTGTCACACATTACGCCAAGCAGAGTCCCATTTTACACATTACTCCAGGTAGAGCCCCTATCACACATTACTTCGGGTAGTTCCCCCTTTTACACATTACTCCAGGTAGAGTCTCCTTTTACACATTACGGCAGGTAGAGATCCCTTTTACACATTACAGCATGTAGAGTCACCCTTTACACAATATTGCAGGCAGAGCTCCCTTTTACACATTATGGCAGGCACCCTCAGTGCAGATGTGCTGTGTGCAATGCACCGCTGGCACACACCTAGTTACAGCCCTGGTTATGGTATTTTCTTATACATGTGCGTTATACAATACACTTACGGAGATTTAAGGGGCATGAGCCACACCTACATGGATTTTACTTTTGCTGTCATAAAGTGGCTTTTGCCACCTAGCGTCTATTCCACCAACTTCTAACATAGCAACATGTGCTCACCAGCAGCAAAATACAAATTCCTGTTATTATATTTCAAGACATATCTAATTGAACAGGGGCCCATGCCACTTGTGCATGATATGCCTCTTCCCCACTGAGCACCTTACTAACTTTATTGATAGACCCAGGGGCGGAACTGCCGGAGTCAACGGAGTCGGTAGCCGCCGGGCTCCCAGCCCTAAAGGGGGCACCTCCTCCATTGTCCCCCCTGCCGTGCCCTTTCTGCTGTAATAGAGTGACTCAGTGCTCTACTGAGTGCTCTGATCGTTTCCGGGACCCTGGGTAAGGAGATGGAGGGAGACAGTGTGCTGCCGTTCAGAGAGGGTGTCGGATCAGCTGTCACTGTGAGGACAGTGAACGGGAGTACAGGAGAGCCTCAGATAACCAGCAGCAGCAGTGACTGAAAGAAACATGGACGGGGGGTATGTGGGGGGACTGCTGAGCATCGACTACAGTGACTGCAGCAAATAAGTGATTTGCTGCAGCCTCTTGCTGTCGTTGCTCAGCAGTCCCTTGGAGGACCCCCTGTTGCCTGTTGTGCACATCCACCACGTATGTGAGGCTACTAGTCCCAGCAGCATGATGCACCCCAACACAGATAGAAGAAAAGGTCGGAAGGATGGAGGAGCCTGGTGTGCAGATACCCACTGCCCCTGCTCACTGCCCCAACAGGAGGTCGGCACCCTGCAGAGGTAATGACACTTTGTCCTACTGCATATGTGTGCCGTTGCTGCTACTGCTGAGCAGGTCATAAACTACACCCTGTATACTGCAGCACTGATTCAGTGTATAGTATACAGAATATGACCTGCTCATTATGATCTGCCCCCCTTATACTGTGATTCAGTGCTGCAGTATACAGGCAGAGCCATATTTCCCACAAGGCAACCTAGGCGCCGTGTTAGGTCCTCACAAAATCCGTCCCGTCCATAACAAGGCTGTCAGTGTTATTATATACACAGATTATTGTCAGGGGTTTGTTTTTTGTTATTATTATTATTACATTTTATTTATAAGGCGCCACATGTGTTTCGCAGCGCCGTACAAAGGACAGTACAGGGGACAAAACATTGCATTACAGTAAATAAATAACAGAAATAGAGTACAGGTAACAGAGCACCACACATTCTCAAGACATAATACAGCTAAGATGTAAGTATTGAGGGAGTGATCATCGTACTACTAGAGGCTGGTGGCCATAGATGGAGATGAGCCTTTACTAGCAGGATAAAGATGGTCGTTGAGTAGGGGAGAGCTGTGAGTGAAATGTGTTGAGACGAGGGCTTAGATAACAAGAGGAAAGAGGGCCCTGCTCTGAAGAGCTAACAATCTATTGGGGAGGGGCGACAGACAGATGACAAGAGGTGCAGGCAAGTGGGAGGAAGCCTGATGGCAGTATGCAAGCAAAGCTGAGATGTTCACGGCATGAGGCAGGGGGGTGGAGGCGCGGCTTAAGCACTGGGTTATGCATTGGGAGGGTATGCTTTGATGAATAGGTGGGTTTTTAGTGCCCGTTTGAAGCTTTGCAAGGTTGGGGAGAGTCTAATGGAGCGGGGGAGTGCGTTCCACTGAAGGGGTGCAGCACGGGCAAAATCCTGAACTCGTGCATGGGAAGCAGTGACCAGGGCGGTGGAGAGGCGACGGTCATTAGTCGACAGTAGGGGGCGGGAGGGAGTATGAAGGGAAAGGAGGTTGGAGATGTAGGGAGCAGTGGAATTAGAGATGGCCTTGTACGTGAGGGTGAGGAGTTTGAAGAGGATTCTGTAGGGGAATGGGAGCCAGTGTAGATTTTGTTGAAGGGGAGTGGCAGATGTGGTGCGGCGGGAGAGGAAGATAAGACTAGCTGCGGAGTTCAGGACAGATTGGAGGGGAGCAAGCGAGGCCAGTGAGGAGGACATTGCAGTAGTCAAGTCGTGAGATTACCAGTGAGTGGATGATGAGTTCAGTTGCACTCTGGGAGAGATATGGCCTAATACGAGCAATGTTGCGTAGCTGGAAACGACAGGATTGTGCCAGAGCTTGGATGTGGGGTGCAAAGGAGAGGGAGGAGTCAAGAGTGACGCCCAGGCAGAGGAGTTGGAGAACGGGGGAGATGGTGGTGTTGTCAACAATGATGGAGATATTGGTCGGGGGTGTTGCTCTGGATGGGGGGAAGATGATGAGTTCCGTTTTGTCCATGTTGAGCTTTAGAGAGCGTTCAGACATCCAGGAGGAGATTGCAGAGAGGCAGCTGGAAACCTGAGAGAGGACAGAGGGGGACAGATCAGGAGATGAGAGGTAGAGTTATGTGTCATCAGCATAGAGGTGGTATTGAAGGCCAAATAAGTTAATGAGCGCACCCAGGGAAGAGGTATACAGGGAGAACAGAAGGGGTCCAAGGACAGAACCCTGAGGGACACCAACAGGAAGGATGGAAGGGTGTGAGGTGGTGCTGGAGGCAGACACAGAGAAGGAGCGGTTAGTGAGGTAAGAAGAAAACCAGTCAAGGACAGTGCTAGAGAGGCCAGCGTTTTGGAGTGTGCCGAGGAGGAGAGGATGATTTTGTTAAAAGAAAAACCCCGCAGTTCGTGCATGCACAGTCCGCAATCCCCGCGGCCGCACTGTACATGTTGCCTTGTGTCTGAGTGCTGTGAATGAGCACAGGTTTCGTTCCTCCTGTTTATCACGGTTCATCTTCCCGCATCCACCCCGGTAGCTCCCAGGCCGAGCAGTGAGTCTCCCGGAGTATGGTGCGTCAGGCTGTGCACTGTGGTGGGGGAGGGAGAACCCGAGAACAGGCCATGACAATGCTCCTCACCTTCCGGACACTGTGCCCTGGCTCTACTACCCCTGTACCCACTGCCATATCTACCTTTGTGGCCACTGCCATATCTACCTGTGACTCCAATAAAACTGTGCCAACTACTATATACACCCAACTCCACTAACTGTGTGCCTAAAGCCATATCTACCCCAGTGCCCACTGCATATATACCCTTGACTCCACTACCCCTTTATCTGCCGCCATATTTACTCCAGTGCCTATTACATAATCTACCCCTGACTCTACTATCCCTGTGCCCTCTCCCATATATACCCCTGACTCCACTAACCCTGTGCCCACTACTATATATGGTCCCTGACTCCACTAATACGGTGCTCACAATCATATAGGCATCTGGGCAGTATTGGTGGTGCAATAGTTAACATTACTGCCTCACAGCACTGAGGTAATGGTTTCGATTTCAACCACGGCCCTATCTGTGGAGTTTGTATATTCTCCCCGTGCTTGCGTGGGTTCTCTTCGGGTACTCCGGTTTACTCCCACAGTCCAAAAATATACTGGTAGGTTAATTGCTCCCAATAAAAAAAATAACCACAGTGAGTGTATGTACATGGGCAGACTAGAAGTGGTTCTTATCTGTCGTCACATTGTAGGTTTCTTAGGGCAACACCATATGCTCTGGTATTGGTGTTTGCTTAGGGGCTTGGGTTTTGGGGTGTACCAAATGGGTATCTTACCTTGGGCCCCATGAGGTATAAATCCAGCTCTGCGTAGCGTCTAGTTTCCCTTCACAACGGACAGCGGGCCGCGGCAGCAGGGGGCACCACAGCAGCAGCGGATCCTGCCATGGTGCGGCGCCCTCCGGATGGCGCCGGCGCCCCGGGCAAAAGTTCTGCTTGCCCGTGACAAGATCCGCTACTGGTTCCACTGGTGAGTCGTTGGGATATCAGAGCCCATCCCGGCACTCACTGAGAAGTAATGTGACAACATTACTTCATCCCTTGCCCCCTCAGCTGTCCGACTGCTCATGCACCAACGGCCATTGGCATGTGTGCAAGCTGGAGTCATGGGGGGGGGGGGGGGGGGGGGACACCACCATGTATTTTGCCTCCGGCCGTCTGGTATGAACTTACGCCTCTGGATAGACCTAAACCTGCTATCGAGGGATAAACTAATCACAGAATGTACAGCGTTCTAAACAAGGTCTTTTTAATAAATACTTTAACACTATTCAATTCATACACTGGCCGGCAGAGAGTCGCAGCGACTGTGCGGGAAGAGGATCACGAGTCACGACTAGCCTGTGCTGTAGAAGAACACAGATGATATACACTGCTCTATCTCTATCCTCTCCTCTCCCGTCTCAGGCTGTAGAACGCTCACTCACTCACGTCTAACCTCCGCCCATCTAATCTGCATACCTAGGCTCGTCCACTCATGCAGCAGGGGCGTTTCCTCCTAGTGCAAGTGGTCTGGCGATGATAACATTGTCGGGAGGAGCGGCTGCAGCTGGCTGACGTTGCGGGAGAGACTCGCTGTGTGCACAGGCTCACTGACTACCCGCTCCTCTCTGCTGTGTGTATTTATTTACAGGCGATCGCTGCCTGCCAGTGTGCTGGTTGCTGCCCCGCGGGCTGATGACAGGATGTCAGTGGCAGGGCTCAAGAAACAGTTCCATAAAGCCAGTCAGGTAAGGGCTGATTGCTGCTTACTGTACACTAGCATCAGTGCATGTAAACACAATGATGCATCGCGCATTAAATCACAGTAGATGGCTAATTGGTCGTTATACCACTACTACTACTACTACTACTACTACAATCCTACATTCTGGGAACAGTTGTTACAAGAGTATATTTTTTTACTCACTTTGCTTCCACCCTGTGCACAGCTGTGATGCAGAACAAGGTGATCTGTTTATAAAAGGGTAAAATGAATTATCCAGCAAATACTCCTTATTGCACGTTTAATCATCACACTATCTGATATGTTTAATTCTGTATGAATCCTAGGGTGGGCTATCCATTTTCAATGCATAGGATATTACCGGCATATCAATGTAGTCATCAGACCTGCTGGATAATAAATGGTAGTAATTACATAAAGCTTAGTAGAAGTGATTTTAACGATGATGGCAACAATCATTTATAAAAATTAGAATTGTGGCTTATTTGCTGGAGTGTTTGTTTTGTGTGATTGTATTCTTGTTTAACAGCACTGGTTTTTAGGGATGTAAAATGATGATGTCCATTTGCCTGTATCAGTATATAATCGCTGTATGACCAATGAGATGTACAGCGCAGGTTCCTCTACAGGTGGAATATGACGCTCAACTCATAGAAGGATATGCTCTGTATACTAGATAACAAATGATGTGACTTGGCCATGACCCTGTCGCCAGTTAATAAACTGGTTATCCTTTCCGTGTGTGTGTGTGTGTTGTTATTGTCACTGGCTCATGTTCACTTTACATCAGATGTGTTAAGTTTGACACTACTGTAGCTGTGAATCTTAAGTGTCGGACTGGGGCAGGAAGGGCCCACCGGGGGAATGTTGCGGGAGGGTCCCATGTTAAGAGGACTGGCCAGCTGCTACAGCGGTTTGGCTAGCCATTAGATAGTGCATGGTCTGGGCCCTTGATAAATATATATACTAGTAAATACCACTAATACATGTATGATAATGTACCAGATTAATAACAGCAATGCACTGTAGTGAATACACCATAGTCCTGTGCAGTATAAGGTAACCTATGTACCTTACAGTTCAAGTACACAGTCTGGAACCTGATCCCTAGAAGAGGAGGTGGGGGCTCCAGGCAGTAGAGTCCACCGGGTGTTTCCTCTGTACCCCTGTGGGCCAGTCCAACCCTGTATATAATGTATAATTCAAGCCTCCGGCGCGCGCGCACAGTACCTCTAAGGGGCAGACCTACTGGGGGGCAGGGTAATTTTTTAAGTTGAGAATTTTTGTATGGCCCCCGAAGGATTTTATAAATATCCAAATGGCCCTTGGTAGAACAAAGGTTCCCCACCCCTGTTCTAAGGGGATGTAGTTATGATCCCGGCGGTTGGGATCCCAGCCACCAAAATGATGGCAGGGGGCCCAGGACTATTCCCACTCGCGGGTGTCCACGACGCCCATAGAGTGGGAATAGAACCTGTGGCGAGCGCAGCTTCATTGTGCTCGCGCCCCCCCCGTCGGCATTCTGGCGACTGGGATCCCAGGGTCGGTATGCTGACCGCTGGGATCCCGACTGCCGGTCACCCATACTCAACCACTTCTAAGGGATTGTAAAATAATCAGCCATTTATACAGGAGAATGCAGTTGAGTGCCGACTGCTTCACTCGGCGAATCTGCGCGACACTGCCCCACTTTATGGTGGCAGGGAACTCACTCAAAAGTTCTCACTACCCCATAGGTGCACACACTTTTCGGCGAGTTCCACAATCGGCCGGCCGTGCCAGGGGGGCGAATCGGGCTGGTAATCTGCCCTATGCACCTAAAGGCCCATACACACTGGGCAATTTTGAGTTGAAAGCAGCTCACTTTCAGCTCAAAGCTGCCCAGTGTTTATGCACAAGCGATGAGCGCTGATGCGCGATCCCGCTTCATCGCTGCCAGCCGCCGTTCATCTACTGGTATTCACCAGTAGATGAACGGCGGGGTGAGCGGCTTTCCATAGCGTCCTGCTATGGAAAGCCATTCACCCCCGCCGACATCGCTGGGCAGGGGGGAAAAGCACTTAGCGCTTTTCAGCCCAGCGATGTCAGCAATTGTCGCTATGCATGCACGCTGGGCAAAAACGCCCAGTGTGTGTGCACCTTAACTGAATTCCCCCCATAGACACCATAATAATAAAAATTCCGCACTCAAAAAAATTACATTACACATAAGTGTAAAACTACACTTAAGTACAACTTCAAAGCTTCCATGTCACATATAGCATGTATAGCCTCACCGCTCATTGCTTCTGTCCAAATTGCTGAGTGTCTGTGAAGAGTTGAATCATATCACTCATGCATTTGGTCATGTTTTCATGGTAATCCTTCTGTCATGTGATGTTATATAGTGACACGATAGATCCCTGAATATTGTGTTCTAGTGCTGTTTTTAAAAACAATCATTACATTTTATTCCAGGAAACAGGTATTTCCTGCATCACAGTTATATGTTCATGTGCTGACATTTACACTTTTATAAAAGTATACTAAGCATATTTGAAATCTAGTTACTGTCACAGGACTATATGCCTCAATATGCCTCACAATAATGTTGAGGACAGTTTCAACTGTATTGTGACTACATTTAATAAAATTTTAAATATGAGCGTAATCCAGACCGTTGGGCTGCAAAGAAAATAAATAAAAAACAAATTTTTTTTTTTTCTTTTAAATACAGAGCCTTAGGGGTATATCCAATTAGCCACTGCTGCTAATTGTCCCACCGAGGCTATGATTTTGTTTCACCTACCTCAGGCTGGAAAAACAAAATCCCCGGAAACAGCCTCGTTTTCATGTGAAAACGGGGCTGCTTCTACCGCAAACACACAGGTTTCACTGAACCTGTGTGTTTTTGGAAGATAATGTATTTTTATTACAGGTGACCAAATTGGATAGCCTGTAATAAAAAAAAATAAAAAAAAAATATCGGTGAAACATCAGAAAAACGGCCATTTTTCACAATCAATGTTGCTTCACCTCTAATTGGATATCCCCCTAAGTCTATTTGTTCACATAATCACCTCCTTCATTTAAGCATATATCATATCTTTCCACAAGCTTTAGAATCCTCTAATATACTCGGCTGCCTCCAGTCCATGAAGTTTTTGAGCTTAGTAAAAATATGAAAATTGTTTGGAGCAAGGGTCGGACCATAGAGTGGATGACTGAAAACCACCTACCAAAACTGTGACAAGCGATGGGCTTCCCGGTAAATCATCGTCATGCACATTTGCTTGTCAGTTATTGAACATTTCACACAACTTTCTCACTTTACTATACACCTGCTTCTGTTAATAAATTTCAGCTGTTCTCACTTTCTGCACATTCAATAATCGAATAACACTCCTCACTTCACAGCCAGACATATTTTGTATCGTAGGGTTCTCTTTAGCAACGCACAGCACCTCCAAATCAACCATAACAGCCTGCCACTGACAGCACTTAGATTCCAGGATAGGGAGACTGCCCGAGTGTGACTTAGGGAGGGTGAATGACCTGTGTGGCGGGTATGCAAAAACTGTTATTGTTTTCTGGATTACTCTCATATATACAATATGTACTTAGAATAATTACTCCAGGCTTGGCTCAGTGTTTAGCATTCCGAACAGTTTGTAAAACATCATGATTTAATTTTCTGTGTCTCACAGCTGGAATATCTTTACTGGGTGTAATCTGTGAATAATCATTGGCTGTTTATGAGTTTATTTTATTGGATTTGTACACGATTCTGTCAGTGGAAAACCATGCTTATTAATTCTTATGGTTAATTTCTGCAGCATTTTTAATTATTAGTAAAAGAAACTGGTCAGTTCCCTGAAGTCACATCATAGTGCTAAATAAATAGACATTATTTATGGGTGGCAAAGGGCATCCACTGAGGCACACACCTGGGACAGGAGAACCGACTGATGGTAGGAGACAGCCGCTGCTGCTAATTCATCCGCTACCAGGCTACCTCCTAAGATCCACTGCTTGCCGGTAACACCAAGCTGCCTGGTTGCAGATCACAGAACGCAGCCAGCCCTGGAAAGACAGCAGCCGTCAGCAGCATTTTTCAAATTTGGCACCTGCGGCAGGCCAAGTAAAAGGCAATAAAGGACACAGAATGGAGGTAAAGACACAGAGGGGAAGATTTATTAAGCTTAGTGAAGTGATAAAGTGGAAGGTGATAACGCACCAGCCAATCAGCTCCTAACTTCCATGTTACAGACTGAGGGGCAGATGTATTAACCTGGAGAAGGCATAAGGAAGTGATAAATCAGTGATATGTGCAAGGTGATAAAGGCACCAGCCAATCAGATCCTAACTGTTAAAATTTACATATTGGAACTGATTGGCTGGTGCATTTATCACCTTGCACATATCACTGGTTTATCACTTCCTTATGCCTTCTCCAGGTTAATACATCTGCCTCTTAGTTTGAAAAATGACAGTTAGGAGCTGACTGGCTGGTCCGTTATCACCTTCCACTTTATCACTTCACCAAGTTTAATAAATCTGCCCCAGAGAGACAAGAGGTCTACACTCAGAACGCATAAGCCAAAGGGCAGAGAGGGGACTATTAACTGAAGAAAGAGGAGAATACGGGAGCAGCATAGACATCTCACTCTCTGCAGCCTGAGCCCTGCACACACACACTTGTTTCAGCCCCCTTCTGCCTCAGCCAACAATGAGCTTGCCCTTCTACATTTTTCTTCCGCTACACGTTGCTCCTCATGCACCGTGGCTCTTCTCTCCTTGTACAGCAGCAGCCGGCGATGGGCAGCCGGAGGGTCCCTTTGACTTTGCGGTGATGGTGGACAGTGGAATGGGGGCCCTCTTTCATGTTGCTGCTCTGGCAGGGGCACAGGAGGGGGGCCCTATTACTTTGCGGCAGAAGTGGCAGGCGGGCGGTAGGAATAGGCTGTTGATATGATATTGTAGACTCACACTAATGGCAGTGACTACCACTATATAACCACAGCATTAAGGTATTAAATATTTGAACATATGCAGTCAGGAGCTAGTAGTAAGGGTCAGTGATGCTGGAGTGTGAGCTTAGTTACTAGGACATGAACAGTCCATACAGTACAAATACTGGGTGGCTGTGGCACCCCCTCGGCATTGCACCCTGGGTGGCCGCACAGTTCACACTGCCCTTGTTACGACTCTGTTTATAATTGATTAAATGCTGTATGACCACCATTACAGACTATGTTTTTATAAGATACATGCTTGAGCACAGGTGACAGTCAATTTGATTTAATCACTTCAACTCAAGCATGGATATCCTTACAATCTGGACTGTAAAGGCAGAGTTTGGGAAACACTGATATAAAAGGTTAGGGCCATGTCATCCAGCCCCCCCTCTTACAAGTAGGTTGGAGCCGCCGCTGGTAAGATGCATCAAACCTTCTAAAGAGGATGGGTGGGTAAGTTGCCCAAAGATGGAAACTTTTAGAGAATAGCTTCCCTATGTATAACTACGGTTATACATTGGATTGTAGACATTGACATAGTGGCTGCTTAGTCTATGAGGAGAGAAGATTGTGGATGGGCATGCGCAGTGAAGAAATCTATGGCCTTTTCTCTGACGTCCTAGTGGATGCTGGGAACTCCGTAAGGACCATGGGGGAATAGCGGCTCCGCAGGAGACTGGGCACAAAAGAAAAGCTTTAGGACTACCTGGTGTGCACTGGCTCCTCCCCCTATGACCCTCCTCCAAGCCTCAGTTAGATTTTTGTGCCCGACCGAGCTGGGTGCAATCTAGGAGGCTCTCCTGAGCTTCTTAGGAAAAGTTAGTTTTAGGTTTTTTATTTTCAGTGAGACCTGCTGGCAACAGGCTCACTGCATCGAGGGACTAAGGGGAGAAGAAGCGAACCTGCCTGCTTGCAGCCAGCTTGGGCTTCTTAGGCTACTGGACACCATTAGCTCCAGAGGGACCGAACACAGGCCCAGCCTCGGAGTCCAGTCCCAAAGCCGCGCCGCCGGCCCCCTTACAGAGCCAGAAGCAAGAAGAGGTCCGGAAAATCGGCGGCAGAAGACATCAGTCTTCACCAAGGTAGCGCACAGCACTGCAGCTGTGCGCCATTGCTCCTCATGCACCACACGCTCCGGTCACTGATGGGTGCAGGGCGCTGGGGGGGGGCGCCCTGAGCAGCAATATAAACACCTTGGCTGGCTAAAATACATCACATATAACCCCCAGGGCTATATGGATGTATATTAACCCCTGCCAGATTCCTGAAAAAAGCGGGAGAAAAGTCAGCCGAGAAGGGGGCGGAGCCTATCTCCTCAGCACACTGGCGCCATTTTCCCTCACAGCTCCGCTGGAAGGACGTCTCCCTGACTCTCCCCTGCAGTCCTGCACTATAGAAAAGGGTAAAACAAGAGGGGGGGGGGGGCACTAATTAGGCGCAGTATAATATACACAGCAGCTATAAAGGGAAAAACACTCTGTATGGTGTTATCCCAACATATATATAGCGCTCTGGTGTGTGCTGGCATACTCTCCCTCTGTCTCCCCAAAGGGCTAGTGGGGTCCTGTCCTCTATCAGAGCATTCCCTGTGTGTGTGCTGTGTGTCGGTACGACTGTGTCGACATGTATGAAGAGGAAAATGATGTGGAGGCGGAGCAATTGCCTGTAATGGTGATGTCACCCCCTAGGGAGTCGACACCTGAGTGGATGAGCTTATGGAAGGAATTACGTGAAAGTGTCAGCTCTTTACAAAAGACGGTTGATGACATGAGACAGCCGGCTACTCAGCTTGTGCCTGTCCAGGCGTCTCAAAGACCATCAGGGGCTCTAAAACGCCCGCTACCTCAGATGGCAGATACAGACGCCGACACGGATACTGACTCCAGTGTCGACGATGAAGAGACGAATGTAACTTCCAGTAGGGCCACACGGTACATGATTGAGGCAATGAAAAATGTTTTACACATTTCTGATAGTACAAGTACCACTAAAAAGGGTATTATGTTTGGTGAGAAAAAACTACCTGTAGTTTTTCCTGCATCTGAGGAATTAAATGAAGTGTGTGATGAAGCGTGGGTTTCTCCCGATAAAAAACTGATAATTCCTAAAAAGTTATTGGCATCATACCCCTTCCCGCCAGAGGATAGGGCACGTTGGGAAACACCCCCTAGGGTGGATAAAGCGCTCACACGCTTGTCAAAACAGGTGGCACTACCGTCTCCTGATACGGCCGCCCTTAAGGAACCTGCTGACAGAAAGCAGGAGAATATCCTAAAATGTATATACACTCACACGGGTGTTATACTGCGACCAGCAATCGCCTCAGCCTGGATGTGCAGTGCTGGGGTGGCTTGGTCGGATTCCCTGACTGAAAATATGGATACCCCGGATAGGGACAGTATATTACTGACTATAGAGCATTTAAAAGATGCATTTTTATATATGCGTGATGCACAGAGGGATATTTGCCGACTGGCATCAAGAGTAAGTGCGCTGTCCATATCTGCCAGAAGAGGGTTATGGACGCGGCAGTGGTCAGGTGATGCTGATTCCAAAAGGCATATGGAAGTATTGCCTTATAAAGGGGAGGAGTTATTTGGGGTAGGTCTATCGGACCTGGTATCCACGGCAACTGCTGGGAAATCCACATTTTTACCCCAGGTAGCCTCTCAACATAAAAAGACGCCGTATTATCGGCCCCATAAGGGCAAGCGGGCGAAAGGCTCCTCATTTCTGCCCCGTGGCAGAGGGAGAGGAAAAAGGCTGCAGCAAACAGCCAGTTCCCAGGAACAGAAGCCCTCTCCCGCTTCTGCCAAGTCCTCAGCATGACGCTGGGGCTCTACAAGCGGACTCAGGCACGGTGGGGGCCCGTCTCCAGAATTTCAGCGCGCAGTGGGCTCACTCACAAGTGGACCCCTGGATCCTTCAGGTGGTATCTCAGGGGTACAAATTGGAATTCAAGACTTCTCCCCCTCGCCGTTTCCTAAAGTCTGCCTTACCGACGTCTCCCTCCGACAGGGAGGCGGTATTGGAAGCCATTCACAAGCTGTATTCACAGCAGGTGATAATCAAGGTACCCCTCCTGCAACAGGGAAAGGGGTATTATTCCACGCTGTTTGTGGTACCGAAGCCGGATTGCTCGGTGAGACCTATTTTAAATCTAAAATCTTTGAACACTTACATACAGAGGTTCAAATTCAAGATGGAGTCACTCAGAGCGGTGATCGCGAACCTGGAAGAAGGGGATTATATGGTGTCTCTGGACATCAAGGATGCTTACCTCCATGTCCCAATTTACCCTTCTCACCAAGGGTACCTCAGGTTTGTGGTACAGAACTGCCACTATCAGTTTCAGACGCTGCCGTTTGGATTGTCCACGGCACCCCGGGTCTTTACCAAAGTAATGGCCGAAATGATGATACTCCTTCGAAGGAAGGGAGTTTTAATTATCCCTTACTTGGACGATCTCCTGATAAGGGCAAGATCCAAGGAACAATTGGTAGTCGGAGTAGCACTATCTCAAGTAGTGCTGCGGCAGCACGGTTGGATTCTCAATATCCCAAAATCGCAGCTGATCCCGACGACACGTCTTCTATTCCTAGGGATGATCCTGGACACAGTCCAGAAAAAGGTGTTTCTCCCGGAAGAGAAAGCCAGAGAGTTATCCGAGCTAGTCAGAAACCTCCTAAAACCAGGCCAAGTATCAGTGCACCAATGCACAAGGGTCCTGGGAAAAATGGTAGCTTCCTACGAAGCAATCCCATTCGGCAGATTCCACGCAAGAACATTCCAGTGGGACCTGCTGGACAAATGGTCCGGATCGCATCTTCAGATGCATCAGCGGATAACCCTGTCCCCAAGGACAAGGGTGTCTCTCCTGTGGTGGTTGCAGAGTGCTCATCTTCTAGAGGGCCGCAGATTCGGCATTCAGGACTGGGTCCTGGTGACCACGGATGCCAGCCTGCGAGGCTGGGGAGCAGTCACACAGGGAAGAAACTTCCAGGGCTTGTGGTCAAGCCTGGAGACATCACTTCACATAAATATCCTGGAGTTAAGAGCCATTTACAATGCTCTAAGCCAAGCAAGACCTCTGCTTCAAGGTCAGCCGGTGCTGATCCAGTCGGACAACATCACGGCAGTCGCCCACGTAAACAGACAGGGCGGCACAAGAAGCAGGAGGGCAATGGCAGAAGCTGCAAGGATTCTTCGCTGGGCGGAAAATCATGTGATAGCACTGTCGGCAGTGTTCATTCCGGGAGTGGTCAACTGGAAAGCAGACTTCCTCAGCAGACACGACCTCCACCCGGGAGAGTGGGGACTTCACCCAGAAGTCTTCCACATGATGATAAACCGTTGGGAAAAAACTGGACAGGTATTGCGCCAGGTCAAGGGACCCTCAAGCAATAGCTGTGGACGCTCTGGTAACACCGTGGGTGTACCAGTCAGTGTATGTGTTCCCTCCTCTGCCTCTCATACCCAAGGTGCTGAGAATTATACGGCGGGGAGGAGTAAGAACTATTCTCGTGGCTCCGGATTGGCCAAGAAGGACTTGGTACCCGGAACTTCAAGAGATGCTCACAGAGGACCCGTGGCCTCTACCTCTGAGAAGGGACCTGCTCCAGCAGGGACCCTGTCTGTTCCAAGACTTACCGCGGCTGCGTTTGACGGCATGGCGGTTGAACGCCGGATCCTAAAGGAAAAAGGCATTCCAGACGAAGTCATCCCTACTTTGATAAAATGCAATAAATAGTGGAAAACTGCTCTAATCAAGCTGGTAACAATCCCCAGGTGCTGCGGGAGGGGGTTACTCTAGACAAGAAATACAAAAGGGATTTTTCCCACGCACTCTGCTGGCTGTTAGTAAGAAGAACTATATACTATGTAATAATAGGAAATAGAGCTCTTCGTTACATATGTTTTGCAAAAATAAGGGTGTTAATAAAATACTCAAAAGAGTAATATTAGTGAAAAAATAGGAGTGTTACATAAGTGCTAAATAAATAATATCTTTTGCAAAACATATGTAACGAAGAGCTCTAAATTTCCTATTATTACATAGTATATAGTTCTTCTTACTAACAGCCAGCAGAGTGCGTGGGAAAAATCCCTTTTGTACTACTTTGATAAAAGCCAGAAAGGATGTAACCGCAAAGCATTATCACCGCATCTGGCGGAAATATGTTGCGTGGTGCGAGGCCAAAAAGGCCCCGACGGAGGAATTTCAACTGGGTCGATTCCTGCATTTCCTGCAAACAGGAGTGTCTATGGGCCTAAAATTAGGATCCATTAAGGTCCAGATTTCGGCCCTGTCGATTTTCTTTCAGAAAGAACTGGCTTCAGTGCCTGAAGTCCAGACGTTTGTTAAGGGAGTGCTACATATACAGCCTCCTTTTGTGCCTCCAGTGGCACCCTGAGATCTGAATGTTGTTTTGGGTTTCCTAAAATCACATTGGTTTGAACCACTCAACACTGTGGACTTAAAATATCTCACATGGAAAGTGGTCATGTTGTTGGCCCTGGCTTTAGCCAGGCGTGTGTCCGAATTGGCGGCTTTATCCTGTAAAAGCCCTTACCTGATTTTTCATACGGACAGGGCAGAATTGAGGACTTGTCCTCAATTTCTCCCAAAAGTGGTTTCAGCGTTTCATCTGAACCAGCCTATTGTGGTACCTGCGGCTACTAAGGACTTGGAGGACTCCAAGTTGCTGGACGTTGTCAGGGCCCTGAAAATATATGTTTCCAGGACGGCTGGAGTCAGAAAATCTGACTCGCTATTTATCCTGTACGCACCCAACAAGCTGGGTGCTCCTGCTTCTAAGCAGACTATTGCTCGCTGGATTTGTAGTACTATTCAGCTTGCGCATTCTGTGGCAGGCCTGCCACAGCCAAAATCTGTAAAAGCCCACTCCACAAGGAAGGTGGGCTCATCTTGGGCGGCTGCCCGAGGGGTCTCGGCTTTACAACTCTGCCGAGCTGCTACTTGGTCAGGGTCAAATACTTTTGTAAAATTTTACAAATTTGACACTCTGGCGGAGAAGGACCTGGAGTTTTCTCACTCGGTGCTGCAGAGTCATCCGCACTCTCCCGCCCGTTTGGGAGCTTTGGTATAATCCCCATGGTCCTTACGGAGTTCCCAGCATCCACTAGGATGTCAGAGAAAATAAGAATTTACTTACCGATAATTCTATTTCTCGTAGTCCGTAGTGGATGCTGGGCGCCCATCCCAAGTGCGGATTATCTGCAATACTTGTACATAGTTATTGTTAACAAATCGGGTTATTGTTGTTGTGAGCCATCTATCCAGAGGCTCCTCTGTTATCATGCTGTTAACTGGGTTCATATCACAAGTTGTACGGTGTGATTGGTGTGGCTGGTATGAGTCTTACCCGGGATTCAAAATCCTTCCTTATTGTGTACGCTTGTCCGGGCACAGTATCCTAACTGAGGCTTGGAGGAGGGTCATAGGGGGAGGAGCCAGTGCACACCAGGTAGTCCTAAAGCTTTTCTTTTGTGCCCAGTCTCCTGCGGAGCCGCTATTCCCCCATGGTCCTTACGGAGTTCCCAGCATCCACTACGGACTACGAGAAATAGAATTATCGGTAAGTAAACTCTTATTTTTACCATTGGACCTCCACCATCAATGGTAAAACTATTGACCATCGCCTACAAATCATCAATGGTCAGCCCTACTATAGGGTAAATTTACTAAGGTGGGAGGTTTTTTTTTTTTTTAGAACTGGTGAAGTTGCTTATAGCAACCAATCAGATTCTATCTATTATCTTCTAGAAGCAGCTAGATAAATGTTAAGTAGAATCTGATTGGTTGTTGTGAGCAACATCTCCCCTTCTAAAAAACTCATAACTTAGTAAATTTACCCCTATGAATCCTCATGGGGCATGCAGGCTTGTACGAGAATGTACTGTGCAAAGATGAATCAATCATGTCTTTATACTGGATCCACTGCATGTAAAGTTGCCTACACACTGATTTAACATGACACAAGATCACTTTGCAAAAGGGCCACATACCTGTAAGACCAAAATGGACAGATACGTATTCTATGCTCATGCAGAACAACCAGGTCACATTAGGACTGTTATTGTTTTGCTACATGGCTCCATACATAGGTAGTTAGGGATCACCTGCCATCCATTCTGGGTATTGGTTGATATCTGGCAAGTTTCCTATTATTGGAAGATACTAATGCTGGGTGCACACTGGGCATAATTCATGCTTGTACGCATTGACCGATGTTCACGCAGCAGAGGGATTATCAGCATAATGAGCATGTCCTGCGATCACACTGTGCATCACCAAGGTCCGGCTGCGATCCCGTTCGCAATGAGGATTTAATAGAAAAGTTCTTGTCAGGAAGGGACCGTTTGGAGGTGTTTATGGGGAGTGGTTGGGAAAACGCAGGCGTGTCATTGCTATTTTCGGGGCGTGTATATGCAGTCAGCTGCAATCATGTACACAGAGAAACGTGGCACCATTGCTACTGCCATAGGGCTACCCTTACAGTTTATGTTCTCCTTTATTGCGTATAGGCTGTGAATGTGTACTCAATTGTGAATGAGTTTGCAATGTCTCCAGGGGGGGCGTCTCTTTTCGTTCCTGGGCGACAGCTTCACGTGCTAACATTAGCAGTTCCATAGCCTAGAAAATCGCAATTGCATTTGCGTACAAACATGAATTGGGCCCACTTAAGACCGTTCAGTTGATAGTTGGCCGATCTGCCCTATAATTGGATAGTGGGCAAAGGGAGATTAGATTTGGGTGGGGTGTGTTCAAAGTGAAATCTAAATTGTAGTGTAAAAATAAAGCAGTCAGTATTTACTCTACACAGAAACAATATAACCCACCCAAATCTAACTCTCCCTGCACATGTTATATCTGCCCCACCTGCAGTGCGCATGGCTTTGCCCATTAGTGTACTTTTTTTGGTTTGCTAACAAACCTGACTAACCCCTAGTGTGTATGCGGGAGAGTTTGAGTTGGCTTCTAAAGGTTGGTACACACTAATAGATATATCTGCAGATCAGTTGATCTGCAGATATATCTATGGACGGATCGGGCAGTGTGTTGAGCATACACACTGCCCGATCCGTCGGGGACTGACGTCATGAACTGGGCGGGCGTGTACACACGCCCGCCCAGTTCAGCTGTCAATCACCGCAGGCCGCCGCAGCATGTGTACGGTCGGCCGACCGCCCCGTACACACACAGCGACGCGCCAATATATCGGTAGATATATTGGCCGTCGGCTGTGTTGCGGGGCCGATGCGATACGTCTGTGAACGACAGCGTTCACAGATGTATCGGCCGTACACACTGGCCGACAGTCCCGCGATATATCGGCCGTTCAAGAGTACGGCAGATATATCGGCCAGTGTGTACGGGCCTTAACACTCCTGCAACATTCAGATCTGGGGGAATAATACCTCCTGAATCCATTGAAAAGATTAAAGGAAAGTACACACTGAGCCGTCGGATCTGAACGTTTTTACAGCTCGGCAACACCTATCTGGTAGTGTGTACCAGGCTTCTGTTACATAAGTTATCGGCATTAAACTTTCTACGTGCAGGATCTCCCTGTGTGTAGCCAGCTTTAGCGAGATAAAGCTACAAGAGCAGAGAGTCGATACTCTCCACCAGCACCACCATTAGCATGGTGGCTCCACGCAGCGAGAGTGTTAATAAGATAAATGAAACCATTTGCCGATCTCCTATTGGGAAAACATTGTGGTCTGTGATATACTTTTCCCTTTGTGTGTTGTGTTGCACTCTTGTTTCTTCCAGCATGTCATGTAACAGCTGTAAAACTGAAACCTGACTACAATCCTAGTATTGCTAGCTGTCAGGGAAGATATGGCCTACTTACTCTTCTTACTAATCTAAAACAGGATTGGGACCAACGAGGAGCATCCGTTACAGCAACATTGTTTCTTCCTATTGCTTTACAAATGAGTGAATGGCTGTGTGTTTCTATTGCATTTGAGGCATAAGCTTCATTGCTGACCTGTATCTCATTTTCTAGCCCCAGCAATTCAGCATCTATTTACCACAACAAGAAAACTGCATATTTCAGCAACAACATCCTTGTGTTATATTGGACTATAGCTACCAGTGCAGGCAAAATGAATATTTCTCTGACGTCCTAGTGGATGCTGGGTACTCCGTAAGGACCATGGGGAATAGACGGGCTCTGCAGGAAACTGGGCACTCTAAAAGAAAGATTAGGTACTATCTGGTGTGCACTGGCTCCTCCCTCTATGACCCTCCTCCAGACCTCAGTTAGAATCTGTGCCCGGCCCGAGCTGGTTGCACACTAGGGGCTCTCCTGAGCTTCTAGTAAAGAAAGTATTTGTTAGGTTTTTTATTTTCAGTGAGATCTGCTGGCAACAGACTCACTGCTACGAGGGACTAAGGGGAGAGAAGCGAACCTACCTGCTTGCAGCTAGCTTGGGCTTCTTAGGCTACTGGACACCATTAGCTCCAGAGGGATCGAACACAGGCCCAGCCTCGGTCGTCTGGTCCCGGAGCCGCGCCGCCGTCCCCCTTGCAGAGCCAGAAGAACATCCTGAAAATCGGCGGCTGAAGACTCCGGTCTTCATTAAGGTAGCGCACAGCACTGCAGCTGTGCGCCATTGCTCCCTATGCACACCACATACTCCGGTCACTGATGGGTGCAGGGCGCTGGGGGGGGGGGGGGGGTGGGCGCCCTGGGCTGCAATTAGAGTACCTTACATTGGCAAACAGCACATCATATAGTCTAAAACACGATATATGTACAAAAATCCCCCGCCATAATATAAATATAAGAGCGGGAGAAGTCCGCCGAGAAAGGGGCGGGGCTATCTCCCTCAGCACACTGGCGCCATTTCCTCTTCACAGCTCCGCTGGAAGACAGCTCCCCAGGCTCTCCCCTGCAGTTTCCAGGCTCAAAGGGTAACAAAGAGAGGGGGGGCACTAAATTTAGGCGCAAACTGTATATGTAAAGCAGCTATAGGGAAAAATCACTTTGTGTTAGTGAAAATCCCTGATTAAATAGCGCTGTGGTGTGTGCTGGCATACTCTCTCTCTGTCTCCCCAAAGGACTTTGTGGGGTCCTGTCCTCAGTCAGAGCATTCCCTGTGTGTGTGCGGTGTGTCGGTACGGCTGTGTCGACATGTTTGATGAGGAGGCTTATGTGGAGGCAGAGCAGTTGCCGATAAGTGTAATGTCACCCCCTGCGGGGCCGACACCAGAGTGGGTGGATATGTGGAAGGTATTAACCGACAGTGTCAACTCCTTACATAAAAGGCTGGATGACGTAACAGCCGTGGGACAGCCGGCTTCTCAGCCCGTGCCTGTCCAGGCGTCTCAAAGACCATCAGGGGCTCACAAACGCCCGCTACCTCAGATGGCAGACACAGATGTCGACACGGAGTCTGACTCCAGTGTCGACGAGGATGAGACACAATCCACAAGGGGCATCCGTTGCATGATTACGGCAATAAAAAATGTGTTACACCTTTCTGACATTAACCCAGGTACCACTAAAAAGGGTATTATGTTTGGGGAGAAAAAGCAGCCAGTGTTTTTCCCCCCATCAGATGAGTTAAATGAAGTGTGTGAAGAAGCGTGGGGTTCCCCCGATAAGAAACTGGTAATTTCTAAAAAGTTACTGATGGCGTACCCTTTCCCGCCAGAGGATAGGTCACGTTGGGAGATATCTCCTAGGGTGGATAAGGCGCTCACACGCTTGTCAAAAAAGGTGGCACTGCCGTCTCAGGATACGGCCGCCTTGAAGGAGCCTGCTGATAGAAAGCAGGAGGCTATCCTGAAGTCTGTATATACACACTCAGGTACTATACTGAGACCTGCAATTGCTTCAGCATGGATGTGTAGTGCTGCTGCAGCGTGGTCTGATACCCTGTCAGATAATATTGATACCCTCGACAGGGATACTATTTTGCTAACCATAGAGCATATTAAAGACGTCGTCTTATATATGAGGGATGCACAGAGGGATATTTGCCAACTGGCATCTAGAATTAATGCAATGTCCATTTCTGCCAGGAGGGTATTATGGACCCGGCAGTGGACAGGTGATGCTGAGTCTAAAAGGCACATGGAGGTTTTGCCTTATAAGGGAGAGGAATTGTTTGGGGATGGTCTCTCGGACCTCGTATCCACAGCAACAGCTGGGAAATCGACATTTTTACCTCAGGCTCCCTCACAACCTAAGAAAGCACCGTACTATCAGGTACAGTCCTTTCGGCCTCAGAAAGGCAAGCGGATCAAAGGTGCTTCCTTTCTGCCCAGAGGCAGGGGGAGAGGGAAAAAGCTGCACCAGACAGCCAGTTCCCAGGAACAAAAATCCTCCCCTGCTTCTACTAAGTCCACCGCATGACGCTGGGGCTCCACAGACGGAGCCAGGTGCGGTGGGGGCGCGTCTCCGGAACTTCAGCGACCAGTGGGTTCGCTCACAGGTGGATCTCTGGGTTCTACAAGTGGTATCTCAGGGATACAAGCTGGAATTCGAGGCGTCTCCCCCTCGCCGTTACCTCAAATCAGCCTTGCCAGCTACTCCCCAGGACAGGGAGGTAGTACTGGTGGCAATTCACAAGCTGTACCTCCAGCAGGTGATAATCAAAGTTCCCCTCCTTCAACAGGGACGGGGTTACTTTTCCACAATGTTTGTGGTACCGAAACCAGACGGTTCGGTGAGACCCATTCTAAATTTGAAATCCTTGAACACTTATATAAGGAAGTTCAAGTTCAAAATGGAATCGCTCAGGGCGGTTATTGCAAGCCTGGAAGAGGGGGATTACATGGTATCACTGGACATCATGGATGCTTACCTACATGTCCCCATTTACCCACCTCACCAGGAGTACCTCAAGGTTGTGGTACAGAAGTGCCATTACCAATTCCAGACGTTGCCGTTTGGTCTGTCCACGGCATCGAGGGTGTGTTCCAAGGTAATGGCCAAAAATGATGATACTCCTTCGAAAGAAGGGAGTTATAATTGTCCCGTACTTGGACGATCTCCTTATAAAAGCGAGGTCCAAGGAGCAGTCGTTGATCGGAGTAGCACTATCTCAGGAAGGGCTACAACATTACGGTTGGATTCTGAATATCCCAAAGTCGCAGCTGGTTCCTACGACGCGTCTGCTGATATTGGGCATGTTTCTGGCAGAACAGAAGAAGGTGTTTCTCCCGGAGGAGAAGGCCAAGGAGTTGTCATCTCTGGTCAGAGACCTCCTGAAACCAAAACAGGTGTCGGTGCATCATTGCACGCGAGTCCTGGAAAAGATGGTAGCTTCGTACGAAGCAATTCCCTTCGGCAGGTTCCATGCAAGGAATTTTCAGTGGGACCTGTTAGACAAGTGAGGATCGCATCTTCAGATGCATCGGCTGATCACCCTGTCCCCGAGGGCCAGGGTGTCTCTGCTGTGGTGGCTGCAGAGTGCTCATCTTCTCGAGGGCCGCAGATTCGGCATTCAGGACTGGGTCCTGGTGACCACGGATGCAAGCTTCCGAGGTTGGGGAGCAGTCACTCAGGGAAGAAATTTCCAAGGACAATGGTCGAGTCAGGAGACTTCCCTACACATAAATATTCTGGACCTAAGGGCCATTTACAATGCCCTAAGGCAAGCAGAACCCCTGCTTCAAAACCAGCCGGTGCTGATTCAGTCAGACAACATCACGGCTGTCGCCCATGTAAACCGACAAGGCGGCACAAGAAGCAGGATGGCGTTGGCAGAAGCCACAAGGATTCTCCGATGGGCGGAGTATCACGTGCTAACACTGTCAGCAGTGTTCATTCCGGGTGTGGAAAACTAGGAAGCAGACTTCCTCAGCAGGCACGACCTCCACCCGGGAGAGTGGGGACTTCATCCAGAAGTCTTCACGCAGATTGTGAACCGTTGGGAACGGCCACAGGTGGACATGATGGCGTCCCGCCTCAACAAAAAGCTAAAAAAGTATTGCGCCAGGTCAAGAGACCCTCAGGCGATAGCTGTGGACGCACTAGTGACACCGTGGGTGTACCAGTCGGTTGATGTGTTCCCTCCTCTTCCTCTCATACCCAAGGTACTGAGGATAGTAAGTAAAAGAGGAGTAAGAACTATACTCGTAGTTCCGGATTGGCCAAGAAGAACTTGGTACCCAGAACTACAAGAAATGATCTCGGAGGACCCATGGCCTCTGTCTCTCAGACAGGACCTGTTACTGCAGGTGCCCTGTCTGTTCCAAGACTTACCGCGGCTGCGTTTGAAGGCTTGGCGGTTGAACGCCGGATCCTAACGGAAAAGGGCGTTCCAGATGAAGTGATTCCTACGCTGTTAAAGGCTAGGAAAGACGCTGCCTGAAGTTCAGACGTTGTTAAGGGAGTGCTGCATATTCAGCCCCCTTTTGTGCCTCTAGTGGCACCTTGGGATCTCAACGTAGTGTTGGATTTCCTAAAATCACATTGTTTTGAGCCACTTCAGAACGTGTAGTTGAAGTATCTCACGTGGAAAGTGGTCATATATATTTTTGGTCTTGGCTTCGGCTAGGCGTGTGTCAGAATTGGCGGCTTTGTCATGTGAAAGCCCTTATCTGATCTTCCATAGGGACAGGGCAGAATTGAGGATTCGTCCCCAATTTCTCCCTAAGGTGGTATCAGCGTTTCATTTGAACCAACCTATTGTGGTGCCTGCGGCTACTCGGGACTTGGAGGCCTCCAAGTTGCTGGATGTAGTCGGGGCCCTGAAAATCTATGTTTCCAGGACGGCTAGAGTCAGAAATACTGACTCGCTGTTATCCTGCATGCACCCAACAAGCTGGGTGCTCCTGCTTCTAAGCAGACTATTGCTCGCTGGATCTTTAGCACGATTCAACTTGCACATTCTGCGGCTGGACTGCCGCATCCTAAATCAGTAAAAGCCCATTCCACGAGGAAGGGGGCTCTTCTTGGGCGGCTGCCCAAGGGGTCTCGGAATTACAACTTTGCCGAGCTGCTACTTGGTCGGGGTCAAACACGTTTTGCAAAATTCTACAAGTTTGATACCCTGGCTGAGGAGGACCTTGAGTTTGCTCATGCGGTGCTGCAGAGTCATCCGCACTCTCCCGCCCGTTTGGGAGCTTTGGTATAATCCCCATGGTCCTTACGGAGTACCCAGCATCCACTAGGACGTCAGAGAAAATAAGAATTTATTCACCGGTAATTCTATTTCTCGTAGTCCGTAGTGGATGCTGGGAGCCCGTCCCAAGTGCGGACTCTCTGCAATACGTGTATATAGTTATTGCTTAACTAAAGGGTTTTGTTATGAGCCATCTGTTGAATGAGGCTCAGCTGTTGTTCATACTGTTAACTGGGTATAGTTATCACAAGTTGTACTGTGTGATATGTGTGGCTGGTATGAGTCTTACCCTGGATTCCAAATCCTTTCCTTGTAGTGTCAGCTCTTCCGGGCACAGTTTCCCTAACTGAGGTCTGGAGGAGGGGCATAGAGGGAGGAGCCAGTGCACACAAGATAGTACCTAATCTTTCTTTTAGAGTGCCCAGTCTCCTGCAGAGCCTGTCTATTCCCCATGGTCCTTACGGAGTACCCAGCATCCACTATGGACTACGAGAAATAGAATTACCGGTGAGTAAATTCTTTTTATTATCATGCATTGTTTATCAAATATATCAGCAGTATTAATCACTAGCATATTACCTAATCTCCGGGAATGTTGAGAAGTGAGTGCATGCTGGTACATGTGGCAATCCAGGGCTGTGAAGTGACAGTGCTTGCAGCAGCCTGGTTCTGCAGGAACACTATGCTTACTCGCAGGACCGTAACTAAGTGTGTGCGGAGGGGGCACTGCCTGGGTAGAAGGCGCTGTTGGCAGCACTTGTCAATTACCTGTTTTAATTACTTTCACTTGCAGCTTCCCCCCTTTTCGAAGCCCAGCATCTCCACTCACGCATCCTTTTGCGGCCCCTAACCAGGGGTCCTTATGTGGTCCGTTGGCAGGGAATTGAGCCAGAACGCTGACCAGTTTAGCGGTGTCAGCCCACCTCCGGGTCAGCAGCCGCCACCTCCCAGCCCCAGCAGCAGCATCATCAGCACCGCGGGTAGGAACGGGCTCCAGACAGCAACAGAGAGCGAGGAAGGGAGTGGGCTGGAGCAGGGGCAGCAGGCTGAGGAGGAAGCTCCCGACACAGGCGAGCAGCACGGCCCTCAGCACACACATCACTGCCAGCGAGAGCAGCGAACAGGGGAGCAACTCCATCACCTCCCACCCAGCATCTCGCGTACGGCTCTGCTCACCTGCCCGGCCACTTATATCGCCCGGACAAACTCCTGGCAATTCAGTGGCGTCCCTATTAATAACAGAGCACTTGTTTGTATGTGAATGCACACTTGTGGGAAAAAAATTGTTCGATAATACTGTTTACAGCTCTTAAGTGTGATGATTAGAGACTCCACAGATTAAAAGCTTTAAGAGTTCCAATGTATTACCGTTGGTGGATGAGTGGAAGCGGAAACGGAAGCAGATACTTACAGCCGCTATCTCTCCCTAACACTAGTACCTGTATAGTCAGCGGTTCCCGGCTGGTTCCCTCTAGCGGCTTCTCCCGTGCCTCCGTTGGCGGTAAATGCTGGACGCTTGTATGGTAAGCTGTTCCCAGCTGGTTCCCTTCTTGCAGCTTCTCCCATGTGCCCGTCGGCGACAGATATTGGACTTGCGTCCTCCAAGGGTTGTGGCTGGTGTCTGTAGTGTGCGCTAACCAACGCATTTCGGGTGGCATGCCCTTTTTCAAGGATGCTTATATATAAATATCTCTTTCTTGCGGCCCACGCAATACGGGTCAGTTGGGACTTTGAGTTTGACGTGTCTGGTATACAGCATTCATGGACTCGACTTGATAGCTCTTTGTTGTTCAGTCACATTGTCCTTTATTAGATTTCGGGATGCTGATGTCCCCCGGGATTTGAACCCATTGCCCATGGCATTGCAGTTGGACACTATTCATTCAACTATTTGCCCTTGCATAGAAAGCTAGAGAATTCCAAGCTGAAAAGTTTGAAGTATTTGAAGCTTACCTTGTACTTTGTGAAGGGGTGATCAGCGTTGCGGCTGGGCAGATCTATGTAGTGTGTTGCTGTAACAGATTGGATGTGTGGCTGCACACTGCATGGATCTGCTCGATTATGGTGCTGGTTATTTTTTTTTACGGGGTACAGGTAGATTCATATAGATAGATATCTCATACTTTTTATGCGGGATCAAGTGGCTCGGTGGGCAGGGTGTTTGGCTGGGATGCAGCATGTTGTGGGTTGGAGTCCCGAGTGTGGCAGTGTATTGGAATGTATTATTTAATGAGGGGTATTGTGGCTGACTAGCTGCGAACTGTCGGGTAAAGTGCATGAATGTGATATATAGAGGATTTGTGTCCAAATCCATTTTCTTGCTGTGTTCTATAAATGTGTGTTTATAGTCCAGTGTAAGGGCACTCAATCTTCATCATCAAAAAAACTTTTATTCATATCTTCATCAACACCCAGTTAGGCACTTTAAAAACGCTTGGAGAATGGCTCTTAAATGCTCTTAGGGGTATATTCAACAAGAGTCCGGTCCGTTCCGACATGCAGTTGTCGGAATGGACCCGACAACCCCTATTCAAAGAGCGGCCAAATCTGACTGTCTGGTTTGGCCGCTCCCGGTGTCTTGTCCTGCCGCTGCTGTCGGCTGGGGGAGCAGTCAGCGGTGTTGGGGGAGGGGGGGGGGGGCTGTCATCGGCTGCCGTGGAAGAGATGTCTGCGGCAGTGGGGGCATCAGCGGGAGAGCAGCGGAGGAGGAGGAGACAGAGAAAAGGAGACGAGGTGAGCAGCTGCTGCAGCAGCGTCACTGGAGGCTCACGGCGGCGTCCACCCGGCTCCAGCAAGCGGAAAAAAGCCTTGAAAAAAGCGTCCTGCGTGGCACTGAAACGTCGGCTATGCCACTCGTTTGCTTCATTTGCCTAATACACCAGCTTCTTCACCAGTCCTCGGAGTGCCGCCTGTTCTTTCAACATTGGGAGTGGGTTGAGGAACACCCCTCTCTAGGAAGACATTGCGTTTATATATATATATATATATATATATTTATATTGCAAAGGGTGATACAGCGCCACTTGTGGGGTATAGTCTCAGTACTAACTTGATATATATGTTGTAATAAAAAGATATATGATGTAATAAAAAGGTATAAAAAAACACAACCACCTTGTTAGAGGTGTCAGCCACCCCTTAGGAGTGCAACACTAGTACGGTGCTGCCAGAGAAAAGATATAGTGGAGGGATAAGGGTACCGGCGACTAATGTTGTGTAAATATGCAAATAATTAATGTTAAAAGCTTATGATTCATGAGCCAAAAAATATAAAATCGAACAAACAGTTTTAATAGCACATATAGATAAAATACATAAAAGGTCATATAATATCCGAATCAGGTAAAAAGGTAGCAAGGTAAAAGACTTAGCTTTAAAATAGGCAAGGGGGTCACTGCAGGGAATCCAACGCGTTTTCGTCACATCAGACCCTTTGAAGAAGTCTATATGTGCTATTAAAACTGTTTGTTCGATTTTATATTTTTTGGCTCATGAATCATAAGCTTTTAACATTAATTATTTGCATATTTACACAACATTAGTCGCCGGTACCCTTATCCCTCCACTATATATATATATATATATATATATATATATATATATGTGTGTGTGTGTTTGTGTCAATTTTTTGGCACATATATATATGTGTGTATATATATATATATATATGTGTGTATATATATATATATATGTGTGTATATATATATATATATATATATGTGTGTATATATATATATATATATATATATATGTATATGTTGCCTTCTGGACCTTGAGAGAACCACATGCTCACCTAGTTGAGCGGTAATCTTCTTCATATTGAACCTGAATACTTTTATCTTAATTATCTGGCTGGTAATTTTTCCATGTTCAGTTAAATATGGTCCATTTGTAATACGGTAATCCATTGACGGATTATCCGCCATAGATTAATTCTGGGTTTATACCTGTTTTATCATATTTAAATACGATACACGTATTTGCAAGATATACTATAAACTAATCTGGCATCTGATAAATACCCCTGAAGAAGTCCCTGAATGGGACGAAACGCGTTGGGTTTCTACAAGCACTGTTTCCATCATCATAAACAGTCTGTTGGATAATGTGTTATTAACATTGTATGTATATCACTCACCGTGTATTGGTATGAATTGTACTGCCTAATAATTCTCCAAAGACTATTTGGTTTTTATATGAAGGGAAGAATCCCGTTTTTTATGTAATAAATACTAAATTACTGGATCACTGTTCTCTTTGTTCATGGTTGTTGATGACAGTGTTTTTTTAGCGCACCCAGATTCCCCCCTTTTTCCATATATATATATATATATATATATATATATATATATATACATATACATGTATGTATATGTATGTATATATATATATATATATATATATGTATATATATATATATATATATATATATATATAAACTCTATCTCCGGAAAGGTAGGTATAAAACTACGTGTGCGTTATGGGCCCCCCATGGAACCAGGAGTCCGTCTGTACAGCACACATTGCACCCATGATAGAAACGCATATATATGTATATACTGTGTGTGTGTGTATGTATGTGTGTATGTATATGTGTGTATGTATATATATATATATATATATATATATATATATAAAATATGTGTGTGTGTGTGTGTGTTTTTTCCAATAGAAATGTCATCAGTACTGAGCCAAATGCCTCAATACATGCAAGAAAGAGTGAAAAAAAAAACACATAGCATAATACTTTGTTTTTGATTAAAAAAAAGTTCAAAGGTACATGTATACAACACTCAAGAATGGGATCAGACAGACAGTAATTGCATATGGATAATTACCAGAAATCTTGGAACTGGGTTTTAATTGGTTCCAAATGGGCATAGGGTGGATGATATATCACCATGCGGTATCCTGGGTAGACTCGCAGGCACTCTGGGGCAGATGTATTAACCTGGATAAGGCATAAGGAAGTGATAACCCAGTGATGAGTACAAGGTGACAAACGCACCAGCCAATCAGCTCCTAACTGTTAATTTACATATTGGAGCTGATTGGTTGGTGCGTTTGTCACCTTGTACTCATCACTGGTTTATCACTTCCTTATGCCTTCTCCAGGTTAATACATCTGCCTATCTGTTCCTTAAGGTAATGTCCTCCTTGCACTCTCCAGTCGGCTCATCCCACTAATGCATTTCAACCCCGTCTGGGGTCTTTTTTAAGGTAATGAGTGTTGCTAGTCCATCCAACAATCCTTCCATATCCATAATATCCAATCCCTTCACTTCCCCATACTCAAAAATACATAACTGCTGAGGCTGGTCTCTCTCCAATCATAGATCTCCTCTAAATCATGTGACCGTAAACAGTTCCCATCTTCAGGGCAACAGTGTGTTTTTCTAGTAACACTGATGTCACTTGATATTGGTCACGTATTCCGGTCCGGCGTCTATCTGCTGCCATCTTTTATGCTTACAGAATCTCCATCACGGCGTCTCTATTCCCATGGAAATGGCACTGTGACTACTTCATTTCCTCCCCGCCTGCTGTCTTGGTGACATGTTGGGCACTCTGTATTTCCGTATTCGGGATAGATGCATGCATGTTGTTATGGCAACAGAACCGGCCTGTCATCCCTTCCTTTAAACTTGGGATTTTATATGTATTTTATCTGGGCATATATATGCAGAATTGCTGACATTGTTCATTTATTATTTTTTTCAGTTTTTTTATTTTTTATTTTATTGCATGTTGTAATTACCTCTCTCTCTGTTTCTCTGCCCCTGCTGCCTCTCTCTCTTTCTTCGCCCCTGCTGCCTCTCTCTGTTTCTCTGCCCCTGCTGCCTCTCTGTTTCTCCGCCCCTGCTACCTCTCTCTGTCCTTATGCCCCTGCTGCCTCTCTCTCTGTCACTACATCCCTGCTGTCTCTGTTCCCTCTCTCTGTCCCTTCGTCCCTGCTGCCTCTCTATCTGTCCCTACATTCCTTCTGCCTCTTTCTTTCTATGCCCCTGCTGCCTCTTTCTGCCCCTAAGTCCCTGCTGCCTATCTCTGTCCCTCCTTCTTTGCCGGCACTCTCTCTATGTTCCTGCTGCCTCTCTCTTCATCCCAGCTGCGTCTCCCTAAGTCCTTGCTGACCCTCTATCGGTCTCTATGCCCCTGCTGCCTCTTTCTATCCCTACGTCCCTTCTGACCCACTCTCTGTTACTATGCCCAAGCTGCCTCTTTCTGTCCCTAAGTCCCTGCTGCCTATGTCTCTCTGGAGACCTGAGTTGGGGGAGCCCCTTAAAAATGTTGCTATGGGGCCCACAAATTTCTAGTTACTCATAGACAGGTTGCTCAGGATGTTGTGGGACCAGATCTGTGCGTGTGCGGTGCCTGCTCATGCGCAGATCATTAAACATCAGAGATTTATGGAAATCTCAGAATCAGGCCCTATACGTGTAACCAATATCTCCCCCTATTAGCTAATAAGTGTTCTGTAACATGAGTTTTTTTTCTTTTATCTTTGGCCTAATCTGAGCCGGACAGGGCTATGCCAGTTCAGAGGCTCCAATGGCACATTGTGTCCTACTGGCATTACAACATGGAGGGGCGAGAGAGAACCTGAGATTTGGGCACTACCATAAGTGTGCTCAGCTGGGCAAGGGAGATATGTAGCAAACTTTCTAAAGAGTTTGTTGCCCATAGCAACCAATGAGCTTCTAGCTATCATTTATCAAATATTTTCTATAAAATGATAGCTAGAACCTAGTTGGTTGCTATGGGCATTGTATGGTGGTCACTGGGATGCTCCTTGTATTGAATATCACTAGTATGGTAGACAGAGACATTGTGATTTATGTTTTCTTTTACACCGCAAGGAAAAATGTGAGACCAGTGGGTCTTTACCAATAGATGAGACCCCAGTCAGAATGATCTATTTTATGATGACCATTTACCAAATCATTGCTAATCTTTGGAATTCCCTGCTGTTGGATTAAGTAGTAGTAGTAATCATTTAATGTGTGTACTTGTCACCCTGGTGTGCTGCCTACCAGTGCAATATCTCACTCACCGGTGTGATCTCCACCTACTGTGACAGGATCCTTCCGCTGGTGCTGTGACTGCCTACCATGCTGCATTGGCCTTGCTTACTACCATTGTGGCTAATGCTAACAATTTGCTAACCCCCAATTTGTGTTGTGCCCCGCTTATAGCTGAGTTACACCAACCGACATGAGGCCACTTTTCATATTTTTCCAGGGCCACTTCCACCCCTGTCTGGCATGGAAGAAACGTGATTGATAAATCAAAGTAAATGTACAAGGAGGGTATTGATAAGCCATTAGAAAGTTATCGGAAGATGGAAACCCTTCTTAACAGTATCTTATACCAGGGATGGGGAACCTTCGGCCCTCCAGCTGTTGTTGAACTACACATACCAGCATGCCTTGCATCGGTTTTACTATTTGGCCATGCTAAAACTGCTACATGGCAAGCTGGAATGTGTAGTTCATCAACAGCTGGAGGGCCGAAGGTTCCCCATCCCTGTCTTATACTGTGAATTTCTTACCCTGTTTCTAAGACAAAGACATTGTCAGTTATTAATTTAACTTGTTAATTAAGTGAAAGGGAGACCTGATATTTTCCTGGAGATGTGTCACCCGTGGAGAGAGGTAAAGCAAATGATGCTTCCAACTACATGTATCATTTCATGTACTGTGCTAGATTAGTGACAGAAGATGATTGGGTGCTTTGGACATCTACACTTTCTCTCTCTCCAGGCTCGATGCATATCCCCAAAAGTGCTGTATATAAAATATATGTCACACTGCTATACAGCAGGCCAGGAGCACCAGCAGGACAGTAGAGTACAGTCATATCAGTAATAATTTGCAGACCCTGTGAAATTAGCGTGCAATAAAGAATGTAGACTCAGTCAATGAATACTTAAAACAATTTTTAGTTTATGTTAAAATATAAACATTTTATTATGTGGAATATTTAACAAATAATATTTGCGAGACATCTCCAAAAACAGTTTTGGGGGCTGCCCACAAATATTAAACAGCCCCTGAATGGATATAAAGCATTTGTTTTGAAAGAGGCAATGTGGAGACTAAGCTGCTGTCCAATCTGAGCAATCTTTTCTGCTGAAGGAGTTAGCTAAACTGCATGCTGAGATTTGTAGGATGTCTGAGTCTTTGAGGCCTCCACTGCCTCAGAGAGCCACCAGAAGATATTCTGCCTCGACTACTGTGGGCTCTCAAGGGCAGAGATTTCCAGAGGGACACAGACACCTCCAGCAAGTTGTGACACTGCAAAACCCATATGCTGCTCTTGCAGGGCTGGAAGATACAACTAACAGAGGCACTACAGAACAGGAGGTTATGGGGACATTTACTAACTATAGGAAAAGGAACAGGAAAATTACATCTTCAAAAAGGACTGCACTTCTCTTGGGAGATTCCATTATTAGAGGAATACATCTGGGAAATGCAAAGGAAGTAGAGAAACAAGTAAGGTGCTTACCTGGAGCCACAGCTCCAAGGGATAAAGAGCGCATGCTAAGAATTATGAAGGCAGCAAGAAAAGATGAGGAGGTGGAAGTCATTGTCCTCCTAGGGACAAATGACCTGGCAAATGCTGAAGTCATGGCTGTAAAAGATGAATTTAGGAAGTTAGGGACTGCTCTGAAGCAGGTGGCAACCACTGTAACTTTTTCAGAAGTATTACGAGTACACAGAGGGGAAGACAGAACTCATTGCATCAGAAACTTCAATGTTTGGCTAAGGACATGGTGCAGAGAGGATAGATTTGGATTTATAGGACACAGTCACACCATCTGGCAAGATAAGAGTTTATACAAAAGTGACAGCATGCACCCATCTTCTAGGGGAACGAGAATACTACCTGAACAGTGTGGATACTTCATCAAGAACTATTTAAACTAACAGAGGGGGGCAATGAACCAAATAGGAATAAAGCAATCTGCTCCCCCAACACACAGGTATTGTTTCTGCAGACAAAGGGAATAGGAAGCATATCCACAGCAACAGAAGATAATTTAGATCAAAACCAAATAAACATAGGCAGAGAAAAGAACATAGCTAGGAACAGGAAAATCACAAACAAGACTCTAAAAGCTATGTGTGCAAATGCTAGGAGTTCAGGGAGTACAATCCCAGAACTAATTGCAATAATGACAAGGGATGATTTAGATGTTGTTGCAATTACAGAGTCATGGTGCAATGAAAATCATGACTGGGAGATAGCTATACCGGGATATACTTTATTTAGGATGGACAGAATGGGAAAAATCTGAGGAGGGATAGCAATGTATGTTAAAAAAAAAGCATAAATACTACCTTAATAGAAAGTATTGAAGGAAAAACTGAGGCCATTTGGGTGACCATAGAAACAGGGGAGAAGTCGATTATTCGTATTGGCGTACAGGCCACCAGGTCAGGAAGAGGAACTGGACAAGAACCTTTTGCAGGACATAACTAAAATGGCATTAAAAGGAGAGGTAATAATCATGGGAGACTTTAATCTTCCTGATGTAAACTGAAAGGTGTCTGTTGCTAGCTCCACTAGAAGTAGGGACATTTTAAATTCCCTTCAGGGTGCATACCTCCACCAATTGGTGAGGGAGCCCACTCGGAAAGACGCAATATTGGACTTAATACTTACAAATGGAGACAGGATATCGGATGTAAAAGTGAGTGAAAATCTGGGATCCAGTGACCATCAAGCAGTATGGTTCAGCATAAAGACAGAGACTAACTTATCCCATACAAAAACAAAGGTGTTTGATTTTAGGTAGGGCTGATTTTGTAGGGATGGGAAAATGTGTAAGCGATTCTTTAGCAGAGTGGAGGAACTTGGAAGCAGTACAGGAGAGGTGGGGAAATATTAAAAAGTGCAATATTAAAGGCAACAGACCTTTTGTATCAAGTGTTTGAAAAACACAAGGAAAGGAAGCCAGTGTCGTTTGTGAAAGAAGTAGCAAATATTGTGAAAGCAAAAAAGATGGCTTTTAGGAAATATAAGCAGACACAAAATAATGAAGACAAAGGGCCTAATTCTGAGTTGATCGCAGCAGCAAATTTGTTAGCAGTTGGGCAAAACCATGTGCACTGCAGGGGGGACAGATATAACATGTGCAGAGAGAGTTAGATTTGGGTGAGGTGTATTTAAACTGAAATATAAATTGCATTGTAAAAGTAAAGCAGCCAGTATTTATCCTGCACAGAAACAAAATAACCTACCCGAATCTAACTCTCTCTGCAAATGTTATATCTGCCCCCCCCCCCCCCCCCGCCCTGCAGTGCACATGGTTTTGCCCAATTGCTAACAAACTTGGAGCTGCGATCAACTTAGAATTACCCCCAAAGAGATATATCTTGTTAGACAGAAGGCGACTAGGACAATCAGATGTGCAAAGGCACAAGCTGAGGAGAAAATGGCCCAGTCAGTGGGTAAAGGAGGCAAAACCTTTTTTTAGGTATATAAGCGAAAGGAGAAAAACAAAAGGCAGAATAATAAAACGAAAGACAGAGACTGGGAGTCTTGTTGAAGGACACAATGTATAGCAGATCATCTTAATTTTTTTGCTCAGTATTTACTATTTACTACTGAAAGAGAGGGGAAGGGGCCACAGTTAAGTTGCAGAACTCTCAAAGCTGAAAGTGGACAAATCTATGGGGCCAGATGGGATTACATCCAAGGATACTAAAAGAACTTAAAGAGGTGCTGGTAGCACCGTTGACAGAATTATTCAACCAGTCATTAGCTACAGGAGTAATTCCAGAGGACTGGAAAAGAGCGAACGTAGTCCCACTGCACAAAAGTAGAAGCAAGGAAGAGGCAAACAACTACAGACCAGTAAGTCTTACATCAGTAGTAGGGAAATTGATGGAAACACTCTTAAAAGAAAGTTGTATATTATCTCAAATCCAGCAATTTACAGGATCCCAAACAGCATGGATTCACTGGGGGAAGATCATGTCAAACAAATCTTATTGACTTTTTTGACTGTGACTAAAGTGGTGGATAAAGGTAGAGCTGTGGATATAGCTTATCTAGACTTTAATAAGGCTTTTGATACTGTTCCACATCGCAGACTGCTAAATAAACTTGAATGTTTGGGATTGGATACTAGGATTATTGAATGGATAAGATCTTGGTTGCAGGATTGAAAACAAAGTTGTGGTAAATGGAGTGCATTCACAGGAGGGAAATGTTACCAGTGGAGTACCCCAGTGATCTGTACTCGGACCAGTGCTTTTTAATATCTTTAGTGGTGACATTGCAAATGGCATTATAGGGAAAGTATGCCTCTTTGCAGATGATATAAAGGTATGCAACAGGGTAGACCAACCAGGAGGGGTAAAACAAATGATTGATGATCTAGGTAGACTAGAGGAATGGTCAAGAGTGTGTCAATTACAGTTTGATGACAAAAATGCAAAATCATGAACTTGGGTCTCAAAAATCCAAAGGCTAAATATAGTATTAATGGCACTATACTGGAAACTACTGAGGAGGAAAGGGATCTAGGAGTCACTATTTCAGGTGACTTAAAGGCAGGTAAGCAATGTAACAAAGCAAAGAGGAAGCCAAGTCAGATGCTTGGCTCAATTGGGAGAGGAATCAGCAGCAGAAAGAAAGAAGTAATAATGCCACTGTATAGGTCATTTGTACGGCCTCATCTAGAATACTGTGTTCAATTCTGGAGGCCATATCTTCAAAAGGATATTAATACATTAGAGACTGCACAAAGAAGGGCAACTAAAATGGTGCCTGGCCTACATCACAAAACATACCCAGAAAGACTAAGAAATCTCAATATGTATAGTTTGGAGCAGAGAAGAGGGGACATGATAGAAACTTTCAAATATATCAACGGTTTTAACAAAGTCCAGGATGGGAACATTCTCCAAATGAAGAGAAGCAATAGGACACAAGGACATGCACCGAGACTGGTGTGGGGAGGTTCAGGGAAAATTTGAGGAAAAATTACTTCACAGCAAGGGTAGTGGGCACGTGGAATAGCCTCCCATCAGAGATGGTAGAGGCTAAGACAGTAGAGCAATTTAAACATGCATGGGATAGACATAAGGATATCCTTACAAAAAAATAAGGGTCAAATAAGGTTTGAGATAAAAAAAATATGGTAAAAAAAAAAAAAAAGGCAGACTAGATGGGCCAAGTGGTTATTATCTGCCGTCAAATTCTATGTTTCTATGAATGTACGTATTGGGGACTGCAATAGATATTGGAGATATCTGTTGCATTCCTCCTATTTTGATCACAAAAGCAGCCACCAAAAGTTTCTACAGCAATTGGTAAACTGCGAAACTCGCCAAGCTCCAGAGTGCAAAGCATTTTTGAGCTTGGCCCGGCAGCTAAGGCCATTTCTAAATGGGGTTTGTAGCCTGTGGGCTACATTATGCAATTCATCCCAGGAGAAGGATCCTTTGGATCCCTCTGCATCATGGTCTGCTCTCACATACGCAGTCTGACAAATGCACATGTGAAGTAGCGCAGCCAGGGTCTAAATCCAGAAGTAAAGTGATGGCATTAGCGATTATTTTACTTCTTATACATTGCAGGGACGGGCATGAGATTGATTATGGCATATAAGCTACACCTCTAGACTCGCGAAGAGTCATCCATCGGCACTCAGGAGAGGAAAACCCCCCCCTTGGGGGGAAACCTCTAGGGAGCCATGGCCTCAGGATCGCCCTTCCCTCTGGGCATTAAGAGGTGTACTAATAGGGGGATCAGTATGATATCCCGGTAACCGCTGCCTAAACCTAACCCTCCCTCCCCTGCAGCCTAACCCTAACCTCTCCCCAGGGGTGTATCTTCCTATTGGCCAGGATGGCACTTGCCAGGGGCGCCGGCCAAGAGGGGGGCGCTGCCCGGCAGTGCCACCCGCACCAGGGGGTAGAATGACAGTAGTTCTCACTGAGTACATCCCTTAGCAGTGCTCATCCACTGCCGGACTCTCAGAAGTGTATTTCACTCTGACACTCTCTGTGACTACAGTCACAATGATGGTGAATATAGCCGGGGAGCGGGGCACTTCCAGGTATGGGGAGGGGCGAGGCACCTCCTCTTCCTTATCTGCTCCCCTTCTCATTGGTCCCACTTGGTCTGTCACCAAACAGCAGCCACTACAATCAGCAGCAGTCAGCAGTGAGCATGAGCATACCTGTACACTATGGGAATAATTCCAAGTTGATCGCAGCAGGAATTCTGTTAGCAATTGGGCAAAACCATGTGCACTGCAGGGGAGGCAGATATAACATGTGCAGAGAGAGTTAGATTTGGGTGTGGTGTGTTCAATCTGCAATCTAATTTGCAGTGTAAAAATAAAGCAGCCAGTATTTACCCTGCACAGAAATAAAACCCACCCAAATCTAACTCTCTCTGCAAATGTTATATCTGCCCCCCCTGCAGTGCACATGGTTTTGCCCAACTGCTAAAAAATTTCCTGCTGCGATCAACTTGGAATTACCCCCTTTGTGCGGTACCGTAGCTGCACTGCATGGTCTATCCTGGCAGTCTGGATCACAGCTTACAAAGAGCTCTGTATGAAGAGGTATCTAGACCAGTGACTGCCTGTCCAGCCGTGTTGAGACTACAAGTCCCAGCACACCTTGTCAACTGGATGTAATGGGACATGTAGTGTCATCACACCTAGAGAGGGGTTTTTAACTGTATGCATGTGTGCATATATCCCCTCGGTGTCCCTGTCCTCACACTCCTTGTAATTCCCCCATAGTGTCACTGCCCGCACCATCCCTGTAACTGCCCCCTCAGTGACCCTGCCCATACACTCATGTAATTCCCTCTCAGTGTCCCTGCCCACACCCTTCCCATAATTCCCCCTCCGTATCCCTGCACACATCCTCCCTGTAATTCCCTCTCAGTGTCCCTACCCGCAACCTAACCGTAATTCCCCCTCAGTATCCCTGCCCGCACCCTCCCCGTAATTCCCTCTCAGTGTTCCTACCCACACCATAACCGTAATTCCCTCTCAGTGTTCCTACCCGCACCCTCCTCGTAATTCCCTCTCAGTATCCCTGCTTGCACACTCCTAATTCCCTCTGTGTCCCTGCCTGCACCCTAACCGTAATTCCTCCTCAGTGTCCCTACCAGCACCCTCCCCATAATTCCCCCTCAGTTTCCCTGCCTGCACACTCCTCGTAATTCCCCCTCAGTGTCCCTGCCCGTACACTTCTGTAATTGCCCCTCAGTGTCCCTGCCTGCACACTCCTGTAATTGCCCCTCAGTGTCCCTGCCTGCACACTCCTCGTAATTCCCCCTCAGTGTCCCTGCCCGCACACTCCTGTAATTGCCCCTCAGTGTCCCTGCCTGCACACTCCTCGTAATTCCCCCTCAGTGTCTCTGCCTGCACACTCCTGTAATTGCCCCTCAGTCTCCCTGCCTGCACACTCCTCGTAATTCCCCCTCAGTGTCCCTGCCCGCACACTCTTGTAATTGCCCCTCAGTGTCCCTGCCTGCACACTCCTCGTAATTCCCCCTCAGTGTCCCTGCCTGCACACTCCTGTAATTGCCCCTCAGTGTCCCTGCCTGCACACTCCTGTAATTGCCCCTCAGTCTCCCTGCCTGCACACTCCTGTAATTCCCCCTCAGTGTCCCTGCCCGCACACTCCTGTAATTCCCCCTCAGTGTCCCTTCCTACACCCTCCCTGTAATTGCCCTTCAGTATCCCTGACCTCAGCCTCCCTGTAAGCCCTCCACCTCATTGTCCTTACCCACACCCTCCCTGTAATTCTCCCTCAATGTCCCTGACCTCAGCCTATCTGTAACTGCGCCCTCTGTGTCCCTGGGTGGGGGGTGCCAATTCCTTACTTTGCCAGGGGCGCTCAGACCCCTAGATACACCCCTGCCTCTCCCCACCCGCAGTCTAAATCTAACCCCCCCCCCCCCCTCCACACCTTTTGCGGGAGCTATAGGTAATGGGAGTGGTACAATACTTACCTATACCTACCTATACTTGACAAGGTCAACAGCTGTGTAGACTAAGAGGAAAAGAAGAAAAAACATTGTTAGTGGATGAACAAGCAGAGAGACAAACTGCAAACAGTGGTGTGGTTGTATAGAGATAAATCTCTATATGTAGATATTAAGGACATGGAAAATGCCTAAAATAAGGACAGTTAACCCAAAGGGTCTATTCTCTATTGTTTTTATACAATACAACATATTGGGGGGGGGGGGGGGGGGGGGAGATAAGTTCTTTCTTGTAGTAATAAGTGGGTACATAAAAAAAAAAAAATTTGACCAGTAAATAATAAAAGCTATAAATTGCTAACATTTAGGGGCCAATCCAATTAGGTACGAGTTGCCATTGCTGCAACGTTTCAACACTGACAAAGGCATCCAAACTCGCACCCTTTGTGGCCAGATAGGGCTGCAGATACTTTTGAGTGAGTTTGGGCTGCCGTAAAGTGCGGCTGTTGTAAGACAAACTCGCACCTAATTAAATTGACCCCTTAGTTGTTAAATGCGATAAAATAGTAAAATGTAATGGTGTAATTGTGGTCCTGATTCAGTTGTGGTTGTTAAAGAGATTGCTGCTGCAATGTTTTGCATCGCAGTCTACTCTGAGTGAGTCTGAGCAATCGTAGGCTGAGCAGGTCTCCTAGACACAGAGGGCTCTCCAGCAGAAACACAGGTCACAATGGGTAATTTAAGCATGTGCATGGAAAGGTGGTTGAACAGAACTGACCCGCCTGTGTAAAGTCAGCCACCCCTGTTACCACCCCAAATGCCGACTTCCTGTCAATCACTTTGCGATGGGATCCTCTACGTGAGCTTGATTGCATCTTGTGCGCAGTGCAGACTATACGCATGCACAGTGAAAAAGCACTGAGCCACTTGCTTGCAACAGCAGCTTTGCGTCCGCATCTGAATCAGGCCTGCTGTGCGTTAAGGAAAAGGACTCTAGGGAAAAGAGCTAAGTCTCCTTTATTATATGCAAAGATAGGGAAACAGTCACTTGCACTTACAGCTCTATTTTACATAATTTATACCATATTGTTCAATTTCATCATTTGCTTACTCTATGGGGGAGATGCATTAAGCCCTACGTAGTGATAAAGTGAAGAGAGATAAAGTGCCAGCCAATCAGCTCCTAACTGCCATGTTACAGGCTGTGTTTGAAAAATGACAGATAGTAACTGATTGATTGTTAGTTATTCTTTCTCCAGGGTGTAGTAAGGTATGCCGGCGGCCGTGTTCCCGGCGACCAGCATACCGGCGCCGGGAGCCCGACCGCCGGCATACCGACAGCGTGGCGAGCGCAAGCGAGCCCCTTGCGGGCTCGCGCTCGCCACGCTGCGGGCATGGCGGCACGCTACGCTACATGCGCCACTCTATTTATTCTCCCTCCAGGGGGGTCGATTACCCCCACGAGGGAGAAAATCTGTCGGTATGCCGGCTGTCGGGATTCTGGCGCCGGTATACTGTGCGCCGGGATCCTGACAGTCGGCAACCTGAAGACCACCCCTTTCTCCACTTTATCACTGGAACCAGAGGGCGCTAGACACACATAATTGTCCAAATAGAGTCCATAAATAAAGAAAAATCAATGAAGTCCTGGCACTGACGGATGAAACGCGTTGGGACTACCTACAGACATCTCCTTTTATGGACAGATAAGCCTCATATATTTTTTTAATCTTGTACGTGTGTTATCCAGCCATTTTTTATGTCATTATGTGTATTAAACTTATGTATTTTTAATATTTACACTGCCCAGGCTATCAATTGTTTTCAATTGGGAATAAGCTTGTTCCCTAATTATGCCTGTGAAATTGGGCAGTGACATACTAATGATACCTTGAGCATCACCTGTTGGAGATACAATGTGTGAATTGTATTTAATATAACTCCCCTTCTGGAGGAGAGACAGGTAGGTCCGATAAGGAAAAACCGGCGAGGAGGCACCTTTCGAATTCCTTTGTAACCCTGAGAACAATTTTTATTGCCCCGGGATCCACCTGTGAGTGAACTCAGATGTGGCTGAAGAGTCGAAGACGTGCTCCCCCTGGGACGGACTCCCTTAGCGGGGCTCCCGCATCCTGCGGTGGATGTAGTAGAGGCCGGGGAGGACTTCTGTTCCTGGGAACTAGCTGTGCCCCGTGCCATACCTCTGGTAAGAAAGGACGCTCCTCATACTTTCTTGTTATTCTGCGACCGAAAGGACTGCATTTGATAATGTCGTGCTTTCTTAGTCCGTGAGGGAATATAAGGCAAAAGATCAGAATTACCAGCTATAGCTGTGGAGACCAGGTCCGAGAGCCCTTCTCCACACAATTCCTCAGCCTTGTGAGGTAAACCCTCCATATGCCTCTTTTAGTCGGCATCACCTGTCCATTGCATGTTCCACAGGACAAGTCTAGTACAAATCGACATAGCATTGACTCTAGAACCCAGTAGACTAACGTCTCTTTGGGCATGTCTTTTATATATATATATATATATATATATATGAGACAACATCTTTTACATATATATATATATATATACTAGGGACAATAACATGGCATCCTTATCTAGGGTTTCAACCTCCGCTGATAAGGTATCTGACTACGCTGCTACAGCGCTATAAACCCATGCCGACACAATCGCCGGTCTGAGTAGTGTACCGGAATCATACCCTCCAAAATTTTACACTGAAAAATCGGTACAAATCCGAAAAAGGGGCGTGGCCACAGGTAAAGGGGGCGTGGCCACGCCCCTTTTCCTATACTTTCAATAGAAGCTTGGAGAGCCAAAAATCGGTACAGACCATGAAAAAAAGGTACTGTACCTATTAAAAAGGTACAGTTGGAGGGTATGCAGAATGTGTGTAAATGTACTTCAAAGTACTTTTACTGCATGCTATCTGCAGGATCCCTGAGGATAGCTGTTAAGTCAGCGCTACCTTTTTGGGTAAACGTGTCAATGCCTTGTACACCCTAGGGGAAGATTCCCATCTTATCCTGGCCCCATTAGGGAAAGGATACTCCCTGAGAATTCTTATTGGGAAGCTGCAGCTTCTTGTCTGGAGATTCCCGCTCTTTTCCTTCATGAGAGGAGTGAAATTTACCTCAGCTTTCTTCCCCTTAAACATGTGTACCCTTGTGTCAGGGACAGATGAGTCATCAGTGATATGCAAAACATCTTTTATTACAATAATCATATATTGAATACTTTTCTGCCAGTCTTGGCTGTACTTTGCATTAACGTAGTCGACACTGGAGTCAGACTCCGTGTCGATAACAGTGTCTATTATTTTGGATAGTGAGCGTTGTGAGACTCTGAAGGACTCTGTGACATAGGGGCAGACATGGGTAGATTCGCTGTCTGTTCTCTAATCTTTTGTAATAAGTTCATCTTAGCACTTAATTTCACATATCCAATCAGGTGTCGGCGTTGTCGACGGAGACACCACGCACCCACACAGATTTGCTCCATCTCTTCCTTAGGAGAGCCTTTTACCACAGACATGTCGACACACACGTACCGACACACTCCACACACACAGGGAATCTCTTATCTGAAGACAGGTTCCCCCCTAGGCCCTTTGGAGAGACAGAGAGAGAGTATGCCAGCACACACCCCAGCGCTATATAACCCAGGAAAAAACACAGAATGTTTACCCAGTAGCGCTGCTGTAATGTATAATCGCCAAATATGTGCCCCCCTCTACTTTAAAACCCTCTTCACCGTGTGTCAAGCAGGGGAGATTCCGGGGAGCTTCCTCTCAGCGGTGGTGTGGAGAGAAAATGGCGCTGGTTAGTGCTGAGGGAGAAGCCCCGCCCCCTCGGCGGCGGGCTTCTGTCCCGCTCAAACTTACTAAAATATGGCTGGGGCTCTTTTATATACTTGTACAGTGCCCACCTGTACATGTGTATATATACTTTTTGCCATAAGAGAGGTGTTATATTGCTGCCCAGGGCGCCCCCCCCCCCCCCCCCCCCCCCTGCGCCCTGCACCCTTACAGTGACCGGAGTATGTGAGGTGTATGGGAGCAATGACGCACAGCTGCGGTGCTGTGCGTTACCTCAGTGAAGCTCTGAAGGCTTCTGCCGCCTGAGACGTCTTCTGACTTCGTTTCTTCTGGCTCTGTGAGGAGAACGGCGGCGCGGCTCTGGGGGTGGACGCCCAGTAAGAACCTGTGTTCACCCCCTCTGGAGCTAATGGTGTCCAGTAGCCAAGGAAGCAGAGCCTATCTTAGACAAGAAGGTCTGCCCCTCTCTCCTCAGTCCCTCGATGCAGGGAGCCTGTTGCCAGCAGAGCTCCCTGTGAAAATGTAGAAAAAATCCAAACAAAAATGCTTTCTAGGCAGAGAACTCAGGGAGCTCCCTGCAGTGCACCCATCACGCTCTGGGCACAGTGTAAAAACTGGGGTCTGGAGGAGGGGCATAGAGGGAGGAGCCAGTGCACACCCAGAATCCAAAGCTTTCTTAAAGTGCCCTATCTCCTGCGGAGCCCGTCTATTCCCCATGGTCCTTACGGAGTCCCAGCATCCTCAAGGACGTTAGAGCATTTTGGATAAGGGATACTCAACGTGTGTATATATGTATATGTGTGTATATATATACTTCCAAATGTGGTCGCACTCTCACCGAACCGATAGATCAGCGACTGGGGTGACTCCCAAGAGGTCCAGTGTAAAGTCCAGACTCCAAAATATAGAAAAACAATATAGAGGGGCACTCACCAGAAATTTGCATTTAAAACAAGCATTGAATTTTAATGCATACTCATCAGAATATTATTTCAAGCGAATAATTCAATTGTAATTCGACGTTTCGATCCCTCAGGATCATCATCAGGAAATTGCAACAGATACAGCATACACATCAGGTTACATCTGTTCATATGCACCAACATCAAGTGATCAATGCCTAGCAGGTCTCCTAAATACCCCCAGTGACTTCATAATAGCCAGCATTTCCAATTAATTAATTAACTCCATGGAACATTCCAATATTGGGAAGGGGCATTTTGCACCATAAACCCAATACATCTACTTCACTCATAGGGACAAAACAGCAAACATACCCCCATGCCTATAGCACTTACCAGTGACCGGACTGATCAATCATCCAACATGGAGAGCAGCTGGGGATATATCGATGTGCGTCACAATCTGTTTACCCGGAGCGCACTCTGCTTTACCCGATGTGTGCAAGGACACCCCATAGCACACCATCTCCCACGTGTTGCGCCGACACGCTCCAGCTACAGCCCGCTCGCGTGCGTTCCACCAGACGTGGATGGAACGCACATTGCTTCCGCATCGTCTCTCCGCGTCACTTCCGGTTGCGGCCGTACTCTATTCCTGGGCACTAACGAACACCATGGCAACGATTGCCCTGGATACGAGACGAAAGAGTCCTGTGTCAATCTTCACAGCCACTTTCAAACGTACTATGGCATAGGGATTATGTGTGCAGCACTCATAGCATATATACAGCGCTGCTGGGAAGCAATACCTAGAGAATAAAAACTTTTTTGTTCCATACTTAATGTAATATATTCTAAAGCCTTAACTCAACTAATTATTTTATATTTTAAATTTATTCTACAGACACCATGGACCACACGGGTATAGTGATACTAGTAGAAGTATAAATAATGGTGACGATTAATCATTAAAGGCATATGTTACTCGGACAGAAGGCACTGACAGTGTCAGGAGACCCGCTAGTAAGAAGTTACCACAAAATAATTAAGTATACATAGACTTACATGCAGACATAAACAAAACAAAAAAATCTTCCTAATACACACAGTGTGTGTCTAAAGAAACTGGACACACCACCAAATGTGCAACAGAATGTATACAATAAACAACAGACAACTTATATAATATTGGATAACAATTTCCAATAATTGAAGATTAAAAAGAGCGTGTTGGCAAGCATGCTTAGATTTGGAAAAAACCTTATAACTAGAATATCCAGATCAAAGTCAGATCAAATCCATATTCAACGTAAAAAAATATTGAAAGAATTATTCTCATTCAGACCCTTCGGAGAAATTGTCCCCAAGCGATAGATCCATCTTGATTCCAACTTCTTAAGTATAAGACTCCTGTCGCCACCCCGTGACAGGGGCGGTACCCAGTCAATGAGTCGGCATTGCAATGTGGATAATTGATGACCAGACGTCAGAAAGTGTTGCGCAACCGGTTTGTCAGTCGATCCCGTAGAGAGGGCCTTTCTAATCGTCATCCTGTGGTTGGCCATTCGCTCCCGGAACATACATGTCGTCATCCCTACGTATGACAATCCACAGGGACATGTAAGTAGGTAGACCACATGGTCCATACGACAATGTAGCTTATAGCGAATCCGGATAGGCCTTCCTGTTTGTGGATGCGGAAAGTGGGTCCCAACTACCATTGAGCGACAGGTAGTGCATCCAGTGCATCTAATGCAACCTGGTCTCTGGGTCATCAGCCACGTATTCTCACTCTCAGGTTGGGATCTACTGGGGTGCATCAACAGTTGTTTAAGATTCCTGCCCCTGCGATAAGCCATCATAGGGTTGTCCGTGTTAAACGTAGACAATGATGAATCCGTGGAGATGATAGGCCAGTGTTTCTTAATAGATTTAGATACTCTTGAGGACTTCTGATCAAACTGGGTCACAAAGATCATACGGTCTTGTTTACGTGTTTTTTTTACGAGTATTCCTGCGTGCTCTGGTGAGACATCCCTCTATGGTTTTGCTATCATAGCCTCTATCCAAAAAACGTTGGCTCATTTCAGACAACTGGGCTTCTGCAGTAATTGCATCAGAATTGTTCCTTAGCACACGCATAAACTGCGATATTGGTAGGCTGTTCTTTAAATGTGGCGGATGATTACTTTTCGCATGTAATATAGTATTTCTTTCCGTTTCTTTACGGTACAGAGAGGTGCTCAATCTAGACCCATCGCGTGTAACCATCACATCCAAAAATTGGATGTTGTTGCGACTACATTGTCCCGTGAATCGAACATTGCCTTCCAGCGAATTTAGTGTACTAAGCATACTTTTAAAGTGCTCCTCAGTGCCTCTCCACAACAAAAAAACATCATCGATATATCTCTTATAATAAAGTATTCTCTCACCGAACTGCGGGATGATGTTTGTGGACTCATATTCATGCATAAACACTCCAGCATAAATCGGGGCCACATTGGACCCCATTGCCGTCCCTGCACATTGAATATAATACCTATTGCCATACATAAAGTGATTATGCACAAGAATAAGTTCCAACAGCTCTAAAATGAATTCAACTGGTGGTCCTGCTGGTTTATGGGCAGACATTAAGTTTCGAACCGCTGTGATGCCCTGCTTATGTGGAATGATCGTATACAGGGAGGATACGTCTAATGTACATAGCAGCATATCATCCGGTAGATCATCCAACGTCAGGATCTTGTCCAGAAAGTCCCCCGTGTCACGCAGGTAACTCGGGACAAACTGTACAAGGTCCTGCAGGAAGCTGTCCACAAACATGGCCAGGGGTTGTAGCAAAGAGCCCCTGGCCGATATAATGGGCCTACCAGGGGGGTCTAACATACTCTTATGCACTTTTGGCAAAGTATATATCACTGGGCAGACCGGGAACTCCACCTTAAGGAAACCCACGATCTGCTCAGTGAGCCATCCACAAGTGACTGCTCTGTCCAATGAATTATCAACAATGCGCTTGATACGGGGAATGGGATTGTTGGTACACTGGATATATGTGGTCGTGTCAGACAATTGGCGTTTAATCTCTCGATCATAATCACTGGAATTCTGGACCACGACTGCCCCGCCTTTGTCGGCAGGCCGTATTGTGATAGATTGATTACCCCTAAGTGATCTAAGTGCTTTCCACTGTTCAGATGACAAATTACTGTGGGACATCGGATCTGTATCATTTTCAATGTCTTGTTCAACCATGCGCAAAAATGTACGTATGCTCGCATTGGAACATTGTGGATCAAATAAGCTCGGTTTTCGCAGAGATCCAACCATCTGATTATCGGCTGGATTGCTGCTGTTATTGCGAAAAAATTCTTTTAACCTCAATTTACGACCGAACTTATATTGATCCACAGCCAAATTGAAACGATCATGCCTCGATGTCGGTACAAACGACATTCCTAACGATAACAGCGACAATTCACCTGGGGATAACTCATGTGTGGACAAATTGAATACCAGACCTAGGTCTGCCGTCTCCTCCTCCCTCTTCTTTTTATATCCCCCTCGCCTCGGGTGAGACCTCCGCGGCGAGTGGTATCCCTTGTATAGCGATCTAAAAAACCACTAGGTGGACGGGGGGCAGAGTGGTCAGTGTCAGATGTTGAAGGGGAAGTTGTTGCCTCAAATCTATCAAAACCCTTTTGTTTAAAATACCTCTGTGGTCTCCGCCGTCGTGGTGTTTGTGCGTTACCAGTCAGCCAACGATAGACCTGGTGATTGGCATAATCACTAGTGACTGTCTGTAGCTTCTTCCTCTTAAAGGATACTAGCTCATCTTTAAAGGCATCAACGGAAGATTGCAATTTTTCACACCACTTCTCAGTTTTGTCCGCCTTAAATGAAGGCAAACTGGCCTTGTCCAAAACTGCAATCTCCTCACGTACCTTAGCTACCTCAGACCCTACCTCCTCTATCACTAGAAGGATAAGGTCTAAGGAGCATTTATTCAGCACACCGCACCATTTGCTGCAAAAGAGAGCATTGGTGCGGCCAATAGTGGGTATGTTAGCAACCCTGTGTATATATATATATATATATATATATATATATATATGTATGTATGTATGTATGTATGTAGAGTATCCCTTATCCAAAATGCTTGGGACCAGAGGTATTTTGGATATCGTATTTTTCCGTATTTTGGAATAATTGCATACCATAATGAGATATCATCATGATGGGACCTAAGTCTAAGCACAGAATGCATTTATGTTTCATATACACCTTATACACACAGCCTGAGGGTCATTTAATACAATATGTCTAATAACTTTGTGTATTAAACAAGTTTGTGTACATTGAGCCATCAAAAAAATAAGAATTTACTTACCGATAATTCTATTTCTCGTAGTCCGTAGTGGATGCTGGGAACTCCGTAAGGACCATGGGGAATAGCGGCTCCGCAGGAGACTGGGCACAAAAGTAAAGCTTTAGGACTACCTGGTGTGCACTGGCTCCTCCCCCTATGACCCTCCTCCAAGCCTCAGTTAGGATACTGTGCCCGGACGAGCGTACACAATAAGGAAGGATTTTGAATCCCGGGTAAGACTCATACCAGCCACACCAATCACACCGTACAACCTGTGATCTGAACCCAGTTAACAGCATGATAACAGAGGAGCCTCTGAAAAGATGGCTCACAACAATAATAACCCGATTTTTGTAACAATAACTATGTACAAGTATTGCAGACAATCCGCACTTGGGATGGGCGCCCAGCATCCACTACGGACTACGAGAAATAGAATTATCGGTAAGTAAATTCTTATTTTCTCTGACGTCCTAGTGGATGCTGGGAACTCCGTAAGGACCATGGGGATTATACCAAAGCTCCCAAACGGGCGGGAGAGTGCGGATGACTCTGCAGCACCGAATGAGAGAACTCCAGGTCCTCCTCAGCCAGGGTATCAAATTTGTAGAATTTAGCAAACGTGTTTTCCCCTGACCAAGTAGCTGCTCGGCAAAGTTGTAACGCCGAGACCCCTCGGGCAGCCGCCCAAGATGAGCCCACCTTCCTTGTGGAATGGGCTTTTACAGATTTTGGCTGTGGCAGGCCTGCCACAGAATGTGCAAGCTGAATTGTACTACAAATCCAACGAGCAATAGTCTGCTTAGAAGCAGGAGCACCCAGCTTGTTGGGTGCATACAGGATAAACAGCGAGTCAGATTTTCTGACTCCAGTCGTCCTGGAAACATATATTTTTCAAGGCCCTGACTACGTCCAACAACTTGGAGTCCTCCAAGTCACTAGTAGCCGCAGGTACCACAATAGGCTGGTTCAGATGAAACACTGAAACCACCTTAGGGAGAAAATGAGGACGAGTCCTCAATTCCACCCTGTCTGAATGGAAGATCAGATAAGGGCTTTTACAGGATAAAGCCCGCCAATTCTGACACGCGCCTGGCCGAGGCCAGGGCCAACAACATGACCACTTTCCATGTGAGATATTTTAACTCCACAGATTCAAGTGGTTCAAACCAATGTGACTTTAGGAACCCCAAAACTACATTGAGATCCCAAGGTGCCACTGGAGGCACAAAAGGAGGCTGTATATGCAGTACCCCTTTTACAAACGTCTGAACTTCAGGAACTGAAGCTAGTTCTTTCTGGAAGAAAATTGACAGGGCCGAAATTTGAACCTTAATGGACCCCAATTTTAGGCCCATAGACAGTCCTGTTTACAGGAAATGCAGGAATTGACCTAGTTGAAAATTCCTCCATCGGAGCCTTACTGGCCTCGCACCCCGCAACATTTTTTCGCCAAATGCGGTGGTAATGCTTTGCGGTTACATCCTTCCTGGCTTGATCAGGGTAGGGATGACTTCATCCGGAATGCCTTTTTCCTTCAGGATCCGGCATTCAACCGCCCTGCCGTCAAACGCAGCCGCGGTAAGTCTTGGAATAGACAGGGTCCTTGCTGGAGCAGGTCCCTTCTTAGAGGTAGAGGCCACGGGTCCTCCGTGAGTATCTCTTGAAGTTCCGGGTACCAAGTCCTTCTTGGCCAATCCGGAGCCACGAGTATAGTTCTTACTCCCCTCCGTCTTATAATTCTCAGTACTTTTGGTATGAGAGGAAGAGGAGGGAACACATACACTGACTGGTACACCCACGGTGTTACCAGAGCGTCCACAGCTATTGCCTGAGGGTCCCTTGACCTGGCGCAATACCTGTCCAATTTTTTGTTTAGGCGGGACGCCATCATGTCCACCTTTGGTTTTTCCCAATGGTTTACAATCATGTGGAAGACTTCTGGGTGAAGTCCCCACTCTCCCGGGTGGAGGTCGTGCCTGCTGAGGAAGTCTGCTTCTCAGTTGTCCACTCCCGGAATGAACACTGCTGACAGTGCTATCACATGATTTTCCGCCCAGCGAAAAATCCTTGCAGCTTCTGCCATTGCCCTCCTGCTTCTTGTGCCGCCCTGTCTGTTTACGTGGGCGACTGCCGTGATGTTGTCCGACTGGATCAGCACCGGCTGACTTTGAAGCAGAGGTCTTGCTTGGCTTAGGGCATTGTAAATGGCCCTTAGCTCCAAAATATTTATGTGAAGTGATGTCTCCAGGCTTGACCACAAGCCCTGGAAATTTCTTCCCTGTGTGACTGCTCTCCAGCCTCGCAGGCTGGCATCCGTGGTCACCAGGACCCAGTCCTGAATGCCGAATCTGCGGCCCTCTAGAAGATGAGCACTCTGCAACCACCACAGGAGAGACACCCTTGTCTTTGGTGACAGGGTTATCCGCTGATGCATCTGAAGATGCGATCCGGACCATTTGTCCAGCAGGTCCCACTGGAAAGTTCTTGCGTGGAATCTGCCGAATGGAATTGCTTCGTAGGAAGCCACCATTTTTCCCAGGACCCTTGTGCACTGATGCACTGACACTTGGCCTGGTTTTAGGAGGTTTCTGACTAGTTCGGATAGCTCCCTGGCTTTCTCCTCCGGGAGAAAACACCTTTTTCTGGACTGTGTCCAGGATCATCCCTAGGAATAGAAGGCGTGTCGTCAGGATCAGCTGCGATTTTGGAATATTGAGAATCCAACCGTGCTACCGCAGCACTATCTGAGATAGTGCTACCCCGACTTCCAACTGTTCCCTGGATCTTGCCCTTATCAGGAGATCGTCCAAGTAAGGGATAACTAAAAACTCCCTTCTTTCGAAGGAGTATCATCATTTCGGCCATTACCTTGGTAAAGACCCGTGGTGCCGTGGACAATCCAAACGGCAGCGTTTGAAACTGATAGTGACAGTTCTGTACCACAAACCTGAGGTACCCTTGGAGAAGGGTAAATTGGGACATGTAGGTAAGCATCTTTGATGTCCAGAGAGACCATATAGTCCCCTTCTTCCAGGTTTGCAATCACTGCTCTGAGTGACTCTATCTTGAATTTGAACCTTTGTATGTAAGTGTTCAAGGATTTTAGATTTAAAATTGGTCTCACCGAGCCGTCCGGCTTCGGTACCACAAATAGTGTGGAATAGTACCCCTTTCCCTGTTGCAGGAGGGGTACCTTGATTATCACCTGCTGGGAATACAGCCTGTGAATGGCTTGCAATACTGTCTCCCTGTCTGAGGGAGACGTCGGTAAAGCAGACTTTATGAAACGGCGAGGGGAAGACGTCTCGAATTTCTTGAGACGGGCCCCCACCGTGCCTGAGACCGCTTGTAAAGCCCCAGCGTCATGCTGAGGACTTTGCGGAGGCGGGAGAGGGCTTTTTGGGGAATTGGCTGTTTGCTGCAGCCTTTTTCCTCTCCCTCTACCACGGGGCAGAAATGAGGCGCCTTTTGCCCGCTTTATGGGGCCGAAAGGACTGCGCCTGATAATACGGCGTCTTCTTAGGTTGAGAAGCTACCTGGGGTAAAAATGTGGATTTTCCAGCCGTTGCCGTGGCCACCAGGTCTGTTAGACCTACCCCAAATAACTCCTCCCTTTTATAAGGCGATACTTCCATATGCCTTTTGGAATCAGCATCACCTGACCACTGTCTTGTCCATAACCTTCTTCTGGCAGAAATGGACAGCGCACTTACTCTTGATGCCAGTCGGCAAATATCCCTCTGTGCATCACGCATATATAGAAATGCATCTTTTAAATGCTCTATAGTTAGTAATATACTGTCCCTATCTAGGGTATCAATATTGTCAGTCAGGGAATCCGACCAAGCCACCCCAGCACTGCACATCCAGGCTGAGGCGATTGCTGGTCGCAGTATCACACCCGTGTGAGTGTATATACATTTTAGGATATTTTACTGCTTTCTGTCAGTAGGTTCCTTAAGGGCGGCCGTATCCGGAGACGGTAGTGCCACCTGTTTAGACAAGCGTGTGAGCGCTTTATTCACCCTAAGGGGTGTTTCCCAACGTGCCCTATCCTCTGGCGGGAAGGGGTATGATGCCAATAACTTTTTAGGAATTATCAGTTTTTTATCGGGGGAAACCCACGCATCATCACACACTTCATTTAATTCCTCAGATGCAGGAAAAACTACAGGCAGTTTTTTCTCACCCAACATAATACCCTTTTTTAGTGGTACTGGTATTATCAGAAATGTGTAAAAACATTTTCCATAGCCTCAATCATGTAACGTGTGGCCCTACTGGAAGTCACATTCGTCTCTTAATCGTCGACACTGGAGTCAGTATCCGTGTCGGCGTCTGTATCTGCCATCTGCGGTAACGGGCGTTTTAGAGCCCCAGATGGCTTTTGAGACACCTGGACAGGCACAGACTGAGTCGCCGGCTGTCTCATGTCATCAATCTTTTGTAAAGAGCTGACACTGTCACATAATTCCTTCCATAAGCTCATCCACTCAGGTGTCGACTCCCTAGGGGGTGACATCTCTGTTACAGGCAATTGCTCCGCCTCCACCTCATTTTCCTCCTCATACATGTCGACACAACGTACCGACACACAGCACACACACAGGGAATGCTCTGATAGAGGACAGGACCCCACTAGCCCTTTGGGGAGACAGAGGGAGAGTATGCCAGCACACACCAGAGCGCTATATATATATATACAGGGATAACCTTATATAAGTGTTTTTCCCCTTATAGCTGCTGTATTGTTATACTGCGCCTAATTAGTGCCCCCCTCTCTTTTTTAACCCCTTTCTGTAGTGTAGTAACTGCAGGGGAGAGCCAGGGAGCTTCCCTCCAACGGAGCTGTGAGAGAAAATGGCGCCCGTGTGCTGAGGAGATAGGCTCCGCCCCCTTCTCGGCGGCCTTTCTCCCGCTTTTTAGGTGAGTTCTGGCAGGGGTTAAAATACACCCATGGGGGTTATATGTGGTGTATTTATGCCAGCCAAGGTGTTTTACATTGCTGCTCAGGGCGCCCCCCCCTAGCGCCCTGCACCCTCAGTGACCGGAGTGTGAAGTGTGCCTGAGTAACAATGGCGCACAGCTGCAGTGCTGTGCGCTACCTTGTTGAAGACTGATGTCTTCTGCCGCCGATTTTTCCGGACCTTTTCTTGCTTCTGGCTCTGTAAGGGGGCCGGCGGCGCGGCTCCGGGACCGAGCTCCGAGGCTGGGCCTGTGTTCGGTCCCTCTGGAGCTAATGGTGTCCAGTAGCCTAAGAAGCCCAATCCACTCTGCACGCAGGTGAGTTCGCTTCTTCTCCCCTTAGTCCCTCGATGCAGTGAGCCTGTTGCCAGCAGGTCTCACTGAAAATAAAAAACCTAAAACTAAACTTTTCACTAAGAAGCTCAGGAGAGCCCCTAGTGTGCACCCTTCTCGGCCGGGCACAAAAATCTAACTGAGGCTTGGAGGGGGGTCATAGGGGGAGGAGCCAGTGCACACCAGGTAGTCCTAAAGCTTTACTTTTGTGCCCAGTCTCCTGCGGAGCCGCTATTCCCCATGGAATACACAAAATACATTGCTATCCTGGACATAGAAAACCAACAGGACAAGACACAGAGAGGAGAGAACAATGGGTAGAAAAAGTGGGGGAAAGTAAAGTAAAGGATCCAGAAAAGAATGGATCAAAAGATTAGCATCAAAAGTGCACTTCAGGTACAAAGATAATCTAAATTGACCTATAGTTCGCCAAGTGGAGAACCAGATAAGAACTCCAGGCTTGCCCCAGCCCTGGTACTGAGAAACAATAAGCATAGCTTATATATGGCATAAACAAAACATAACTTAGAATAACATGTGGAAAACTTTAGGTGGAAGGCGCCTTAAAAGAAGGATCCCATTCAGAATGGGATTAATGATGAGATGGCACCCGCCATAGCATTTACGTCGGTAAGAGAGGCGTCTCCTCCCACCAATAATTTCAAGAGCTTCTAGCGATTAACAGCTATAACATAAACAGATATTTCAAAGTAAATAGAGTAATCGTCAGTAAAGGAGGAGATAACCACGCTAAGGAATTTTATAGCCGTGGTTAGCAGTCAGGAGTCGAGTCCGTTGAGGGGCTGGCGCAGTGAGGAACGGCCGTTCTCCTCTTCCAGTAGATATGCTTCCGCATCAGCCACGGTGGAGAAGTCTGTAAATGAAGATCCTTTGAACAGGCGTAATCGTGCTGGGTATATAAGAGCGAATTTTCTATTTGCTTTTGCTAGGCGGGAACAAAGTGGGGTGAATTCACGTCGTGCCCTGGCCACCTCTGCCGAATAATCTTGGAAGATGAAAATCTTCACATCGTTCCATTGTAAGTTCCGTTTACGGCGAGACGCAGACCAGATGGTGTCTTTGTGGATGTAATTTAGACAACGGAAAATAACAGCCCGGGGTCGGGAATCCTGCGTAGGCCTTGCAGGACCAATGCGATGGGCCCTCTCCACAATCATACCCGTGCAGGAATCTTGGATATCAAGCAGATCTGGCAGCGTGTCTTGTATAAAGGAAAGGAGTGCTGGCCCTTTAAGGGCTTCGGGCAGCCCAACAACCCTCAGATTATTTCGACGTGATCTATTCTCGAGATCGTCGACCTTATTAAGAAGCTGGTAATGGGATTTCTGAAGAAAGGCGCACTGTTCCTTTAAATCTGCAACGTCATGAAATGTCTCCCCAAGGCGCTGTTCATTAGCCTGCACCCGTTTGGAAAGCTGTTTAAACTGTGATTTGATGTCATGCACTGCCTGTGTGACTTTGACAGCATGAGATTCCATAATAGGATTAATGGAGTCTTGAATTGCCTTTACCATGTCAGAGTATGTAATTGGGCCCTCAGCCTGCTCTGTAGTCTTGTTAGACTTCTGTGTAGAGGGGGCAGCATGTACAGGGAGAGCTGTGTTCACAGAGGAGTCAGAGGAGGAATGTAACTCACGATCTGTGTGTATTTGCTGCTGCTGCGGCTGTGACTGCTGTCCGGCGGCCATCTTGGATTCCCCTTTCGTTTTTGCAGGACGTTGTTTAAGGGGCTTAGCCGCCTCTGGGGCGGCCAGGAAGCGTTCCATCAGGTGCCAGAGGTGTTCCCACAGGCAGGTGAGCGGTACTGGAGCGGGCTGTAACGCTATGTGCAGCGTACGGGCTAGCGCGGGCTGGGGCGGCACACGGAGCTCACACTGCTGCTGCTGCACGCATCGGCGCCGTACCCGGAAGTCTCTCCTGAGCTTCTTAGTGAAAGTTTAGTTTTAGGTTTTTTTATTTTCAGTGAGACCTGCTGGCAACAGGCTCACTGCATCGAGGGACTAAGGGGAGAAGAAGCGAACCTGCCTGCTTGCAGCCAGCTTGGGCTTCTTAGGCTACTGGACACCATTAGCTCCAGAGGGACCGAACACAGGCCCAGCCTCGGAGCTCGGTCCCAGAGCCGCGCCGCCAGCCCCCTTACAGAGCCAGAAGCAAGAAGAGGTCCGGAAAAATCGGCGGCAGAAGACATCTGTCTTCAACAAGGTAGCGCACAGCACTGCAGCTGTGCGCCATTGTTACTCAGGCACACTTCACACTTCGGTCACTGAGGGTGCAGGGCGCTAGGGGGGGGCGCCCTGAGCAGCAATGTAAACACCTTGGCTGGCATAAATACACCACATATAACCCCCAGGGCTATATGGATGTATTTTAACCCCTGCCAGAACTCACCAAAAAGCGGGAGAAAAGGCCGCCGAGAAGGGGGCGGAGCCTATCTCCTCAGCACACGGGCGCCATTTTCCATCACAGCTCCGCTGGAAGGACGTCTCCCTGACTCTCCCCTGCAGTCCTGCACTACAGAAAAGGGTAAAAAAGAGAGGGGGGCACTAATTTGGCGCAGTTTTAATACTAACAGCAGCTATAAAGGGAAAAGCACATTTTATAGTGGTATTCCTGTCTATATATAGCGCTCTGGTGTGTGCTGGCATACTCTCCCTCTGTCTCCCCAAGGGGCTAGTGGGGTCCTGTCCTCTATCAGAGCATTCCCTGTGTGTGTGCTGTGTGTCGGTACGATTGTGTCAACATGTTTGAGGAGGAAAATGAGATGGAGGCGGAGCAATTGCCTATTATAGAGTTGTCACCCCCTAGGGAGTCGACACCTGAGTGGATGAGCTTATGGAAGGAATTGCGTGACAGTGTCAGCTCTTTACGACAGACAGTTGACGACATGAGACAGCCGGCTACTCAGCTTGTGCCTGTCCAGGGGTCTCAAACGCCATCAGGGGCTTTAAAACGCCCGTTACCTCAAATGGCAGACACAGACACGGATACTGACTCCAGTGTCGATGATGAGGAGACAAACGTGACTTCCACTAGGGCCACACGTTACATGATTGAAGCAATGAAAAATGTATTGCATATCTCTGATAATACAAGTACCACTAAAAAGGGTATTATGTTTGGTGAGAAAAAACTGCCTGTAGTTTTTCCTGTATCCGAGGAATTAAATGAAGTGTGTGATGAGGCGTGGGTTTCCCCCGATAAAAAACTGATAATTCCTAAAAGGTTATTGGCATCGTACCCTTTCCCGCCAGAGGATAGGGCACGTTGGGAAACACCCCCTAGGGTGGATAAAGCGCTCACACGCTTGTCTAAACAGGTAGCACTACCCTCTCCTGATACGGCAGCCCTAAAGGAACCTGCCGATAGAAAGCTGGAGAATATCCTAAAATGTATATACACTCACACGGGCGTTATACTGCGACCAGCAATCGCCTCAGCCTGGATGTGCAGTGCGGGCCTGGCGTGGTCGGATTCCCTGACTGAAAATATTGATACCCTAGATAGGGACAGTATATTACTGACTATAGAGCATTTGAAGGATGCATTTCTATATGCGTGATGCACAGAGGGATATTTGCCGACTGGCATCAAGAGTTAGCGCGCTGTCCATTTCTGCAAGATTTATGGACTCGGCAGTGGTCAGGTGATGCGGATTCTAAAAGGCACATGGAAGTATTGCCTTATAAGGGGGAGGAGTTATTTGGGGTAGGTCTATCAGACCTGGTAGCCACGGCAACTGCTGGAAAATCCACATTTTTACCCCAGGTAGCTTCTCAACCTAAGAAGACGCCGTATTATCAGGCGCAGTCCTTTCGGCCCCATAAGGGCAAGCGGGCAAAAGGCGCCTCATTTCTGCCCCGTGGCAGAGGGAGAGGAAAAAGGCTGCAACAAACAGCCAGTTCCCAGGAACAAAAGCCCTCTCCCGCCTCCGCAAAGTCCTCAGCATGACGCTGGGGCTTTACAAGCGGACTCAGGCACGGTGGGGGCCCGTCTCAAGAAGTTCAGTGCGCAGTGGGCCCACTCGCAAGTGGACCCCTGGATCCTTCAGGTAGTATCTCAGGGGTACAAATTGGAATTCGAGACGTCTCCCCCTCGCCGTTTTCTAAAGTCTGCTTTACCGACGTCTCCCTCAGACAGGGAGGCAGTATTGGAAGCCATTCACAAGCTGTATTCCCAGCAGGTGATAATCAAGGTGCCCCTCCTACAACAGGGAAAGGGGTACTATTTCACACTATTTGTGGTACCGAAGCCGGACGGCTCGGTGAGACCAATTTTAAACCTAAAATCCTTGAACACTTACATACAAAGGTTCAAATTCAAGATGGAGTCACTCAGAGCAGTGATTACAAACCTGGAAGAAGGGGACTATATGGTGTCTCTGGACATCAAAGATGCTTACCTACATGTCCCAATTTACCCTTCTCACCAAGGGTACTTCAGGTTTGTGGTACAGAACTGTCACTATCAGTTTCAGACGCTGCCGTTTGGATTGTCCACGGCACCCCGGGTCTTTACCAAGGTAATGGCCGAAATGATGATACTCCTTCGAAGGAAGGGAGTTTTAGTTATCCCTTACTTGGACGATCTCCTGATAAGGGCAAGATCCAGGGAACAGTTGGAAGTCGGGGTAACACTATCTCAGATAGTGCTGCGCCAGCACGGTTGGATTCTCAATATTCCAAAATCGCAGATGATCCCGACGACACGACTTCTATTCCTAGGGATGATCCTGGACACAGTCCAGAAAAAGGTGTTTCTCCCGGAGGAGAAAGCCAGGGAGTTATCCGAACTAGTCAGAAATCTCCTAAAACCAGGCCAAGTCTCAGTGCATCAATGCACAAGGGTCCTGGGAAAGATGGTGGCTTCGTACAAAGCAATCCCATTCGGCAGATTCCACGCAAGAACCTTCCAGTGGGATCTGCTAGACAAATGGTCCGGGTCACATCTTCAGATGCATCAGCGGATAATCTTGTCACCAAGGACAAGGGTGTCTCTCCTGTGGTGGTTGCAGAGTGCTCATCTTCTAGAGGGCCGCAGATTCAGCATTCAGGACTGGGTCCTGGTGACCACGGATGCCAGCCTGAGAGGCTGGGGAGCAGTCACACAGGGAAGAAATTTCCAGGGCTTGTGGTCAAGCCTGGAGACATCACTTCACATAAATATCCTGGAGCTAAGGGCCATCTACAATGCTCTAAGCCTAGCAAGACCTCTGCTTCAAGGTCAGCCGGTGCTGATCCAGTCAGACAACATCACGGCAGTCGCCCACGTAAACAGACAGGGCGGCACAAGAAGCAGGAGGGCAATGGCAGAAGTTGCAAGGATTCTTCGCTGGGCGGAAAATCATGTGATAGCACTGTCAGCAGTGTTCATTCCGGGAGTGGACAACTGGGAAGCAGACTTCCTCAGCAGACACGACCTCCACCCGGGAGAGTGGGGACTTCACCCAGAAGTCTTCCACATGATTGTGAACCGTTGGGAAAAACCAAAGGTGGACATGATGGCGTCCCGCCTCAACAAAAAACTAGACAGGTATTGCGCCAGGTCAAGGGACCCTCAGGCAATAGCTGTGGACGCTCTGGTAACACCGTGGGTGTACCAGTCAGTGTATATGTGTTCCCTCCTCTGCCTCTCATACCCAAGGTACTGAGAATCATAAGAAGGAGAGGAGTAAGGACTATACTCGTGGCTCTGGATTGGCCAAGAAGGACTTGGTACCCGGAACTTCAAGAGATGCTCACAGAGGACCCGTGGCCTCTACCTCTAAGAAAGGACCTGCTCCAGCAGGGACCCTGTCTGTTCCAAGACTTACCGCGGCTGCGTTTGACGGCATGGCGGTTGAACGCCGGATCCTGAAGGAAAAGGGCATTCCGGATGAAGTCATCCCTACCCTGATCAAAGCCAGGAAGGATGTAACCGTACAGCATTATCACCGTATTTGGCATAAATATGTTGCGTGGTGCGAGGCCAGTAAGGCCCCTACAGAGGAATTTCAACTGGGTCGTTTCCTGCATTTCCTGCAAACAGGACTGTCTATGGGCCTAAAATTAGGGTCCATTAAGGTTCAAATTTCGGCCCTGTCGATTTTCTTCCAGAAAGAACTGGCTTCAGTTCCTGAAGTTCAGACGTTTGTCAAGGGGGTACTGCATATACAGCCTCCTTTTGTGCCTCCAGTGGCACCTTGGGATCTCAATGTAGTTTTGGGGTTCCTAAAATCACATTGGTTTGAACCACTCACCACTGTGGACTTAAAATATCTCACATGGAAAGTGGTAATGCTGTTGGCCCTGGCTTCAGCCAGTCGTGTCTCAGAATTGGCGGCTTTATCCTATAAAAGCCCTTACCTAATTTTTCATACGGACAGGGCAGAATTGAGGACTCGTCCTCAATTTCTCCCTAAGGTGGTTTCAGCGTTTCACTTGAACCAGCCTATTGTGGTACCTGCGGCTACTGGGGACTTGGAGGACTCCAAGTTGCTGGACGTAGTCAGGGCCCTGAAAATATATGTTTCCAGGACGGCTGGAGTCAGAAAATCTGACTCGCTGTTTATCCTGTATGCACCCAACAAGCTGGGTGCTCCTGCTTCTAAGCAGACTATTGCTCGTTGGATTTGTAGTACAATTCAGCTTGCACATTCTGTGGCAGGCCTGCCACAGCCAAAATCTGTAAAAGCCCATTCCACAAGGAAGGTGGGCTCATCTTGGGCGGCTGCCCGAGGGGTCTCGGCTTTACAACTTTGCCGAGCAGCTACTTGGTCAGGGGCAAACACGTTTGCTAAATTCTACAAATTTGATACCCTGGCTGAGGAGGACCTGGAGTTCTCTCATTCGGTGCTGCAGAGTCATCCGCACTCTCCCGCCCGTTTGGGAGCTTTGGTATAATCCCCATGGTCCTTACGGAGTTCCCAGCATCCACTAGGACGTCAGAGAAAATAAGAATTTACTTACCGATAATTCTATTTCTCGTAGTCCGTAGTGGATGCTGGGCGCCCATCCCAAGTGCGGATTGTCTGCAATACTTGTGCATAGTTATTGTTACAAAAATCGGGTTATTATTGTTGTGAGCCATCTTTTCAGAGGCTCCTCTGTTATCATGCTGTTAACTGGGTTCAGATCACAGGTTGTACGGTGTGATTGGTGTGGCTGGTATGAGTCTTACCCGGGATACAAAATCCTTCCTTATTGTGTACGCTCGTCCGGGCACAGTATCCTAACTGAGGCTTGGAGGAGGGTCATAGGGGGAGGAGCCAGTGCACACCAGGTAGTCCTAAAGCTTTACTTTTGTGCCCAGTCTCCTGCGGAGCCGCTATTCCCCATGGTCCTTACGGAGTTCCCAGCATCCACTACGGACTACGAGAAATAGAATTATCGGTAAGTAAATTCTTATTATTGCGATCCGGAGCGGTTAGTGGGAGGCGGGCCGCGCGCGCTGGCGGTGGACACTGTGGCAGTACAGGCGATCCCACTAGATCACCAGGGCATGGGTGCGGGTCAGGTTTTCCCTTAAAACCGTTTTACTAGTAGCCCACAGTACCCGGTGGTTTTGCCAGCAGGGGGATAAGGCTTAGACCTGGAGCCCCTCCCCCAGCCCCAGGGCGCCATTTCCAGCAAATTTTCCCGCCCTGGAGCTGCATATCTGTCTCTCCCTCACTCCCTGTCAGTGTTTGGGCGCCATTTCTCTCAGCTACACTGTTCCTGGGACTGCTTGGGCAAATCCTCCTGTGTAAAGCCGCCTGGTTGTCAGCGATGTGACTTTACATGACACTTAAGTATTCTACATGTCAATTAGACAGTGTTAGTTAAGAAAGAGTGCATTTAGTCAGGGTTCTCTGGTACAAGTACCCTGTGATATACATCCAGTTCTTACTGTGCAGTGTTATATCTATTGACAACATAGCTATATAAGCTGGTCCAGTGCAGTATTATTGTTAGTAATAACCTCTGCATTGTTTTACTGTGACTATATGTGTGTGCATTAGCTTGCTGAGTGGTTTCCATTTTGTGTCTCTCACTCAACTTGCTATCCCTATATTCTATAACTTGAGGGGGCTTGGTGCGTCAGGTTTTATATTTATATAGGATTTTCACAATATATACTCTAATACGTATTTTTCTCTGTGATTTTAGTCACCATATCTCTCCTGTATCTCTGCTTGTGCTGACTACACTGTGCAGGGGTTTGGGTAAGAGGTATTGTGCTGCTGCCAATTGTACTGTGTTACCTGATACTGCAAGTTATATCATGTCTGCTTCTGACGGTAACGGTTCTGGGCCTGAACACACTGCCGGTGTTGCTGACGCCACAGATCACTATGAGGAGACTACAGCAACTGTGGGCTCTGGTTCTGGGGGCTCCTTGCCCCCCAGTGGGACTGTGGCAATGGGGGTACATAATGACCCACCATGGGCTACTTTCTCCACGCTTCTACATACGCTAGTTACTAGACTAACACCCCCTATGGGTCCTCCTATGCCGGTGCAACCATATGTGGTCCCCGCAGCTAACCCGCCGTGGGTGGATAATTTATATGCTCAATTGAAGAAGTTGAACCAGTCCTTGACTAATAAAAAGTCTGACTCTCGCTCGCCTAAGACCAAGGGGTCCTCTAAGCGAGCTCTTATCTCCTCATAATCCACTGCTGTCACTGACACCTCGTCTGATGAAGATGGTGCTTACTCTGACCCCACAGATTCTGACACAGATACTGCTGATGGGGAGGGTAGTTCACATGTGGATGTCCCTGATCTTTTGGAGGCTATTAAGTTAATTTTACAGATTACGGATGATCCCGAGCCATCCGACCCTCCTAAGAAACCAGATAGGTTCAAGCGTCAGAAGGCGGTTAAACATGTTTTACCTCACTCTGACCACCTAGTGGATATACGTCAGGAACCCTGGGGAAACCTGGGCAAGAAGTTTGTGCCTCAAAAGAAGATGCTGGCTCGCTATCCCCTCACGCCAGAGCCGTCTAAAAATTGGGAAACGCCTACTCCAGTGGACTCACATGTGGCTAGGATGGTGGTTTCCTCAGCTCTACCTATCACTACCGTCACGTCTCTAAAAGAGCCTACGGATAAACGTGTGGAGGGTTGTCTGAAAGCGATTTACATCCTCACGGGTGCTGCACAAAGGCCCACTATTGCAGCGACATGGGCTGCAGAGGCTATTGAAGCATGGGTAGTGTTCACTCTAGGAATTTTTTAGGGCAGGGTGCTGATCACGGGGAGGGCACATTTTTCATTCCGGAGGGCACATTTTTCAGTTAGAAGGGCAAAATTAGGTACATACTATAATGCTTGGCCCTCCCATTCTCACATGCTTAAGAATGGACAGTGCGCGCCGAAGGCGCGCAGCAAACATTTAGGGGCGTTGTTTTTCACACAGTAGTGCAGCTAATACACACTGCACCAGGTAGAAACTCCTATACACATTGCACCAGGTAGAGAGCACTGAGACACATTGCACCAGGGAGAGAGCACTGAGACACATTGCACCAGGTAGAGAGCACTGAGACACATTGCACCAGGGAGAGAGCACTGAGACACATTGCACCAGGTAGAGAGCACTGAGACACATTGCACCAGGTAGAGAGCACTGAGAAACATTGCATCAGGTAGAGAGCACTGAGAAACATTGCACCAGGTAGAGAGCACCGAGAAACATTGCACCAGGCAAAAATTTAGGGGCGTTGTTTTTCACACAGTAGTGCAGCTAATAAACACTGCACCAGGTAGAACCTCCTATACACATTGCACCAGGTAGAGAGCACTGAGACACACTGCACCAGGTAGAGAGCACTGAGACACATTGCACCAGGGAGAGAGCACTGAGACACATTGCACAAGGTAGAGAGCACTGAGACACATTGCACCAGGTAGAGAACACTGAGAAACATTGCATCAGGTAGAGAGCACTGAGAAACATTGCACCAGGTAGAGAGCACCGAGAAACATTGCACCAGGTAGAGAGCACCGAGAAACATTGCACCAGTTAGAGAGCACCGAGAAACATTGCACCAGTTAGAGAGCACCGAGAAACATTGCACCAGGTAGAGAGCACCGAGAAACATTGCACCAGGTAGAGAGCACTGAGAAACATTGCACCAGGTAGAGAGCACTGAGAAACATTGCACCAGGTAGAGAGCACTGAGAAACATTGCACCAGGTAGAGAGCACTGAGAAACATTGCACCAGGTAGAGAGCACTGAGAAACATTGCACCAGGTAGAGAGCACTGAGAAACATTGCACCAGGTAGAGAGCACTGAGACACACTGCACCAGGTAGAGAGCACTGAGACACACTGCACCAGGTAGAGAGCACTGAGACACACTGCACCAGGTAGAGAGCACTGAGACACACTGCACCAGGTAGGGCACATTTTTGATCTCCGCTTTTTTTTCTGCCAATTTTACTTACTGGGGGCTGATGCTGCGGAGGTTGATCGCGCTGGTTTCCCCCTCACACACTGCGGAGCTAGTTGAAAATGGCCACCACAATGATCCATGCAGAGCTGGATTAAGGCTCTGGGAGGCCAGGAGCACTAAAGAGCAGGGGGCCCCCATGGACTAAAATTTAAAGTTGTTATATATATATATAGAGAGAGAGAGAGAGACGGATGAGATTAGGCGGCACTCACAGGACTGAATATGAAAAAATTAATATCGAGGCAACTAGTGCCTAATTATCATCAACGTTTCAGTTTCATTTAAAAAAAAACTTTTGTCAGGATACTATTTTTTTTTAAATAAAACTGAAACGTTGATGATAATTAGGCACTAGTTACCTCGATATTAATTTCTTCATATTCAGTCCTGTGAGTGCCGCCTAATCTCTTCCGTCTCTATATTCCACTTCTTCGAGTGGTAAGGAGGGCACCAAGGCGCTTACTACATCCAGGACAGAGTGCCGGCCGTTACTGATATATATATATATATATATATATATATATATATATATACATACATACATACATACATACATACATACATACATACATATATATATATACATATACATATATATATACATATATATATATATATATATATATATATACATATATATTTCTCTGACGTCCTAGTGGATGCTGGGAACTCCGTAAGGACCATGGGGAATAGCGGCTCCGTAGGAGACTGGGCACAACTAAAGAAAGCTTTAGGTCACCTGGTGTGCACTGGCTCCTCCCACTATGACCCTCCTCCAAGCCTCAGTTAGATTTTGTGCCCGGCCGAGTTTGGATGCACACTAGGGGCTCTCCTGAGCTTCTAGAAAGAAAGTATAGAATTAGGTTTTTTATTTTCAGTGAGACCTGCTGGCAACAGGCTCACTGCAGCGAGGGACTAAGGGGAGAAGAAGCGAACTCGCCTGCTTGCAGCCGGATTGGGCTTCTTAGGCTACTGGACACCATTAGCTCCAGAGGGATCGACCGCAGGCCCAGTCCTTGGTGTTCGGTCCCGGAGCCGCGCCGCCGTCCCCTTTACAGAGCCAGAAGCAAGAAGAGGTCCGGAAAATCGGCGGCAGAAGACATCAGTCTTCACCAAGGTAGCGCACAGCACTGCAGCTGTGCGCCATTGCTCCTCATACACACTTCACACTCCGGTCACTGAGGGTGCAGGGCGCTTGGGGGGGGCGCCCTGAGCAGCAATAAAAACACCTTGGCTGGCAAAAATACCACAATATATAGCCCCAGAGGCTATATATGTGGTAAATACCCCTGCCAGAATCCAGAAAAAAGCGGGAGAAAAGTCAGCGAAAAAGGGGCGGAGCTATCTCCCTCAGACACACTGGCGCCATTTTCTCTTCACAGTGCAACTGGAAGAAAGCTCCCCAGGCTCTCCCCTGTAGTTTTCAGGCTCAAAGGGTTAAAAAGAGAGGGGGGGCACTAAATTTAGGCGCAATATTATATATACAAGCAGCTATTGGGGAAATTTCACTCAGTTATAGTGTTAATCCCCACATTATATAGCGCTCTGGTGTGTGCTGGCATACTCTCTCTCTGTCTCCCCAAAGGGCTTTGTGGGGTCCTGTCCTCAGTCAGAGCATTCCCTGTGTGTGTGCGCTGTGTCGGTACGACTGTGTCGACATGTTTAATGAGGAGGCTTATATGGTGACGGAGCAGATGCCGATAAATGTGATGTCGCCCCCTGTGGGGCCGACACCAGAGTGGATGGTTAGGTGAAAGGTATTAACCGACAGTGTCAACTCCTTACATAAAAGGGTGGATGACGTAACAGCTGTGGGACAGCCGGCTTCTCAGTCCGCGCCTGCCCAGGCGTCTCAAAGGCCATCAGGGGCTCAAAAACGCCCGCTCACTCAGATGGCAGACACAGATGTCGACACGGAGTCTGACTCCAGTGTCGACAAGGTTGAGACATATACACAATCCACTAGGAACGTCCGTTGCATGATCTCGGCAATGAAAAATGTGTTACACATTTCTGACATTAACCCAAGTACCACATAAAAGGGGTTTTATGTTTGGGGAGAAAAAGCAGGCAGTGTTTTGTTCCCCCATCAGATGAATGAATAAAGTGTGTGAAAAGCGTGGGTTCCCCCCGATAAGAAACTGGTAATTTCTAAAAAGTTACTGATGGCGTACCCTTTCCCGCCAGAGGATAAGTTACGCTGGGAGATATCCCCTAGGGTGGATAAGGCGCTCACACGGTTGTCAAAAAAGGTGGCACTGACGTTTTAGGAACGGCCACTTTGAAGGTACCTGTTGATAAAAAGCAGGAGGCTATCCTGAAGTCTGTATTTACACACTCAGGTACTAGACTGAGACCTGCAGATCGTGCTGCAGCGTGGTCGGTGACCCTGTCAAACATAAGAACATATTAAAGACGTCGTCTTATATATGAGGGATGCACAGAGGGATATTTTGCCGGCTGGCATCCAAAATGAATGTAATGTCCATTCTGTCAGGAGGGTATTAGAGACCTGTCACTGGACAGGTGATGCTGACTTTAAAAGGCGCATAGAGATTATGCCTTATAAGGGTGAGGAATTATTTGGGGATGGTCTCTGGGACCTCGTATCCACAGCAACAGCTGGGAAGAAATATTTTTACCTCAGGTTTCCTCACAGACTAAGAAAGCACTGTATTATCAGGTACAGTCCTTTCGGCTTCAGAAAAGCAAGCGGGTCAAAGGCGCTTCCTTTCTGTACAGAGACATGGGAAGAGGGAAAAAGCTGCACCAGTCAGCCTGTTCCCAGAATCAAAATTCTTCTCTCGCTTCCTCTGAGTCCACGGCATGACGCGGGGGCTCCACAGGTGTAGCCAGGTACGGTTGGGGGCCGTCTCAAAAATTTCAGCGATCAGTGGGCTCGCTCACAGGTGGATCCCTGTTTCATTCAAGTAGTATTTCAGGGGTACAAGCTGGAATTCGAGATGTCTTCCCCCCCGCCGTTTCCTCAAAAATGCCTTGCCGACAACTCCCTCAGGCAGGGAGGCTGCGCTAGAGGCAATTAATAAGCTGTATTCCCAGCAGGTAATACTCAAGGTGCCCCTACTTCAACAAGGACGGGGTTACTATTCCACACGGTTTGGGGTACCGAAACCGCATGGTTCGGTGTGACCCATTTTATATTTAAAATCCTTGAACACATACATAAAAAAATTCAAGTTCAAGATGGAATCGCTCAGGGCGGTTATTGCAAGCCTGGACGAGGGGGATTACATGGGATCCCGGGACATCAAGGATGCTTACCTGCATGTCCCCATTTACCATCCTCGCCAGGAGTACCTCAGATTTGTGGTACAGGATTACCATTACCAAGTCCAGACACTGCCGTTTGGACTGTACATGGCACCGAGGGTGTTTACCAAGGTAATGGCCGAAATGATGATACTCCTTCGAAAAAAGGGAGTTTTAATTATCCCGTACTTGGACAATCTCCTTATAAGGGCAAGGTCCAAGGAGCAGTTGCTAGTCGGGGTAGCACTATTTTGGAAAGTGCTACAACAGCACGGTTGGATTCTAAACAGTCCAAAGTCACAGCTGGTTCCTACGACACGTCTACTGTTCCTGGGGATGGTTCTGGACACAGAACAGAAATAAATGTTTCTCCCGGAGGAGAAAGCCAAGGAGCTGTCATCTCTAGTCAGAGACCTCCTGAAGCCAAAACAGGTATCTGTGCATCATTGCACGCGAGTCCTGGGAAAAATGGTAGCTTCCTACGAAGCAATCCCATTCGGTAGGTTCCATGCAGGAACTTTTCAGGATGCATCGGCTGATAACCCTGTCTTCAAGGACCAGGGTATCTCTACTGTGGTGGCTGCAGAGTGCCCATCTTCAAGGACTAGGTCCTAGTGACCATGGATGCCAGCCTTTGAGGCTGGGGGGCAGTCACACAGGGAAGAAACTTCCAGGGACTTTGGTCAAGTCAGGTGACTTCCCTACACATAAATATTCTGGAACTAAGGGCCATTTACAATGCCCTGAGTCAGGCAAGGCCTCTGCTACAAAACCAGCCGGTACTGATCCAATCAGACAACATCACGGCAGTCGCCCATGTAAACCAACGGGGCGGCACAAGAAGCAGGATGGCGATGGCAGAAGCCACAAGGATTCTCCGATGGGCGGAAAATCATGTGTTAACACTGTCAGCAGTGTTCATTCCCGGAGTGGACGACTGGGAAGAAGATCTTCTCAGCAGACACGACCTCCACCCGGGAGAGTGGGGATTTCATCCAGAAGTCTTCCAAAGGATTGTACACCATTGGGAAAGGCCACAGGTGGACATGATGGCGTCCCGCCTCAACAAAAAGCTATAAAAGATATTGCGCCAGGTCAAGGGACCCTCAGGCGATAGCTGTGGACGCTCTGGTAACACCGTGGGTGTACCAGTCGGTTTATGTGTTCCCCCCTCTGCCTCTCATACGAAAGGTACTGAGAATAATAGTAAGGCGAGGAGTAAGAACGATACTCGTGGTTCCGGATTGGCCAAGAAGAGCTTGGTACCCAGAACTTCAAGAGATTATATCAGAGGACCCATGGCCTCTGCCGCTCAGACAGGACCTGCGGCAGCAGGGGCCCTGTCTGTTCCAAGACTTATCGCGGCTACGTTTTGACGGCATGGCGGTTGAACGCCGGATCCTAAAGGAAAAGGGCATTCCGGAGGAAGTCATTCCTACGCTGATTCAAGCCAGGAAAGATATAACTGCAAAACATTATCACCGCATATGGCGAAAATATGTTGCTTGGTGTGAGGCCAAAAAAGGCCCCAACAGAGGAATTTCAACTAGGTCGATTTCTGCATTTCCTACAAGCAGGAGTGTCTATGGGCCTAAAATTAGGCTCCATTAAGGTACAGATCTCGGCTCTGTCGATTTTCTTCCAGAAAGAACTAGCTTCAGTACCTGAAGTTCAGACATTGTAAAAGGAGTGCTGCATATTCAGCCCCCGGTTGTGCATCCAGTGGCACTTTGGGTTCTCAACGTGGTGTTGAGTTTTCTTAAAATCACATTGGTGTGAGCCACTAAAAACCGTGGATCTAAAATATCTCACGCGGAAAGTGGTCATGTTATTGGCCTTGGCTTCGGCCAGGCGTGTATCAGAATTGGCGGCTTTGTCATATAAAAGTCCTTATCTGATTTTCCATCTTAGGGAGAAACTCGTCCCCAGTTTCTCCCTAAGGTGGTATCAGCTTTTCACTTGAACCAACCTATTGTAGTGCCTGCGGCTACTAGGGACTTGGAGGATTCCAAGTTACTGGACGTAGTCAGGGCCTTGAAAAATTATGTTTCCAGGACGGCTAGAGTCAGGAGAACTGACTCGCTGTTTATCCTGTATGCACCCAGCAAACTGGGTGCTCCTGCTTCTAAGCAGACTATTGCTCGCTGGATTTGTAGCACAATTCAGCTGGCGCATTCTGCGGCTGGACTACCGCAGCCAAAATCTGTAAAAGCCCATTCCACAAGGAAGGTGGGCTCATCTTGGGCAGCTGCCCGAGGGGTCTCGGCTTTCCAACTTTGCCGAGCTGCAACTTGGTCAGGAGCAAACACGTTTGCAAAATTCTACAAAATTGATACCCTGGCTGAGGAGGACCTGGAGTTCTCTCATTCGGTGCTGCAGAGTCATCCGCACTCTCCCGCCCGTTTGGGAGCTTTGGTATAATCCCCATGGTCCTTACGGAGTTCCCAGCATCCACTAGGACGTCAGAGAAAATAAGATTTTACTCACCGGAAATCTATTTCTCGTAGTCCGTAGTGGATGCTGGGCGCCCATCCCAAGTGTGGATTGTCTGCAATACTTGTATATAGTTATTGCCTAACTAAAGGGTTATTGTTGAGCCATCTGTTGAGAGGCTCAGTTATATTCATACTGTTAACTGGGTATAGTATCACGAGTTATACGGTGTGATTGGTGTGGCTGGTATGAGTCTTACCCGGGATTCAAAATCCTTCCTTATTATGTCAGCTCGTCCGGGAACAGTGTCCTAACTGAGGCTTGGAGGAGGGTCATAGTGGGAGGAGCCAGTGCACACCAGGTGACCTAAAGCTTTATTTAGTTGTGCCCAGTCTCCTGCGGAGCCGCTATTCCCCATGGTCCTTACGGAGTTCCCAGCATCCACTACGGACTACGAGAAATAGATTTACCGGTGAGTAAAATCTTATTATATATATATATATATATATATATAGTAATATAGTATCAGTCAAAAGCAAAAGTCTGGACACACTTTCTCATTCACTCCAGTGAGAAAGTGTGACAAAACTTATAATTATTGTTCTAGTGGTAAATCAGTTGCGCCTTCAGTGTTCATAAATAATACGTTGCAAAATCCTTAGGTGATAATTAAAATATGCGTACCAGACATACGTAGAACAGTCGCCTTATTTAAGGTGTCTTTGCATCGGGATGTTCCTTACTCGTACTGACTCTCCATTCCCATCCGTCCGGGTGTTGTTGTGGAGTTTGTACGTATATGCAAGACAATGTATCAATACACTGCTCTTAAAAAGTGACTAGGTGGTGCTTTGTGCAAAATTTGCAATAAAGTGAATATGTGCAGAAGAAGTGCTGTAAGTGCTTGTTAAAAAAATATATATATATATATATAATATGAATAAAAGTACGAATATATTACTGGCAGTGTGCTGACTCCCTTTTTTTTCCCGGTAATGTGCTTAGATACCATTTATTAAGGGTGCAACACCATATAGCTCAGTAATTCAGAGGAGATCTAAAAAAGAGGTGTATTTATATGAGGCACTTACATCTAAAGTTGCACTAAGTTAAATGATGCTGCCGTCATTCCGTCACCAACTTAAGTACCTTAGAAAAGTCCCATGCGGGAAGGAAAATATATATATATATATATATATATATATATATTATAATATATACACCCTGTAGATGCAGGATACTGGAACCAGGCAGAGGCACTCAGATATTTTCAAAGTGCAGCAGGCACAGGGGGCCACACAACATGGGAGGAGGAGGGGGGGGGGGGTAGATGGTTCCGCACACACATAAGACAAGGGGTAGTGGGGCCACACACAGGGGGTTGGGGGGTGGGGTAGATGGTTCCGCACACACATAAGACAAGGGGTAGTGGGGCCACACACAGGGGGTTGGGGGGGGCAGGAGGGCACAATGTGTCACACACACGGGGGGGGGGGGCACAAACCAGGGTGAGGGGGGTAAAGTGTGCCACACACAAAGGCTGGGGGTAAATGGGGCCTCATGCAGGGGGTGGGGGGGGGGCAGGATATGGCAATGCATTAAAATACATGTACATTACTTTGTGTATATCTACTCACACTCTGGCAGCTGAGGGTCACACTCCGGTAGGTGGGTACGCTGGCCAGTGGCACTGGCTGGTGGGAGATGGGGGCTGCCCGCGGGTGTCTGGCCATGCACACAGAGGAGGGAGCGCTGGGTTTGCCTCGGCGGGAGAGGCAAACCCAGCCCTCCTGTCTCTCGCAGAGGAGGGGAGATGCGGCGGCTGACAACTAAGGACGGGTGGGACGGACGAGGCGGGCGGGACGGGGCGGGCCGCGGAGGTCTCTGTCTCTCATGCAGGGAGACAGTGTGATTAAGCACACTGCAGTAATGTGTCCAGCGGCGTGGCGGGGTCCGGCGGGCAGCAAAGTGCGGGGCGGGAGGGCGCACACAAACGGGCAGGGCGGCATTCAGGTGTCTAAAAAAGGGGCAGGGCGCAGCGCCCTGTGAAAGACACCTAGAGTGAACACTACATGGGCCCTAGAGTTAGAAGCTAAAATCTCTTCTGATCATGCTAGACAATGCTTGTCATATATTGTCACAGCTTCTCACTATATTAAAGAGGCGGCTTCTGATGCCGGTATCCTAGCAGCCAAGGCCTCTACTACATCAGTCCTGGCTCGCCGGATATTGTGGCTGAGATCCTGGTCTGTGGATCTGGATTCTAGAAAAACCCTGGAGGTACTCCCTTTCAAGGGAGATATTCTGTTTGGGGAGGACTTAAAAAGGATAGTGGCTGACTTGGCTACTGCCAAAACTGCCTGTCTGCCAAGTACCGCTCCTTCTGTGTCGAAGGCTAAAGGTACTTCCTTTCGCCCCTTTCGTCCTTCAGTTACAGCAAAAGGTTCCAAACCTGGTAAGCCAAAGCCCAAAAGAGCCTGGGCTGCCCGTCAGCCAGCTTCCAAGACCGATAAGCCTGCCGCATGACTGGGCATGCCTCCCCCTGGGGAATCCCAGGGTGGGGGGCCGGCTTTTAGGATATACCCAGGAATGGTTGAAGACCACTTCAGATGCCTCGGAACGGGAAGTCGTCACTCGAGGTTACGCCATAGCCTTCAAAAACCGACCCCCTCATCGATTTTGCCGGACAGACGTCCCGTTGGACCAGGCAAAGGCAAACACTCTACATTCGGTGGTACAGACCCTCCTGGATACAGGAGTCGTAGTACAGGTGCCTCTTGCTCATAGGGACCGGGGGTACTATTCTCCGCTGTTTCTGGTCCCGAAACCGAATTGGTCGTCCCGGCCCATTCTCAACCTCAAGGCATTGAACAGGTTTGTGAAAGTTTCCAAGTTCCGTATGGAAACCCTTCGCTCTATAGTTCTGGCCTTGGAATTTGAGGACTACATGGTCTTCCTGGACATACAAGATGTTTACCTGCATATTCCTATAGCAGTGTCACATCAGCAATACCTGAGGTTTGCGATTGGCAACCTCCATTACCAGTTTCGGGCGTTACCTTGTGGTTTAACTACGGCTCCGCAAGTCTTCACCAAAGTCATGGCGGTGATGACGGTGGTACTCCGCCGTCAAGGGGTCAGGATACTGCCGTATCTGGACGACTTGTTAATCCTGGCAAATTTCCCAGAAATTCTCCTGCGTCATCTGGATATGACTGTCCGGTTTTTGAAAGCCCACGGGTGGCTCATCAACTGGAAGAATTCCTCCCTGGTCCCTGCTCAGAACATGGTGCACCTGGAAGCGCTGTTGGACACTCACAACCAGCGGTTGTTCTTGTCTCAGGAGAAAGTCCTGAAGCTTCAGGACAGGATTCGTTGCTTCCTTTCTTGTCCGCAAGTGTCGATACATTCGGCGATGCAGGTGCTGGGCCTCATGGTATCAGCATTCAACATGGTGGAGTATGCTCAATTTCATTCTCGCCCCCTCCAGAGGCTGATTCTAGCCAAGTGGGATGGCCTGCCTCACTGGATCAGGTCTCACATGATTTCATTGACTCCGGAGGTCCGTCTGTCGCTGCACTGGTGGCTCCAGGACCAACGATTGTGCAGGGGCCATCCCTTCTGGATATCCGACTGGTTTCTGTTGATGACAGATGCTAGTCTTTGACGGCGTGGCTCTTGAAGCTTCCGTCTTGAGGGCTAAAGGGTTTTCTGAAGCGGTCGTTCAAACTATGTTGCGGGCCTGGAAACCGGCTTCTGCTCGGATTTACTATAGGGTCTGGCATTCTTACTTTGTTTGGTGCCCATCTAACGATTATGACGCTTCCAAGTTTAGTATAGCCAAGCTGTTGGCCTTTCTTCAGCAGGGCCTGGACTTAGGCCTGCGTCTGGCCTCCCTCAAGGTTCAAATATCTGCCTTGTCGGTGTGGTTTCAGAGAAAGATTGCGACCTTACCTGATGTGCATACCTTTACTCAGGGCGTGTTGCGTATCCAACCTCCCTATGTCCCGCCTGTGGCTCCTTGGGACTTGTCGGTGGTTTTGGAGGCGTTACAAGAGTCTCCGTTTGAACCTCTTAGTTCAGCTGATCTTAACTGGCTTTCCCTTAAGGTGGTGTTTCTGCTGGCTATTGCTTCAACTAGAAGAGTGTCGGATTTGGGTGCCTTGTCTTGTAGTTCACCATATCTGATATTTCACCGTGACCGGGCGGTTCTTAGGACTCGTCCCGGTTATTTTCCTAAGGTGGTTTCTTCGTTTCACCTTAATCAGGAGATTGTGGTTCCGGCCCTTGTCTCTCCTGATCTGTCTCCCAAAGAGCGGTCTTTGGATGTGGTACGGGCTCTCCGTATCTATGTGAAGAGAACTGCTTCTATTAGGAAATCTGATTCTCTCTTTGTGTTGTTTGGATTTCACAAACGGGGCTGGCCTGCTCACAAGCAAACTTTGGCCAGATGGATTAGAATGGTGATTGCACATGCTTATGTGAGGGCTGGAATATCAGCTCCTGCTCACATTACGGCCCATTCTACTCGGTCTGTTGGACCTTCTTGGGCGGCCCGCCGTGGTGCGACCCTTGAACAATTGTGCAAGGCGGCTACGTGGTCCTCTGTGAACACGTTCATAAAGTTCTATGCCTTCGATACTGCCGCTTCCCAGGATGCTTCCTTTGGACGCCGGGTTCTTGTGCCCGCTACAGTGCTTCCCCTCCCATAAGGAATTGCTTTAGGACATCCCCTATGTCTTTCCTTGTGGAGCCCAGTGTACCCTGCAGCAGAAAACGAGTTTTATGGTAAGAACTTACCTTTGTTAAAACTCTTTCTGCGAGGTACACTGGGCTCCACAAGGCGCCCACCCTGACGCATAGCTTCTTTGGGTTGGTATGGCATTAGCCGCTGACACTTCTCCTGTTGTGAGAGTGTGGTGTATGTGGCTACTAACCGTTGTCGTCTCTTTTCCTGCTACTGCATTTGGCTGGTTAACTAAAAACTGAGCTCCTGTGCAGGGAGGCGGGGTTATAGAGGAGGCTGCGCTGTGCATTCTGGGAACAGTCAAAGCTTTTGAGCCTGTTGGTGCCTCAGATCAAGATCCTACTCTACACCGCCGTATGTCTTTCCTTGTGGAGCCCAGTGTACCTCGCAGAAAGAGTTTTAACAAAGGTAAGTTCTTACCATAAAACTCGTTTTCTTGTATTCATTCCTGTTGGTCCTTCCTGACTGCGAGTATGAACATACTCTATTGTGCACTGGCCCTCATTCTGAGTTGTTCACTCATTATTTTTCTTCGCATCGGTGTGATTTTCCGCTAACTGCGCATGCGCAATGTTTGCAATGCGGCTGCGTCAAGTAAATTTGCTAAGAAGTTTGGTATCTTACTCGCGGCATTATGAGGTTTTTTTCTTCGTTCTGGTGATCGGAGTGTGATTGACAGGAAGTGGGTGTTTCTGGGCGGAAACTGACCGTTTTATGGGTGTGTGTGAAAAAACGCTGCCGTTTCTGGGAAAAATGCGGGAGTGGCTGGAGAAACGGGGGAGTGTCTGGGCGAACGCTGGGTGTGTTTGTGACGTCAAACCAGGAACAAAACTGACTGAACTGATCGCAGTGGCAGAGTAAGTGTCGAGCTACTCAGAAACTGCTAAGAAATTTCTATTCGCAATTTTGAGAATCTTTCGTTCGCAATTCTGCTAAGCTAAGATTCACTCCCAGTAGGCGGCGGCTTAGCGTGTGCAATTCTGCTAAAAGCAGCTTGCGAGCGAACAACTCAGAATGAGGGCCACTGTGCATAAATCAGACCTGATCTCTCACTAGGGTTTTTTTGCATTGTTGTGAGCAGATAGTCGCCGCCCATAGGGGAGTGTATTTTTGCTTTGCAAGTGTGCGAACGCATGTGCAGCCGAGTGGTACAATAAAGTTTTGTGCAGTTTCTGAGTTGCCCAGGACTTAGCCGCTGGGATCACTTCAGCCTGTCCAGGGCTGGAATTGACGTCCGACACTCACCCTGCAAATGCTTGGACACGCCTGCGTTTTTCCAAACACTCACAGAAAACGGTCCATTTTCACCCACAAACGCCCTTTTCCTGTCAATCTCCTTGCCATCGGCTGTGTTAATGGATTCTTCATACAACCCATCACCCAGCAACAATTCGCTTTCGCTTTGTACCCGTACGACACGCCTGCGCATTGCGGTGCAAACACATGCGCAGTTCTGACCTGATCGCAGCGCAGCAAAGAATCCTAGCGTGCAATCAGGACTGAATGACCCCCAATGTCATTGGGCCTAATTCAGATCTGATCGCAGCAGCAAATTTGTTAGCTAATGGGCAAAACCATGTGCACTCCAGGGGGGGGGGCAGATATAACATATGCAGAGAGAGTTAGGTTTGGGTGTTATGTGTTCATACTGAAATCTAAATAGCAGTGTAAAAATAAAGCAGCCAGTATTTACCCTGCACAGAGACACAAAATAAACCACCCCAATATAACTCTATGCACATGTTATATCTGCCCCACCTGCAGTGCACATGGTTTTGCCCTTTAGCTAACAAATTTGCTGCTGCGATCTGATCTGAATTAGACCCATTGTCTATTGATATTTACATTGCCTCAATAAAAATATATATAAAGAAAAAAAAGTGACCGTTGGTGGTGCACAGTGCACCTGCCGGATGACATGGAAAACATGAGCTGTTAGTGCTCCTTGAGGACTGAGTTTGCGAACCACTGATGTACACAATTACCAAAGGATTGCATAGTGTTGTGTTTTTGACTGTGAGGTAACATAATGACACGTGCTGAATATGTGACGTAATACATTCTTGTTGCACATATGGGTAATTTATATTATATTGTTAGGCTGTTGTTTAAAGAGGACCTTGCACATTTTGAATAACATTTGTTTTACAAAGTGCCTGATGCTCCTGCTCATTCCAGCGTGCACTAAAGTTGAAAAAGGAGCTAGAAACGTGGAACTTTACCAGTGCACTTTAAAGTGTCACTTTAAAGCAGAGCTGACATGTATCAGATATGGGGGGAGATTTATCAAAGCTTATAACCAGGGCCGATGCTAGGGTGTTCGGCGCCCTCCTGCAACCTATCAATTTTGCGCCTTTCTACAAATACATATGTGACTGATCTCATCCTCAGAGCTGTAACCAGACATTTTGGTGCACCCCCCCCCCCCCCCTCAAGATCCATAAATATATGGTCATAAAAAGATTACCTATAATATAGGGACGTAAAATAATTATGATGCACAGTAGTCTCTATTATTCAAAATTACACCACACAATAGTACCACTTACATACATTACGCCAGGTAGTGCCCTTTATATTCATTACGCCAGATACAGCCCCCTTTTACATATTGCACCAGGTAGAGCCACTCACACATTATTCCAGATAGAGCACCTTTTTACATACTGAGCCAGGTAGAGTTCCCTTTTACACTTTGCGCCAGGTAGAGCACCCTCTTACACATGCCACTTCCCCAAGCAGGGGGAAGAGCCAAAAATATAGGGGCCACAGAATAGTACCAATTCACATCACACTGCACAGTAGTGTTCGCAAGTCGCATTACACAGCACAGTAGTGTCCGCTAGTCACATTACACTGCACAGTAGCGTCCGTTACTCACATTACACTGCATAGTAGTGTCCGTTACTCACATTACACCGCACAGTAGTGTCCGCTAGTCACATTACACCGCACAGTAATGTACGTTAGTCACATTACACTGCATAGTAGTGTTCGCTAGTCACATTACACTGCATAGTAGTGTTCGCTAGTCACAATACACCGCATAGTAGTGTCCGTTACGCGCATTACACCGCACAGTAGTGTCCGTCAGTCACATTACACCGCACAGTAGTGTCCGTCAGTCACATTACACCACACAGTAGTGTCCGTCAGTCACATTACACCGCAGAGTAGTGTCCGTCAGTCACATTACACCGCAGAGTAGTGTCCGTCAGTCACATTACACTACACAGTAGTGTCCGTCAGTCACATTACTCTACACAGTAGTGTCCGTCAGTCACATTACACCACACAGCAGTGTCCGGCTGGGCGGCCTTGTGCTTGTGCAGAGGTGAAAGCAGATACGGCTGCGTATGCAGCGATCTGCGTTCATCTCTGAATGACCCCCTATGCCAGGTACAGCCTTCATTCCCTCCACAGTGCGGCCCCGGTACCTGCAGGAGGTCCCGGCTCGGGCGCTGCTCCTCCTCTCCCTTCTTCTCCGGTTTCTCACAGGCTCCAGTGGCTCTGTAGGATATAGTGACCCAGAGAGGGGGAGGGAGCGGGTACTAATTACTTGGGCCTGGGACTGATGGAAGGGCCCTGGTACCCTGCACTCCTAACCCCCTCCCACCTTACTGGGCAGCAGCAGCAGCTCTCATGTTGGCAGCACAGCACATGCTGCACAGTGTGCTGTGCTGCAGTGGGGCAGAGTGGCTGCTGCTAATGTTATTGTTCCTATATGGGTGGGTGGGGGGATTGTGATCATAGTGATCACACTCCCTCCTCAAATTGACCATGGCTGAGGGGCTCAGGGATCAGGGACTACACTTACCCTGCTCTGACTGTACAGCAAAATACTTTTTTTTAAAAGATTTTCCCCATAAAGGGGCGTGGCCACGGGTCCCGTGATTAGGCCACGCCCCCAACCCGCGAAGCAACTCCGGATGTCAGTGGCAGCAGCGCTGTGTGTATGCTGAGGCCACACACACACTGCGTGCAGGCTTTCTGGGGAGGAGAAGGGGGGTGAGCCGCACTGCTGGCTGCCAGCGCCGCTACTTGTCATCCAGTGTGACAGGCGCAGCGGCAGCAGGGATGCAGAGCAGGGAGAGGCTGAGCGCCTCTTCAGTTTGGCGCCTCCCTGCACTGCATCCCTTTGCTGAGCGGCTAGCGCCGGCTTTGCTTCTAACTGTCATTTTACAGGCTGTGGTTGGAAAATGTCAGGAGCTGATTGGTACTTTCTCACTCCAAGCTTTGACAGATATCCTCCTACTTGACTAATATTTTGGCGTATATCGTTAGGCTGATATTAAGCAAGTACATGAGATGGTATTATGAACAGAGAGGCATCCTTATTTGGTTAGGAATACTGCTACACAGGCTGATAAAGTCTGTAGTATAAAGGAATGCTCTAACGCCAATAGCATTAAAAGTATTTAACATAAAAGGAGATCATTCCTTATTGAAGGATTGTTATTGCTGCTTGGTGAGAGCCTCTAATATTGGAACGTCTTTAAAGAGCTGCAAGTTTTCTTATCTGAAATGTTTTATTACGATAGGCCATTCATTTGCTAAAGAAACAATTAAAATAAAGAGAAAGTGTGGTGCACTCTTTAAAACTTAACTTTTATTGATTTTTATTAAACAATTATGAAGATCATAAAATACAGCCAGAGTGTTATGCAGAGAAGAGAATGTGTTAAAGACTGTAGAATGTGAAATAAAAGGTGCTGCTTTGCATTTATTGCCTGGTAATTTAAGGAGAATCCTTAAAGGAACATACATATAGTTAGGGATAACTGCAGCTAGAAATTTCATAAGAACAAATTCTTGTATGCATAGATATGAGTCTCCCTATATAGCAAGAGGGAAGTATCGCCTCCTCTATTTTGGCATGTTAGCACTTCCCCACAGCCTGCTATGGAGACTGTGAAGAGGCTCAATTTATCAATCATTGAAAAGCAAGATGCTTCAATGGCATCTTGAGATGCAGCTACTTATGCCCGTTCAGTTCTCGGTGATGTGTAGTTGCAATCTCTGACTGCACACATACAGGTGAAACTCAGAAAATTAGAATATCGTGCAAAAGGTCATTTATTTCAGTAATTCAACTTAAAAGGTGAAACTAATATATTATATAGACTCATTACATGCAAAGTGAGATATTTCAAGCCTTTATTTGTTAGAATTTTGATGATTGTGGCTTACAGTTTAAGAAAACCCCAAATCCAAAATGTCAGATAATTAGAATATTACATAAAATCAATAAAAAAAGGATATTAAATACAGAAATGTCGGCCCTCTGAAAAGTATCATCATGCATATGTACTCAGTACTTGGTTTGGGCCCCTTTTGTATGAATTACTGCCTCAATGCGGCGTGTCTCTCATCTTTCTCTTGGCAATGCCCTATCTCTTGGACTATTTCCACTCGTGGGTGTCCACGATACCCATAGAGTGGGAATAGAACCTGTGTCTGCCCACAGCTGGCTCCGACATTGTGCGGGTGAGCTTCAGTACCTGGGATCTCTCCTATGCTGGCTACTGTCTTAAACTCTCTTCTTTGCCATGCGACTAGCATGCGGTGTACCATGCAATCTGTAGAAGCGAGCTGTTGGTGCTGTGTTTGTCAGCAGGCTATGATCCCGGCTGCCTGCCCAGCACCAACCAATAACAAGCTGCCGGCTGCACACCATTGAGAGGACACGCTGCCCCAGGCTTTTGCTTGTTAACAGGTGCAGACACCGACGTTACAGAAATAAAAGGCTCACTTTGCGAGCTATCCACTTGACAGTGGAAACTAAGGGGTCAATTCAATTTGCTGACAGTTGAATAGTGCCAGGAATTAGCTCCCAGCGCTATTCAATAGAGCACCATGTGACACTTAATTGTCGGGATTTCTTCTCTCACCCCCGGGGGGAGTGAGCAGAAATCCGACAAAAGTGCTGGCGTGAGGCTGATTCTGTCGGGAATCAGGATTGCGCCGTACAGTTTAGTCAGAGAATGCCCGTTCTCCCGACAAATCAACCTGTTAAATTTGGGAAAGCGGGCATTTGCCGACCTAACTTGAGCAGAATTTATTAGCGGTGGGAGCGAATTTCCGGCGCTCTTCAACTGTCTGCAAATTGAATTGACCCTTAAGAGTCTGGACAACCTCCAACTCTCACAGAGTATCACTACAGCAGCTTTGTGGCGAGTTTAAAGACAGACTTTATTATCGGCACTGTGCCCTCAGTTAGCAGTATCAACCTCCGCTTTGCCTCATAGATGGGGGGATATGTTGTAGCTTATAGGGGGATGCAGTGTAGTGATGTAGTGTACCATACAGGGTACAGTGTATGTAGTGTAGTAATGTATTTCAGTATATAGGGGCATGTAGTGCACTGATGTGGTGTAGCATATAAGGAGATGTATTGTAGTGATGTAATGTACCATATAGGGTATGTAGTGTAGTAATGTATTGTAGTATATAGGAGCATGTAGTGCACTGATGTGGTGTAACATATAAGGGGATGTAGTGTAGGTGATGTAGTATAGTGATTTAGTGCAGTGGATAGGGGAATGTAGTGTAGTGATGAAGTGTTATGATATAGTGCAATGTATGGGGACACACAGGGGGGCATGTAGTGGAACACGCTGCTGGCGGGGCATGTGACGCTTAGGGCATTTGGGGCACATAGGGGAATATTGTCCAATATTATCCCCTTTTTTTTTCTTCAAAATTTTTGATAATCGGTTTGTTTGTTTGTATGTTTGTTTTTTTTTTTGTGGAGGAGGAGGACCAAATTACTGCCTTGCCCCGGGTGCCAAAAATCTTAGTATTGGCTCTGGACAGTCTTAATCAGCACCAAGCTTTCTGCTGCTTTGTGTTTATAGAAAAGTGAAGCATCGGCACATATACTGTAAGTCAGTGTATACATGGTATTGTAAAGGCATGGCGTTTGGGGGAGAAGAAACAAGTATTTTAATGTCTAAAAGAAAAAAAAAGTACATTGATATGTAAGTTAATATGCAGTGGCAGAATTACAGTTGCAGTTAATGTTGTGTTTATGGTTTATTTTTGGATGTTTCTAATTTTGCATTTAAACTTTGTTTTGAGTTAACCTTTTTCTAGTACTGAGGATAATAGAAATGTTCTTCTCTAAAAGTATTTGTGTACTCTGAACGTGCGTCAGAGGGGTAGCTCTGTGCATGGAAATTGTCCTGAAACGAAGGTCTTAGAACTCTGATTTAAGCGCTTGTCATTTTAAATATCTTAAACATTTTTAGAGATTCAGGGTAGGTCGGGACCATGAGCGGATCCTGGTAGCAGCGTTGCCTGACACATCATTTTATTAACTCTTTTCAGTTCATAGTGAAGCTGATTTTAGACGTAACAACATCAGTAGTGCTTCTAACCTACTCTACTGTATATGAAGCCAGCTATGGTTCAGCACACGGCACAGATTGTCTCTGCATTTGGTCAGGCCTGTGATTTATTTAGCTGGCAGACCCAGGCCGAGCAGCCCTTGTATCTGGTGTCTCATATCTTTCACATTTCACTGACGCAAATGATCTGAAAGTGCATAAAAATGTCTGAAATCCATTATATATCAGTCTTTTACAACCCCACCACCTTGCTTCAATTCCAGCTGGAATGATAAAGAGAGCGCACTGTAGATGAGCTGAATAGACCGTGAACCGCTTTAATATCAATCTGAACTCTACAAAAAATAAATCTGCTACAATTTTGCCTAATACTAATACAAGCAATATATACTGAGGGAGGAAAAATACAATGAGCTCAGTAGGGATCTGCAGACTCTATGTGAACTGTGACAAGAATGCTTGCTATGTATTGTTGATATGTGACGCCTGGTGTAATGAGTGGAGAGATAGAACAATGAGAGCATAACAAGTTCTATGGAAACTGCTTAAGCAGTGAGCATATGAAGATTCCCGGATGCGGTCAGAATGTCGACTGTCAGAATGTTGACATGGATATAAGGTCGACAAGAAAAATGTCGCCATTCACACATGTTGACATAGTTAAAATGTTGATATATTCATAAGCAGACATTTAACTCACTTCTGAAAGAGCGTCTCGTGTCGACAGGTCCTTTAAGATGGAATTCATCCAGAATACTTTGGTAGGCGAAGTGTATTTGGGTCATGAGCAGCACAAAGCCTAATGATTGTGCTAATAATGCACTGTCCTGATATTAAGTGTGGCCACTGAACCTGTCAGTAACAGCCTTTATTATAGTGCTGAAAATGTCTGAGACAGAACCTGGCTGAATATAAGATATAAACCATTGTGAATGCAGACAGTCATTGGGTATCCTGATGGCATATCACATACAGAAGTGGTTCCTTGGGAATTGAGATGTTTGGCGCTGATTGCTGTTTACAATGAAAAACGTGTAAGCGTCTACCACAGGGTTGGTTTCTACATCTAGAACAATAACAGTGAGCATTATGCAAGAGAGGCTTTGCTATGCAATTATTTAAGTTAACCTTGGAGTGGTGAGGCTATACATTCACTCCATACACTACATACATAGAACAAATATAGAGGTGCAGGGGAAACCCCCAGTGAGCCCCACTGCCTGGAACCCCACCTCCTCCTCTAGAGATCAGGTTTCAGATTATGCATTTGAATTATACATAAACATATGTTACCTTATACTGCACAGTGTATTTTCTACAGTGCATTGCTGTTATTTATCTGGTACATTATGATGCATGCACTAGCAGTACTTACTATATACTGTGTGTGTGTGTGTGTGTGTGTGTGTGTGTATGTGTGTGTGTGTGTGTGTGTATATATATATATATGTGTGTGTAATATATATATATATATATATATATATTATAATATAATATATATAAAATATATTTTTTTCAAGGGGCCCAGCCAATGCACTCTCTGATGGTTAGGCAAACCAATGTGGTAGCTGGCCGCCCCCCTCTGGAGACTGGCAGACCCCTAACCATGGGCTCCTAATATTGCATTACCCCTGTGGGCCCGTTATGCACTAGTCAGACACTGCCAGCTGCTACTTGCACATGTTGCAAGCATACATAGCTATTTACGATGAAATAAGAACTATTATAATTGATATTGGTGCTCTAATACAAAGTAATAACAACAGCGGCACCTCTGACCTCCAGAAAGCTACATTGGCACAAACATACCGCTGTGGCTGTGTCCAATGTCTCCAGTTCTGCTAGTGTTTATCTTCCATAAACATGTACTCTGTGTCTGGCACTTTGTAAAATGAGATTTAACCTGTGTCTGATTCATTACAAAAAAATGAAAACAAGTGACATCTATTCGAATTATTGACACGTGAAGCCAGTTATCTTCCTGCTGACTCGGATAGCCATGGGCCACAATCGGTATGGCATGCTGGCAACCGCTGACTGGCCGCTCGTACAAGGAAACTAAAATGACATCCGTTGTATTTACTACACACACAAATAGAATTTGTGTACTAAAAAAAAAAAAAAAAAAGAACATATGATGCCGACATATGCCAGCCATTAGAGTACTTAACATTCTACTATGTAGAGGGAACATTCTGCTGTGAATCATATGTCTACCATCCATTCTGCTGTATGTGGGTGTTAATTATATGCTCAAAGTGAGCCATCACTGTCATGAAATAGATAATTAGCTGGAAAGGTACTTGTTTTTTGTTTTTTGTTTTTTTCCCCCCAGTAAGTTTGGTATATCATTAACATGTAGCTGAATTTACTAGTCATTTTTCCAGGTGGCTCTTTTTACAGTAATGCTCCGCGGGGAGATTTATATTAGGGATGAGCGGGTTCGGTTCCTCGGAATCCGAACCCGCCCGAACTTCATGTTTTTTTACACGGGGCCGAGCGACTCGGATCTTCCCGCCTTGCTCGGTTAACCCGAGCGCGCCCGAACGTCATCATCCCGCTGTCGGATTCTCGCGAGGCTCGGATTCTATCGCGAGACTCGGATTCTATATAAGGAGCCGCGCGTCGCCGCCATTTTCACACGTGCATTGAGATTCATAGGGAGAGGACGTGGCTGGCGTCCTCTCCGTTTATAGAGAAGAGAGTGAGACAGTAGAGAGAGACACAGTAGTAATTTTGGGGAGCATTAGGAGGAGTACTAGTTACTTGCTGAAGTGATAGATAGTGTGACTATATTATCTGACTTGTGGGGGAGACACTGACAGTGGGGAGCAGTTAGAGTCTGAGAGCAGGACTCAGGAGTACATATAACGTACAGTGCACACTTTTGCTGCCAGAGTGCCACACTGCCATTGTGACCACACTGACCACCAGTATAATATATATTGTGATTGTCTGCTTAGGAGTACTACTTGCAAGTTGCTGATAGTGTGACCAGTGACCTGACCACCAGTCACCACCAGTTTAATATATATATATATATATATATATATATATATATATATAATTGTATATAATATATATATAATATTGTATACCACCTACCCGTGGTTTTTTTCTTTTTCTTTCTTCTTTATACATACTACTATAGTAGCTTACTGTAGCAGTCTGCGGTGCTGCTGAGCTGACTGTGTCCAGCAGGTCCGTCATCAGTCATTACATAATAAATATATATACCTGTCCGGCTGCAGTACTAGTGATATTATATATATATATATATATATATATATATTGATTTCATCTCATTATCATCCAGTCTATATTAGCAGCAGACACAGTACGGTAGTCCACGGCTGTAGCTACCTCTGTGTCGGCAGTCGCTCGTCCATCCATAATTGTATACCACCTACCCGTGTTTTTTTTTTTTCTTTCTTCTTTATACATACTACTATAGTAGCTTACTGTAGCAGTCTGCGGTGCTGCTGAGCTGACAGTGTCCAGCAGGTCCGTCATCAGTCATTACATAATAAATATATATACCTGTCCGGCTGCAGTACTAGTGATATTATATATATATATATATATATATATATATATTAATTTCATCTCCTTATCATCCAGTCTATATTAGCAGCAGACACAGTACGGTAGTCCACGGCTGTAGCTACCTCTGTGTCGGCAGTCGCTCGTCCATCCATAATTGTATACCACCTACCCGTGTTTTTTTTTTTTTCTTTCTTCTTTATACATACTACTATAGTAGCTTACTGTAGCAGTCTGCGGTGCTGCTGAGCTGACAGTGTCCAGCAGGTCCGTCATCAGTCATTACATAATAAATATATCTACCTGTCCGGCTGCAGTACTAGTGATATTATATATATATATATATATATATATTAATTTCATCTCCTTATCATCCAGTCTATATTAGCAGCAGACACAGTACGGTAGTCCACGGCTGTAGCTACCTCTGTGTCGGCAGTCGCTCGTCCATCCATAATTGTATACCACCTAACCGTGGTTTTTTTTTTTCTTTCTTCTTTATACATACTACTATAGTAGCTTACTGTAGCAGTCTGCGGTGCTGCTGAGCTGACAGTGTCCAGCAGGTCCGTCATCAGTCATTACATAATAAATATATCTACCTGTCCGGCTGCAGTACTAGTGATATTATATATATATATATTGATTTCATCTCATTATCATCCAGTCTATATTAGCAGCAGACACAGTACGGTAGTCCACGGCTGTAGCTACCTCTGTGTCGGCAGTCGCTCGTCCATCCATAATTGTATACCACCTACCCGTGGTTTTTTTCTTTTTTTTTCTTCTTTATACATACTACTATAGTAGCTTACTGTAGCAGTCTGCGGTGCTGCTGAGCTGACAGTGTCCAGCAGGTCCGTCATCAGTCATTACATAATAAATATATATACCTGTCCGGCTGCAGTACTAGTGATATTATATATATATATATATATTGATTTCATCTCATTATCATCCATCCAGTCTATATTAGCAGCAGACACAGTACGGTAGTCCACGGCTGTAGCTACCTCTGTGTCGGCAGTCGCTCGTCCATCCATAATTGTATACCACCTACCCGTGGTTTTTTTTTTTTCTTCTTTATACATACTACTATAGTAGCTTACTGTAGCAGTCTGCGGTGCTGCTGAGCTGACAGTGTCCAGCAGGTCCGTCATCAGTCATTACATAATAAATATATCTACCTGTCCGGCTGCAGTACTAGTGTGATATAATATATATTGATTTCATCTCATTATCATCCAGTCTATATTAGCAGCAGACACAGTACGGTAGTCCATGGCTGTAGCTACCTCTGTGTCGGCAGTCGCTCGTCCATCCATAATTGTATACCACCTACCCGTGGTTTTTTTTTTTCTTTCTTCTTTATACATACTACTATAGTAGCTTACTGTAGCAGTCTGCGGTGCTGCTGAGCTGACAGTGTCCAGCAGGTCCGTCATCAGTCATTACATAATAAATATATCTACCTGTCCGGCTGCAGTACTAGTGTGATATAATATATATTGATTTCATCTCATTATCATCCAGTCTATATTAGCAGCAGACACAGTACGGTAGTCCACGGCTGTAGCTACCTCTGTGTCGGCAGTCGCTCGTCCATCCATAATTGTATACCACCTACCCGTGGTTTTTTTTTTCTTTCTTTCTTCTTTATACATACTACTATAGTAGCTTACTGTAGCAGTCTGCGGTGCTGCTGAGCTGACAGTGTCCAGCAGGTCCGTCATCAGTCATTACATAATAAATATATATACCTGTCCGGCTGCAGTACTAGTGATATTATATATATATATATATATATATATATATATATATTAATTTCATCTCCTTATCATCCAGTCTATATTAGCAGCAGACACAGTACGGTAGTCCACGGCTGTAGCTACCTCTGTGTCGGCAGTCGCTCGTCCATCCATAAGTATACTAGTATCCATCCATCTCCATTGTTTACCTGAGGTGCCTTTTAGTTGTGCCTATTAAAATATGAAGAACAAAAATGTTGAGGTTCCAAAATTAGGGAAAGATCAAGATCCACTTCCACCTCGTGCTGAAGCTGCTGCCACTAGTCATGGCCGAGACGATGAAATGCCAGCAACGTCGTCTGCCAAGGCCGATGCCCAATGTCATAGTACAGAGCATGTAAAATCCAAAACACCAAATATCAGTAAAAAAAGGACTCCAAAATCTAAAATAAAATTGTCGGAGGAGAAGCGTAAACTTGCCAATATGCCATTTACCACACGGAGTGGCAAGGAACGGCTGAGGCCCTGGCCTATGTTCATGGCTAGTGGTTCAGCTTCACATGAGGATGGAAGCACTCAGCCTCTCGCTAGAAAACTGAAAAGACTCAAGCTGGCAAAAGCACCGCAAAGAACTGTGCGTTCTTCGAAATCCCAAATCCACAAGGAGAGTCCAATTGTGTCGGTTGCGATGCCTGACCTTCCCAACACTGGACGTGAAGAGCATGCGCCTTCCACCATTTGCACGCCCCCTGCAAGTGCTGGAAGGAGCACCCGCAGTCCAGTTCCTGATAGTCAGATTGAAGATGTCAGTGTTGAAGTACGCCAGGATGAGGAGGATATGGGTGTTGCTGGGGAGGAAATTGACCAGGAGGATTCTGATGGTGAGGTGGTTTGTTTAAGTCAGGCACCCGGGGAGACACCTGTTGTCCGTGGGAGGAATAGGGCCGTTGACATGCCTGGTGAAAATACCAAAAAAATCAGCTCTTCGGTGTGGAAGTATTTCACCAGAAATGCGGACAACATTTGTCAAGCCGTTTGTTGCCTTTGTCAAGCTGTAATAAGTAGGGGTAAGGACGTTAACCACCTCGGAACATCCTCCCTTATACGTCACCTGCAGCGCATTCATAATAAGTCAGTGACAAGTTCAAAAACTTTGGGCGACAGCGGAAGCAGTCCACTGACCAGTAAATCCCTTCCTCTTGTAACCAAGCTCACGCAAACCACCCCACCAACTCCCTCAGTGTCAATTTCCTCCTTCCCCAGGAATGCCAATAGTCCTGCATGCCATGTCACTGGCAATTCTGACGAGTCCTCTCCTGCCTGGGATTCCTCCGATGCATCCTTGCGTGTAACGCCTACTGCTGCTGGCGCTGCTGTTGTTGCTGCTGGGAGTCGATGGTCATCCCAGAGGGGAAGTCGTAAGCCCACTTTTACTACTTCCACCAAGCAATTGACTGTCCAACAGTCCTTTGCGAGGAAGATGAAATATCACAGCAGTCATCCTGTTGCAAAGCGGATAACTGAGGCCTTGACAACTATGTTGGTGTTAGACGTGCGTCCGGTATCCGCCGTTAGTTCACAGGGATCTAGACAATTTCTTGAGGCAGTGTGCCCCCGTTACCAAATACCATCTAGGTTCCACTTCTCTAGGCAGGCGATACCGAGAATGTACACGGACGTCAGAAAAAGACTCACCAGTGTCCTAAAAAATGCAGTTGTACCCAATGTCCACTTAACCACGGACATGTGGACAAGTGGAGCAGGGCAGGGTCAGGACTATATGACTGTGACAGCCCACTGGGTAGATGTATGGACTCCCGCCGCAAGAACAGCAGCGGCGGCACCAGTAGCAGCATCTCGCAAACGCCAACTCTTTCCTAGGCAGGCTACGCTTTGTATCACCGGTTTCCAGAATACGCACACAGCTGAAAACCTCTTACGGCAACTGAGGAAGATCATCGCGGAATGGCTTACCCCAATTGGACTCTCCTGTGGATTTGTGGCATCGGACAACGCCAGCAATATTGTGTGTGCATTAAATATGGGCAAATTCCAGCACGTCCCATGTTTTGCACATACCTTGAATTTGGTGGTGCAGAATTTTTTAAAAAACGACAGGGGCGTGCAAGAGATGCTGTCGGTGGCCAGAAGAATTGCGGGACACTTTCGGCGTACAGGCACCACGTACAGAAGACTGGAGCACCACCAAAAACGCCTGAACCTGCCCTGCCATCATCTGAAGCAAGAAGTGGTAACGAGGTGGAATTCAACCCTCTATATGCTTCAGAGGTTGGAGGAGCAGCAAAAGGCCATTCAAGCCTATACAATTGAGCACGATATAGGAGGTGGAATGTACCTGTCTCAAGCGCAGTGGAGAATGATTTCAACGTTGTGCAAGGTTCTGCAACCTTTTGAACTTGCCACACGTGAAGTCAGTTCAGACACTGCCAGCCTGAGTCAGGTCATTCCCCTCATCAGGCTTTTGCAGAAGAAGCTGGAGGCATTGAAGGAGGAGCTAAAAGGGAGCGATTCCGCTAGGCATGTGGGACTTGTGGATGGAGCCCTTAATTCGCTTAACAAGGATTCACGGGTGGTCAATCTGTTGAAATCAGAGCACTACATTTTGGCCACCGTGCTCGATCCTAGATTTAAAACCTACCTTGGATCTCTCTTTCCGGCAGACACAAGTCTGCTGGGGTTCAAAGACCTGCTGGTGACAAAATTGTCAAGTCAAGCGGAACGCGACCTGTCAACATCTCCTCCTTCACATTCTCCCGCAACTGGGGGTGCGAGGAAAAGTCTCAGAATTCCGAGCCCACCCGCTGGCGGTGATGCAGGGCAGTCTGGAGCGACTGCTGATGCTGACATCTGGTCCGGACTGAAGGACCTGACAACGATTACGGACATGTCGTCTACTGTCACTGCATATGATTCTCTCACCATTGAAAGAATGGTGGAGGATTATATGAGTGACCGCATCCAAGTAGGCACGTCAGACAGTCCGTACTTATACTGGCAGGAAAAAGAGGCAATTTGGAGGCCCTTGCACAAACTGGCTTTATTCTACCTAAGTTGCCCTCCCACAAGTGTGTACTCCGAAAGAGTGTTTAGTGCCGCCGCTCACCTTGTCAGCAATCTGCGTACGAGGTTACTTCCAGAAAATGTGAAGAAGATGATGTTCATTAAAATGAATTATAATCAATTCCTCCGTGGAGACATTGACCAGCAGCAATTGCCTCCACAAAGTACACAGGGAGCTGAGATGGTGGATTCCAGTGGGGACGAATTGATAATCTGTGAGGAGCGGGATGTACACGGTGATATATCGGAGGATGATGATGAGGTGGACATCTTGCCTCTGTAGAGCCAGTTTGTGCAAGGAGAGATTAATTGCTTCTTTTTCGGTGGGGGTCCAAACCAACCCGTCATTTCAGTCACAGTCGTGTGGCAGACCCTGTCACTGAAATGATGGGTTGGTTAAAGTGTGCATGTCCTGTTTATACAACATAAGGGTGGGTGGGAGGGCCCAAGGACAATTCCATCTTGCACCTCTTTTTTCTTTCATTTTTATTTGCGTCATGTGCTGTTTGGGGAGTGTTTTTTGGAAGGGCCATCCTGCGTGACACTGCAGTGCCACTCCTAGATGGGCCAGGTGTTTGTGTCGGCCACTAGGGTCGCTTATCTTACTCACACAGCTACCTCATTGCGCCTTTTTTTTTCTTCTTTGCGTCATGTGCTGTTTGGGGATTGTTTTTTGGAAGGGCCATCCTGCGTGACACTGCAGTGCCACTCCTAGATGGGCCAGGTGTTTGTGTCGGCCACTATGGTCGCTTAGCTTACTCACACAGCTACCTCATTGCGCCTCTTTTTTTCTTCTTTGCGTCATGTGCTGTTTGGGGAGTGTTTTTTGGAAGGGCCATCCTGCGTGACACTGCAGTGCCACTCCTAGATGGGCCAGGTGTTTGTGTCGGCCACTAGGGTCGCTTAGCTTACTCACACAGCTACCTCATTGCGCCTCTTTTTTTCTTCTTTGCGTCATGTGCTGTTTGGGGAGTGTTTTTTGGAAGGGCCATCCTGCGTGACACTGCAGTGCCACTCCTAGATGGGCCAGGTGTTTGTGTCGGCCACTAGGGTCGCTTAGCTTACTCACACAGCTACCTCATTGCGCCTCTTTTTTTCTTCTTTGCGTCATGTGCTGTTTGGGGAGTGTTTTTTGGAAGGGCCATCCTGCGTGACACTGCAGTGCCACTCCTAGATGGGCCAGGTGTTTGTGTCAGCCACTAGGGTCGCTTAGCTTAGTCATCAGGAGCCTTGGTGCAAATTTTAGGACTAAAAATAATATTGTGAGGTGTGAGGTATTCAGAATAGACTGAAAATGAGTGGAAATTATGGTTTTTGAGGTTAATAATACTTTGGGATCAAAATGACCCCCAAATTCTATGATTTAAGCTGTTTTTTAGGGTTTTTTGAAAAAAACACCCGAATCCAAAACACACCCGATTCCGACAAAAAAAATTCGGTGAGGTTTTGCCAAAACGCGGTCGAACCCAAAACACGGCCGCGGAACCGAACCCAAAACCAAATCACAAAACCCGAAAAATTTCAAGTGCACATCCCTAATTTATATGTCTGCCAATGGAGATCTTTGGTTACTGCTCACTTGTTGCTTTATGTTCATGATGGCACTGATTAGGGATTATTAGTACTGTTATTATGATCCTGCATTTATATAGTGCAAACATAATGCACTTTGCAGAGAATGTTTAATTATTCAGATTAATCCCTGTCCCAGAGAAGCTTATAGTCTAAGGCGTCTATTCAATTACTGTCGGAATTCCCGACTTGTCGGAAAAACAGCATTTTCCGACTTCTTTAGGTCGAATCTGGATTCGACCTATTCAAGTGCCGTTTTTATGACTTGTCGGAAAACACGTGGATCGGTGGATTGTGACGAATTTGCGGGCGTTTTCTGACAGGTTTTTGGCCCGTTTTCGACAATGCCGATTCGACTTTAAAAAAAGTCAGATCGGCATTGTCGAAAACTGGCAAAACCTGTTGGAAATGCCCGCAAATTGAATACTGAAGTGTTGGATCCTCTCCGTCGGGGAGGATCCAACACTAATTGAATACACCCCTAAGAGATACATTTGACTGCATCGTTTTATTGCGTGTTTACACTCTACTGATGGTCCGGAGCCGATGATACGGAAATACGGGAATGCAGAGTCCACCACAACTCTGGTGCATTTCCACTTGCAATTGAAGGCACATGACTAATAACAGGACATTTTGTGTGTAAATACAATTGCAGGCTACATAGAGCTTGTTTTGAGACGGAACGATAAGGCAACTGCGGGTACAGTACACTCTGATAATGATGGTGATGAAATTAAGGGTACATATACGGGAGGCCCACAACTGGAGCATTGGGGGGACGTTATGCTGCAAATTGCTTCATTGCCAACATGCTCCCCAGAGCATTATGGCGCAACTTGTGCCATGACACAGCAGCAGCCTAGGGACATATTTGTCCATAAAATCCTCAGACGGCCCACTTCAATTTGAAACCAGGAAGTTGGTTTCCTCTCCTGGGCGTATGGGAGAACTCCGTAAAAATGTGGGTGTCTCCCTGACATTCAAGGAAGTGTAGGCATGTTTGATACAAACATCACACAGATATTGCCCTGCCCTGTTCAGAATAGAACCAATGAGCAGTGCCCAGAGGATCAATAAAATGTAAATCAAGAGCTAGGTTTTGTTTTTTTAATAAACTTTTTATTAAAGCATCACATCACACTACAACAGGCATATCAAACTCAAAATCCCAACTGGGCCGAATAACCAAGGTCTGTCTTGTGTGGACCGCAAGAAAAATAAAAAAAAGTCTTATATGCAATTTTGAAAGGTTTATTAGAAAAACCAACAATAAAGTATAATCAAAGATATGTCAAGCATTGGGAAGAAAACAAATGTAATAGTATAAGCTGGGAGCTGTGTTATTCCCCCTTATATATCACTGTGTGGTCCCCTCTCCGGTATAATACATATCTGTGTGGAGCTAGTAAGAGGTGTCCCTTCCAGCCCCCCTCTGTCTCTCCAGTCCAGCCACATGGCCCCTGGTATCCACTCTTGCTCCTTGTATCCCCTCCAGCCACAAGCCCTCTGTGCCTCCTGTGCCAGCCCCCTCCAATTTACCTTCTTCATTGAGAGTCGTTTTTCTATCCAGATTCCAGAAGTATCCTCCTGCAGTTAGGGCAGCTGGGTACACAGGGCTGTCGGACACGCACATATACAGGGCGTGATAGCTTCATTGCTAATAGTGCTGAGCAGGCTATATGTGGTGGAGGGCAGAGCATTGAAAGGCAGCAGGGGATGCGCAGCAGTTTCCCCCATGGACATTTCCCTATCTCTATTACTATCTTTTTGTGCATGTGCAGAATGGTCAATGCTGCCCGATCGGAGCCAGGCTCTGATCACGTCAGAGTGGTCAACAGTAACTCATCTGGAGGTGGTAAGCCGCAATCCATTGTTTAAAAAAAAAAAAAGTAGACTTGGTCCGCAAAAGTATGCATTGTGGGCCGCGAGTTTGACATGTCTGCACTGGACATTGGTTTGCCATAGAGCAGTACATTTTTAATAGCAAGTCTATAGTCTACATTGGTCCACAGCATTGCAAATGATTGTTAATCTGAACATCCCTGTATATATCCCATTCACATCTTGAGAAATCGGTTGAAACCATCACATGATCCAACCAATAAGGTTCCCTCTACAACAAACAGGAGGAGTCCAGAGTCCAAGGGGGACACAGTACCCCTAAAAGTCTAATTATTGAGTATTATAAGGGAATCCCCCAACAGTAGCCTAGTCTCATACCACTCATATTTTTAAGGGAGTCTCTAATCCCCCTTTGAAAGTCTCTGGGGACAGTAGTCGCATAACTTTCCCAAGTATCAAAAAATGTAGAGGTCCGTTTCTCTTTATCTAAAGCTGTTCCCAACCAATCCTTCTGAAACACATTATGCAATGTCCCTTTAAAAAGAATTAGAGAAGGTGGATGGGGAAGGATTCATGTCTGTAAGATAGTCTTATGGGTTGCTGTGCTAATAGCCAATAATAACTTCCTACAATCATTGGTGACCCTCTGGCCCACGGGACAATCCCAGAAATTCCCCATTCCACAGTAAAAGGCAGGTAGTTCACTAAATACTCCATGGCGTAGCTTCTAACCTGTAACCAGAAGGTGCGGACTGCAGAGCAAGGGACATGTCCAGAAGCAGTGTAAAGCTTTTACATAATATAGAGCCTTTTTTCTATTACTGGTTTATGACTTGTTTCTGTTTATATCTACATATAAATGTTACAAGGAAATAATCTACTTCAGAAGTTGATACGCTGCATCGGAATGTATATTATTCATTGCCAATAAGCATTGGTTACGTAACTAGGCATTCTGTATAAATCTCTCAGTTATCATACTCTATAGAATGTCTAATGCTGATTCATGCAATGTTTGTAATAGGCAGAACAAATAATAAGCCCTTGTGCAATTCCAGGCTTGTATTAATGATGATAATTAATGTTAATAATGTAAAGGCGGAAGGAGGAAGCTGCCTCGTGACTGGTGATTACTAAACAGGTATGGCATGATGTTGTGCTCTTACCCTATTCCACAGGAATATTCACGTCATGCTGTAACAATCACATATATATTACCTCTATGGGAGTCATGCAAAGTTTTTCCCTCTATATTTTAGCATTTATTAATTTCCCTTCTTTATATAGCATGATATATCTCCCCCTGTAAATGGTAAGGATATTGGAAAACACAGAGGAGTTTGATGATTGAGTTCAATGTGACTAGCTAACAGCCCGTCAAAATGTTGGGACAACATAAGAGTAATGTCAGCGCCAGCGGCCATGCGTGCCCGGATGGAGCAACACTTGAATTACTCCATCATACGCCATCTAGTGTCTGCTGGCATGCAAAATACTTGTATACCCCCCATAGAGGTGAGGCGCAGCGTTGACCTTTAATTATATAGGATGTTTAGTGTACAGAATACGTTACAGCAGTGCCACCTCAAACTCTGTCCTCGAGGAGCACTAACATTCCCGTTTTTCAGCTCACCTGACAGGTGCATGTAAAATCTTGCAAAGAAATAAGATAGGTGCATAAATGTTACCTAGAATTGGGAATGTACATTTTACTGTGACTTGATTGCACTGCCCCCGTGCAGTAACGCCCCCCCACACACACTTATGTACTCGTTGCTGGTGGTAACTTCAGAAGACGGTGCATGCACAGAAGATGACAGACACTCCTGGTATACACACTGCTATAGTGAGCCATTGCCATCTTCTAGAAGACTTTGCCCGAATGATGGCACCGCAGCCACCGCCGTCAGCAGGTATGGTGGGGAGGGGGCACTGCAAGGCATTCTGCATGGTGTTTGACATGACTATCTGCAAGCAGACAGTGCAGCTGCAAATATAGCTGCTTTATATGTGACTGGAATCAGTGTTGGTATAATGATATGTGGGATCTCTTCTGCTTATAGACCTTGGGCATTATTGGTAATTATACAAGGGGCACTGATTGCTGTGGCCCAATTTTAATTCCGTTTTGGGGCCCATTACTTTTTTGGTGCCACTGCAATGAAAAGCAAAACTCACTAGTAGACGTAGACTTAGCCTTCTCCTCCAATGGAGTGTCACACTCACCTGGGGGTAGAAGGATCACTCAGTAGAGACCCCAGACAATCCTGGGAAGCACACTCAAACTATTTATAGTGCCACAGGGGGATGAGTTCAATTTGCCGGCTGTCGGGATCCTGTCGGTAAGGATACCGACGCTGGAATCCCGACAGCCTGCAATACTGCCAGACGGAATCCGGGCAAAACAGGACTATTCCCACTCGTGGGTGTCCACGACACCCATAGAGTGGGAATACATCCTGTGGCGAGCGCAGCAAACCACCGAGCCCGCAGGGGACTCTGTGAGCTCCCCCTGCTGCCTGCATTCTGGCAGGCGGGATGCAGCTGTCGGGATATGGACAGCCGACATCCCGCCCGCCGGTAATACCCCTTTCAGACATACGACCCGGGAATTTCCCTGCTTAGTCCTGGGTTTTTCATCTCTGAAAAATCCCGGGTTTTTGCTGGAGACCCTTTTCACATTAAACCTGAGACCTGGAAAATTCCCGGGTCTACCCCTTTCAGACATAAGCCTGGTCTGCCCTGACAGCCGGGTCAGACAAGGCTACTCTCATGTCACACACACAGACATCACACTCATACATGTTACACACACACACACGTCTTACACATACACATGTCACACTCAAACACACACATACATATGATATACACACACATGCCAAATTCTCACACACACACACTCACCACAAGAGGCTACCTCTCTGTTTTTAGGCTGCACCAGCTGCTTCACAGCAGCATGGACTACAGCAGCCGACGCACGCCCCCTCTTCACTCCGGCCCCCTCCAGGCAGCCCCTTCGCAAGCACACACGCCAATCAGGTGCGACCTGGAAGCAAACTCCCGGGTCGCACCTTTCAGACCTAATGGGCCCTACACACTGGTCGATACCAGTGAAAGATATGAACGATCTCAGTCATTAATGAACGAGATACCGTTCATATCTTTCAGTGTGTAGGCACCAGCGATGAACGATGCGTGGCCCCGCGCTCATTCATCGCTGGTGCCGGCTCGTTGAAACATGCAGGCCAATATGAACAATCTCGTCCATATTAGCATGCAGTGCTTTGGAGGTGGGTGACGGGGGGGAGTGAAGAACCCCCCCCCCCCCCCCCCACCACCGGGTCGCCCATCGGCCGTCGGGTATCTCGGCGACCGTTCGCTAGGTGTGTAGGGCACTTCAGCCGGGTTGACTAACATGTTCCCCCATTGGCACCTTTCACACATGCCAAATTCCCGGGTTGATGCACGTTCATGTGCAAAAACCTGGGATTTTGGAGCATTTATAAATCACACTGAATCCGCCACAGGTTTCTGTTGAAAATGCTTAGTGTGTTCATAGATAAAGTTTATGCCAGTGAACCCCGTTTGCTCTTCCTGTACAGTAACACGTTCTCTCACATGTCCTACAGACAGCTGCCTTCCTCTCTTATCAGGTATATTATTTCCCTTGTAATTCTACATGTGACTTCCTACTGCAGCTTGCACACAAGTCTCTTCCTCTCCCTTTTATGCATTTCACTCCCCTGTTTAATCTGTTTCTCCCTTCTGGGAACAGACTGCCTAATACTGTATATATGCATTGATTGGTGTTTTTTTTAATCTACCACCTATGATTCTCTAAAAATACTGAAACCTGTATTAAGTACACCTGATGTATGACCTCTTATTTCCAAGTTCTTCAAATCCTTATAAACTGCATAAATTTTATAGTAAAAAATGGGTGATCCCAATATTAGTGTGTCAGAAAAATTCACCCTATTGCTTTTTACATTGATAGAATATCCTGTAGCCAGTAAGATTTTGTTTATAAAGGCTTTTTTCCACCTTTAGGTTGTTGGAGTATTGCAGTGCCTGATACAGTTACGTTAGTCCACACACTTTAAGGGTGTGTACACACGGTGAGATCCTTGCTATGTCCTATTTTTACTTGCGATTTCCCTTGAACTCCCCGGAGGCCAGATAGGACAGATTTTGACTAACTTTTCTTGAGATCTGTACTATGTGTGCTTACGATTTTGGCTTATGTGAGATTTTGGCTTATGTGAGATGTCATTGACATGTGAGAAGAACTAGATCGTACACCGATCTAGCAAGGATTGACTTGCCTGCACAGTCTATCTTTTCTTGCGATGCCGACCTGGCGGGACCGCGCATCGGGATCGCAAGGTGACTTTCACCTTGCGATCTGCACTAACTTTTCTTACGATTTTGACTATATAGTCAAAATCTTAAGAAAAAATCTCACTGTGTGTACACACCTTAAGAGTTAATAGAATGGTGGTTTATTGTGGTACACACAGGATACTTCGTAACTAAAAGATATCCTGTAATAGCAGGCAACTGGCTCCTATAGCAGACAGTGTAACACAGTATATTTGGCGGTACTTATCAGTACGGTGATATGTGGCTGCGGTATGACACCATGGTTTGGCTCCGATGGTGAAAGATGGAGGACTGCACGTCCGTGCAGTGTGACTCCCGCTGTGAAGGATGACACACCGCCTGGCTCTCTCTTATACCCCTTTCACACCGCATCTATAACCCAGTAAATTGCCGTTTTTTAAGCCTTTCAAAACGGTTCTCGCTGCAGTGTGAAAGGGTCACATTGAATTTACCGGTTACAGAATACTGGTATTTTAAAATGGTTAAAAAGCAGGGTCCTACACGGTTCAGACCAGTTTCATTGTGCAATGTGAAAGGCTCAGAAACTGTATTTCCAAGCCACGCATGGCTGTCTCCATGCGTGATGTCACCAGGCAGAAGCAGGAAATAAACTGGAGGGAACACATGAGAGTGAAGAAGCATTTTATTATACAGAATATAGTTTAAAATAGTGATGTGCACCGGAAATTTTTCGGGTTTTGGTTTTGGATTCGGTTCCGCGGCCGTGTTTTGGATTCGGACGCGTTTTGGCAAAACCTCCCTGAATTTTTTTTGTCGGATTTGGGTGTGTTTTGGATTCGGGTGTTTTTTTACAAAAAAACCCTCAAAAACAGCTTAAATCATAGAATTTGGGGGTCATTTTGATCCCATAGTATTATTAACCTCAATAACCATAATTTACACTCATTTTCAGTCTATTCTGAACACCTCACACCTCACAATATTATTTTTAGTCCTAAAATTTGCACCGAGGTCGCTGGATGACTAAGCTAAGCGACCCAAGTGGCCGACACAAACACCTGGCCCATCTAGGAGTGGCACTGCAGTGTCAGACAGGATGGCAGGTTAAAAAAATTGTCCCCAAACAGCACATGATGCAAAGAAAAAAAAGAGGCGCAACGAGGTAGCTGTGTGACTAAGCTAAGCGACCCAAGTGGCCGACACAAACACCTGGCCCATCTAGGAGTGGCACTGCAGTGTCAGGCAGGATGGCCCTTCCAAAAAATACTCCCCAAACAGCACATGATGCAAAGAAAAATGAAAGAAAAAAGAGGTGCAAGATGGAATTGTCCTTGGGCCCTCCCACCCACCCTGGGCCCTCCCACCCACCCTTATGTTGTATAAACAGGACATGCACACTTTAACAAACCCATAATTTCAGCGACAGGGTCTGCCACACAACTGTGACTGAAATGACTGGTTGGTTTGGGCCCCCACCAAAAAAGAAGCAATTAATCTCTCCTTGCACAAACTGGCTCTACAGAGGCAAGATGTCCACCTCATCATCATCCTCCGATTCCTCACCCCTTTCACTGTGTACATCCCCCTCCTCACAGATTATTAATTCGTCCCCACTGGAATCCACCATCTCAGGTCCCTGTGTACTTTCTGGAGGCAATTGCTGGTGAATGTCTCCACGGAGGAATTGATTATAATTCATTTTCATGAACATCATCTTCTCCACATTTTCTGGAAGTAACCTCGTACGCCGATTGCTGACAAGGTGAGCGGCTGCACTAAACACTCTTTCGGAGTACACACTGGAGGGGGGGGGCAACTTAGGTAAAATAAAGCCAGTTTGTGCAAGGGCCTCCAAATTTCCTCTTTTTCCTGCCAGTATACGTACGGACTGTCTGACGTGCCTACTTGGATGCGGTCACTCATATATAATACTCCACCATTCTTTCAATGGTGACAGAATCATATGCAGTGACCGTAGACGACATGTCAGTAATCGTTGGCAGGTCCTTCAGTCCGGACCAGATGTCAGCACTCGCTCCAGACTGCCCTGCATCACCGCCAGCGGGTGGGCTCGGAATTCTTAGCCTTTTCCTCGCAGTCCCAGTTCGGGAGAACGTGAAGGAGGAGCTGTTGACGGGTCACGTTCCGCTTAACTTGACAATTTTCTCACCAGCAGGTCTTTGAACCTCTGCAGACTTGTGTCTGCCGGAAAGAGAGATACAACGTAGGTTTTAAATCTAGGATCGAGCACGGTGGCCAAAATGTAGTGCTCTGATTTCAACAGATTGACCACCCGTGAATCCCGGTTAAGCGAATTAAGGGCTCCATCCACAAGTCCCACATGCCTAGCGGAATCGCTCTGTTTTAGCTCCTCCTTCAATCTCTCCAGCTTCTTCTGCAAAAGCCTGATGAGGGGAATGACCTGACTCAGGCTGGCAGTGTCTGAACTGACTTCACGTGTGGCAAGTTCAAAGGGTTGCAGAACCTTGCACAACGTTGAAATCATTCTCCACTGCGCTTGAGTCAGGTGCATTCCCCCTCCTTTGCCTATATCGTAGGTAGCTGTATAGGCTTGAATGGCCTTTTGCTGCTCATCCATCCTCTGAAGCATATAGAGGGTTGAATTCCACCTCGTTACCACCTCTTGCTTCAGATGATGGCAGGGCAGGTTCAGGAGTGTTTGCTGGTGCTCCAGTCTTCGGCACGCGGTGGCTGAATGCCGAAAGTGGCCCCCAATTCTTCGGGCCACCGACAGCATCTCTTGCACGCCCCTGTCATTTTTTTAACCAAATTCAAGGTATGTGCAAAACATGGGACGTGCTGGAATTTGGCCAGATGTAATGCCCGCACAATATTGGTGGCGTTGTCCGATGTCACAAATCCCCAGTAGAGTCCAATTGGGGTAAGCCATTCTGCGATGATGTTCCTCAGTTTCCGTAAGAGGTTGTCAGCTGTGTGCCTTTTATGGAAAGCGGTGATACAAAGCGTAGCCTGCTTAGGAACGAGTTGGCGTTTGCGAGATGCTGCTACTGGTGCCGCCGCTGCTGTTCTTGCTGCGAGAGGCAATACATCTACCCAGTGGGCTGTCAGTCATATAGTCCTGAGTCTGTCCTGCTCCACTTGTCCACATGTCCGTGGTTAAGTGGACATTGGGTACAACAGCATTTTTTAGGACACTGGTGACTCTTTTATTGACGTCTGTGTACATTTTCGGTATCGCCTGCCTAGAGAAATGGAACCTAGATGGTATTTGGTACCGGAGACACAGTGCCTCAATCAATTCTCTAGTTCCCTGTGAATTAACGGTGGATACCGGAAACACGTTTCTCACCACCCAGGCTGCCAAGGCCTGAGTTATCCGCTTTGCAGCAGGATGACTGCTGTGATATTTCATCTTCCTCGCAAAGGACTGTTGGACAGTCAATTGCTTACTGGAAGTAGTACAAGTGGTCTTCCGACTACCCCTCTGGGATGATGATCGACTCCCAGCAGCAACAACAGCAGCGCCAGCAGCAGTAGGCGTTACACTCAAGGATGCATCGGAGGAATCCCAGGCAGGAGAGGACTCGTCAGTCTTGACAGTGACATGGCCTGCAGGACTATTGGCTTTCCTGTCTAAGGAGGAAATTGACACTGAGGTAGTTGGTGGTGTGGTTTGCAGGAGCTTGGTAACAAGAGGAAGGGATTTAGTTGGCAGTGACTGCTTCCGCTGTCACCCAAAGTTTTTGAACTTGTCAATGACTTCTGATGAATGCGCTGCAGGTGACGTATAAGGGAGGATGTTCCTAGGTGGTTAACATCCTTACCCCTACTTATTACAGCTTGAGAAAGGCAACACACGGCTTGACACCAGTTGTCCGCATTTCTGTTGAAATAATTCCACACCGAAGAGGTGATTTTTTTTGTATTTTGACCAGGCATGTCAATGGCCATATTCGTCCCACGGACAACAGGTGTCTTCCCGGGTGCCTGACTTAAACAAACCACCTCACCATCAGAATCCTCCTTGTCAATTTCCTCCCCAGCGCCAGCAACACCCATATCCTCATCCTGGTGTACTTCAACAGTGACATCTTCAATTTGACTATCAGGAACTGGACTGCGGGTGCTCCTTCCAGCATTTGCAGTGGGGCGTGCAAATGGTGGAAGGCACCACCTCTTCCCGTCCAGTGTTGGGAAGGTCAGGCATCGCAACCGACACAATTGGACTCTCCTTGGGGATTTGTGATTTAGAAGAACGCACAGTTCTTTGCTGTGCTTTTGCCATCTTAAGTCTTTTAAGTTTTCTAGCGAGAGGACGAGTGCTTCCATCCTCATGTGAAGCTGACCCACTAGTCATGAGGAATATAGGAGAGGGCCTCAGCCGTTCCTTGCCACTCCGTGTCATAAATGGCATATTGGCAAGTTTACGCTTCTCCTCAGACGCTTTTAATTTTGATTTTTGGGTCATTTTACTGAACTTTTGTGTTTTGGATTTACATGCTCTCTACTATGACATTGGGCATCGGCCTTGGCAGACGACGTTGATGGCATTTCATCGTCTCGGCCATGACTAGTGGCAGCAGCTTCAGCATGAGGTGGAAGTGGATCTTGATCTTTCCCTATTTTACCCTCCACATTTTTGTTCTCCATTTTTTAATGTGTGGAATTATATGCCAGTAATATATTTATCAATAGCAATGGCCTACTACTATATATACTGCGCACAAAAACTTAAATGCACCACAGGTATGGATGGATAGTATACTTGACGACACAGAGGTAGGTAGAGCAGTGGCCTACTGTACCGTACTGCTATATATTATATACTGGTGGTCAGCAAACTGTGCAAAACTGAAATGCACCACAGGTATGGATGGATAGTATACTTGACGACACAGAGGTAGGTAGAGCAGTGGCCTACTGTACCGTACTGCTATATATTATATACTGGTGGTCAGCAAACTGTGCAAAACTGAAATGCACCACAGGTGTGGATGGATAGTATACTTGACGACACAGAGATAGGTAGAGCAGTGGCCTACTGTACCGTACTGCTGTATATTATATACTGGTGGTCAGCAAACTGTGCAAAACTGAAATGCACCACCGGTATGGATGGATAGTATACTTGATGACACAGAGGTAGGTAGAGCAGTGGCCTACTGTACCATACTGCTATATATTATATACTGGTGGTCAGCAAACTGTGCAAAACTGAAATGCACCACAGGTATGGATGGATAGTATACTTGACGACACAGAGGTAGGTAGAGCAGTGGCCTACTGTACCGTACTGCTATATATTATATACTGGTGGTCAGCAAACTGTGCAAACCTGAAATGCACCACAGGTATGGATGGATAGTATACTTGACGACACAGAGGTAGGTAGAGCAGTGGCCTACTGTACCGTACTGCTATATATTATATACTGGTGGTCAGCAAACTGTGCAAAACTGAAATGCACCACAGGTATGGATGGATAGTATACTTGACGACACAGAGGTAGGTAGAGCAGTGGCCTACTGTACCGTACTGCTATATATTATATACTGGTGGTCAGCAAACTGTGCAAAACTGAAATGCACCACAGGTATGGATGGATAGTATACTTGACGACACAGAGGTAGGTAGAGCAGTGGCTTACTGTACCGTACTGCTATATATTATATACTGGTGGTCAGCAAACTGTGCAAAACTGAAATGCACCACAGGTATGGATGGATAGTATACTTGACGACACAGAGGTAGGTAGAGCAGTGGCCTACTGTACCGTACTGCTATATATTATATACTGGTGGTCAGCAAACTGTGCAAAACTGAAATGCACCACAGGTATGGATGGATAGTATACTTGACGACACAGAGGTAGGTAGAGCAGTGGCCTACTGTACCGTACTGCTATATATTATATACTGGTGGTCAGCAAACTGTGCAAAACTGAAATGCACCACAGGTATGGATGGATAGTATACTTGACGACACAGAGCTAGGTAGAGCAGTGGCTTACTGTACCGTACTGCTATATATTATATATACTGGTGGTCAGCAAACTGTGCAAAACTGAAATGCACCACAGGTATGGATGGGATAGTATACTTGACGACACAGAGGTAGGTAGAGCAGTGGCCTACTGTACCGTACTGCTATATATATATAGTTATACTGGTGGTCAGCAAAATTCTGCACTGTCCTCCTACTATATATTACAATGCAGCACAGATATGGAGCGTTTTTCAGGCAGAGAACGTATAATACTGGTGGTCACTGGTCAGCAAAACTCTGCACTGTCCTCCTACTATATAATACTGCTGGTCCCCAGTCCCCACAATAAAGCAATTAGCACACTGAGCACAGATATTTGCAGCACACTGAGCACAGATATGGAGCGTTTTTCAGGCAGAGAACGTAGATATTTGCACTTGCAGCACACTGAGCACAGATATTTGCAGCACACTGAGCACAGATATTAGCAGCACACTGAGCACAGATATTTGCAGCACACTGAACATAGAAACTGAGAGGACGCCAGCCACGTCCTCTCACGATCATCTCCAATGCACGAGTGAAAAATGGCGGCGACGCGCGGCTCCTTATATAGAATACGAATCTCGCGAGAATCCGACCTCGGGATGATGACGTTCGGGCGCGCTCGGGTTAACCGAGCGAGGCGGGAGGATCCGAGTCTGCTCGGAACCGTGTAAAAAAAGGTGAAGTTCGGGGGGGGTTCGGATTCCGACGAACCGAACCCGCTCATCACTAGTTTAAAATGGCAAATTGGAGTGATGAGGAGGTTAGGGAGCTGCTTAGGATCAGAGGGGATGAAGAAATATGTAGGCAAATCACTGGGACAGTGAAGGATGCAGTAATCTACAAAAACATGGTAAAGATGCTTGATGCTGCTGGGTTCCATCATACGACTAGCCAAATTATTAATAATGTGTGGGCCAGTAAAGTCCATTTACAATGACAACCACTGTTTTCTATGGGTGAAACGGGTTCAGTGTGAAAGGTACCAAAACGGCAATGAAATGGTAATATACTGGTTACAACATGCGATGTGAAGGGGACCCGTTTTAAGAAACGTTTTAAAAGCAGGGTTTGCGATGTGAAAGCAGTATTAAGCTCCGGTAGCGCTGCACATACAGCATACGTGGTACACTGCAGTCTCTGCTCTGAGCGTTCTGTAAGATCGAGGAGCTCCATGTTGGGCTCCGCCTCCCCTAAGACACTGGGCACTAGCGGGGGTAAACACTAGGGGATGCACCCATAAGACACATTTTATTGACTTGTGTATGACTTCTGCAGTTTAACTATTGTGTCGTCTTATGTGCTTTTCCGCTATGTTTTATATGAGGCAGTAGAAGTCTTTATTCAGACTCTCCCTTGGATATAACTCTAAGCTGCTCTCCGGTCACCAGAGCTACAGTATGACATATCACAAGACATCTAAGTAAAATATTGTGCCTGTTTCTGTACAGACATTTCTGAAGTGCACAGAAGGAAGATAGAACATATACCTCTTTCCACTGCAAGTAGAGATATTATTTCAGCTCTAGTCAGAACAAAGAAGCAGGTCCTTTAAAAATGAAAACAGATGTATGATGTCCCTCAATGTAAAAGCTGCATATGAACACTGCAGAAGCCAGTAGCATCATCTGATGGTGTACAACCCCTTTATTTTACTGTATACATATATGGCTGATTATTATTACCTTTACAGACATAGTAACAATCATTCGCAATGTATGTATACCAGTCTTCTAACCTCAATTAATGGAGAGCTACCACAATAAAGCTGGTAGCTTTAGCCTACAGTGATGCACCCAACACAAATATTAAAAAGATATAAATATTATGGTGTAATATGTAGTGTTCATTCTAGCACCCTGCTCCTTTCAAAATCCGTGCAGTTCCTCTTTCCTGCCTGGGGTGTCGCTCTCTGCTGTGGTGCTTCTCAGCACACTCTGATCTGTTACTCAGTGCTGTGATACAGACCAGAATGTGCTGAGAAGCACCAGAGCAGAGAGCGACCCCTCAGGCAGGAAAGAGGAACTGCACAGGATTTGAAAGGTGCAGGGTGCTAGAATGAACACTAATATGGTTTCCTGAGATATTTTAGAAACTTCTGCATACTCTAAATACTTTTGTTACCCTAAGGGTAGGGTTCAATTAGCTGCAATAACCCATTTACATGAGTTAACACAGGTAAAAATGTGACTTAACACGGCTAGACACACATTATTTGCTATTTAATTAGCCATGCAAGTTAACCTGTGTTAACTCTCCATAGGGTTGAATGCATATATTTACTCACAGCCCCTGGGCAGGTGAAAATTAGTGAAAACCCTATTTTAAGGTAAAATGTTAGGAACCCCCAGGACCCCAACCCCCTTGCGATTCATTACGCACTTAAATTTTAATTAATTTCATTTGGCCAATAATATAATTTTTTGGGTGATACATATCCCACATCTTTACGTTTTACAGAGTATCTGTGGGTGCTGTTTTAATCTTGTTGGGGGGAGGTTACAGGTAGATTTTCAACTCCTTTTAAAAAAAACAATAATAATTTTCTTAAAATATCACAAAAATCAACTTACAGGTAGTTTTAATTTTTTTTTATTATATAGAGCATTTCATTTGATGAAAAACACCTTCTATAATTTTTCACTGTTATTAAAAAATGCAAAAAAGCCATATGACACTGTTTAAGAGCTTTTGCCCATTAATATACTTATAGGGGTATATGCAATTGCGGTCGAATTTCGGCTGGAATTCGACCGTTTTTAAATTCGACACAGTTCGACAGTCACATACCCTCCTGCCGGGACCCGAATTCGACATATTCAATAAAAAACGGATTTGACAGTCCCGCTGTTGAAAAACGGACCAATTGACTGATGGTGTGCGTCCTGGATTCGACTTTTTGGATGGCACAAAAGTGTTTAAAAAACCCAGAAAAAAAATGCGTGGGGTCCCCCCTCCTAAGCATAACCAGCCTCGGGCTCTTTGAGCCGGTCCTGTTTGTAAAAATACGGGGACAAAATTGACAGGGGATCCCCCGTATTTTTACAACCAGCACCAGGCTCTGCGTCCGGTCCTGGTGCAAAAAATACGGGGGGGAAAAAGCGTAGGGGTCCCCCGTATTTTTAACACCAGCACCGGGCTCCACTAGTCAGAGAGATAATGCCACAGCCGGGGGACACTTTTATATCGGTCCCTGCGGCCGTGGCATTAAATCATTAACTAGTCACCCCTGGCCGGGGTACCCTGGAGGAGTGGGGACCCCTTAAATCAAGGGGTCCCCCCCTCCAGCCACCCAAGGGCCAGGGGTGAAGCCCGAGGCCGCCCCCCCGCCCCATCCAAGGGCTGCGGATGGGGGGCTGATAGCCTTGTGTCAAATAAAAGAATATTGTTTTATGTAGCAGAACTACAAGTCCCAGCAAGCCTCCCCCGCAAGCTGGTACTTGGAGAATGCGTTTTATTTTTTTGCCAAGTACGTGGATTACAAAACAGAAGAGGACAGATCTACACTGGATTTTGGTGTATAATTTTTTTTTCAGTCACCCCGTGGATTCTACTTGGAGAAGTGGACCGAGCCTCGTGTGAACATAGGTAAGTATGTGTGTATGTAAGTGTGCATGTATGTAATAAAGTTTTACTTTCACGGTGTGCGTGTACTGTCTTTATTTGGTTTTTCTTTTGCAGTAGAACTACAGGTACCAGCGGGCCCGTTCCCGCCCCCCCCCCCCCCCGCATGCCTGTACTTGTGGTTCTCCAAGTACCAGCTTGCGGGGAGGCTTGCTGGGACTTGTAGTTCTGCTACAAAAAAAACAATATTCTTTTATTTGACACAAGGCTATCAGCCCCCCCATCCGCAGCCCTTGGATGGGGGGGGACAGCCTCGGCTTCACCCCTGGCCCTTGGGTGGCTGGAGGGGGGAGGACCCCTTGATTTAAGGGGTCCCCACTCCTCCAGGGTACCCCGGCCAGTGGTGACTAGTTGGGGATTTAATGCCACGGCCGCAGGGACCGGTATAAAAGTGTCCCCCGGCTGTGGCATTATCTCTCTGACTAGTGGAGCCCGGTGCTGGTTTTTTTAAAAATACGGGGGACCCCTACGCTTTTTGTCCCCGTTTTTTTTGCACCAGGACCGGACGCAGAGCCCAGTGCTGGTTGTAAAAATACGGGAGATCCCCTGTCAATTTCCCCCCCGTATTTTTACAACCAGGACCGGCTCGAAGAGCCCGAGGCTGGTTATGCTTAGGAGGGGGGACCCCACGCATTTTTTTTTCTTGATTTTTAACCCATTCCCACCCCTTCCCACTGAAAAACAGGCTCTGATCTCTTCATATTATTTTAGTCAGTAAAAAAAAAATATATATATTCTTTTTGTAAAAAATATATAAATAATACTTGTGGTTTCTAATAGACAAACCAAGTAGATACTCCCTTCTAATATAAATAGATATGCTATTAGCAACAACAAAAAACAAAAAAAAAACATGTTTTTAAAAAAATGTATTAGATTCCGCCACCAAAATGAGGCGGACTGAAATTGACGAAATGACTGTTGAAAAGCACTGTTGTCAAATCGACATTCTTCAATTGAATATACTTTTGTCGAAAAGACTCATTTTTACTATTGCAGACATGTCGAAATTTGACAACTGTCGAATTTCAAAAAGTCGAATCTGAAACGGACGTTTTTTTGTCGAAAAGTACTGTATTGCATTGTCGAATTTTTTTTTTGTGTCGAAAATGCCCCATTTGCGGCAATTCGATCGCAATTGCATATACCCCATATACTGTTATCCAGTATTAGTTTGCACTTTTTTGTGGTACAGTTTGATTTCCCCATTAAGGGGTATATGCAATTGCGGTCGAATTCCCGAAATTGTCGAATTCCGGGAATTTTTCGCCCAAAAAAAAAATTTGACAATGCAATTCAGTACTTTCCGACAAAAAAACGGACTTTCAAAATTCGACTTTTTGAAATTCGACTTTTGACAAATTCGACTTTTTTGCAATGATACACATGCTGCAATTCGACCAAAGCCTATTCAATGGAAGTTTGGAAATTCGACAACAGTGCTTTTAGACAGTAAATTCGTCATTTTCAATCCGACACACTTTGGAGGGTGAAACTAATAAAAAAAATTTAAAACATGTTTTTTTTGTGGTTTTTTTTCTTGGTAATATCATATCTATTTATATTAGAAGGGATTAGGTACTTGGTTTGTCTTTTTTGGAGGCACAAGTATTATTTATATATTTTTTTAACATTTTTTTTTTTTTTGGATGGAATGGTAAAATCCCTGAAAAAAATGGCGTGGGGTCCCCCCTCCAAAGCATAACCAGCCTCGGGCTCTTCGAGCTGGTCCTGGTTCTAAAAATGCGGGGGGAAAATTGACAGGGGTTCCCCCGTATTTTTAAAACCAGCACCGGGCTCTGCGCCTGATGCTGGTGCAAAAAATACGGGGGACAAAAAGAGTAGGGGTCCCCCGTATTTTTCACACCAGCATCGGGCTCCACTAGCTGGACAGATAATGCCACAGCCGGGGGTCACTTTTATACAGTGCCCTGCGGCCGTGGCATTAAATATCCAACTAGTCACCCCTGGCCGGGGTACCCTGGGGGAGTGGGGACCCCTTCAATCAAGGGGTCCCCCCCCCCAGCCACCCGAGGGCCAGGGGTGAAGCCCGAGGCTGTCCCCCCCCATCCAAGGGCTGCTGATGGGAGGCTGATAGCCTTGAGAAAAATGACAAGAATATTGTTTTTTCCAGTAGTACTACAAGTCCCAGCAAGCCTCCCCCGCAAGCTGGTACTTGGAGAACCACAAGTACCAGCATGCGGGAGAAAAATGGGCCCGCTGGTACCTGTAGTACTACTGGAAAAAAAATACCCAAATAAAAACAGGATACACACACCGTGACTTGTACAACTTTATTACATACTGCCGACACACACATACTTACCTATGTTGACACGAAGCAGTCGGTCCTCTTCTCCAAGTAGAATCCACGGATACCTGAAAATAAAAGATAATTATACTCACCTTCCAGCGTCCAGAGATACATCCACGTCCAGAAAATAATCCAGGTACTTGGCAAAAAAACAAAACGCAAATACCCGTGCCAGCGGACTGAAAGGGGTCCCATATTCACACATGAGACACCTTTCCCCGAATGCAGAGACCTCTATGTGACAGCTGTCACAGAAAGGTCTCTTCAGCCAATGAGCGAGTGCAACGTCCTTGCACTCTGCTGATTGGCTCTGTGCGCGTCTGAGCTGACAGCGCATCGCAAAGCCTCTCCATTACTTTCAATGGTGGGAACTTTGCGGCTAGCGGTGGGGTCACCCGCCGGTCAGCGGCTGACCGCTGGTAACCCCCCCGCTGACGGCAAAGTTCCCACCATTGAATATAATGGAGAGGCTTTGCGATGCGCTGTCACAGCACAGACAGCGCACAGCCAATCAGGTGAGCGCCACGTAGTAGCGCTTCCTGATTGGCTGAAGGGACCTCTGACAGGAGTCACGTGGGGTCCCGGCACATTCGGGGAAAGGTGTCTCGTGTGAATATGGGACCCCTTTCAGTCCGCAGGATCGGGTCATTGCGTTTTGTTTTTTTGCCAAGTACCTGGATTATTTTCTGGACGTGGATGTATCTCTGGACGCTGGAAGGTGAGTATAATTATCTTTTATTTTCAGGTATCCGTGGATTCTACTTGGAGAAGAGGACCGACTGCTTCGTGTCAACATAGGTAAGTATGTGTGTGTCGGCAGTATGTAATAAAGTTGTACAAGTCACGGTGTGTGTGTCCTGTTTTTATTTGGGTATTTTTTTTTCAGTAGTACTACAGGTACCAGCGGGCCCGTTTTTCTCCCGCATGCTGGTACTTGTGGTTCTCCAAGTACCAGCTTGCGGGGGAGGCTTGCTGGGACTTGTAGTACTACTGGAAAAAACAATATTCTTGTAATTTTTCTCAAGGCTATCAGCCTCCCATCCGCAGCCATTGGATGGGGGGGACAGCCTCGGGCTTCACCCCTGGCCCTCGGGTGGCTGGGGGGGGGGACCCCTTGATTGAAGGGGTCCCCACTCCCCCAGGGTACCCCGGCCAGGGGTGACTAGTTGGATATTTAATGCCACGGCCGCAGGGCACTGTATAAAAGTGACCCCCGGCTGTGGCATTATCTGTCCAGCTAGTGGAGCCCGATGCTGGTGTGAAAAATACGGGGGACCCCTACTCTTTTTGTCCCCCATATTTTTTGCACCAGCATCAGGCGCAGAGCCCGGTGCTGGTTTTAAAAATACGGGGGATCCTCTGTCAAATTTTTCCCCGCATTTTTAAAACCAGGACCAGCTCGAAGAGCCCGAGGCTGGTTATGCTTTGGAGGGGGGACCCCACGTCATTTTTTCCCGTTTTTTTTAAATTGCGGCAAAATCCGGCAAATCGTCCGTTTTTCGCCCGCGGGAATGTCGAATCCGTTTTTCATTGAATATGGTGAATTCCGGCAGCCACCTGCCGGAATTCTCCTGTCGAATTATGTCGAATTAAAAAACGGCGATAATTTGCCGCGATTCGCCGTGAATTGCATATACCCCTAAGGCTGTTAACGCTAGCCAGAATTACCTTGTGAGCCTCTTCCAAATGAATTGTGCATTAAGCAGCAGTGTGCACATGTGTGGTAAGTGAAATTACAGGTGGTATGTGCATTAATCAATGGTAAGCAAAGATTTACCGTGGATAATTGAATTTGGCCCTCAGTGTGATGTGCTGATTCAGGAGATTGCGGGTTATTGCCTGCGAGTTAGAATATTTAAAATAATGGATTATGGCTTTTCACGTGTCCTATACTATATATGGTAGTGGTTCCCAAACGTTTTAAATTGCGACACCCTAGAGTATCAGTATTTTTTTCATGGCACCCCTAGGCAAAAGTTTCATATTGAGAAATTTAGAACAAAAATACTAAATGAAGTAAGCTGGGTTTATATGTCATCCTTAGGATAGGTTATGTAGAGAGGAACAAGATTATTTCTGTTTGTACACATAGTTTATGATTGACAGCCACCAGCACTGGTTTTGCCTATTACGTTGACCATAGATAATTTGAATTGGTCCTGGACCACCAATCCAAGAGCCCCTACAAGTGCTTTGAGGCACCCTAGGGTGCCTCTGTACACAGATTGGGAAATATAGGAAGATTTCTGGTAATGACGGCACCAGATGTGATAAAGGGAATAATGTGAAGTTAAAAATGTAACACATTTTTGTGATAATGCTCCAAAACGGGGAAATTGAATTGTACCCTTTGTGTATTACTTTTGGCTTGAATTCTTGTTTAAAATGATAAGGGACCTACTGTATGTTAGGAAATATGTTGCAGCTGTTGGTTGTGTGTACAGTGATTGAGGATGTGATACTTGCAATAATGAGTGAATTAGATCCATTTCATCTCCCTAAGTGCCGTGAAATGTGCTTGTTATACCCCTTTCAGACATCTTCCACAATCCGGGTTTTTGCACATGAACACGTATCAACCCGGGATTTTGGTATGTCTGAAAGGCACCAACCCAGGAACGTGTTCCCGGGTCACTGGCCCTGCAATTGACCTGGGTTTTTACCGGGTCTTTCTTCCCAGGGTTGGTGACTGGGGTAAACCTGAATTATGCAACCTGGGAATTTGCTCTCTGGCCGCATGTCAACAGTTTTAATTGGCCCGGAAAGGCCACTTGGTGATGACATCATTAGCTGCAGCCGGAGAGGGACAGACGCCACACAAGAGAGAAACACAGAGCTGTGCAGAGTGCAATTAAGAACAAGGTCTTCATGAGAGCATCATTTGCTGTGTAAAACAGCAACTTCACCACAGAAATCCACCTCTCCATGCTACACTAGTGCTTGTCAGCCATGAATCCAGCAATGCATTATGGGAACCACACAAAGTCCATTTATAGGCTGCCCCCACCTTTGCATAACCTCATTATTGTGTGCCTGCAAACCGTCCCCTTAAAATGATGACACTTCCTTCAAAACTGGAAAACCAGCTTATGTCTGAAAGGGGAATTTCCCAGGTCTGTGGTAGTGTGAAAGAGGGTCTTGAACAAAAACCCGGGGTTTTGTAGAAGAGAAACTCCCGTGTCTGAGCAGGAAAATTGCCGGGTTGTATGTCTGAAAAGGGGTATCAGTTGTGGATACAAGGGCAAGACTAATACCACTTCAAGACAGAAAAATCTCAAAAACCCGGATTTTTCACATGTTTGTGTTCCTGGGAAAAACCCGGGTTACAGTCCCTTATCCCCTTTCACACAGCTCAAAAAACCTGGAAAATTCCCTGGTCGACCCCTTTCAGACAGAACCCGTGTCAGCCCTGTGTGTCATAAAAAATGGACTGTTTTTATGGCACACAGAGATGAGGTCATGAAAGTGGGTGGTGACTGATCACAGCATTGCATTAGCCATGGCCGACGAGTTACTACTGAGTAGCCCGGAGTTCCTGGCTTATTGCTGTTTTTTGCTGTTTCACACATACCATGCTGTCTGCCTCCGTCTCCCCTGCAGCATAATGATGACCTACGACGCCAGTGCCACGCCCGCTCAGCCAATCAGAGAGACCCTGCTGCTCAGCCAATCACCCAGTGCCCCGCCAGCTCAGCCAATAAGCGCTGTCAGCCTTGACCTGTTTCTAAAGGTGGGTACACACTAACATATATCTGCAGATCAATTGATCTGCAGATATATCTATGGACGGATCAAGCAGTGTGTTCAGCATACACACTGCTCGATCCGTCGAGGACTGACGTCATGAACTGGGCGGCCGTGTACACACGCCCGCCCAGTTCAGCTGTCAATCACCGCCGGCCGCCGCAGCATGTGTACACACACAGCGACGCGCCAATATATCGGTAGATATATTGGCCGTCGGCTGTGCTGCGCGGCCGACGCGATACGTCTGTGAACGACGGAGTTCACAGACGTATCGGCCGTACACACTGGCCGACGGACCCGCGATATATCGGCCGTTCAGGAGAACGGCCGATATATCGACCAGTGTGTACGGGCCTTAAAATACCGGGTCGGACCCTTTCAGACAGCCGGCAACCCGTGTAAGAGCCGGGAAAAGCGCAGGTAAATTCCTGGGTCGAATTCCCGTGTTGACTCTTTCAGACAGGAAAAAATCCCAGGTCCCCCCTTCAGGAGCCGGGAAATGACCGGGTTATTTTCTGTGTCTGAAAGGGGTATTAGTTTCATAATGACAGGCAACTACAAGATTACAGATGAGACTCTTATATGAAACTTTGTATAGACCACCACACATGATCTATACAAACTTTTTCTCCATTGACTTCATTGGTTGGAGTGAATTCTAGTAACCCATCATAGAAGTTAATGGAGGGAGTGTTTATTAGTTGAGAGAGACGGGGACTCGCCTCTCTAAGCCAGTGAATGCTCTCCTCATTGTTTAATTTGGGTAAAATTTCCGGTAAGCACTCATTCCTGTACTAATGATCGGTGTGGTCACCAGTGTGTCCGTGGGGCCTGGGTTTAGCGTTTTTTTTATATTCTGAAGACCAGGTATGCCTAATATTTCTTTTACAGGAGGGTCAGTGGCAGCAGTGGCCCATTAATGCAGCACATGTGGTACTTGTAGTTCCACAAGTGCCAGTATGCGGGGGAGGCTTGCGGCCACCACTACCCTCACCCTCCCACCCCCACCCCACCCCACCCCGTAAGGGACAGAATTAGTAAACAAATAATTACTTACCCCATTAACTCCGCACCCATCGGCCAGGGGTAAGTAGAATAGCATCGGGGGTTCCCCACCTCCCCTAGGATCCCAGGCATGAGCTGACTAGTATGGGGTGTAAAGGCTTTGGCCGGGGGTTCCTGGTAAGAGGGTCCCCTGGCTGTGGCATTACTCCCTGGCTAGTTCCTGGGGCCGGTAGTAAAATACAGGGGACCTCATGCCATTTTCCCCATCGTATTTTTACTACCAGCACCAGGGCCAAGAGTATGGTGCTGGTTCATGAAATATGGGGGACCACTACGTTTTTTGTCTCCCAAATTTCGTGAACAAACACCAGCTGAAATGCCTGGAGTTGGTTATGTTTGTTTTTTTTTGTAACACTTTTCTATTTGTAATACTTCACAGCCATACAGAAGCACTGTTCGGATCTCACTGATCAGTGCACTGTTTCTTCAAACACTCACCTCAGGAGGTAGTCTATTTGAATAGTCTATTTTGGTACTTGCTTGCTAATTTCCCATGTGAGTTTTAAAACTCACTTCTTGGTAAATTTGTGAGTTTAGTTGTTTCCTATGGAAAGTATTTGCGATTTTGGCCGTTGATGTGTTTTGATGTGTTTTTAAAACTCTGGTAAGTTTTGCAGTTTCTTCATGCAATCTCACACGTGTTTGTTAGTAAATTTGTGAGTTGGAAAAACAGGGTAAGCTCGTACGGGAATGCAAACTCGCCCGAACACGATTCTTGGTAAATTTACCCCATACAGTATGTGTGTGGGCAGTGCAAAAATACTCCTACAGTATGATGTAAAAAAATGTAATTTGTGATAGGGGCAAGACTGCTTTCTGCACTTTCAGAATTTACTTTGATGGAGTAAGAATTTTAGTTGCATGCACTAAGTGTGTATTTTTATATACAGTTTATTAGTTTGCACCTAGCATGGCACCAGCTGACGTTTTCAGAACTAATGTATGTAGTCATTATGGAGACGAGAAAAGGGTGTAAAGATGTAGACAAAGTGTTTATTGTATTGTATGTGCCTGTAGCTTTCATTGTACAGAGTGGTGTCAGCAGAAAAATCCCTAATAGATGCATATTGTGTGACGTGTCCCTCTCTGCCGGGCAGTGAATCACATGTCCAAGATATGCGATGCGGATGGTGGATGTTTGACTTAATTCATCAAAACACAGAATTATTTGGGTTGTCAGATATGTTTCTAAATAACTTTACATGTACTTATTGAATTAATATACCAAACACAACACATTCATTGAGGAGAGATGTAGACTGGAAATGGGAGCTCAGAGGTCACGGAATGTCAGTTATAAAGCACCAAACTGCTGCCACGCAAACAAAAACAAATTGATGACCTATTGACAGTTCTGATTTATGCTGGGACACATAGTGGGTAGATTTACTAAAGTGCGGGTTTATAGAAGTAGTGATGTTGCCCATAGCAACCAATCAGATTCTGGCTGTTATCTTCTAGAAGGTGCTAGATAAATAAGTGGAATCTGATTGCTTGCTATGAGCAACATCTCCGCTTCTATAAACTCGAACATTAGTAAATATACCCCATAGACTTACTGAGAAAGCTGGGCTTCAGTTATCATCCAGTATTTGTTTTTGGACTCTACGCTCCTGTATTGTACTTCTGTGCGCGCGGACACATGCACACACACGGACAAGCCACATGTAATAAAGACAATCACAATCTCATGTAAAGTGATAGGACACATGCTGGTGTGACATTTACATCATCCCCATTGTAAAAAAACAATGAAGATTGGGGGTGATTCCGAGTTGTTCGCTCGCTAGCTGCTTTTAGCAGCATTGCACACGCTAAGCCGCCGCCCTCTGGGAGTGTATCTTAGCTTAGCAGCAGTGCGAACGAAAGATTAGCAGAATTGCGAATAGAAATTTCTTAGCAGTTTCTGAGTAGCTCCAGACTTACTCAGCCATTGCGACCAGCTCAGTCCTTTTCGTTCCTGGTTTGACGTCACAAACACACCCAGCGTTTGCCCAACCACTCCCCCGTTTCTCCAGACACTCCTGCGTTTTGTAACTCGAACGCCTGCGTTTTTCCGCACACTCCCAGAAAACGGCCAGTTTCCGCCCGGAAACACCCACTTCCTGTCAATCACACTACTATCAGCACAGCGATGAAAAAGCTTTGTTATGCCGTGAGTAAAATACCTAACTTTTGTGTAAAATAACTAAGCGCATGCGCTCTGCGAACCTTGCGCATGCGCAGTAAGCGACTAATCGCAGTATAGCGAAAATCGTCAACGAGCGAACAACTCAGAATGACCCCCAATGTCTCTAAAAGAGACATCCTTCATTAACATTATATTGGCAGCTGGTTTTATCAGCCATAGTCGCCAGCGGCGGGTGCTTGCTGCCCCCAAACCCCTGTGTGTGTGTGTGTGTGTGTGTGTGTGTGTGTGTGTGTGTGTGTGTGTGTGTGTGTGTGTGAGATACCAGGGAGCAGGAGCCTTTGTCAAGCTCTCCCCCTCTCCTCCCCTCTTCCTTTGTGGAAACATGATTGGCGAGAAGGCAACTCCCGGACGGACAATTAAAAGTTTGCATCCCGATACTGATAGAGTACTTATGCAATTGTGTATGTGAATATATGTGTACCTATCTGTAAGTGTACAGATGTGTCCTCATACATCTTGCCTCAATACGCCACGCAGCAGGAGATGCCTGGCGTGACTGAGCTGGCAGGTTCTGTGCAACTTCATAAGCATTGGACGTCTTTTTTTTGCCAAAAATTTCTTATTTGCATCGCTATCGAATAAGACACACAAGCAGACTCTGCTGATTAGAATATTATGCAGCATGCCTATATTCTGCGTGCTTCAGCGGCTGTATGTGCGCACAATGGTGGTCATTCCGAGTTGTTCGCTCGTTGGCGATTTTCGCTATGCTGTGATTTGTTGCTAACTGCGCATGCGCATGGTGCACACAAAACTTAGTAGATTTGCTGGTGTTCGTGCGGCGCTTTTCAGTCGCACTGCTGATCAGTGAATGATTGACAGGAAAGGGGCGTTTCTGGGTGGTAACTCAGCGTTTTCCGGGAGTGTGCTAAAAAACGCAGGCATGTCAGGGAAAAACGCGGGAGTGTCTGGAGAAACGGGGGAGTGGCTGGCCGAACGCAGGGCGTGTTTGTGACGTCAAACCAGGAACTAAACGGACTGAGGTGATCGCAATTTGTGAGTAGGTCTGGAGCTACTCAGAAACTGCAAAGAATTAGTTAGTAGCAGTTTTGCTAATCTTTCGTTCGCAATTCTGCTAAGCTAAGATACACTCCCAGAGGGCAGCGGCCTAGCGTGTGCAATGCTGCTAAAAGCAGCTAGCGAGCGAACAACTCGGAATGATAGCCAAAATGCTATGTTACAGTGATTTCCAGGAAAACACTGTAGCATAGCATTTCATATACAGGTTGAGTATCCCATATCCATATATTCCGAAATACGGAATATTCCGAAATACGGACTTTTTTGAGTGAGAGTGAGATAGTGAAATCTTTGTTTTTTGATAGCTCAGTGTACACAAACTTTGTTTAATGCACAAAGTTATTAATAATATTGTATTAAATGACCTTCAGGCTGTGTATACAAGGTGTATATGAAACATAAATGAATTGTGTGTATGTACACACACTTTGTTTAATGCACAAAGTTATAAAAAATATTGGCAAAAATTACCTTCAGGCTGTGTGTATAAGGTGTATATGAAACATAAATGCATTCTGTGCTTAGATTTAGGTCCCATCACCATGAAATCTCATTATGGTATCTAATTATTCCAAAATACGGAAAAATCCGTTATCCAAAATACCTCTGGTCCCAAGCATTTTGGATAAGGGATACTCAACCTGTACATATACAGCCATGGCCGCACACAGAATATAGGCATGCAGCATATTATTTTAATCAGAAAAAGCTGTTTGTGTGTCCTATTTGCATCATTTTGTGAATAAGATGCATTTTATTGGAAAAGTTACAAGAAAAGACACTCGGTTCTACCAAGTCACGCAACAGCATGGCGTGACTAGAAGGGTTGTTTAACGTGCAGGGAGGCTAGATGTAAGTGGACACATCTGTATGCATATATGTACCTATGTATATGTGTATCTAAATATGTATATATGTATCTGTATACTAGTGTCTGTATTTGTGTTTATATGCATCTACTCAATGTATGTGTAACTGGTATTTCTATATGGCAGTGGTTTCCAAACGCGTTCCTCAAGGCACCCCAACTGTCCAGTATTTAGGGTTATCCCTGCATGTGCACAAATGCTATAATCAAACTGACTGAGGTACTGATTAAGGGGGACATTTACTAAGCAGTGATTAGAGCAGAGAAGTGAGCCAGTGGAGAAGTGCCCATGGCAACCAATCAGCACTGAAGTAACATCTATAATTTGCATACTATAAAATGATACAGAGCTGCTGATTGGTTGATGGGGCAACTTCTCCACTGGCTCACTTCTCCGCTCTTATCACTGCTTAGTAAATGTCCCCCTAAGTCACCTTTGCCTAAGTTCAGATAGCCTTAAAACCTGGACTGCTGGGATGCCCTGAGGACCGCGTTTGGGAACTACTGGTATATGGTGCAGCGCGCCCTGCACCCATTTTCCAATACTTACCCTCCGTAGTCCCGTGTTGGTGGCAACAGAGCTGCAGAAACCACAGGAAAAATGGTGCGGTGGCCATTTTCCTGGCATTTCGCACATGCACAGTAGGAAATTCAGGGGGGAAATAGCCACCACGCCATTTTGGCAGAGACCTGCACATGAGCACTAGACTTTGGGACAGTGCTAGGGTCTTCTAGTGACCCTAGTGTCCAGAGTCTCTTGCTTTGCCAGCTAGAGAGGAAGTGGCATGGATGGAAACTGCACACAGGCCTCCTCCTGTCTTGATGAGTCCCTGGCATGCATTAATGTGAGTTTTATTACGGCTTCCTGCAAGAGATGCATCCGAAACAGGCTTTCTCTTCTTCGTACGTGTGACTTAAAATAGCACGGAAGGGAAGGATGGACGCCAAAATAAATTTTGCCCTGGCCTCCACTTGGTCTAGAACCAGTCCTGATCTTGCTATGTGCTCTTCTTCAAAATTACCCTCTTCTACAGACACTTAGATGCACTTCTAGGCTTTTCATTTTGGCATCTCTCAAAACTAAGGGTGTGTACAGATGGTGAGATTCTGGCTATGCCTGATTCTCACTATGCGACAGGGGCCGGGTCGGCACATAGTCAGTATGGCAAGCACATAATGAGTGTGCTTACGATACTGACTATGTGCGATTTTGGCTAAGTGTAAATTTTGACTATCTCTTCTATAGAGATAGTCAAAATTGACTTGCCTGAACAGTCTATCTTTTCTTTCGATGCCGACCGCGCATCGAATCGGGATCGCAAGGTGACTGTCACCTTGCGATCTGCACTAACTTTTCTTCCGATTTTGACTATATAGTCAGAATCGGAAGAAAAAATCTCACCATGTGTACACACCCTAAGGCATTTGTTGTCCTCTACGATAAAGAATTCTGAAGAGTTCAGCACATGTCTGATAATTGTCTTGTTGGCACTGTTACACATGTTTGCCAACCAGGGTTGGCTGGTTTAACAATAAAACTACTGTGGTTTATTTATTATGCTGATACTACAGGACACCATGACTTCTTAAAAAAAAAAAAAAACTATTATACTAAAAAAATAGTTTTTTTTTAAATTCAAAATGTTTAGTGCCAGTGGCATACCCAGTGCTAATGCTTAACTCCTCCTTTTTGTGTGTGTGTGTTTCTCTGAAAAGTGCTTTTGCATTTTCCATTTTGTATTACTATTCCATACTCCCCAACAGTGCCCGATTATGGCGAGACAGTCCCATTTTTCAGGCACTGTTCCGCTGTCCCACCTGCTGGCCACAGTGTCCTGCAGTGGGGGACAGTTGAGAGACCCCCTTGTCACTCACTGCTCTGCAGAGCAGTGGTGAATAGATATTCACGGGTGACAGGGACACAGAGGGCTGGGCATGCCCCCCACAATTACAAAAATGGGGGAGGGACTCAAGATTGTGGCAGTTGCTGTGAGGCCACGCCCCCTTGCTGGTAGATCGCACCCCTAATTTTGGACACTTGCTGGTGTTCCTCTACCAAGCCGGCAGATGTTGGGAGGTATGCTATTCAGATTTCTTTTTATTGTAATAAGAAATGAGTAGGACTAATAGGCCATACACACTGGGCGATATTAGTGAAAGATATGAACGATCTTGTTCATTAATGAACAAGATACCGTTCATATCTTTCAGTGTGGAGGCACCAGCGATGAACGATGCACGGCCCCGCGCTCGTTCATCGCTGGTGCCCCGTCGCTTGTGCATGCAGGCCAATATGGACGATCTCGTCCATATTTGCCTGCACTGCTATGGAGCCGGGTGACAGGGGGAGTGAAGAAACTTCACTCCCCCCGTCACTGCTCCCCGCCGCCGGGTCGCCTGTCGGCCTTATCCGCCGTCTGGCAGCTTGGCGGCGGATCGCGCAGTGTGTAGGGCCCTTAATACTTAACATTACCTTGTTGTTCTTATTTTCAGTTTCTATCTCTGAGTGTACTTTGTATGTATTAATATGTTTAGTCTATCTACATTTATTCAGATGTAATAGGAATAATAACCTGTAAAACTTTTTGTTTTATTGAAAGATGTAAATGAAATCAAATAAATCAAATCAAAGCCTATTCATCTTAGAAAACATTAAAACATGGTTGATCAAGGTTTCTAATACATGATTCTTTTTTTTTCCATCTAAACATTAATGCAAAAGAAAAACCTGGTTGAAACAAAAAAAAGAGGGTTTTGGGTTTAGGGGGTAATTCCAAGTTGATCGCAGCAGGAATTTGGTTAGCAATTGGGCAAAACCATGTGCACTGCAGGGGAGGCAGATATAACATGTGCAGAGAGAGTTAGATTTGGGTGTGGTGTGTTCAATCTGCAATCTAAATTGCAGTGTAAAAATAAAGCAGCCAGTATTTACCCTGCACAGAAACAAAATAACCCACCCAAATCTAACTCTCTCTGCACATGTTATATCTGCCTCCCCTGCAGTGCACATGGTTTTTCCCAACTGCTAAAAAATTTCCTGCTGTGATCAACTTGGAATTACCCCCTTAGTTTTGGTTTTTAAAAACTTTTTTTTTTTTTCCACAAATGTGTTGCGAACAGTTGAAAAAATATAATGTGATACTTATTAATCCAAAACGCATGCTGGTAAGTTCAGATGTGTATAAAAAGTGGGTATGCAAGCTAATTGTTCTTCGCTCTGACCCTATGGAGAAGCATAAGGACATTAAATGACAGCAACTTATCTCCTTCGTCCATCTGAAATAAAGTTCATGCATTGAATGAGTGTTATGCAGTCCATAATGGCAGGGGAAAGATTTTTATGTTGTGTGCAGTTGAGGACCTTTCCCAGTCCCCGAGCTGTGGTGTGAGTACTATTACTGCACTTTTCTGGCAGACCTCATAATTTGCTCACTACAGAAAAGTCCCTTCCGTTTTGTTGGGGAATATGGGATTGTAAAATAGTTTTCTAAAGTAAATAAGAAAGAGATGAGTCATTTTACTCACTCCAAAAAGTATGTTTTTATTTCAGGAAAAGCAATGGAAAGCGGCAACACACACACATCAGAAACCTGGATAAGGCTAATAGTTGTAATGTAGACAAACATAAATGAGAACCTGGTTTGAGTCACAGATTTTAAAGATTTTAATTATATTTACATTGTAATTAAAAATAACTTTAAAAAGCGTACTGAAGTACAGATCATACACCTAGCTTCAATACGCACTGCGACGTAAGTGAATTGTATTAAGCATTGTAGCGTAGTGACTTTTTCTTTAAATTGTTATTTATAGAGACCCAGAGCTGTGACTTTAACAGCACAGAAATTGCAGATGTATTAAGCCTGGAGAAGGGATAAAGCAGTGATAAGTGGAAGGTGAAAAAGCACCAGCCAATCAGCTCCTGTCATTTTTCAAAACCGTGATGATTGGCTGGTGCGTTATCACCTTGCACTTATCACTGCTTTATCACTTCTTTATCCCTTCTCCAGGTTAATACATCTACCCCTTAGTTTTAGATATGTACAAAGTCGCAGATGAAGCACAGCGGAACTCGGTGTGAAAAAGCTGGGCCGCAGCAACGTAGCACGTCTTGTACAGATTCAGACTCATTCGCAGAAAGATATACAAGTGTTGCATAGCAAATTAATCGGTGCAGTCTCGTGGAGTGGTTTTGTTGCATTGCAACTAATACACATACTCAAGCAAAAAGAATACAGTCACACAACACCTGAGTTCCGAAAAGGGCCCTTTAGTGAGACTGCGGCAATAGTGTATGAGGATACAACTGTAATTTGCGTATAATAGCAATGGGCATGTATTTTTCTTGTTTTAGACTTAATATTTTTCATGCTCTGTGTTTCTCTTCTCTTCTCCAGAGCTGAACCGCCTTCATCTCTCAGATAACTGCCACCCCCTTCTCACAGAACAGTTGCATTATCCCACAGGGGTAGACATCCTGTGGGATAACTACTAGTTTACTTCGCCTGAAACTATATTATTGCTGTTGAACATACACAACTATCAACACTGTACTTTCACCTGCATTCCTGCAGTTCTACTGATCTGCCTTTCTCATACAGTACAACCTATTCTCCTATTTCCAATATTCCACCCCCTACTTACCTCATCCACACCATGTCCAGGTTTTCTTCAACTCCCTCATCACTCAGTATCTACCTAACCCTTGCTTTTGACCCCTGTTGCTCCCTGTATCCTTCCCCCATAGTCTCCTACATCTTCTCTTCTCCCCATAGTTCTCCCATCTACCCCTATATCTTTGGAGTTATCTTTGACTCTTTCTCACCGTGGATGTCACAAAGACCATCATCCACTCACTGGTCATTTCCAGATTGGACTACTGTAATCTCCTATCTGGCCTCCATGACAAATGCCTCTATCCACTTCAATCCATCCTCAGTGCTGCTGCCCAGCTCATATTGCTCTCCAAACATACAGTACTACGTCTGCCTCCCCTCTCTTACAAGCTCTACACTTGCTTCCCTTCCCATTCAGAATCCAATTCGAGCTTTTCACGCTCACTTATTAGCCCCTCACCCATTCCCCTCCTGTTTATACCTCTGACCTTATCTCCCTTTGCACTCCCACCCATCCTCTTCGCTTGACAAATGCACGCCACCTCTCCTGCCCACTGATTACTTCCTCCCAATTCTGTCTGCCAAGATGTTGCACGTACTGCTCCCTATTTCTGGAATTCTATACCTTTCCCCATCAAACTCTCCACCTCTCTACAAAAATTCAGACAGGCTTTTAAGACCCGCTTCATCAAACCCAGCCGTCTCTCATCCTAACCCTCTTAACTGTCTACCCAATCTGTGCCACCCTTGCCTGTCTACCCCTCCCCTTTAGAATGTCAGCTCTCACGAGCAGGGCCCTCTCCTTTTACGTGCTTTTCCTTAGACTATCTCCTACTCCATACATCGGCACCTAGCCATCGATTTCGGCCACCCTGATGCTTATTTCAGTGTCCTGTCTCCTGATGCAGCAATGTTTATATACTATGTACTTGTCCTACATTGTCTTGTACTCTAAGTCACTGTTTTTCTTGTTTTTCTCATTTGTTTATGTACTTTGTTAGGCACTGCAGAACCCTTGTGGCGTCATGTAAATAAAGGATAATGATAATGCCCTGCCACAGTTTTGCTGTTCGGGCATACTAAACCGTGTCAGAGCACGCTGGGATGTGTAGTTCCTCAGCAGCTGACGTGCCACAGGTTGTCTACCCCTGCACTAGAACATGTTTTGCAAAGCAGAAACTTTGTCACTGTGTGACCCAGCAATTTAGAAGTGCTAGGTCACACATTGACACACAGCATTTTTAGAAGTAACTATTTGATATTATCATGCGGTACAATGTCTGTATGTCATGATGTAAGTTGAATCCTGTGGTGAGGCTGTAGTGTTTCTTGGACACTGCTCTGTGTTTAGAGATCCTGGGGGAATACTTACTTGCAGAACTGGACAAACTTCTTAGAATCGTAGGAGTCAAGGTCACAAGTTAAGAGTCGGCATATTTATAAGGAAACCGTGAACATGAGATAGGGCCATGCACAGCTGTGGATGTGACTTATGCATGTTGTAGCATATAATATCCAGGAACGGTCCGAATACTTGTCCAAAAAGTTAGATCTTTTCTGGCACAGTCTACCACAGTGGTTCCCAAACTGTGTGCCTAGGCACCCTGGGGTGCCTCAGAACACTTGCAGGGGTGCCTTGGATTGGTGGTCCAGGACCAATCAAAATTATTTCTGTTCAATGTAATAGGCAAAACCAGAGCTGCCAATCATAAAATATGTGGACAAACAGAAGCAAATCTTGTTCTTCACCACATAATGGAACCTAAAGATGACATATAAACACAAACAATCTTTGTGTTAACATTTATTACAAAATTTCTCGCTAATAAATTTTTGGCCTAGGGGTGCTATGAATAAAATGCTGATACTCAAGGGTGCCATGATTCCAAAAAGTTTGGGAACCACTGGTCTACCAATAAGAGCCCATCCTATCGTGTCCAGCTCAGCCAAATACAATTTATTAGACCTCCATGCAGAGACACCTTTTTTTGTTAGAACTACAGTATGCACTTAAATTATTAAGGGGGAGATGAGCGGTAAGCGGGTCGCTGGCGGGAATGGCGGCACTAGGTAGGAGCGCAGCTCTGCTTACAGGCTGTGCTCCAGGGAGGCTCAGCCGGACACACGCTGCGTCGGGTAACGCCGTGAGGGGCGCGCTGGGCCAGACATCTTACCCACACTGGCCACACAGCTAACAGGTTTTTACAGCTAGTTAGCACAATCTTACAAATCCTCAGGACCAGTATAAAGAATAAAGTGCGAGAAGATGCGCGCCATTTTAGGGGGTGGAGCTTCCAACTGAGCGCAGCTCCTCTGACAGGACCCCAGATCTCCACTGTGGTACCAGGGGGTCTTAGTGGGGGGGGGAGCAGTGTAACTGTTATAAACACTATACTGGTGCTTGTTTATTGCGACCCAGCTTATTTTTACTACTGAAGATGGGGGCGCTGTGTGGCTGGCTCTGAACTCTGTGTCTCTCTGAGACTCTGCCTACATATACTGTGTTTTTACCATTGTGTGTGTGTGTGTGTGTGTGTGTAGGTGTCCCTTTACAATGTCCAGCTGAATGTCTCTCATCCACTGGGGACTCACTACCCTATACTCAGGATAATGTTCACTCCCAGTCCAGTGGGGCTAAAACCCCCGTGGTTGGCTTCCATTAAAGGGATGATTTCAAATATTTCAACTAAACTGCCTAATAATGAAAAGGAAACACAATTCTTGAGGCAGTCTATGGATGACCTGATACATAGAGATTCAGCTCCCATACCTGCACCCCAGGCTCTCGCCATTTGCCCACAAAAACGTACCCTGGTCCAAATCATGCAGGCTGACACGGATCCTGATGCATCAGATCAGGAAGAGGGGGAAGTAGATGCAAGTGGGGGGGGTAGCATCCTGTCACAGGGAATTCAGGCCCTCATTGAAGCTGCCAGAACTGTCCTACATATCACTGACAAGTCAGGAGGCTGAGGAGGAATCTTATTTTAATTTAAAAAAAAATACTCTGTTAATTTCCCTGCTTCAAAGCAATTAAATGCCCTCTTTGAAGAAGCGTGGGTTAACCCTGATAAAAAGTTTCAGATCCCTAAGAGAGTGATTTCTTCCTTTCCCTTTCCTGCAGAGGATAGGAAGAAATGGGAAATCCCGCCGATTGTGGATGCATCGGTATCCAGGTTATCACGTAAAATAGTCTTACCGGTCCCTAGGGCAGCCTCCTTAAAGGATGCTGCTGACCGCAAGATTGAGACCACCCTCAAGTCTTTATACACGTCGGCTGGGGTGGCCCAGAGACCCACTATTGTTTGTGCATGGATCATTAGGGCCATTGCTAAATGATCAGGTATTCTCATAGATGATTTAGATGATGTTGTTTTACTCCTGCAGCATATCCATGATTCTGCTAACTTTATGGTTGAAGCCATCAAAGAAATTGGTCTACTCAATGCATGCACCACTGCCATGACAGTGTCGGCACGCAGGGGCTTATGGCTACGCCAGTGGACTGTGGACACGGATTCCAGAAAAGATGTGGAAAATCTTCCTTTCATGGGAGAGGCTCTGTTTGGAGATTAACTGGATAAGTGGATATCCAAGGTTACGGCGGGTAAGTCTACATACCTTCCCTCCGCAGCGGCACCTGCTAGGAAAACCTATTCTGGTCCAACTCTGCAGTCCTTTTGGACCTTGAAATTTAAAGGCAAATCCAAGGGTTCTTCTACAACCTTCAAAGGGAATAGAGGTAAACCCAGAAAACCCGCTACTGCAGGTTCACAAGATCAGGCCTCTGGGGCTGCTTCCTCAAAGCCCTCAGCATGACGGTGGCGCACACTGCCTGGAAGCCTGGAAGATAGGCAGGTGGGAGCCCGATTACATTATTTCAGTCACATTTTGGCAACATCTTGCCATGATCCCTGGGTAAAAGATCTTATTACACAGGGATACAGACTGGAGTTTTGAGAACTCCCACCTCCCAGATTCTTGAAATCAGGCTTGCCAGCTTCTCCAGAAGCAGGTTTGATCTTACAGGCAGCAATTCAAAAACTGGTATAGACTCATGTCATTGTTCCAGTTCCGATTCACCTACACTACGAAGGTTATTATTCCAACCTGTTTGTAGTGCTGAAGCTGGACGGTTCGTTAAGGGCCATTTTAAACCTCAAGTCACTGAAACCGTATTTACGAGGGTGTTCAAGTTCAAGATGAAGTCTCTGAGAGCAGTGATCTCAGGTCTGGAGGAATGGGAATTCCTGGTACCTTCATGTTCCGATCTGGCCGCCTCATAAGGCTTATCTAAGGTTTGCATTACAGGACTGTCACTACCAGTTCCAGGCCTTGCCATTTGGCCTCTCCACAGCACCAAGGGTGTTCACCAAGGTACTGGCAGAGATGATGATGTTTCTCCTCCGCATGCAGGGAGTAAACATAATACAGTACCTGGACGACCTTCTGATCAAGGCGCCGTCCAGAGAGAAGCTGTTGCACAGCATCGCCCTATCAACTTGATTGCTCCAGGATCACGGCTGGATTCTGAACCTGCCAAAATCTCACCTGGAACCAACACAGAGGCTTCCGTTTTTGGGAATGATTCTGGATACGGAGGCACAGAGAGTATTCCTTCCAATGGAAAAGGCATTGGTGATCCAGTCAATGGTGCGGGACGTCCTAAGACCATCTCGGATATCAGTGCATCTTTGCATTTGCCTCCTAGGAAAGATGGTAGCCTCTTACGAGGCTCTACAGTACAGAAGGTTTCACGCAAGACCCTTCCAGCTGGGTCTGATGGACAAGTGGTCCGGATCGCATCTTCACATGCACCAGAGGATACGTCTGTCGCCAAAGGCTAGGATCTCCCTTTTGTGGTGCCTTCAGACGTCTCACCTGACCAAAGGCCGAAGGTTCGGGATTCAAGATTGGATTCTGCTAACCACAGACGCAAGCCTCAGAGGTTGGGGAGCAGTCACCCAAGGGGAGCAGTTCCAAGGAAAGTGGTTATGTCAGGAAGCCGTCCTTCCGATCAACATTCTTGAACTAAGGGCAGTATACAACGCCCTTCTCCTAGCGTCCCATCTTTGTGATCGAGCTGTTCAAGTCCAGTCGGACAACGTGACGGTGGTGTCTTACATAAACCGACAGGGCGGAACGAAGAGCAGAGCAGCCAAGTCAGAGGTAACAAGAATCCTCCTCTGGGCGGAAAGGCACGTGGTGGCGTTGTCGGCGATCTTCATTCCAGGAGTAGATAACTGGGAAGCAGACTTCCTCAGCAGACACGACCTCCAACCAGGAGAGTGGGGACCTCACCCGCAGGTGTTCGAGTCCTTGACACATCGATGGGGCATTCCTCAAATCGACATGATGGCCTCTCGTCTCAACAAGAAGCTCAAGCGGCACTGTTCCAGGTCGAGAGACCCGCAAGCAGTGGCGGTGGACCCTCTGGTGACTCCATGGATCTACCAGATGGTGTACATGTTTCCGCCTCTTCCGTTGATCCTAAGGGTTCTCAAAAGAATAAAAAGGGAAAAGGTGCAAGCAATTCTCATTGCTCCGGACTGGCCAAGAAGGGCCTGGTACGCAGATCTACGGGAGTTGCTCCTTGGAGGACCCGTGGCCTCTTCCTCTTCGCGAGGATCTTCTACAGCAAGGGCCGTTCCTCTATCAAGACTTACCGCGGCTACGTTTAACGGCATGGAGGTTGAGCGTCAGATTCTAGCCCGGAAAGGGATTCCGGATAGGGTGATTCCTACTTTGATCCAAGCCAGAAAGGGGGTAACGTCTAAGCATTACCACCATATTTGCAAGAAGTACGTCGCTTGGTGTGAGACCAGGAAAATTCTTGCAGCAGAATTTAAGCTGGGGCGTTTTCTTCTTTTTCTGCAGGCTGGAGTGGATGTGGGCCTACGTTTGGGCTCCTTAAAAGTCCAGATTTCGGCCTTGTCCATTTTCTTCCAGAAACAATTGGCATCTCTTCCGGAGATTCAGTCCTTTTTGAGAGGTGTTCTACACATTCAACCGCCCTTTGTGCCTCCTACGGCACCTTGGGATCTCAATGTTGGGTTGCACTTCCTCCAGTCGGATTGGTTTGAGCCCTTACAGGCAGTGGACGTTAAGTTTCTTACGTGGAAGACAGTTACACTGTTGGCCCTGGCTTCGGCCAGGCGAGTGTCGGAACTGGGGGCATTGTCTCACAAGAGCCCCTACTTGATTTTTCACGAGGATCAAGTAGGGGCTCGCCCAGCAGGACTTGTGACGTGGATCCATTGTCCGGAGTGCCGGCGTGTGAGGTCCGTTTGGAGTCCGTGCGGCTGAAAGATCACAGCGGCTATTGGTATCCAGGGAGCAACGGTGTTCATCGGTGTGGGCTATCCGGAGGCTACACTGTTTATCTACATTCCGCTGGTTACCTTTTACCTTGAATGTATGTATGTGAGTGAATACTTTGTCAGTAAATTACTTGTGATTTTACACTCACCATTGCGCCCTCCATTGTTTTTCTTTTCCACATGTGCTTAGGAGTACGGGTTTACTCTTGGAGGATTGCTGCAATAATACATTTGGACTTATATCTATCTCAAGACTTTATTGTTTGAATGCGCGACTATATTTTATCTTTAATATATATATATATAAACATATATTTATATTTTGGGAGGTGCCTATTTTGTCAGTCCCGGGCCCCACAATTTCTGATGGCAGCCCTGTCACCGTTTGTATGAGACGTGTGCCCCAATGTAGATTGTTAAGAAGGGAACCTTCGCTATTGAGTATCACCCTGGGCTGCAACATTTCCAGCAGCAGCGCTGCATACACCGAGATAGGTGTCCTCTGCCTATACCGAAGCACGCAATCACTACACTGCACTAGAGGACATATCATCCATAACATAGATAATATTGTATCTTGATTGTCTTTTGAGTTTGCCATTGTGTTTCCCGCTGACCAACTGCCAAAAAAGGGAATAGCTTTAGTAGGGGAGTGCCGATGGGAAAGATGATTCCCTGAGAACAAGTAGAATGATCCCTGCTTGTGTAACGTCCATCCTGCTTGTGTGATGTTCTTTATTTATCTTATATCTCCGTCTATGTTCCTTCTATTGGACCTCCTTTTCCATGTGAGTACAATCAGTGGCATCAAGAGGGTGGGTGGAGCGGGTACAAATGACCTGGGACATCTGACCACACACCCCTGCCCCCCCTCGAGTATACCTATGCTGTGGTCGGCCGACAGCAGCGCCATCTTCCTGGTAATATATTCAGGAAGATGGCGCCGCACATAGAAAGTAAAGGCTCTGGCAATGTGCCAGAATCTTTGCTCTCTAATTACCAGCGTCATCTTCAAAAATATCACTGGGAATATGGCTCTGGCCGTGGAGGAGGATTCCGCTTCCTGATCAAGTAAGGTAGGAAGCGGATGCCCTCCCCAGGCCCCCCTGTCCTCCCTGTGTTAAAATGGTGCCCCCTTGTGTGCCATTTTAAAAAAAAATACTTTCATATTAAATTGCATAGTAACGCCCACTTTCATAAGCCTCTCCCCCGTCCCTTTAAACAGCCCTGAGTACAATTTAACACTGCATTGCCTGCAGTAACTTCCTTATCTCACTAAATTCCCTGTCACACCCTTTGTGCCGTAATCCTATAACGGACTTGCCACTCAATACTGTCCCAATACTACATGGCTTATAGGCATCGAGTTCACTAGGTGCTCTGCTTTTCTGTTCCTTCTCTAGTGAGGTGTGGCAGTGAGCGCCTTTATCAAAGCCTTCCAGCTCTCAGTCTAACCCACTGCTACAAAGCCCAAATTACCTTATTAAGCAGCTGCCCCTCTGATTAGGAGTTCCAGTAGATCCTTGTTACTTTTGGATGTTAAAGACAGGTGTGGTATGGAAGGTCGACAGTAACTAGGCCGACAGTGTCTAGGTCGACCACTATTGGTCGACAGTAGCTATAGGTTGACATGAGTTTTTGATGGGGATTTTTTTTGGTGTAGTTTTCTCCGTACAGTGACCGGGAACCCCAATTAGTGCACCGTGTCCCCTCGCAGGTTACTATTCCCAATAGTAGTCCGCGTGGATCGTTAAGTATGAAAAGGTTCAAAAAAAGAAAAAAAATTGAGAAATTCATGTCGACCTTTTGACCTGTCGACATAGAACATGTCGACCTAGAGACCCTATCGACCTAGTTATTGTCGACCTAGTTACTGTGGAACTAGAGATCGGATCCCGTTGAAGACCATGCACTTATAGGTTGTGGCAGGGAACTATAGAATACACGTATTCAGCTACTTTCTGTTAGCGATGCTGAACACTTCTACAATGGGTCCCTGTCCCCTGTGTAATTGCAGCGGCTCTCAGATCATACTTGGGACATTGAATTGGAAATCTTACTGTATGTCCCAACCGGGTGCCTAAGCCTAGTTACATCAGTGATCTCAAGTATAATTGTGCAAGACGAATCATGTTTTTTAAGTGGAGTTTGGGGTAGAAGTAAATCACACGCTAAGTAATGGGCATGGTGACACTAGGACCAATGGTAATGCTAGCGGGTACATGGCTTAAAGTAAATGGTCGACAGAAGAAATACTGTGAGCTAGCTTACTCAGATGACGGCTTGCTGTACATTTGGGGCCAAATGTCATAGAGTGAGAGTTTCAGAAAGTGAGAGATTTGGTAAGGTTTTGCAGGGTTTTTTTTAAAGTGGCAATCATTTACACAGCAAGATCAACCTGGTTTTGCAGTGTAAATGATTGCCACTTTAAAAAAAAAAAAAAAAACCTGAAAAACCTTACCAAATCTCTCATTTTTGATTTCCACATAAGTACTGGTATAAATTAAGTTTTTAATAAAGGTGGGTTTTTTTTTTATAGAGACAAATATTTCTAAACAATTGCTTAGCTTTCTATGAGGATATTCTTTGTTGGATTGTGAATGAATGTAAATGTAATAGAGAAGTACTAAAGCCAATGTACTGTGCTAGAGTAATAACCTGACAGTTTCTGATTTCATATGACTATAATGCCGTTCTGTAGTAGTGTTTCTTTAGGTTGCTGATTTCTTGAAGCAGTATTTAAGGAGCATGCTGTTACTGTATGTTACGTATACTATGATAACATGTTCTGTATACTATGTGAATTCATTATGTGATATTACTTCCTCCTGCAGCTCTTAAGTGAAAAAATTAGTGGAGCGGAAGGAACAAAACTCGATAATGATTTTCAAGAAATGGAAAGAGTAAGATTAAACTGTTGATTTTTTTTTGTGATAAAATAGCAGAACACATTGCCTCGTTAATACAAGAAAGTATGTTAACTCATATAGGAGGGGATGCAGTTAAATTGCTGGCAGTAGGGATCCCGGCGGTCAGGATACTGATGTCGGAATTCAGACTGCTGACAATGCTACCAGCCGGAATGCCTGCTCAGAGGGTATTCCCACTCGTGGGTGTCCACAACACCCATAAAGTGGAAATATAACCTGTGGTGAGCGCAGTGAGCCACCAAGCCCGCAGCGTGGCGAGCACAGCAAGCCTGCAAGAGGACTCTCTGCGCTCGCCCTGCTGCCGGCATACCGACGGCCGGGATGCTGCTGTCTGTATACTGAGGGCCGCATCATGACCATAGGTAAAACATACTGATGTCTATAGGAGTGCACAGTGCTTACACATGTACACATATTTGACTGCAGTGCACGCTCTCTGTCATGAGTGCACGCTCTCTGTCATGAGTGCACGCTCCCTTTCTGCTTTCTCGGAAATTGTCTCATGCTGCTGTATCGTTGCTTCAGTTTTGCATATTGTTTCTTTTGGAGGACTCCAGGTTTACCACTCATAAAATTAACATGAAAATTGTATTTATTTATTTCTCGGACGTCCTAGTGGATGCTGGGAACTCCGTAAGGACCATGGGGAATAGCGGCTCCGCAGGAGACTGGGCACAAAAGTAAAAGCTTTAGGACTAGCTGGTGTGCACTGGCTCCTCCCCCTATGACCCTCCTCCAAGCCCCAGTTAGATTTTTGTGCCCGGCCGAGAAGGGTGCATGCTAGGTAGCTCTCCAGAGCTGCTTAGAGTAAAAGTTTTAAATAGGTTTTTTTATTTTCAGTGAGACCTGCTGGCAACAGGCTCACTGCATCGTGGGACTAAGGGGAGAAGAAGCGAACTCACCTGAATGCAGAGTGGATTGGGCTTCTTGGCTACTGGACATTAGCTCCAGAGGGACGATCACAGGTTCAGCCTGGATGGGTCCCGGAGCCGCGCCGCCGGCCCCCTTACAGAGCCAGAAGAGCGAAGAGGTCCGGAAAAATCGGCGGCAGAAGACGTTCCTGTCTTCAATAAGGTAGCGCACAGCACTGCAGCTGTGCGCCATTGCTCTCAGCACACTTCACACTCCGGTCACTGAGGGTGCAGGGCGCTGGGGGGGAGCGCCCTGAGACGCAATAAAACATGTTTTAAACCTTATATGGCTAAAGAAATGCATCACATATAGCTCCTGGGCTATATGGATGCATTTAACCCCTGCCAGTTTTCCTAAAAAAAGCGGGAGAAAAGGCCGCCGAAAAAGGGGCGGAGCCTATCTCCTCAGCACACAAGCGCCATTTTCCCTCACAGCTCCGCTGGAAGGACGGCTCCCTGACTCTCCCCTGCAGTCCTGCTACAGAATCAGGGTAAAACAAGAGAGGGGGGGCACTAATTGGCAGAAAATACATATACAGCAGCTATAGAAGGGAGAAACACTTATATAAGGTTATCCCTGCATATATATAGCGCTCTGGTGTGTGCTGGCAAACTCTCCCTCTGTCTCCCCAAAGGGCTCGTGGGGTCCTGTCCTCTATCAGAGCATTCCCTGTGTGTGTGCTGTGTGTCGGTACGATTGTGTCGACATGTATGAGGAGGAAAATGATGTGGAGGCGGAGCAATTGCCTGTAATAGTGATGTCACCCCCTAGGGAGTCGACACCTGACTGGATGGTCGTATGGAAGGAATTACGTGACAGTGTCAGCACTTTGCAAAAAACTGTTGACGACATGAGACAGCCGGCAAATCAGTTAGTGCCTGTCCAGGCGTCTCAAACACCGTCAGGGGCTCTAAAGCGCCCGTTACCTCAGATGGTCGACACAGACCCAGACACGGATACTGACTCCAGTGTCGACGGTGACGAGACAAACGTAATGTCCAGTAGGGCCACACGTTACATGATCACGGCAATGAAGGAGGCTTTGAACATTTCTGATACTACAAGTACCACAAAAAAGGGTATTATGTGGGGTGTGAAAAAACTACCCATAGTTTTTCCTGAATCAGATGAATTAAATGAGGTGTGTGACAAAGCGTGGGTTTCCCCCGATAAAAAACTGCTGATTTCTAATAAATTATTGGCATTATACCCTTTCCCGCCAGAGGTTAGGGCGCGTTGGGAAACACCCCCTAGGGTAGATAAGGCGCTCACACGCTTATCAAAACAAGTGGCGTTACCGTCTCCTGATACGGCCGCCCTCAAGGAACCAGCTGATAGAAAGCTGGAAAATATCCTAAAAGGTATATACACACATACTGGTGTTATACTACGACCAGCAATCGCCTCAGCCTGGATGTGCAGCGCTGGAGTGGCTTGGTCGGATTCCCTGACTGAAAATATTGATACCCTGGATAGGGACAGTATATTGTTGACTATAGAGCATTTAAAGGATGCATTACTATATATGCGAGATGCACAGAGGGATATTTGCACCCTGGCATCAAGAGTAAGTGCGTTGTCCATTTCTGCCAGAAGAAGTTTATGGACACGACAGTGGTCAGGTGATGCGGATTCAAAACGGCATATGGAAGTTTTGCCGTATAAAGGGGAGGAGTTATTTGGGGTCGGTCTATCAGACCTGGTGGCCACGGCGACGGCTGGAAAATCCACCTTTTTACCCCAGGTCACCTCTCAGCAGAAAAAGACACCGTCTTTTCAAACTCAGTCCTTTCGTTCCCATAAGGGCAAGCGGGCAAAAGGCCACTCATTTCTGCCCCGGGGCAGAGGAAGGGGAAAAAGACTGCAGCAAGCAGCCTCTTCCCAGGATCAGAAGCCCTCCCCCGCTTCTGCCAAGTCTTCAGCATGACGCTGGGGCTTTACAAGCGGACTCGGGCACGGTGGGGGCCCGTCTCAAAAATTTCAACGCGCAGTGGGCTCACTCGCAAGTGGACCCCTGGATCCTGCAGGTAGTATCACAGGGGTACAAATTGGAATTCGAGACGTCTCCCCCTCGCCGGTTCCTGAAGTCTGCTCTACCAACGTCTCCCTCCGACAGGGAGGCAGTATTGGAAGCTATTCACAAGCTGTATTCCCAGCAGGTGATAATCAAGGTACCCCTCCTACAGCAGGGAAAGGGGTATTATTCCACGCTGTTTGTGGTACCGAAGCCGGACAGCTCGGTGAGACCGATTTTAAATCTGAAATCATTGAACACTTACAAAAAAAGGTTCAAATTCAAGATGGAATCACTCAGAGCAGTGATAGCGAACCTGGAAGAAGGGGACTATATGGTGTCTCTGGACATCAAAGATGCTTATCTCCATGTCCCAATCTACCCTTCTCACCAAGGGTACCTCAGGTTTGTGGTACAGAACTGTCATCAGTTTCAGACGCTGCCGTTTGGATTGTCCACGGCACCACGGGTCTTTACCAAGGTAATGGCCGAAATGATGATTCTTCTTCGAAGAAAAGGCGTCTTAATTATTCCTTACTTGGACGATCTCCTGATAAGGGCAAGGTCCAGGGAACAGTTAGAGGTCGGAGTAGCACTATCTCAGGTGGTGCTACGTCAGCACGGGTGGATTCTAAATATTCCAAAATCGCAGCTGATTCCAACAACACTGTTCCTAGGGATGATTCTGGACACAGTCCAGAAAAAGTTGTTTCTCCCAGAGGAGAAGGCCAGTGAGTTATCCGAGCTAGTCAGGAACCTCCTGAAACCAGGACAAGTGTCAGTGCATCAATGCACAAGGGTCCTGGGAAAGATGGTGGCTTCTTACGAAGCGATTCCATTCGGAAGATTCCATGCAAGAACGTTTCAGTGGGATCTGCTGGACAAATGGTCCGGATCGCATCTTCAGATGCATCAGCGGATAACCCTATCTCCAAGGACAAGGGTGTCTCTCCTGTGGTGGTTGCAGAGTGCTCATCTTCTAGAGGGCCGCAGATTCGGCATTCAGGACTGGATTCTGGTGACCACGGATGCCAGCCTGAGAGGCTGGGGAGCAGTCACACAGGGAAGAAATTTCCAGGGCTTGTGGTCAAGCATGGAAACGTCTCTTCACATAAATATCCTGGAACTAAGGGCAATTTACAATGCCCTAAGTCAAGCAAGGCCTCTGCTTCAGGGTCAGTCGGTTTTGATACAATCGGACAACATCACGGCAGTCGCAAACGTAAACAGACAGGGCGGCACAAGAAGCAGGAGGGCAATGGCAGAAGCTGCAAGAATTCTTCGCTGGGCGGAAAATCATGTGACAGCACTGTCAGCGGTGTTCATTCCGGGAGTGGACAACTGGGAAGCAGACTTCCTCAGCAGACACGACCTCCACCCGGGGGAGTGGGGACTTCACCCAGAAGTCTTCCACGTGATTGTAAACCGTTGGGAAAAACCAAAGGTGGACATGATGGTGTCTCGTCTCAACAAGAAACTAGACAGATATTGCGCCAGGTCAAGGGACCCTCAGGCAATAGCGGTGGACGCTCTGGTAACACCGTGGGTGTACCAGTCAGTGTATGTGTTCCCTCCTCTGCCTCTCATACCCAAAGTACTGAGAATCATAAGAAGGAGAGGAGTAAGAACTATACTCGTGGCTCCGGATTGGCCAAGAAGGACTTGGTACCCGGAACTTCAAGAGATGCTCACGGAGGACCCGTGGCCTCTACCTCTCAGAAAGGACCTGCTCCAGCAGGGACCTTGTCTGTTCCAAGACTTACCGCGGCTGCGTTTGACGGCATGGAGGTTGAACGCCGGATCCTGAAGGAAAAAGGCATTCCAGATGAAGTCATCCCTACCCTGGTCAAGGCCAGAAAGGATGTAACCGCAAAACATTATCACCGCATTTGGCGGAAATATGTTGCGTGGTGTGAGGCCAAGAAGGCCCCTACAGAGGAATTTCAACTGGGTCGTTTCTTGCATTTCCTGCAAACAGGACTATCTATGGGCCTAAAATTAGGGTCCATTAAGGTTCAAATTTCGGCCCTGTCAATCTTCTTCCAAAAAGAACTGGCTTCAGTGCCTGAAGTTCAGACGTTTGTCAAAGGGGTACTGCATATACAGCCTCCTTTTGTGCCTCCAGTGGCACCTTGGGATCTCAATGTAGTGTTGAGTCTCCTAAAATCACATTGGTTTGAACCACTCACCACTGTGGAATTGAAATATCTCACATGGAAAATGGTCATGCTGTTAGCCCTGGCTTCAGCCAGGCGTGTCTCAGAATTGGCGGCTTTATCATATAAAAGCCCTTACCTAATTTTTCATTCAGACAGGGCAGAACTGAGGACTCGCCCTCAATTTCTCCCTAAGGTGGTTTCAGCGTTTCACATGAACCAGCCTATTGTGGTACCTGCGGCTACTAGGGACTTGGAGGACTCCAAGTTGCTGGACGTAGTCAGGGCCCTGAAAATATATGTTTCCAGGACGGCTGGAGTCAGAAAATTTGACTTGCTGTTTATCCTGTATGCACCCAACAAGCTGGGTGCTCCTGCTTCTAAGCAGACGATTGCTCGTTGGATTTGTAGTACAATTCAGCTTGCACATTCTGTGGCAGGCCTGCCACAGCCAAAATCTGTAAAAGCCCATTCCACAAGGAAAGTGGGCTCATCTTGGGCGGCTGCCCGAGGGGTCTCGGCTTTACAACTTTGCCGAGCAGCTACTTGGTCAGGGGCAAACACGTTTGCTAAATTTTACAAATTCGATACCCTGGCTGAGGAGGACCTGGAGTTCTCTCATTCGGTGCTGCAGAGTCATCCGCACTCTCCCGCCCGTTTGGGAGCTTTGGTATAATCCCCATGGTCCTTACGGAGTTCCCAGCATCCACTAGGACGTCAGAGAAAATAAGAATTTACTTACCGATAATTCTATTTCTCATAGTCCGTAGTGGATGCTGGGCGCCCATCCCAAGTGCGGATTGTCTGCAATACTTGTATATAGTTATTGTTACAAAAATCGGGTTGTTTATTGTTGTGAGCCATCTTTTCAGAGGCTCCTACGTTTATCATACTGTTAACTGGGTTCAGATCACAAGTTGTACGGTGTGATTGGTGTGGCTGGTATGAGTCTTACCCGGGATTCAAGATCCTTCCTTATTATGTACGCTCGTCCGGGCACAGTATCCTAACTGAGGCTTGGAGGAGGGTCATAGGGGGAGGAGCCAGTGCACACCAGCTAGTCCTAAAGCTTTTACTTTTGTGCCCAGTCTCCTGCGGAGCCGCTATTCCCCATGGTCCTTACGGAGTTCCCAGCATCCACTACGGACTATGAGAAATAGAATTATCGGTAAGTAAATTCTTATTTTTTTTGCATTGGTTATTTATGTCTAGAGATTCATCTTGCCACTTCAGTGTGACCCACTGAAAGTCGTGACTGACACCCAATCTCTGGCTCCTCTAAGGCTCTGGTTAGTTAACATTAAATAAGCCTCTGCAAACATCCACTAAAATGAAAACAGCAAACGGTGCTTAACATCCATTAATGAAACACATTTAAATATCTTGTACCACAGCATGAGATCTCTTTTCTACTGTTGGCTGCAGTATGGAAAACAACTTTGTGACTTACAGCTACATGCTGCTCTCTTCCAGAAAACTCTTCTTCCCTCTCCAGACCTCCCCTATTTCCCCCTCTATCGCATCTGCTGTTTTCTATCTGCTATCTCTCCTTGGATGTCTGAGTGCTTTGTTCATCTTCATGTCTAAAACTGATCTTGTCCTCTACCCCCCTACTCCCATCCCCGTTATATATTGGAAACCGTACTCTCTCCTCTGTCCCATAATCCGCTGCCTGGGTATCCTCCTCTGCGCTTCCCTCACCTTCACTCCCCACATCCTGCCCGTTTTCTAACAATGCTGTTTCCAGTTTTTGTAACATCAGGATCACACCCTGGATGCAGCTCTCTTGTCTTCACTCGCTACTCCCCTCTCATCTGGACTATTGCAACCTTATCCTCTCTGGCCTTCCTTTCACCCACTTCACTTAGCACTGCTGCTCCTCTTATTTTCCATTCTCGTCATCCTGCATTGGCCACTCAACTTAGCCAGCCACTACACTGCCTCATTATCCCCTATAGAATTCTGTACAAACTCATTTATAGAGCCCACAGTCACTGATCACTCCCTACATCTCCAAACTCATTTACATCCACATTCCTTCCCACCCTATACCAAGGATTGCTTCGTCACCTCCCCTTTGGTTACATCTTCTTACTCCCACCTCCAATACCTCTCCCTGGCTGCTCCCCACCTCTATAACTCACTGCCATGCCCACTCTGACTGCCCACCAGTCTCCACAGGTTCAAACATGCCCTAAAAACTCACCTCTTCATAAAAGCCTACAGTCCCCCTCCTAATTCATTCTCTTCCCCTGCCCACCTACACTTCCACCCAATGTCTCCATCTCTGTTACACACATCTCACTTATAGTTTATAAGCTAAAGCTGTCTGCTCTCATGTCCTCCTCCTCTCACTATCCACGTCACCAGGACAACTATATCATACACCTCCTCTCTGAGCATTTACAGTCGGTCCAAGTGTCCATATCTCCCTAATCCCCTATCCTCCTACAGTGTCTCTGGTCCTGCTTGCTCAGTCTTAGCTCCTGGGCATAGACCCAACCCACGCTGATTTGCTTGATTCCTGTCTGCTCACTCACCTGATTGTCTGTTCAAGCTATGAGATGCTCCATCCTGCTCTGTACCTTGTGGGTGTTCTGCTATCCATTGCTGTGTGTTCCTGTGTAATGTTCTGTATTGTAACTTATGTACTCTTTTGCTGTGTGCTATTTGTATGTTTCTGCAGCCCCTAATAATAAGCTAGTCTATATTTGGGAAGCCATTCCCTGATCAGCTAAGATCTTCTATCAGAAGCGCTACATTTTGTTATCCCCCCAGTCAATGGCTTAATGTACTAATCTTCATTTATTCTTATTCACATCGCCAGAAAAAGGGGAGAAAGTCACTTACCCTGCATGTCCTGATTTTTGTAGATTTGTTATTCTGGTTAGTCTCATGAAATAAAGGAATCCTAGCATATACAGTACGAGTCAAAATGTAACATTTATTTAACAACTTCTACTTATACAGCACACACATACTATGCAGCACGATAAATAGTCATTTACATCAGTCCATGCCCTAGTGGAGCTTACAATCTACATTCTCTACCACATGGACACACATAGATACCATCTTTTTGTTCAAAGCCACTCAGTTTTCCAGTATGTTTTTGGATTGGTGGAGGAACTAGAGTACTCAGAGGAAACTCATACAAACATGGAGAGAACATGCAAACTCTGCACAGATAATACATTGGTCTGGAATTGACCTCAGCTCTGTGAGGCAGTAATGCTAATCACTATGCCATTGTGTTGTGGTGTGGAGTTATAAAAATATTTTTTTTGACCCAGCCCCTTTGTGACTCTTTCCTTTTAACATGTCAGTTGAACAGATGTATGGATCTGCAGTGGCAAATGCAGGATTTCTAGAGGGGGGTTTACAAATGCAGTCCACAATCTCACACTCTGCAGAACATTGAATACAGTATTAATAATTAACACTATAGATTGTCTGTAGTATAGGCTGTATTAAACATATTTAAATAAAATAAGTGGCCAGGAAAAGGTTAAACATACTATAATAAATAAATAGGCAAACATAATAGAACCAGTACTTACCACCTGATGGTAAGGCTCCGGTCTCTTCTTCCTGGTAGCTACTCTCTGGTCCAGTGCTCTGATTGAGGACTTAGAACCACACACATAGCAAACTTGGTAGAAGAAGCTGCTACTACTGGGCATGTGCAGCAGCTCTGCTCTGTCCCTTAAACTGCATGATGTGGCGGCAGCTCTAGTAATCATTATATACCATTGCTATTGGCATTAATTGAGCCACTTGCCAAGAGATGGGCCTGGAAACTCCCCTGCGTTTGCCTATGATCTGTACAGAAAAACTTCTCCAGTTGTTCCTAAAAGTATCTGTGTGGCTCCTAATAATATAGAGGATTGCTTACATCCAGCATGTTATTACCTGTAATTGTTCTTTGTGGTGTATGTATCTGTGTATTGTAACCTCTATGGGATGGATGTAAATGTCGATGAATGCAATAAAATCTGCATTTATTCTAAAACATATCTGTCTGTGGCATACTTGGATGTATTATACAAATGTTACTGGGGAATAATTAATATAAATTAACATTGAATTTCTATTTTAGAAAATTGACATCACCAATAAGGTGGTTGCTGAGCTGCTTTCCAAAACCACAGAATATTTGCAGCCAAATCCAGGTAATACTTGGGTTAAAATGTCCCACTGTATGATTTCCCTGCAGAGAGAAGCTACAGGAAATAATGCAATTAAACACAAATGAACTAACTACTAGACGTTACCTCTTCATTTGTATCAGTAAGTACAGGGGATAGTTTTTCCACTACTAGAATTCCTGTCCAACTTGCCTCAGTCTTCTCTTTAATAGGTACAGCCCCTGACATTCAGCTGGACAAGCCAGCAGGAAAGGAAGGAGACACATAGATACCAACTGCACAATAAAGAGGCTTATACTGTAACATATTCAATGCTTTGTTTTATTGAATCAATAAATGTTAATTCTTGTTGAAAACTGTGCACATCTGCAATTAAAATAATAACAGATTTTTCAAAACCGTATGGATGCTACATTTTAAAGGGACCGTTCCATACAAAACTGAAACATCCTTTTTTATGTAGTTCATTAAGTTATACTATAATACTCAAAACTACTTACCTGCTTTCTGCCATTCCATCTGATTTGGTTTATCCTCAAATGAGAGTAATTGTCCTGCTATATGCACCTTGCTTCTACTACTGCCATAATGTGTGCACCCATCTGGACACCTACCTCTCCATAAGAAACCCATATACTTTATCACTGGCAACATGACGTGGGTGCCTTGTTTCCGAAGATCTGTGTGTGGGCATTACCAAAATCACCGGAAGAATGGCACTCTTGTCCTGCAGTGCCAGTTCTTTTGAACCGGCACTGCAATGGCATCAAGAGGAGTAGAACTACTAACAAACCCATCCAGATCAGTGAGAGGGGACGAGAGAAATTGATTGTGCAGACCTTGCCCCAAAGGCATGCAGCCTAGGGAAGAGAGAGCCCCCAGGGGTGGCACAGAGTACCTCCTGCATGTTTCACACAGGTATTGACAAAACCACCTCATGCGTCTAAAGGGCACATCAGCAGCTAAAATTCATCGCTAGCTTATGTATGGTGATATGTCATGGAAACAGGTTTGGGTTTGCTACACTGCCTTTGATAGACGTTGAAGATGAGCAGCGATACAGCCTGCCAAACATGTCCACCACAGGCAGTGCCCCAAACCTAAACCTGTTTCCGTGACATGAAGTATCACCGCACACCTCGACAAGTTGGTGATGAATTTCAGCAGCGGATGTGCCCTTCAGTTGCAGAAATCTATTACACAACACACCTATAATGTTTAACTATGTTTCCGCCAGCCCGCCATCTTACAACTCATGTTGGTTACATAAACACACGCCAAAAAGGGGGTGTTGTTGGCCGGGGAGGGGCGTGGCCGCACAGTCATCACTCTTGGGTGCGTGCCTAGCACTTACGGACATGCTGGATTGCTCACAAGCCTTCCCCTCACTGAATGGAAGCTGTACGCATGCTTTCGATAAGTGCACCTTTATCCACCTGCTGGACATGGCGGCCTGCGGGTGAGAAAGGCACAGGGCAGGCTGTATTAGCAGGCATCTGCCAATACCATGTTCCATCAGTTACATCTCAGAGAGTAATAATTGTAGTGGACTTGTTATCAGATTGTGGTTTTATTCATGTATGAGAAAAAAATATATTTTCTGGGGAATGCTGCAAGATGGCAATGTGCCCAGTGTGCTGAATAGTATAGTGGGCAGTGCTACCACTCCTCAGCTGTCCACAATCCTCTGCCAGCCAGTAGTCATAGATATCTGTGGATTAACTATTGATGGTCACTATCAATGGATGAAACTATCGACTGGGAATCATGAACCGTTTTGCCCACCGATGGTCATCCCTGCTCTATTACTCACCAGACAGCAGGCCACACAGGTGATTATGGGATTTGGTGGGTGGCAATGGGGCGGGGTGGAGGCAGAGCCAGGCTTCTTGCCCCTGAGCCAGTGAAAGTGAAGAAAAAAACATTGTGGGGTTCTGTGCCATCAAGGTCAATGACCATCCCAATAACCAGTAGGAAATACCTGGCAGAGCTGGTATAGAGGAGGGAGGCACACCCTAAGTAACTTATCACTGCATGTTCAATTTACTAACCTGCATGTGGAGTTGCCTCTATCCTCCTCTGCCTCAGCCTTGTGGTGGCCCTTCTTACTGTTCTGGGCTGTGTTATTGAACCACAATCATTGGCCACCCGAGAACTCATGCATGTCTCAGTGATATGCAGGAGTTCCTATCAGATAGTGGGTAGTGATAACAGTGTTGTAATTCCCTAGGTACAGTAATGTATGACTTATGCAAAGCTGTATCAGACTGATTGATCAAGTCTTGTCTGAACTACCTGTGCCATCATACCAAATAACTCTATTGCAGCATTGCTTCTCACCACTCCACCCCACCCATCAAGAGTATTATTAGCATGCGTCTATTCTAGGACTGGAACTCTGTTAACTCTATCCACATATGGACCTGTGTGCATAGCAATATAGAAATTACATTATTCATTTACATCATTTTTATTTTCAGCATATCGAGCCAGACTAGGAATGTTGAACACAATGTCAAAAATCAGAGGACAAGTGAAAACTACAGGTTACCCCCAGACGGAAGGATTACTTGGGGACTGTATGCTGCGATATGGGAGAGAATTGGGAGAAGAGTCAGAGTTTGGTGAGTGGATTTGTATTGGCCCTTCATTATTAGAATGAGCATGAGAATGTCTGTTGTGTGACAATAAATCTATCTAATACTTTATATTGACATTCTGTCATAGCAACATAATGGTAAAGAATGAGTGAGTGTTGGTGGTTAAAGGCTGCAGGTGAAGCCAATGACTTAAATGGCCATTAATTAGTGATTATTGCTATTATAGACTAAATCTATCTTCATGAGTGTAAAAATATATAACAACCTCTTCATGGGAAGAGCTCTCTAAATTGTGTGTGTGTGTGTGTGTGTGTGTGTGGGGGGGGGGGGGGGTGTTATGTTCCCTTTATACACTTTTCTATTGCTAAATTTGTGAATAACTTTTTGGTTCGGATTGTTATTCAATTAATGATGTGTTTGAGAAACATACATCCTGCTAATTAATTAAAGATCTAACCTTATTGTGAGAATGGATTTAAATACCCCCTTCCTTACATTCCAGCATTAAGCCTCTGATAAAATCAGAGCTTTGTGTAGAAACGCGTTAGCCTATTTACTGGATTGCAATTTCTACAGCAGATTTTATATTTGACACACCTAAGTTATGGTTAAGTAGATACTGACTAACAGAAGTGTTTGAATATGATGTATGTTGACTGATCTCCAATCCATCTAAGCTTGCTACTCGTCTTTCAGAGATAATGAAGCCTTTATACATCTCGTATAACGTTCCTTTTTCATTTGGATATTTACCTTAATTAGCAATTGCTAGAACATTAGAATTAAACATAACATATGCTTACTAGTCTAAAGCTGACCTGCACGCTGGCTTTTAAAAGTGAGACAGTCACAAAGCGTATCCTATCTAATAAAAGACTAACGCTGCTCCTCACCTCTATGGAGGAACTCAAGTGTTTTGCTCGCCAGCAGCCACTAGATGGTGCCTGATGGAGCAATTCTAGTGTTACTCCATTCAGGCGCGTACAGCCGCCGGCGCTGACATTACTGTTATGTTGTTCCACCATTTTGATAGGCTGGTCAGCTATAAATCACTTAGGAAATCACCTGGCAGGTTAGATTAAATGAGTTAACACTGGGATGCATAAGAAGATGTGACCACAAAAAGGTTAATTAATCAAATAAACAAAAGGCAATGATCCACTGCACTTGCCACTACTAGATATGGGGTGCATGTGATATGTGACCACATTGTATAAATGAAAATCACTGAGGCTCTGCACTATCGGCAATTGCTGCTTGTTAGCAGAAATAGAGGATGCCTCCTGCCGCCGCAGGAGGCCCGTCGCCATGTTCCTGATCGCGGCACGCCCCCTTTCACGCTGCACCTCCCCCCATTTGGCCGGCCTGGAAACGGAGCGTTGCTGCCCCGCCGCCCTATGACCACCACTGCCTATCAATTGTATTTTCTGCAGCCTCCTGCAGAAAGTGCAGGTGCATGTGCAGGACGGGTGCTACGCATGCCAATAATTCCGGTTGGATCGCGATTTGCGATCCAACCCGAATTAGCCCCAATATACGTACGTACATTTACCAGTGATTTACCACTGATTTTTGTAACTCTGAATGTAGATACATTGGCGGAGATGTATCAAACCTTGGGAAGCGAAAAAAGTGGAGAGAGATAAAGTACCAACCAATCAGCTTCTGTCATTTTACTTGCTGTGTTTGAAAAATAGCAATTAGAAGCTGATTGGTTGGTACTTTCTCTTTTCAAGGTTTTATACATCTCCCCCATTAGGTCTTGATACTGATGTGTGTTGTTTTAATGATGATATACTTTAATAAATTATGCTACAGTATTTTAATTAAATGTTATTTATGGTTTTTTTTAAATGTATTTAAGTTACATGTCTGGGCTCACGTTTTCTCGACTACAGTATTTCACGTAGATTCTTAGAAATCTATACTAGTGCTGCTTCCATTGTTACATTTCAGATGGCAGTTCCCCTGAGCAGCACTGATACAGAGATCTTTGTAATTACATTCTGTGATTTTTTTTTTTGCGGTGGATCTCAGTACTGGCACTTTTTTTACCAGGTTTTCTCTAACGTCCTAAGTGGATGCTGGGGACTCCGTAAGGACCATGGGGAATAGCGGCTCCGCAGGAGACTGGGCACATCTAAAGAAAGCTTTAGGACTATCTGGTGTGCACTGGCTCCTCCGCCTATGACCCTCCTCCAAGCCTCAGTTAGATCTCTGTGCCCGAACGAGAAGGGTGCACACTAGGGGCTCTCCTGAGCTTCTTAGTGAAAGTTTTAGTTTAGGTTTTTTATTTTCAGTGAGACCTGCTGGCAACAGGCTCACTGCATCGAGGGACTAAGGGGAGAAGAAGCGAACTCACCTGCGTGCAGAGTGGATTGGGCTTCTTAGGCTACTGGACATTAGCTCCAGAGGGACGATCACAGGCCCAGCTTGGATGGGTCCCAGAGCCGCGCCGCCGGCCCCCTTACAGAGCCAGAAGGCAGAAGAGGTCCGGAAAATCGGCGGCAGAAGACGTCCTGTCTTCAACAAGGTAGCGCACAGCACTGCAGCTGTGCGCCATTGCTCTCAGCACACTTCACACTTCGGTCACTGAGGGTGCAGGGCGCTGGGGGGGGGGGGGGCGCCCTGAGACGCAATAAAAACACCTTGGATGGCAAAAGAAATGCATCACATATAGCTCCTGGGCTATATGGATGCATTTAACCCCTGCCAGAATACATAGAAAAACGGGTGATAAGGCCGCCGATAAGGGGGCGGAGCCTATCTCCTCAGCACACTGGCGCCATTTTCCCTCACAGCTCCGTTGGAGGGAAGCTCCCTGGCTCTCCACTGCAGTCACTACACTACAGAAAGGGTTAAAAAAGAGAGGGGGGCACTAATTAGGTGCAGTATTAACTATACAGCAGCTATAAGGGGAAAAACACTTATATAAGGTTATCCCTGTATATATATAGCGCTCTGGTGTGTGCTGGCAAACTCTCCCTCTGTCTCCCCAAAGGGCTAGTGGGGTCCTGTCCTCTATCAGAGCATTCCCTGTGTGTGTGCTGTATGTCGGTACTTTTGTGTCGACATGTATGAGGAGAAAAATGATGTGGAGACGGAGCAGATTGCCTGTAATAGTGATGTCACCCCCTAGGGGGTCGACACCTGAGTGGATGAACTGTTGGAAGGAATTACGTGACAGTGTCAGCTCTGTATAAAAGACAGTGGTTGACATGAGACAGCCGGCTACTCAGCTTGTGACTGTCCAGACGTCTCATAGGCCGTCAGGGGCTCTAAAGCGCCCGTTACCTCAGATGGCAGATATAGACGCCGACACGGATACTGACTCCAGTGTCGACGGTGAAGAGACAAATGTGACTTCCAGTAGGGCCACACGTTACATGATTGAGGCAATGAAAAATGTTTTACACATTTCTGATAATACAAGTACCACCAAAATGGGGTATTATGTTCGGTGAGGAAAAACTACCTGTAGTTTTCCTGAATCTGAGAAATTAAATGAGGTGTGTGATGATGCGTGGGTTTCCCCCGATAACAACTGATAATTTCTAAAATGTTATTGGCATTATATCCTTTCCCGCCAGAGGTTAGGGTGCGTTGGGAAACACCCCCTAGGGTGGATAAAGCGCTCACACGCTTGTAAGGGCTCTACCTTCGCCTGAGATGGCCGCCCTTAAGGATCCTGCTGATAGAAAGCAGGAGGGTATCCTAAAAGGTATTTACACACATACTGGTGTTATACTGCGAACAGCAATCGCCTCAGCCTGGATGTGCAGTGCTGGGTTGGCGTGGTCGGATTCCCTGACTGAAAATATTGATATCCTAGATAGGGACAGTATATTTTTGCCTATAGAGCATTTAAAAGATGCATTTCTATATATGCGTGATGCACAGCGGAATATTTGCCGACTGGCATCAAGTCTAAGTGCGTTGTCCATTTCTACCAGTAGAGGGTTATGGACACGTCAGTGGTCAGGTGATGCGTATTCCAAACGGCATTTGGAAGTATTGCTTTATTAAGGGGAGGAGTTATTTGGGGTCGGTCTTTCAGACCTGGTGGCCACGGCAACAGCTGGGAATTCCACGTTTGTACCCCAGGTCGCCTCTCAACATGAGAAGACGCCGTATTATCAGGCGCAGTCTTTTCGTGGACAAGCGGGCAAAAGGTTCCTCATTTCTGCCCCGTGACAGAGGGAGAGGAAAAAGGCTGCAGAAATCAGCCAGTTCCCAGGAACAGAAACCCTCTCCCGCCTCTGCCAAGCCCTCAGTATACGCTGGGGCTTTACAAGCAGAATCAGGCACGGTGGGGGACCCATCTCAATGAATTTCAGCGCGCAGTGGGCTCACTCGCAAGTAGACCCCTGGATCCTTCAGGTGATATCTCAGGGGTACAAATTAGAATTCGAGACGTCTCCCCCTCGCCGTTTCCTAAAGTCGGCTTTACCGATGTCTCCTTCTGACAGGGAGACAGTTTTGGAAGCCATTCACAAGCTGTATTCCCAGCAGGTGATAATCAAGATACCCCTCCTGCAACAGGGAACGGGGTATTATTCCACACTGTTGTGGTACCGAAGCCGGACGGCTCGGTGAGACCGATTCTAAATCTAAAATCTTTGAACACTTACATACAGAGGTTCAAATTCAAGATTGAGTCACTCAGAGCAGTGATTGCGAACCTGGAAGAAGGGGACTATATGATGTCTCGGGACATCAAGGATGCTTACCTTCATGTAAAAATTTACCCTTCTCACCAAGGGTACCTCAGGTTTATGGTACAGAACTGTCACTATCAGTTCAGACGCTGCCGTATGGATGGTCCACGGCACCCCGGGTCTTTACCAAGGTAATGGCCGAAATGATGATATTCCTTCGAAGGAAGGGAATTTTAGTTATCCCTTACTTGGACAATTCCCTGATAAGGGTAAGATCCAGGGAACAGTTGGAGGTCGGTGTAGCACTATCTCAGGTAGTGTTGCGGCAGCACGATTGGATTCTCAATATTCCAAAATCGCACCTGGTTCCGACGACGTGTCTTCTGTTCCTAGGGATGATCCTGGACACAGTCCAGAAAAAGGTGTTTCTCCCGGAGGAGAAAGCCAGGGAGTTATCCGAGCTAGTCAGGAACCTCCTAAAACCGAGCCAAGTCTCAGTGCATCAATGCACAAGGGTTCTGGGTAAAATGGTGGCTTCCTACGAAGCAATCCCATTCGGCAGATTCCACGCAAGAACTTTCCAGTGGGACCTGCTAGACAAATGGTCCGGGTCGCATCTTTAGATGCATCAGCGGATAACCCTGTCACCAAGGACAAGGGTGTCCCTCCTGTGGTGGTTGCAGAGTGCTCATCTTCTAGAGGGCCGCAGATTCGGCATTCAGGACTGGGTCCTGGTGACCACGAATGCCAGCCTGCGAGGCTGGGGAGCAGTCACACAGGGAAGGAATATCCAGGGCTTATGGTCAAGCCTGGAGACATCACTTCACATAAATATCCTGAAGCTAAGGGACATTTACAATGCTCTAAGCTTAGCAAGACCTCTGCTTCAAGGTCAGCCGGTGTTGATCCAGTCGGACAACATCACGGCAGTCACCCACGTAAACAGACAGGGTGGCACAAGAAGCAGGAGGGCAATGGCAGAAGCTGCAAGGATTCTTCGCTGGGCGGAAAATCATGTGATAGCACTGTCAGCAGTATTCATTCCGGGAGTGGACAACTGGGAAGCAGACTTCCTCAGCACGACCTCCACCCGGGAGAGTGGGGACTTCACCCAGAAGTCTTCCACATGATTAAAAACTCGACAGGTATTGCGCCAGGTCCAGGGACCCTCAGGCAATAAGCTGTAGACGCTCTGGTAACACCGTGGGTGTACCAGTCAGGGTATGTGTTCCCTCCTCTGCCTCTCATACCCAAGGTACTGAGATTGATAAGATGGAGAGGAGTAAGCACTATATTCGTGGTTCCGGATTGGCCAAGAAGGACTTGGTAACCGGAACTTCAAGAGATGCTCACGGAGGATCCGTGGCCTCTACCTCTAAGAAGGGACCTGCTCCAGCAAGGACCCTGTCTGTTCCAAGACTTACCGCGGCTGCGTTTGACGGCATGGCGGTTGAACGCCGGATCCTGAAGGAAAAAAGGCATTCCGGATGAAGTCATCCCTATCCTGATCAAAGCCAGGAAGGATGTAACCGCAAAAACATTATCACCGTAATTGGTGAAAATATGTTGCGTGGTGCGAGGCCAGTAAGGCCCGACGGAGGAAATTCAACTGGGTCGATTCCTACATTTCCTGCAAACAGGAGTGTCTATGGGCCTGAAATTGGGGTCCATTAAGGTTCAAATTTCGGCCCTGTCAATTTTCTTCCAAAAAGAACTAGCTTCAGTCCCTGAAGTTCAGACGTTTGTAAAAGGGGTACTGCATATACAGCCTCCTTTTGTGCCTCCAGTGGCACTTTGGGATCTCAATGTAGTTTTGGGTTCCAAAAGTCACATTGGTTTGAACCATTTAAATCTGTGGAGTTAAAATATCTCACATGAAAAGTGGTCATGCTGTTGGCCCTGGCCTGGGCCAGGCGCGTGTCAGAATTGGCGGCTTTATCCTGAAAAAGCCCTTATCTGATTTTCCATTCGGACAGGGCGGAATTGAGGACTCGTCCTCAGTTTCTCCCCAGGGTGGTTTCAGCGTTTCACCTGAACCAACCTATTTGTGGTGCCTGCGGCTACTAGGGACTTGGAGGCCTCCAAGTTGCTAGACGTTGTCAGGGCCCTGAAAATATATGTTTCCAGGACGGCTGGAGTCAGGAAATCTGACTCGCTGTTTATCCTGTATGCACCCAACAAGCTGGGTGCTCCTGCTTCTAAGCAGACTATTGCTCGTTGGATTTGTAGTACAATTCAGCTTGCACATTCTGTGGCAGGCCTGCCACAGCCAAAAATCTGTAAATGCCCACTCCACAAGGAAGGTGGGCTCATCTTGGGCGGCTGCCCGAGGGGTCTCGGCTTTACAACTTTGCCAAGCAGCTACTTGGTCAGGAGCAAATACGTTTGTAAAATTCTACAAAATTGATATCCTGGCTGAGGAGGACTTGGAGTTCTCTCATTTGGTGCTGCAGAGTCATCCGCACTCTCCCGCCCGTTTGGGAGCTTTGGTATAATCCCCATGGTCCTTACGGAGTCCCCAGCATCCACTTAGGACGTTAGAGAAAATAAGAATTTACTTACCGATAATTCTATTTCTCATAGTCCGTAGTGGATGCTGGGCGCCCATCCCAAGTGCGGATTGTCTGCAATACTTGTACATAGTTATTGTTACAAAAATCGGGTTATTATTGTTGTGAGCCATCTTTCAGAGGCTCCTCTGTTATCATGCTGTTAACTGGGTTCAGATCACAGGTTATACGGTGTGATTGGTGTGGCTGGTATGAGTCTTACCCGGGATTCAAAATCCTTCCTTATTGTGTACGCTCGTCCGGGCACAGTATCCTAACTGAGGCTTGGAGGAGGGTCATAGGGGGAGGAGCCAGTGCACACCAGATAGTCCTAAAGCTTTCTTTAGATGTGCCCAGTCTCCTGCGGAGCCGCTATTCCCCATGGTCCTTACGGAGTCCCCAGCATCCACTACGGACTATGAGAAATAGAATTATCGGTAAGTAAATTCTTATTTTTTTTTTCTTTTCATTCTTACAACTAGTTCCAGAAACAGGAAGATAAATGTGAAATCATTTCAGAAATAATGAAATACGCATCTGCACACTTATCCAGATTGTGACGCATCACAGGGGGTGGGGTACAGGCGTGGCAATACAAAGGAGGCGGTACGGGAGAATGATGGGTGCGTTCAGTCCATCGTAGCCACGCCCCCTTGCGCTATACAGTGCTGAGATTACTGGCATTATACAGCAGGGTGTGTGGCTATGATGATGCCATTCAGTGTGAACTGTGTCAGCGCCCGCCCAGACCGGGTCCGGGATACAGCTGAAGTCAGGAGACTTGCCCATATGTCCGGGGAGCTGGGAGGGCCACCTGATTTTTGGGAGCCTCCCGGCCATTCTGGGAGAGTAGGCAAGTATGATCTAGAATAAAATCTTGCTCAATTTGTACAGTAGTATGTATGTCCAGCCCAAACTTTGTATACATTAGTTTTAAGTGAAAAACAGGCATATGTCATAAAATAGTAAGAACTTTATATTGAAAATGCACGAAACAAACAGCTTAATACCAGGGTATCACTGTACCACACGTCACAGCAGAGTATACACACATGAAGTCCAATGGGAACAATACATGGAACTGGAGAAACAGGACAGTGTTAGAAAAAGATCACATGGTATTATATCATCCATTCTCAGAATGGTAACCGTTACAGTGTATGCAAATCTCAGGTCATTACTAGTAGAGTGATATGACTGAAATGTGGATTAGAAGATAAACTGGGAGATTCAAATGTTTGAAAATTCAGTTGGGTGTCTGTTTTTTTCCTATCTAATAGACAGGAAAAACAGACACCCAACTGACTTTTCAAACATTTGAATCTCCCCCAAATATTGCACATAGGGCCTAATTGATGGTTGATTACAAAACATTTTCCTCTAATGGGCAAAACCATGTGCACTGCGGGTGGGGAAGATACTGTATAACATGTGCAGAGAGAGTTAGATTTGGGTGGGTTATATTGTTTCTGTGCAGGGTAAATACTGGCTGCTTTATTTTTACACTGCAATTTAGATTTCAGTTTGAATACACCCCGCCCCAAATATAACTCTCTGCACATGTAATATCTGCCCCACCTGCAGTGCACATGGTTTTGCCCATCAGAGGAAAATGTTGTTTTGCGATCAACTTCGAATTAGGCCCACATTTCGTTAATTTGTTTCGATTGCCAATAATAGAAGTAATATTTGACTTTTAAATAATTATTCTGTGGCAAAAGGGAGTTTGACTTATTTATGTTGCAAGATTTATTTGTACAAAAAAACAGTATTATGTTTATCTAGCAGTCATATGCTTGTACTGTATGTCCCATTATCAGCAATCTACTGTAAGCAGTTTTCAGTAAGCTCTCACCTTACACTAGGTAGTGCTTTGCTGGACGTTGGAGAAAGCATGAAGCAAATGGCGGAGGTGAAGGACTCTCTTGATATTAATGTGAAGCAGAACTTTATCGATCCTTTGCAGTCCCTGCAAGACAAAGACTTGAAAGAAATTGTGGTAAGTATACATTTCTATAATTGCCATCTACTACTGCATTAGAAACAGTGATATATCTTTGTATAAGATGTAGCATTAAGTATTTTATTCCTGGAATCATATGCTGAAGTAGCACAGTGGTTTGCATTGCTTCCTCACAGCACTGAGGTCATTGGTTTGTTTCTGACCTGGACACTATCTGTACGGAGTTTGGATGTTTGTGTTGGTCTAATGCTCCAGTTTCCACCCACACTACAAACATATGCTTGTAAGTGAAATGACTTCTAACCCTCTTGTTTGTTCATGTGGTACTGTAAGTAAATATAGATTGTAAGCTTTGGCTGGTATGGGCACTAATGTCAATGATTAAATATTTTCTGTATAGTATGGTTAATAAAGAAATCCTTGCCATGTCCTTGTTGTTATGATATGCCTGCTGAAATGACCACCTCTCCGGGGAAGCTATTGTATGTTACCTCAGCACATGTGGTACTTGTGCAGCTATTCAGATGGCTAAACCCAGTTATCCACTCATGTCACAACTGTGAGATTTCCAGAGGCCTTAAAAAACAATTTTACACTGAGAACCATTTTCAGCAGTGCAGACTAAAAATGTTACAGTTGTGCAGAAATAATTATAATCGATGTACAGATGACAGCAGCTAATACTAAAATAGTAACACACAAAAAGATAAAGCCTTCACTGTACTGGAAGAGTTACAACATGCAGCCTGTCACATACAAGATTGCAAACACAAAATGGAACCTTGAACTCTGAGTCTGTATTAGAACATCACAGGCTGAGCTATGGAATATGACATCACTGAGAGAGCTGCAGATCTATCAGCAGACTATAGCAGCAAAATGCAGAAACAGAGCTGTGTATACAGGACACTCACACTTGATATCCGTAGATATCATTTTTTACTTGTAATTATTCAGGGTGATGTATATTTCATCCTTCATTGTTGTGTTTTCAGTTAATGTGGTTACGTGAGCATGGATCTGCTCTGAAATTTGCAATTAGCATAGCACTACATTACCATCAATGTAGACTTTTACTGCATTGGGTTTGATGTCTGTCTCTGTTAGTGTCCACCCTTCTATTTGCTACCAGCGCGGTTCAAGACTTGACATTTTGTGAAACGGTTGCGATGCTAGCATGACCTTGCCTAAATCCTGTGTGAAACATTCCATTAGCATCTGTCGCTGTGGTGACAGTGTGATATAATGTAACATGTTGAATGATCGGAGATTCATGTTATTAAATTTAAGCATACTTATATCCAAGAAATATTGATCTTACCTAGAATAGTGATTCCATTGAGCTCATTAAAGTTTAACACATGTATTGCACATGAATAAATAATATACATAAAATGAATATAATAGTTACTGCCCTGTTTGGGGTAACCTCTACTTCTCCCTCCATTACACTTGGCTCCAGAGGAGAAACTACCATTGGTGCAGGCAGCAGGTGCATTGCACCAGGGCCCCTGAGGACTAAGGAGAGCATTACTGCCCAGACCAGCAATGAGTTATCCCCTGCCCACGCATACCATTTTGAGCAGTGTCAGATGAATGGCCCAGTGTAGAGAACAGGGTAGGCCCAACTGCCTGAGGGACCTGTCCTTTACCTTAGGGAGGCAGGGCTGACCTTGTGTGTGCCGGACTGATAGAGGAATCCTGCCACCTATCAGCACTGATAATCACAGCCACTTACTGCCTCTTATTAACAGACAGCTGTACATTATTTCTGGCACTGTTATTAGAGTCTGCCTGACCGAGTGCCAAACTGAGGAAAGCACAAGGGGTGGGTGCCCCTGTCGCAAACAGAGCAGAAGCTACTGTGTTCTTGCTCCCACCAAGATACATATCCCTTGTTCGCCACACCATACAGGACACTTTGCTTGTACCCGACACCCACTGCTTTCCCCTGCATTCTGTCACCACCGGTCTCCCCTTGCCTTCCGCTGTTAGCCTCTGTCTCCTCTTGCCTTTTGTTTTCACCCTCTGCCTTATGCTGTCACCATCTGCCAATCCCTGTTATCGATATGCCGTGTGGCATATTGTGATCTTGGATTTAGGTGGAGGATGGTGGCCCAAATTATATTTTTGCACCTGGGCCCACCATTCGAGTTCTACCACTGCCTGGCTCTTTGTATATTAAACTAAAGGGCTTACGAATATCACTGATATTTTTAACAATGGAGGTTCTTTACTGTCTTTTCAACAGCTATGTGAACAGAAAACCCCACCTCCTGGGACGCCCTATTTCCATTGCTGCTGCACTGTGCTTTGTTCCTTCTCTTAACTATGATCAATTAGGGTTGGCTTGGAACAGATATCTACCTGACCTGGGTGATTTCTCCATTTTTTTCCTACACTATAAAATTGTTTAATCTGTTAGATAACAGCATATTCATTTGAAGTCCGTCCAAAGAACGTTGGTTTCCCAGTGGCTGCTGGGGGAGAGGGTCATTGCCCAAAATGTAGCACACAGAAGGCGTAATGTGGTCTTGTCCAAAAATTCAATAGTTTTGAAACAACAGACTGGTTTTTATTAGACGTACTTTCTAGACTCGGATACACCTGAACACTATACCATAGTTGTTTGGCCATTTTGATGTATGGTTATTCAGCTCTAATGTTAAATATATCCTACCCCCTTCCCTACTTATAGTCAGTACTGCTGAAAAAGTACATTTGGGTAAATGAATAATAGATTTTTCTCCCTCGGTCAACGAAATTAACTTTTATATATTTTGACAGACAGAATGCACTTACTGATACAAAAAACAGGTGTAGCCCATTGCTACAAAAAGTGCCAACCATTTATCTTATCACTTTCAATTGATATTTGATCAAATATTATATGTTTGAGTCCACTGTATGGTTTTTACTCTGTAGGTTGACTTGATAATTGCTTCTCCTATTTTTTTGTTTACATATTGTACCTTTTTATCATATGAAACACATTTCATTGTTTTTCGAGATTCTTCTTAATGGTAATACCCTTATATTGACTCTATTGACACCTAGGGGCCCATTTATAAAACAATATTTGCGGCTATTTCCCTGAAAATACCTCTTTTTGAAGGTTAGCCGCAAATATTAAGTACCCCCTAAATGTATGTAGGAGGAACTGCAGAAAATATCTCTGATGCCTGGTGCGATCCCTCCATTCCCGCTGGCAGCTGCATCCTCCATAGGTTTCTATAGGGGGTTGCAATGCTGTCATATTAATCAGTATAGTCACTGAGAAAAATAGACCCATTATCCAATAGAGTTTATTCAAATTAAGCCCACTTGTATAACAACCGGTGCATAAGCAAATATAAAGCATCGCCAATGTAAAATATTAAAAAGAACGATGACTGCAAAGAAACTTGGTATCAAAAGTTCCACTAAAATGCGCACTTACATTAATTGTCCAATCTAGGATCAGAATCATGTCCAGTTATACTCAGCACCACCGCAAAATATGTTATACCTTATTAAAGAGAAACTCCTTTTAAAAATATCAAGTGAAATGATAAAAGTTATGCTTAATAAAAGTCTGTCGGAAACAACTTTGCAGTACGACATAATTAAAGTTCTGCAATAAAGTGTAATAGCTCAAAAACACGGCAGTATTAGAAACAAACCTTACGCGTTTCTCCACAAGTGCAATGTGGTTTCATCAAAGGAAGTTCAAATAGAGTAGTGTTACTATTAATATTAATAACTAGGGCTTTTGTTATATCCTTAAATCAGTGTTAATCAAATCTAATCCTCAGGGACTTTGCATGTTTTCTATGTCACTATCAGGACCCCTGGTGTATTCATTACTGACTGACATATTTTAAAAGACCCATACAGTAGGTAGTATTAATTCATGATTAGAGATTCGGTGAGGAAATAGTGCTGTTCCTCAGAGCTAGATTAGAGAAACACTGCTTTAAATTATACACATGTAATTCAGCTTGTGCACACTACATCATACATTAGTTTACACAGCAATTACAATTTTATATTTTAGTATTAGTGGAATAAAAACAATGTGTATATAGAACAAGTGTACATTTCACCAACACTACTAAATACTTGGAAGAACATCAGGACTGATAAAAACATATCTGCTTCTTGGAAAACCAAGGTCAACCTACGGCATACCTTTGTCTGAGATACATGTATTCTTACAGAGAGATCATCTCTAGATGTATTGTGTCTCTTACTATATAATTACCTTTCCCAGGCTGTAACCTTTAGGTAAGCATCTGCAGCTGTGGCCCATCTTCAAGCATGTAAATCTCTGCATGTCGCTGCTGAGAACTTGGAGCACGACTGTGCGGAAATTGGAGTTGTTCTAGAGAACCTAAGGACTGTTTACACATTGCCCATTCCTCTTACCTTTAGGATAGCATCCAAGATTTGTGAGTTAGTAGAGAAACAGCTTCTGCTAGATGTCTGCTTTTATAGCAACATGCTCTTTCTTGCAGTCTGGCCCAGTTCAGTAAAGATGTATTTTAAGGTCATATTTTTATACTTGGATAAAAATTCTCCTTGGCAAACAAGGGACAACAGATTAGAACTGGTTTATATGCACAGGCTCAATTTTTCTCAATCTCTCTACCTGTGGGAAACAATTATACCTGAGTTACCTATGAAACGTAACCTTTATGTTATACTGTTTACCAGATTGTGTTATTAGGTTGCATTGTGCTATTTCTTTTAATTGGGGGATCTATTTGCTTTATTGTTTCCCAAGTTGTAACTATCATGTGATTGCATTTTGCTGTTGCTCTTACCTGTGGGAACTAATTATATGTAAATTATTTATGAAATATAGCCCTTTATGTCAGTGTAAAATGCTTCCAGAGGTGACTTTTCTCAAATTGCATTTTTGCGTATTTTTGAAAAATCTGCATGAGGTCTGTGGTGCCATTTCTTAACACAATTAAAATTCTTCTTTATATTTCTCTTATTTCGCATATATTTTGCCTCACAACATAACACCTCTCACTGTGATCAGTGATTACACAATTCACATTTTATAACCCTAAAGGTACCTACCCACGGCACGATGTGTCATTGAATGACACATCATGACTGGCAGGGGGCTAGCGTCGGCAAGCGCATACACATTTGCCGATGCTGGCAGCGACAAATGGCGGGGGAAGGGGGGGGGTGACGGGTGGTGTTGGGAGCGGGGGCCATCCTGCATTCAGCAGCATGGCATCGCTAGTGACAGCCCCAGATCTTCTTGCATGTTCAAAAGATCTCCTGCTGTCCCCCAGCACACCGAGCTGTACCTGTACCAAGACATGAAAGACTATATATATATATATATATATATATATATATATATATATATACACACACACACACATACACATATACAGGTTGAGTATCCCATATCCAAATATTCCGAAATACGGAATATTCCGAAATACGGACTTTTTTGAGTGAGAGTGAGATAGTGAAACCTTTGTTTTCTGATGGCTCAGTGTACACAAACTTTGTTTAATACACAAAGTTATTCAAATATTGTATTAAATGACCTTCAGGCTGTGTGTATAAGGTGTATATGAAACATAAATGAATTGTGTGAATGTAGACACACTTTGTTTAATGCACAAAGTTATAAAAAATATTGGCTAAAATTACCTTCAGGCTGTGTGTATAAGGTGTATATGTAACATAAATGCATTCTGTGCTTAGACTTAGGTCCCATCACCTTGATATCTCATTATGGTATGCAATTATTCCAAAATACGGAAAAATCCCATATCCAAAATACCTCTGGTCCCAAGCATTTTGGATAATGGATACTCAACCTGTAATAGAAATCCAGAGGTCTTAGCTACATACAATTTGCAAACATATGATAAGCCACCAGGCCCCAACAAGGCTCCTCTGATGCTGGTGGTCCCTAACTCTAGGTCTGGGCCCAGGGTGCAGATCCCCACAAACCGGCAAAGGCCAGATTTTCCTTTTATTAACACATACTAACACTACTTTCTCGCATTGTGCTGCCCTGGGGGTAGCTGGCCTTTGCCGGTTTGTGGGGCTCTGCACCCCGGGCCCAGACCTAGAGTTAGGGATCACCAGCATCAGAGGAGCCTTGTCGGGGCCTGGTGGCTTATCATACGTTTGCAAACTGTATTTCTAGCCAGACTACCCCCTCCCTTTCATGCACTTGAATTGTATTTCCTAATTGATTTGAGCAACTTACATTTTGTTATGTTCAAAAGATCTGAGGCTGTTGCTAGTGACATTCGGGTGTAATTATCGTTCATACACACGGAACAATGCAAACAATGTGTCACTTCGATTGATCGGGAACGTCCGTATCGTGGGTATAATCCTTCCGCATGTATGAACCATTACACTTGCACCTGCTTTTGGATTTCTTTTTAAACCCTATTCCTCACATCATCAGATATTGTTTTATTCTGTGTTTGATTATTATTAGATATTATACTGTTACTTGTTGGGTGATTACTGTTTATTTGCATATTGACCTTCCACTGTACATAAATATGTATATTGTTCCTATTGTTTATATTGTTATAAATGCTACAGTTGTTGTTGTCGTTGTTTTGTATTTCTATTACAGGTTTTTTTAACCATTTAATTTAACTTGGTAATTGCTTGGTGTGTGCCCCTATGTTGGAGTACTGTTTCTTTCTCTCTTGTATTGTTTATACGTAGAAGCTTATTTTAGTTTAGGTTTTGTTTCGTAACCATTACATCTTAGTGAGGCAACTTGTACCATGCTTGTTCCTTTTTGGGAAGGTGATGTGCATGGAAATGAGGATACCCAACAGTCGGATATGTGCTTAAAGGGTTAGAAATTCTTTCTTCCATAAGGGAGGTATATTTTCGTCTTACCTTGTCTTCAATAATACTGGAATCTATTATAAAGGAGAGTGTTCCATTTCTCCATAGTAGGACCTTCTGGCAAGCATGGGTCAGATCACTCTGCTGCCAGGTCTCTTTTTAACAAACCATTCATTAAATATGGCTAGTAAAAAAGATTTATGATAATTTTCTGGCATGTTTGTGGATATATTGACATTGTCTGGTCTACTGTATTCCTTTTGTCAATGCAACCCATCTCTAGTCAACTATGCGCAGTACAAATTTTGTCTCGCCATGTTTCTGGAGACCTGCGCATGTGCATTAGACTCCGGCATAATGCTGGAGCATATAGTGCCTTTAGAATGTAAGCTCTCACGAGCAGGGCCCTCTTCCCTCATGTGCTTATCCTTTTTCTTACTTTAATAATCTTCAACTGCACCAAATCCAGCAGTCTTCTGCCACCTGATACTTATTTCAGTGTCATCTTGTGCTCTATTGTCTTCAACTGTAAATTGCTGTTTTCTTGTTTAGATTATTTATGCACTCTGCAATTGGGCGCTGCGGAACCCTTGTCGTACCATATAAACAAAGGCTAATAATAGTTGAGGGGCCCACCTGGAGTCTGCACACGGGCCCCCACCTCTCTTAAGACGTCCCTGGCTCTGAGGGTTGTTGTATCATGGTCCACCCTCAACATATCTTTGCCAAGTAATCTGTGCAACATCATCTGACATGATTAGGTGGGGATGATTAGTGGCAATCAAGTTGGTTTTGCCTTTTAAATTATTATTTACAGTCTCTTGAGAGATGATTTGGAGAATAACAACAGCTGCCATTAATTCCAAAGTCCTTGCGTATATTTTTCTACAGTATTTTATTCTGGAGCCACTATCAGTATTGAGAAAAGGAGACTTTTTGCAGAGAATATGGTCTCTCTCGGTCTTCGATTTTCTTATTCAGTTGTAGTTAGGGAAGCCAATCCTGTGACATTTTTTCAATCCCGGGTATCATGATTGAAAAATGGCAAATCCCGGGATACCCGGGATTGGCTTTTAGCTATGTGGCCGCCCCCTCGCCCCACCCCGCCCCGCACACATAACTCACCATATACCGGGGGCGGGCGGGTGGGGAACAACCTCGGATCGCTGCTGGCGGCTCCCACCAGCAGCTAACAGCGCAGCGTGACCTCTCACGCTGTGCTGGGGAGCCGGAAGGAGGAAGCCGGGCAGCGTTTGAGCGTCCTGTGGACGCTCAACGCTGATCCCTCAATCCCCGGGATTGGAGCGTTCAATCCCGGGATTGAATCCCGGCCATTTTTGGCCCTAAATCCCGGGATCCCGCTGATCCCAATCCCAGGATTGGCCACCATAGTTGTAGTGTGTGCATGATACAATTCACGTCGGTCTTGTATATGGAGATGGGTATTTTGGGGACACCACAGCTTGTAACTGCTTTCCACTCTTTGGATGGTTTGGACTGGCCATAGTTGGATTATTCCATATTTAGCTAAACCACCAATGAGAAGGGAGAGAATGCGACTTTTCCATTTCATTTTAAATCCTGCTTCACATGTACTGAGCTATATCCACATAGTCTAAAGCAGAGGTTCTCAAACTCTGTCCTCGGGGGCACACACAGTGCATGTTTTGCAGGTCTCCTCACAGAATCGCAAGTGAAATAATTAGCTCCACCTGTGGACCTTTTAAAATGTGTCAGTGAGTAATTAATACACCTGTGCACCTGCTGGGTAACCTGCAAAACATGCACTGTGTGTGCCCCCGAGGACCGAGTTTGAGAACCTCTGGTCTAAAGACTAATTTCCTAACCATGGGGGTAATTCCAAGTTGATCGCAGCAGGGAAATTTTTAGCAGTTGGGCAAAACCATGTGCACTGCAGGGGGGACAGATATAACATTTGCAGAGAGAGTTAGATTTGGGTGGGTTATTTTGTTTCTGTGCAGGGTAAATACTGGCTGCTTTATTTTTACACTGCAATTTAGATTGCAGATTGAACTCACCCTACCCAAATCTATCTCTCGGCACATGTTATATCTGCCTCCCCTGCAGTGCACATGGTTTTGCCCAACTGCTAACAAAGTTCCTGCTGCGATCAACTCAGAATTACCCCCCATGTCATAAACAAAAAGTTCTTTACTTTGCTTTCATGTTAACATTGTTGATTGAGTTCATTAAAGGTAATCTTTCACGATCTGTAGTTCTATGAGTGGTTGGCAAACCTTTTGAGTCCTGTGTTAATCAGCTCACAGTTCATAAGATATTTGCAAAAATCATCTGTACATCTTTAGATGTGTGCAGAATATTACAATTCAATATGTCACTGTCCATATTGTGTGATAGCGTTGTACAATGAGGTGGGTTAATGATAGTTCGTTCCTTTAGTCTGTCCAGGGCTTTTACTTTGACAGTGACATAGGGACTGTACATTCTTAGCGGTTTGGCAAACCTGATCAAGTCCATTTGTTTGGTCACTGAGGAGGCATTCCTAGCACAATATGCATTACATAGCGAGTAAAGGGGGGTATTTAATTATGGTTGGTTTTTCACCTAGGCGAAAAAATTGCACTTTTGTAGCAGAACTGTGATTGCTATCTCAGAGGTTCTCAAACTCGGTCCTCAGGATCTTGAACAGGTCATGTTTTCCAGGTCACCTGTGGATCTTTCAACTGTGACAGCTGGTCATACACCTGTGCACCTGTTATATACTGTACTTACTGGTCTGGTGTTTCTCCCAAACCCAGTCCTCAGAACTCAAGTACACATTGTCCAAAGCATCTAGCTGGGCACAGAGAACTACTTGGCTAACTGACTAGATGCACAGACACTCGCGCCATGCGTAGTGAGGTCAGAATAGTAAATAGATCACATTTTGGGAGGCATTCAATTAGCTCAAATAATTTTGAAGCCAAAAATCCCCCTCCACTGCGTATTCAATTGCGGTCCATTTACGCCCCTTTTTAAGGCATTTTAGCCAATGCCTGTTCACTTTTTTTTTCAGCGAAAAGGCATTGTTGAAAAATGCCTTAAAAATCGTCGAAAACGGACCCATTTTTGCCAGCGCAGGTGTGAAAATATGTGGATCGACTATTCACATGTTTTTTGTTCCTGACGAATTTTTCGCCTAGGCAAAAAAACGGCCCTGCTATTGATTAGGGCGAGTCCCCATTTGCCCTAAAAAATTGCAAAAAGTGCAATTTAGAGGAAGAATTTGCTTTTGCACTCAACCTTGAATTAGGCCCACTGTATCTTATGGGCCCTACTCACTGGCCGAGGTGCCCGACGGCCGATACGGCCGACGAGCGACCCGGCGGCGGGGGGGGGGCAGTGACGGGGGGAGTGAAGCTTCTTCACTCCCCCCGTCACCCGGCTCCATAGACGTGCAGGCAAATATGGACGAGATCGTCCATATTGGCCTGCATGCACAGCCGACAGGAGACCAGCGATGAACGAGCGCGGGGACGCGCATCGTTCATCGCTTAAGTCTCCACACTGAAAGATATGAACGAGATCTCGTTCATTTATGAACGGGATCGTTCATATCTTTCAAAATATCGGCCAGTGTGTAGGGCCCATTAGTGAATGCTTTCAGGAATCTGACAATACATGATAGACACAGTGCATTATTAATCAAAATACTCCAGAAAATATGTGGCTCTGTTTATGCTTTGAATTTTAGCACTTGCAGTCTTATGGGCTGATTGACAGCCTGGTACTTCTGTACGTTGTATTGAACATGCTGTATTAACAGTGATATATTTAATATAATGTTGTGTATTGCTGTATAATAAGCCACCAACATTTCAGTATTTGAGGATACAGTGTAGAAGACATCTTATGCCTGTGTAATGTACTTTCAGGTATTGGTAAAGGTGGTGAGTCAGTGTAACGGAAGCTCTTTTCTATTTGGGGTGAATAAGCAAATATAGCATTTTGTTATTTTACATTGTGAACATATGTTGAGAAAGCACCGCATTATATATTCACCATAATAATAATAATCTGTGTTTTCATATATACTGTGTTTCTATACAAGTGAATTTAGAATCACTTGTTCTATTAATATCATTGGTCAATGGAACAGAGATGCATATGATAAAAAAAAATACTCAGTTGAGAGAGAAGAAAGAAATGCTTTGCTGGTTTTATATAAGTTTAAAGGTGTATTAATAAAGGTTATGTTTTATTATTTTCTATCTAGACCTCTAACATTAGTGACATAGTGGTGATACATTAAGCTATCAATCATTCCAGTGAGTGCCTCTACTTTTTTTCTTTTTTGTTCTTTCAAAGTATTTTTTAAACCTTTACTGTTTGGGAAATCAGGGGGCAGTTCCAGGCTACACACACAGGGGGCAGTGCTGGACTATAGAGCCACTGCGGGTAGAACCACAGACCCTCACCTTGGGACTGGACACTCCTCTTCTGGCCTTTCTTCCGAACTCCCAACCACCTCCAAACGGTCTCTCATCAATATGTCAAACAGGCATATTTAATTAGGTGCGAGTTTACCAAAAGGTAATGTTTTTACCGCAGGCGCAAGACTTTAGTTATTCAGTCAGGTGTGGGGTTTTGAATTTTTTTTGGAGCGATCAAGTTTTTTTTTAAAAGCCTCCAGAGCAGGTCTAATTTTTCCTTAAACCCTTATTATAAGGAAAAATTATCGGGGCTTGCTTCTGGACCCCTGTAGCTCCCCCCCCTAATTACTTACAGTATTAAGCAATTGGAAGTTTCCGATTAGTTTAAGTCCAATAAGTATTCAACTTCTGGCAGCGCTGTTCTCTTCTTCCACTTCTCAGTCATGCTGAATTCTTCCATCCGTCTGCAGAGTGTGAGAGTGATTCCTGTTGTGTGAGAAGTGTGTGTGTGAGAGTGATTCCTGGGGGGGGGGGGGGGGGGGGGGGGGTGTGTGTGTGTGTGTGTGTGTGTGTGTGTGTGTGTGTGTGTGTGTGTGTGTAGATAACCGTGCAGTAATGCATATCTGACCTTTGATACTCAATAACCTACCACACACCTAAATACATTTGCTACCTGCTGGACACACCTGCCCAGCCAGTCAGCCACCTCAGTAAGATGCATGAATACCCCCTTGCCAGCCACCTCCCTCTCACACACATGCCCCATCCACCTCAGTATGATACACAATTGCTCTTCCCTGACCCAGCCTCCTCCCTCTCACACACACATACTCAGCCCTGCCACAGCCATCTCCTCTCACACATATTCTTGTACTCTTGTCCCAACCATCTCCCTCACACACAGATATCCTACCGCTGCCCCAGCTACCTCAGTATGATACTTTTATCATAAGTGCCCTTCCCTGCCCCATCCCCCTACCTTTCAAACATATATCCGCCTGCCCCAGCCACCTCCTTCACACATATATACCATAGAGCTGCACCAGCCACCTCAGTATGATACATAAATACCCACTGGCCCCTCCACCTCACTCTCACATACATATACCCCAGCCATCTCACTTTCACAAACACAGTATACCCAGACCTGCCCCAGCCAGCTCCCTTTCACAAATATACCCCAGCTATGCCCCATCCACTTACCTCACACATACAGAATATGTTCCTGTCCCAGCCACCTCCCTTACACATATCTATTATAGCCCGGCCCCAGCCACCTCAGTATGACACAAAATTACCACCTGGCCTCTTCACAACACATGTACCCAAGCCATCTCCCTCTCACACATATACCCAGCCCTGTTCCAGCCATCTCCCTCTCACACATATATACCCTGCTCCAGCCACCTAAGTGTGATACATAAATAACCCCAACCCCTCCACCTCACTATCACACACACATAACTCATCCATCACACTCTCATACATATATACCCTGCCCTGTCCCAGCAATATCCCTTTCACACATATACGCAGCCCTGCATCTGTCCCAGTCACCTCTTATTCTGTCCTGGTAGTGGTTAGTCAAAGGGAGGGCAGCAAGGTCTGTCTGGGTCCAGTTCTGAGTTGGAGCTGGCCCGGTGCATGTGTGCTGCATGGGGTGACAGAGAGCAGGACTGCCAGATGTTGTATGAGAGGCAAGCAGCAGCAGTGATGCAGTGTCACTATGGTGCTCGGGGTGCACCGGGACTCGGTGCATAGGGTTTCTCTTCCTGCTGACTGCTAGTCTGTGCCGGGCTCCATCCCCGTCCCATCCATTCCTGCACATGTGCAGTCTGGATTCATGATGGTGCAGTGGGAAATCGAAGGAATTTATTTAACTTTGCAGGGCAGTGGGAGACTCTACAGTGAACTAGGAGTCTCCTGCAGGATGTTGGATGGAGGGTAACTACGAATAAATTAAGAGTATAACATGTAATTTGTGTTGCTCTTCATCTGATGTCTGACAGACATACACCAAGCCCATCTATTATATACCAATGGCATGACTAAAGTGTAACAGACTTGCCAACAAGCATTAATCCCAACTCTCTCTATTCTGTGTAAATGGTAGTTGGGTGGTGTTACGTACAAACGACTGCTCTAATCACTTTGCAACTGGCGTTTGATCACAGCATCCGTATATAAAGTAAGAATGATTAAATAACTGTACTCCCTCATATTAGTTACATTCCTAATAAACTCTTTTCTTACAGTATCATTTGAAAAAGCTGGAAGGCCGGCGCTTGGATTATGATTATAAGAAGAAGCGACAAGGGAAGATCTCAGATGAAGAAGTCCAACAGGCTGTGGAGAAATTTCATGAGTCTAAAGAACTGGCTGAGAGGAGTATGTTTCATTTTCTAGAAAATGATGTAAGTGTGGTATGTGCTGTGGTAAGTTTCTTGTTAATTCTTAACCTTCACACTGCTTTAAATGAGTTTCCTGTTTTGTATAGTGACATAATAAAGTTACATGGGGTTATTCAGTACGGATCGCAGTGTCCAGAAAATCCCAAATGTGCATGCACTGCGGCCGCACAGCATATGAGTTAGCACTCGGAGGGTTGCAATCACACTTTGAGTGACAGCGGTGTGCATTGGGGGGTGACGTTGCGGGAGCGTGGTTCGGCCAACACAGGTGTGGCTGGCCCATTTTCAGGGCGGCTGCATGACGGCGTGCGCAGCCGCTCTGATGAAAAAAATGGCGGCACTCCGCCTGCATACGCAGCCTGGCTGTGTATGTTAGGGGTTGTCATTAGATCTGGACTCAGCGATGCGACCGCAACTGTTTTGTGATCTCATCGATGGCCGACAATTAGCATACTACTTTTTAGCAGAATCTGCAACTGCACCTGAATAGGAGGGGAAATGGTAAGGGGGTCATTTATAGTTCTTATTAAAGGAGCAATTTACTGTCTTTCTTTTCTTACTGTAACTGTGTTGTTTGGTTTATTTTTTTTGTAACTGAATGGTTCACTCACTACACCACTGGCGGTGCAATCACTAAACATGCTTCAAAGAACAGTAGGTGAGATATGAGGTGATGTATTAGGTCCGCTACAGCTGCACTCGGCACAGGTTACCATTCCCAATTGTAGCCCACATGGATCGTAAAGTGTGAAAAAGTAAAAAGAAAATTTGGAAATAAATGTGAAAAACTCTTTTGTCGACCTTTTGAAATGTCGACCTAGTACATTTCGACCTAGTGACCCTGTTGGCCTAATGCGTGTCGACCAATAGTGGTTGACATAATGACCGTATCCCAGAAATCATACTACAAAATTTGAGTGTTGTGTTGATGTCTAGAGCACAGGGAAACTTGATGACTTGTCCATACACATTAGGGGGGAAATATAATAGGGTCCGAGTTTGCTGAGGTTTGGGACTTTGGCCAAGATTACCCATATTTCTCTTACGTCCTAGAGGATGCTGGGGACACCGTAAGGACCATGGGGTATAGACGGGCTCCGCAGGAGACATGGGCACTATAAAGAACTTTAGAATGGGTGTGCACTGGCTCCTCCCTCTATGCCCTCGTGGGACTGAGGAGAGAGAAGCAGACCTACTTAAGTGATAGGCTCTGCTTCTTAGGCTACTGGACACCATTAGCTCCAGAGGGAGTCGGAACGCAGATCTCCCCCCGCTGTTCGTCCCAGAGCCGCGCCGCCGTCCTCCTCACAGAGCCGGAAGATTGAAGCCGGGTGAGTATAAGAAGAAAAGAAGACTTCTAAGGCGGCAGAAGACTTCAGATCTTCCCTGAGGTAAGCGCGCAGCGGTAACGCTGCGCACCATTGCGCCCACACATTACACACACTACCAGGCACTGATGGGTGCAGGGGGGGCGCCCTGGGCAGCAATATAAACCTTTAAGTCTGGCAATATGGTTATAGGCTGTGGAGGCAGTAAGTGTATAAATCCCCCGCCAGTTTTACAAAATTGAGCGGGACCGAAGCCCGCCGCTGGAGGGGGCGGAGCTTGGTCCCTCAGCACTAACCAGCGCCATTTTCTCCACAGAGCAGTGCAGAGAAGCTGGCTCCCCGGACTCTCCCCTGCTGAACACGGTGACACAGGGCTGAAAAGAGGGGGGGGCACTTGTAAGGCGCAGTGAGTGTATTACACGATTTATTATATATTTCTCGGACGTCCTAGTGGATGCTGGGACTCCGTCAGGACCATGGGGATTAGCGGCTCCGCAGGAGACAGGGCACAAAAATAAAAGCTTTAGGACTAGGTGGTGTGCACTGGCTCCTCCCCTATGACCCTCCTCCAAGCCTCAGTTAGGTTTTTGTGCCCGTCCGAGCAGGGTGCAATCTAGGTGGCTCTCCTAAAGAGCTGCTTAGAAAAAGTTATTAGGTTTTTTATTTTCAGTGAGTCCTGCTGGCAACAGGCTCACTGCAACGAGGGACTTAGGGGAGAAGAAGTGAACTCACCTGCGTGCAGGATGGATTGGCTTCTTAGGCTACTGGACACCATAAGCTCCAGAGGGATCGAACACAGGCCCAGCCATGGAGTCCGGTCCCGGAGCCGCGCCGCCGACCCCCTTGCAGATGCCGAAAAGTGAAGAGGTCCAGAAACCGGCGGCAGAAGACTTTTCAGTCTTCATGAGGTAGCGCACAGCACTGCAGCTGTGCGCCATTGTTGTCAGCACACTTCACACCAGCGGTCACTGAGGGTGCAGGGCGCTGGGGGGGGGCGCCCTGGGCAGCAATGATAATACCTTGTTCTGGCTAAAAATACATCACATATAGCCCCTGGGGCTATATGGATGTATTTAACCCCTGCCAGGTCTCACAAACACCGGGAGAAGAGCCCGCCGAAATAGGGGGCGGGGCCTATCTCCTCAGCACACAGCGCCATTTTCCTGCACAGCTCCGCTGCGAGGAAGGCTCCCAGGACTCTCCCCTGCACTGCACTACAGAAACAGGGTAAAAAAAACAGAGAGGGGGGGCACTTTTTTGGCGATATTGATATATTAAGCTGCTATAAAGGAAACAACACTTCTGTAGGGTTGTTCCTATATATTTATAGCGCTTGGGTGTGTGCTGGCAAACTCTCCCTCTGTCTCCCCAAAGGGCTAGTGGGGTCCTGTCTTCGATAAGAGCATTCCCTGTGTGTCTGCTGTGTGTCGGTACGTGTGTGTCGACATGTATGAGGACGATGTTGGTGTGGAGGCGGAGCAATTGCCGGTAATGGTGATGTCACCCCCTAGGGAGTCGACACCGGAATGGATGGCTTTGTTTATGGAATTACGTGATAATGTCAGCACGTTACAAAAATCAGTTGACGACATGAGACGGCCGGCAAACCAGTTAGTACCTGTCCAGGCGTCTCAGACACCGTCAGGGGCTGTAAAACGCCCTTTACCTCAGTCGGTCGACACAGACCCAGACACGGACACCGAATCTAGTGTCGACGGTGAAGAAACAAACGTATTTTCCAGTAGGGCCACACGTTATATGATCACGGCAATGAAGGAGGCTTTGCATATCTCTGATACTGCAAGTACCACAAAAAGGGGTATTATGTGGGGTCTGAAAAAACTACCTGTAGTTTTTCCTGAATCAGAGGAATTGAATGAAGTGTGTGATGAAGCGTGGGTTAACCCCGATAGAAAACTGCTAATTTCAAAGAAGTTATTGGCATTATATCCTTTCCCGCCAGAGGTTAGGGCGCGCTGGGAAACACCCCCTAGGGTGGATAAGGCACTCACACGCTTATCAAAACAAGTGGCGTTACCGTCTCCTGAAACGGCCACCCTCAAGGATCCAGCTGATAGGAGGCTGGAAACTACCCTGAAAAGTATATACACTCATACTGGTGTTATACTGCGACCAGCCATCGCCTCTGCATGGATGTGCAGTGCTGGGGTGGTTTGGTCGGATTCCCTGACTGAAAATATTGATACCCTGGATAGGGACAGTATTTTATTGACTATAGAGCAATTAAAGGATGCTTTTCTTTATATGCGAGATGCTCAGAGGGATATTTGCACTCTGGCATCGAGAGTAAGTGCGATGTCCATATCTGCCAGAAGAAGTTTATGGACGCGACAGTGGTCAGGTGATGCGGATTCCAAACGGCATATGGAAGTATTGCCGTATAAAGGGGAGGAATTATTTGGGGTCGGTCTATCGGATTTGGTGGCCACGGCAACAGCCGGGAAATCCACCTTTTTACCTCAGGTCCCCTCCCAACAGAAAAAGACACCGTCTTTTCAGCCGCAGTCCTTTCGTTCCTATAAGAACAAGCGGGCAAAAGGACAGTCATATCTGCCCCGAGGCAAAGGAAAGGGTAAGAGAGTGCACCAAGCAGCTCCCTCCCAGGAGCAGAAGCCCTCCCCGGCTTCTGCAAAGCCCTCAGCATGACGTTGGGGCTTTACAAGCGGACTCAGGGGCGGTGGGGGGTCGACTCAAGAATTTCAGCGCACAGTGGGCTCACTCACAGGTGGACCCCTGGATCCTGCAGGTAGTATCTCAGGGTTACAGGTTGGAATTCGAGAAGTCTCCCCCTCGCCGGTTCCTAAAGTCTGCTCTGCCAACGTCTCCCTCAGACAGGGCGACGGTATTGGAAGCCATTCACAAGCTGTATTCTCAGCAGGTGATAGTCAAGGTACCCCTCCTACAACAGGGAAAGGGGTATTATTCCACACTATTTGTGGTACCGAAGCCGGACGGCTCGGTAAGACCTATTCTAAATCTGAAATCTTTGAACCTGTACATACAAAAATTCAAGTTCAAGATGGAGTCACTCAGAGCAGTGATAGCGAATCTGGAAGAAGGGGACTTTATGGTGTCCCTGGACATCAAGGATGCTTACCTGCATGTCCCAATTTGCCCTTCACATCAAGGGTACCTCAGGTTCGTGGTGCAAAACTGTCATTATCAGTTTCAGACGCTGCCGTTTGGATTGTCCACGGCACCTCGGGTCTTTACCAAGGTAATGGCCGAAATGATGTTTCTTCTGCGAAGAAAAGGCGTATTAATTATCCCTTACTTGGACGATCTCCTGATAAGGGCAAGGTCCAGAGAACAGCTGGGGGACGTAGTAGCACTAACCCAAGTAGTGCTGCAACAGCACGGGTGGATTCTGAATTTTCCAAAATCTCAATTGACCCCGACGACACGTCTGCTGTTCCTGGGAATGATTCTGGACACTGTTCAGAAAAAGGTGTTTCTTCCGGAGGAGAAAGCCAGGGAGTTATCCGAACTTGTCGGGAACCTCCTAAAACCAGGAAAAGTGTCTGTGCATCAATGCACAAGAGTCCTGGGAAAAATGGTGGCTTCTTACGAAGCGATTCCATTCGGCAGATTCCACGCACGAACTTTTCAGTGGGATCTGCTGGACAAATGGTCCGGATCGCATCTGCAGATGCATCAGCGGATAACTTTGTCTCCACGGACAAGGGTGTCTCTTCTGTGGTGGTTGCAGAGTGCTCATCTGTTAGAGGGCCGCAGATTCGGCATACAGGACTGGGTCCTGGTGACCACGGATGCCAGTCTGAGAGGCTGGGGAGCGGTCACACAGGGAAGAAACTTCCAGGGAGTGTGGTCAAGCCTGGAGATGTCTCTTCACATAAATATACTGGAGCTAAGAGCGATTTACAATGCTCTAAGCCTGGCAAAACCCCTGCTTCAGGGTCAGTCGGTGTTGATCCAGTCGGACAACATCACGGCAGTCGCCCACGTAAACAGACAGGGCGGCACAAGAAGCAGGAGGGCAATGGCAGAAGCTGCAAGGATTCTTCGCTGGGCGGAAGATCATGTGATAGCACTGTCAGCAGTGTTCATTCCGGGAGTGGACAACTGGGAAGCGGACTTCCTCAGCAGACACGATCTACACCCGGGAGAGTGGGGACTTCATCCAGAAGTCTTCCACATGATTGTGAACCGTTGGGAAAAACCAAAGGTGGATATGATGGCGTCCCGCCTCAACAAAAAACTGGACAGGTATTGCGCCAGGTCAAGAGACCCTCAGGCAATAGCTGTGGACGCTCTGGTAACACCGTGGGTGTTCCAGTCAGTGTATGTGTTTCCTCCTCTGCCTCTCATACCAAAAGTACTGAGAATTATACGGCAAAAGGGAGTAAGAACGATACTCGTGGCTCCGGATTGGCCAAGAAGAACTTGGTACCCGGAACTTCAGGAGATGCTCACGGAAGATCCGTGGCCTCTACCTCTAAGACGGGACCTGCTTCAGCAGGGACCGTGTCTATTCCAAGACTTACCGCGGCTGCGTTTGACGGCATGGCGGTTGAACGCCGAATTCTAAGGGAAAAAGGCATTCCGGAAGAGGTCATCCCTACCCTGGTAAAAGCCAGGAAGGAGGTGACTGCACAACATTATCACCGCATTTGGAGAAAATATGTTGCGTGGTGTGAGGCCAGGAAGGCCCCGACGGAGGAATTTCAACTGGGTCGATTCCTACATTTCCTGCAAACAGGATTGTCTATGGGCCTCAAATTAGGGTCCATTAAGGTTCAAATTTCGGCCCTGTCGATTTTCTTCCAGAAAGAATTGGCTTCAGTTCCTGAAGTCCAGACTTTTGTAAAAGGAGTACTACATATACAGCCCCCGGTTGTGCCCCCAGTGGCTCCGTGGGATCTTAATGTAGTTTTGGATTTTCTCAAATCCCATTGGTTTGAGCCACTCAAATCGGTGGATTTGAAATATCTTACATGGAAAGTAACCATGCTACTGGCCCTGGCTTCAGCCAGGAGAGTGTCAGAATTGGCGGCTTTATCGTATAAAAGCCCATATCTGATTTTCCATTCGGACAGGGCAGAACTGCGGACGCGTCCTCAGTTTCTGCCTAAGGTGGTTTCAGCGTTTCACCTGAACCAGCCTATTGTGGTGCCTGCGGCTACTAGCGATTTGGAGGATTCCAAGTTGCTGGACGTTGTCAGGGCATTGAAAATATATATTTCAAGGACGGCTGGAGTCAGAAAATCTGACTCGCTGTTTATACTGTATGCACCCAACAAGCTGGGTGCTCCTGCTTCTAAGCAGACGATTGCTCGTTGGATTTGTAGCACAATTCAACTTGCACATTCTGTGGCAGGCCTGCCACAGCCTAAATCTATCAAGGCCCATTCCACAAGGAAGGTGGGCTCATCTTGGGCGGCTGCCCGAGGGGTCTCGGCATTACAACTCTGCCGAGCAGCTACGTGGTCGGGGGAGAACACGTTTGTAAAATTCTACAAATTTGATACCCTGGCTAAAGAGGACCTGGAGTTCTCTCATTCGGTGCTGCAGAGTCATCCGCACTCTCCCGCCCGTTTGGGAGCTTTGGTATAATCCCCATGGTCCTGACGGAGTCCCAGCATCCACTAGGACGTCAGAGAAAATAAGATTTTACTTACCGATAAATCTATTTCTCGTAGTCCGTAGTGGATGCTGGGCGCCCATCCCAAGTGCGGATTGTCTGCAATACTTGTACATAGTTATTGTTACAAAAATATCGGGTTGTTATTGTTGTGAGCCGTCTGTTCAGAGGCTCCTACGTTTGTCATACTGTTAACTGGGTTCAGATCACAAGTTGTACGGTGTGATTGGTGTGGCTGGTATGAGTCTTACCCGGGATTCAAAATCCTTCCTTATTGTGTACGCTCGTCCGGGCACAGTATCCTAACTGAGGCTTGGAGGAGGGTCATAGGGGGAGGAGCCAGTGCACACCACCTAGTCCTAAAGCTTTTATTTTTGTGCCCTGTCTCCTGCGGAGCCGCTAATCCCCATGGTCCTGACGGAGTCCCAGCATCCACTACGGACTACGAGAAATAGATTTATCGGTAAGTAAAATCTTATTAAAAGCGCTATTATCTGGGAATTCTGTTTCCAGTGTCGGTTGGCGCTGGGTGTGTGCTGGCATACTATCTCTCAGTTACCCATCAAGGCCCTTAGGAGAGACAATCTCCTTATAGATATATCCCTGTGTGTGTGGGGGTGTCGGTACACGTGTGTTGGCATGTCTGAAGCGGAAGGCTCCTCTAAGGAGGAGATGGAGCAGATGATTGTGGTGTCTCCGTTGACAACGCCGACTCATGATTGGGTGGACATGTGGAATGTTTTAAATGCAAATGTGAACTTATTACATAAGAGAATGGACAAAGCAGAGTCCAGGGAAAAGGCAGGGAGTCAATCCACGGATTGGACTGTGTCACAGGGCCCTTCAGGGTCTCAAAAGCGTCCCCTATCCCAAATAGCAGACACTGATATCGACACGGATTCTGACTCCAGTGTCGACTACGATGATGTGAGGTTACACCCAAGGGTGGCCAAAAGTATTCATTTATATGATTATTGCAATAAAAGATGTTTTGCATATCACAGAGGACCCCTCTGTCCCTGACACGAGGGTGCGCATGTATAAGGAAAAGAAACCTGAGGTAACCTTTCCCCCGTCTCATGAGCTGAATGAGTTATTTGAAAAAGCTTGGGAAACTCCAGACAAAAAACTGCAGATTCCCAAGAGGATTCTTATGGCGTATCCTTTCCCAGCACAGGACAGGGTACGCTGGGAATCCTCACTCAGGGTGGACAAGGCTTTAACGCGCCTGTCCAAGAAGGTGGCGCTACCGTCTCCAGACACGGCAGCCCTCAAGGATCCTGCTGATCGCAGACAAGAAAATACCTTAAAATCTATTTATACGCATACGGGTGCTTTACTCAGACCGGCAATAGCATCGGCATGGGTATGTAGCGCAGTTGCAGCTTGGACAGATAACTTGTCAGCTGACCTTGATACCCTAGACATGGATACCATTTTATTGACCTTAGGTCACATTAAAGACGCAGTCTTATATATGAGAGACGCTCAAAGAGACGTTGGGCTGCTAGGTTTGAGAGCTAACGCCATGGCGATTTCTGCTAGGCGAGCCCTGTGGACCCGCCAATGGACGGGTGATGTCGATTCAAAGAAGCATATGGAGGTTTTACCATACAAAGGTGAAGTTTTATTTGGGGAAGGTCTCGCGGACCTGGTTGCCACAGCTACCGCGGGTAAATCTACTTTTTTGCCTTTTGTTCCCCCACAGCAAAAGAAAGCTACACAATATCAGATGCAGTCCTTTCGGTCGCATAAGTCCAGAAGAGGTCGGGGCTCATCCTTCCTCGCCAGAGGTAAGGGTAGAGGGAAGAGAACACCTGCTTCGGCTAGGTCCCAGGAGCAGAAGTCCTCCCCGGCTTCTACTAAATCCACTGCATGACGCTGAGGCTCCACTGAGGGAGTCCGCGCCGGTGGGGGCACGTCTTCGACTCTTCAGCCACGTCTGGGTTCAGTCAGACGTGGATCCTTGGGCGATGGATATTGTATCCCAAGGATACAAACTGGAATTCGAAGAGGTGCCCCCTCGCCGATTTTTCAAGTCGGCCTTGCTAGCTTCTTCCCCAGAGAGGGAAGTAGTGTTAGCTGCAATTCAAAAGCTGTGTCAGCTGCAATTCAAAAGCTGTGTCAACAGCAAGTGATTGTCAAGGTTCCTCTAGTCCAACAGGGAAAAGGATACTATTTGACCCTGTTTGTGGTCCCGAAGCCGGATGGCTCGGTCAGACCCATTTTAAATCTAAAATCCCTAAACCTGTACTTGAAAAAGTTCAAATTCAAGATGGAATCGCTCCGGGCTGTGATCTCCAGTCTGGAAGGTGGGGATTTTATGGTGTCACTCGACATAAAGGATGCATACCTTCATGTCCCCATATATCCTCCTCATCAGGCGTACCTGAGATTCGCTGTACAGGACAGTCATTACCAGTTTCAGACGTTGCCGTTTGGGCTTTCCACAGCCCAGAGGATTTTCACCAAGGTGATGGCGGAGATGATGATGCTCCTGCGCAGGCAGGGAGTCACAATTATCCCATACTTGGACGATCTCCTGATAAAAGCAAGATCGAGAGATCAATTGCAGAAGAGCGTGTCGCTCTCCCTGAGAGTGCTACAACAACACGGTTGGATTCTCAATCTGCCAAAGTCACAATTGATTCCAACGACCCGACTATCATTCCTAGGCATGATTCTGGATACGGAACAGAAGAGGGTTTTTCTCCCGATGGAAAAAGCCCAGGACCTCCAGAACATGGTCAGAGACTTGCTAAAACCAAAAAGAGTGTCTGTTCATCAATGCACTCGAGTTCTGGGGAAAATGGTGGCAGCCTACAAGGCCATCCCCTTCGGCAGGTTTCATGCAAGGACGTTTCAGTGGGACCTCCTGGACAAGTGGTCCGGGTGCCATCTACTGATACATCAAAAGATAAGCCTGTCCCCCAGGGCCAGGGTGTCTCTCCTGTGGTGGCTGCAAAGTGCTCACCTTCTAGAGGGTCGCAGGTTCGGCATTCAAGACTGGGTTCTGGTGACCACGGACGCGAGCCTCCGAGGATGGGGAGCAGTCACACGAGGAAGAAATTTTCAAGGGCTATGGTCAAGCCAGGAGGCTTGTCTACACATCAACATTCTGGAATTGAGGGCCATATACAACGGCCTACGACAAGCGGAGAATCTTCTTCGTGACTTACCGGTTCTGATTCAATCGGACAACGTCACAGCCGTGGCTCATGTAAACCGCCAAGGCGGGACAAGGAGCAGAGTGGCAATGGCAGAAGCCACTAGGATTCTTCGCTGGGCGGAAAATCACGTAACCGCGCTGTCAGCGGTCTTCATTCCGAGAGTGGACAACTGGGAAGCAGACTTCCTCAGCAGACATGATCTCCATCCAGGAGAGTGGTGACTTCATCAAGAAGTTTTTACAGAGATAACAAGTCTTTGGGGAATTCCTCACATAGACATGATGGCGTCACGCCTCAACAAGAAGCTTCGGAGGTATTGTGCCAGGTCAAGAGACCCTCAGGCAGTAGCGGTGGACGCCCTGGTGACACCTTGGGTGTTTCAGTCGGTCTGTGTGTTCCCCCCTCTTCCTCTCATCTCAAAAATATTAAGAATCATAAAACAAAAAAGAGTGAAAACAATACTCATTGTTCCAGATTGGCCTCGAAGGGCCTGGTATTCAGATCTTCAGGAGATGCTCACAGAAGATCCATGGCCTCTTCCTCTCAGGGAGGACCTGTTGCAACAGGGGCCCTGCGTGTTCCAAGACTTACCGCGGTTACGTTTGACGGCATGGCGGTTGAACACCGAATCCTAGCTGGGAAAGGTTTTCCGGAGGAAGACATCCCTACTCTGATAAAGGCTAGGAAGGAGGTGACGGCAAAACATTATCACCGTATCTGGAGGAAGTATGTTTCTTGGTGTGAAGCCAGGAATGCTCCTACGGAAGATTTCCATCTGGGCCGTTTTCTCCACTTTCTACAGACAGGAGTGGATATGGGCCTAAAATTAGGCTCCATTAAGGTACAGATTTCGGCCCTGTCTATTTTCTTTCAGAAGGAATTGGCTTCTCTCCCAGAAGTCCAGACTTTTGTAAAGGGAGTGCTGCACATCCAGCCTCCTTTTGTGCCCCCGGTGGCACCTTGGGACCTTAACGTGGTGTTACGGTTTCTGAAGTCTCACTGGTTTGAACCTCTTCAAACGGTTGAATTGAAATTTCTCACTTGGAAGGTGGTCATGTTGTTGGCCTTGGCATCTGCAAGGCGGGTGTCCGAATTGGCGGCCTTGTCTCACAAGAGCCCCTATTTGACTTTCCATGTGGATAGAGCAGAGTTGAGGACTCGTCCTCAATTTTTGCCTAAGGTGGTTTCTTCATTTCATATGAACCAACCTATTGTGGTGCCTGTGGCTACGGGTGACTTGGAGGATTCCAAGT